>NC_069799.1:15414066-16767582 GCF_027406575.1 Nycticebus coucang | reverse complement strand
AGACCAAAAATCACATTATAACAAAGATATTTGTACCAGAATGTTTATTGCAGCCCTATTCATAAGTGCTAAGTGATGGAAAAAGCCCAAGTGCCCATCCATCCATGAATGGGTTAATAAATAGTGGTATATGTACACCATGGAATATTATGCCACCTTAAACAAAGATGGAGACCTTACCTCTTTCATGTTTACAAGAATGGAGGTGGAACATATTCTTCTTAGTAAAGTATCTCAAGAATGGAAGAAAAAGTACCCAATGTACTCAGCCCTACTATGAAACTAATTTATGGCTTTCACATGAAAGCTATAACCCAGTTACAACCTAAGGATAGGGGTAAGGGGGAAAGGGAGAGGGTAGAGGGAGGGAGATTGGTGGGATTACACCTGTGGTGCATCTTACAAGGGTATATGTGAAACTTAGTAAATGTGGAATGTAAATGTCTTGGCACAATAACTAGGAAAGTGCCAGGAAGGCTATGTTCACCATTGTGATGAAAATATGTCAAATGTTCTATGAAGCTAGTGTATGATTCCCCATGGTCATACCTATGTACACAGTTATGATTTAATAAAAAACATATAGTTATAAAAGATCTGAAACGTCATGTTTGTCAACATATTTTCAACTTAATACATCTATGAAGGTATTATGATTTTGATATTCTTCTGTGCTTTGTTAGCTATTCTACTTGGTATAATTTTACGTATTTGTCAGTCAAATTTAAAAATTGAGATAAGTTTCAAAAGTGAAATAAATTGTCATTTTCATTTCCTTTAATGCTTCCTTCTCATTACACCCAGGAGTTTTTGCCAGAGCAGGGTATAAAGGATGCATTTCAAAAAGTGTCAATCACTAAATATAGAACCTGTGCTTTGAAAATTTACATGTATGGAAAGACTGGAATAAAATGGAAGAGTATGAGAGGCAGAAAATTTATTATCATGGACTATTCCAAAGTTTGTCAGCTACACATAGGACAATCATTCAAGGTAATAAATGTATGGAGGTCTTCAGTAAATCTGCAAATCTAAGTAAGCACAAGGTAAGACATACTAGAAAGAAAACTTTCCAGTGTAACAAAGCCTTTAATGACAAGACAAATCTTTTCGAACATAAGAAAGTTAACACAAGACAAAAACACTAAAAATGTGAAGAATGTGATGAAACTTCCAAACAGTGCTCTGTTTTTAGTACACATAAAAGAATTCATACTAGAGGGAAACATTACAAATGTGAGGAATGTGTCAAAGCCTTTAACAACTACACACATCTTATAACACATAAGAGAATTCATAGTGAAGGGAAACCCTACAAATGTGAAGAATGTAGTAAAGCCTTTACTCAATGCTCAATATTTATTGTACATAACAGAACTCATACTGTAGAGAAACCCTACAAATGTGAAGAATGTGGCAAAGCTTTCAGTATGCTCAATCCTTACTGTGCATAAGAGAACTCATAGTGGAAAGAGACCTTACAAATGTGAGGAATGTGGCAAAGACTTCAAACACTCCTCACATCATGCAAAACATAAGAGAATTCATAGTGGAGAGAAACCCTACAAATGTGAAGAATGTAGCAAAGCCTATAGTAAATGCTCAATACTTACTATACATAAGATTATTCACATTGGAGAGAAACTTTACAAATGTGAGGAATGTGGCAAAGCCTTTAACAGCTGCTCAAGTCTTATAAGACATAAGAGAATTCATACTGGAGAGAAATGTTACAAATGTGAAGAATGTGTCAAAGCCTTTAACCAGTGCTCAGCTCTTACAATACATAAGAGAATTCATACTGGAGAGAAACCCTACAAATGTGAAGAATGTGGCAAAGCCTTTAACAAGTACTCAGATCTTACAACACATAAGAGAATTCATACTGGAGAGAAATCTTACAAATGTGAAGAATGTGGCAAAGCCTTTAGTAAATGCTCAATCCTTACTGTACATAAGAGAATTCATATTGCAGAGAAACCTTACAAATGTGAGGAATGTGGCAAAGCCTTTAACAATTGCTCAAGTCTTATAACACGTAAGAGAATTCATACTGGAGAGAAACCCTACAAATGTGAAGAATGTGGTAAAGCTTTTTACAATTGCTCAGCTCTTACAACACATAGGAGAATTCATACTGGACAGAAACCCTACATATGTGAAGAATGTGGTGACGCCTTTTACAATTGCTCAGCTCTTACAAGACATAAAAGAATTCATACTGGAGAAAAACCCTACAAATGTGAAGAATGTGACAAATACTTTAACCAGTGCTCGGTTCTTACAACACATAAGAGAATTCATACTGGAGAGAAATCCTATGAATGTGAAGTATGTGGCAAAGCCTTTAACCAGTGTGCAAATCTTACAACACATCGGAGAATTCATACTGGATAGAAATCCTACAAATGTGAAGAATGTGGCAAAACCTTTAACAGGTGTTAACACCAAACTCTACATAAAATAATTTATACCAGAGAAAGATGTTACAGATGTGAAATATGTGGCAAAGTCTTGAATAACTCCTCACACTGTACTCAACATCACATAATTCAGATAAAATTAGGAAAAATGTAATGATGGCAAAAAGAGCCTTCTCAAGTGTTAGCATTAGCATTAACATGAGTACATATAGTGAAAGACAACAATTAAAAAATTCAGAGTGGTGAAATAATTTTACATCACAAATTTTATTTGATATGCCAATATTTTCTGAAAAATTATTTAAAATCAGAGAATTTTTATTAGAAATTTAATCAATATAAATGTAGAGAAATATTTGTGCAAAGCATATATCTTTATATTAAAACTACAAATTATTGATTTAAAAATACTTTACAGATGTAATAAATTGAACAATTAATCAAACATCTGGTCTATATAAATATCCAGGGATTCAGAGTAGAATGCACTAAGGCACTGAGACTTTCACATATTGTGCTAAACGATGATTATCAATTATTATGGTGAATAATCAAGCTAAAATAATTTTGTAATTAATTTTAAGTTTAAAAAGCAGAGATTGATTTTCTGATTATCATAATTACATGTAAACTATGCTTTTCTGGTCATGGTCAAGCTAGGAATGTAAAACATTTTTGCATTTTTGACAATCAGAAATTTTTGTATTTTAACTCACAATGTAGAAATGCTATGCTTTTATTCCTAGTGTTTATGTGAAATATGTGGTTAACTCTTGCTACATCAGAATTATTAGAAGGCTTCATATATTAGCTGGGCAATGTTTGTGTAATCTTTTTGTAGAAGATTCAAAACATTGAAATGTAATGTGTATGAAGCAGAGATTTGCTTTGTGGTTGACATATAAAAAGTATTTAAAGTGATGCATAAAATAGCCTTACATGCTAATATTTCTCTGCACTGTCATAAGAAAGTAAAACAATCACAGTTTTAGAAGTAAATCATTTTACTAATTGCACATTAGTCTAACAAAATACACTAGATTTTGAAATTTTCTTTGACTATATATGAAGTCAATTTCATTAAATTAAAGAAATTAATGTTATTAATGTGTTGAGTGTTGTAGATTGAATCAACTATTATTTTGTCACCAATATTAACCTATCTCATATTACTCAGTTTAGGTAATGGATAGTAAGAATGTGCTATTGGGTTATATAATAAAATATCATCTCTGTGATCCATTTTCCCAGCTGCTTTAAATTGCAAAGAAGTTGTACAGGCGATTGCACTAATGTACACAGGTATGATTTAATAATAAAATAAATAAATAAATAAAAAGAAAAAATAATAAATAAATTGCAAAGAAGTTGAAGTATAATGTTCCTATATGTTAAAGTTTTCTTATCTTTTCCAGTTACATTTTTTTCTATAGTGATTATAATGATTGGCTAGTATAGTAAAAAGCTATACATTTATGAACAGCAAATGACTATTTATAATATTCTATCTTACATTTTTCCTTGAATATGCAACCTCACTGGTTTTTGAAACACATTTTTTATTTATATGTATGTAAATATACAAATATCTCACTCTATATAAAAATTTTAGGTGTAACATAATGTTACACCTAAACATTATTAATTATGTTTCTGTGAATGTGGCTGTATACCAACTTCTAAAGTAAGAAAACATATTGGGAAAAAAACACATTTTTTAAAGTGTCCATAATTTACTGATTAACTAGAAATGTTGAAGTTTCTGTTAGCAAATATCTATTCTTTTGTGCCTTACATTTAATTAATTCTTAATTAAAATCTTAAGACTGTGGCTCAGCATCTCCCCCATGCAAGTCCTCTATTTTTACTTATTACTCATGCCTGATCTAACATACAATTAACTTATTTCCAAGTTTATTAAGTGTTCTTTTTTTTTATTGTTGGGGATTCATTGAGGGTACAATAAGCCAGGTTACACTGATTGCAATTGTTAGGTAAAGTCCCTCTTGCAATCATGTCTTGCCCCCATAAATTGTGACACACACTATTAAGTGTTCTTTATATGACCCCTTCAAGGATTATGACAATGTTTTTTATAAAATTTAAAGGGTATTTATGAAATAATCTGAAAATTAAAGTAACTCCACAGTGGATTGACTTACATTTTGGTCCCTCAGTATATTCTATATTTTTCTTCTAAATCAGGAAATATTATTTAAGCTGCATTTTCTTTGGCTGTTTCTCTCGTTTTTTGTCATTGTCATATTTGAATATATTATCTTCATTAGGCTAATTTGTCCAGGTAAACACTGGGAAGTCTTCATTAATCATGAATTTGTTTTAAAATTTGAGTGGAGGGAACAAGTACAGGATAATGATAGGTATGTATTAAATGCCTTATAATTAGCATGAAATATTTCTGGAGGAGTTTGTACCTGTAGGTAAGAGATTAACAATATTCAAAGTGAATAAATAACATAGACTCTGCATGTGGAGAGAGGACACGTTCACACCAACAAACTCTCTGAATTTATAAAGGGAAATTATGTTTCTTAAATTTTATAATGATGTCCCATTTGTTGCTATCTCTTTTCTTCATTACAAGCCACAAATGTATCACAGCCATTCTTTTTCCAGTGACATGGGTACAACTATCTCACTGTTCTACATACTACATGAAATTTCTCACAATACTCTCAAATTTCTCAGAAGTTTAGAAATTTTTAATTTGATATAGATTATTTTGTATCAAAGAACTTGAGTCCATTGATGTTATAAATGTAGCATTCTGATTACTTAACAGAAGCCAGTGTGATTCATTGTCCTTTAAAATCAAAGTCTCCAAGAGTACAAAGATAATTGCTCCTGACTGCCATAGAATTAAATCAAGTAGTCATCATTATATGTCTTTGATCCTAATACAGAGGGTCATGAATATTAAAATAAAAGGAGTAAAGCATACATAACTGTGATGATTATGGTAACAACTATATAAAAAAAACAACACTAGAATTTGGCATGAACGTTTATGGTTTGTGAAGAAGTTTCAATTTAATTTTCATGAAATATGTAGTACAACATACGATTCTATGTAGAATCTGCTACACCAAGTTTGTTTCTTTGGGATTGACCTAGATTTTTGTTGGGGCATCCACAGGTGGGCTCAAGCTTCTGTCCTGCCTCTGACTGTTCATGGCTGCCCAGAGGCTCTGTGTACATCTCCTGTAAGAGGACTCATAGTAGAAACACCGTATTCTGGGTCATGTGAGGGGTTAGAGTAGGAGGTGCCCAGTTCCTAGCTTTTGGGAAAGTCATTCTCTTCTCTTTATCCTGAGAGCTGCCAACAGTCCCAGGAATTCCATGTTCTCCAATCTGGCTCAACTTCCTGAGGACAGCTTGTGCACTCAGGCCTTGTTGACACAAATGCAGGATTTTTGAGGAGCTTCCAGTTAATTAGGGAAAGGTCCTCATATCTAGAATGTCCAGAAGAAGGACCCAGAAGGTTCAAGGGAGCCAGGCCACTGAGGACCAGCTCAGGGCATTTGGGCTCCATGTAGTCAACAGGAGCAGGTGGTGTGGGCAGCCCCTCACACACATGGGGACATTATTCCATGGTAGTTCCTGCCCCTGGAGTTATTGCCATGGATGGCCTGGGGGCTTCTGAGAGCCCAGCTTGTTCATTCCTGGGCAAGAGGATAGCAGGACTAGTGTTCCAATATCACAGTGATGGGGTGTGCAGGCTGGCTTAAGCATCCTATTTTGGGAGAGGCAATGACACCTGCACTTGTGGGAAATGCCTCTTAGCGAGTCAGGTTCTCCTCTCCCCATTTCTATTCCGAACCTGTTCCCTCAAACTAGGCAACTGGCAGGCTTAGTTTGGAGAATGTGTTTCAAGAAGCCCTGGAATCTCTAGACAGCTCCAAGTGTTCCTCCCAAGGAAGGAGCCATCCAAGTTCCCCAGAACAATCCTCAATTGGCTGTCTGGTCCCTGGTCAGCTTCACTGTTTACTCAGCCTTAGGGAAGAACCATGGGACAAACCCCTGAGGAGTCTGAGGCTGCCTGGACACTTTCCCAGGCACTCCAGGAGGTCCCTAGACCTCCTTATCTTCAGCCCCAGGAGAATCTTCTGTCCCAGCACAAAGTCCTGAGCCAGAAGAATCCCGACACACCACAAGAGGCCACCCAATACCTGAAAGAGTCAACTCTATATTTTAGAAAACATGGAAGATTGTTTTGTGAGGGGCTTTGTGGGGTAGGGTAGTTCAGCTGATAAATGTCCGGATATATAACAACCAGAGCATTAGAAATATATATGAGGGTAAAATATGTTCTTACACTTGGAAATTTTTAAAAGAAGAAAGGCTTCAGTTTCCTTTTGTTCAATTATGTCTTCACTGTTACTATGGACATTTATGAAGTGCCTGCTATGTGCAAGGCTCTCTCACTCACTCTCTCATTTGATGTGGAACAAGGTCATGGCGTTCCTTCTCACAGAAGGAGAATAAGAAAATGGGTGAAAGAACTGGGCTCAAAGTCATGCAGACCCACGCCAGAGTCTGCCTCTCCCAACCAGTCTCACTCTGCCATTTTGTGCAGGTAGAAGTGGATGGTCCCAGGACACAAGGGCATCTTAGCCTGGGGCCTGGAATAGGCTTAGTAACACCCAGTGTCAGAGGCTGCCCTCTCACTTGGCATCCCTCTGTGCTCCAGTTCCTTCCTACTACAAGGCTGGTGGGCTATTCGGGATAGCATAAGGAGGAAAGGTTAGTGCACGCACTGGGGTCAGGCTACCTGGGTTCGAATCCTGTCTTCTGCCCTCATTGGCTGTGAGACCTTGGGAAGCTCCATCATTCCTTTGGGCTGAAGAGTTATGCCTGTTAAATTAATGGTCACAATTATTGTTCTCGCATAGGGATAGCCATGTGGATTGAATTAGAAAATCCATCCAAAGAAGGCTCTTCACTCAGCTCCTGGCACACAATAAGCACCTACTGAACACTGGCTATGACTCTGTCCTATTTTTTATCTTTTAGACTGTGCCAGTTTTGGCACCAAGATTCTGGGGAGACACATACCACCTAGTGGATTGTTCAAAATGAGATTCTCAAAAAGAATTTTGTTTGGTTTTGTTAGAGGAGGCATTTTCAACCTCTGGCTGATCGGGTCCCATGTCCCCAAAGGCAAGAGACATTAACTGTATTTGGTGCCAGAAACACAGGAGTAAGTGGAGGCAGGGTCCTCCTGTCTGCTGTGTCTCTGTGAGGGAGGCTGTGACAGCACTAGCATGCAGAAGTTGCACAGTTTATTTTCTGGGATGAAGGATGATTTCCCATTGTAGGGCCCAGACTGTCCTACACTCTACCCCCATCTGATCTTGCCCATTCTTAGGTTTCAGTGTCAGACTCCCTGAAACACTTCTCTCTCACTCACTCTCTCATTTGATCATCCATTTACTTGGTCAATTAGTGCACATAAATACCAGGCCTGTAACAGATCCTGACAGGGCAAGAATGGATAAATCCTTCTTACTGTCTGACAAAAGATGGCCATGGGGAAGACAGACAAATACCTGGGTGACCACAATTCATTACTAAGTATACCCATGACAACTGATCAGGCCTGGCATTGGAAAAAGTTTTGATCTCAATTCTAGAGGAAGCAACAATATGTCTATGACACAAACAAGGCCTTTGCAACTGAAGTAACAGATTTCTCTGTTCCCTCAGGGAGGCTGGCCTGTTCCAAGAGTCTGGAGAGGAAGCAGAGGGCATGGAGGGGTGGAAAGAGTGACAATGGACAGGCTGGAGAGAGATAGTGACCGGGTTATAAAGATAGCAGCATCTTCCAAGTGTCTCTGAGCTTGCATAGGAATGACTAAAGGAGACAGTGAAGAGGCAGAGTGGATACACCAAGCACTGAAGGGGTCTGGACACAGCCTAGAAGGAGGTGGCTCTTTCTCAGCACCCAGAGGTCAAAGGAGGTGAGTAGTTGGTAGTGACCTTGGGATATGCCTAATTCATGTGTGTGTGACCAGAGCTGTCTCATGAGTGAATGATAAATATAAACAGTCAGTAGCCATTTGCTGCAGTGATGAGCAAATGGCATCAGCTCGATGAGAATCAATTCCAAAGTGCATTCTCTCAACCTTGGCATGCTGCCAAGGTCCTCCAATGAGAAGTTCCCCAGAACTTTCTTTTTTTTATTTTTAATTTTATTTTTTATTGTTAAATCATAGCCGTGTACATTAGTGCAATCACCTGTACCCATTCTAAGATGCACTGAAGATGTGGACAGACCCATAACCCTCCCTTCACCAAAACCTCCCCCCTCCCTTCACCATCCTTGGCCCTTTCCCCATAGTCTTGTGCTATAATTGGGTTATAATCTTCATGTGAAAGCTATAATTTAGCTTCATAGTAGGGCTGAGTACATTGGATAATTTTTCTTCCATTCCTGAGATACTTTGCTAAGAAGAATATGTTCCAGATCCATCCATGTAAACATGAAAGAGGTAAAGTCTCCATCTTCCTTCAAGGCTGCATAGTATTCCATGGTATACATGTACTACAATTTGCTAGTCCATTCGTGGGTCGATGGGCACTTGGGATTCTTCCATGATTTAGCAATTATGAATAGGGCTGCAATGAACATTCTGGTACCGATGTCTGTTATATTGTGACTTTTGGTCTTCTGGGTATAAACCTAGTAAAGGAATTATAGGATCGAATGGCAGGTCTATTTTTAGGTCTCTAAGTTTCCTCCAAACATCCTTCCAGAAGGAACGTATTAGTGGGCATTCCCACTCAGCAGGGTAGAAGTGTGCCCTTTCCTCCACATCCACACCAACATCTCTGGTTTTGGGATTTTGTTATGTGGGCTACTCTTACTGGGGTTGGATGATATCTCAGAGCAGTTTTGATTTGCATTTCTCTGATGATTAAGGATGATGACCTTTTTTTCATGTGTTTGTAGATTTTGGGTTGGTGTTCTTTAAAGAAGTTTCTCTTTAAGTCCCTTGCCCACCCTGAAATGGGGTCACGTGTTCTTTTCTTGCTAATAAATTTGAGCTCTGTGGATTCTTGTTATTAGACCTATATCGGAATTATAACCTACAAATATTTTCTCTCATTCTGAGGGCTGTCTGCTTGCTTTACTTACTATCTTCTTGGCTGTGCAGAAGCTTTTTAGTTTGATCAGGTCCCAGTAGTGTATTTTTCATATTGCTTCAATTGCCTGGGGAGTCCTCCTCATAAAATATTCACCCAGGCCGATTCCTCCAAGAGATTTCACTGCAATTTCTTCAAGTATTTTTATAGTTTCATAGCTTAAGTTTAAATCTTTTATCCAGTGAGAGTCTATCTTAGTTAACGGTGAAAGGTGTGGGTCCAGTTTCAATCTTCTACAGGTTGCCAGCCAGTTTACCCAGCACCGTTTATTAAATACGGAATCTTTTCCCCACTGAATGTTTTTTTTTTTTTTTATTGTTGGGGATTCTTTGAGGGTACAATAAGCCAGGTTACACTGATTGCAATTGTTAGGTAAAGTCCCTCTTGCAATCATGTCTTGCCCCCATAAAGTGTAACACACACCAAGACCCCACCCACCTCCCTCTTTCCCTCTATCTGTTTCCCCCCCCCATAACCATGATTGTCATTAATTGTCCTCATATCAAAATTGAGTACATAGGATTCATGCTTCTCCATTCTTCTGATGCTTTACTAAGAATAATGTCTTATACGTCCATCCAGGTTAATACGAAGGATGTAAACTCTCCATTTTTTTAATGGATGAATAGTATTCCATGGCATACATATATAACAGCTTGTTAATCCATTCCTAGGTTGGTGGGCATTTAGGCTGTTTCCACATTTTGGTGATTGTAAATTGAGCTCCAATAAACAGTCTAGTACAAGTGTCCTTATGATAAAAAGCTTTTTTCCTTCTGGGTAGATGCCCAGTAATGAGATTGCAGGAACAAATGGGAGGTCTAGCTTGAGTGCTTTGAGGTTTCTCCACACTTCCTTCCAGAAAGGTTGTACAAGTTTGCAGTCCCACCAGCAGTGTAAAAGTGTTCCCTTCTCTCCACATCCATGCCAGCATCTGCAGTTTTGAGATTTTGTGATGTGGGCCATTCTCACTGGGGTTAGATGATATCTCAGGGTTGTTTTGATTTGCATTTCTCTAATATATAGAGATGATGAACATTTTTTCATGTGTTTGTTAGCCATTCGTCTGTCATCTTTACAGAAATTTCTATTCATGTCTCTTGCCCATTGATATAAGGGATTGTTGGTTTTTTTCATGTGGATTAATTTGAGTTCTCTATAGATCCTAGTTATCAAGCTTTTGTCTGATTGAAAATATGCAAATATCCTTTCCCATTCTGTAGGTTGTCTCTTTGCTTTGGTTATTGTCTCCTTAGCTGTACAGAAGCTTTTCAGTTTAATGAAGTCTCATTTGTTTATTTTTGTTGTTGTTGCAATTGCCATGGCAGTCTTCTTCATGAAGTCTTTCCCCAGGCCAATATCTTCCAGTGTTTTTCCTGTGCTTTCTTGGAGGATTTTTATTGTTTCATGCCTTAAATTTAAGTCCTTTATCCATTTTGAATCAATTTTTGTGAGTGGGGAAAGGTGTGGGTCCAGTTTCAGTCTTTTACATGTAGACATCCAGTTCTCCCAACACCATTTATTGAATAGGGAGTCTTTCCCCCAAGGTATGTTCTTGTTTGGTTTATCAAAGATTAGGTGGTTGTAAGATGTTAGTTTCATTTCTTGGTTTTCAATTCTATTCCAAGTGTCTATGTCTCTGTTTTTGTGCCAGTACCATGCTGTCTTGAGCACTATGGCCTCGTAGTACAGACTAAAATCTGGTATGCTGATGCCCCCAGCTTTATTTTTGTTACAGAGAACTGCCTTAGCTATACGGGTTTTTTTCTGGTTCCATACAAAATGCAGAATCATTTTTTCCAAATCTTGAAAGTACAATGTTGGTATTTTGATAGGAATGGCATTGAATAGGTAGATTGCTTTGGGAAGTATAGACATTTTAACAATGTTGATTCTTCCCATCCATGAGCATGGTATGTTCTTCCATTTGTTAATCTCCTCTGCTATTTCCTTTCTGAGGATTTCGTAGTTTTCTTTATAGAAGTCCTTAACCTCCTTCGTTAGGTACACTCCTAGGTATTTCATTTTCTTTGAAACTATGGTGACGGGAGCTGTGTCCTTAATTAGCTTCTCATCTTGACTGTCATTGGTGTACACAAAGGCTACTGACTTGTGGACATTGATTTTATATCCTGAAAAATTACTGTATTTTTGATCACTTCTAGGAGTCTTGTGGTTGAGTCTTTGGGGTTCTCTAAGCATAAGATCATGTCGTCAGCAAAGAGGGAGAGTTTGACCTCCTCTGCTCCCATTTGGATTCCCTTTATTTCCTTGTCTTGCCTAATTGTTTTGGCTAGAACTTCCAGCACTACGTTGAATGGTAAAGGTGACAGAGGACAAACTTGTCTGGTTCCAGTTCTAAGAGGAAAAGCTTTCACTTTTACTCCATTCAGTAAAATATTAGCTGTAGGTTTGTCATAGATAGCCTCAATTAGTTTTAGAAATGTGCCACCTATGCCTATACTCTTCAGTGTTCTAATTAGAAAAGGATGCTGGATTTTATCAAATGCTTTTTCTGCATCTATTGAGAGGATCCTGTGATCTTTATTTTGGCCTCTGTTAATATGGTGGATAACTTTTATAGACTTGCGTATGTTAAACCAGCCTTGCATCCCTGGGATGAAGCCTAGTTGATCATGATGAATGACTTTTTCGATAATAAGCTGTAATCTATTGGCTAGGATTTTGTTGAGAATTTTTGCATCTATGTTCATGAGTGAGATTGGTCTGAAATTCTCCTTTTTGTTTGGGTCTTTTCCTGGTTTTGGTATCAGGGTGATGTTTGCTTCACAGAATGTGTTGTGGAAGATTCCTTCTTCCTCAATTTTTTGGAATAATTTCTGCAGTACAAGAATAAGCTCTTCATTGAAGGTTTGATAGAATTCTGGAGTGAAGCCATCTGGACCAGGGCATTTTTTGGTTGGAAGATTTTTTATTGTTTCTTTGATCTCAGTGCTTGAACTTGGTCTGTTCACGAGCTCTATTTCTTCCTGGCTGAGTCTAGGGAGAGGGTGTGATTCCAAATATTGATCCATTTCTTTCACATTGTCAAATTTCTGGGCATGGAGTTTCTGGAAGTATTCAGAGATGATCTCTTGTATCTCTGTGGGATCAGTTGTTATTTTCCCTTTATCATTTCTGATTGAGGTTACTAGAGATTTTACTGTTCTATTCCTCGTTAGTCTGGCCAATGGTTTATCTATTTTATTTATTTTTTCAAAAAACCAACTCCTTGTTTCATTAATTTTCTGAATGAATTTTTTCTTTTCAATTTCATTGATCTCTGATTTGATTTTGGATATTTCATTTCTTCTACTGAGTTAGGCTTAGATTGTTCTTCTTTTTCCAATTCCATAAGATCTCTTGTGAGATTGTTGATGTGCTCTCTTTCTGTTTTTCGAATGTAGGCATCTAAAGCGATGAATTTTCCTCTCAAAACTGTTTTTGCAGTATCCCACAGGTTTTGGTAGCTTGTGTCTTCATTGTTGTTATGCTCAAGGAAGTTAATGATTTCCTGTTTTATTTCTTCCTGCACCCATCTGTTATTCAACAGAAGATTTTTCAATTTCCATTCCTTTGGTTGGGGTAGAGCATTTTTGTTAGAGTTGAGTTCCACCTTTAGTGCCTTATGGTCTGAGAAGATGCAAGGTAAAATTTCAATTCTTTTGATTCTGTTGATATTTGTTTTGTGTCCCAGGATATAATCAATTTTGGAGAATGTTCCATGGGGTGATGAGAAGAATGTATATTATTTATCTTTGGTATGGAGTGTTCTATATGCGTCTATCAAGCACAGTTGTTCTAGGGTCTCATTTAAATCTCTTATATCCTTGTTTAATTTCTGTTTAGAGGATCTGTCCAGCTCTGTAAGAGGAGTGTTAAGGTCCCCTGTTATTATGGTATTATCAGATATCATATTGCTGAGACTGAGTAAGGTCTGTTTCAAGAATCTGGGAGCATTTAAATTGGGTGCAGAGATATTTAGAATTGAAATGTCTTCTTGTTGTATTTTTCCCTTGACCAATATAAAGAGACCATCTTTGTCTTTTTTGACTTTAGTTGTTTTAAATCCACATGTATCTGAAAATAAGATTGCACCTCCTCTTTTCTTCTGAATTCCATTTGCCTGAAAAATTGTCTTCCAACCCTTGACTCGGAGCTTTAATTTGTCTTTTGAAGCCAGGTGTGTTTCTTGCAGACAGCAAATGGATGGCTTGTGTTTTTTAATCCAGTCAACCAACCTATGTCTCTTCAGAGGGGAATTCAAGCCATTAGCATTTATTGAGATAATTGATAAGTGTGGTAGTATTCTATTTGTCTTATTTTGAGAGTCCACTACTTAGTTTTATCTTTTGCATCAGTGTGGAGGTTAGGTTCTGTCCTTTAATTTCTGAGTTCTTACTTTGCTGCTGATCCATTGTGGTGGTCAGTGTGCAGAACAGGTTGAAGTATTTCCTGTAGAGCTGGTCTTCTTGTGGCGAATTTCCTCAATGTTTGTATATCCGTAAATGATTTCATTTCTCCGTCAATTTTGAAGCTTAGCTTAGCAGGGTACAGTATTCTGGGCTGGAAATTGTTCTGTTTAAGTAGATGAAAGGTAGATGACCATTGTCTTCTTGTTTGGAAAGTTTCATTAGAGAAGTCCTCGGTCACTCTGATGGATTTGCCCCTGTAAGTCAACTGGCGCTTACTCCTGGCAGCTTGAAGAATCTTTTCTTTTGTCTTGACTTTGGACAGGTTCATCACAATGTGTCTTGGAGAAGCTCGGTTAGAGTTGAGGCGACCTGGGGTCCGATATCCCTCTGAAAGCAGTTTGTCAGAATCTTTGGTGATATTTGGGAAATTTTCTTTTATAATATTCTCTAGTATGGCTTCCATTCCTCTGGGGCATTCTTCTTCCCCTTCTGGAATTCCTATAACTCGTATGTTGGAACGCTTCATAAATTCCCATAATTCTGACAGTGAGCGTTCTGCTTTCTCTCTCTTCTTTTCTGCCTCTTTTACTATCTGACAATGTTATCTCAAAAACTTTGTCTTCTACCTCTGAAATTCTTTCTTCTGCATGGTCTAACCTGTTGCTGATAATTTCCATCGCTTCTTTGTGTTCCCTGATTGACTTTTTAATTTCCTTCAGCTCTGCTATATCCTTTTTATATTCTTCATATCATTCATCTCTGATTTGATTCTGTTTTTGGATTTCCTTTTGGTTATTTTCCACTTTATTAGCAGTTTCCTTCATTGTTTCCATCATTTCTTTCATTGTTTTCAACATGTGTAATCTAAATTCCCTTTCTGTCATTCCTAACATTTCTGTATATGTGGAATCCTCTGCATTAGCTGAATCATGGTCCCTTGGCGGGGTTGTTCTGGACTGGTTCTTCATGGTGCCTGGAGTTTTCTGCTGATTCTTCCTCATGAGTGATTTCTTTTCTCTGTTTCCTTGCCCTAATTTTCCTTTCACTTTCTCTTGCTCTTTAAGTTCTCGTGCCTGTGTACTAAGGCTTACAGGACCAGAAGTGTGAGAAGGTTTAAGAGCAAAAAAGGGATGAAAGAAAGGAGGACCGAGTGATAAGAAAAAAAAAAGAGGAAAAATAGAGAAAGGAGAGGGTGTGGGTAAAAGGAATATTGACAAAAAGAAGAGAGGCACAGAAAGAGGGAGACAGAGCAATATAGGTGTACAGTAGGGTACTTTGATACAACCTTAAAAAAAAAACACCTTCTGGGGGTACCCAGTTGGGTGGTTCCCTTGAGTTCAGCAGCTCTTTACTAACCCGATCAGACACAGTACCCCACCTCCATCAAGTAGAGACGGAAGACAAAAATGCTATAAATCAAACCAAAACAAGCAAACAGAAAGCTTTATGGGATAAAATTGGCTGGAAAAACCAAATAATAGAGGTAGAAACACTAACAATAATGAAGTTCTAAGTATTGAAATAGGCGGCAATGGGAAATTATAATTAAACTAGAAAAATTGAGAAAGAAAAAGGATCTGTATGGAAAAGGTCGAACTTAAAAAACAAAACAACAATCAACAACATCAAAATAAACAAAAAAAAACAACCAAACAAAAAAAATATACAACCAAAAACAAAGCACTGTGTATATGTTATTGAATATTGTCTGGGCAACACATGGTCTTCTGGGGTATGAGATGTTAATCACAGTTCTGATATGACTGGAGGCTGCTAGTTTCACAAACCCCAGCAGGTAGACACCCTAAATCTCTCTTCAGCCCACTTAAAAAGCATTTTGCGCTTGTTCACTTGCTGAGCAGAAGCTTTCCCAGGGAAGTGCTTGTCACTGGAATCACTGGTGAAGTGGCTATCCACTTACCCTGTGTGCCAAAACTGGTCTCCCTCTGCCCCCGAGGGTTAGGGCTGCAAGGCGGCTCAGACCCTGCCCTTAGGCTACTTGGTCGCTGGGTTACCAGCTCCCACCCAATTCCAGCTCTGCAACCCTGAGGGCGGATCTTGCCGACGTAGATCGCTCACTATGTCTGCCTGTGACCGAGAGCCAAACACTATTAGCTCCGTCTCGCTTAGCGGCTCAGACTGGGGCCCTAGACAAAGGCCAAAGTTCTCCGCAATCCTGCTCAGGCTCTCCCCAAGGCAGTTCAGCTGAGTGCCAAGTCCAAAGACACCAAAACAGTTCACAGGTAAGGCCTTTCTGGTTTGCATTCTCGCTGCTACTGAACTTACAGTTGTGGGCGTGTTTAGACGGATTGAACACACGTGACCACTTGCCAGTTTTCCACTGTTTTTGTCCTCGTATTGGTGTCCAGAAGTCTCTCGCTGACTCCCTGTATCCTCTCAGGGGTGATGATAGGCAGATCCCACCAGCCAGAGATGCCTGGAGTCCTATCTCCCCAGACTCATGGTGCCCAGATGCAAGGAAGCTGTTACTCGGCTGCCATCTTGCTCCTCCTCCCCCACTGAATGTTTTTAATTGGCTTGTCAAAGATCAAATAATGGTAAGTAGCTGGATCCATCTCTTGGTTCTCTATTCTGTTCCAGACATCTACTTCTCTACTTTTGTGCAAGTACCTTGCTGTTTTGATCACTATGGATTTATAGTACAGTCTCAGGTCTGGTCACGGCATTCCTCCTGCTTTGTTTTTATTGCTCAGTAATGTTTTGGCTATTCGAGTTTTTTTCTGATTCCAGATAAAACGAAGTATTATTTTTTCAAGATCTTTAAAGTATGACAACGGAGCTTTACTAGGAATTGCATTAAAATTATATATTGCTTTTGGCAGTATGGACATTTTAACAATGTTGATTCTTTTCAGCCATGAGCATGGTATGTTTTTCCATCTGTTAACATCTTCAGCTATTTCTTTTCTTAGAGTTTCATAGTTCTCTTTCTAGAGATCTTTCACGTCCTTTGTTAGGTATACTCCCAAATATTTCAACTTCTTTGGCACTACTGTGAAAGGAATAGAGTCCTTGACTGTTAGTTTGGCTTGGTTATTGTTGGTATATATAAAGGCTACATATTTATGGGTGTTGATTTTGTAGCCTGAGACATTGCTATATTCCTTGATCACTTCTGAAAGTTTTGTAGTAGAATCCCTAGAGTTTTCCAGATATACCATCATATCATCTGCAAAGAGTGAAAGTTTGATCACTTCTGACCCTATGTGGATACCCTTGATCGCCTTTTCTTTCCTAATTGCAATGGCTAAAACTTCCATTACAATGTTAAAGAGCAATGGAGACAATGGGCAACCTTGCCTGGTTCCTGATCTAAGTGGAAATGATTTCAACTCCATTCAATACGATATTTGCTGTGGGTTTGCTGTACATGGCCCCTATTAGTTTAAGAAATGTCCCTTCTATACCAATTTTCTTAAGTGTTCTGATCATGAAGGGATGCTGGATATTATCTAAAGCTTTTTCTGCATCAATTGAAAGAATCATTTGGTCTTTATTTTTAAGTTTGTTTATGTGTTGAATTACATTTATAGATTTACGTTTATTGACCCAGCCTTGAGACCCTGGGATAAAGCCCACTTGGTCATGGTGTATAATTCTTTTGATGTGTTGTGGGATTCTGTTTGTTAGGATCTTATTGAGTATTTTAGCATCAATATTCATTAGTGATATTGGTCTATAATTTTCTTTTCTTGTTGTGTCTTTCCCTGGTTTTGGGATCAAGGTGATGTTTGCTTCATAGAATGTGCTGGGTAATTTCCTTCTTTTTCTATATTTTGGAAGAGGTTTAGTGGTATGGGTTCTAGTTCTTCTTTAAATGTTTGGTAGAATTCTGACGTAAAGCCATCTGGTCCTGGGCTTTTCTTTTTAGGGAGATTTAATATAGTTAATGCTATTTCAGAACTTGATGTAGGGCTGTTCAACATTTCCACTTCATTCTGGCTAAGTCTTGGTAGGTGGCGTGCTTCCAGGTGTTGCTCGATTTCCTTCAGATTTTCATATTTGTGAGAATAGAGTTTCTTGTAGTATTCATTAAGGATTTTTTTAATTTCTGAGGCGTCTGTTGTTATTTCATCAATATCATTTCTGATTGATGAAATTAGAGATTTTACTCTTTCTTTCCTGATTAGGTTGGCCAAAGGTTTATCTATTTTATTGATCTTTTCAAAAAACCAGCTTTTGTATTTATTGATCTGTTGTATAATTCTTTTGTTTTCAATTTCATTTAATTGTACTCTGATTTTGGTTATTTCTTTTCTTCTGCTGCGTTTGGGGTTGAAGGGTTCTTCTTTCTCCAGTTGCTTGAGATGTTCCATTAAGTTATTGACTTCTTCTCTTTCCGTTTTCTTGAGGAAGGCTTCCAGTACTATAAATTTCCCTTCTAGGAATGCCTTTCCAGTATCCCAGAGGTTCTGGTAATTCGTGTCTTGATTGTTGTTTTTTTCCGAAAATATGGTGATTTCCTTCTTAATCTCGTCTATAACCCATTTATCCTTCAGCATAAGGTTGTTTAGCTTCCATGTTTTTGTATGGGTATGCACGTTCCTGTTGTTATTTAGTTCAACTTTTATTCCATGATGGTCTGAAAAGATGCAAGGAATAATTTCTATTTTTTTAAATTTGTTTAGGTTAGATTTGTGGCCTAGGATGTGGTCAATTTTGGAGTGGGCTGATGAGAAGAATGTGTATTCAGTTTGTTTGGGATTAAATGTTCTGTAGATGTCTGTTAAGTCCAGATGTTGAATGGTTGAGTTTAAATCTAAAATTTCTTTGCTTAGCTTCTTTTTGGAGGATCTATCCAGGACTGCTAAAGGGGTGTTAAAATCTCCAGCTACTGTGGAAGAAGAGGAAATCAAGTTGCTCATGTACATTAGAGTTTCTCTTATAAATTGAGGTGCATTGTGGTTGGGTGCATAAATATTAATAATTGATATCTCATCATATTGAGTACTACCTTTAACAAATATGAAATGTCCATCCTTATCCTTAATTATTTTGGTTGGTTTAAAGCCTATTGCGTCTGCGAACAGGTTTGCAATGCCTGCTTTTTTCTGCTTGCCATTTGCCTGGAATATAGATGACCATCCCTTCACCTTGAGTCAATATCTGTCTTTTAATGTAAGATGCGATTCTTGTATGCAACAGATATCTGTATTGAGTTTTTGTATTCAGTCTGCCAACCTATGCCTCTTTAGAGGACATTTTAAACTATTCACATTAATTGAGAGTATTGATAAGCCTTTTGAGAGACCGGTGGACGTTTTTAATCCTTTTGCCACTGTGGAAGTTGGAATTTGATCAAAAATTTTTGGGGTGAGTTTACTTTTGTGGTGGAGAATTACTCTGGTCTTTATGGAGGATAGGTCTAAGAATGTCCTGGAGAGCTGGTTTAGTTGTGGCAAATTTCTTCAGCATGTGAATGTCGTTGAAGTATTTAATTTCTCCGTACTAAATGAGGCTCAGATTAGCTGGGTACAGGATCCTCGGTTGAAAGTTATTTTGTTTTAGGAGATTAAAAGTCGATGACCATCCTCTTCTAGCTTGAAAGATTTCAACAGAGAGATCTGCAGTTATTCTGATATTCTTCCCCTTGTAGGTAATGGTTTTCTTTCATCTGGCAGCTTTCAGAATTTTCTCCTTCATATTAACTTTAGTGAAATTGATTATGATGTGTCTGGGGGATGTCTTATTTGGGTTGAGTCGTGCTGGAGTTCTGAAACTGTTTGCTATCTGAATTTCGGAATCTCTTGGCATATCTGGAAATTCTCCTTCATAATCTCATGGAGAAGAGACTCTGTGCCTTGTGAAGCCACTTCGTCACTTTCGGGGATCCCTATAAGACGAATATTAGTTTTCTTGAAATTACCTGAGAGCTCTATGAGTGATCTGTTCTTGCTCTCCATTTCTCTTCTTCTTTGAGGGTTTGGGAGCTTTCGAAAGCTTTGTCTTCAATGTCAGAAATCCTTTCTTCTGCTTGCTCCATTCTGTTAATGAGGGATTCTACTGTGTTTCTTGGTTTTTTTTTTTTTTTGTGGTTTTTTGGCCAGGGATGGGTTTGAACCCGCCACCTCCAGCATATGGGACCGGCACCCTACTCCTTGAGCCACAGGCGCCGCCCTCTACTGTGTTTCTTAATCTTTGAGGGATGCAACTTCTCAATGTGTCGAAATCTTTGGTCATTTGGTCTTTGAATCCATTGAATTCTTGAGATAAGTTTTGGAATTCTAATTCGATCTTATTTTCTATCCAGATTCTGAATTCAATTTCTGACATCTCAGCTATTTGTTTGTGCCTGGGGTCTTGTGCTGTTTCTGCCCATTGATCCTTGGGGGAGTTGATCTACTCTGATTATTCATATTGCCAGAGTTTTTCTGTTGATTTTGCCTCATGATTATTTTTCATCATTGCCTGTGGCTGTCCTCAGAGTTGGGGAGGTGTCTTTGTAAGATTAGACTCTAGCGGGATCACCCTGTTGTTTCTGGATCTTTGTAGGGAGTGACCCTGTGTAGTTCCTATGGGGCTGCTCTAGCTAGGGAGTTCTGGTTGTGGAAGCAGCTCCAGTTTGTGACAGACACGGATCCAGCAACAGGGCTTGGGGTGGTGCACACGGTTGTGGGAATGCCAGGTGCCCAGTGACTTTGGCACAGAGAGTCCAAGGCTCCAGCAGTCTCTGGCCAGGAGAAGAGCTCTGCACAGAGGCAGAGAGGGCTCCAAAGGCATGCAGCTACCAGAGTCCCTGTCCAGATGAACAGGCTAGTGTGGAAGGTGGGAGGACCCAGTATGGAGGACATAGGGTTGCATGGCTCCCGCAGTTCCTGGTCAGGGAATGCGGAGTCCCTGAGTGTGTGGGTCACCGGTCAGGTGTCACTGCACAACTCTTATGGAGGTCTGGGCGGCGGCAAGCCCAGGAGTTTGCGGTTGCTATGAGCTGTGACGTCACGGCACTCTACCCAGGGCAACATCCCAAGGCTCCAGTGTGCCAAAACCATCTCACTCTGCCCCTAAGGATTAAGGCTTTAAGGCAGCTCAGTCCCTGCCTTTAGGTGGCTTAGTCAGTAGGTTACTTTGACCTGCCCAATCCTTGCTCTGAGACCCTGAGGGCGGAGCTTGCCAGGTCAGTTCTTTCACAATGGTTTCCTGCGCCCAGCTCAGTGGCTAAGTTGGGGCCCCAGACAATGCCCTAAGTTCTCCAGGGCAGTTCAACTGAGTGCCAAGTCCAAGAACACTGAAACAGTTCACAGGTAAGGCCTTTCCGGTTTGCAGTCTCACTGCTGCTTGTACTTACGGTTGCCGGCGTGATTAGGTTGATGGAACACACGCAACCACTTGCCAGTTTTCCACTGTTTTTGTCCTTCTCTTGGGGTCCAGAAGTCCCTTCCTGGCTCCCTGTATCCTCAAAGGGATGATTATAGGCAGATCCCACCAGCCAGAGATGCCTGGAGTCTTGTTGCCCCATTCTCGCTGTTCCCAGTTGCAGGGAAGCTGTTACTCGGCCGCCATCTTTAATCTCTCCTCAGAACTTGTCTTTTATAACGCACAAATTTTTTATAACAAAATCGAGAGACTGAAGCAGTGATTTTACATAGTTGTCCTTACACATTTGGAGCTGTACTTCAAATAAAGTCTTTGAAGTATACTTGGAATACAAAGCTTTCTGGGACAGAAACTGATCTGACTTTTCAGCCTTATCTGATTACCACTTGGTTCATTTTAATTTTGTTAAACTACTCTGTAGGCTAAAACAAGGAGACTTTTTTCTTTTCAGGTAGGTGTCAGGTTTTGTTTTAAAAAATGGGTTGTCTGACATTTTGGTTGTGGTGCTGATTATTGAAAGAATTGTGAACATCAGGCTGGGCATATGTTTTAATGTTTGAATATTCAGCATGGCTGTATATTTCATTATCTTTTTTGTGATGTGGCCACTAGAAAAATGTAAGTGATACATATAGCTCTCATTTTATTTCTATTGGACAAGCTGACTCAGAGAACTGCCTCCCGTTTTAAAGCTCAAGTTGCCCCCTCAAATAAAAATACAAAGTCCATCTGGCTAATTCTAAATGTAGAGTGGATATAAAGTATTTGTGCAGGGCGGTGCCTGTGTCTCAGTGAGTAGGGCGCTGGCCCCATATGCCGAGGGTGGCAGGTTCAAACACAGCCCCGGCCAAACTGCAACAAAAAAATAGCCAGGTGTTGTGGCGGGTGCCTGTAGTCCCAGCTGCTCAGGAGGCTGAGGCAAGAGAATCATGTAAGCCCAAGAGCTGGACGTTGCTGTGAGCCATGTGACACCATGGCACTCTACTGAGGGCAGTAAAGTGAGACTCTGTATCTACACAATAAATAAATAAATAAATAAAGTATGTGTGCAATAGAAGTAGTAAAGTATTTTAATTAAAAGTGAAATAGTGAAGTTTCAATTTATTTATTTATTTATTTTGGGGAGGCAGAGCCTCATTTTGTCACACTCAGTAGAGTGCTGTTGTTATGCCCAGATCACAAAATCCCCAAAGACCACCAGGGAGCCTAATCCTATGCAAAAGCAAAAGAGCCTTTTATTGCAGCAAGCTTGAGCTTGGGCTCCTGGGGTCTCCACTGCAACGGATCCAAGCCAGGAGCCCCGAGATCTGAGTCAGAGGGTTTTTATAATGTGGCACAACGGGTGTGACATACAGGGGTACCGGGTATAGGGCACTTCAGGATTGGCCACTATGTGGCCTGATCTGTAGTGTGGCTTCTGATTGGGGGGGTGACCATCTTATGATTTTGGTGACCATCTTATGATTGCCTGTGCTTACTGGAAAATGAAACTTATAGAACAAAATGGTGGAAAAATGAAACTTAACTCCTAAGATGGCGGTGGAACTTTCTAAGATGGCATTAGTTCAGCTTTCACACTCCCCCCTCAACTTTTGACTTCAAGGGCCCAATCATGGGACCAGCACCATCTGTGTCATTTCCAGCTCCTCCTTATCTGAGAGGGGCCAATACTGGCTTCTCAAAACTAACAGTTGTACTGCCCCTATGTGCTCTCCCACAAAAGTGATGAGTCTATTGATGATGCAAGGGCCCACAGTCAGGAATAGGAGCAGTATTACTAGGGGGCATGCTAGGGCTGATATTAGAGTTGTCAGCCAGGGGACCAGTTGAAGAGAGACTCTTACCAGCTCTGTTCATTTTCTCTTTCTAATTTACCCTGTGCAAGCTTTCCCACACAAGGGCCATCAATTCTTTTACTACTCCTGAGTGATCAGCATAGAAACAGCATTCCTCTCCTAAGGCAGCTCGGGGCCCTCCTTGTTAGAGGAAAAGTAGATCTAGCCCCCTCAGTTCTGCAAAATCACTTCAGAAAGGGAGGTCAGGGAATCGTGAAGTAGGGTGATAGACTTCTCTATCCTTTCTATGTCCAGGTCAATGGCCATTCAAAAAGCACCATAGTTCTTATCTTGGAGGACCAAGGTAGACACCCCTGTCCTGGCCCCCGCTAAACCCAACCCCAATAACGCTGAGATGGTGAGTGCAGTAATGACCTCCGACTTCTTGCATGGGCTTGGGTCCAAGAACCTCTGAAGTACTGTGCCTTCTTCATGGTAAATTAATCTAGGTATTAGCTGCACTAAGACACAGTAATCACAATTGTGGTTTAAGACCCCTGCGTGTATGTATGGGGCTAATCCTGTGGAGCAGGCCCACCGGGCATTACTTGAGGGTATCAGATACCCAGTCCCACTCAATTGGGTGGTGGCATTGCATAGGTGCTGGTGGGAGATAGGCACCTTTCCTATATCCTTACCCACCTACTATCATTTGGAGGATAAGAATAGGGTAATTCTGATGCCATCAACAAACTGTAGCCTCCCCAGAGGTGTAGTTTCCAAGGATGGCAATGCCCTCATAGTAAGGGGGTTTTACACTGAAGCAGAGCCAGCAGGCCACTGTCAGATCGGCCTTGTTAGTTTTATTACCTGGTACGTACTTGTGAGTAGTTCCCAAGTAGGGTCTAGGAACTCAAGGTGGCTCCTGGAAGAATTTATTGGCAGGTCTGTTTCTGGGGCACGAGTTGTCAACTCTGGTAGAACCTGGGGACGTGCTGGGAGCTGGAGAATGAGGTTAAGGCCAATCCAGGTAGGATTTTCTGTCACTGAGCTGTACACCACTCTCAGTCTAAAGAATCCCCCTTTATTACCCATTCGATCAGTGGCATACAGGTGAAGTCCCAGTTTTTACCAGATTCCCAGGAGGAGGCCTTTTTCTCGAATCCATGAATTGAATGTGAACTGGGTCACCTAGGAGCCATTTCCCTTGAACTCCTGTTCGGTGGCAGTTATTCTTGCCAGTTCTATCCGACCATGGACCAGGGCTCCTTTTCACTACTATCAAGTCAGGAGCTCTGGGGGTTCCCACAAGATCTGACCTGTGGAGACACAGCTCCAATGCTGACAAAAATAATGGCTTTCCCCCCTGCACTTATCATCAGTGTGGCCTGGACATACATAGTAAGAGCTGTGCTGCGCAGCAGGTCTCCGAGAGCTATATGCCAAGGCTGTTATCCAGTCCAGGTCCACAAATAAATCCAGGAACCATGTGTTCTTAGTATGTATCCCCAAAGTTGAAGTTAACAGTGTCCGTTCCTCAGACAAGACTCCAGATATAGGCCCCCCCAAAGATCTGCCAGGTTACATTACAAGGTTGGTGTGGGTTTGAGCAGGAGGAAGCACACAAGGGGGTACATACAAGTAATAAAATCAGCATGGAACAGGTGGGGAGCTCTTCAGCTTGAGTTTTAAGGGATTGTCTCTGTCCCGCTGAATCTTCCATAGTGGGATGAAGTCTTCTCAGATGGTGAACGGGTCTGCAAGCTTGATGTGGGTATGGTGTACCCAGGAGGCAACACCGTCCACTTTGAGGGCAGTTGGTGTCATCAGGACTACAACATAGGGCCCTTTCCACCAGGGTTCAAGCATTTCCCGGTGGTGCCTCTTCATATAGACCCAGTCACCAGGTTGGAACTTGTGGGGTTCCGGTACAGGGCCAGCCTCATAAGTGGCTTGCAGGCGGTTCCAGTTTTCCTTTTGTACCTGCTGATAACATTGAAGGGAAAGAAGGAAATTTTCATCATCTGCTTCAGTTAACATTTTTATGCAGGTATTGGGGATGTTGGGTGGTGGTCTCCCATAAAGTATCTTATAGGGAGTAAGCCCAAGCTTATAAGGAGAGTTCCTAACCCGATACAAAGTGAAGGAGAGGAGAGCCACCCAGTCCCCACCAGACTCAAGAGTTAATTTAGTCAAGGTCTTTTTTAAGGTTCTATTCATTCTTTCTACCTGACCTTAGCTCTGGGGCCTATAAGCACAATGTAATTTCCAGGTTTTTTTCAGGGCTGTTGCTACCCCTTGTGTTACCTGACATACAAAGGCAGGGCCATTGTCTGAGCCAATCAGGGCTGGCAGTCCATACCTGGGGAGGATGTCTTCCAGCAATTTCTTTGCCACCATCTGGGTGGTCTCATGCTTCGTAGGGAAGGCCTCAGCCCACCCGGAAAAGGTGTCTATAAAAACAAGAGGTATTTATACCCATATCATCCTGGTTTAACTTCTGTAAGATCTACTTCCCAATACGCACCAGGTTTCTTTCCCTGATCACGGTTTCTTTGGGCAGTTGGCCCATCCATGGCATTGGTGAGCTGACAAGCCTTGCAAGTACTGAATACCTGATCAACCTTGGCATCCTGTCGTTTGATTTTGATCTTTGCGTGGCGGACTAAGTCCTTCAGTCTTCTGTTGCCCATGTGGGTGACCTGGTGCATGCGCTGCAGCACTTCCACCCCTAGCTGTGCTGGGAGGATGGTTTTTCCATTAGCGGTACACCACCAGCCATTATATTGTGGAGGGATGTGTGCTTGGGGGATAATGCGGAACCATGCCAGGTCTTTCAGGGTGTACTCAGGTTTTTCTGGCAAGACTGGCAGTCTCAGGTCTGGCAGGCTGATAGGGTCTGGGCTGCACTAAAGGCTGCATTCTTGGCATCCTCGTCTTCCCAACGATTGCCTCTAGACACCAGGGTAACAGGCTTCTGATGTCCTGGGCAGTGAATGATGGCGAACTTCCTTGGAAGCCAGATGGTGGATAGGAGATCTAGTATCTCTTGTTTATTCTTGACCATTTTTCCCTCTGTAGTCAATAACCCTCTCCCTTAGTAGATAGCACTGTGGACGTGGGCCATGGTAAATGCATTATGGCTGTCAGTATAGATGTTAACTTTCTTCTCTTTCTCCAGAACTAGGGCCTTGGTGAGGGCAATGAGCTCTGCCCGCTGGGCAGAAGTGCAACTGTGGCTCGGGCCACAGTGTCTCCGTTTCAGAGACCACTGCCACTCCTGCGTACCTGTGCCCAACCTTCATGAAACTGCTACCATCCGTGAACCAAGTCTCCTCAGCATCTGGTAGCAGCCGGTCAGTCAGGTCCTGATGAAGGCTGTGGACCTGGACTAGAACATCCTGGCAGTGGTGGATGGGTGCCTCTGCATTTGGGTTGGGTAGGAGAGTGGCAGGATTCAGGGCTGCACTGGGCAGGAACTGAATCCATGGTGGATTCAGCAATAAGCTTTGATAGTGTGTCAGCCATGCGTTACTCATCCACCGGTCGGGGGGCTGCTTCAAGGTTCCCTCAATAGTATGGGGTGTGGTTATTAATAGCTCTTGCCCCAGGGTGAGTTTATCTGTATCTTTTACCAGGAGGGCGGTGGCCGCTATAATGTATAAGCAGGGAGGCCACCCCGATGCTACCGGGTCCAATCTTTTAGACAGGTAGGCCACTGGACTAGTCCAGGGTCCTAAAGTCTGAGTCAATACTCCCTTGGCCACCCCTTTGTGTCCATCCACATACAAATGGAAGGGTTTTGTTATATCAGGGAGGCCCAAATCAGGAGAAGTCAGTAGGGCAGTTTTGAGCTTTCTAAATCCTTGGTCTCTATCTGCTGACCATTGGAAGGGCTCTCCCTCCTTTGTGGCCTCATAAAAGGGTTTGGCAATTTTGGCAAACCCCAGCACCCATAGTTGACAGAATCCTGCCAATCCTAGGAACTTCCGCACCTGCCTGGGATTGGTAGAGGTAGGGATCCTGACCACAGTCTGTTTCCTGGCCTCACTCAGCCATCTCTGGCCATCTTTAAGTACCTATCCTAGATAATTTACAGTCTGATGACAGATCTGTGCTTTCTTCGCTGATGCTTGGTTTCCCAAGTCTCCCAGAGTGACAAGCAGATCCCACATTCCTTACAGGCAATCTTGTTCATTGGCAGCTGCTATCAGAATGTCATCCGCATACTGGAGGAGAGTTAGGCCAGGGTGTAGCCTGCAAAACTCACCTAAGTCTTCGTGTAGGGCTTCATCAAAGATGGTTGGAGAGTTCTTGAAGCCTTGCAGCAGGCAGGTCTAGGTCAGCTGCCCACTGATACCTTCCTCTGGGTCGCTCCACTTGAAGGAGAACGTGGCCTGGCTCTGTGATGTTAGGGGTAGACTGAAAAAGGCATCCTTCAAATCTAAAACCGTGTACCATGTCTGAGTTGAGGCCAAGGCACTCAGGAGCGTGTATGGGTTGGGCACCGTTGGGTGCATATCCATTACCCGCTTGTTGACCTCCCATACGTCCTGCACTGGCCGATAGTCATTGGTAAGAGGTTTCTTATCAGGCAGCAAGGGAGTATTCCATGCTGATTGGCAAGGGATTAAAATTCCTGCCTTTAGGAGGCGCCTAATGTGCGGGAGTATTCCTTTCTATGCCTCCACTGTCATGGGGTACTGCTTTACCCATATGGGTTCTGCTCCAGGCTTAAGCTCTACTAGAACTGAGGGTAGATGAATGGCCAACCCTATTCCTCCTGTCTCAGCCCAAGCCGATGGGTGGGAGTTGAACCAAGCACCAGTGTCGGCTTGAGTCTGTGGTAGTGGCTGGTGAAGTTTGTATTCATCCTCCAACTGGATAGTTAGAACTTGTATAGGTCGCCCTTGGTTATCTGTGACCTGAGGCCCTTCCTGCTTGAAGGATATCTGGGCCCAAATTTTACTTAGCAGATCTCTGCCCAGTAAGGGGTATGGGCAGTCTGGGATGACCATAAATGTATGGGATACCCGGCCTGTGCCCGAGTCTACAGTCCTTCGGGTAGTCCATGAGTACTGTTTTATCCCAGTTGCCCCTTGTACCCAAGACTTTTTTGTATCCAGTTTACCCCAATCGGCTATAAGTACTGAATGTTGGGCACCCGTATCAACCAGGAAATCTATCAGTGTCCCCTCCACTTTGAGGGTTACCCTGGGTTCAGAGAGGGGTGCTGAACCCTGACCCCTCTAGTCACTCAATTCCCCAAGTTCCAGGATGTGGGTCTTAAAATGGGGGTGGGCTTGCCAGCCCTTCTTTTAGGACATTCTCTATCCCAGTTCCCCATCTCCTTGCAGTAGGTGCACTGGTCCCTTTGTACCCTGTTTCCCCGAAAATAAGACATCCTCTGAAAATGAGACCTACTTACAGGAAAGATAAGACGTCCCCTGAAAAGAAGACCTAGAACATCTTTGGGAGCACACCTTAAAATAAGACACTGTCTTACTTTCGGGGAAACAGGGTAGTCCCCAGCGACCCCCCCCCAAGGTTTCTCACCATCCTCTGTCAACCGCCACAGCCAAGTCTGCTGATTTTGGGGTTTGGTGGCAGTGGCAGCTAGCAGGATTTTAGCCAGGTCTTGAGTTTTCTTGGCCCGAGCCTGGGTCTGGTTCTCCTCAGGGGTCTCTCTGTTATTTTATACTCTCTCTGCTACTGCAAGTAGATCCTGTAAAGACTTTTCAGACAGCCTATCTATTCTCTGGAGTTTCCTTTTTATGTCAGGGGCAGATTGGTTAACAAAGGCCATTATAACCGTGGCCTGGTTGTCCTCTGCCTCAGGATTCATGGGTGTATAAGTAAGGAATGCTTCCATGATCCTCTCCGGGAAGGCGGCAGGGGACTCATTTTTCTCCTGCTGCACGTTCCCTACCTTAGCCAAATTGGTCGGCCTCCGGGCTGCCTTCTGGAGACCCCTCATTAGAGTCTGGTGGTAGACTCAGAGACTCACCTGACCTGGTTCTGTATTAAAGCCCCAATTAGGGTGGGTGAGGGGAAAGGCAGCATCAATCTGAGTGGGGTTAGTAGTGGGAGTCCCATCTTGACCCTCAACCAACTTCCGGGCCATAGACAGGATTTTCTCTCTCTCTTCTGTGGTGAACAGAACCTGTAAAAGCTGCTGCCAATCATCCCAAGTAGGTTGATGAGTGAAAAGGACAGAATCTAAAAGATTAATTAGTGCAGTAGGTTTTTTAGAAAACTTAGCATCCTGCATTTTCCAGTTATACAAGTCACTAGTGGCAAAGGGCCAATAGTAAAGGGTCTGAGTCCCGATCGTGTCAGGGGTGCTCATGGCCCTCCAGAGAAGGAAGGCTGAGTCAGCTGCCACCTCCAGGTGAGCTCACTGTCTGGTAAATGGTGGACTCCCAGCAACAGGTCTTGCCACACCTGCTTCAGCAGCAGGCTCCCCTGCTGCCACTTCTCCAGGAGGTGAGCACCTGACCTGCGAAGGTCCAGCAGTGGGGTGATAAAGAGGAGGGGAAAGTAGGTCTTGGTCTGCTCTATCCTGCAAAACAGGGTAGAGCAGCACTGAAGGTTTGAGTGGTTTCTCAAGGGGGAGCTTCTCGCACACTGCGAGAACCGAACTGCTCGGTGTTTTGTCTGCCAGGGGCAGAATTGCTTTCATCCAGGTAGGGGAATTTCTACTAGGTCCTTCCAGGTGGTTATATACAGGACCAGTCTGTGGATGGTAAACAATGTCCTTAACCTGGAAAATAATGGGGAGATGAAAGGTTCCCTCCGGAGGCCAGCCAAAATTAAAGATTGGCCACTCGCTTCTGCAGAAAGTAATCAGTTTAGTTTTTTTCACTACAAGTCCCCAATCTTGAGCTCTAGTTTTAACCTCTGAAAAATTATCAAGGAAAAGAGAAATGGGGGTCGTCTGAGTTGTCCCATATTGGCAGTCAAATTCGCCCCATTATAGCCAACCACATTAGAACAACAATGAAACACAACACATACAATACACTGAGGACACACAAGACCAACGGTCCGCAGAAACAAAACTGAAAATGGGACAACAGTCTCCGACTGTGCTGCAGGAGCGACCTGCTATATCCCTTCGAAAAAACCACAAGGGGAACTGCGTCCACACCGCGCCCTGGGGATTCCACATCCCAGTCCAGAGAGGCAATCTCCTCGGCAAACACCAAAGGTTCTGAGTCCCCTCCACACCCTGGGGATTCCATGTCCCCGTTCAGAGGGGTCAGGACCCTTCCAGAAGAGGCTGGGATGTCTCCTCAGCACCCCTGGCTGGCAGCCTCCAGCACATCCACCTCGACTTCACACCAACCACTTTCTCACAAACTCCAGATTTCAAAAACAACCATTACAAACTTCAACAAGACAAACATTTAGCGATTCAGACAAACACTTACCACTGGCTCTTTGGGTGGGGGGTCCTCAAGGGTCTTAGGGAATCCCAGACGAGCCCCCAAATGTTGTGCCCAGATCGCAAAATCCCCAAAGACTACCAGGGAGCTGAGTCCAATGCAAAAGCAAAAGAGCTCTTTATTGCAGCAAGCTCAAGCTTGGGCTCCCAGGGGCTCTGCTGCAATGGATCCAAGCCAGGAGCCCTGAGCTCTGAGGCACAGGGTTTTTATAATGCAGCACAGCAGGTGGGACATACAGGGGTACCGGGTATGGGGCACTTCAGGATTGGCCACTATGTGGCCTGGTCTGGAGTGTGCCTTCTGATTGGGGGGTGACCATCTTGTGATTTCGGGGAATTGCCTGTGCTTACTGGAAAATGAAACTTACAGAACATAATGGCGGAGAAATGAAACTTAACTCCTAAGTTGGCGTTGGTTCAGCCTTACACTGTAGTGTCACAGTGATACTGGAATTTCCTTCTTTAGTAGGTCCTTGGTCTCAGGGATTCCAAGAATGAACCCATGAACCACAGATCAGTGGTAAGATAAGACTTTTATTAGAAGTTAGAAAGGAATACAGAAAAGCACCAGAGCTTCTGGAAGGGGAAAGAACTGAAAAACTCTCTTGGGAGTTTCCATGTGGGCTCTTTTATCTAGGAGTCTTAAGTCTACAGGATTACACATGGCTGGCAGTTGGTCCTTTACTGTCTTTATTTCTTAGAAGGGATTAGGGTGTGTGCTCTTACACAAGGTGGAACCACCCAAAAAACCATCACAGGCTGCTTTGCTCATGATCTTCTCAGAGCCCAGAGGGTGTGTCCTGAAAAAGGCAGTCTGCTTGTGCCTGGAAACGGGGGTCTGACTTCTGAGCTGGGTTCTTAGGTCAGCCGCAGCCACTTCAGGCTCCAACCACAACCCTCCCCCTCTCAGGACACCAAGTCTCCTATACTCACCATTTCCCAGCTTCAGAGATGTCCCGAGGTCCTCCCTACAGATCTCCCAGTACCTGCACATCCAAGGGTGACAGAGGCTGCAGAGACACTTGGAATCTCCAGGAATGAAACCACTGAAGAGGAGCCCTCAGCTCGCAGCCCACTTCAAGTGACAAACGCTGATCAGAATTCCCAGTGCTGCCTTCTTCTTTCTGGCTGTGCATCTGATTGGACAGTTCATATTGTAGCATCCCTGATTGGATAGGGCCTAAGAACCCTGCTGTCTAACTTTGAAGTCTTCCAGTCCTCCAAGAGGCTGGAAGAGGCCAAAATGCTAATAGTTTCTTCCCCACAGCATTTTTTTCTTTCTTTTTTTTTTTAATTTAAGGGCAGGGATCATGACTTTATCTGATATTCCAGAGATAATAATCACAGCTCACAGCAACCTCCAGCTCCTGGGCTTAGGTGATTCTCCTGCCTCAGCCTCCCTAGTAGCTGGGACTACAGGCACCACCCGGCTGTTTTTTTATTGCAGTTTGTGCAGGGCCAGGTTTGAACCCGCCACCCTCGGTATATGGGGCTGGCGCCCTGCCCAATGAGCCACAGGCGCCGCCAGAGAGAGTAATTTTTTAAATGCTGTTTTTTCTATGTAACAAATTTTAATAATCTATATAGGGAATAATTTCACAAGCATACTAGAAATATACTTATGTGGTTAACAACATGTAGGCAAGTTAAATACATATGACAATTTTCAACTAATCAAAATTTGTCATCAATAAAACATCATTGAACATGTTATTAACTTGTTCTATAGTGTCTTATTACTTTCTTGGTTTTTTTTTTTTTTTTCAAGATTATTATCTTTATTCCCTATTTCTGGTTTGGCCTGTTTGACTAACTTACTCTTCCTATGTTTTAAAGTGAATTCTAACTTCAGAAATAGCTAAGAAAGGCTGTGGAGTTGTCTCTGTCTACTACATTTTCTACTTTTATTTATTTTATTTTCACATCTATGAAATTGATTTAAAATGAAAATCGTTTCAAATAATTTTAAATTTGTTATGGTGAGTTAAATTTGTTATGGCTGTGATGGTTAAATTTGTTTCTGAAATTTGTGAAACATGGCTGAGCATGGTGGCTCAAGCCTGTAATGCAAGCACTCTGGGAGGCTGAGGCAGGTGGATTGCCTGAGCTCATGAATTTGAGACCAGCCTGAGCCAGAGGGACACCTAATCTCTAAAGAAAAAAAAAAAAAACCCGTTGTTGTAGCCAGAACCTGTAGTACCAACTACTTAGAAGTCCAAAGCAAGAGAATTGCATAAGCCCAAGAGTTTGAGGTTGCTGTGAGCTGTGACACCAGGCACTCTACGGATAATGACAAAGTGAGACTCTGTCTAAAACAAAATAAAATAAAATAAAATAAAATAAAATAAGAAAAAAGAAATTTGTGAAACAGTGAGTTCATATGAATGGTATACATTGCATTTTGTAACATATTAAGAAGCTTATACTATATAACTAAGAATAACTATAAAGGTACAGACTTAGGTAATGTTGGGTAATTATGACAATTCTTTAGATAGGAAGTATTGGATATTCTGAAAAATCTTGTTTGTTGTTTATTTGGATTATGTGTTTTATACAACTTTACTTGCTTTTAATGAGTTGGTAACTGTTAGATAAATTGAAGCAGTATATATTTTAAGGTTTTTACATCTATGATTGTGTTTTAATAATCAGTAATGGCTGCTTGATTTTTTAGTATAGCTTCTCATACTTGTTTTAATTTAATGCTTAGAGTGTTTTTGGCTTGAGAAGTTGTATGAAGGGCCTTGACATGACACATGCCAATGGACTAATTTTCAGATTGAGTCCAAAAGCTATTGTTGGTCTGACAAAAATGGCTAAAGTGATGTATTTAGTGAAAGGTTCCAGACCCAAGGATAAAATCATTCTGAGACATGAGAAAAAAGGAAAAGATATCCATTTTTTGCAGTTAACATGGCCTTTATTCCACCTCAAGTACAAATGGGCTAAGATTCCTGACTGGGGAGAAATCCACACGTGTGCTATGGTGAACTGGGATTTAAAAGGTTTGGGCAGTCAAGATTGTTGGCATTCCTATTTCCTGGGAGGGACATGAATTTGACCTTCTCTGGGTGGGCCATGAACCTGAGCCTGTCCGGGTGGGGCAAATTTATTTTGTGATAAAGAGCAGCCCCCTAAAGAACCCAGGCTCGTCTCAGCCTGTTTCAGCTTTAGTCCCCCGCATGCTCCCCCTCGTTAATTTCAAAGGCAGGTTTCAGAATAGAAAAGGTAAGTTCTCTGAGTTCCCCCAGCTCCTTAGCAATGGCTAAACAATGGTGAAAAACTTACCTTAACCCCCTAGCAATGGGTAAACAATGGTGGAAAAAATTACCTACACGAAGTTCCCAGGCTACTGTATCTCCCAAGCTATCTCTGTGCCAACCGTCACGATGTACGCCAGGCAGTTGCCACGCTTTAGCCCCCTGATTATAACCCCGCCTCTAGCTAACCGCCTCACTCTGCTTTTGTTTCTGCTTGCTTGTGTGGCAACAAAAAATGGTATAAAAGCCCTCCTGCCCCTCACTTCGGGGCCGTTTGCTATCCTAATAGTGGTCCCCTGCACAGGTGTAATAAATCACCATGTGATTTATACCTGAAGTGGAGTCTGAGTCTTTCTTCCAGGTGGCAAGCACCTACAACATTTTTTGGAGGACCCAGTGAGATTTTGCCACTCCCAGACCCCCACCTAGGCCTGTCGCCACTCGACCCTGATGGCTACAGAAGGCCTAGGAGAAGACATTCCTCTGCCCCGGAGCCCTTGATGCGTGGAGCCAGGACATAGGTTTCCAAAACTTCTAAAATTGGTGATGAAACAACACCCAGGTGAGTCTGTCTAATCCCTAGAGATTTGGGGGGGGGGATCCAGACCAGTTGGACGCAACTACACGGTCAGTTCCCTGGGCAGGGGGAGACGTCTCCCCATTCCAGGTCTGTATTATGCAAGTCTGTATAATGCAGGGCTCACGGATGTGAGTCCAGGTCTGTATCATGCAATTCTGTATAATGCAGGGCTCATGGATGTGAGTCTAGGTCTGTATCATGCAAGTCTGCATAATGCAGGTGTGAGTCCAGGTCTGTATCATGCAAGTCAGTATAATACAGGACTCATGAATGTGAGTCTAGGTCTGTATCATGCAAGTCTGTATAATCCAGGGCTTATAGGTGTGAGTCCAGGTCTGTATCATGCAAGTCAGTATAATACAGGACTCATGAATGTGAGTCCAGGTCTGTATCATGCAAATCTGTATAATGCAGGGCTCACAGGTGTGAATCCAAGCCTATCTGGATCTTGGACACACAGGGGTGAGTCTAGTCTGTCTCAAGTCTTTTCCATGTCAGTAAGTTTGTGTGAAACCTGTCAGTCTTTTTTGTGTCCGGTCTGTCAGTTCCAGTACTTTGTCCAGAGTCCCCTTGAGGACTGGACAAGACCCGGTCCAATGCCCGTGAGCACCTGCTTGAGTGGATCATGGATCAATTCTTTCAGGGGACTCTCTCCGGTTTTGATTGGATGAAATATCTGTGTTCTCTTACTTTCTCCTTTTTCTGGTTCCTTAACTATTGTTGTTCATTTGGTAATTTGGCTGTGCAGCCCTTTATTCTCTCCCTGCTCAATTTCCCTTATACGTCCACTGTGTTATCCACCTTGTCTTGATAAGCTGATCATTTCCATTTCTGAGCCCACCCACTGATGTGTCCAATTTCACTTACTGCTTGGTGAACTTTTGAATTGGCAGCAGGTAAAGTATTCTCTTAGGGAGAATTGGACTTGGCAGTGTGGCCCTGTCAGACTAGTTTTCAGGAAACATGCAGCCCTGACTTGTTTGAATTTTCTCCTCCAACCTTATTCATCCTCTGGTTCTCCTTTGAAGAGTCTCTTCATGCAAACAATTCTTCTGTGAAAACACTGTTTTATCCCACCTTTTTAGGAATATATGCTCTTCCCCTCTATTCAGCTTCCTTTGTTCACCTCTATGAGGGGGACGAGTTGCCTCCCATGTACAGGACCCTTTTAACCAGACTGGTTCCCTCTACCACTTGCCTTTATTGTTATGACACCACCAGGTTCTGTTATTGCCGCCAAGAAAATTTGGAAGGGCAGTGTGCTGCAGAAAGAGGTAGGTATCTGTGGCATCTACCAGGGTGCCAGATGGTGTCAGCAGCTTCAGCTGAACTCTTGGACAGAGTGCTCATTCATACTGATTTCTTGTTGGGTCTAGAACTCCCACCCCGTCGATTTTCTGGTTCATTTGTTTTGCCATCCCACTCCCCTTACTCTCCGTGGGAGTGTGTCTTTGTATTAGGGTATTTTTGTTCTCCTCTGGGCACACTACAGCGCCCCTCACCTGAGCCCTTTGAGCCCCAGGTGGAGAATCCCAGGAGTCCCTGTGCTGCCCCGCCTCCAGTCCCAGCTTGGTTACTGGAAGCTGTGCCTAGAACTTTCCCAGAACTATCCCCCCAGGCCATCGGGACTCCCCGAACCCAATACCAGAGTCTGGATTTAGGAATAGAAACTTTACAAGACTTGGGCGCCGCCTGTGGCTCAGTGAGTAGGGCGCCGGCCCCATATGCCGAGGGTGGCGGGTTCAAACCCAGCCCCGGCCAAACTGCAACAAAAAAATAGCTGGGCATTGTGGCGGGCGCCTGTAGTCCCAGCTGCTCGGGAAGCTGAGGCAAGAGAATCGCGTAAGCCCAGGAGTTAGAGGTTGCTGTGAGCCGTGTGACGCCACGGCCCTCTACCCAAGGGCAGTACAGTGAGACTCTGTCTCTACAAAAAATAAATAAATAAAATTAAAAAAAAAAGAGAGAGAAACTTTACAAGACTTGGCCATGTTAGCCCTTTTGCGACCCCTCCTGGACAAAGTTTGAATTTTTCTGGGTCACGCTGGAGGCATGGGTCAGGAAATGTCCACCCACTGACTCCCTTAAAATGTCTCCTTAACAACTTCTCTGATTTTAGTCACCCGGGGATACCGCGCAAAAGTAAAGCCTGGTACCCTGCGCACTCTCTGTGAAGTAGAGTGGCCGTTCTTTGGGACGGGGTGGCCTCCCATAGGCACCTTTAATCTCTGCTCTTTCTAGCATTCAAACAATTGTCTACAGCCATCCCGGTCACCTGGACCAGATCCCCTACATTGATGTGTGGATTGACATTGCTTCTGAAGAACCATCATACGCCCGGAAGTGTGCCAATCATCTAACCCCTGTTCACATTCTTTTTGCATCCCCATCCAGCTCTACAGGGAGGCTCTGACCCAGCACCGACGGTCTGGACCTGCAGAAAACAAATCCTAAAATCCCTGTGCTACCCCTTCGGCCAGAAGACCCCATTTTAGACATCCCCGTCCAGACTCAATCCTTGTATCCACTCCCATATGATCCCCAGCCGGAGTGGGAAGCACCTACACCATGGGCTCCCCAGCGTCACAAGCCCAGGGGGCCACTAGAGGACCCCCATTGGTTCCCTCACAGACTAGGGGAGGGACTCCATACCAGCCCTCTAGTCCAGATTCAACCCAGCCAGGACAAGGAACCCCTTCTACGGCAGCCCCCATCTTGCCTTTGCACCAATTAGCCCCCACCCCAGCTTTAGGAAGACAGCCATTCGTGATATATGTGATTTATATCTCCACCAGTGGAGATATATCACAGGAAAACCCAGAACCAACCCCCACCCCTTTTTCAGAAAAACCACAAGGGCTAATCTCTCTCCTTGAGACTATCTTTTTCACCCACCAGCCCACTTGGGATTATTGTCAGCAGCTCTTACAGGTCCTGTTCACTTCTCAGGAACGGGAGCGCATCCTGAGAGCAGCCTGGAAGGCAGTTGAAAGGCTGGACAGGCAGCCTACCACCGTTGCAGCTCTTTTCAATGCTCATTTCCCAAGTACTCGACCCTCCTGGGACCCCAATTCTAATGAAGGTAGGAAAGCTCTACTTGAGTACTGCCAAATTCTTATGAAAGGTCTCTGATCATCTGCTAAGAGACCAACCAATTTATCTAAGGTTAGTGAAATCATTCAGGGCACAAATGAAAGCCCTCTGATTTTTTTTTTTTAGAAAGACTATTAGAAGCCTATAGAACTTACACTCCCTTTGACCCAGAAGCCCCCGAAAATCATCAGGCCATAAATGTAGCTTTTGTGGCACAATCGGCTCCTGGCATCTGAAAGAAATTGCAAAAATTAGAAGGTTTTGAAGGGAAATATCTCAGTGAGTTGGTGGAAATAGTCTTGCGGGTTTTTAACAACAGAGAACCCCACTGAAGCGGCAGCCACTAAACCAATGGCTAAAGTTGTCATAGCCGCTCTCCAGGATCATACCTGAATTCTGAAGGCCTCCCACCCCATGGACCAGGGACCCTAGACCCCCTCTAAAACAAAATCAATGTGCCTATTGTAAAGAGATAGGGCACTGAAAGAACGAATGCTCTCACACTTTTTGTACCTATTGCAAAGAAAAAGGACACTGGAAGGAAAAATGCCCTAAAAGGCCAGTTAAGTCTCAAAGGTCCAAGATTCTTGTTCAGGAAGCCATGGACTGAGAGGGCTTGAGCTCCTTCCCCTTAGGCCCCCAGGAGCCCATGGTAACCCTCAAGGTTGGAGGCCAACCTGTAGACTTCCTAGTAGACATAGAGGCCACTTTTTCAGTTTTAAAGACACCCCAGGGACCACTTTCGGAACAAAAGACAGTGATTATAGGTGCCACCGGAAAACCCCAGACTGTCCCCTGGACTAAGGCCTGTATAACTAATCTGGCTAAAGGCACCATTACCCACTCCTTTGTGGTCATGACAGACTGTCCCTACCCCCTGTTAGGGCGTGACCTACTGCAAAAGCTCCGGGCCACCATTTCCTTTGGACTGCCCAAAGCTTTCCTAACGGTACCCGACAGCCCCACCCATATCCTATTTTCTGCCCAACTCGGGGATGAATATCTGTTTTATGAAGGACTGGACATGACCTCTACTCAGGACAAACATCTACACACCCTAAGGTCATTAACCCCACTGGTATGGGCCAAGGATAACCCCCCAGGACTAGCAAGCCACCAGCTACCAGTGGTGGTGCAGGTCTCCAGTAGAGCAATGCTGGTCTGGGTCCGCCAATACCCCATGTCCCAGGAGGCCAGAACAGGTATTGCAGTACACATCACCTGACTTTGGGAAGCAGGCATATTGATACCTTGCAAATCATCTTGGAACACTCCTCTCCTCCCTGTCAAAAAACCTGGTACTAATGACTACCGACCTGTCCAGGATCTAAGGGAAGTGAAAACCCAAACGAACACAATCCACCCCACCATTCCAAACCCCTACACCTTACTTAGCCTAATCCCCCCTTCCAGAACTTGGTATTCAGTCCTTGACTTAAAAGATGCCTTTTTCACAATCCTTCTCTCCCCTGTCAGTCAGCCAATTTTTGCCTTTGAATAGGTAGATCCAGAAAGCGGACAGACCGGACAATTGACTTGGACTCGCTTGCCCCAGGGCTTCAAAAATTCCCCTACTTTATTTGATGAGGCCGTAAGCAAAGACCTCCTAACATTCCAGGATACCCACCAGGAAGTATCCCTCTTAAAATATGTTGATGACCTCTTGTTAGCTGCTGAGACAGAACCAGAGTGCGAGCACTCCACCATAGACCTCCTCTGAGAATTGGAGAAGCTAGGGTACCATGTCTCTGCCAAAAAGGTACAGCTGTGCACCATGGTAACCACCTACCTGGGGTATGAGCTACAGGGAGGCTGACGTGCCCTCTCCAAGAGCTGAATCGAGACTATTCTCCACATTCCCCCACCAACTACCAAAAGGCAAGTACATGAATTTCTAGGGGTGGTCGGATACTGTTGATTGTGGATCCTAGGGTTTGCAGAAATAGTCAGACCCCTGTATGCTAGCACAGGGGGAGGCGATAAGCCTCTCCAGTGGGGCCAGGATGAGCTTTTAGCTTTTAATCAACTAAAACATGCTCTTGTGTCCGCACCTGCCCTGACTCTACCTGACATTACCAAGCCCTTCCAACTCTTCGTAGCTGAAACAAGGGCATAGCAAAGAAAGTCCTAACAAACTCTAGGCCCTTGGAAGAGATCTGTGGCCTACCTCTCCAAGCGCCTAGTTCCAGTCGCCTCAGGTGGCCTGGGTGTATGCAGGCCGATGCTGCTATGGCTGAGCTGGTCAGAGAAGCAAAGAAGCTGACTCTGGGTCAGAACCTGCAAGTGATCGGGGGCCACACCGTAGAGACTTTCCTCTGGGGTCCCCCTGATCAATGGATTTTCAATTCCTGCATCACTCAGTACCAGGTACTCCTCAATCCACCCAGAGTAACATTTCTTATAACAGCTATCTTAAACCCAGCCACTCTCCTGCTGGATGACGACCCGACACTGCCCATTCATGACTGCTTGGACGTACTGGACTCCCTCTCCTGTCTGTGACCAGATTTAAAGGACACACCCCTCCAGTGCTCCGACCTTGACCTGTTCACGGAGGGTAGCCGTTACATCCATGAAGGTAAACGCATAGCTGGGGCAGCGGTCACATCCGTCACAGAAGTCCTCTGGAAACAAGCACTAGGGCACGGGACCTCTGCTCAGAAAGTAGAACTTATTGTTCTGACACAAGCCCTAAGACTGGCAAAGGGAAAGGCAGCCAATATTTACACTGACAGCTGGTATGCGTTTTCCACAGCCCATGTCCACGGGTCCCTATGCAAGGAGGGTGGCTCCATCTGGTGGGAAAAACATCAAAAACAAGAAACAGATCCTTGCCTTGCTAGAGGCTGTATGGCTACCAGATTGCCTCACCATCATCCATTGCCGAGGATACCAAGGAGCAGATATGCCCACTGCAAGGGGGAACACGCTAGCCGACCAAACAACCAAGGTAGTGGCCCTAAGATCAGTGGGACCCCTTCACATCCTCCCCATCCTACCAGATAACCTCTTGCCATACTCACCGGCCTACTCAGAAACAGAGAAGAAAGTAAATGCCTGGATTGCACATAAGGGCCCCAAAACTGTCTCATATGCCCAGACCACCGCCCGTTCCTCCCTGAAGCGTTAGGGCAGCAGCTCATAGACCAATTACACCAAGGAACCCACCTCAGGGCCTCCAAGCTCAGTCAACTCATATCCAAGCATCTGTACATCCCTCATTTCTGCAAATGGACAAAAGACGCAGCCTCCAGATGTCTCCCATGCAACAAGGTAAACGTGGCCTGAGCTCCTCCCCACTTAGGGTCGTGCCTCTGGGGAACAAGCCTGGGGGAACATTGGGAACTCAACTTCATGGAGATCAAGCCAGGCCACTATGGTTATAAATATCTTTTAGTTTTAACTGACACCTTTTCAGGGTGTCCAGAAGCATTTCCTTGTAAAAAGAAAATGGCCCTGGTAGTAGCAAAACACCTTCTCACTGACATTATTCCCCGATATGGATTACCTCTCAACCTGGGGTCTGACAACGGCCAGGCCTTTATTGCCCAGGTATCCAAAACCTGACGGCCGCATTACAAATTACTTGGAAATTATATTGTGCCTATAGGCCTCAAAGTTCAGGACAGGTAGAAAGAATGAATAGAACATTAAAGGAAACTTAAACTAAATTACACATAGAAACTGGCAGTAACTGGGTAGATCTACTCCCCTTCAACCTTTTACGGGCCAGTGCACCACCTAGTTTCAAGGGATAACACCCTTTGAAATATTGTATGGCACCCCACCCCCTGTTATTCCAAAATTAGCTGATAAAATGTTAACCCCTACCCATAACCAAAGGCTCTTAAGCTCATTACAGGCCCTGCAGAAACTACGTATGGACCTGTCAGGTGCCATCCGGTCAACCGCACCTGGGACCACAAGCACCCCTCAATGGAGCAACTCCATAATCTCCAACCTGGAGATTGGGCCTGGGTAAAAAGACATAACTCAGAAACCCTAATCCCCCGATGGGAGGGTCCTTACCCTGTTATTTTAACTACTCCTACAGCCATAAAAGTCGGGAGAAAGAAACCATGCTTCCACTATACTCACATAAAGAAAGCCACTGAGGACCACATCCCCTCAACCTGGCACCTCGAGCCCACCAAAGACCCCCTCAAAATTTAGCTGCACAGATCTCCCTCCTCATCTTCACCAGCCTGCTCCACGTCAGCACCAGCCAAGGTACCGGCAGAGAAGGGAACTACAACCAGCACCAACTAACTCCCCACAATTGGGTCCTCTCCAGCACCGAAGATGGCACAGAAATCGCTCGTATCTGGGACAAAGATATACAACCAGCTTTCAATTTTGACCTCTGCACCCTACTCAGCCACAGCTTTTCCGGCTCCGTATTCAGGTACAGAGAGAGGTTCAGAGGAAAGGGAAACCCAGAATGGGGCTGCACAGGATACACTGCAACCTCAAGAGTTCACGACACAGGCTATCACCTGTGTCCCTCTGACAGAGAATCATGCATGGGGGCTGGGGCTGTGAAACAACAACATCATGGGGGGGTGTATATAAAGACCTACACATAGACCTTGCTAAACTTAGCCCAGCACTCTGCACCCAAGCTAACAACTGCAACCCTGTACGACTAATTATTAAGGATTAGTGGAAAAAAGAATGGAAAACGGGCTGCACTTGGGGAATAAGATTTTATGTCTCCAGGCATGACCCAGACATGTTATTTTTATGTTATTAAATTAAATTTATGTTATGTTAATTTTATGGTATTCACTATATATAAAATTCCCCAGCCACGTCCTGTCAACCCGATAGACAGTTTCCTTAAGCCACCCCCACCGAAGACCCCCCCCCAAGACATTCTCAAAGACTCCCCTGCTGGCCCTCACCCCCACTATCCCAATCCATGTACCAGCTCCTGTGACAACTACCCCCAATCTGTCATCCCCCATATTAACTATGTTAGACGCCGTGTTCAAATTCGCTAACACCACAAATGCAAATTTAACCAAAGATTGCTGGCTTTGCTTGAACCCAGCCCCACCGTATTATGTAGGAGTAGCTACCAATGCAACCCTTGGACCTTCCCAGCTGCAAGTGCTAAACGCTTCTGCTTACTGTTTGAGGACAAATAGCAGCCTATGTACCTGGGGGACCACCCCCACTTTAACTTTAGGAGACTTACAGGGACAAAGATTGTGCATAATATCCCTGGGATATTTGTAAAATTTATCTCCATATGAAGACAATTGTCTAAACACCATTTTACTCCCAAATTTCACCCGTTTTGATATACCTTATTATTTAGTGGCCCCAAGCAGAACTTGGTTCACATGCACTACCGGTTTAACACCTTGTTTGAATTCCATAATTTAATATACCATACCCCAACTTTGTGTTGTAACCCATATTATTCCCCAAGTTTTCATCTATTCCGGGGAAGGCTGGTGAGAAAACTTGATCAGTTTGCACAGACAGACTAGAGCCCCCATCCTGGTATCCTTATTGGTAGGTATAGGGCACTGCCATGAGTGCCGCAGCCCTGGCAACCAGACCTCTTAGCCCTAGTTTCAGGGCCCTCACAACCCATATACATTCAGATCTCTGGAATTTGGAAAAAATCTATTGCTCATTTAGAGTCATTGTTAAATTCACTAGCAGAAGTAGTCCTTCAAAATAGAAAGGGCTTAGATTTATTATTTTTAAAACAGGGAGGGTTATATACAACCCTAGGAGAGACATGTTACTTCTACACAAATTGTTCCAGAGTCATAAGAGATAGCTTAGCCCTGGTTAGAAAAAACTTATATGAATGGGAGGAATTACAGAAACAAGACAGTAATTGGTATGAAACATTCTTTAACTGGTCACCATGGCTAACTACACTCATATCAGCTATTGCTGGACCAGTCTTACTGCTCCTAATTGGAATAACATGTCGTCCCATCATCCTCAACTGCCTCATAGCATTTATACAACAAAGACTGCAAAGTATAAAATTAATGGTATTGCGTACCCATTAAGAATCACTCCCCAACAATACAGATGAATCAAGGATTTGATTCTCCATAAGACCAGTGGGGAATGTGATAAAGAGCAGCCCCCTAAAGAATCCAGGTTTGCCTTAGCCTGTTTCAGCTTTAGTCCCCCGCATGCTGCCCCTGGTTAATTTCAAAGGCAGGTTTCAGAATAGAACAGGGAAGTTCTTGAGTTTCCCCAACTCCCTAGAAATGGATAAACAATGCTGAAAAACTTACCCTAACCACCTAGCAATGGGTAAACAATGGTGGAAAATATTACCTACATGAGGTTCCCAGGCTACTGTATCTCCCAAGCTGTCTCTGTGCCAACCGTCACGACGTAAGCCAGGCAATTGACACGCTATAGCCCCCTGATTGTAACCCCAACTCTAGCTAACTGCCTCACCTCTGCTTTTGTTTCTGCTTGCTTGTGTGGCAACAAAAAATGGTATAAAACCCACCTGCCCCTCACTTCGGGGCCATTTCCTAGCTTAGCAGCGGTCCCCTGTGCAGGTGTAATAAATTACCATCTAAGTGGGGTCTTTCTTGCAGGTGGCAAGAGCCTACAACAATTTGGGCAGTTGATCTATCAGACCAGCCTCCTTAGTTTACTATAAGGAGGTAGGGTGGATGGGTCTGGAATCTTTTTGATGGCTTCTTGGAGGGGGGAAAGGCTGTGTGGGCTGCCTGTAAAAAAGAAATAGAGGGGGAGAGGAATGGTGTTTATAGTATTTTTTTTGGTTTTTCTTCAGTTTGAGGGGGTTGGTATTTAGTAGGGTTATGATATGACAGTTTACAGGTGATTGTTCAATAAATCGAAAGATAAAGCAAGGAATTGCTGATCTGTAACTGAGAATGAGAATGATTATGATTAGTGATTTTATCATCAGTTGAGATTGATGGGTAGGGGAGAAAAGCCAGAATTGGTAGGAGAGGTAGCCAGAAGGGGAAAAAGGAAGAATAAGAAAATTGTGTTTCTTGATGGAGAAAGTCTTGGAAGGTGCCCTGTAGTCACAAATTTTTAAAGGCTCCAAGGAGGTTTTTCCAACTTTGAACATGTGAGAGTAGCCAGGCATCCTGAGAAAAGTTATAGAGAAAAGGAAAAAATTGGGGGAGAATGCTACACATTTATTAGGAAGGTGATTCTTTAGGTATCCTGGTGAGTTTGATATGGCAGGGGACAGTACTTGGGATTTCCAGTGATAGTTCTTCAGTGTTGGAAGTTTTCTCCCCTGTAGAACATCGTTTTATTCAGGATCAGTGAATCCTAACTGGGGAGATCCACAAGGTGAACAGCTATAGGGTTGCTGTAAAGAACCACGTGGGGGCCTGTCCAACAAGGAGATAAAGTCTTGTAGGGCACTAATTTTTTGAGATGTTGTATAAGGATGGTATTCATTTGTTCTACTTTTCCTGATGATTGAGGTCTGTAAGGAACATGTAGATGCCACTGAATTCCTAGGGCTTGTGAGATTTGGGAGGTGATGTGGCTAATGAAAGCTGGGCCTTTGTTGCTCTGAATAGAGCTAGGGAGATGGAATCTAGGAATAATGTGGTGTCCTTTACAGTGAATAATGAAAATTTTCTTTGGAAATGTAGTTCCATTTAGGAGTTCTTTAAGAAGTATGGCAATGATGATAGAGGAGCCTTGGGTGGTCATGAATCCCCTTTCTTGCCTTATGGCTGCATGGTGGAATTGTAAGGCTTTAGTGAGGTCTAAGAATTCTGCTTGTTGTGAGGAAGTGCCTGGAGACAGAGTTACAGAGGTGATAATGTGGAAAAAAAACATAATAGCAAAAATGTCTTGGCAATGGAGTGAGCATTTGGCTTAAAAGAACTGCCATTGGGCAGTGCCTGTGGCTCAAAGGAGTAGGGCACTGGCCCCATATGCTGGAGGTGGCAGGCTCAAACCCAGCCCAGGCCAGAAACTGCAAAAAAAAAAAAGAAGTGCCATCAATAAACCAGGTGTCTTCAGGATTAGGTAAGGGAAAAAGAGAAATATTTGGGAAAGTGTGTAGTGTTACAATAGGATTTACAGGGAGATCAGATTGAGAGAACAGAGGCGATGTTGGGGAGGGGTTGGAGAGGAGCAGGATGGGTAGTGAGAGGTGGGAACCAGTGGGAATCATCAAGGTTGCTTGCAATTTTGAGAGAGTATCTCTACCTAGTAGGGGAACATTACATGAGGGAATAATAAGGAATGAAAGTGGGAAAGTGTCCAGAAAGTGTGCAACATAAAGGTGGAGTAACATGGGGTAGATTACATTACCATCAATACCCATCATCGAGGTCTCTGGTCTAAGGAACCTTTATAGGATGGCAGCATGGAAGGAGTTGCTCCCATGTCTATTAAAAAAGAAATTGGCTTATCTTCCACTAGCAAATTACTCCAGAGTTTATCCAGGGAACACTATGATGCTCCAAGATCCGTGAATCTTTAACAGCTAGGCCCAAAATGTTGGGAAATTCAGGCACGTTTTAAGTGCATCTACGAATCAGGTCCTCAGGAGGACTTGGCCAGAATTTTGCCTTATTCTGGGAATGTCTGAGAACCAAATTCTCAGAACTTCAGAACTTGGTTTGCGGAAATTCCAGAGAGGCCTTCTGCAGACTGGACACAGTTTGAGGGCAGGGTTTTGCTTTGGGCATAGTTTTGCCTAGTGACCTAGCATGCCATCTTTAAAATACAGCCCCAGAGGAAGTCTCATTTTTTTTAGAGTACTCTAGGGAATTTTGAGAAACTACTGGGTTTTGCCTAATGGCCCAGAAGCCAATAACTGGAATGTTGAGAGACGCTGCCTTTTAAAAGCATCCTCACAATTATTTAAAACTTTAAAAATTAGGTTAATAAGATCTTATTGAGGGGCTTGGTTGCTTTGGGGAGATTTTTGGAGTTTTTTCTAGATGTCAAGTGCAAAGTGAGATAAAATGCATGTTATCAATGAGTCTGCCTTTGTAACTCTCCAAGGATAGGGTAGTTTACAGCTGAGAGCTTCATTAAGATAAGCTAAAAACTTGGCAGGATTTTCATCCCATCTTTGGGTAATTTCTTTTCATTTTTCATAATTGACAACTTTACAGGCTGCTTTCTTTAGTCCTTCTAAGAGACAGTGGACCGTGTGCTTATGGAGGTGGATTCTAGTAGCATCAGTTTGGTAATTCAAATTTGGGTCCTCTCGGGGAAGAGCCCTTGTGCCTTCTGGCAGATTTTGATTTATTCTGCATAGGTTTTCAGCATAAATTTGGGCTTGATTGTGTCCAGAGTTGTTCTCTTTCCTCCAAAGTTAGAGTGGAGGTGAGAATAACATATAAATCATTCCAGGTTAAATCATATGATTTGTTAGATATCTAAATTCTTGAGAGTAATTTTTGGGATCCGTAGAGAGTGAGCCTAATCCTTGATTATTTGGGAGAGGTCTCAGAGAGAAAATGGAACCTAAATCCTGATAATGACGTCCATTCCCATAACCTTTTGGAGAGGGTATAAGGGTTGGAGTATTTTGGAAGTGGGAGGTCTAAAGGTGTGACCAGACCTAGTATGGGATGGGGAGCTGAGCCTGGCATGTTTTTTTCTGTCCCAGATCCACTATCTTTTTTTCTCTTAGTCCTTGTCCGGGAATTGGAGAAGGGATAGGAGGGGCGGAAACTTTTCAGTAGGGAGTAGAAACGCCATTTTCTTTTTTGTTTACAATGTGTTGGGTAGTTGGCAAAGGGGGAAGGGGTGTAAGTTGGAGAGGTGAGGGGAAGGGGTGGAAGTTTGCCGGTAAGGAGGAAATCGAGGGGAGGGTTATCTGCTGGATCGAAAGAAGACAATGCAGAGTCAGATGAATCTGCAAAATTTGGAGGTATTTGCGCAAAGAGAATTTGAGAGGGTTCACAGGACGAACACAAGGAAGGAATATTTTGGAGTGTGAGGAATGCATGAACGTAAAGAATGTCCGAACATTTGGCTAATTTGTGACAGTAATTTTTGGGAGCAGTGAGACTTGAGATATCGAAAGTACCATGTTTAGGCCAATGTGAATCATTGCCAAGTTTGTAAATAGGGCAAGCAGTATTATATAGAAAAATGAGACGTTTAGGTTTGAAGTCAGGATAGAGATGTAGACTTTTCAGGTGAGTTGGAAGACAGCATAGAGGTGAAGAAGGGAAATTTTGATTGAGTGGTGCCCATAGTGAAGACTGGGGGAAGAAAACAAATAAAATTAAAGCTAAATGAGGAGGCTGTTTGGGGAAAGTAAAGGGAATTTAAGGACCAATAAAACAATGGAGACTTCAAGAAAATGATGAAGACTGCAAGCAGAGAGGGCATCCTCTGCCTTTGCTTGTAAGCCAAATCTAGGCCTCCAGGAATATCCTAGATGAGTGAACCTGGTTCACTGGAGAGAACTACTGAAAACTATCTACCCAGAGTAGGACTGGGGAAGAGATTACCTGACCTCTCCACTTATAACTGGTCAAAAGAGGGCAGTACCTCTATACATGACCTCAACCATCTGGAAGGACCTGGGCCCACAGTAGGGACCAGAGGGTAAGACAGAGAGAGGGAAATTCAGTCTTCCTGTGCGGGTAAAAGGAGTTGAGAGATCATATAAAAATAGGTAAGAGCACAAAAAGAGGGTGAAGAGGGGGAGGTAGATTAGGAATGGAAAAAGTAAAGAAGTGAAGAAAAAGTTTTTAGAGAAAGGCTCACCTTAGTACGGAGTGGATGAATGGTGTTTAAGGTCAGAGTGCAGCAGTTTTCTTCATCTCGTGGGAATGAGGGTCCATTTGGTTAGATTCCATGGGGTATATTTTTCAGCCCCCTAAGTGGGCTTTTCCCCAGGGAGTCACAGGTACCATATGAAAAGTTCCAGAACTGAGCTGCGCCTGTGGCTCAAGGAGTAGGGCGCCGGTCCCATATGCCGGAGGTGGTGGGTTCAAACCCAGCCTCGGCCAAAAAAAAAGAAAAGTTCCAGACCCAAAGATAAAATCATTCCAAGATTTGAGATGTAAGGAAAACATAGATCCAATTCATGCAGTTAAAGAGGCCTTTATTCCACCTATAGTACGGGTAGGATGAGATTCCTGACCAGGGAGAAAATCACACGTGGGTGATGGCGGACCAGGATTTAAAGGGTTAGGGCAGTCAGGATTGGTGGCATTCCTATTTCCTGGGAGGGATATGACTTTGACCCTCTCTTGGTGGGCCTTGAACCTGACTCTTCCTGGGTGGACCATGAACCTGACCCTGTCTGGCGGGGCAAGTTTATTTGGGCAGGTACACCAGATCAATCAGTCAGCAGGGCTATAAAGGTGTAGTCAACTATTATAATTTTCAAGGATGTTAGTATGTTAAGTTACTTTCGACCAGTTGGACTGAAAGTTTTGTACCCAGGGTAGAAAAGGGGTGATTGGTAGGAACAAAGTTTAGCAGGGATAGTTAAAAAAGACTAGGTGCCATATAATGAGAACTATCTCCAGGGTAGCTTGGTGTATCTGTTGCCATATGGTAGAAAGGCAGTTAAGTTACATTTAAGTAAGCAATTATTCAGGTTAATGTATCAGAATGGGCACTGTTTAAGCTTGAATATTTATGACTAGTTGTTGCGTGAATTGATGGAGCTGGAGTCACAGAGATAAGACCTACAGTCAGAATGTCTTGGAAGAGAAGGGGGCTGCAAGCGACCCTAGTTTATTTCTTACTTATATACCCTAACAAGAAAACATTCAGCACATACACTCATAATCTTAAAATTACAACACAATAAAGTTACCAAGAAGTCACGAGCCTTATCTCTTTTTCCTTCAAAGAACAAAGTATTCATCTTTAAAGAGCAGACATAATCTTTTACTTAGCAGCACAATAATTCCTGACCACAGCATGCCCTGTTTTCAGTGCCTGCCTCCCACTAGATTAGTTTTCTAATCTCTCTGGAGGGTCTTCAAAAGAATATCCCTTCCTGCATATCTTGACACAATTTCAATGAAGAACAAAGTTATGGCAGCCTTTAATGTGGCTCAGCTACAACTACCCTGTTTCCCCAAAAATAAGACAATGTCTTATCTTAAGGTGTGCTCCCAAAGATGCGCTAGGTCTTATTTTCAGGGGACGTCTTATCTTTCCTGTAAGTAGGTCTTATTTTCGAAGGATGTCTTATTTTCAGGGAAACAGGGTAGTAGTTTCAGTTTTCAGTTGTATAGCAAATATATTTTTTTTTCTTCACAGTATGGTAGTTTTGTAACAATAAATATCCAAGTATGTGATAATTTTGTGGACATATGGGAAAAGTGTGTAATCTCTGAGAAGTTCTAGTGGGTGCACATCTTCATCAGCCGTGAAATAAATACCCGTTCTACATAAGTACTTCTAATAAGATAGAAATCAGACATAGTTATGACATTTTGGGCCAAAGACGTCTATACATTTTTATTTCATCAAAGTGGGACAAGGTACTGGGGTGAGCACACAGCCGTGTATAGTCTCAAGAGGAAGATGGCTGGGGATTGTAACTCTTCAATCTTATGTGGTGTTTCCTCCTGTCTAGTTTTGCTTTTGCAGTGAGATACAGCTTGAGTGGAGTGTGCTGGACTGAGGCTTCTAGTCTTGCAAGTTTCACTGCTGTGGTGTCCTCAGCAGAACATCCTCTGGGCTAGTCTACTTTTCTTTCAGCTGTTTCTCACAGGCCCATCTTTCCAGCTTTTGAGCTGGTCTTGGTTAACAGGATAAAAGAGATGTACATTTTTTGTAGGGGTTGGCTGGGGTCTGGGAAGAGAAAACCTGTGAATAAGGGATAAAATTCATCACATTTGTTGTACATACTTTCCTAGTTTAAGATTACATTCTGCTTTCCCTGACAATTGAATTGAGACTCCCTCGAAGAGTTTCTTATGAACAACTTTGTGAGGATTTAATTTGACCCTGTTTCTAAGTGCTACCTTTATTCACAGTAATTGGAGGGGAATACCTGGTTTTCATGTAAATGGATTTCTTGGTATTGTTAGGCCATATTTATTTAGTGTATGATTTATTTTATTTTTTCCTTTTCCTGATGATTGAGGTCTCCAGACTGCATCAAATTTGTGGTGAATTTTCAAAAATTTGCTTACCTGTTAATCTACAATAAAAGATGGACCATTCTTACTTTAAAGCCTTCTGATGAACTTATAATGGGGTGAAGGAGATAAGGAAGTTTCACCCAAAAATATGACTTTTTTGTGTAAAGAATATTTTGTATTAAAGGCCATTCATGATCAGAAAGCATTGAAAGGGGCCTTTCCTCTATTTATGGTAAATTCTGAGTAACTTGATTGGTAATCCAAAGAGCCTACTGACCTTGTTATTACATGCTAATAGATCTAGGCCCAAGATCATTTGAAGTACAATATCTGTCTCTCAGGTAAATCTGGAAATACATCTGTTTTCACCCATCTATACATCCCCCCTTGTAACAGTTACTGCACCTATACTTTCCACTTACACCCCCTTCCCTTCTAAAAATGCATCTATAAAGATCTCTGAGCATCACTGAGACTTTGGGTAATGATTCTTTTGGTTACCCCATGCACGTGGTTTTTGGAAATGAAACATTTTTATTATTATTATTTTTTTAAGCCTCAGAATCTCACTTTATTGCCCTGGGTAGAATGCTGTGCCATCACAGCTCACAGAAACCTCCAACTCCTGGGCTTAGGCAATTCACTTGCCTCAGCCTCCTGAGTAGATGGGACTACAGGTGCCCACCACAATGCCTGGCTTTTTTTTTTTTTGCAGTTTGTGGCCGGGGCTGGGTTTGAACCTGCCATCTCCAGCATATGGGGCTGGTGCCCTACTCTTTTAAGCCACAGGTGCCACCCAATGCCTAGCTATTTTGTTGTTTTGTTATTGTTGTTTCAGCTTGGCCAGGGCCGGGTACAAACCCGCCCCCCTCAGTATATGAGGGCCCCTACCAACTGAGCTACAGGTGCCACCGAAACTTTTTCTTATTAATTTATCCCAATTATGAGTTGATCTTTCAGTGAACCAAAGGGGAAAGGGCAGATTTCTCCTTGATCTGTACAATTGCATAATGTTTCTGAGAGGGACCTCTATTACTTATATAGTTTTCTTTGTTTGGGGGGGGAAGCTTTTACTTCTCTTGAAAAAGTATTCATCAATACTAGTAAATATTTCAGACTTTTGGATGAGGGTATTTGGGTGAAGTCTATCACTTAGTTTTCAAATGACATTATCTTCTGGTTTGGTTGGAGTGGTTTTTTAGATCTGTGGTCTGTTTGAGGGTTGTTTCTTGTTCAAAGCAAACACTGAGTAATTATTTTCTTTATTATCTGGGTGAGTTGCCTGTTTCTACCTTACAGCAAAGGCAAGTCAGTTTAGGCTTTTTTTTGTGTGTGTGTGGTTTTTGGCCAGGGCTGGGTTTGAACCCGCCACCTCTGGCATATGGGACCGGTGCCCTATACCTTGAGCCACAGAAGCCACCTGCAGTTTAGGCTTTTTTGCAGAAATGTGTCATGTCATGAAGTCATTTAATTACCCAAGCTGTTAGACATCTAGTGTTGTGCCCAGGAGTTCCACAAAGACCACACTGCCAAGGAAGCTGAATTCACAGCAGAGTCCCTTTATTGAATAGCCAGCCAGAGACTGCCTTACATCCAACACAGGTTCAGAGAGAAGCACCGAGTTGTCTGAGGTTCTGGTTTTTATTGTTACAGATGCGAAAACAGCAGTTAAAGGGTAGGGGAAATCATGAGTGTAGGGTAGTTAGTCATTTTACACAATGCTATGATCAATTTTTTGTACCCTTACAAAACATGTACAAACCACAATGTCCTAAGGGAAATGTAGGGGGAGGAATTTACAGGTATAGATCTTAAAGGGAATGATCATAAAAAGCAATAATCACGAGGGTCATAATCACAAGTGCAGTCAATAACTTACATCACTAGTGATTCAGTTGAATGCATTCACAGTTACACAATGGGAAGGCAAATAAGAGGAAACAGTTTTGAAACTAATGGAGTGTAACAGAAAAGGAGTAAACAATAAAATGGAGTCAATCTTGCTCTTTCAACATTTCAATATCATATACAGATGGCATGAAGAAAACCTTAACACTAGGTAACATGATCTGTCCTTGGCTGTTGATGAGTCAACTGTTTTTCTTTCTTTTTATTATGGAATTTTTCTGTATTTTTTTTTCATTTTTTTTCTTATAGGTGGGATTGAAATCAAATAGGTTTAGAGGCAGACTTAAGGGAGCCATTACTCTGGGTCTTGCTGCTTGCTTTGCTGCAGTGTCGCCCTCTTGGCGCCCTTTTTGTTGGCACAGGATTAAGTCTTTTCTGGTGTCCTGGGCAGTGCATAACTGCCACATTGCAGGAAGACAATATAGCTTCTGATAGTTGTTAAACTTCTGAATTGTATTTTTTTTGTTTGTTTGTTTTTATGTTTGTTTTGTGACAGCGGCTCACTATGTCACCCTCAGTAGAGTGCCATCATGTCACGGCTCACAGCAACCTCAAACTCTTTGGCTTAAGCAATTCTCTTGCCTTAGCCTCCCAAGAAGCTCGGACTACAGGCACCCACCATAATCCCCAGCTATTTTTTGGTTACAGTTAATGTTGCTGTTTGGCAGACACAAACCCCACAGCTCGTTGATGAGTGAACTATTTGTTTGTTTTTGTTTTTTGAGACAGAGTCTCACTATGTCACTCTCAGTAGAGTGCCATTGTGTCTCAGCTCAGAGAAACCTCACACTCTAGGGCTTAGGCAATTTTCTAGCCTCAGTCTTCCAAGTCTCAAGAATTTAAGTTTACAAATCCTAAGAACTTAATCACCATAGAGAGGACCCTGAAGGAGTATTCGTGGGGTCTCTTTGAGAAGACACCTCTGTTCTCTTAGACATCACTTTTCCCGCGTATCCTCTCTCACTCTTCCCTCAGTTTCCCAAGTGTCTGGAACTATAGATGCTCACCAAACACCTGGCTATTTTTAGAGATGGGGGTCTTATTGTGCCTCTAGCTGGTCTTGAAGCTGTGAGCTCAGGCAATCCATGTACTCAGCCTCCCAAGTGCAGGTATTACAGGCATGAGCCCAGCCATCTAAAAAGTTTTGAGATCTTCCCATCCTACCTACAGGAAGTAGAAGTTTCCTTTTGTTGAAGTAGGAATAAAGCTTGATAAGGGACATGAACCATAGTCACTTGTCCCAACGTAAATTTTTTGTATCAGTACTTGAAGGCCAAACCCCCATTTCCTGTCTTTCTTACACATACAGGAAGAAGAATTTTGTTAACTTACGCAGACCAAGAGTAAAGGTCTTGGAGAGACTTTAAGTTTCTGCAGGGCTTTGTCACCTTCCTTAGTTTAATACAAGGGTGTGTTTCCTGTCTTTTGAAGTCCTGATAAAAGGGTTTAAGAATTAAACCATATTTAGGAATTCATACCTGAGAGAACCTTGCCATAGGTAGAAATCCCTGAAGCTGTTGCAGGGGTTGGAAAATATAATATTAAATTATTTCACAGGCTGCCTTATCGAGGCTGTAGGTGAAAATCAAGAGATTTCCCTTTCTGCCTTCACATTTGAGGTCTTTAGTTCAGCTAACTGGTTCAGTGTGAATGTTGTCTTGTTTAGGCATTCCTGAAAGTCCTGACCAGTGATTAGAAATTCATTTACATGTTTTCAAGTGCATTCTAAATTCACAATTAGGTAAAAAAGATTGTGGGAGTGTCTATCTCTACCACAATGCCTGTAATCCTAGCAGTCTAGGAGGACAGGGTGGGTGTGTTGCTTAAGCTCAGGAATTCTAGACCAGCCAGAGCAAGAGGGAAACCCATTTTAGTTAAAATTTTTTTAAAAACTCATTTGCGGTGGTGGTGGGCACTTGTAATTCCAGCTACTTGGGTGGTTTAAAGAGGAGAACTGTTTGAACTCAGGAGTTTGAAATTGTTGGAAGCTATGACACCATGGAACTTTAGCCTGGGACCACAGAGTGAGACTCTGTAAATAAATAAACAAACAAATAACATTAGGTACCATTAAAATGCTAAAGTGTTTTATTTGATGGAAATAATTGTAAAAATTAATAATTCTAAAAACAAATTGTAGCTCGGTGCTCATAGCTCAGTGAGTTGGGTGCCAACCACACGCACCCAGGCTGATGGGTTTGAACCCAGACTGGGCCAGCTAAACAACAATGACAAATTCAACAAAAAAAATAGCCAGGGATTGTGACAGGTGCCTGAAATCTCAGCTACTTGGGAGACTGAGGCAAGAGAATCACTTAAGTTCAAGAGTTTGATGTTGTGGTGACGCCATGGTACTCTAATGAGGGCAACATAGTGCGACTCTGTCTCAAAAAAATAAAAAAAAACGAACAGACAAACAAAAAGCAAATTGTGGGTTAGGCATGCTGAGAACTTTTGAAAATAGAAAGGTTTTTGGAAATAATAGTGCAGAAGAAGGGCAGTGCCTGTGGCTCAGTCGGTAAGGCGCCGGCCCCATATACCAAGGGTGGCGGGTTCAAACCCGGCCCCGGCTGAACTGCAACCAAAAAATAGCTGGGTGTTGTGGTGGGCACCTGTAGTCCCAGCTACTTGGGAGGCTTAGGCAAGAGAATCACTTAATCCCAGGTGTTGGAGGTTGCTGTGAGCTGTGTGATGCCATGGCACTCTACCGGGGGCCATAAAGTGAGACTCTGTCTCTACAAAAAAAAAAAAAAAAAAAAATAGTGCAGAAGAAACGGCAATTAAATCAGAAATCTTTCTTTTTCTTTTTTGAGACAGAGTCTCATTATGTCACCCATAGTAGTGTGCCTTGAAGACACAGCTCACAGCAACCTCAAACTCTTGGCCTTAGGGATTCTCTTGTCTCAGCCACCCAAGTAGGTGTGACTACATTTGCCCACCACAACACCTGGCTATTTTTTGTTGCAGTTCTCGTTGTTGTCTTAGCTGGCCAGGGCCAGGTTCGAACCCACCAGTCTCAGTGCATGTGGCTAGCACGTCAATCATGGTGCTATGAGCACCAATCCCAGAAATTTTTTAACAGCTCTCAGCATGTGCTGATGAAAATCATGATTGCTTTTCTCATAGTAGTTCTTCATAGATTATGGGAAATTTTGAAGACACAAATGATTATGATTGAAATTTCTTTTCTGGCGGAGCAAGATGGCAGCCGAGTAACAGTTTCCTTGCATCTGGGCACCGTGAGTCTGGGGAGATAGGACTCCAGGCATCTCTGGCTGGTGGGAACTGCCTAGCATCACTCCTATGAGGATACAGGGAGTCAGCGAGAGACTTCTGGACCCCAAGAGGAGGACTAAAACAGTGGAAAACCGGTAAGTGGTCGCGTGTGTTCAATCCGTCTAAACCCGCCCACAACTTCCACAGATACAAGAATTTAAAGAGCAAGAGGAACTGAAAGGAAAATTAGGGCAAGAAAACAGATAAAAGAAATCACTCATGAGGAAGAATCAGCAGAAAACTCCAGGCAACATGAAGAACCAGTCCAGAACAACCCCGCCAAGGAACCATGAGGTAGCTCCTGCAGAGGATTCCACCTATACAGAAATGTTAGGAATGACAGAAAGGGAATTTAGAATACACATGTTGAAAACAATGAAAGAAATTATGGAAACAATGAAGGAAACTGCTAATAAAGTGGAAAATAAACAAAGGGAAATCCAAAAACAGAATCAAATCAGAGATGAACGATATGAAGAATATAAAAAGGATATAGCAGAGCTGAAGGAAATGAAACAGTCAATCAGGGAACTTAAAGATGCAATGGAAAGTATCAGCAACAGGTTAGACCATGCAGAAGAAAGAATTTCAGAGGTAGAAGAGAAAGTTTTTGAGATAACTCAGATAGTAAAAGAGGCAGAAAAGAAGAGAAAGCAGAACGTTCACTGTCAGAATTATGGGACTTTATGAAGCGTTCCAACATACGAGTTATTGGAATTCCAGAAGGGGAAGAAGAATGCCCCAGAGGAATGGAAGCCATACTAGAGAATATTATAAAAGAAAATTTCCCAAACATCACCAAAGATTCTGACACACTGCTTTCAGAGGGACATCGGACCCCAGGTCGCCTCAACTCTCACCGAGCTTCTCCAAGACACATAGTGATGAACCTGTCCAAAGTCAACACAAAAGAAAAGACTCTGCAAGCTGCCAGGAGTAAGCGTCAGTTGACCTACAGGGGCAAATCCATCAGAGTGACCGCAGACTTCTCTAATTAAACTTTCCAAGCAAGAAGACAATGGTCATCTACCTTTAATCTAATTAAACAGAACAATATTCAGCCCAGAATTCTGTACCCTGCTAAGCTAAGCTTCAAAATTGATGGAGAAATCAAATCATTTACGGATATACAAACATTGGGGAAATTCGCCACAACAAGACCAGCTCTACAGGAAATACTTCAACCTGTTCTGCACACTGACCACCACAATGGATCAGCAGCAAAGTAAGAACTCAGAAATCAAAGGACAGAAACTAACCTCCACACTGATGCAAAAGATAAAACTAAGCAATGGACTCTCACCAAATAAGACAAATAGAATACTACCACACTTATCAATTATCTCCATAAATGTTAATGGCTTGAGTTCCCACTGAAGAGACATACATTGGCTGACAGGATTAAAAAACACAAGCCATCCATTTGCTGTCTGCAAGAAACACACCTGGCTTCAAAAGACAAATTAAAGCTCCGAGTCAAGGGTTGGAAGACAATTTTTCAGGAAAATGGAATTCAAAAGAAAAGAGGAGGTGCAATCTTATTTTCAGATACATGTGGATTTAAAGCAACTAAAGTCAAAAAAGACAAAGATGGTCACTTTATATTGGTCAAGGGAAAAATACAACAAGAAAACATTTCAATTCTAAATATTTATGCACCCAATTTAAATGCTCCCAGATTCTTGAAGCAGACCTTACTCAGTCTGAACAATATGATATCTGATAATACCATCATAACAGGGGACTTTAACACTCCTCTTACAGAGCTGGACAGATCCTCTAAACAGAAATTAAACAAAAATATAAGAGATTTAAATGAGACCCTAGAACAACTATGCTTGATAGACGCATATAGAACACTCCACCCCAAAGACAAAGAATATACATTCTTCTCATCACCCCATGGAACATTCTCCAAAATTGATCATATCCTGGGACACAAAACAAATATCAGCAGAATCAAAAGAATTGAAATTTTACCTTGTATCTTTTCAGACCATAAGGTACTAAAGGTGGAACTCAACTCTAACAAAAATGCTCGACCCCACCCAAAGGCATGGAAATTAAACAATCTTCTGTTGAATAACGGATGGGTGCAGGAAGAAATAAAACAGGAAATCATTAACTTCCTTGAGCATAACAACAATGAAGACACAAGCTACCAAAACCTGTGGGATAGTGCAAAAGCAGTTTTGAGAGGAAAATTCATCGCTTCAGATGCCTACATTCGAAAAACAGAAAGAGAACACATCAACAATCTCACAAGAGATCTTATGGAATTGGAAAAAGAAGAACAATCTAAGCCTAAACTCAGTAGAAGAAAAAAAATATCCAAAATCAAATCAGAGATCAATGAAATTGAAAACAAAAGAATCATTCAGAAAATTAATGAAACAAGGAGTTGGTTTTTTGAAAAAATAGATAAACCATTGGCCAGACTAACTAGAAATAGAAAAGTAAAATCTCTAGTAACCTCAATCAGAAACGATAAAGGGGAAATAACAACTGATCCCACAGAGATACAAGAGATCATCACTGAGTACTACCAGAAACTCTATGCACAGAAATTTGACAATGTGAAGGAAATAGATCAATATTTGGAATCACACCCTCTCCCTAGACTCAGCCAGGAAGAAATAGAGCTCCTGAACAGACCAATTTCAAGCACTGAGATAAAAGAAACAATAAAAAAGCTTCCAACTAAAAAATGCCCTGGTCCAGATGGCTTCACTCCAGAATTCTATCAAACCTTCAAGGAAGAGCTTATTCCTGTACTGCAGAAATTATTCCAAAAAACTGAGGAAGAAGAAATCTTCCCCAACACATTCCATGAAGCAAACATCACCCTGATACCAAAACCAGAAAAAGACCCAAACCAAAAGGAGAATTTCAGACCAATCTCACTCATGAATATAGATGGAAAAATTCTCAACAAAATCCCAGCCAGTAGATTACAGCTTATCATCAAAAAAGTCATTCATCATGATCAAGTAGGCTTCATCCCAGGGATGCAAGGCTGGTTTAACATACGCAAGTCTATAAACGTTATCCACCATATTAACAGAGGCAAAAATAAAGATCACATGATCCTCTCAATAGATGCAGAAAAAGCATTGGATAAAATCCAGCATCCTTTTCTAATTAGAACACTGAAGAGTATAGGCATAGGTGGCACATTTCTAAAACTGATTGAAGCTATCTATGACAAACCCACAGCCAATATTTTACTGAATGGAGTAAAACTGAAAGCTTTTCCTCTTAGAACTGGAACCAGACAAGGTTGTCCTCTGTCACCTTTACTATTCAACATAGTGCTGGAAGTTCTAGCCAATACAATTAGGCAAGACAAGGAAATAAAGGGAATCCAAATGGGAGCAGAGTAGGTCAAACTCTCCCTCTTTGCTGACGACATGATCTTCTACTTAGAGAACCCCAAAAACTCAACCACAAGACTCCTAGAAGTCATCAAAAAATACTGTAATGTTTCAGGATATAAAATCAATGTCCACAAGTCAGTAGCCTTTGTGAACACCAATAACAGTCAAGATGAGAAGCTAATTAAGGATACAACTCCCTTCACCATAGTTTCAAAAAAATGAAATACCTAGGAATATACCTAACGAAGGAGGTGAAGGACCTCATAAAGAAAACTATGAAATCCTCAGAAAGGAAATAGCAGAGGAGATTAACAAATGGAAGAACATACCATGCTCATGGATTTGAAGAATCAACATTGTTAAAATGTCTATACTTCCCAAAGCAATCTACCTATTCAATGCCATTCCCATCAAAGTACCTACATCGTACTTTCAAGATTTGGAAAAAATGATTCTGCGTTTTGTATTGAACCGAAAAAAACCCCGTATAGCTAAGGCAGTTCTTAGTAACAAAAATAAAGCTGGGGGCATCAGCATACCAGATTTTAGTCTGTACTACAAAGCCACAGTGGTCAAGACAACATGGTACTGGCACAAAAACAGAGACATAGACACTTGGAATCGAATTGAACACCAAGAAATGAAACTAACATCTTACAACCACCTAATCTTCGATAAACCAAACAAGAACTTACCTTGGGGGAAAAACTCCCTATTCAATAAATGGTGTTGGGAGAACTGGATGTCTACATGTAAAAGACTGAAACTGGACCCACACCTTTCCCCACTCACAAAAATTGACTCAAGATGGATAAAGGACTTAAATTTAAGGCATGAAACAAGAAAAATCCTCCAAGAAAGCATAGGAAAAACACTGGAAGATATTGGCCTAGGGGAAGACTTCATTAAGAAGACTGCCATGGCAATTGCAACAACAACAAAAATAAACAAATGGGACTTCATTAAACTGAAAAGCTTCTGTACAGCTAAGGAGACAATAACCAAAGCAGAGAGACAACCCACATAATGGGAAAGGATATTTGCATATTTTCAATCAGACAAAAGCTTGATAACCAGGATCTATAGAGAACTCAAATTAATCCACATGAAAAAAGCCAACAATCCCTTATATCAATGGGCAAGAGACATGAACAGAACTTTCTCTAAAGACGACAGACGAATGGCTAACAAACACATGAAAAAATGTTCATCATCTCTATATATTAGAGAAATTCAAATCAAAACATCCCTGAGATATCATCTAACCCCAGTGAGAATGGCCCACATCACAAAATCTCAAAACTGCAGATGCTGGCGTGGATGTGGAGAGAAGGGAACACTTTTACACTGCTGGTGGGACTGCAAACTAGTACAACCCTTCTGGAAGGAAGTATGGAGAAACCTCAAAGCACTCAACCTAGACCTCCCATTCGATCCTACAATCCCATTACTGGGCATCTACCCAGAAGGAAAAAAATCCTTTTATCATAAGGACACTTGTACTAGACTGTTTATTGCAGCTCAATTTACAATCGCCAAAATGTGGAAACAGCCTAAATGCCCACCAACCCAGGAATGGATTAACAAGCTGTGGTATATGTATACCATGGAATACTATTCAGCCATTAAAAAAAATGGAGACTTTACATCCTTCGTATTAACCTGGATGGACGTGGAAGACATTATTCTTAGTAAAGCATCACAAGAATGGAGAAGCATGAATCCTATGTACTCAATCTTGATATGAGGACAATTAATGACAATTAAGGTTATGGGGGGGAAGCTGAAAGAGGGATGGAGGGAGGGGGTGGGGCCTTGGTGTGTGTCACCCTTTATGGGGGCAAGACATGATTGCAAGAGGGACTTTGCCTAATAATTGTAATCAGTGTAACTGGCTTATTGTACCCTCAATGAATCCCCAACAATAAAAAAAAAAAAGAAAAAGAAAAAAAAACAAAGAGAAATTTCTTTTCTTTTCTTTTCTTTCTTTTTTTTCTGACACAGTCTTACTTTGTCACCCTCAGCAGAGTACCCTGGTATCACAGCTCACAGCAACCTCAAACTCTTGAGCTTAAGTGATTCTCTTGCCTCAGCCTCTCAAGTAGCTGTCACTACAGGCATCTTCCACACTGCATGGCTATTTTTTGGTTGCAGTTGTCATTGTTGTTTAGCAGGCCCAGCCCTGGCTGGGCTTGATCCATGAGACTTGGTTTATGTGGCCAGTGCCCTATGATTGTAATTTCTAATGAAAATGACAAATGATGGTGCCCAAGTCATTTACTTTTGTTTTCTTTCAAACAATACCCATTGATTTGTTTTGAAATTGCCAATCAAAGCCCATTAAATTCCCAGTAATAAAGATAAACCAAAGACTGAATATTAATTCCCTTATAACCTAGTCTTGCTCCTCTCACCACAAGAGTAGGCATGGACTCGCTACCATGTCCTTATTTAAGAAACAAAGCTTCTTCTTAAAATAAAAACAGTTGCTTTATATTATTTTCCTGTTACCTCTTTGTCTTCTGCAGTTAGGAAATTCAACTACTCTTGGAAAAAGGCTTTTTTTCTTCTTTTTTTGAGATAGGGCCTCAAGCTGTGGCCCTGGGTAGAGTGCTGTGGCATCACAGCTCACAGCAACCTCCAACTCCTGGGCTCAAGCAATTCTCCTGCCTCTGTTGTGCCCAGATCCCGAAATCCCCCACAAAGACCACCAGGGAGCCGAGTTCAATGCAAAAGCAAAAGAGCTGTTTTATTGCAAGCTCGAGCTTGGTCTCCCAGGGTCTCTGCTACAACGGATCTGAGTCAGGAGCCCTGAGCTCTGAAACAGGACTGTTTTTGTAGGATAGCACAGCAAAATAGGCGTATACAAGTTAAACAAAGGGATTGCTTGTGGATTGGCTGCCACTGTTCCTGCCATATGGCCCACTCCAGAAGGTAGTTTCTGATTGGGCGCCAATGACTCAAGGTACATAAAGTGGCAACTCATGGTGACTCATCAGTTTTGAACAGAATGGCTAACAGAAGCCAAAATGGCTGAACCCTTAAGATGGCATCGGTGTGGTTCTCTCATTCCCCTCTCCACTTGTAAATTGAAGGGCCCAGTCATGGGCCTTACCCCGACACCTGTGTTTCCACCATTTCTTGTTCTGCTAAGGGCCGGTACTGGCCTTTAAGAACTAACAATTGGGTTATGGGGGGGAGGAAAAGCAGAAAGAGGGATGGAGGGAGGGGTGGGGCCTTGGTGTGTGTCACACTTTGTGGGGGCAAGACATGATTGCAAGAGGGACTTTACCTAACAATTGCAATCAGTGTAACCTGGCTTATTGTACCCTCAATGAATCCCCAACAACAACAACAAAAAAAGAACTAACAATTGTACAGTCCCTACACGTTCTCTCACAAATGTATTGAGCCTGTTGATAATACAGATGGCTATAGTTAGGAGTAACGGTAATATTGCTAGAGGTCCAACCAATGCTGATATAAATATAAACCGGGGGGGACCAATTGAATAGGGACTCATACCAGCTCTGACCATTTTCTCTTTCTATTTTGCATTGGTGCAGGCTTTCTCGGACAAGTGTCATAGATTCTTTCACAACCCCGGAATGATCAGCGTAGAAACAACACTCCTCTCCTAGGGCGGTACATAGCCCACCTTGCTGGAGGAACAACAAGTCTAGTCCCCTCCGGTTCTGTAAGACTACTTCAGAAAGGGAAGTCAAATAGTCTTGGAGAAGAGTAATAGATTTCTCTAATTGCTGAATATTTAGATAAATTGCATCCCAGAGAGCACCATAGTTCTTATCCTGGAGGACTAGGGCCGACACTCCACTTCCAGCCCTTGCTATCCCTATCCCTGATAAAGTAGCAATAGTGAGAGCTGTGATTACCTCCCATTTCCTACGTGGGGATGGGCTCAAAGTACCTGAATATTTCTGAAGTATTTCACTTTCTTTATGATAGTTATCATTGGTATAAGCTGTCCAGGACACAATAATCATTATTCTGATCTAAAATCCACGCATGTATACACAGAGCCAAACCTTTTGAACAAACTCACCAGGTATCACTCGGGGGTATCAGATACCCAGTTCCATCCCATGGGCTAGTAGCATTACATAGATGCTGGTGAGAAATGGGTACCTTTCCAACACACAAGCCCTTTCCCACCACTGTCTGAACAGTGAATCTAGGGTGGTTTTGATGCCATCGGCAGGCTGTGGCATATCCAGAAGTGTATTGCCCTTGGATGGCAACAAGATGGCTGTCAGGAGGTCCAGTATTTCTTGCTTATTCTTTACTGTTTTCCCCTCTGCCATCAGTAATCCCCTCTCTCTGTATATGGCCCCACGGATATGGGCCATGGCAAATGTATAACGGCTGTCTGTATAGATGTTGACCTTCTTCCCGTCTCCAAGTACCAAGGCCTTAGTAAGGGCTATAAGTTCTGCTCGTTGGGCAGCAGTTCTGCTTGGAAAGAGCTCAGCCCACAATGTTTCAGTCTCTGAGAACACTGCCGTCCCTGCATACCTGTGTTTCACAAAGCTGCTGCCACTCATGTACCAGGTTTCCTCGGCATCCGGCAGTGGCTGATGGGTCAAATCTTGGCGGAGGCTGTGGACTTGCACCAGTATATCTTGGCAGTGATGTAGCGGTACCTCTGTATCTGGGTTGGGCAGAAGGGTGGCAGGATTCAAAGCTGTACTGGGCAAGAACTGAATCCTCAGTGGATTCAGAAGAAGACCTTGGTAATGAGTCAGTAGTGCATTGCTCATCCACCAATCTGGGGGCTTCTTCAAAACTCCCTCAATGGTGTGAGGGGTTGTTATTAACAGTTCCTGCCCCAAGGTGAGTTTACCAGCATCTTTCACTAAGAGGGCAGTAGCTGCTATAATACGTAGACAAGGGGGCCACCCCGAGGCAACTGAATCGAGTATTTTGGACAAGTAAGCTACTGGGCGGATCCAGGGTCCCAGAGTCTGGGTTAATACCCCCTTTGCCACTCCTTTATGTTCATCCACATATAGATGGAAAGGTTTGGTGATATCAGGAAGACTTAGAGCAGGGGAGGTTAACAAGGCAGTCTTAAGGTTTCTGAATGCCTGATCTCTTTCTTCTGTCCATTGGAAGGGCTGTCCTTCCTTAGTGGCCTCATAGAGGGGCTTAGCCCTTTCTGCAAACCACAGCACCCACAGTCTACAGAATCCAACCATCCCCCAAAATTCCTGTACTTGCCTGGGAGTAGTGGGAACAGGAATTCCAAGCACAGTGCACTTTCTGGCTTCACTTAGCCATCTCTGGCCATCTTTGAGCACATACCCTAAATAAGTCACATTTTGCTGACAAATTTGGGCTTTCTTCGCTGATGCATGGTATCCCATGTCTTCCAGAGTAGCAAGTAGATCTCGTGTCCCTCGCACACAATCGTGCTCTATGGCGGCTGCTATTCATATATCATCTACTTACTGGAGAAGGGTCAAGCCAGGATGAGATTTATGAAACTCACCTAAATCTGCATGAAAGGCCTCATCAAAGATGGTTGGACAATTCTTAAAGCCTTGGGGTTGGCAGGTCCAGGTCAATTGTCCACTGATGCCCTCCACTGAGTCGCTCCACTCAAAAGCAAATATAGCCTGGCTCTGTAGGGTAAGAGACAGACTAAAAAAAGGCATCCTTTAGATCTAATACTGTGTACCACTTTTGAGTCGGTGACAGAGCACTGAGAAGTGTATACGGGTTAGGTACCGTAGGGTGGATGTCCATTACTGCCGCACCCTCGGCATCAAGCCGCAGCGAGGTGGCGCTGTCCGCGTTGTAAAACGCATGGGTAGGTGGTCTGTGCTCCCCGGAGCGAAGCCCCCAGCACCCCTAGTATGCGACAGCAGCGCAGAAGTTGCCTAGCATACTTTTTGTTGAACGTAATGACTCACGAGGTGCGGCATAAAAGCCTAAGAAACCTTTGCTCTGAAACCTGTTTGTTGAGTTGAATGCCTGCTTGTCTTGAGAAACTAAGAATAAACATAATGACTTACTGATCCATAATTAAACAGAGAAAGAATGCCTGAAGAGACTCAATGTCTCCAGGGGAACGGTGCAATAGCACGTTCCTATCATCAAATGTCAGTGAATTGAGACAGTGCATTGAGACAATGCAGGCACAGCAAACAAGATGTTCCAACATGACATACACTATCACCACCTGCAGTAAAACTTTACTTAGAAAAACATCTTGCTTCACTAATTTTCATATGTAATACAAATCAATAGAGTAGTTTAATGTTTAACAAACAATTAATTTTAAATCAAAGTATAGTTACTGATAAGAGTAAAAATATATAGAAAATATATATAAAAGTAGTCAAGCATTATACGTAAAAGAATATGTTCAGCTATTTTTAAAAGAAATTATAAGAAACTGAGAACAATTACAGAGCTAAGAGAAGTCACAAGCCTTGACATTCCTAGATAAGAGGAAGTAACCAGGTGTTAAAAATAAACCACCTCTCTAGAGCAAAAACCTTGAAAAGATAAACCACCTCCCCAAAACAAAAACCTTGAAAACATGTAATGCATGATAAACCGCATATGCAGACACAAAGATAATTTACAAGCGTAAGCAAAATAACGATTACATTGTTTGAACCTTGGAAAGAAAATGTATAAATACCAACTTCTAAACTCAATAAAATTTACAACTGCTTACTTCACCAAGTGCTGTGTGCAGTCTGTCATTTTTTCCTGCGTCGACCTCTCAACCAACCTGTACCGTTCACCCTGAGCACCCTCGGACTGAGGCCCATCGACCGGCGGTCCGCGGCACATTACCCGCTTATTTACTTCTCGTAAATCTTGTACTGGATGATAGTCATTTGTAAGGGGTTTCTTAACAGGCAACAGGGGGGTATTCCAAGCAGACTGGCAGGGGATCAAAATACCTGCCTGAAGGAGGCGTCTAATGTGTGGGACTATGCCCCTCTTTGCCTCTACAGCCATGGTGTATTGCTTCACTTTCATGGGTTCTGCTCCTGGCTTAAGTTCCACTAAGACAGGAGGCAGATGAAGGGCTAATCCTATCCTTCCTGTCTCCACCCATACCAACGGGTAAGAGTGGAACCAGTCATTCATGTCAGCCAGGGCTCTATGTGGTGTTTGGTGGAGCACATACTCATCTTCTAACTGAACAGTCAGAACTTGTATTAGCCACCCTTGCCCATCTGTAACTTGGGGGCCATCCTGCTTGGAAGATATCTGAGCCCTGGTTTTGGTTAACAAGTCTCTTCCAATTAAGGGGTATGGGCAGTCTGGAATAACCATAAATGCATGGGATACCCAGCTCATGCCCAGGTCTATGGTTCTTCAGGTAGTCCATGAATATTGCTTCATCCCAGTCGCCCCTTGGACCCAAGATTTTCTTGTAGCTAGTTTTCCTTGATCTCTTAAAAGTACCGAATGCTGGGCACCAGTGTCCACAAGTAAATCAATCAGTGTCCCCTCCACTTTGAGGGTTACCCTGGCTTCAGGGAGGGGTGCTGAACCCTGACCACTCTAATCACTTAATTCCCCCATCTCTAAAATGCGGGCTTCACCATGGGGCGTGGGCTTACCGGCTCTCTGTTTAAGGCATTCTCTGGCCCAGTGTCCTATCTCCTTGCAGTAGGCACACTGGTCTCTCTGTAAGCATCTGCGTCCCCCCTCCCAGGGTTTCTCCTCAAATTCAGTGGTCAGTCACTTCAGTCGAGCCTGCTGATCTTTTGGCACAGCAGCTGTGGTGGCCAGCAGGATTTTAGCCAAATCATGAGTTTGTTTGGCCCGAGCATGAGTCTGTTTTTCCTCCGGTGTCTCTCTATTATTATAAACCTTCTTGACCACTGCAAGCAGATCCTGTAAAGTTTTCTCATCCAACCTATCTACTTTCTGAAGTTTCTTTCATATATCAGTGGCAGATTGGTTAACAAAAGCCATAATCACTGCAGCCTTGCTACTATCTTCCTCAGGATTCATGGGAGTATAAGTACAGAATGCTTCCATGATTCTCTCTAAGAAGGCAGGAGACTCATTCTTTTCCTGCTGCACATTCCCTACCTTAGCCAAATTGGTTGGCTTATGGGCCGCTTTCTGGAGACCCCTCATTAGAGTCTGGTGGTAGACTTGGAGACTCGTCTGACCATCCCCTGTATGAAAGTCCCAGTCAGGGTGGGTAAAGGGGAAGACAGCCTTAATCTCAGCAGGGTTAGTAGTCACAACTCCGTTTGCACCCATGACTGACTTCTGAGCCTCCGACAGAATTCTCTCTCTCTCTTCCGTGGTGAAGAGCACCTGTAAAAGCTGCTGACAATCATCCCAAGTAGGCTGATGAGTAAAGAGAATAGAATCTAAGAGATTAATTAGACACTAGGATTTTCAGAGAATGTAGGGTTTTGAATTTTCCAGTTATACAGATCAATTGTGGCAAAGGGCCAATAATAAAGGTCTTGCACCCCATACGCATCTGGGGAGCTTGTGGCCCTCAGAGGAAGGATGGTTGAGTCAGCATTCGCCTCTCATTGGGCCCGCTGCCTCATGTATGGCGGACTCCCATTACCAGGTCTAGCTGTAGTCTCTGCTTCAGCAGCCGGTTCCCCTGCTGCCACCTCTCCAGGAGGTGAGAGGCAACCTGTGGAGGTGCAAGAAGACAATACGGAGGAATATAAAAGAAATTCTGGTCCATACTGTCCTGTAACACAGGGTAAAGTGGTGCAGAGGGTTTGGGTTTGGTGGGTTTCTCAGTGAGGGGCTTCTTGTGTATGGCAAGAACCACCGTGCTATTCAGAGATTATCTGCTGGAGGCAAAACAACCTTTAGCCAAGGAGGGGGATCTTCCACCAGATCCATCCAGGTGGTAATGTACGGAACCTGGTAAGGGTGACCAGTCCATGAGCAGTAGACGATGTCCTTAACCTGGAAAATAATGGGAAGGTGAAAGGTTCCCTCAGGAGGCCATCCTATGTTAAAAGTTGGCCACTCACTGCTGCAAAAAGTAATAAGTTTAGCTTTTTTCACCATAAGTCCTAGGTCCTGTGCCCTGGACTTGAAATCTGAGAAATGGTAAAGGAAAAGGGAGAGGGGGGGTTGTTTGAGTCTGTCCCATGTTACAGTCTAAGTCATAGTCACCCCATCAAGCCCAGCCACAACCACACAAAGACACCGATGAAACACACAGCACACAAAAGGACAAACCAGATAGATGGTCCACAGAAACAAAACCGAAAGTAATCTGACGGTCTCTGATCATATAGCGGGAGTGACCTGCAAAATTGCCCAGGCACAAGAACCACTGCTTCCACACCATGCCCTAGGGTATCCACTTCCCAGTCTGGTGGGATTACCTCTACAACATACACTGAGTTTCGCACTTCAGAAGAGGCTGGGATGTCTCCACGGCTCTCCTGGTCAGCAGTCTCCAGTGCGTCCACCTTGACTTTATGCCGACCACACCATTCACAGACCTTTAATCCCAAAAATAAACACAATAGACAAGACAGACACTTACCACATATTGGCTCTTCAGGTCAGGAGTCCTCAGGGCTCTTGGGGGATTTTCCTGGCCAATGCACCAAAATGTTGTGCCCAGATCTTGAAATCCCCCACAAAGACCACCAGGGAGCCAAGTCTGATGCAAAAGCAAAAGAGCCGTTTTATTGCAAGCACGAGCATGGGCTCCCAGGGTCTCCACTACAATGTATCTGAGCCAGGAGCCCTGAGCTCTGAAACAGGACTGTTTTTATAGGATAACACAGCAAAGTAGGTGTATACAAGTTAAACAAAGGTATTGCTTCTGGATTGGCTGCCCACTGGTCCTGCATATGGCCCACTCCAGAAACTAGACACTGGGTTTCCAGTTTCTGATTAGACGCCAATGACTCAAGGTACAAAAACTGGCTACTCATGGTGACTCATCAGTTTTGAACAAAATGGCTGACAGAAGCCAAAATGGCTGAACCCTTAAGATGGCGTTGGTCTGGTTCTCTCACCTCCACCTCCCAAGTAGCTGGGACTACAGGCACCCACCACAACGACCTGCTCTTTTTTGGTTGCAGCCATCATTGTTGTTTGTCAGGTCAGGCTGTATTCAAACCCATCAGCTCAAGTGTATGTGGCTGGCGCCTTAGCCGCTTGAGCCACAGACGCCAGGCTGGAAAATGGCTTTTTTCTCTACATCATTTCTGCCTGTCAAGTTTATTCAGATCCCTAAAAGAATCATTTACAACATCATTTTATTTCTCCCTGTTCCATTCATTCTCTCTAATTATCTGGTTGTCATGTGTCTCTGTGCAAAGATAGTTCTTGATTTTTCACAGAAGTGTTTCTATGTTCAATTGTCTTTTTATCTGATGAAGCAGTGTATACTACACTTTATTCTTTGGCTGTGTATACTACACAACATGTCTATTTTCCAGATTGGTTTCACCAGGCACTCATATTAGCAGAAATAAAAATAAATTCAAGTTTCTTTATATGATCTAGATGTCGGAATAGCCAGCAATCAGACTGAGTAGTTAGTGTGGCAGGAGTTTGAAAGACTGTTGTAAAGGGGTGCCGGGTCTGTGCCTGAATTGCCGGAAAAACAGTAAGGGCTAGGAAAAGTAAGGCATCCTTTGAAAAAAGAGCTATAGTGGAAGATAAAAGGGAGAATGGAGTAGATTGATGCAATTTTCACTCAGCATCTAATGTGTTTTAATTCTAAAAGAGGGGTGTGCTTGAAGGAAGAAGTGATTAAACATGACTATTGTGGGTTTTAAAAGGTAAGGAATATGGATATAAACAAGGTTACTTTCCTTTTTATTTATTTATTTATTTTTTTCCTGAGACAGAGTCTCACTTTGTCGCTTTCATTAGAGTAGTGACATCACAGCTCACAGCACCTGCAATTAATGGGCTTGGGCAATTCTCTTGCCTCAACCTCCAGAGTAGCTGGGATTACAGGCGCCCGCCACAATGCCTCGCTTTTTTTTTTTTTTTTTTTTTTTTTTTGCAGTTGTCACTGTTTTAGCTGGCTGGGGCCAGGTTCAAACCTGCCACCCTCGGTATTTCAGGGCCAGTGTCCTACTCACTGAGCCACAGACACCGCCTGGTTCCTGAGTTTTTTGTGTGCATGTTTTTACCTAGACATCGCCAAGTGTATTGAAAATACATTCACAGCAGAGTCTAACTCCTATTTAAATAGTAGGTGTCCAAGCCTCGCACAAACTAAACACTCAGTAAACAGCTTCATTCCTTTTATGAAAATTTGTTAAACAGTTACTGTCTGGCAATCTTGATGACCCAGGAATATCAAGATAAATAAAGTCACGATCCCTGCCCTTAATTAAAAAGAAAGAAAAAACAGCTGTGGAGAAGAAACCATTCGCATAGTTTGATTCCTCTTCAAGCCTCTTGTTGGATGGCATTCCTGTCACTCACGGTCAGAGAGGTGGGGTCTTAGGCCCTATCCAATCAGGGATACTCCAGTATGAACTGTCCAATCAGATGCACAGCCAGAAAGAAGAAAGCAATGCCAAGGATTCTGAGAAGCGTTTGTCTCTGGAGTTGGGCTCTGAGCGGCGGCCTCCTCTTCAGCTGTTCCCTTTCCTGGCGATCCCAAGTATCTCTGCAGCAGCCTCCGTCACCCTGTGACCTGCAGGTACCGGAGATCTGTAGGGAGGACACCGGGACCTCCCCGAAGCTGGGAAATGATGAGTATAGGAGACTAGGTGTCCTGAGAGGGGGAGGTTTGTGGTTGGAGCCACAAGTGGCTGTATTGGGACCAGGCAATTTCGCTTCAGTTTTAGAATCTTCAGACTAAAGTTTGCCACTGGCACCCCTTGGCCCACGGACCCCACCTCCCAAAAGGTGGAGTGGGGCAGGGAGTTGGGACCCTGTTGTTCCAAGCGTTCCTGAACCTGTTGCTTCCACCAAAGCCCAGAGCTCTCTGAGCAGCTGTGTGCCTGCAGTGCCCGGCATCCTTCCCTCCTGGTGACAATGGAAAGGTCCTCAGGGAAAAATCCAAAGTGAGTGTGTGGGGTTTGTTCATGGGAGGGGCTGTAGTCTGTGGGGCCTTGAACCCCTCCATTCTTTTGTTAAAAAAACTGAGGTCCTGGGTGGCGCCTGCGGCTCAGTTGGTAAGGCGCCGGCCCCATATACCGAGGGTGGTGGCTTCAAACCCGGCCCCGGCTGAACTGCAACCAAAAAATAGCCAGGCGTTGCAGCAGGTGCCTGTAGTCCCAGCTACTTGGGAGGCTGAGGCAAGAGAATCGCTTAAGCCCAGGAGTTGGAGGTTGCTGTGAGCTGTGTGATGCCATGGCACTCTACCGAGGGCCATAAAGTGAGACTCTGTCTCTACAAAAAAAAACAAAAAAAAAAAACTGAGGTCCTGACCTGGTGGCTCACTCTGTTGTGGAACTGGAAGTGGCTTGCTTGCCTGTCCTTGTATTTAAAAACCAGGACAGGGAGTCGATGTGTAAAAAGTCTTTATTATGGGACAGGCTAGTAATTCCGAAGAACAGCGAGAGTAATTTTTTAAATGCTGTTTTTTCTATGTTACAAATTTTCATAATTTATATATAGAGAATAATTTCACAAGTATACCTGAAATATACTTATGTGTTAACAAAATATAGGCAAGTTGAATACATATAACAAAATCTAATCAAAAAATCATCATCAATAAAACATCATTAAACATGCTATTAACTTTTTCTATAGTGCCTCATTACTTCCTCATTTTTTTTCCCCCCCCAAGATTATTATCTTTATTCCCTATTTCTGGTTTGGCCTGTTTGACTGACTTACTCTTCGTATGTTTTAAAGTGAATTCTCACTTCAGAAGTAGCTAAGAAATGTTGTGGGGGGTGTTCGTGTCTACCACATTCTCTACTTTTATTTATTTTATTTTCACATCTCTGAAATTGATTTAAAATGAAAATAATTTTAAATAATTTTAAATTTGTTATGGTTAGCTAAATTGACATTCGGGCTGTGCTGGTTAATTTTGTTTTTGAAATTTATGAAACATGGCTGAGCCTGGTGGCTCAGGCCTGTAATACTAGCACTCTGGGAGCCCGAGGCAGGTGGATTGCCTGAGCTCATGACTTTGAGACCAGCCTGAGCCAGAGATACACCTCATGTGTTAAAAAGAAAAAAAAAAAAAAAGTCAGCCAGCACCTATTGTCCCAGCTACTTTGGAGTCTGAGGCAATAGAATCACTTAAGGCCAAAAGTTTGAGGTTGCTGTGTGACACCAGACACTGTACAGATGGTGACAAAGTGAGACTCTGTCTAAAATAAAATTAAAAAAACAGAAAAGAAATTTGTGAAACAGCGGGTACATATGAATGGTGTACATTGTATTTTGTAACATATTAAGAGGCTTATAATGTATAACATAAGAATAACTATAAGCTCGGTGCCTGTGGCTCAAGCGGTTAAGGCGTCAGCCACATATACCTGAGCTGGCGGGTGCTAATTCAGACCGGCCGACAAACAGCAATGATGGCAGCAACCAAAAAATAGCTGGGCGTTGTGGTGGGCATCTGTAGTCCCAGTTTCTTGGGAGGCGGAGTCAGGAGAATCACTTGAGCCTAGGAGTCAGAGGATGCTGTGAGCTCTATATCAAGGGCAACAGCTTGAGGCTCTCTCTCAAAAAAAAAGAAAAAAAGAATAACTATAAAGGTACAGGCAGGTAATGATGTTGGGTAATTATGACAATTCTTTAGACAGGAAGTATTGGATATTCTGAAAAATCTTGTTTGTTGTTTATGTGGACTATGTCTTTTATACATCTTTACTTGTTTTAAATGAGTTGGGAACTGTTAGATACATTGAAGTAGTATATAGATTTTAAACTTTTTACATCTATGATTGTGTTTTAATAATCAATATTGGCTGCTTGATGTTTTAGCATAACTTCTTGTACTTGTTTTATTTCAATGCTCAGTGTTTTTGGCTTGAGAAGTTGTATTAAGGACCTTGACATTGGCACAGACCAATGGACTGATATTCAGATTGAGTCCAATAGCTATTGTTGGTATGACAAAAATGACGAAAATGTATTTAGTGAAAAGTTCCAGACCCAAATCATTATGAGCAGTCGAGAAGAAAGGAAAAAGGATATCCAATTAATGCAGTTAACAGTGGCCTTTATTCCATCTCCAGTACAGGTGGGCTAAGATTCCGGACTCAGGAGAAATCCACACGTGGGCTATGCCGGAGGTAATCACAGCAGCTGCCATTTACTTCCCCAGTTAAAGCCACATTTGCCAGCATGATAAGCTGAGTTGTGGCCATCTCAGCTTTGGAGAGGTTGTGTGCATCATACTGGTCATTAAGCAATGCCATGCCAATGCTGCTGATGCCAGTGAACAGCCCTTTTCTTCCAGAAGCCTGCCCTATTACCTGCATGGCCGTAACTGTATTCCTCCTTCCTCAGCAGGCTGGGATGCGCTACCCCGCATCGCAACTCTTTCTCCCACTACTTTTCTTTGTTGCTGGAGTTGCAGGGAAAGGAAGGGGGATGGTGGACATGTTGGGCACAGGGGCCCTGGAGGCCCAGGAAGGCCCAGGAGTGGGACTGCTGCGGGTGCTCAGAACACTGGCCCTCGGCCCTCTCCCAGCTGGCAGAACAGCGGTGGCCAATGCCACAGCTGGTGTCTAGGCCCCAGAGCTTCGCTGGTGCTCAACTTTACCTCCTGGGAGCTGCACATGCCAGCACTTTGTTTTAAATAATATGTCACAACATGGTAACAGTTTATGACATTTTTAATTCAAAAGTTAAGATCCCCAATTATTCAAGATGGGCATCTTTAGGGTGGGATGAGAGACAGGTGGGAAGGTCACATGGGACCTAAAACCACCAGACTATGTCCTCTAGGCTCTAGCCCGGCTGACTCCATCTTCTTCTCACTACATGTGCTTTCAGGAGGTGTGAAAAAGCTCAGTTGCTGAGTGGGTCCTGCTTGTAGAATGACCGAAGAATTTCCTTAGGTCAACATTAGGATAAAAAAGTATAAGGTTATTTTATATTAGGGAGCAGGTGGAAGCCATTAGAAAGAGCAGAGAGCTGGTCGTGAGGACAAGATAAGAATGGAAAAAGAAAGCAAAAGACAAAGTGTAGTATACCAAAGAAAGCAAGGAAGAGAAAGGGGGTGTGGACCTTACCGTGTGTGGATTATTGGTGTGGACGGACAGCTGGAGATGCTCAGCGAATTGGCAAATTGCTATATATGAGGGGTAATTTAAAACCACAGACTCTGTTGCAGAGATTCTTCCCTGCTTGGCGGTGCTGGCCAGCAGGCTCCTCCCTTACAGAGGAAAGCAGCTTGCAAATGCTGACAAAACCCAATTGACGAATATTTATTCCTGAACTGAGGGATGCATCTGAAAGGAGAGCCACTCAAAACCATGGGGAGCTGGGCAGCCTGTTGGAAAATTGAAGGGAATGGATGCCGCCCGGGAAACAGACATTTTGAACTACCCAAAAGGGCAGATGCCTTCCCCCAGACCTGAATAGACCGGAGCATTCCTGGTGAAGAATGTTGCAGGGGGTTGGTGGTTCAGGCTGTGTGGGGAACTGGTGGGTCCTGATCCAAAAGGGAACTCTGAACCATAAAACTCAGAATAAGGTCCCCGAGCGCTCTAGCCAAGGGAACCGGCTATAGCCACGGGATGCTGCAGACCCACTGCAACCGCATGAACCCAGCCGCACCCTATCCCACAGCCAATTGTAGTCGTCATTCTGCAGGAGAACCTGGGAGCAGACTGGAAAGATTTGAGAGACTTGGACTTCTGCACTGAGTGGGAAGGTAGGTCGCGAGAGCTGTCTGGAGCAGAACAGCTGAGGTTACACAAAACTTAGGTGACAAACTTTTACAGAAACTCCAAAATGGCAATTGGCCATGGAAGGTGGTTACCATGGTAAGAGTATAAACTGTGAATCGGGTATGAGCCTGGAAACCACTCACAGCGACACCAGGTGTCCAGAAAGTATATTGCAGTATGAATATATTCCTACGAAAGTTGATTCCTACATCATACATATAGATGTATATTTCTACATACAAGAATAATATTTTTGTGGTTGGTGCCTTTTTTTCTTTTCTCTTTTTCTTTTGTTTTTTTTTTCTTTTGTACTGTTTTTTCCTCACAATTTTCTTGGAGAAGCTTTTGTTAATTTTTTATTATTACTTTTTATATAGATACGTTTTTATTTCTATTTTTAATTTCTCCATTCTTCTCTTTTACCTTTTCTATGAACACCACTTTTTTCTTTTTTTTTTATTTTAAGATTATCACTTTTTTTTTTTTTTTGTAGAGACAGAGTCTCACTTTATGGCCCTCGGTAGAGTGCCATGGCATCACACAGCTCACAGCAACCTCCAACTCCTGGGCTTAAGCGATTCTCTTGCCTCAGCCTCCCGAGTAGCTGGGACTACAGGCGCCCGCCACAACGCCCAGCTATTTTTTGGTTGCAGTTCAGCAGGGGCCGGGTTTGAAGCCGCCACCCTCGGTATATGGGGCTGGCGCCTTACCAATGAGCCACAGGCGCCGCCCGATTATCACTATTTTTATTGCAGTTGTTTTTATGTTGCTGTTGTCGAAGGTGTTGTCTGTAAGTCTATGTGTTTCCATCTTTTTCTATATCTATGGACTCGTGTGTTTGGTAGCCTTTGTTTCTGTTTATTTACTCATTTGCTCTCAATGAGCTTGGTGTTACGACCTGCAACTCTGAGCTCCCAGCACTCCCCTCCACTCTCACTCTGAGGTCTGGAGGCCTGCCCCCCAGGAGTCCAGATTCTTAGGTGATTTCTCAAGAGGTGTAGACAGGACCTGGACTGCAACTGGACAGTGCTGATTCTGCAGCACAAGAGTGAGGAGATGACGGTTGGCTAAGAGAGAATCATGCTGGAGTGGTGGTGCCCAAAAGTGCAGAGTAGCAGCCGTATTTAGCAATAACAAGGCCCACTCCCAGATATACCATAGCTACTCCTACAGTCTCCCTGGGCAACCAGATGAGGCCGGGCATCTTCTCAGATGACAACCACCACGGAATAGACCTGGGACTGAAACACAAGCCCTGTGATTAAAGGGTTTGCCTGAGGTGGCACTGGCCTGGGTGGAAGGCGGGGACTAAAAAAACGCACTCACAGAGCTGGGAAACGCACAGAGTGAGGCAGATCCAGAGAACCACTTTACTGAGCCTAAAATGTACCTGGCCCTCAGGGAATCATCAGCCTATAGACAAAGGAGACCAAGAGGCTACAGATGACAACTAATCGTGCTGCAAATACAAACCTGCAGGAGTAAAGACAGGGCCTGAGGCACAGGTTCTGGGGACTCAAATCAGCCTCTCCTCTGCAGAGGAATTTAGCAGGGTGAGAAACAAACTGCCACAGGGTTGTTCTGTTCAGCCAGTAACATAAACTAAGGGTGGGGCTGGAACTGAGTGAAAACCCCCAGCCTCCATCAAGTGCCTGAGGTTGACAGGCCTGCCCACCCCCTGCTGGATACAGGCACAGAGCTGCAGCCTGGATGAGCAGATACAGACTTCCCTGTGATTTAGGCAGGTACAAACCTCTGGAGTATCAGCTCACTGCAGACAACTGACGGGGTCACTACCCTGCGGGGCTAGCAGTGACTGGGTGTGACAGAGATGCAAGGTGTGGAAGGAGGCATCAACCTTCCCAAACTGAACTATTTGCTGGGTAGCTCCTCCTGACTCCACGCAGCACTGGAGCAAGCCATATCAGAGTAGTAACCAGACCCCTGTGATCCAGTTCACAGAGACCTCTTAAACTCTTCCACGTGAGACAATTGCTGACTGAGACAATTGATTTGGACCTTTTGAACTGAGCCAATCATCTGACGGCTATTAGGGTGGTGCCCTGGGTGTCTGGTTGTAGAAAGGTTTAATTTAACTTTTCCAATTGTTGCCTGTGGTGGGTGGGGTGACTTAATTGCTGGTATTTCTCCACAACTGAGACTTCAACCCAGAGTAACTGTTTCACTAGTGTCGAACAGAAACCAGCTGAAAACAAGACAGAATCACTTAGAACCACCACACCAAACAGGGCGCCAGTTTCTCAGGCCACAGCACTGTACAGGTCCTTGACAAAGCTCCAGGGGAAATATCAAAGGAAGTAAAACAATCATGGGGCAGAATCAGCAGAAAAACTCTGGTAACATGAATAACCAGAATAGATCAAACCCCCCAAGGAAAGATATGGCAGATGTTATTGAAGATCCCATTCACAAACTGGCTGAGATGTCAGAAATCAAATTCAGAATATGGATTGCAAACAAGATTAATAAAATGAAATTAGGAATTCGAGAAGAAATTCAAAAGTTGTCTCAAGAATTTAACGAATTTAAGACAAAACCACAAAAGACTTAGACACACTGAAGCAAGAATTTGCAGCCCTCAAAGATCTTAAAAATACAGTAGAATCCCTCAGTAACAGAGTGAGCAAGCAGAAGAAAGGAGTTCTGACATTGAAGACAAAGCCTTTGAACACTCCCAAACTCTCAAAGAGAAAGAAAAATGGAGAACAAAAATGGATCATTCTCTCAGAGAGCTCTAGGATAATTTGAAGAAGGTTAATATCTGACACATTGGAATCCCTGAAGCCGATGAAGTGTCCTCCTAGGCAGAGGCCCTTCTCCATGAAATTATGAAAGAGAATATTCCAGACATGCCTAGAGATTCCAAAATTCAGATAGCAGACAGCTTCAGAACCCCAGCACAACTCAACGCCAATAAGACATCCCCCAGGCATATCATAATTAACTTCACTAACGTTAATATGAAGGAGAAGATTATCAAAGCAGCCAGACGTAAGAAAGCCATTACCTACAAAGAGAATATTAGAATGACTGCAGATCTCTCTGCTGAAAATTTTCAAGTCAGAAGAGGGTGGTCATTGACTTTTAATCTCCTAAAGCAAAATAACTTTCAACCACAGATTCTGTATCCAGCTAAACTGAGTTTCATTTATGATGGAGAAATTAAATACTTTAATGACATTCATATGTTGAAGAAATTTGCCATAACCAAACCAGCTCTTCAGAATATTCTCAGACCTATCCTCCATAATGACCAACCCAATCCTCTACCACAAAAGAAAACTCACCCAGAAATTTTTGATCAAACTCCAACTTCCACACTGGCAAAAGTATTAAAAATGTCCACTGGACTTTTGAAAAACTCAATACCCAAAATTTTACTGGACTTATCAATATTCTCCATTAATGTGAATGACTTAAACTGTCCTCTAAAGAGGCACAGGTTAGCTGACTGGATACAAAAAATCAGGCCAGATATTTGTTGCATACAAGAATCACATCTTAACTTAAAAGATAAATATACACTTAGGGTCAAAGAATGGTCATCCATATTTCAGGCAAATGGTAATCAGAAAAAAGCAGGTGTTGCAATTTTATTTGCAGATACAATAGGCTTTAAACCAACAAAAGTAAGGAAGGATAAGAATGGTCACTTCATTTTCGTTAAGGGTAATAATCAATATGGTGAGATTTCAATTATTAATATCTGTGCACCCAACCAGAATGCACCTGAATTTATAAGAGAAAGTCTAACAGACATGAGGCACTTGATTTCCTCCAGCTCCATAATAGTCAGAGATTTCAATCCTCCTTTGGCAGTGTTGGATTGATCCTCCAATAAGAAGCTGAGCAAAGAAATTTTAGATTTAAACCTAAAGATCAAACATTTTGGTTTAACAGACATCTACAGAACATTAAATCCCAACAAAAGTGAATACACATACATCTCATCAGCACACGAAACTTACTCCAAAATTGATCACATCTTAGGTCACAAGTCTAACCTCAGTAAATTTAAAGGAATTGAAATTATTCCTTGCATCTTCTCGAACCACCATGGAATAAAAGTTGAGCTCAGTAACAAAAAGAATCTGCATACTCATACAAAAACATAGAAGTTAAGTAACCTTATACTTCTTACTGGGTCAAGAGATAGATCAATGATAGCTGGGTGAATGATAGCTGGGTCAGAGATGAGATCAAGAAGGAAATTGCCAAATTTTTGGAACAAAATGACAATGAAGACACGAATTATCAGAACCTCTGGGATACCGCAAATGCACTCCTAAGAGGGAAATTTACAGCACTGGAAGCCTTCCTCTAGAGAACGAAAAGAAAGGAAGTTAACAACTTAATGGGACATCTCAAGCAATTGGAAAAAGAAGAACATTCCAACCCCAAACCGAGTAGAAGAAAAGAAATAACCAAAATCAGAGCACAATTAAATGAAATCGAAAACTAAAGAATTATACAACAGATCAATACATCAAAAAGTTGGTTTTTTGAAAAGGTCAATAGAATAGATAAACCTTTGGCCAACCTAATCAGGAAAAAAAGAGTAAAATCTCTACTCCCTTCAATCAGAAACTACAAAGACGAAATAACAACAGACTCCTCAGAAATTCAAAAAACTTTTAATGAATATTACAAGAAACTTTATTATCAGAAACATGAAAATCTGAAGGAAATTGACCAATACTTGGAAGCATGCACCTTCTAAGAATTAACTAGAATCAAGTGGAAATGTTGAACAGGCCCATATCAAGTTCTGAAATAGCATCAACCATACAAAATCTCCCTAAAAAGAAAAGCCCGGGAAAAAATGATTTCACGTCAGAATTCTACAAAAACTGTCAAGAGAAATTAGTACCTCTATTACTCAACCTATTCCAAAAGGTAGAAAAAGAAGGAAGACTACCCAACACGTTTTATGAAGCCAACATCACCCTGATCCCCAAACGAGGAAAAGACCCAACAAGAAAAGAAAATTATACACCAATATCACTAATAAATATAGATGCAAAAATATTCAACAAGATATTAACAAACAGAATCTAGCAACACATCAAACAACTTATACATCATGACCAAGTTAGTTTTATCTCAGGGTCTCAAGGCTGGTTCAATATCCGTAAATCTATAAGTATAATTCAGCACATAAACAAATTAAAACACATAAACCATATGATTCTCTCAATCGATGCAGAAAAAGCTTTTGATAATATCCAGCATCCCTTCATGATCAGAACACTTAAGAAAATTGGTATAGAAGGGACATTTCATAAACTGATAGAGGCCATCTACAGCAAACCCACAGCCAATATCATATTGAATGGAGTTAAATTGAAATCATTTCCACTCAGATCAGGAACCAGACAAGGCTGCCCATTGTCTCCATTGCTCCTTAACATTGTAATGGAAGTTTTAGCCACTGCAATTTGGGAAGAAAAGGAGAACAAGGATATCCATATCAGGTCAGAAGACATCAAACTTTCGCTCTTCACAGATGATATGATTGTATACGTGGAAAACACCAGAGATTCTACTACAAAACTCTTAGAAGTGATCAAGGAATACAGCAGTGTCTCAGGTTACAAAATCAACATTCATAAATCGGTAGCCTTTATATATACCAACAACAGTCAAGTTGAAAAATCAGTTAAGGACTCTATTCCATTCACAGTAGTGTGAAAGAAAATGAAATATTTGGGAGTTTATCTAACAAAGGACGTGAAAGATCTCTATAAAGAGAACTATGAAACTCTAAGGAAAGAAATAGCTGAAAATGTTAAAAAATGGAAAAACATACCATGCTCATGCTGGGAAGAATCAACATTGTTAAAATGTCCATACTACCCAAAGCAATATATAATTATAACACAATCCCTATTAAAGCTCCACTGTCATACTTTAAAGATCTTGAAAAAACAATCCTTCGTTTTATATGGATACAGAAAAAACCTCGAATAGTCAAGACATTACTTAGAAATAAAAACAAAACAAGAGGAATCATGGTACCAGACCTCAGACCATACTACAAATTGATAGTGATCAAAACAGCATGGTACTGGCACAAAAACAGAGAAGTAGAAGTCTGGAACAGAATAGAGAACCAAGAGATGAACCCAGCTACTTACCGTTATTTGATCTTTGACAAGCCAATTAAAAACATTCTGTGGGGAAAAGGTTCCCTATTTAACAAATGGTGCTGGGTGAACTGGCTGGCAACCTGTAGAAGACTAAAACTGGACCCAAACCTTCCAGCATTAACTAAGATAGACTCTCACTGGATTAAAGATTTAAACTTAAGACATGAAACTATGAAAATACTAGAAGAAAGTGAAGAGAAAGCCCTTGAAGAAATCGGTCTGGGTGAGTATTTTATGAGGAGGACTCCCCGGGCAATTGAAGCAACTTAAAAAATACACTACTGGGACCTGATCAAACTAAAAAGCTTCTGCACAGCCAAGAACACAGTAAGTAAAGCAAGCAGACAGCCCTCAGAATGGGAGAAGATACTTGCAGGTTATGTTTCTGACAAAGGTTTAATAACAAGAATCCACAGAGAACTGAAACGTATAAGCAAGAAAAGAACAAGTGATTCCATTGCAAGCTGGGCAAGGGATTTGAAGAGAAACTTCTCTGAAGAAGACAGGCATGCGGCCTACAGACATATGAAAAAATGCTCACCATCTTTAATCATCAGAGAAATGCAAATCAAAACTACTTTGAGATATCATCTAACTCCATTAAGATTAGCCTATCTCACAAAATCCCAAGACCAGAGATGTTGGCATGGATGGGGAGAAAAGGGAACACTTCTACACTGCTGCTGGGAATGCAAATTAATACATTTTTCTTTAGAAATATATATGGAGAACACTGAGAGATCCAAAAATTGATCTGCCGTTCAATCCTATAATTCCTTACTAGGCATATACCCAGAAGACCAAAAATCACATCATAACAAAGATATCTGTACCAAAATGTTTATTGCAGCCCTATTCATAATTGCTAAATCATGGAAAAAGCCCAAGTGCCCATTGATCCACGAATGGGTTAATAAATTGTGGTATATGTACACCATGGAATATTATGCAGCCTTAAAGAAAGATGGAGACTTTACCTCTTTCATGTTTACGTAGACGGAACTGGAACATATTCTTCTTAGTAAAGTATCTCAAGAATGGAAGAAAAAGTATCCAATGTACTCAGCCCTACTATGAAACTAATTTATGGCTTTCATATGAAAGCTATAACCCAGATAGAACCTAAGAATAGGGGGAAGGGGGAAAGGTGGGGAGGGAGGGAGGAGGTGGACAGAGGGAGGGGGATTGGTGGGATTACACCTGCGGTGCATCTTACAAGGGTATATGTGAAACTTAGCGAATGTGTAATGTAAATGTCTTAGCACAATAAGTAAGAAAATGCCAGAAAGGCTATGTTAACCAGTGTGATGAAAATGTGTCAAACGGTCTATGAAACTAGTGTATGGTGCCGCATGATCACATTAATGTCCACAGCTATGATTTAATAAAAAAAAAAAAAAATGAAAAGAAAGCAAGGAAGAATGCCCAGGCTGAAGTCAGATGGGTGTCTGGATTTAAGCAGAGGGGGAAGTTAATGCAGCTGATTTCACAACGTGTTGTGAATGTGAATGGTGTTTCCATTTTTCCTCAGCAAAGGTTGAAGAATAACATTTTTCAAGGTATTTTCCATCTTTAGCGGTGATTATTTATAGTTCCACGTGGGACACTCAGGAATCACTGGAGGCATAAAGAAACAAATACTGAAAGACAAAACAGCTCAGTAAAAGTATAGAAAAAGAATTTCCATTTTTTTTTTTTTTGCTTGATTTGTTGGGTTTATTAATGGTTTGTGAAAACAGAAATCCATTTAGGTGAGAGAGCTGGAGGTAAGAGAAAGGAGGCAGGCTGAGAGATTTTACTCTTTCCTGAAAACCTATGAATTTGTGTGTTTGTGTTTCTGTGTACATATCTATATACAGATACGTGTATATACTTTTTGAGAAATGAAAATGATGTTTTTATATATTCAAAGAGGCCATGTGCCAAGGCTCAGGTCTACCATCCTGTCTCTCCTGAAGGATGAGGTGAGTGGATTGCTTTGGCTCAGGAGTTGGAGATCAGAATGAGCAAGAGCAACACTCTGTCTCTACTAAGAATATAAAAAGTAGCCAGTGTTGTTGGGGTGGGGCTGTAGTCCCAGCTACTTGGGAAACTGAGGCATGAGAATTGCTTGACCCAGGAGTTTGGGGTTGCTGTGAGCTATGACATTCCTGCATTCTAGTCTTGGGCAATAGAGTGAGACACTGGCTCCAAAATAGGTATTTAAACAATGAAAATACTTACCAGTTGTTTTAGTTTTGAATCTCCTCTCTCTTTGTAAATTTTAGATTAAAATGAGGGTAGAAATTATTAGGTTACACAGTTTGTGTTTGTGTGGTCAAGTCCGTGCTGTAGATGTGCCTCTCACCTTGAAGGTGTGCCATATACTTTTTTTTTTTTTGAGACAGAGCCTCAAGCTGTTGCCCTAGGTAGAGTGCCATGGCGTCACAACTCACAGCAACCTACAACTCCTGGGCTCAAGAGATTCTCCTGCCTCAGCCTCCCAAGTAGCTGGGACTACAGGTGCCCGCCACAATGCCTGGCTATTTTTTTTTCTTTTTTTGGTTGCAGCTGTCATTATTATTTCACAGGCCCAGGCTGGATTCGAACCCGCCAGCTCAGGTGTATGTGGCTGGTACCCAGCCACTTTAGCCACAGGCGCTGAGCCTTTTTTTTTTTTTTTTAAGACAGAGTCTCAATTGGCAGAGTGCTGTGGCGTCACAGCTGACACCAACCTCCAACTCTTGGGCTTAGGTGATTCTCTTACCTCAGCCTCACAAGTAGTTGGGACTACAGGTGCCCGCCACAATGCCCCTCTAGGTTTCGTTGCGGTTGTCTTTGCTGTTTTAGCTGGCAAAGGTCAGGTTCAAACCGACCACCCTCGGTATATGAGGCCGGCGCCCTACCTACTGAGCCACAAGCACTGCCCTGCTGTATACTTTTATACTGTGCCTCTTAGGTGAGAGCACACCAATCATCCTCCCACCTCCCCTCTAATTTTTGTATGATTTCACTCTAAAGACAAACGATTCTTGGAATTTATAAGAATAAATTGGAGTTGGATTTTGCTTTCGTAACCCAGGAATGCAAGACTCTGGATCCCTTTCAGCCTAATTCCCTCCCATATATTTTTTATTAAGTATTTTTCTTTCTTTTTTTTTGTTTTTTTTTGTGGTTTTTGGCCAGGGCTGGGTTTGGACCCATCACCTTGGGTATATGGGGCCGGCGCCCTACTCCTTGAGCCACTGGCGCCGCCCCCCTCCCATATATTTTAACATTCTACAGGAGCACTGGTTTTCTCCTGCATTTTCTAAAAGTACAGTAGGCTGAGTGTAAATGTTCCTCATTTGTTTCCTCAGCCTAACTCTTCTAGGTCTTGCAGTCAAATCTTAAATTTTCAATTGCTTTTTCATTTTTCCAAATGCTAACTTTCCATCCAATTTACATTATTGATAGACTCAAACTCCGCCCAAATAGGTTGGACCCACCTAAAACAACGAACACCTTGCCCTGTACCACTGGATGACCCACCTAAGAAAGGTGAATGGGTCAACCCCCTATCCTACTTCACTGAATGTCACACCTGGGAAAGTAAGTAGGCCAACCCCCACCCTTACAACAGATGTCCGACCCAGGGAAAGGAATATCCAGATCTCCACCTTCCTGACCTTTAAACACCTCCAACCTGCCACCTCCATTAGCCATTATCAAATTGTAGATTTATTCCCTGCAAGTTGGAAATCTTACCCCACCTGCACCCAAGTGGAATTAAGGCATTTTAATTGCACAAACCGGGCATCCTTTTTCCTTTTATCTTGTGCCTCGTAATAATCTTTCATCTTTGGCTCCGTAACCTTTCAATTATCAATTGTTTTTCTCTTTATTTCTCAGTTCAAACAGATGCAGTATTTTTGTTATTTATCGTTTCTTTACATAACAGTGGGTGATTGTTTTCTAAATTGTTGGTTTTTATAAGTTCTGTACATGACTCATAAGAAGAAAATAATCCTGTGACATTCTGGTCAAAATCTTTGTGCCTTTACTCCTTATATTTTGCCGAGGCACACACTTTTTTGCCAGAATGTCTTTGCATTGAGACTCCACATGGGTAACTGTACAGGATGATGTGTCCTCAGTCACCCTTCTGTCCTTTATCATTCCAGACCTTCACACTTGTCTGAGGATGACCCAAGGTACCCATATCATCCATGTTTACTGGCATGCTCCACAAATATTAATTACTGGGACATACCTGTCCAATGGATAGCTTGAAATATGGAGATAGAGCCTCTTAGGGGAGTAAATGAATGCCTTTCAGCTTGAGAGTAGTCTCTTAGTATACCCTTCCTGGAAACAGGTAACCCATTGGGACATTAACTGTTTTGTTTGTTTGTTTTGAGACAGTTTCAAGCTGTTGCACTGGGTAGAGTGCCTTGGTGTCACAGCTTACAGCAACCTCAAACTCTTCGGTTAGAGAAAAGTTTTAATTGTAACAGGTATGGGAAAGCCTCTAACTTCTGCTCACATGTTACAGAACATAAGATAACTCATATCAGGAAAAAACAGTTGAAATGCAAAGAAGGTAGCCAAATTTTTCAGTCCAGAAAAAGTAGCAGCAGCAATAGGGGAAATGGTTAAAGAAGCCACTTCCTAGACTCACTCAAAACCTGCAAATTTTTAACCAAAGCCAAGATTGACTTTTCCCTCCTGAAACATCAAAGTCCCACTGTAAAAGTTGGTGGAAAAACAAGCAGTTTATTCTAGAGCAATGTGAGGAGATGGCTGACTAATGTTGCAAATAGCACCTCATGTTCCTGGGGTGACCAGAAGGTGGTGAAAGGGGAAAGGAGCTTGGGAAAACATGTCTCATTGAAATGGTTTCTTGCCATCTGGCAGTCTAACTGACATCAGCTAGACCAAAACAGAAATGGGGGTTAACTGCTCACTATTTTCCTTCATGGGGAGTTGTGCAATGTTGATGCTATAATGATCTTTTATGAGGAAAAGTGAATGGCTCAAAACCCTTCACGCAATTTATTGTTTTATGAGGCAGAGTCTCACTTAGTCACACTCCATAGAGTAATGTGGCAGCACCGGTCACAGCAACCTCAAACTCCTGGGCTAAAGTTATCCTTTTGCCTCATCCTCCCAAGGAGCTGGGACTATAGGCACCTGCCTCAATGCCCAGCAATTATAGAGAAGGGGTCTCACTCTTGCTCAGGCTGATCTGGCATTCCTACCTCAGAGAAGCCACCTGCCTTAGGCACACAAGAGTGCTGGGACTACAGGCTTGAATCATCTGGCTTGCCTTTCTGAAATTCTTAAGAAAGGACATAAATACGCATTGTGAAATAAAACTGATTATTTGTTTGAAGATAGAGTAACTGCTGCTGTTATTGAATCAGATACTTAGAGGGGGCATACTGAGAAATACCTTGTATGCATACTAAAGTCTGAGAGGCAATGCTTAGCTAAGTGTTTCTCAGCCCAGGCTTCCAGGTAGGATTCCATGGACAGTTTGAAAAAGTACCATCATCTGTGATTCTGCCTGCCAATAGATTCTGTTAGTGTGGCTGGTGTCATCCTTGTGACCCCGCGGTGATGCTAAAGGAAGGCCAATGTCAAGCATGAGGTTTTCCAGATACATTTAAGACAGTCGAGTTTATTTATTTTTTTTCCAGAGGACCCATATTCCCATGTCCATAGCAGAAATTGCTAGCAGGGGAGGGCACTGGAGGCCAAGAAATTAGAAACTCACACTTTGGTCTTTATATGGAACCTCCTTCTTTCTGACTCTCTCCTGTCATAAAGAATAGGAAAGGGTAAAATTTTCTCTGTACTTCGAAGTCCCTGTGCCTGTCGATGTGGTGGTAGCAGGTGAAGAGTTTGTGCTGATGCCTTTAAAGACATATTATCAAGGTGCAGGAGTAATGTGTCCAGATGATCTCACCTGAGAAGGAAATCATGGGAAGGAGGACAAAGAGAAAGAAGTGATTGCTTTTCAGGTAACTGAGTCCAAGGCTGAGGGCCGTTCACACATTTTCTCCTGCAATATCATGTTCTTCGACTTTGCAAAAGTTTAAGTCTCTACTTGTGATGTTCCTACCTAATAAGTTTGTGTTAAATACTCTTTTTCCCTTGTCTTTTAATACTCATGAGGCTCCAAAACTCCTTCTCTTTTACATATGGCAGAGTCTTCTTTCCATTCTCTCTCCATTCTGGCTCCTCATATGCCCTAAAAAATTCTCACTTTAAGTTTGTTTCCTGAAATAGTGATAATGTTCCATTTCTCTCTGTTGAAAATCAGAAAATGTGGATGCCCAATATTCCCACTGTGGATGAGGTTGGGTCATTGGATAGTAACAAAGAAGGGGAATATGTACTATTTAGCTTCCATCTGGAAGCTCCACTGTTTCTATGTAAAATAGGATGATGTCCATGCACTTTTACAGAAGATGGCATTGACTGCCTACAGCGGGCATCCTCAAACTTGTTAAACAGGAGGCCAATTCACTGTCCCTTAGACCGTTGGAGGGCCGGACTATAGTTTAAAAAAAAAAAAAACTATGAACAAATTTCTATGCACACTGCACATATCTTATTTTGAAGTAAAAAACAAAATGGGAACAAATACAATCACACAGCTTCATGTAGCCTGTGGGCCGCAGTTTGAGGACGCCTGGTCGAGTAATTAAAAGCTCTCACAAACAGAATATTTAGAAAAGAGTTGCTTTCTGGGATGGTAAAGAAGGCTATTTAAAGACACGATTAGAGATTAGAAGATATGTCAGATATCCGTAACTGGAAATTTCCTGAAACCACGTTTTTCTCAACTAGTTTCTAATCATATTATGATTGACTTTTTCTGGCCAGTACGATCCCAGCAGTGATGTGCTTGCATTTGTGAATCAGCACCTGATACCAATTTGTCCTGTTACAGTTGATGTTAATTTTATTCACTCAGTTATGGTGCTCTTGGACACCTATTCCATTGTGGAGTTCAGTATATCTTCTGTATTGTTAATAAGTACTTGGGGAGAGTATGAACTAATGTGAGCAAATCAAAACATTTATTGAGGAAGCACCACTTTCTTCTTAGTTTCTCTTCCATGTACCTTTCTTGAGAAAGTAAAGATTGTCAACTTTGTTTACTGGTTCAAGAATCAACTAGGGTAAATCCAGTGTCTGCAGTTCACTGCATGTTTGACAAAATATCATCATGGGACTGAAGTACTCTCACTCCTGTTGAGCTGGTAGGAAATTTAGAAATGGAATCTTCACCCCATATCATCTGAATAATAATCTATATGTTTTTCAAGATCTCCAATTCTTGTACACATTCAAACTTTAAAGTTACCATTTATTTCACCATGACATTGTCATATAAAAAATATACAGAGATTATAACATATGATGTAAATAAGGCACAAAATTATACATGCCTGTATTGGTGGCCTTTTATTTCTACTGTGTCAACCAAAAATGTATGATGTGTACACTGGTTCTGTGGTTGCCATTCCAACCCCTTTCTTCAGTTTTTGACAACACATGAAGGAATATATCTCATCTATACCTATTAGGTAATTGAATTTACTCTTATAAGTCAGCAAGAGTTCTCTTCACTCATTTAACTAAAAGTGAAGTTTATGGCTTGGTGCCTATAGCACAGTGGTTATGGCACCAGCTACAAACAGCTAGGCTGGTGGGTTCAAACCCAGCCCAGGCCAGCTAAACAACAATACAACAAAACAATAGCCAGACATTGTGGTGGGCGCCTATACTGCCAGCTAGGAGACTGAGACAAGCGAATCGCTTAAGCCCAAGAGTTTGAGGTTGCAGTGAGCTGTGACACCATAGCATTTTACCCAGGGTGACAGCTTGAGACTCTGTCTAAAAAAAAAAAAAAAAAACAAAGTGAAATTCCATATCCCTATCTTTTCTTGGTAACTATGTTTGTTTTTCAGGAGTGTTGACATTCAAGGATGTGTCTATTGAATTCTCTATGGATGAGTGGGCCTGCCTGGACCCTGCTCAGCAGCATTTGTATCCGGATGTCATGTTAGAGACCTACAGAAACCTGGTCTTCCTGGGTGAGGACAAATTATATACATAGTTCTGGTTCTACACTAAACAATTCATATTCTCTCTGTGTAGAAGGTTTTTATTAAGTTTATTCATTGACTGAGTATCAGGTTCTTGTTTCTATGGAAAACTTAAAGATATCTTGGTATAGAAAAGAAAAAATTGGAGTTGTTTCATTTTGGCATTAATCTTACCCATTTTTTGAGCTGATTTATATCTTTCACTAGATTAATGAAAATTTCAGAAATTTCATATCCTAGATTGTTACTCACACCTTTAAGTCTGATTTCTAGCACCAAATTTTATTTCAGTAGTTTTGGTAGTAGAGAAGTTAGGAATGTTTCAACTTTAAATACTTTTTAAAAATTCTGAAGATTCGGTGGCACCTGTTGCTCAGTGTGTAGGACGCTGGCCCCATATACAGAGAGTGGCGGGTTCAAAACTGGCCCCTGTGAAACTGCAACAAAAAAATAGCCAGACGAGTGGCGGGCACCTTTAGTTCCAGCTACTCGGGAGGCTGAGGCAAGAGAATCACCTAAGCCCAGGAGTTGGATGTTCCTGTGAGCTGTCTGATGCACCCAGCACTCTATCGAGGGCAATAATGTGAGGCTCCGTCTTTACCCAAAAAAAAGATTCTGAAGTTTCTGCAAGGAAATTTGTTTGGAGCACTATTTCAGAATCTTCTAAAATGTCCTTTTCTCTACTTCACCAAGGCATTAGATTGTCAATTAAAGAATCCCAATTTTTTTTCTACTAAAACAGGTCTTGTTGTCTCTAAGCCAGAACTCATAACCTGCCTGGAGCAAAGCAAAGAACCCTGGAACATGAAGAAACACCAGACACTAGTAAAGCACCCAGGTAGGTTGGAGTGAGTAAATCAGGTAACACAGGTCAGAGATTCAAGTTCAATGAGGAAATCAAACAATGTAATTGGATTAGGGAAGTTCAGCTTCATTGGAAATTGTTTCTGAGAAGCCTGGGTTTCTTTTCCTTGTTCTTACATAAAGGCATCTCTGTTATCATTTTTATTTTTATTGTTTTCTTATTAATACAGAGTCTCACTCTCTTGCCTTACACTAGAGTGCCATGACATCAGTCTAGCTCAGAGCAACCTTAAACTACTGGTGTCAGTATTTTTTTTTATTATTAAATCTAGCTGTGTACATTAATGCGATCATGGGGCACCATACACTGGTTTAATAGACCGTTTGACACATTTTCATCACACTGGTTAACATAGCCTTCCTGGCATTTTCTTAGTTATTGTGCTAAGACATTTACATTCCACATTTACTAAGTTTCACATATATCCTTGTAAGATACACCGCAGGTGTAATCCCAACAATCACCCTCCCTCGGCCCATCTTCCCTCCCTCCCTACCCTCCCTCTCCCCCTTCCCCATATTCTTAGGTTATAACTGGGTTATAACTTTCATATGAAAGCCATAAATTAGTTTCGTAGTAGGGCTGAGAACATTGGATACTTTTTCTTCCATTCTTGAGATACTTTACTAAGAAGAATATGTTCCAGCTCCATCCCTGGTAAATATGAAATAGAATATGTTCCAGCTCCATCCATGTAAACATCTTTCTTTAAGGCTGCATAATATTTCATGATGTACATATACCACAATTTATTTTTTTTGTTTGTTTTTTTTTTCTTTTTTTTTCACAGTTTATTAATTCATTCATGGATCAATGGGCACTTTGGCTTTTTCCACGACTTAGCAATGAGAATTGGGCTGTAATAAACATTCTAAAAATATGGAACGCTTCACAAATTTGCATGTCATTCTTGAACAGGGGCCATGCTAATCTTCTCAGTATCATTCCAGTTTTAGTATATGTGCTGCCAAAGTTAACACATCAGTGATTTTTTTATATCAATCTCCCAATAGCCAGGACTACAGGTTTCTCCACATTGGCTGTCTTACGTTCTTTCTATTTTTTTGGTACAGGGGTGTTCTCTTCCTTACTCAGGCTAGTCTGGAACTTGTGAACTGAACTTGGCTCCCAGAGTGCTAGGCATGTAGTTGTGAGCCACTATGCCTGTTCATGTTTTTAACTTCCAGAAGGACCTTACTTTTCACTGATATTTCTTCTAGGGTACAGTGAGAATGAAAGAACTTTCTATGTCTTACATATGTGTGCAGGATCTGACTGTTCTTCTTTTGCTTTCAAGGACATGAAATATGTGTGTATTTTTTAGTAAACCTATGAAATTATTTTTAATATTCTTTAGGCTGTGTATGGTGCTCATACCTCTAATCCTAGCACTGTGGAACCCAGGTTGGGAGGATAGCTTGAGCTCAGGAGTGTGAGACCAACCTAAACAAGAGTGAGACCCTGTCTCTACTAAAATAGAAAATTATCCAGGTATTGTAGCGGTTGTATTTTGTCCCACCTACTGGAGGCTGGTGGTGGGGATAAGGCTAGAGAACTACTTGCACCCAGGAGTTTAAGGTTGCTATGAGTTAGGCTGATTTTATGACAGTGTAGCCTGAACAACAGAATGAGACTGTGTCTGAACAAAAGGTCTTTTTTTTTTTTTTTTTTGCAGTTGTTCACCTAGGCCAAGTTTGAACCCACCCCCTCCGGTATATGGGGCTGGCACCCCACTCCTTTGAGCCACAGGTGCTGACTTTTTCTTTTTATTTTAATTTGAGACAAAGTCTCAAGCTATCTCCCTGGTTAAAGTGCCGTGGAATCACAGCTCAGAGCAACCTCCACTCTTGGGCCTAAGCGATTCTCTTGCCTCAGCCTCCCAAGTAGCTGGGACTACAGGCTCCTGTCACAACACCCGGCTATTTTTTGGTTGTAGTTTTCATTGCTGTCTGGCAGGCCCGGGCTGGATTCAAACTCGACAGCTCTGGTGTATGTGGCTGGTGCCTGAGCCACTTGAGGTACAGGTGCCAATCCTCACCAACTCTTTTTGGATATGGAAGGTTCATGTTGATTAATCCACTAGTAATCTGACGGAGCATCCTTAGCGATAACACATCTATTTTCTCTTGCTGCTTTCAAGATTCTCTTCTTGTGTGTGACTTTCAAATTCTTGATCTTCATCTGTCTTTTTATGGGACTCTTTGTTTCTCCTAGCTGAAGTATGATGAGTTTTCTTCATTCTTTATACCTTTTTCCTTACATTTGAGACTGCTTGGTCATTTTCATTGTGTTTGATGCCCTCATTTTTCTGATTTTGCTCCGTTGTCTGTATCATTCCTATTTCATGCATTTAGCATTATTCAGTTAAAAGTGTAGGGTAATTTAGACATCTCTATTTTGGGGTGGCACCTGTGGCTCAAAGGAGTAGGGTGCCTGCCCCATATGCTGGAGGTGGCAGGTTCAAATGCAGCCCTGGCCAGTAACTGCCAAAAAAAAAAAAAAAAAAAAGACATCTCTATTTTTCATGGTTAATTCCAAATCTTTTTTTTTTTTTCTTTTTGAGTTCTTTGGGTTATATCTAACATTTTGTATGTTATAAGCTTTCATTAATTTTTGAGGATTAGAAAAGCCACCTTTAACAAACTTTGTGATATGGCTGTATCCTGCAGGACTCTGACACACATAGTACAAAAAAGGGAGAACTGTACATTTAGATAGTGTATTGCCTGTAGAAATGTGTGGTTATTTTTTTCATGGAAGCATTTTTCTGCATGTTCTCTTACATGTTTCTCATCACATGCTAGACCTCAATCTGTCTGTTACATTGGAGTCTCTCTGCAGCTATAATAATATTATTCCTTTGAATTCAGCACCTCCAGTCTGTCTTACAAACTATAGCACCATTCATTTCAGCACAACCACTGATGAGAGTCAGCAACCTTTCTTTGGAAACACCCTTAAAAGCAAGAAAGTTTAACACAGGTGTCAGTCTTTTCCTTTTGAGGACAAAGCTGGGATTTGAAAGTTTACTTCCATTTTCACCATTCTGTATTAAGAAGGCATAAATTCTGTGATGGGGTAAATATGAAAAACTTTACTTTTTGTTTTGGCTCTTTTATTATTATTATTATTGATGATTTTTTTCCTTCTTTATTTCCTATTATTATTGATGATATTTTTCTACATATTATATATATATACACACACACACACAAGTTTATGAATGTATGCATTTATTTATTTCAGGCTGAGTAATTGTCACCCTGGAATGAGTGGTCTGTTGTCAGGGCTCACAGGCTCAATCTTCTGGGTGCAAGAGATCTTCTTGCCTCAGGCTCATGAGTTGCTGGGACTAGAGGCATGTGCCACAGTGCTGAACTAATTTTCTATTTGTGGTAGAGATGGGGTCTCACTCTTGCCAGGTTGATCTCAAACACCTGTGTTCAAGTGATCCATTCACCTCAGTCTCCCAGAGTTCTAAGATTAAAAACATGAGCCAATGCTCAGCCTATACTTTACCTCTACACCTTCTGCTTACCTGTTGTGCTGCAAATTTGTACCTGATTTTGAGAATTCCCCAAAATGTAGTATATACATACAACATTTATTTACCTTTCAGATAATTAGTCCCTCTCTACTAAATTATGGCATGTCCTTAATATTCTTGACCTGATTTTGCAGATCAAATGTGAAATGTATATTTACTGGATTCTAGTAAAAAGCCAGTGCCTAAAATTGTTATTGCTTAACTTTCTTTCAGCTCTATATAATCATTCTACTGAAGACCATTTTCAAGAGTGGGGCACAAATATTTTATTTCCAGAGATGATCCTCAGCAGATATCAAAGCCATGGCTCGGAGAATTTATACTTAACAAAAAATTGGGAAAATGTGTGTAAGTGTGATGAACAGAAAGTATGTTACAGTGGACTTGACCAATGTTTAACAGCTACCTATGATAACGTGTTCCAATGTAGTAATTCTTTGAATACCTTCAGATAATTGCCAACTCTCAATAGACAAACAATGACATATACCTTAGAGAAAAGTTTTAATTGTAAAGGTATGGGAAAGCCTCTAACTTCTGCTCACATGTTACAGAACATAAGATAACTCATATTGGAAAAAAAAAAGTCGAAATGCAAAGAAGGTAGACAAATTTTTCAGTCCAGAAAAAGTAGCAGCAGCAATAGGGGAAATTGTTAAAGAAGCCACTTTCTAGACTCACCCAAAACCTGCAAATTTTTAACCAAAGCCAAGATCGACTATTCCCTCCTGAAACGTCAAAGTCCCAATGCAAGAATTGGTGGAAGAACAGTTTATTCAAGAGCAACATGAGGAGATGGCTGACTAATGTTGCAAAGAGCACCTCATGTTCCTGAGCTGACCAGTATGTGGTGAAAGGGGAAAGGAGGTTGTGAAACCATGTATCATCGAAATGGTTTCTTGCCATCTGGGTTTCTGGCTGACATCAGCTAGACCAACACAGAAATGGGGGTTAACTGTGTTAACTATTTTCCTTCATGGGGGGTTGTTCAGTGTTGATGCTTTAGTGAATGGCTCAAAACCCTTCCTGCAATTCTTTTATGAGGAAGACTTAGTCACCCTCCATAGAGTAACATGGCATTACCGCTCACAGCAAACTAAAACTCCTAAACTCAAGCCATTCTCTTGTCTTCCTCCCAAGGAGCTGGGACTATAGACACCTGCCTCAATGCCCAGCAATTATTGAGAAGGGGTCTCACTCTTGCTCAGGCTGATGTGGTACTCCTGAGCTCAGACAAGCTGCCTGCCTTGGGCCCACAAGAGTTCTGGGACTACAGGCTTGAATCATCTCCCTGGCCTTTCTGAAATTCTTAAGGAAGAACATAAATACGCATTGTGAAATGAAACTGATTATTTCTTTGACGATAGAGTAACTGCTGCTGTTATTGAATCAGATACTTAGAGGGGACATGCCAAGAAATACCTTGTATGCATACTAAAGCCTGAGAGGCAATACTTAGCTAAGTGTTTCTCAGCCCAGGCTTCCAGGTAGGATTCCATGGCCAGTTTGAAGAAGTACCATCATCTGTGATTCTGCCTGCCAACAGATTCTGTTAGTGTGGCTGATGTCATCCTTCTGGCCCCTGTGATGCTAACAAAAGGCCAATGTCAAGCATGAGGCTTTCCAGATACATTTAAGATAGTTGAATTTATTTATTTATTTTATTTTTTTGAGAAAAAGGTCAGAGGGCATACATTCCCATTTCCATAGCAGAAATTGCTGGCAACAGAGGGCACTGGAGGCCAAGAAATTAGAAACTCACACTTTGGTTCTTATGTGGAACCTCCTTCTTCCTGACTTTTGTGTTGAAGAGTGGGAAAGGGTCAAAATTTCTCTGTACTTCGAGGTCCCTTTACCTGTGGATGTGGTGGTAGCAGGTGAAGAGTTTGTGCTGATGCCTTTAAAGGCATATTGTCAAGGTGCAGAGTAGTAATGTGTCCAAATAATCTCACCTGAGAAGGAAATCAATTGAAGCAGGTAACCGAGTCCAAGGTCCAGGGCAGTGTGCACTTTTTCTCCTGCATTATCATGTTCTTAGACTTTGCAAACCTTTAAGTCTCTACTTGTGATGTCCCTAACTAATGAGTTTATTTCAAATACTCTTTCCCCCTTTTCTTTTAATAGTCAAGAGGCTCCAAAACTGCTTCTCCACTACATATGGCAGAGTTTTCTTTCCAGTCTCTCTCTATCCAGGCTCTCCATATGCCCTAAAAAATTCTTTCTTTAAGTTTGTTTCCTGAAATAGTGAAAATGTTCCATTACTCTCTGTTGAAATTTGGAAAATGTGGATGCCTAAGATACCCATTGTGGATGAGGTTTGGTCATTGCATGGTAGTAAAGATGAGGAATATGTACTGTTTAGCTTCCATCTGGAAACTCCATCGGTTCTACATAAAATAGGATGACGTCCCTTCACTTATACAGAAGATGGCATTAACTGCCTGGAGTAATTCAAAGTTCTCAAAAACAGAATAATTAGAAAAGACTTGCTTTCTGGCATGGTAAAGAAAGCTATTTAGAGACAGAATTAGAGATTAGAAGACATGCCAGGTATCTATAACTGGAACTTTGCCAAAACTGGGTTTTTCTCAACTAGTTTTTATCTTATTATGGTTGACTTTTTCTCCCCAGTACTACCCTGTTTCCCCCAAAATAAGACAGTGTCTTATTTTAAGGTGTGCTCCCAAAGATGCGCTAGGTCTTATTTTCAGGGGACATCTTATCTTTCCTGTAAGTAGGTCTTATTTTCGGAGGATGTCTTATTTTGGGGAAAACGGGTATCATAGCAGTGATGTTGGGGTTGCACGTGTGAATCAGCACCTGATGCTAAATCTTCCTGTTATGATTAATGTTAATTCTATTCACTCAGTTACGGTGCTCTTGGACACATATTCCATTGTGGGGTTCAGTATATCTTCTGTATTCTTAATAAGAACTTGGGGAGATTACCAACTAATTTGAGCAAATCAAAACATTTATTGAGGATGAACCCCTTTCTTCTTAGATTCTCTTCCATATACCTTTCTTTGGAAAGTAAAGGTTGTCATCTTTGTTGACTGATTCAAGAATCAACTGGGGTAAATTCAGTGTCTGCCATTCTTTGCATATTTGACAATATATCATTATGGGACTGAAGCATTCTCACTCCTTTTGAACTGGTTGGAAACTTAGAAATGGAATCTTCACCCCATATCGTCTGAATAATAATCTGCATTTTTCCAAGATCTCCAGTTTTTGTACACATACAAACTTTAAAGTTACCATTTATCTCACCATAATATTCTAATATAAAAAACATACATGGATTATAACATATGATGTAAATAAGGCACAAAATTATACATGCTTTCCTTTTATTTCTCCTGTGTCAATCAAAAGTGTCAGATGTGTACACTTCTTTTGTGGATGCCATTCCATCCCCTGTCTTCAGTGTTAGATAATACATGAGGGACTATATCTCATCTTTACCTATTAGGTAATCACATTTACTCTTATAAGTCAGCAAGAGTTCTCTTCACTCACTTAACTAAAAATAAAATTCATGGCTTGGTGCCTGTAGCACAGTGGTTAAGGTGCCGGCCACATACACCCAGGCTGGTGGGTTGAAACCCAGCCCTGGCCAGCTAAACAACAATGACAACTGCAAATACATATATGGAGAGAAAAAGTCAACCATAATAAGATAAAAACTAGTTGAGAAAAACCCAGTTTTGGCAAACTTCCAGTTATAGATACCTGGCATGTCTTCTAATCTCTAATTCTGTCTCTAAATAGCTTTCTTTACCATATTTATATATATATAGCTGGGCATTGTGGAGGGTGCCTGTAGTCCCAGCTAGGAGACTGAGGAAAGAAAATTGCTTAAGCCCAAGAGTTTAAGGTTGCTGTGAGCTGTGAAGCCACAGCACTTTACCCAGGGTGACAGCTTGAGACTCTGTCTCACAGAAAAAAAAAAAAAAAAAGGTGAAATTCTATATGCCCATATTTTCTTGGTAAATATGTTTGTTTTTCAGGGAGTGTTAACATTCAAGGACATGTCTATTGAATTCTCAATGGAGGAGTGGGCCTTCCTGGACACTGCTCAGACGCATTTTCATTGGGAATTTATGTTAGAGACCTACAGAATCCTGGTCTTCCTGGGTGAGGACAACTCATATACACAGTTGAAGGTCTACACTAAACAATTCATATTCTCTCTTTGTAGAAGGTTTTTATTCAGTTTATTCATTGACTGAGTATCAGGTTCTTGTTTTGATAGAAAAGTTTAGGATATTTTGGTATAGAAAAGTTAAAAATGGAGTTGTTTTATTTTGGCATTAATCTTGCCTTTTTTGAGCTGATTTATATCCTTCACTAGATTAATGGAAGTTTCATGGCCTTAAAGGTATGTTACTCATACCTTTAAGTCTGATTTGTAGCACCAAATTTTATTTCAGTAGTTTTGGTAATGGAGAAGTTAGGAATGTTCCAACTTTAAATACTTTTTGAAGATTATGAAGTTTCTTCAAGGAAATCTGCTTGGAATTGTTATTTCAGGATCTTCTAAAATGTCATTTTGTCTACTTCAGCAAGGCATTAGATTGCCAATTGAAGAATTCCAATTTTTTTTCTAATGAAACAGATCTTGCTGTCTCTAAGCCAGACCTCATCACCTGTCTGGAGCAAAGCAAAGAACCCTGGAAGGTGAAGACACAGTCAACACTAGTCAAGCACCAAGGTAGGTTGAAGTGAGTGTAGCAGGTAACACTGGTCAGAAATCCAAGTTCTAAGAGGAAACCACACACTACAGTGTGCTTAGGGAAGCTCAGCTTCATTGGAAATGATTTCTAAAAAGCCTGGGTTTCTTTCTCTTGTACTTACATCAAGGCATATCTCTTCTTGTTTTTATTATTTTTTAATTTTTATTTTCTTGTTGAGAAAGAGTCTCACTCTCTCGCCTCACACTAGAGTGCCATGACATCAGCCTAGCTCAGAGCAACCTTAAACTACTGGTGTCAAGTGATTTTTCTATCTCAGCTCCCAAATAGCCAGGACTACAGGTTTCTTCTGTACATTGCCTGGTTAATGTTGTTTTTACTTTTGTAGTACAGGGGAGTTCTCATACTTACTCAGGCTAGTCTCGAACTTGTGAGCTGAAGCATTCCTCCCTCCTTGGCTTCCAGAGTGCTAGGCATATAGTTGTGAGCCACTATGCCTATTCTTGGTTTTAATTTCCAGAAGAACCTTACGTTTCACTGCTATTTCTTCTAGGTTACAGTGAGAAGGAAAGAACTTCCTATGGCTTACATCCGAGTGTAGGATGTGACTGCTCTTCCATTGCTTTCATGAAATATGTGTGCATTTTTTAGTATACCTGTGAGATTTTTTTTTAATATTCTTTAGGTTGGGTGTGGTGGCTCACACCTCTAATCCTGGCTCTCTGGGACCCAAGGTGGGACTATTGCTTGAGCTCAGGAGTGTGAGACCAACCTAAACAAGGTTGACACCCCATCTCTAATAAAAAGAGAAAAAATATCCAGCCATTGTAGTGGTTGCATGTTGTCCCACCTACTGGGGGCTGGTGGTGGAGATGAGGCTGGAGAATTGCTTGAACCCAGGAGTTGGAGGTTGCTATGAGTTAGGCTGATTTTATAACATTGTAGCCCGAACAACAGAATGAGACTGTGTCTGAATAAAAGTTTTTCTTTTTTTTCTTTTTTTCGCAGTTTTTGGCCAGGGCTGAGTTTGAACCTGCCGCCTCTGACATATGTGACCGTTCCCCTACCCCTTTGAGCCACAGGCCCCACATTATTTTCTTTTTTTTGAGGCAGAGTCTCAAGTTGTATACCTGGATAAAGTGCATGTCATCACAGCTCACAGCAACATCACATCCTTAGGCTTAAGCGATTCTCTTGCCTCAGCCTCCCAAGTAGCTGGGACTATAGGCACCCACAATGCCTATTTCTTTGTTGCAGTTTGGCTGGGGCTGGGTTTGAACACGACACCCTTGGTACATGGGGCAGGCACCCTACTTACTGAGCCACAGACACCGCCCCAAAGTTTCCTTTTCTTTAGCATCATATCCAAAATATGTGAGTGAGGTAGTGATGTTTCAGAAATCCCAGGAACACCACAAATAGACTTTGTATGTTTTATGCTTTATATTTTTTTATGCTATGAAGATTTCAAATAAGTTTCTGAAGAAATTATAGTCATTTTAGCAGAACACTAAGAATCTCCCCAAGTGTAAGAAAGTCTAATTTTTTTTTTTTTTTTTTTAGACAGACCCTCAAGCTGTTCCCCCTGGGTAGAGGCCGATGGCAGTATACCTCACGGCAACCTCAAACTCCTGGGCTTAAAGAATTCTCTTCCCTCAGCCTCCCAAGTAGCAGGGACCACAGATGCCCCCCACAATGCTGGGCTATTTTTTGTGGCAGTTATCATTGTTATTGGCAGGCCTGGGATAGATTCAAACCCTCCAGCTCTGGTGTACGTTGCTGGTGCCTTAGCCCCTTGAGACACAGGCACTGAGCCAAGTCTAATGTTCTTAAGCTTGAAAATTCTGTTTTTATATGGACTGTGAAAAATAATTTAATTTCTATCAGCAGTAATTTGCCAACCATTTTATTGGAGACAGAGTCTCAAGCTTTCACCCTGGTTATAGTGCAGTGGCATCATATCTCACAGCAGGCTCCACCTCAGGCTCAAGCAATGCTCTTGCCTTAGTTTATCTATTTTTAGTAGAGACAGGATTTTGCTTTTGCTCAGGCTGGTCTCAAACTTGTGAGTTCAAGCAATCCACCCACCTCGACCTCCACAGTGCTAGGATTATAGGCCTGATCCACAGTGCCCAGCCTTTGCCAACCTTAGTATGTTTAAAGATATCTACACCCTACAATTCATTTTTGGGGTTTTCTTTCTGAGACAACATAATGTGTCATGGCATTATAGCTCACAACCTTAAACACTTCAGGTCAAGGGATCCCCTTAGCTCATCCTCCTGAATATCTGAGAACAGGCACCCTCCACCACATTTGGCTAGTTTTGCAATTTTTAGTTGGTGTCTCCCTCTTGCTCAGGGTGGTCCTGAGCTCTTGAGCTCAAGCAGTGTATTTGCCTTGGCCTCCCCAAATGTTAGTATTAGAGGTATGATTCCCCACATCTAACAGCTACACTTTTTTTTTTTTTTTTGAGACAGACTCTCAAGCTGTCACCCTTGGTAGAGTGCTGTGGAATCACAGCTTATACCAACCTCCAACTGCTAGGCTTAAGCAATTCACTTGCATCAGCCTCCCAAGAAGCTGGGACGACAGGCACCCATCATAATGCCTGAATATTTTTCAGTTGTAGTTGTCATTGTTGTTTGGCAGGCCCAGACTGGATTCAAACCCACCAGCTCTGGTGTATGTGCCTGGTGACTTAGCTGCTTGAGCTACAGGCACTGAGCCTACGTTTCTTAATAATATTATGTCATTCAGGAGTTTAGAGTATTCCTGAGGATATATTAGTGTCTCTATTGTTACAATATAATTCTTATTTTATAACTGTCTCTGGCTTAGGATATGCTTATTCATACACACACACAGACATGCAAGCAGCAGAACCTCTGCAAGTTGACCACCCAAGGGACTATAACAAACTTGTCAAGAGGTGATTAGCATAAGGAACCAGGCCTGCCGTACCAATACACACATGTGGTGCATGTCTGCTCTATGAAAATCAGGTCAAGTTGAGGAGATGGTCAATGTAGGGAGATGGCCCACTATGGAGTTTCTAATGTGTGTGTATGTATAAATATATACTATTTGTGTGTGTGTGTATATCTGCGTATATGTATACACACACAAATATTTTGTATATATACACACACAAATACATATGCACACAAAAAATAGTCCATACATAAATATGTACACACAAATAGTATGTATACACACACACATGCATGCATATGCACACATATATACATACACACAGATAGTACACATATATATACCTACACACAAATAATGCACATGTGTACACACACACAAATAATATAAACAAACATACACAAAACACCAAGTCTGCAGGCCTGTCTCCATGGTCATGAGTGAACATTTCCCTCCAGGTCTCTGGAAGGGTAGGACCACTCCCACATCATGGCTGGGAGAAGTTGGAGAGGCCCACATTGTCCCTTCAGAATTCTTAATGGGACAAAGGTGAGCAGGCCATTCTCCACTCTGTAACCCAGACCAGGGATCCTCTAGTTTGCTAAGTGAATGAGGGTCTGCCTTCTCTGAGTGACCTTTCTTAAGGGCATTAGGAGGCAATACAGTGAGTTGCCATCTCACAATAAGTAATGTTATGAGAGCTTTAGAATCCAGGGAGGAGGTTGATGATAAATCACACTATCATAAATACAATATGATTTATGATAGTATGATAGTATGATTTATCATATTTTATAATGATTTATGATAGTAAGATTTATCATATTTTACAAAGTTAATATTTTTATTTTATTTATAAATGTTTTCTGATTGTTTCTAAAGGGTGAGTTAAACATTTTCAGTTTTTGTAAAATAAGAATATATTAATAATATAATAAAAATTATCTTTACAGTTTTCAAATGTTTATTAATATTTCCTCATAAGTATCTCATATTAATAAATCATACATTTTCCATGAAATTTTATTGAAAGATGGTGCATAAAATATTCAATATACGTGCTCTCATCCAACAAAATGTTAACTAATATTAACAAATAATATCCGGGCTCAGTGCCTGTTGATGAATGGTTAGGGCAACAAAAAATACCCGGGCTCAGTGACTGTTGTTCAATGGTTAGCGCCCTGGGGAGTGGCGGGTTCGAACTTAGCCAGGGTCTGCTAAACAACAATGATAACTGCAAAGACAACAAGAAAAATAACAGCCTGGCGTTGTGACAGGCACCTGTAGTCCCAGCCACTTGGGAGGCTGAGGCAAAAAAATCGCTTAAGCCCATGAATTTGAGGTTGCTGTGAGCTGTGACATGGCATTCTACAGAGGGTGACAAAAGTGAAACTTTGTTTCAAAATAAAGGAAAAAGTACCTGCTTTGTTTCAGTGCACAGTCATAATGGAACATTGTAGTTATCTACAAAAGAGAACTTTTGTGTGAGATGGAGCCGAACTCTGTTGCCAGGGGTAGAATGCTACAACATCCATCATCTCAGCTTAGAACAACTTCCAACACGTGGGTTCAAGCAATCTTGCTTCAGCCTTCCAAAGTCCTGGGTATACTACCGTTCTTTTAGTAGAGATGGGGTCTCACTATTGCTTAGCCTGGTCTTGAACTCCTGTGGTCCAGCTATCCTCCAGTCTGATCCTCCTAAAATGCTAGGATTGGATGTGTGAGTGACTGCACCCAGCCACATCTTGGCTTTTATGAATAATGCTGTGATGAATGTGAGTGAGGACGTGTATCTTCCCTGATCTGCAGTGCAGAGTTAGGATATATACCCAGACGAGAGATTGCTGGCTGAAATCTTATTTATTAATTTTTGGGACAGTCTCTCACTATATCCCCCTCGGTAGAGTGCCGTGGAGTCACAGCTCATAGCAACCTCCAACTCTTGGGCTTAAGCAATTCTTTTGCCTCAGCCTCCCGAGTACAGGGTCCCACCATAATGCCAGGTTATTTTTTTGTTGTAGTTGTCATTGCTCTTTGCCAGTCCTGGTGCATGTGGCCAGTGTCCCAGCCACTGAAATAAAGGTGCAGCCCCAAATATTAACTTTGAATTTTAGTTTTCTGAGAACCTTCAAGCATTTTAATAGAGTCTATAACATTTTTCTTCATCAACTTTGCTAAAAGTTTCTAATTACTTTTCTTTTTTTTTTTTTTTTTTTGAGAAGAGCCTCAAGCTTTCACCCTGGGTAGAGTGCCATGGCATCACAGCTCACAACAACCTCCAACTCCTGGGCTTAAGCGATTCTCTTGCCTCAGCCTTCTAAGTAGCTGGGACTACAGGTACCCGCCACAACGCCTGGCCATTCTTTGGTTGTAGCTATCATTGTTGTTTGGTAGGCCCAGGCTGGATTTGAACCTGCCAGCTCTGGTGTATGTGGCTGTTGCCTTAGCCGCTTGAGCTACAGGTGCTGAGCCAAAATTTTCTAATTTCTACATATCCTTGACACACATATTTTAGGGTTCACTGTGAATATGATGTAACATTTCATTGTGATTCTGCTTCACATTTCCCTAAGAATTAGGACTTTAGGCATCCTTTGAAATGCTCATTGGCTATTTATAGTTCTTTGAAAAGTGTTAGTGGAAAAAAAAAGAAAAGTGTTAGTGAGCTCCTGCCATCTATCTTTTTCTGCCCCCTAGAATGTCAGGATTACAGACATGAGCCACTGGTCCAGGCCTCTTTTTAATTTTTCTTTTTTTTTTCTTTAGAGACAGAGTCTCACTCTATCACCCTCAATAGAGTGCCATGGTGTCACAGCTTACAACAACCTCCAACTCCTCGGCTAAGATGATTCTCTTGCCTCACCCTCCAGAGTAGCTGAGAATACAGCCCCCACCACAACACCCGGCTATTTCTTGTTGCACTTTGCCGGGGCCAGGTTTGAACCTGCCATCCTCAGTACATGGGGCCGGTGTAACTACTCACTGAGCCACACAAACCACCCTTCTTTTTAAATTTTTAAAGTCGGTCACTTTACCTTAGTCAGTTTTGTTTGTACCTTTTACCTATACATGGCATACCAAAATTTGCTAGACATACATGGATAAGGAATATGGCAATTTGTAGCTAAATTTACCATTATATATAAAACATTCATTACAAGATTTTCCATCATATTTTTCTGTGTGAAAATAAAGAGATTCATATTCTAAAATATAATATCACTTTTTTATCTCTGAGTCACGTTGGGACACTTTTAATTATAATTTTGCATGACATTATTCAACTCTGTATACTTTAAGACATTGAGAACACAAATTAAATATAAATCAACCACATGTCTAGTGGGAATTTCATTTTCTTTGTGTTCATTTGCCTATATGTTTCTTATATTTGGTTTAGGAATAGTACATTTTCTCTTGGTTGCTGGACAATGCTTATTTTATTCTGTAGGTGAATATGTATGATAACTCTTTATTGGGTGGAGGGAACAGAGTCTCACTTTTCCACCCTCGGTAGAGTGGTGTGGTATTATAGCTCACAGCAACCTCAAACTCTTGGGTTCAAATGATTCTTTTCCCTGCCTCCCCTGTCGCTAGGACTACAGGTATTCACCACAATGCCAATGTATTTTTTTTTTTTAAGATGAATCTTGCTCTGGCTTAGACTGGTCTTAAACTCCTGAGCTCAGGCAATGTACCTGCCTGGTCTCCCAGAGGTGCTAAGATTATAGCCATGAGCTACTGCCAACAGCCTACTAAAACTGTCTTCAGTTTAATTCATATTTACTGATGAATAGATATTATGTTTGTGTCAATTATTTGTGTAATTTAAAGATAATTTTTGAAAGGCCATTTTATTTACCATAAAGTTAACATTTATCTTTATTAGAGATGTTAGAAGATTTCCTGATTTTTAGAAGCTGAGTAATACTCTGTCATTTTTATATCCTAAATTATATTTCACCATTTGTTTCTTGAGGCTGATGTGGATTTCTTTCACCAAATGGATTATGTGAATAATGCTGCCATAAGTATGTGTGCAGATAGCTCTTTATTAGAGCATGTATGTGACGGTTGTATATGTGTCCTACATTTTTTTCAGTATATATTTTATATATTCAAGATAATAATAATGAAGTATAGTTTTCTAACAAATAAGCCAATATATTATTATTTCATACTCTTTACCTTTTGTAACCACTTTGACTTAAAGCATATTTCATGAAATAAGACATGTTTTGCCCCGAAATATACTGTCTCTGGGCACTCCCGCCGTATGTCTATAATGCTATCAATCTGGGAGGCTGAGACGAGAGGATGTCTTGAGCTCAGAAGTTGAAGACCAGCCAGCACCGTATGTCTACTAGAAATAGAAGACAAAATTACCTGAATATCATTGCAAGCACCTGTAGTGCCAGCTGGTCAGAAGGCTGATTCAGGAGGATTGCTTCTACCTAGAAGTTTCAGGATGCTGTGAGCTAGGCTTATGCCGCGGCCTGGAGTGAGGCTCTGTTTTAACACGTGTGTGTGTATATATATACAGACACACACGTACACACATTCATGTACATATCTCCTTATGATAATCTCCCTTGCTCTCATTTGATTAATGTTTGAATTAAATATCTTTCTTGTTGTTTTATTTTCTTTTTTTGAGACAGAGTGTGAAGCTGTCACTCTGGGGAGAGCGCCATGGCATCATACCTCATAGCGGCTTCCAAATTTGGGCTCAATTGATCCTCTTGCCTCAGTTTTTCTATTCTTAGTAGAGACAGGGTCTTTCTTTTTGCCAAAGCTGTTCTCGAACCAATGAGCTCAAGCTATCCACCTGCCGTGGCCTTTCAGAGTGCTGGGATTACAGCTTTGAGCCACTGCACCTGGCCAAATACCTTCCTTCCTGTCATTTTTTATTCCATGTTTGTCATTACATGTAAGATGAGTATCAAATATAAAGTTAGATTTTGATTTTTTGGTTTTTAAATCCCTGTCTTTATTCATTTTATTTTTTTCAGACAGAGTCTCACTTTATTGCCCCCATTATAGTGCTATGGCATCATAGCTCAAAGAAACCTCAACTTCTTGGGCTGAAGTGATCCTTTTGCCTCAACCTCTGGAATTGTTTTTACTAGAGGTGCTAGCCAGAACACCCACATATTTTCTTATAGAGAGAGTCTTTCTTACTTGTTCAGGCCAGCCTCAAACCCAGAAGCTCAATAAATCCACCCAACTTGGACCCCAAGAGTCCTGGGTTTGAAGGTGTGAGCCACCGTGCCTGCCCTCCCTATCTTTATTTAATGTCTGTCATTTCATTGTGAAGTCTAGTCCATAAATTTGTATGTAATTTTTTTTTTTTTGAGAAACAGAGTCTCAAGCTGTCACTCTGAGTAGAATGCCGTGGTATCATCATAGCTCATGGCAACCTTCAACTGTTAGTTTCAAGCAATCTTCTCACCTCGATTTTTCTATTTTTAGTAGAAGACAGGGTCTCAATTTTGCTCAGGCTGATTTGAAACTCAGAGGCTCAAGCAATCCACCCGCCTCAGCCTGTAAGAGTGGTAGAATGACATGCATGAGCCAGTTGTGTACATAGTTTTTCAAAGAGAAGAAATTACTGTGAATTATTTATAGAACTTTAGAAAAGAGAAGGACTTACTGTTGACAATTTCTTTTAACACGTATATTGGATTTTGTTATTGATGTCAACAATTACATCTTGCTATATTGTAAATATAGACACATTACCAGAGGTTTACTGCAAACTTTCTCTTTTTTATTTTTATTTATTTATTTATATTTTTGAGACAGAGTCTTACTATGTTGCCTTGTGTAGTGTGCTTTGATGTCATAGCTCACAGCAACCTCAAACTCTTGGGCTCAAGCAATCCTCTTGCCTCAGATTTTCTATTTTTTGTACTGATGGTGTCTTGCTCTTGCTCAGGCTGGTCTCAAACCTGTGACCTCAAGCAATCCACCCCCCTCAGCCTTCCTGGGTGCTAGGATTACAAATGTGAGGCACCTCACCCTGCCAGGATCTATATACCTGATAAATATTTCTTTTTTCTTTATTTAGAAAAACAGTTTTGGTGGATATTGTGTATGTGTTTCCAAGTTTTTCTTTTTTCAGCACTTTCACTACATCACCAACTCTTTTTTGATGTGGAAGGTTCATGTTGATTAATCCACTAGTAATCTTGACAAGAGCATCCTTAGCAATAACACATTTATTTTTTCTTGCTGCTTACAAGATTCTCTTCTTGTGTGTGACTTTCTTTTTTTTTATAAACAGAGTCTCACTTTATCACCCTCAGGGGAGTGCTGTGGCATCGTAAATCACAGCACCCTCCAACTCCTAGGCTTAGGAGATTCACTTGTCTCAGCCTCCCAAGTGGCTGGGACTACAGGTGCCCACCATAACGCCCGGCTATTTTTGTGTTGCAGTTTGACTGGGGCCAGGTTTGAACCTGCCACCCTTGGTATATGGAGCCAGCATTCTACTCACTGAGCCACAGGCGCCGCCCTTCATCTGTCTTTTTATGGGACTCTTTGTTCCTCCTAGCTGAAGTATGGTGAGATTTCTCCATACTTTATACCTTTTTTTACACCTTTTTTTCTTTTTTTGGTTCTTTGGATTATGTCCTCCTAATATTCTGTATATGTTATATAAGCTTTTCTTGATTTTTGAGGATTAGAAAAGCCACCTTTCACAAACTTTGTGATATGGCTGTATCCTGCAACACTTTGACACACATTGTACTAAGAAAGGGAGAAACTGTATATTTGGTCAGTGTTTTTCCTGCGGAATTGTATGGTTGTTTTTTAGTGGAAGCATTTTTTCACATGTCCTCCTAAGAGTTTCTCATCACTTGCTAGACCTTAATTTCTCTGTTATGTTGGAGTCTCTCTGCTACTATAATATTTTGCCTTTGGATTTGGCACCCCCGTCGGTCTTACAAACTAAAGCACAATTTCATTCAGCACTCTCACTTATGGGAGGCAACAACCTTTCTTTGCAAACACCTTCAAAAGCAAGAAGGTTTAACACAGGTGTCACTCTTTTCCTTTTGAGGACAAAGCTGGGATTTAGAAGATTGCTTCCATTTTCACCATTCTCTATTAAGATAGCATAAATTCTGTGGTGGGGGTAAATATGAGAAACTTTTCTTATTGTTCTCCTTGGCTCTTTTATTATTATTGTTATTGAAGATTCTTCCTTTTATTTTACAAATATATATGTCTATATGCACATACACACTGTGTCAATGTATCTATTTATTCATTCATTTATTTCAGCCTAAGTAATTGTCACCCTGGGAAGAGTGCTGTGTTCTCATAGCGCACAACATCCAGAATCTTGTGGCCACAAGATCTTCTTGCCTCAGCCTCATGAGTTCCTGGGACTAGAGGAACTAGTCCATGCGCCACTATGCCGGACTAATTTTTCTATTTGTGATAGAGTTGGGAGGGGGTGGTCTAACTATATTTTGTTGTTGTTGTTGTTGTTTGTTTGTTTGTTTTGAGACAGACTCTCAATCTGTCACCCTGGGTTTAGTACCTAGGCATCACAGGTTACAGCAACCTCTGACTCCTGGTTTAAACGATTCTCTTTCCATAGCCAGGAGTAGCTGGGTTTACATTCGTCCACCACAACGCCTGGCTATTTTTTGTTTGTCATTGTTGTTTGGCAGGCTGGGGCTGGATTCGAACCTTACATTTCCAGTGTATGTGGCAGGGACCTTAGTCGCTTGAGATACAGGCGCCGATCCAAATGGGGTCTCAGTATTGTTCAGGTTGATCTCAAATGCCTGTGTTCAAGTGATCCATTCACCTCAGTGTCCCTGAGTTCTAGGATTAAAAACATGATCCAGTGCCCTGCCTCTACATTATTTCTACAACTTTTGCTTACCTGTTTTTCTGCATATTCTTACCTGGTTTTCAGAATTCCCAAAATGCAGTGTATACATGCAACATTTATTTATCTTTAAGATAATTGGTGTCTCTCTACTGTATTATGGCATCTTCCTAATGTTCTTGACATGATTTTGCAGATAAAATGTATAATGTTTATTTACTGGATTCTGATAAGAAGTGAGTGGCTAAAATTGTTATTGTTTAAATTTCTTTCAGCTCTATGTAATCATTCAACTGAAGACTATTTGTAAGAGCTTGGCACAAATATTTTATTTCCAGAAATGGTCCTGAGCAGATATCAAAGCTGTGGCCCTGAGAATTTAAACTTGACAAAAGACTGGAAAGGTGTGCATGAGTGTAAGCAGCAGAAAGTATGTTACAGTGCACGTGACCAATGTTTAACAGCTACCCATGGCAAAGTCTTCCAATGTACTAAGTGTTTGAATGTCTTCCGACAGATGTCAAATTTAAATAGACATAAGATGATATATACCTTATGGAAAACTTTTAAGTGTAAAAAGTATGGGAAAGCCTCTAAGCTCTGCTCACACATCACATAACATAAGCTAACTCATACTGGAGAGAAACAATACAAATGCAAATAAGGTAGCCAAGTCTTCCAATCTTGTTCAAAACTCTATACTGGACAGAAACTCAACAAGTATGAAAATGATGGCAAATGTTTTAGCCATAGATCAAAGTATTGTAACCATAATATTTTAAATACTGGAGAAAAACCCTACAAATATGAGGAAAGTCGCAAACTTACCAAGCAGTACTCACACATTTATGGCCATAAAAGAATTCATTCTGGAGAGAAACGCTACAAATGTCAACACTGTGTCAAAGCCTTTAAACATTACTCAAGCCTTTCTGTACATAAAGTACTTCATTCTGGAGGGAAACCATACAAATGTCAAGAATGTGGCAAAACCTTTATTAGGCACTCACTCCTCTCTAGACATCAAAGAATTCATTCTGGAGAGAAACCTTACAAATATCAAGAGGGTGGCAAAGTCTTTAACCAGTACTCAAGCCTCTCTATACATCAAAGAATTCACTATGGAAAGAAACCTTACAAATATCAAGAATGTGGCAAAGCCTTTAACTATCACTCATACCTTTCTATACATCAAAGAATTCATTCTGAAGACACACCCTACAAATGTCAAGAATGTGGCAAAGCCTTTAACCAGTGCCCAGGCCTTTCTGCACATCAAATAATTTACTCCCAGGAGAAACCCTACAAATGTCAAAAATGTGGCAAAGCCTTTAACTACCAGTCATACCTTTCTGTACTTCAAAGAATGCATTCTGGAGAGAAACCCTACAAATGTCAAGAATGTGGCAAAGCCTTTAACCAGTACTCAATCCTCTCTGCACATCAAAAAATTCACTCTACAGAGAAACCCTACAAATGTGAAGAATGTGGCAAAGCCTTTAAACATTGCACAAGCTTTTCTACACATCAAATAATTTACTCTGGAGAGAAGCTCTACAAATGTCAAGAATGTGGCAAAGTCTTTAACTGGACCTCAAGCCTTTCTGTGCATCAAAGAATTCACTCTGGGGAGAAACCCTACAAATGTCAAGAATGTGGCAAAGCCTTTACATTCAGTTCATCTCTTAATAAACATAAAAGAATTCATGCTAGAGCAGTGGTTCTCAACCTACATGTTCAGAACCTCTGCCCTAGAGAGAAAACCTACAAATGTGAAGAATGTGGCAAAGCCTTTAACAGCTCTCACACCTTTCTGAACAGCAAAGAATTCACTATGGGGAGAAACCATACAAGTGTCAAGAATATGGCAATGCCTTTAATTAGTAGTCACACTTTCTGAACATCAAAGAATTTACTCTGGACATAAACCTTACAAGTTTAAAAAATTGCTTAAAGCCTTTTAACGTAGGTCAACTAGTAGTACCCATGAAAGAATTTGTTGTGGAGAGAAACTTCTAGAAAGATAAAAAATATGGCAAAGCCTTTAATTTGTTTGTGAACCTTTCTAGACATTTATAAATTTATTCTGAAAAGAAACCTTATAAATATGGATGTGGGCAAACTCTCACATTCAATCCTCAGTGTACATAGAAGAAATCACACAGGAGAGAAACCCTCCATATGGAGACTTTGGCACATCCTTTACCTGGTGTTCATAGCATGCTAAGCACAGCAGAATTCAAACTGGAGAGAAATCCTGCAAATGTGAACAGTGTCTTTACATATATCTCATGCTTTTCCAAGCATAATTCTTATAAAAGAAATATTCTACAGGGCAGCGCCTGTGGCTCAGTGAGCAGAGCGCCAGCCCCATATACCAAGGGTGGCGGGTTCAAACCTGGACCCGGCCAAACCGCAACAACAACAAAAAAAAATAGTCGGGCGTTGTGGCAGACGCCTGTAGTCCCAGCTACTCGGGAGGCTGAGGCAGGAGAATCGCCTAAACCCAGGAGTTGGAGGTTGCTGTGAGCTGTGTGACACCATGGCACTCTACCGAGGGCGATAAAGTGAAACTCTGTCTCTACAAAAAAAAAGAAATACTCTACAAATGTCAGTCATGTCTCAGAGCCTTAAAGTTGTATTTATCCTGTTAGGTAGGGCTAAGGAGAGACAGGGGCAGATATACTAGATCCTTTGTCCATAATGTAAGAAGAACAAATCAAGCAGAAGGGACTTCCAGGAAACAAAAGCTGACATTTCAAGAAGGCGTCCCAAAACTGAACTGATGTTTGTTCTACAAAAATGAGTCTCAGAGGTAGAGAGGCCACAATGTGGAGATAGAGCCAAGGCTACAAAAAAGGTGTCTTTGGAGTGGGCATACAAGTAAGATGACAGTAGACTCAAGTGACATATTTTCATTAACATAGTATAATTTAAACCAGTTCTATCATACTTTACAATTACAATGACAAATAGTGTTCGATGATGACAGGCATAGAAATGGGAGGACTCTGAATTCTGGAAGGTTTCCCCGTTACCAAGAAATATCACGAATATTTTAGCCCACAACATTTAACCTGGGATTGGAAAATCCATTTAAGGGGAAACATCTTGCTTATCCTAGGTTCTTCTTCACTTGAAAATGTAGATGTGCTCCTTCTCTGGAGTGTACTGTCCTTTATAAACTTTGCCCTTTTGCACATTTGTATCTGCTTATTCTGCTCATTTGTTTCACTGTCTTGGTTTTAATAACTGTTCTTTGGCAACCGGAACAAAAAAATGGAACACATACCCCACATTTGGTCCCCTAATATTTGACATTTTGGTATTACTATCTGGGAAAAAAATATACATCCTCAACAAGATAAGCTAATGGAACAATAGAGATTCTGAATTCCCTCTGCCTGTTGGATATTACCTATTACTCCTCCATCTCTCTGGCTGTCTTCACTTCCAGGTAATGTAGCTCCTTACATACCCCTGCTTCATCTGCTTTTTTCTTCCTCACCTTGACAATGAACTTCATCTCCTACTTAGTGCTCATATTCAAAAGCTTAAAAGGGGGTCTCAGGCCCCACATGCAGAATGTTAGACCAGATTTTAAAGTATTGATAACCAGAATGGGGATGAGTAGACAGTGAGAGAAAGCCAAGCCATGAGCAGATCTTTTGGGTTTTTGTTTTTGTTTGAGACAGAATGTCAAGCTGTTACCCTGGGTAGAGTGCTGTGGTATCACAGCTCACAGAACTCTTGGACTTAAGCTAATCTCTTGCCTTAGCATCCAAAGTAGCTGGAACTACTGGTGCCCCCAACAACACCCAGCTCTTTTTATTTTGTTTTTATTTTTGTTTTTTTAGGGAGAGGGGGTTGTAATTTTCCTTGTTGTTTGGCAGGCTGAGGCTGGATTCGAACTCTTCAGCTCTGGTCTATACCACTTGAGCTACATGCACTGAGCCCCATTAGCAGATCTTAAGAGCAGAAGGAAACTTTTGAAATGGTAACTATCACTAAGGGAGAAGGTTATCGGGCACTGAGTTCACCTAGAGGCAAAGATGACACCAGGCCTGAGCCCTTCCCTCTATGTCTTAGTTCCTGGAGTAAGAAATGGCTCAGGAAGAAGCCTATGCTGGGGCTATGCCCTCTCTATTAGAGCAGTGCAGTGGAAGTGACATTGCCCTCTCCTGGAGACAGGCAATCACATTCACCCTCCCAGTGGTTCTCAACCTCTGGGTTATGCCCCTTTGTAACAAAGAAAATACATCCCAGCATTAGGAAGGTTGAGAACAATTTACACCCTGTGAAATCCCTGAACCAGCACTGATCCTCTGAAACTCTCAGTCTGATGGACAAACTGCAACTTCAGAATAAGCTCAGCTAGGAAGGCTGAGTGTTGGCAAGCTGTCTCTCTCTGTCATAGTAAACAAATTGGTGTGCATAACATTAAAGACTCACGTCTGCTCCGCCTGGACATTCAGAGCCTCTGTTTTTCTCTCCTATATCTCTCTTCAAAATGGAAGGTAAAATGCAAACCCTTGTGATCACTAAAGTCCCTCTGCTCATTGGTTGATGAGGTCTTTGTTTAACCCTTTTGATGCTTTTCAGCTGCCCTAATGCATTGTTTGGATGAAGGCTCCTCTTCAGTCTAGAGATTTAAATCCTTTAAATCCACAGGCCTCCTTTCTCATATCTTTATGAAGAAAAGACTTAACTAGGATGCAATTTTATTTCAAAGTAGAAAAAAAAGAAGCAAGAAGGATCCAAAAGGTAGAAGTGAAATGTGAAGAAAGTCACTACTATGAAAAACAATGGGTCATAAGGAAGTTTAAAGGGTAAGGGAATAATTTTGTTTAGGACAAAAACTGATATAGCAATATTTGTCCTAAAATAAGTCGTGGTTTAATAGGAAAAATTTGGAATAAACACAGGGCTTCAGCATGTCAAAAATAGTCTATGTAAGGCATGATATTTGCAAATGTGGATTTATCAACATTTTGTATGTCAACATGTTGGTCTAATTGAAAAGGAATCTCTTATTAAAACAACAAAGTGGGCTGGAAGCCATGACTCAGGCCTGTAATTCTGCCACCCTGGGAGTCAAAGTTGGCTGGATTGCTTGAATTTATGAGTTCTAGATCAGCCTGAACACAGTCAAGACCCCATCTTTAACAAAAATAGAAACCCTGAAACAAGAGGGTCTATTGAGCTTAGGAGTTGGACGTGCTATGAACTATGATGCCACAGCACTCTACCCAGGATGATAGCTTGAGATTCTGTCTCAAAGAAATAAAAATAAAAAAATAAGACCAATAAGTATTCTTTTTGTTTTAAGACCTTGTTTAAAACCTCCTCGGATTTCTTTGTATATAATGAAACTGGCAAATAAATGCAATTATTTTTGCATTTTTGCAACCCACCTATTCTGGCTACACTGCACTGTTTCTGGTTGTGGGACAAACTGGGGACTCCATGCCCTTATTGCTGCCCTTTTTGAGTTGTGACATTCTCAATTACATGAGGTGTTTGGACTAAATTTTTCACCTACTGCATCACTGTGGTCTTTTATAAACCTACAGTCTTGTTTTCTCTTGGCTTTATGAAAGCTCTCATTTACCACCCCTCAACTGGAGGCAAATGGTCTGGGATAAACCTCTTCACAGACTCCCTGAAAAAGATCCAGGAAGAGAATCCAGACTCCTCTCAGGGTGAATCAATGGGCAGGTCTTTCACTGTAGTCACTAGTGAAAATCAGGGCAGACAGAGAAGTCATCTGAGCAAGAGAACTGGGCCAGGCAACAGCTAAAAAGAGGTGCCCAATCACGAGTACATATGAAACTCAGGTATTGAGGGTACAAATTATTCAGATAATTGGTAACAGATGCCTCCTTCACCTGGAATCTGATGTTGTGATTCCAGGTGGGAAAACACAGGGCCTAGAGAATGCTGGCCACCTGAGATGGGCACAGCATTGTCCACAGGTGTTACCTGGTCCATAACAATGATGCCTTCCTGTACAGTGACTGCCTAAATGTCTGTAGAGATGCCTTGTCTACCTATGGAAAGCTGTGGGTCAAGACATTCTAACAATGGTAGAGCTGCATGTTTAGTGCTTCATACTGCACTCTCTTCTATAAGTAAACAACCTGACTCTGTAGCAGGACTGACAGGACAGCTGGAACACAAATTCTTTCTTAAACTTCTTACATGCTGGATTGGAGAAAAAGATGCCTCACTGGTTCTTTCAGATGCTTGATATTCTTCCAGTCTTGCTGGGGAGAGTCTTGTCTAAATTATGTACTCAGATTACCTTTTGTCCAGAAAACAATAGCCTTTCAATGAAGGTACAGCATGAACATGTCTGGGAGGAGCTACTCCAGCTTCTAAAGGCTGAGGACAAATGGTCAGAAGAAATCAACATCCAGGTAAACTTCTCTAACTGGGAAGAGGATACCCCTAGGAAAGCCCTCAGGATCACCCCAGTTGAGGCCCACTTAAAATCAGAGGCTCAATCACCACAAAAACATCCATACATTTTGAAGCATGAAACATGATTGACAACTTCATGAGATGTGGACCTATCAGGCTCTGTTAATCTTTATATAAAGCCCCATTTTTTTATTTTTTGGGAAGGACAGAGTCTCACTTGGTAACCCTCAGTAGAGTGCCATGGCATCACAGCTCACATCAACATCAAACTATTGGGCTCAATCAATTTTCTTACCTCAGCCTCTCAAGTAGCTTGAACTACTGGTACTGGCCACAAGCCTGGCCATTTTTTAGAGATGATGTCTACTCTGGCTGCTGATCTTGAACCTATGAGTTCCGACAATCCACCTTGGCCTTCTAAGTGCTGGGATGACAGGTGTGAGCCACCACACCAGATGAACACCCCTATTCTTTCCATTGAAAAACCTGGAGGGTGGCGCCTGTATCAGTGGGTAGGGAGCTGGCCCCAAATACTGAGGGTGGCAGGTTCAAACCTGGCCCTGGCCAGCTGAAACATCACTGACAACAACAACAAGAAATAGTTGGGTATTGTGGTGGGTTCCTGTAGTCCCACCTACTCAGGAGGCTGAGGCAAGAGAAAGGCTTAAGCCCAGGAGTTTGAGGTTGCTGTGAGCTATGATGCTACGGCACTCTACTAAGGGTGACAAAGTGAGACTCTGTCCCAAAACAAAAATTAAAAATTTGCAGGGGCACATGACAACTGGATATGTGAAACTGCCAGTGAGAAGGAGAAGACACAGCAAACTGCATGATGGCAAAGCACAGGTTTTAACTTCACTCTGCCTATAAATACCACTGGTGTTTTTCATCTTCTGTAGTAGTAACATATACAAATGGTTTCCACCTGAATGGTCAGGACACTGTAGGCTTTGTTATCTGACCCCCTCTGTTACCAAGTACTCCACTATAAATACCAGTCCAATTACAAACTTGTCCTCTTTTTTTCTTAATGTGGTACTTTACAAGCATACAAAACATGACATTATAAGAAATCCCCTTGTATATGTAGTGGTCATGGCAAAACTATCCTTTTTCCCTTGGTTGCTTCATTAAAAGATTAACTCACAATTGTGGTAGTTTTTTGTTGTTTTTTAATTTTTCTTTTGTGTGTGTTTGTAATTGTGGTAGATTAATAAAAGGAAGGTTGGGCGGCGCCAATAGAACAGTGGGTGGAGCACCAGCCACATACACGGAGGCTGGCAAGTTTGAACCCAGACTGGGCCAGCTAAAACAATGGCAAAAAAAAAAAACTGGGCATTATGGGAGGTGCCTGTAGTCCCCACTACTTGGAAGGCTGAGGGAAGAGAATCGCTTCAGCCCAAGGGTTGGAGGTGACTGTGAGCTGTAACGTCATGGCACTCCACCCAGGGAGAAAGCTTGAGACTTTGTCTAAAAATAAGTCAATAAATAAATAAGAAAAAGGTTTAATTCTAAATACCATGTGTATGGGAGGAAGCACATGAATGATTACACATAGATTGGGTGATGATCAGAGACTTTTATAGATGCCTTTTGGAAGGGAGGGAGAATGTGGAAAGTGTAGGTGCAACAAGTAGTTGCTAGGGGAGAGTGTGTGTAGATGGGTGGAAACAAATTTATCTGTAGATTAAACTCAGAGACAGGTATCCTGCTTCAAATGACATTGGGGCTAGAACTATTAGCATGTAACAAAGAAGTCAAAAACCCCTTTTGATTCCCAATGAGGTTACTCAGGTTTTATGTAGATATTAAAAAGGCCTCTTCCAATGCTTCCTGATCATGACTGGCCTTTATTGTTTTTCTTTTTTGTTTGTTTGTTTGTTTTAGAGACAGAGTGTTACTTTATCACCCTTGGTAGAGTGCAGAAGCATCACAGCTCACAGAAACCTCCAACTCCTGGGCTTAGACAATTCTTTTGCCTCAGCCTCCTGAGGAGCTGGGACTGCAGGCGCCAGCCATCAGGCTCACCTATTTTTGATTGCAGTTTTGCTGGTGCAGGGTTTGAACCAGCCACCCTTGGTATATGGGGCTGGAGCCCTACCCACTGAGCTACAGGTGCCCCACACTTAACGGGCCTTTAATTAAAAATATTCTTTAAACCAAGTGTTAGGCCTAAGTGGGCCTAGGCTAAAGCAGATAAGTGTCAGGCATAGGCTATAATGGAAAAATACCAGTTAACTCCTGGCAAATTTCCAGACTGCAAGTTTTCAGAAAAGAAATGAAATAAGTCTAGTTCAGCCCCAAGATAAATGAGAAAGTACTAATTGTTTTCTTACTTGTAGTTCACTCCCATTTTTTTGCTTGGATAACTCCCTGGGAAACAAACCAACTGTCCTGGGAACGACCTTTAAACAATACCAGGTGGAGAAAATACTGAGACAGAGATGTATGAAACTGATATGTATACGTGGTGTATGAAGTATAACTAACTAACCCCCAAATTCTGCTTCTGTACAATGTTGTTTGCTATCCTACCCAGATGCACCTGGACAGCCTGCATACCAACCAGGATGCAGACCAAGCCTTAAAATCCCAACTCCTTAAACATTCAGGGCTGCTCTCAGAAACACCATGTTGGGACACTGAGGTAGTTGCCAAGAAGCTCTTCAATAAGGGACTCTGGTATGAGTTCAAGCTATTTGGCAGTGTGGTCTTTGTGGAACTCCTGGACACAACACAAGGAGTCATATTTTGGGGTGAAATTTTCTTAGCTCCTTCATTTCCCTCACCTGGAATTTCCCTAGAAGTTTCACATGTTAAGAGCTGAGTTGGCACCTAGGGAGAGAGCTAGTGGGTTAGTAATCTAGTCATAAGATGTTTGAGAAGAGATACAAGAACAGAATTTAGGATGAGAATAAATAAGCAGAAAAGAACAGATCTGAGCACATTTACCCACAGACCATTAAACTAGTCTCTCACTCCTGGGAATAGTTCAGTTCAATAGAATGGTTTCATTAATTTGGTGAAGAATATTTATCTTGTCTTTTAAGAGATGTAGATGAGTCTTTATTTGCCCTGACAGATTTAAGTAAACACAACATTTTTCTCCAATAACAGCATAAGCTCTTCCCTGTTGAGTAGTCAAAGCATTTAGGTCTCATTGGTTTTGAATTACAATAGGTGCTAGGCTATTAAGCTCTTGTTGAAGTGTTCCCAATGTTTGCATGGTGATGTTGAGCTCTTGTTCTATTACCATGTTGAGAGTCATGACTGCTCTTTCAATTTTGTAAGTTTCAAATGTTGGGAAAAGGATTTTGAGCATTCAAAAGAACTTTGAATTATTGTATACAAGGGGATTTCTCATAATGGTGTGTTTTGTATGTTTATACGTACTACCTTATGAACAAAAATAGCCCAAGTTTGTCATTTGACTGGCATTTAAAGTGGAGTACTTGGTAACAGAGGGTGTCAGATAACAAAATTTATAGATCTTGACCTTTGGAGTGGGAACCATTTGTTTATTACCTCACAAGATAAAAAGAGCAGAGTTATAGACAGAGTCAGGTTAGAACTTGTGACCTTCCAGCCTGGAGTTTGCTGTGTCCCCTCTTCACTGGCACTTTCACATATTTGGTTGTCATGTGTCTCTGAGCAAAGGTGGTTCTTGATTTTTCTTTTTTTTTTTTGCTGTTTTTGGCTGGGGCTGGGTTTGAATCCGCCACCTCCAGCATAGTGGGGCCGGTGCCTTACCCCTTTGAGCCACAGGCGCCTCCCCGGTTCTTGATTTTTCACAGAAGTTTTTCTATGTTCAGTTTTCTTTACATCTGGTGAAGGAGATGTTTTTTATTTTTTTGCTGTGGATAATACATGACACGTCTATTTTCCAGATTGGTTTCAACAGACACTCATATTAGCAGAAATAAAAATAAATTCAAGTTCCTTTATATGATATAGATGTTGGAATAACCAGCAATCAGACTGAGTAGTTAGTGTAGTCGGAGTTTGAAAGACTGGTGTAAAGGGTTGCCAGGTCGGGTGGCACCTGTGGCTCAGTGATTAGGGAGGGTGCCAGCCCCAGGTACCGAGGGTGGTGAGTTGAAACTCGGCCTGGTCACACTGCAAAAAAAAAAAAAAAAAAAACACACACACATATATATAGATATAGATATAGATATAGATAGATATAGATATAGATATAGATATAGATATCTCCATGTATTGTGATGAGTGAGTGCCTGTAGTCTGAGCTACTCAGGAGGCTGAGGCAAGAGAATCGCCTAAGCCCAAGAGCTGGAGGTTGCTGTGAGCTGTGATGCTATGGCATTCTACCAAGGGTGAGAAAATGAGACTCTGTCTCTAAAAAAAAAAAAAAAGAAAAAAGAGGGTGCCGGGTCTGTGCCTGAACTGCTGGAAAAAACAGTAAGGTCTAGTACGAGTAAGGTATCATTTGAATGAAGAGCTATGGAAGATAAAGGGGAGAATGGATGAGACTGAGGTAAAAATTGAGTGAAAATCACTTGGCATCTAATGTGTTTTATTTCTAAAAGTGGGGTGTGCTTAAATGAAGAAGTGAGTAAATGAGATTATTGTGTTTTTTTAAAGGTAAGGATTACAGATATAAATGAGGTAACTCTCTTTTCTTTTTCTTTTTTTTTTTTGAGACAGAGTCTCACTATGTTGCCCGTGGTAGTATGCTGTGTCATCGTAACTCACAGCAAACTTAAACTCTTGGGCTGAAGCAATTTTACGGCCTCAGACTCCCAAGTAGCTGGTACTACAGGCATCAGTCACAAAGCCTGGCTAATTTGTTCTTGTTGTCGCAGTTGTCATTGTTGTTTAATAGGCTCGGGCCAGGTTCAAACCCACCTGCCTTGGTGTATGTGGCTGGTGCCCTAACCACTGATCTACAGGCGCCAGGCCATATATTAGGTTTCTTGATCTGTGATCTTGACAAAAGCTGTCTACTTCATGCAGGGGCTACTTCAGGGGTCTGGGGTCTTTACTTTCAGTTCACCTCCTGTATGGGTCATCCTTTAATTCTCATTGTAGTTTGCCATGGCTGACAGGAATCCAGGATTTCTTTTTCATTTTCATGACAGCACAGATGATTGCTTAAGAATATTATATAAAGGCATTCTAAATGACATGGCAGCACATGACTTCTAAGATTGTTGATGTCCATGTGATCTCTTGATCAAACAGACTGACAAGACCTGTCAGTTGGTGGAGGCCATGTTCTAGTCACCTGCTGATAATATACTTCAAGCATATTTGTATCTCTATGTAGCTAGTCACCATGCAGAACTGTTCATTTAAATCCCCATGTTGTGGCTTGGCGCCTATAGCTCAAGCGGCGAAGGTGCCAGCCACGTATACCAGAGCTGGTTCGTTTGAATCCAGCCCAGGCCTGCCAAACAACAATGACAACTACAACCATAAAATAGCCAGGCATTGTGGTGGGCACCTGTAGTCTCAGCTACTTGGGGGGCCGAGGCAAGAGAATCGCTTAAGCCCAGGAGTTGGAGGTTTCTGTGAGCTGTGATGCCACATTACTCTACCCAGGGCAACAGCTTGAGGTTCTGTCTCAAAAAATAAAATAAAATAAATAAAAATAAATTCCCATGGTGGGCTCAGAACCTGTAGCTCAGCGGCTATGGCGCCAGCCACATACACCAGAGCTGGCAGTTTGCAACCCAGCCTGGGTCTGCCAAACAACGACAACTAAAACAAACAAACAAACAAAATAGCCGGGTGTTGTGGCAGGCGCCTGTAGTCCCAGCTACTTGAGAGGCTGAAGCAACAGAATCGCTTAAGCCCACAATTAAGAGGTTCGTATGAGCTGTGATGCCAGGGCATTCTACCGAGAGCTACATAGTGAAACTCCATCTCAAATAAATAAATAAAAAATAAATCCCCATGGTGTTCAGTAAGTACACAAATAGGTTTATATGTGCCAGGTAGGCATGGGATGACAGAACACTGTTTATAAAGGGGTTAATCTATGTCTTTTTATGTGTGTGACAGAGTTTCACTTTGTCACCCTGAGTAGAGTGCTGTGGTGTCATAGCTCACAGCAACCTCAGAGTCTTGGGTTCAAATGAGCCTCTAGTTTCAGGCTCCTGAGTAGCTGGGACTACCATGACACCCAGCTAATTATTTCTAGTTTTAGTAAAGATGGGGTCTGCTCTTGGCCATGCTGGTCTCAAACTCTTGAGCTCCAGCAATCCACCTGCCTCAGCCTCACTGAGTGCTAGGATTACCGGGGTGAGCCACCATGCCTGGCCCCTAAACTACGTCTTTTAATTGGAGTATTCCAGATTTCATAAGGGCCAAAGGTAATGCTTCTGGCTATTTAAGTCCAGTATTTTGACAGAATTTTTTCAAAATCCTTTTTATTTTTAGATTTTTACATTTTATTTGTCCTGAGAATTGGTGATGACATGGGGTATAAAATTTAAATAAATACCCTAGAGTCATGGTAAACAAGTGGTTTAAAATGAGTCCCCTGATTTGATTCAATGCATAAAAAAATATTGAAACATGAGATAATCTCAGTTACTAGTTTTTTTAACCACTCTTGTAGTATCAGGACATCTAATTAAACAACATTTAGTCTATTCATTGAACAATAAAGAGTAAGAAAAGGGCGGCCCTGTGGCCTAGTGGGTAGGACACCGGCTCCATATACTGAGGATGGCGGATTCAAACCTGGCCCCAGCCAAACTGCAACAAAAAAATAGCCAGGTGTGTGGCGGGCACCTGTAGACCCAGCCACTTGGGAGGCTGAGGCAAAAGTATCACATAAGTCCAGGAGTTGAAAGCTGCTGTGAGCTGTGGCACCACATCACTCTACTGAGGGTGACAGAAAGACTCTGTATCAAAAAAAAAAAATCCACAAAGAAAGGCATTACTAGTCATGAATAAGAGTTAAATTATAATTTTGTTCACTCATATTTTTTAGGGTCCCAGCTCGTCAATTAATCATTTATATATAAATATTTAAAAGTCTCATATATCTCTATAGAATATAGAAAAGTCAAACTTGTTCATAGAAGGGAAAAGAACTAATAAATATTGTAAGTTATAAAAATAATTTTTTTTTTTAGACAGAGTTTCAAAATTTACATGTCTTTTTAAATCCACTTTTGGTCATTAATCCCAATATTACATTTATTCCAAAAGCAACTCAATGTAATGCCTCTTTATAAGTGCCAATGTCTTTTCACAGAAAAGGCCATTTCTAAGATTCCTAAAAATTGACTTTCAGAAATAGACTTCTGATACAATAGACTATGAGAAAAGACTTAACTCTTCAGAGCTTAACATGTTTTTTACAAAGTATGCTGCTTAGAATTTTGTGTCCTGGACCCCCAGTCTTTCCAGATCAGCCCTGCGGATGTGTTACTGACAAAACACACCTCCCAGATGGAGAAGCCTGAGGAGAGAACTCCCTCTCAGTCACAAAGTGAAGCTCAGTGACATAAAACATGACTAGAGGAAAACCTCAAATGCCTTTGTTTTCTGGCACCTGAAACAAAGTTTGTCTTAAAAGACACTGGATTAGGCCCCACAACCATAGGTCAGCGGTTAGGGCACCAGCCACATACAGCGTGGCTGGCAGGTTTGAACCCGGCACAGGCATGCGGAAAGCAACAATGGCAACTACGATGACAGCAAAACAAATAGCCAGGCACTGTGATGGGTACCTGTAGTCCCAGCTTCTTGGGAGGCAGAGGCAAGAGAATCACTTGAGCCCAAGAGTTTGAGGTTGCTGTGAGCTCTAACACCATGGCCCTCACCCGAGGGCTACGTAAGACTCTGTCTCAAAAAAAACAAAACAAAACTGGGAGACCAAGATGGCCACTAGGCTCGCCGCCTTCCTGAAGAATGCTTGGGCCAACGAGCAAGTGCTGGTGGTGTCCTTCACTATTGGGGGGCCTCGCTGTAATTAAGCCGGTGCTCAGTCCCTACACCAAGTATTCTAGCATGATCAACAAGGCCACGCCCTACAACTATCCAGTGCCCGTCCGAGATGATGGGAACATGCCCGATGTGCCCAGCCATCCACAGGACCCCAGGGCCCAAGCTTGGAGTGGCTGAAGAAACTATGAGTATCTCCATCCACAGGGAAGAGTCTCCCCCTTCCTCATGGCCCCCAATAAAAATGTGAAAACCAAAAAAAAAAAAAACTGACTGGTTACCTGACTAGTCAGGACCATGTAACTGGCTAGTATGCAGTGTTGAACATCAGGCTAATAGGGAGGTAGGCCAGAGTTCCACTCAATGGAAACCCTCTTTAGACAAAATGACAAAGAAAGATAAGTGACAAAACAAAAACAAGCCAAAGTAATAACAGTGATTAGAATCTATTTCTGAGAGGAGAGGGAATCAAACTACCTGAATATTCATACACCACAAAGTACCTAAAAATATGCCAACACCAGAGTTGCTTACAAGAGTAGTTACCAACAAAAATGTTTATCTCATTAAACTTTAATATGAAAAGGACAAACATATTTTACCATCTGTTCAATGAGAGCCAACATAAAGAAAAAGGAATAGTCTGACTGGTAAGTAAACCATCTCACCACGTGCAGGCTGGACAGAGTTCAAATCTTCCTGCTTCAACTTTTGGCTTTCAGGAGAGCAGACTGGCTGTGAGAGGCTGCCAACTATGTGAAACTATAGGGATAATGGTGAAACCTGCCTTTTCCCCTTGGTTGGTTCACTGAAAGATCAACTCACAATTATGGAAGATTATTAAGAGAAAGGTTTATTTCTAAATATCTTGCCAATGGGGGAAACAGAAGAATGATTACCTGAAGTCTCAGTGATGGTCAGAGACTTTTACAGATGCTTTTCAGAAGGGAGGGGCAAGAATGTGGAAAGTATAGGTGCAGGAATTGGTTGCTAGTGGGGAGTGTGTGTACATGCACAGAAACAGATTGGTTTGTAGATTAACCTGAGAGACAGGTATCAGTGTTCCAAATGAACTTGAGGTCAGGTCTAATATCAGTAGCCCCTTTAGATTTCCAATCAGGTTACTCACATTTTATGTAGATAGAGGAAAGGAATTTTCCAGTACTTCCTGATCATGAATGCCTTTAATTCAAAATATCCTTTATATCAAGGAGTCATATTTTGGGGACAAATTACTTAGCTCCTTCATTCATCATATTTCAAAACTCTTTTCAATGTTCAGGATCCTTTCTCTAACATTTAGAATTTATTAAATTGAAAGAGAAATCATGAATTTCTCCAGGGTAATAGAACAAGATTTTGACATCACCATGCTGACATTGGGAACACTTCAAACAGAGGTTAATTATCTAACATCTGTCATAATTCAAAATCGCAGCATGCTGGGTGCTTCAATAGCTCAACAAGGAGAAGGTAATGCTGTTATTGGCAAGAAACATTGTTTTCATGTAACTCACTCAGCGCAAGTAGAGACTGAGCTACATCTTCTAGAAGACAAAATATTCATCAGATTAACAAAGTGAAACCATTCTATTACACTGATCAATTCCCAAGAATATACTGGTTTAATGGGGAGTGAGGAAATGAGATTATCTGTTCTTTTTGGCTTATTCATTCCTATCCTAATTGATGTTCTTGTATCTCTTTTCAAACATCATATTATTAGATTACAAACCCATGCTCTCTCTCTCCACAAGAGCCAATTCAGCTCTTAGTGTTTGAAACTTCTAAGGAAGTTCCAGAAGAAGGTAATGAAGGAGCTAAGCAAATGTCACCTCAAAATATGACTCCTTGGTATAAAGAATATTCTGAATTAAAGGCCATTCATAATGAGGAAGCATTGGAAGAGGCTTTGCTCTATCTACATAAAACCTGAATAACCTGATTGGGAATCAAAAGGGGGTACTCACTTTCTTTTCTGAATACTAACAGACCTGGGCCCAAATCATTTAGAACACAATACCTGGGCCAGGACTGGTGGCTCACGTGTGTATTCCTAGCACTCTAGGAGGCCAAAGCCGGTGTATTGGTTGAGCTCAGGAGTTTGACACTGAGCAAGAGCAAGAACCCTGTCTCTGCTAAAAATAGAAAAACTGAGGCAAGAGGATCACTTGAGCCCCAGTTGGAGGTTGCTATGAATTATGATGCCATGGCATTCTACTCCAACCAACAACGTCTCTGTCACAAAAAAAAAGTAACAATACCTGCCTCTCAGGTATTTAATAAATTCATAAATCAATCTGTTTCCCTCCCTCTACACATCCTTCCTAGCAACAGTGTGGTACACCTGTACTTTCCACATTCTCCCCCCTCCCTTCTAAAAAGCATCCATAAAAGTCTCTGACCATCACTTAGACATTGGGCAATCATTTTTCTGATTCCCAGGATGCTCATAGTAATCGGGTGAGTTTTGCCATGATCCCTATAATGAGTTAAGAGTTCCCATACTTGTGAAAAAATGTAGGGAGGAAACCAGTACTCCTGTAGAGTGTTAAAATATACAGGAGGGAATTAGGCTGAAAGGGATCTAAAGCCTTGCACTCCTAGGTTAGAAAAACAAAATCCAACTCCAATTTATTCTTAAAAGGTACCCATTGTGTTAGGGCTGAATGAAGGACAAACCCAAATACAACCATTCTATCCAGGAAGGAGTGAGTCCACCCAGGAAGGAATGAGTCTACCAATCCTCACCCTGCCAACTCATATTTCCACCCTTCCTTAGCCCACTTCTGACTTCCTTTTCAAACTCAGCCCGCTCACACCCCACTGATCAAAGGCTGCTTTGCCCACACAGAATCTGGACTCTGTATCCTTTCATTCATGCCTCAGAATAACCTTTAATTTCCAGTCCCAAACCTCTCAGAGTGTTAGAATGGTTGGTCTTATAGCAAAACAATACAAAATTAGAGGGGAAAAGGTAGAGAGATTGGTGTGCTCTCACTTAACGGACACAATGTAAGGGTGTATGGCAGATGTACCCTGGGTGAGGGGCACATCTCCAACAGGGACTTGACCACACAAACACAATGTCACCTAATCATTTCTACACTTTTATTATTCTGAAATTTACCCAAAGAGTGGAGATGCAAGAATAAAACCATTGACAAGTATGTGCATTGGTTAAATAACTATTTTGGGGACAGTGTCTCATTCTATTGCCCCAGACTACAGTGCAGGAACGTCATAGCTCACAGCAACCTCTAACTCCTAGCCTCAAGCAATCCTCCCACCTCAGTCTCCCAAGTAGCTGGGACTACAGACTCCCGCCACAACCCCCAGTTAATTTTTTAGAGGCGGTGCTCATCTTCTTTCTCAAGCTGATCTCTAATTCCTGAGCTCAAGCGATCCAACTGCCTCAGCCTCCTAGAGTGCTAGGATTGTGGGCATGAGGCCTGGTACTCGGCCTCTTTGAAAGTACTAAACTATCATTTTCACTGGGCTCCCATGGTTCAATGGTTACAGAGCTGGCGGGATCAAAACTGGCCTGGGTTTGCTAAGCAAAAAAAAGAAAGAAAGAAAAAAGAAACCAACAGTACCCGGCTGATTTTAGAGATGGGGTCTCGCTCTAGCTCAGGCTGATCTCAAACTCCTGAGCTCAGGTGATCCACCCACTATGGTTTCCCAAAGTGCTGGGATTGCAGGTGTGAGCCACCAGGCTTGGCTCCAAGAGAACTAACCTTTTAATTGGAAATGTTATAGTTTGTCCGAGTAGTGCTGTTTTTCCTCTTTTTTTTCTTTGCAGTTTTTGCCCGTGGCCGGGTTTGAGGCCATCACCTCTGGTATGTGGGGCCAGCGTCCTACTCCTTTGAGCCACAGGTGCCTCCCTGAGTAGTGCTGTTTTTTATTTAAAGTTAATGTGGTATTTGCTATGAACCATTAAATATAAAGGTGTGATTTTGGAAATGGAGGAACAGACAGTGTGGACAGGCTACTCTCACTATTCTCCAGAAATGCTGGCTTTCTGACAATGTTTGATGAACCTATCCCTGCACATTGGCTGATGGTGACAGGCAGCTGGACCCTCTCCATCAATAACACTCTCACTAATTCAGAGTACAAAAGAAAACCTCCCTCTTAATTTTTTTATTGTTCCCTGAATACCAACACACACATGGAAAATTTATAAGACTAAAGACATGCAAATTTATTAATGTACCACCTGTGGAGGAAATTTCTTAAAGATTACACCAACCTCCCACTAGGGTAAAGATGTTTAAACACTCTTCTTCATTAAAGAAGAAAGACGTGAGAATTTAGAACATTTTCTTGGAGAACAAAAACTGGTTAGAGAGAATGAATTGACCGCGGAGGAAAAAAAGGATCTTCTAAATGACTGCTTTAGAAATCTGAATGAATCCAAGAGGCAAAATGTAGGTTGAGGGAGAAAAACCATCCCCCAAGAGTGGCTGAATATTCTATGTGCTGCAGGTAAGGAGCTAAAAGGAAAGCAAGATAAAGCAATTGTTTTTGTTTTGGAAAGAAGCTTTGTTTGTTACATAGGACAATTTATTTTATTTTACTTATTTATTTACTTAATGTTTCTTTTTTTTTGAGACAGGGTCTTACTATGTCACCCGAGGTAGAGTGTCATGCCATTAGAGCTCACCTTATATATCCCTAATTATTGTTTTCATAACTGATGAATAAAAAGATGTTAATGAATTACTTTGGTTACATTTTGTTCCAATTCATCCTATGCATTAAGTGTAGAGCACAGCTTTCGATTCAGAACAGCATGTAGCCAGTTGCTGCCACATTTTTTTTTTGATACAAGAGTCTCACTTGTCACCTTTGGTAGAGTGCCATGGTGTCATACTGCACAGCAACCTCAGACTCCTGGACATAAGTGATTCTCTTGCCTCAGCCTCCCAAGTAGCTGGGACTACATGTTTCTACAGAATGCCCTGCTATTTTTAGAGATGAGTTCTCACTCTGGCTCAGGCTCGTCTGGAACCTGTGAGCATAGGCAATCCACCCACTTCAGCCTCCCAAGTGCAGTGATTACAGGTGTGAGCCACCACACTGGGCTCGCATCAGTTTTTCTTTTTTTATTATTTATTTATTTATTTAGAGACATAAATTCAATATGTCACCCTGGGTAGACTGCCACGGCGTTACAGTTCACAGCAACCTCAAATTAATGGGCTTACACAGTTCTCTTGCCTCAGCTTCCCAAGTAGCTGGGACTTTAGGAGCCCCTCGCAACACCCAACTATTTTTTTGTTTGAAGTTGTCATAGTTTGGCAGGCCTGGACTGGGTTTGAACCCGCCAACTCCAGTATATGTGGCTGGTGTCTTAGCTGCTGAGCTACAGGCACTGTGCCATATTTTTATTTTTATTTTATTATTATTATTTTCCTAGACTCTCGCTATGTCACCCTTGGTAGAGAGCTCACATCTCACAGAAAACTCAGCCTTTTGGGCCCAATTGATTCTATTGCCTCAGCCTCCCCAGTAGCCATCACAACACCCAGCCATATTTTTTTGCAGTTGTCAGTGTTGCTCAGCTGGCCAGGGCTGGGTTTGAACCAACCAGCAAGGTGTATGTGGCTGATGCCTTAACCACTGTGCTATGGGAGTTGAATCAGTTTTTCTATTATTAATGGAGACTGGGTCTCACTTTTGCTCAGGCTGGTCTCCAACCTGTGAGCTTAGGCAATCCACCTGCTTTGGCCTCCCAAGTGCTAGGATTACAGGTGTGATTCACCACGCCTGGCCCTAAGCTACAACTTCTTTCTTTCTTTTGCTTTCTTTTCTTTCCTTTTCTTTTTCTTTTTTTTGAGACAGAGCCTCAAGTTGTCACCCTGGGTAGAGTGCCCTGGCATCACACTTCATAGCAAACTCCAACTTCTGGGCTCAAGCGATTCTCCTGCTTCAACCTCCCAAGTAGCTGCGAATATAAGCACCCAGCACCATGTCTGGCTATTTTTTGGATGTAGTTGTCATTGTTGGTTGTCATGTCCGGATTGGAATAGAACCTGCCAGCCCTGGTGTATGTGGCTGACACCATAACTGGTGAGGGCCAGTTTTTCTTTTTCTTTGTGCAGGTTTTGTCCGGGGCTGGGTTTGAACCAACCACCTCCAGCGTATGGGGCCAGTGCCCTACTCCTTTGAGCCACATGTGCCGCCCAGTTTTTCTATTCTTAATAGCGACTGGGTCTTGTTCTTGCTCAGGCTGGTCTCTAATCTGTGAGCTCAGGCAATCCACCAGCTTTGGCCTCTCAAGTGCTAGGATTACAGGCACGATTCACCAAGCCTGGCCCTAAGCTACAATTTCTTTAAGAATTACTTTTTGAAAAAAAAAAAAAAGAATTACTTTTTGCTCCCCAGCACAAACTTAGCAGGAACCAATTTAAGTTTAAACAATCCAAAATAACAATTCTTCTCTGAGTACATGATGATTACTTGAGCCCGAGAGTGTGAAGTTGCTATGAGATATGACGCTAGGGCACTCTAAGTAGGGCATCTAAGTGAGACTATGTCTCAAAAAACGAACAAAAAGCTTGGGGTTGGGCAGATGTCTGTCATCCCAGCTACTCAGAAGGCTTTGACAAGAGAATTGCTGAGCCTAGGAGTCTGAAGTTTCCGTGAGCTATGGCACCATAGCACTTTGGGTGGGTGGAGGGGTTGTCAACAAAGTAAGACTCTGTTTTTAAAAAAAAAAAAAAGAGGAAGAAGTAGAACTAGCCCTGGGATGTGCCTGGCTCCTACCCAGGTGCTAAGGTCCTACCCTGGTGCAGGGCCAGCCCAGCCATTACCTGCCACTTCTCTCTCCCTTTTTTTTTAGACAGAGTCTCACTATGTTGCCCTCAGTAGATTGCCATAGCATCACAGCAACATCAAAATCCTGGGCTTAAGAAATTTTCTTGCCTCAGGCTCTCAAGTAGCTGGGACTAAAGGTGTCCGCCACAACAACCATCTATTTTTCATTGCATTTGTCATTGTTTTTTAGCTGGCTCGGGCCAGGCCTGAACATGCCAGCCTCAGTGTATATGGCCAATGCCCTACCCACTGAGGTATGGGCACCAGTGACATGCCACTTCTCCTGGCTCTACATCCCTGCTTACCCAGCTCAGCCCCAGGGTCTCTTCTCTTTGGTTCAGAACATAGGCAAAGGAGAAGAGCCTGATGTTGTGCTCACCTGTGTTCAATTTGGAGACTCAAAGCCTGGAAGGTTGGATTAATTAGTGGGGGTCACTAATCCCTGGAGGTGGTGGATGTACTTATCAGACTTCAGGTACTTCTCAGAAAACTAGATCTTACACCCACCTTGCCCTGTTCAGTCACAGTAATCACATTGCTTATGTGTAGATCCCATCCTCTGCAGAGTTATGTAACCAAAGTATTGAGGTTCCTTCCTGGAGGTCCATTAATTTTTGTTCAGTGTATGATTTCTGGAAGATAGATAGGCATCTACCAAGCAGTGTGTGAAGTGTGTGTCTACAGGTAGACCCTTTGTACACACTGTCCTGTGCTCCTATCTGGGGCACTGTCTTTCCCACCCTTGGACCTGAGGAGAGATAATGCTAGGGAGTAGAATGTTCCCTTGTGTGACAACAAAAAGATTGTGGTTTAGGCCAGTTACCTCGCTGAGGTTAGTAGAATCAGAGCCCTCAGAGCTGCAATTCAACGTGGCAGCAACTATGGCAGGGTGTAGTGGCTCATGCTTGTAATGCCTGCACTTGGGAGGCCCAGGAGGTGGGTGGATTGCCTGAGTTCACAGGGTCAAGAGCAGCCTGAGCCAGAGTGAGACCTCATCTCTAAAAATAGCCAGGCATTGTGTCAGGCACCTGTAGTCCCAGCTACTTGGGAGGCTGAGACAAAAGAATGGCTTAAGCCCAGAAATTTGAGGTTGCTGTGCAATATGACACAATGGCACTCTACCAAAGGTGACAAGTGGGTCTCTGTCTCAAAAAAAAAAAAAAAAGTGGCAGCAACTGGCCACATGCTGTTCTAAATCAAGAGCTGTGCCCTACACTTAATGCATAGGATGAATTATAACAATATGTAACCAAAGTAATTTATTAACATCTTTTTATTCATCAGTTATAAAAACAATATTTTGGGATACATAAGGTTAAATAAGCAATAACAATAAATTGAACCTATTTTGGTATCTTTTTAAATTTTATTTTAGTGATTATCTTGAAACACTAAAGTATCCTCAGCTGCCAAAAGAAGTGTCATTTTCATGTACTTGAATTACGAACAAAATATGTTGTAACAAGGGTTAAAATGTAAAAGTATTTTTGTTAAAACTCAATTTATCTTTTCATATTCCTATTGATATTATTATATCATTGTATTTGGAGTTGTTGGTATATTAATAATATATGTAATATGTATACAAACTCATAATTTACTTGTTCTATTTTTCTCTCAGAGAGATAATAGTAGTCTCTGTTGCCAGTAATTAGGGCATCTGGGGAAGCTCAGTCTCCTCAGAAACATTCTGAGGTGAGTATATTCTGAAAGTGAATATTTAAATCCAAGGCTTAATAGAGCAGAAATCTGCATTCATTTTAAATTGTAAGGGTTAAAGAGACAGAATGGCTTTCAGACTTATTCTCAAATGGCAGAAGAAAGTAGCATGTATTAGATTTGTGTGTGAGGTGATGAGGGCAACTTTTTAAAATGTATATAGACCTACCCTTTTCAAATTCTGATCCATGTCACTCTAGCTTCTATTTGGGGAAATCACTAACTAGAAGGGTGATGGAAGGGTGTCCTATTCTTCAAGTATGTGGGGGTAAAAGGGTTTAAAACATTTGATTGAATATATAGTACATAAAAAGAAAGAACATGTCAATCTGAAGAAGGTTTGGTCAGAATTAGGCCAAGAATTTAGGACTTAGTCCAGTAAAGTAGCATCACAGAGGTAGACTCTGATCTGTAGAGAAGTATATGGAGATGGGACAGAGAGGAATGATCATGTTTCACCAAGGTCACAGTAAACTCTCACTTAAGCTGTCTACCTTTGCTCCGATTTTATGCTTATCGTGCAACCTTCTGATTTCTAATCTGACTGGTATTCAGGTGTTGTGGGTAGTGGAGTAAAAGATATCTCATCACGGGTGGCGCCTGTGGCTCAGTGAGTAGGGCTCCGGCCCCATATACAGAGTGTGGCGGGTTCAAACCCAGCCCCGGCTGAACTGCAACCAAAAAATTGCCAGGCATTGTGGCAGGCGCCTGTAATCCCAGCTGCTCGGAAGGCTGAGGCAGGAGAATCGCGGAAGCCCAGGAGCTAGAGGTTGCTGTGAGTCCTGTGACATCATGTCACTCTACTGAAGGTGGTAAAGTGAGACTCTGTCTCTATAAAAAAAAAAAAAAAAGATTTCTCATCACTAGAAAGGAATATTACCCACTGTACATTAGCGTATTTCCAACTGAGTGAGTATGTGCAGTTTATGGTTATAGGTTTTTTATGTCAATCTCTCTGAGTCCAAGTCTAGGACAGTGACAAGGCTGAGGCCACTCCGAAAATAGTAGTAAGTTTACAAAGCTAATGTAAACTGAAACCTTTTAAAAGAGTGTCATCAAGCCTTCTCCTAAAGACTGCTTAACCTTATCAAATCTCTTTTTTCTCCCTTATGCCACTCTCCAAAAATCAAGGCTTTTTCAGGTACTTGGGGAATTCTACAAGTTCTGTAGTAGTGTAGTACTATATATCTAATAAATGCCACATTCAGACCTGTGTGGAAGAAGTAAATGTGAAATTGTTAACTATATCAGTCACATTTGCTATATAATAGCTTGGCAGTGTAGAGGTGTTTACAATTTTATATTGTTTCTTTTTGACCTTTTTGATCAGCAGAACTCCTCTGCTTATTTTCCCTTGGTCAGTGCCCCACACTATCTCCTACCCAGTCACCTAAGCTAGACACTGGGACCCTTCCTGTTTCTTAACTCTTTGCTAACTATTGTCACCGAGGCCTTTCTCGTGTCTAGTTTGAACCTTTTAATAGTCTCCTAACCATCTCTTTAAACACCCTACTCTGTTCTGCAGATTGTTACCAAGTAGTAGTAGTAGCTTTTAAAACCACAATTGTGAATTTGTTATTTTTATATGTAAAGCCACTGGGTGTGGCTTATTATATTTTAACAGTCCTTTAGCATGGCACACAAGCCTCTTCATGACCTGGCTGCATCCTCTTACCTGCCGACTGCCTCCTGTCTCCTGCCTCCAACACACACCCTCAAGTCATGGTGAACTGGCCTGCCAGGCTGCTTCACTCTTCAGGTGCGTGCATTTGCCATGCGTGTACTCAGCATGTGCGCATCTTACCTGATCTTTTATCATCATTTGACACATTGTACCCTTCCTGCATTCCCAGTGTCTGCCCTTGACTTCCATAACATCATTCTTTCTGGACTCTCCTCCTACCTCTCTGGTGTTTCCCTCAATATTTTTTACTTGCCACTGCTCTACTTACCCTTTGCATATAGGGCTTTCTTGGGGCCTCAGTTTAGGTTCTGTTTTCCCTTAAGCCTACTGAATTGACCTCTGATCAAAATGACCATAGCATTCATTTTGTATAAGAATTTTTACATTTTGCAAAAAAAAGTAAATATTAATTACAATACAGTTAATGTTTTTTTTTTTTAATTTATTTATTTATTTTTTTAATTTGGCCGGGGCTGGGTTTGAACCCGCCACCTCCGGCATATGGGACCGGCGCCCTACCCGCTGAGCCACAGGCACTGCCCTGTTTATTTTTCTTATAGCTATCTGTCACCATAGTAGATAGGTATCAATATGTACATTTTCAGTCAGTGAAAACTACCATAATATGCTAAATACACTAGTTTGTAGACAGTGGGAACTAGCTCCACAGTGTGCTTTCTTCATTTGGATTAATGGTGTTATTCCCTAGTGTCACCCTGCTCTCTCATCTGCCATTCAATAAAATTATTAGATTTTAGCAATCCCTCAAAAGGGTTGATTCTTATTGTTCATGAAAGAGCATTTGACCTGTCTATGTATTTTACTAAAGTAAATGGAACAACTAGGTAGAATAGGGGAGTTTTGATTCTTTGTTTAAAAGAAACCTTTTCACTGAGAAATAAATAGAAATTGGTAGATGAGACTCTCTGTAGTGTTTATTATAGTTCAGGTCCCTGCCAGGAAATTCTTCTTTTTTTTTTTTTGAGACAGTCTCACTTTGTCATCCTTGGTAGTGTCCTGGCATCACAGCTCACAACAAGCTCCAACTCTTGGGTTTAAGTGATTCTCCAGCCTCAGCCTCTTGAGTAGCTGGGACTACAGGTGCCTGCCACAATGCCTAGCTATTTTTATTGGAGTTGTCACTGCTGTTTTAGCTGGCCTGGGTCTGGTTCGAACCCACCACCCTCAGTATATGGTGCCGGCGCCCTACCCACTGAGCCACAGGCACCGTCTCCAGGAAATCATTCTGATCAAACTAAAGTCAGAAATATTTTCTTTTTTCTTTTTTTGTAGAGACAGAGTTTCACTTTATTGCCCTTGGTAGAGTGCTGTGGTGTCACACAGCTCACAGCAACCTCCAACTCCTGGGCTTAGGCGATTCTCCTGCCTCAGCCTCCCGAGTAGCTGGGACTACAGGCGCCCGCCACAACACCCGGCTATTTTTTTGTTGCAGTTTGGCTGGCGGGTGCTGGGTTTGAACCCGCCACCCTCGGTATATGGGGCCGGCACCCTGCTCACTGAGCCACAGGCGCCACCCGTCAGAAATATTTTCAAAAGCAACAATTTTGGGGTAATCATAATATTACCAGCTTAAGCTTTTCCCTGATGAAAAATTTGCCTAGTGTTTGTTGGAATTGTTTTACCTGAACATCTGGCTCTTCCTACTGTTCCCTGCTGTTCCATCTACACAAAGAGAATCCTTGGTGGTCAGTGCAAGAGTCTGAGGGGAGTGCTGCATCAGTATTAGGGAAGTGGCATGTAAAAAAGTAGAAATGACATTGCCAGAACCGAATAGAAAGTACTGGCAAAGAGAAGATAATTTAACCCTTAATCCAGTTTATTTGAAAAAGAAGATTAAAACAATATTGCAACAGGTGTTTCACATTAACAGAGCATAAGTAAGGCATCTTCATTTTCATTTTGTTGTTTCTAATCTGTGTGTAGAACAGTAAAAATTGAGAACTGTCCCTTTAAGAAAATGCTGTTTACCTGTCCTCCTCTTGTAGGAGTGGCTTAGAAACCTGTAGAGTGAAGTACGACTTCCAATTCTGGATTCCGACCTGCAACCTTGGGAAGAGTGCTGATACTACAGACCAGGAAGTGACAAATAATCTGCTGTAAACTACCTTAGAACTTGTCTTTTATAAGGTGCAAATTTTTCATAACAAAATTGAGAGACTGAAGCAGTGATTTTACATAGTTGTCATTACACATTTGGGGCTCTGCTTCAAATAAAGACTTTGAAGCATACTTGGAATACAAAGCTTTCTGGGACAGAAACTGATCTTCTGACTTTTGAGCCGTATCTGATTACCACTTGGTTCATCTTTATTTTGTTAAACTACTCTGTAGGCTGAAATGAGGACACTTTTTCTTCTCCGGTAGGTGTTTAGGTTTTGTTTTTAAAAAATAGGTTGTTTTTTAAATGTATTCAGACAGATTGGTTGTGGTGCTAATTATTGAAAGAATTATGAACCTCAGGCTGGGCATATGTTTTAATGTTTGAATATTCAGCATGGGTGTATATTTCATTATCTTTTTTGTGATGTGACCACTAGAAAAGTGGAAGTGATACATGTAGCTCTCATTTTATTTGTATTGAACAAGCTGACTCAGAGGACTGCTTCCCATTTTAAAGCTCAGGTTGACCCCTCAAATAAAAGTACGAAGTCCAGCTGGCTAATTGTAAATGTAGCGTGGATATAAAGTATGCTTGCAATAGAAATAGTAAAGTATTTTAATTAAAATAGAAATAATGAAGTTTCAGGTTTATTTATTTATTTATTGGAGACAGAGCCTCACTTTGTCACACTCAGTTCTGTGCTGTGGTGTCACAGTGATACCGGAATTTCCTTCTTTAGTAGGTCCTTGGTCTCAGGGATTCTAAGAATGAACCCACGGACCACAGATCAGTGGTAAGATATGACTTTTATTAGAAGTTAGAAAGGAATACAGAAAAGCACCTGAGCTTCTGGAAGGGCAAAAGAACTGAAGAACTCTCTCAGGAGTCTCCACGTGGGCTCTTTCATCTAGGAGTCTTAAGTCTAGAGGATTACATATACATGGCTGGCAGTTGGTCCTTTACTGTCTTTGTCCCTCAGAAGGGATTAGGGTGTGCTCTTACCCAAGGTGGAACCACCAAAAAACCATCACAGGCTGCTTTGTCCATAATCTTATCAGAGCCCAGAGTGTACATCCCAAAAAAGGCAGTCTGCTTGTGCATGGAAATAGGGGGTCTGACTTCTGAGCTCACCTGGGACTAGAGAATGGGGGGCTCTCTCTCTAGCCCTGACTGATGGAATCCTGTATCAACAGCTCACAGGAACATCAGTCTCTTGGGCTCAAGAGATTCTCTTGCCTCAGCCTAGTTAGTAGCTGGGATTATAGCCTCCCCCACCCTCCCAACCCTCCATCCTCCCACAACACTGGGCTATTTTTTTGTTTGCTTTGTTTAGCAGGCCCTGTTCCAGTTGGAACCCAGGAGCCTCAGTGCACGTGGCCGGCACCCTAACCACTGACCTATGGGTTCCCAGCCCACCCTGAAATTTTAAGTTTAAATAGAAAACTATAGTAAATTGTACACGAGCTTTACGTCTACCCTTTATATAACTTTTCACCATAATATATATGTAATTGTTAACATGTTATTTCCCTGAGTGGAAAACATGTATTTACTTTCTGTTTATACATAAACACATATGTATGCATCTATAACTGAGGTTAATAAAAGGATGTAATTTCTATTCAGCACTAAATACAAATATCCCTCAGGCAGAGCTGCATGCCAGGGAAGGCACCAAGCCCTGTGTTGAAAGAGCTACAGAGTTTATTAGGAAAAGTCCATGTTGTAACTTAGCCCTTCCCCCAGAGAGTTGTTCCACATAGTCCTATGTAGTTGCTGTTAGTTGGGAGCTTAAACATCACCTCCTGCATGCAGCTTCCTGCCATGCGAGCTCCCTGGAGATGGCAGGTAATTTCACCCTTCTCTGAACTGGCATAAACAGCCTTTGCTTTAATTCCCAATGGCGTTCATCTGTCTGTAAGGTTACTGAGTTCTTTTTTTTTTTTTTTTTTTGAGACAGAATCTCACTTTGTCACCCTCCATAGAGTGCAATAACGTCGCAGCTCACAGAACCCTCCAACTCTTGGCTTAGGCAAAACCCTGGGCCATTTTTTGTTGCAGTTGTCACTGCTGTTTTAGCTGGCCTCCGAATTCAAACCCACCACTTTAGGCATATGGGCCCCTACCCACTGAGCCACAGGCGCCACTGGGTTCCTGAGTTCTTTACCTGCATGTTTTTACCTAGACATCAGCATGTATACTGAAAACACCTTTACAGCAGTATCTAACTTCTCTTTAATAATAAGTTCCCAAGCCTTGCACAGAAAAAACACTCAGGAAATAGAGTTTCATTCCTTTTGTGGAAATTTGTTTGTTTTTCTTTTGGAGAGATAGAGTTTCACTCTATGGCCCTCGTAGAGTGCCGTGGCCTCACACAGCTCACAGCAACCTCCAACTCCTGGGCTTAAGTGATTCTCTTGCCTCAGCCTCCCGAGTGGCTGGGACTACAGGCCCCTGCCACAACGCCCGGCTATTTTTGGTTGCAGTTTGGCCGGGGCCGGCCGGGGTGGGTTTAAACCCGCCACCCTCGGTATATGGGGCCGGCGCCTTCCCGACTGAGCCACAGGCGCCGCCCTTGTCGAAATTTGTTAAACGGTTATTGTCTGGTAAGCACGGTGGCCCTGGAATATCAAGATAAAGTCATGATCTCTGCCCTTATATTAAAAAAAAAAGAAAAAGTACTGTGGGGAAGCAACTATTAGACTTCTGGCCTCTTACAGCCTCTTGTTGGATGGCATTCCTGTCACTCAAAGTCAGAGAGGTGGGCTCTTAGGCGTATCCAATCCGAGATTCTCCAACATGAACTGTCCAATCAGATGCACAGCCAGAAAGAAGAAGGCGGCACCCGGGTTTCTGCGCAGCTTTCATCTCTTGAGTTGGACTCTGATATGAGGCCTCCTCTTCAGCTGTGCCATTTCCTGGAGATCCCAAGTGTCTGTGCAGCAGCCTCTGTCACCCTATGACCTGCAGGTACTGGGAGATCTGTAGGGAGGACACCGGGACATCCCGGGAGCTGGGAAATGGTGAGTACAGGAGACTGGGTCTCCTGAGAGGGGGAGGGGCGTGATTGGAGCCAGAAGTGGCTGTGGCGGGACCGGCATTTTCCCTTCAGTTTTAGAGTCTTCATACTAAAGTTTGCCACCTGTACGCCTTGGCCCACGGAGCCCACTTGGCAAATAAAGGAGTGGGGCAGTGAGTTGGGACCCTGTTGTTCCAAGTGTTTGTGAAGCTATTACTTGCACCACAGCCCAGAGTGCTCTCTGAGTAGCTGTGTGTCTGCAGGGCCATGCAGCGTCCCTCCCTTGTGGTGACATTAGGAGGGTCCTCAGGGAAGAATCCCAACTGAGTGTGTGGTGTTTGTTCATGGGAGGGGCTGTAGTCTGTGGGGCCCTCCAATTTTTTGTTAAACAAACTGAGGTCCGGACGCGGTGGCACACGCTGTTGCGGAACTGCAAGTGGCTGGGTTGTTTGTCCTTGTAGTTAAACAACAGGGACAGGGAGTTGATGCACAAAAAGACTTCATTATAAGACAGGCTAGTAATTCTGGAGAACATAGAGAGTAATTTTTTAAATGCTGTTTTTTCTGTGTAACAGATTTTAATTTATATAGGGAATAATTTCACAGGTATAATAGAAATATAATTATGTGATTAACAACATGTAGGCAAGTTAAATACATTTGACAATTTAAAACTAATCAAAATCATCATCAGTAATACATCAGTAAACATGCTATTAACTTGTTCTATAGTGCCTCATTATTTTCTCAGGTTTTTTTTTTTTTCAAGATTATTATCTTTATTCCCTATTTCTGGTTTGGCCTGTTTGACTGACTTCCTCTTCCTATGTTTTAAAGTGAATTCTCACTTCAGAAATAGCTAAGAAAGGTTGTGAGGTTGTCTCTGTCACATTCTCTACTTTTATTTTATTTTCACATCTATAAAATTGATTTAAAATGAAAATAATTTTAAATAATTTTAAATTTATTATGGTTAGTTTAAATTGACATGCGGGCTGTGTGTGTTTCTGAAATTTGTGAAACATGGCTGAGCACCATGGCTGAGGCCTGTAATCCTAGCACTCTGGGAAGCCAAGGCAAGTGGACTGCCTGAGCTCATGAGTTTGAGACCAGCCTGAGTCAGAGGGACACCTAATCTCTAAAGAAAAAAAAAAAAAAAGAATGTGTTCTGGTGTTCTATCCAGCACCTGTAGTACCAAACCAACTGCTTGGGAGTCCTACTCAAGAGAATCGCATAAGCCCAAGAGTTTGAGATTGCTGTGAGCTGTGACATCAGACACTCTACAGATGATGACAAAGTGAGACTCTGTTTAAAAAAAAGAAAGAAAAACAAATTTGTGAAACAGCAGGTACATATGAATGGTATACATTGCATTTCGTAACATATTAAGAAGCTTATAATAAATAATATAAGAATAAGTATAAAGATACAGACTTAGGTAATGTTGAGTAATTATGGCAATTCTTTAGATAGGAAGTATTGGATATTCTGAAAAATCTTGTTTGCTATTTATTTTGACTATGACTTTTATACAACTTTACTTGCTTTTAATGAGTTGGGAACTGTTAGATAAATTGAAGCAGTATATAGATTTTAAAGTTTTTACATCTATGATTGTGTTTTAATAATTAATAATGGCTGCTTGATTTTTTATTATAGCTTCTCATACTTGTTTTAATTCAATGCTCAGAGTGTTTTTGCCTGGAGAAGTTGTATTAAGGGCCTTGAGATGGCACATGCCAATGGACTAATTTTCAGATTGAGTCCAATAGCTATTGTTGGTATGACAAAAAATGGCTAAAGTGGTGTGTTTAGCGAAAGGTTCCAGACCCAAGAATAAAATCACTTTGAGACGGGAGACGAAAGGAAAAGGGAGATCCAATTTTTCCAGTTAATGTAGCCTTCATTCCACCTGAGTACAGGTGGCCTAAGATTCCTGACTGGGGAGAATCCACACCTGCGCTATGGCGGACCAGGATTTAAAGGGTTAGGGCAGTCAAGATTGATGGCATTCCTATTTCCTGGGAAGGACATGAGTTTGACCTTCTCTGGGTGAGCCGTGAACCTGAGCCTGTCTGGGTGGGGCAAATTTATTTGGGCAGTTGATCTATCAGACTAGCCTCTTTAGTTTATTATAAGGAGGTAGGGTGATGGCTTTGGCTTATTTTTGACTGCTTCTTGCGGTGGGGAGGGGCTGTGTGGGCCGCCTGTAAAAAAGAATTGGAGGGGGAGAGGAATGGTGTTTACAGAAATTTGTTTGGTTTTCTTCAGTTTCAAGTGTTTGGTATTTAGTAGGGTTATGCAATGACAGTTTTCAGATGATTGTTCAATAAATCGAGAGATGAAGCAAGGAATTGCAGATCTGTAACTGAGAATGAGAAGGATTATAATTAGTGATTTTATCATCAGTTGAGATTGATGGGTAGGGGAGAAAAACCAGAATTGGTAGGAGGGGTAGCCAGAATTAGAAAAAGAAAGAATAAGAAAATTGTGTTTAGCCGGGCGTTGTGGCGGACGCCTGTAGTCCCAGCTGCTCGGGAGGCTGAGGCAAGAGAATCGCGTAAGCAAAAGAGTTAGAGGTTGCTGTGAGCCGTGTGACGCCACGGTACTCTACCCGAGGGGGGTACAGTGAGACTCTGTCTGTACAAAAACAAAAAAAAGAAAGAAAAAAAGAAAATTGTGTTTCTTGAGAGCTGGCGGGTTTGAATCCAGCTGGGACCCACAAACAACAATGACGGCTGGAACCAAAAAATAGCCAGACGTTATGGTGGGCGCCTGTGGTCCCAGCTACTTGGGAGGCATAGGCAGAAGAATCCCTTGAGCCCAGGTGTTGGAGGTTGCTGTGAGCTGTGATGCCCCGGAACTCTACCCAGGGTGACAGCTTGAGGCTCTGTCTCAAAAACAAAACAAAACAAAACAAAAAACCCAGGTGTCTTCAGGATTCTTTAAGGGAAAAAGAAATTTGGAAAAGGGTGTAGTGTTACAATAGGATCTACAGGGAGGTCAGATCGAGAGAATGGAGGGGTTGTTGGGAAGGGGTTGGAGAGGAGCAGGATGGGTAGTGAGAGGTGGGAACCAGTGAAAATCATCAAGGTTGCTTGCAATTTTGAGATAGTATCTCTACCTGGTAGGGGAACATTACATGAGGGAATAATAAGTAATGAATGCGAGAAAGTGTCCAGGGTGACTCCTGTGGATCAAAGGAGTAGGGCACTGGCACCATATGTGGGAGGTGACGGGTTCAAACCCAGCCCGGGCCAAAAACTGCAAAAAAGAAAAAAAAAGTGTCTAGAAAGTGTGCACCATAAATGTGGAGTAACATGGGGGTAGATTATGTTACCATCAATACCCATCATCAAGATCTCGGTTCTAAAGGACCTTTATAACATGCCGCATGGCACATGGAAGAGGTTGCTCCCATGTCTATTAAAAAAGAAATTGGCTTATCTTCCACTAGTAAATTCCTCTGGAGTTTAGACTTTGTAATTATTCAGGGGATACTATGATGCTCCGAGAACTGTGAATCTTTAACAGCTGGGTCCAGAAGTTTTGGAAATCTTTTTGGGTGCATCCGCCAACCAGGTCCCTAGGACTTGGGCAGAATTTTGCCTTATTCTGGGAATGACTGCAAACCACATTTTCAGAAGAACTTGGTTTGTTAAACTTCCAGTGAGGCCTTTTGCAGGTTGGACACAGTTTGAGGACAGAGTTTTGCTTTGGGCATAGTTTTGTGCCTGGCCTGCTGCATTTAAAACACAGTCCTGGGGAAAATCTCATTTTTTTAGAGTACCCTTGGGGAATTCTGAGAAACTGTTGGGTTTTGCTCAGAATTAAGTCTTTTCTGGTGTCCTGGGCAGTGCATGACTGGCACCTTGCCAGAAGACAATATAGCTTCTGATAGTTTTGAAACTTCTAAATTTTTTTTTTTTGGTGTTTGTTTGTTTTGTGACAGCATATTCCTATGCTTCCCTCAGTAGAGTTCTATTGAGTCACAGCTCACAGCTACCTCAAACTGTTGGGCTTAAGCAATTCTCTTGCCTCAGCCTCCCAGGAAGCTGGGACTAGGCGCCCAGCACAACGCCCAGCTATTTTTTTTTTTTTTGTTATAGTTATCATTGCTGTTTGGCAGACATGGGCCAGGTTCAAACCCCACAGCCCATTGATTATTCAACTTTTTTTTTTTTTTTCAGAAAGAGTTTCATTATGTACCCTGCAGTAGAGTGCCAATGTGTCATAGTTGACAGAAAACTCAAACACTAGGGCTTCAGTGATTTGCTTGCCTCAGCCTTCCAGGTCCCAGGAATTTAAGTCTACAAATTCCTAAGAGCTTAGTCACCATAGAGAGGACCCTGAAGGTGTATCCTTGAGGTCTCCTTGAGAAGATCTCTGTTCTCTTAGACCTCATCCATCCTGGGTATCCTCTCTCACTCTTCCCTCAGTCTCTCAAGTGTCTGGGAATATAGTTGCTCGCCACAACACCCAGCTATTTTTAGAAATAGAGGTCTTGTGCCTCAGGCTGGTCTTGAAGCTGTGAGCTCAGGCAATTCCACCTACCTTGGCCTTCCAAGTGCTGGGATTATAGGCATGAGCCTAGCTCACTAAAAAGTCTTGAGATCTTCCCATCCTACCTGCAGGAACTAGAAGTTTCTTTTTTTGCTGAAGTAGGAACAAAATTTGATGAGGGACATGAACCTAGTCGCTTGTCCCAAGGTGAATTTTTTGTATCAGTATTGGAAGGCTAAACCCCAGTTCTCTGTCTTTCATACACATGTAGAAAGAAAAATTTTGTTAACTTACGCAGACCAAGAGGAGAGGATTTAGAGAGACTTAAGTTTCTGCAAGGCTTTGTCACACTCTTTAGTTTAATACAAGGGTGTGTTTCTTGTCTTTTCAAATCCTCATACAAGAGTTTAAGAATTAAGCCATAGTTAGGAATCCATACCTGGCAGAACCTTGTAATAGGTAGAAATCCCCAAAGCTGTTTCAGGGGTTGGAATATATAATATTAAATTATTTCACAAGCTGCCTTATCAAGGTCGTGAGTGAGAATCAATAAATTTCACTTTCTGCCTTCACCTTTGAGGTTTTTACTTTGATATCCAGTAGCCCCATTCAGCTCACTGGTTCAGTGTTAATGTTGTGTTGTTTAGGCATTCCTGAAAGTTCTGAGCAGTGATTAGCAATTCATTTATATGTTTTCAAGTGCATTCTAAGTTCACAAATAGGTAAAAAAGATTGTGGGGGTGTCTGTCTCTCCCACAATGCCTGTAATCCTAGCACTCAGAGGCCATGGTGGGTGGGTTGCTTAAGCTCAGAAATTCCAGACCAGCCAGAGCAAGAGGGAAACCTATTCTAGTTAAAAAAAAAAAAAGAAAAATAGTTTGAGGTGATGGTGGGCACCTGTAATCCCAGCTACTTTGGAGGCTAAAAGAGAAGAACTGCTTAAACTCAGGAGTTTGAAATTTTGGGGGGCTATGACACCATGGCACTCTAGCCTGGGGTAACAGAGTGAGACTCTGTTTGTAAACAAATAAACAAACAATATTAGGTAGTATTAAAATGCTAAAGTTTTTGATTTGCTGGGAATAATTGTAAAAATTAATAATTCTAAAACAATTTAATCGGGTGCTGACCATATGCACCGAGGCTGGCGGGTTTGAACCCAGCCTGGGTCAGCTAAACAACAATGACAACTGCAAGAAAAAAATAGCAGGGCATTGTGGGAGGCGCCTGAAATCTCAGCTACTTGGGAGGCTAAGGCAAGAGAATACTTAAGCCTGAGAGTTTGAGGTTGTGGTGAGCTGTGACATCATGGCACTCTAACGAGGGTGACATAGTGAGACTGTCTCTAAAAAAAAAAAAACAAAAATCGGACAAACAAAAATCAAATTATAAATTAGGCATGCTGAGAACTTTTGAAAATAGAAAGCTTTTTGGAAATAATAGTGCAGAAGAAACTGCAATTAAACCAGAAATCTTTTTTTTTGTTTGTTTTTTGAGACAAGAGTCTCATTTTGTCATTTTGTCACCCATAGTAGAGTGCCTCAGGGACATAGCTCACAGCAACCTCAAACTCTTGGCCTTAAGGGATCCTCTTGCCTCAGCTGGCCAAGGAGGTGGGACTACATGCACCCACCACAACACCCAACTACTTTTTGTTGCAGTTCTCATTGTTGTCTTAGCTGGCCAGGGCAGGGTTCGAACCCACCAGCCTCAGTGCTTGTGGCTAGCACCTTAACCGCTGTGCTATGGGCTCCAAGCCCAGAAATCTTTTCAGAGCTCTCAGAATGTGCTGATGAAAATCATGATTTCTTTTCTCGTAGTAGATTTTTATGTATTATGGGAAATGTTGAAGACACAAATGATTATGATTGAAATTTTTTTTTCTTTTTTCTTTTTTTTTTTTGTGACAGAGTTTCACATTGTCACCCTCAGCAGAGTGGGATTAAGCAATTCTCTTTTCTCAGCCTCCCAAGTAGCTGCCACTACAGGCATCAGCTACAGTGCCTGGCTATTTTTTGGTTGCAGTTGTCATTGTCGTTTAGCAGGCCCGGGCTGGGCTTGATCCACAAGCCTTGGTTTATGTGGCCGGTTCCCAATGATTGTAATTTCTAATGAAAATGAGAAATGATGGTGCCCAAGTCTTTTACTTTTCTTTTCTTTCAAACAGTACTCATTGACTTGTTTTGAAATTGCCATTCAAAGTCCATCCAATTCTGGGCAATAAAGATGAACTAAAGAATGAATATTAAGTCCCTTATAACTTTGTCTTGCTCCCCTCACCACAAGAGTGGCATGGACTCTACAATGTCCTTATGTAAGAAACAAAGCTTCTCCTCAAAAGAAAATCAGTTGCCTTCAATTGTTTTCCTGTTACCTCTTTGTCTTCTGCAGTTAGGAAATTCAACTACTCTTTGAGAATGCCTTTTCCTCTACGTCATTTCTGCCTGTCAGGTTTATTCAGATCCCTAAAAGAATCACTTACAACATCATTTTATTTCTCCCTGTTCCAGTCATTCTCTCTAATTATTTTCTGTCTTAGAAGAGAATGGTCTAAGGGTGGTGCCTGTGGTTCAGAGAGTAGGGCGCCAGCCCCATATAACGAGGGTGGTGGGTTCAAACCCAGCCCCGGCCAAACTGCAACAAAAAAATAGCCGGGCGTTGTGGTGGCGCCTGTAGTCCCAGCTGCTCCGGAGGCTGAGGCAGGAGAATCGCGGAAGCCTAAGAGCTAGAGGTTGCTGTGAGTCCTGTGACTTCATGGCACTCTACCGAGGGCGGGAAAGTGAGACTCTGTCTCTACAAAAAAAAAAAAAAAGAGAATGGTCTACATTTCCATGTCATTGCTCTTTAGCTTCTTTACCCAAGTGGGAGTTTGGGATAATTGCTCTATGATTTCCCCACATATGTAGTACATTAATAGGTTTCTATGCCTTTTCTCTTATGAATTTTTCAGGTGTGAGTTTGTATCCACTTGGTAATCCCCTTCAAAGAATTAAGGGGAAGGATTTCCCGTGGCCTGTGCATTAGTCAGAGTTTTACTAGAGTAAGAAGATCTGGCTGCCTGTCACTGTCAGGCAGTATGCAGACACAGGAATAGGATCCTTAAACTTTGTCACAAGAAGGCCAGCGATACTGGAGAACAGTGAGAGTAGCCTCACCAAGACTGTTGTGTTCTTCCATTTCTAAAATCACAGTTTTACACATAATGGTTCACAGCGAAGACCACATTAACTTTAAATAATAAACAACAGAATTTAGTAGCTAGGACTACAGGCACCCACAACAACACCCAGCTATTTTCGAGATGAGGACTCGCTATAGCTCAGGCTGGTCTCAAACCTTTGAGCTCAATTGCTGTGCTGCTCAACCTGCCTCGACCAACCAAATGGTGGGATTGCAGGCTGAGCCACCAAACCAGCCCCCATCCATGCATCATTAACCCCTTTTCTAATCTTTCTTATTCTACCTACGTCAAAGGAATCACCAGATTGAAAAAAAACAGTAAGTAAAACATAAAGTGGTTATGTTTCTATGGTTATATCTACATAGAAAACGGGATGTCAGAATTCAAGATTCCCTATTGGGATTATACTTAATTTTACTGCAGTGATTATCTACTAACTAACTGCAATAAATAACTATCATTGGTAAGAAAAATCCTGGGTTGGATTCTTTCATACTCTGTGGCAACTCACCAAAGAATGTAGAAACAAAGTTTTGGAGTACACCCCGTTTTTCATACAAAGTAGTACCCCATAGAGCACCAGAATAGCTAGAATTCATTAGAGGCCTCACCTGTAGAAAGAGGCTATCACAAGGACAGCCATGACACCCAGAAGTTTGTGCAGATCCCTGAGAAAGTATTTTTATTTTTTTTAAATCCGGACTGTACTTCAGTTTCACCTGCCTTTTGTTTTTTTTTTTTTGTTTTTTTTTGAGACAAAGTCTCCCTATGTCGCCCCCGGTGGAGTGCTTTGGCATCACAGCTCACAGCAACCTCAAACTCTTGGGCTTAAGTGATTATCTTGTCTCAGCCTCCCAAGTAGCAGAGACTACAGGTGCCCGACACAACACTAGGCTATTTGTTGTTGTTGCAGTTGTTTAGCTGGCCTGGGCTAGGTTTCAACCAGCCACCCTCGGTATATGTGGCTGGCAGTGTAACTACTGTTCTATAGGCACTGTGCCATTTCACCAGCCTTTTCACTGTACTTACAGGAAGCTGCTGCTTGTCTGCCAGTGCTCTTACTACCTATAGGTTTCCTGTATAATAGTAATAATCTCTCCAGGGATAGTCTGTAAAAACTTGAAGGAATAATTATGTATCCTGATTCCAGGTTTGCAATTTTCACTACTTAACTCTTCCTTATTCAGTTTAAGAAGCTGTAATGGACACCACCAAGTATGAGAAAAGGTTTTCTTCCAAGATGTGATCTAACACTCTACAGTTGGTGTTTGAGATAAACATTTGGTCAATATGGAGCCTCGTGGTTAATTTGCTACAAAATCAAAACTGAGAGCTATACATTTACTACATCCATTCAAAATAAATAACTTATATGAAATAAAGATTCTGAAATCAAAATCAAAGGATTGAAGCTGCATGTTACTTGTTTCATTTGCTCACAAACTTGCACATTATTGTTCTGCAAAAAAGACACATGCAGAGAAGAAAAAAAAACTGCCCATTTGCAAACAAGCCTAAAAGCATCCCTCCACTGAGGCCAAAATAAACATGTAGCATGCATAAAGTGTTACTGTTCAACACAAATTCTATTTCTAGAAAATATTTAACTCCTTAGGTTAAAAAAAAAAGCAACATGCAACATCTTAAGCCATTAAACCACCCCAAAAAGAAAAAACACACACACACACCAAAATGACTGTTTTTTTTATATTATTTATTTATTTTTTTATTGTTGGGGATTCATTGAGGGTATAATAAGCCAGGTTACACTGATTGCAATTGTTAGGTAAAGTCCCTCTTGCAATCATGTCTTGCCCCCATAAAGGGTGACACACACCAAGGCCCGACCCCCCTCCCTCCTTCCCTTTTTCTGTTTTCCCCCCCATAACCATAATTGTCATTAATTGTCCTCATATCAAAATTGAGTACATAGGATTCATGCTTCTCCATTCTTGTGATGCTTTACTAAGAATAATGTCCTCCACGTCCATCCAGGTTAATACGAAGGATGTAAAGTCTCCATTTTCTTTAATGGCTGAATAGTATTTCATGGTATACATATACCACAGCTTGTTAATCCATTCCTGGGTTGGTAGGCATTTAGGCTGTTTCCACATTTTGGCGATTGTAAATTGAGCTGCAGTAAACAGTCTAGTACAAGTGTCCTTATGATAAAAGGATTTCTTTCCTTCTGGGTAGATGCCCAGTAATGGGATTGCAGGATCAAATGGGAGGTCTAGCTTGAGTGCTTTGAGGTTTCTCCATACTTCCTTCCAGAAAGGTTGTACTAGTTTGCAGTCCCACCAGCAGTGTAAAAGTGTTCCCTTCTCTCCACATCCACGCCAGCATCTGCAGTTTTGAGATTTTGTGATGTGGGCCATTCTCACTGGGGTTAGATGATATCTCAGGGATGTTTTGATTTGCATTTCTCTAATATATAGAGATGATGAACATTTTTTCATGTGTTTGTTAGCCATTCGTCTGTCATCTTTAGAGAAAGTTCTATTCATGTCTCTTGCCCATTGATATATGGGATTCTTGGCTTTTTTCATGTGGATTAATTTGAGTTCTCTACGGATCCTAGATATCAAGGTTTTGTCTGATTGAAAATATGCAAATATCCTTTCCCATTGTGTAGGTTGTCTCTTTGCTTTGGTTATTATCTCCTTAGCTGTACAGAAGCTTTTCAGTTTAATGAAGTCCCATTTGTTTATTTTTGTTGTTGTTGCAATTGCCATGGCAGTCTTCTTCATGAAGTCTTCCCCTAGGCCAATATCTTCCAGTGTTTTTCCTATGCTTTCTTTGAGGATTTTTATTGTTTCATGCCTTAAATTTAAGTCCTTTATCCATCTTGAGTCAATTTTTGTGAGTGGGGAAAGGTGTGGGTCCAGTTTCAGTCTTTTACATGTAGACATCCAGTTCTCCCAACACCATTTATTGAATAGGGAGTCTTTCCCCCAAGGTATGTTCTTGTTTGGTTTATCGAAGATTAGGTGGTTGTAAGATGTTAGTTTCATTTCTTGGTTTTCAATTCGATTCCAAGTGTCTATGTCTCTGTTTTTGTGCCAGTACCATGCTGTCTTGAGCACTATGGCTTTGTAGTACAGACTAAAATCTGGTATGCTGATGCCCCCAGCTTTATTTTTGTTACTAAGAACTGCCTTAGCTATACGGGGTTTTTTCCGGTTCCATACAAAACGCAGAATCATTTTTTCCAAATCTTGAAAGTACGATGTTGGTATTTTTATAGGAATGGCATTGAATAGGTAGATTGCTTTGGGAAGTATAGACATTTTAACAATGTTGATTCTTCCCATCCATGAGCATGGTATGTTCTTCCATTTGTTAATATCATCTGCTATTTCCTTTCTGAGAATTTCATAGTTTTCTTTATAGATGTCCTTCACCTCCTTCGTTAGGTATATTCCTAGGTATTTCATTTTCTGTGAGACTATGGTGAAGGGAGTTGTGTCCTTAATTAGCTTCTCATCTTGACTGTTATTGGTGTACACAAAGGCTACTGACTTGTGGACATTGATTTTATATCCTGAAGCATGACTGTATTTTTTGATGACTTCTAGGAGTCTTGTGGTTGAGTCTTTGGGGTTCTCTAAGTATAAGATCATGTCGTCAGCAAAGAGGGAGATTTTGACCTCCTCTGCTCCCATTTGGATTCCCTTTATTTCCTTGTCTTGCCTAATTGTATTGGCTAGAACTTCCAGCACTACGTTGAATAGTAAAGGTGACAGAGGACAACCTTGTCTGGTTCCAGTTCTAAGAGGAAAAGCTTTCGGTTTTACTCCATTCAGTAAAATATTGGCTGTGGGTTTGTCATAAATACCTTCAATCAGTTTTAGAAATGTGCCACCTATGCCTATACTCTTCAGTGTTCTAATTAGAAAAGGATGCTGGATTTTATCAAATGCTTTTTCTGCATCTTTTGAGAGGATCATGTGATCTTTATTTTTGCCTCTGTTAATATGGTGGATAACGTTTATGGACTTGCGTATGTTAAACTAGGCTTGCATCCCTGGGATGAATCCTGCTTGATCATGATGAATGACTTTTTTGATGATAAGCTGTAATCTATTGGCTAGGATTTCGTTGAGAATTTTTGCATCTATATTCATGAGTGAGATTGGTCTGAAATTCTCATTTTTGTTTGGGTCTTTTCCTGGTTTTGGTATCAGGTTGATGCTTGCTTCATAGAATGTGTTGAGGAAGATTCCTTCTTCCTCAATTTTTTGGAATAATTTCTGCAGTACAGGAATAAGCTCTTCCTTGAAGGTTTGATAGAATTCTGCTGTGAAGCCATCTGGACCAGGGCATTTTTTGGTTGGAAGATTTTTTATTGTTTCTTTGATCTCAGTGCTTGAAATTGGTCTGTTCAGGAGCTGTATTTCTTGCTGGCTAAGTCTAGGGAGAGGGTGTGATTCCAAATATTGATCCATTTCTTTCACATTGTCAAATTTCTGGGCATAGACTTTCTGGTAGTATTCAGAGATGATCTCTTGTATCTCTGTGGGATCAGTTGTTTTTTCCCCTTTATAATTTCTGATTGAGGTTACTAGAGATTTTACTTTTCTATTCCTCGTTACTCTGGCCAATGGCTTATCTATTTTATTTATTTTTTCAAAAAATGAACTCCTTGTTTCATTAATTTTCTGAATGATTCTTTTGTTTTCAATTTCATTGATCTCTGATTTGATTTTGGATATTTCTTTTCTTCTACTGAGTTTAGGCTTAGATTGTTCTTCTTTTTCCAATTCCATAAGATCTCTTGTGAGATTGTTGATGTGCTCTCTTTCTGTTTTTCGAATGTAGGCATCTAAAGCGATGAATTTTCCTCTCAAAACTGCTTTTGCACTATCCCACAGGTTTTGGTAGCTTGTGTCTTCATTGTTGTTATGCTCAAGGAAGTTAATGATTTCCTGTTTTATTCCTTCCTGCACCCATCTGTTATTCAACAGAAGATTGTTTAATTTCCATGCCTTTGTTTGGGGTTGAACATTTTTGTTAGAGTTGAGTTCCACCTTTAGTGCATTATGGTCTGAGAAGATACAAGGTAAAATTTCAATTCTTTGATTCTGTTGAGATTTGTTTTGTGTCCCAGGATATGATCAATTTTGGAGAATGTTCCATGGGGTGATGAGACGAATGTATATTCTTTACCTTTGGGGTGGAGTGTTCTATATGCGTCTATCAAGCACAGTTGTTCTAGGGTCTCATTTAAATCTCTTATATCCTTGTTTAATTTCTGTTTAGAGGATCTGTCCAGCTCTGTAAGAGGAGTGTTAAGGTCCCCTGTTATTATGGTATTATCAGATATCATATTGCTCATACTGAGTAAGGTGTGTTTCAAGAATCTGGGAGCATTTAAATTGGGTGCATAAATATTTAGAATTGAAATGTCTTCTTGTTGTATTTTTCCCTTGACCAATATAAAGTGACCATCTTTTTCTTTTTTTACTTTAGTTGCTTTAAATCCACATGTATCTGAAAATAAGATTGCAACTCCTCTTTTCTTCTGAATTACATTTGCCTGAAAAAATGTCTTCCAACCCTTGACTTGGAGCTTTAATCTGTCTTTTGAAGCCAGGTGTGTTTCTTGCAGACAGCAAATGGATGGCTTGTGTTTTTTAACCCAGTCAACCAATCTATGTCTCTTCAGAGGGGAATTCAAGCCATTAACATTTATTGAGATAATTGATAAGTGTGGTAATATTCTATTTGTCTTATTTTGTGAGAGTCCATTGCTTAGTTTTATCTTTTGCATCAGTGTGGAGGTTAGGTTCTGTCCTTTAATTTCTGAGTTCTTACATTGCTGCTGATCCATTGTGGTGGTCAGTGTGCAGAACAAGTTGAAGTATTTCCTGTAGAGCTGGTCTTGTTGTGGCGAATTTCCTCACTGTTTGTATATGCGTAAATGATTTGATTTCTCCGTCAATTTTGAAGCTTAGCTTAGCAGGGTACAGAATTCTGGGCTGGAAATTGTTCTGTTTAAGTAGATTAAAGGTAGATGACCATTGTCTTCTTGCTTGGAAAGTTTCATTAGAGAAGTCTGCCGTCACTCTGATGGATTTGCCCCTGTAGGTCAACTGGCGCTTACTCCTGGAAGCTTCCAGAATCTTTTCCTTTGTCTTGACTTTGGACATTGGTTCATCACAATGTGTCTTGGAGAAGCTCGGTTAGAGTTGAGGCGACCTGGGGTCCGATAGCCCTCTGAAAGCAGTGTGTCAGAATCTTTGGTGATATTTGGGAAATTTTCTTTTATAATCTTCTCTAGTATGGCTTCCATTCCTCTGGGGCATTCTTCCTCCCCTTCTGGAATTCCTATAACTCGTATGTTGGAACGCTTCATAAAGTCCCAAAATTCTGACAGTGAACGTTCTGCTTTCTCTCTCTTCTTTTCTGCCTCTTTTACTATCTGAGTTGTCTCAAAGACTTTGTCTTCTACCTCTGAAATTCTATCTTCTGCATTGTCTAACCTGTTGCTGATACTTTCCATTGCATCTTTAAGTTCCCTGATTGACTGTTTCATTTCCTTCAGCTCTGCTATATCCTTTTTATATTCTTCATATCGTTCATCTCTTATTTGATTCTGTTTTTGAAATTCTTTTTGCTTCTTTTCCACTTTATTAGCAGTTTCCTTCATTGTTTCCATCATTTATTTCATTGTTTTCAACATGTGTATTCTAAATTCCCTTTCTGTCATTCCTAACATTTTTTTGTAGGTGGAATCCTCTGCAGTAGCTACCTCATGGTCCTTTGGCGGGGTTTTTCTGGACTTGTTCTTCATGTTGCCTGGAGTTTTCTGCTGATTCTTCCTCATGAGTGATTTCTTTTATCTGTTTTCTTGCCCTAATTTTCCTTTCACTTCCTCTTGCTCTTTAAGTTCTCGTGCCTGTGGACTAAGGGTTACAGGACCAGAAGTGTGAGAAGGTTGAAGAACAAAAAAGGGATGAAAGAAAGGAGGACCGAGTGATAATAAAAACAAAGAAAAACAGAGGAAGGAGAGAGGGTGGGTGAAAGGAATATTGACAAAAAGAAGAGAGGCACAGAAAGAGGGGGACAGAGCAATATAGGTGTACAGTAAGGTACTATGATACAACCTTAAAAAGAAACCACCTTCTGGGGGTGCCCAGTTGGGTGGTTCCCTTCAGGTCAGCAGCTCTTTACTAACCTGATCAGACACAGTACCCCACCTCAACCAAGTAGAGAGGAAAGACAAAAATGCTATAAATCAAACCAAAACAAGAAAACAGAAAACTTTACGGGATAAAATTGGGTGAAAAACCAAATAATAGAGGTAGAAACACTAACAAATATGAAGTTCTAATTATTGAAATAGGCAGCAATGGGAAATTATAATTAAACTAGAAAAATTGAGAAAGAAAAAGGATCTGTATGGAAAAGGTTGAACTTAAAAAAACAAAACAACAATCAACAACATCAAAATAAACAAAAACAACCAAACCACAAAAAAAAAAAAACACAACCAAAAACAAAGCAGTATGTATATGTTATTGAATATTGTCTGGGCAACACCTGGTCTTCTGGGGTATGAGATGTTAATCACAGTTCTGATACAACTGGAGGCTGCTAGTTTCTCAAACCCCAGCAGGTACACACCCTAAATCTCTCTTCAGCCCACTTAAAAGGCACTTTGAACTTGTTCACTTACTGAGCAGAAGCTTTCTCAGGGAAGTGCTTGTCACTGCTGAAGTGGCTATCCATTTTCCCTGTCTGTCAAAACTGGTCTCCCTCTGCCCCCGAGGGTTAGGGCTGCAACGCGACTCAGACCCCGCCCTTAGGCTACTTGGTCCCTGGGTTATCAGCTTCCACCCAATTCCAGCTCTGCGACCCTGAGGGCAGAGCTTGCCAGGGCAGATCGCTCACAGTGTCTGCCTGTGACCCAGAGCCAAACACTATTAGCTCCGTCTGGCTCAGCGGCTCAGACTGGGGCCCTAGACAAAGGCCAAAGTTCTCCGCACTCCCGCTCAGGCTCTCCCCAAGGCAGTTCAGCTGAGTGCCAAGTCCAAAGGCACCAAAACAGTTCACAGGTAAGGCCTTTCTGGTTTGCAGTCTCACTGCTACTGAACTTACAGTTGCGGGCGGGTTTAGATGGATTGAACACACGCGACCACTTGCCAGTTTTCCACTGTTTTTGTCCTCTTGGGGTCCAGAAGTCTCTCCCTGACTCCCTGTATCGTCCCAGGTGTGATGATAGGCAGATCCCACCAGCCAGAGATGCCTGGAGTCCTATCTCCCCAGACTCAGGGTGCCCAGACGCAAAGAAGCTGTTACTCAGCTGCCATCTTTCTCCGCCTCCTCCAAAATTACTGTTTTTTATAACAATAAACATACGCAAATTAGAAATATTGATCAAAAGTCAATAAGTAAATAACCTGATGGATAGAGTGTCCATTGTTGGGAGAATTTCTCTTTAATTTAAATGTCCTCTTAAAAAAAAGTTTAAAATGCTAACTTTATATAAAGCAGACAAATCCTTTAAGTATTTTGCTGTTAAGTAAGCCAATTTTTTTTTTTTTTTTTTGTAGAGACAGAGTCTCACTTTATCACCCTTGGTAGAGTGCCGTGGCATCACACAGCTCACAGCAACCTCCAACTCCTAGGCTTAGGTGATTCTCCTGCCTCAGCCTCCCAAGCAGCTGGGACTACTGGCGCCCGCCACAACTCCCGGCTATTTTTTTGTTGCAGTTTGGCCGGGGCCAGGTTTGAACCCACCACCCTCGGCATGTGGGGCCAGCGCCCTACCCGCTGAGCCACAGGCGCCACCCAGTAAGCCAATTTTTATAGAGTTAAACTAGGTACTAAAAGTAAAATTGGAAGGTAGACATTGAGAAAAAACTGACAAGCTGTAGCTGGATGAAGCAACATAATGCTATTAGACCAGGTTGGCCATTTTGTATCAATTAAACACATAAGCTAACAGCTTTAGGCATCTGCTGGTTTAGTACCCTAACTCCCTTGGATTTACTTAAATGTATACAGCAATCAACAGGTATACATAAAGTCCTAAGGGAAAGAATGCCATGTAAAAATCAACATTGGAGGCTCAGCTCCTACTTGTAGTTCAAGTGACTAGGGCGCCAGCCACATACACCAGAGCTACCAGGATCGAATCCAGCCCAGGCCTGCTAAACAATGACAAGTACAACTTAAAAATGTCCAGGCATTGTGACAGATACCTGTAGTTCCAGCTATTTGGGAGACGAAGACAAGAGAACTGCTTAAGACCAAGAGTTTGAGGTTGCTCTGACCTTTGATGCCACATCACTCTACCCAGGGTGACAGCTTGAAACTCTGTCTGAGAAAAAGAAAAAAAATGAATATTGGAGGCTCGGCGCCTGTAGCTCAGCAGCTAGGGTGCCAGCCACAAACACCGGAGCTTGTGGGTTTGAATCTAGCCTGGGCAAACTACAATTAAAATAAATCCAGGCATCGTGGCAGGTGCCTGTAATCCAAGCAACAGTTTGAGATTGCTGTGAGCTGTGATGACATGTCACTGTACCAATTGTAACAAAGTGTGACTGTCTCAAAAATAAAAAATATCAACATTGTATACTAATTAAAACAATCTTAAAAGGCTATCTGATATTATAAATGGACATAAAAAATGTAATAGGCCTTCCAAATGGTCATTACTCCTGTCCTTGAGCTGCTTTTTCCAGATAGTGCACATTAACCAAAATGGCTGTGAGGTGCTTTCTGAAATCTTTGTCCTGTCTCAAACAATGATCTTAGAAGATACAAACAAAATCTACCTTTGATGCTTCAACTGCCAAAGCTTCCTTTGCATTTTTTCTACTACTTTCTTATGGAGCTGGCTGAGTCCCATGCAATCTTGAATCATCACTACCCTCTAACATGTTGTTACTTAGGTGGCTTCCATCATGACTGTGTATGCCTTCATCTTTATCAACTTCCTGAGACTCATTTACTGCTGTGGTAATAGGAGGTGATGTAAGAGTAGTTTTGGACACTGCTTCACTTTCTTTCATTGGTGGGGCAGGGAGAAATGTTGAAACTGGGTCTTCAACTGCTGAGTGTTTGTCAGGGAGATTCTCTGTTGTGTTCTGATCAGTGTCTGTTTCCATTTCACAAGGAATATCGTCAGTCTGATATTTATCATCTAAAGTTTCACCCTCTATTATATTCAGGTTTTGTCCAGAGGATGAAATTGTGGTGGATTCCATGGTATAAGCGCCAAGAACAGCTGGGCTGACATCTACCTCTTCTGCTCCTGTTCTCTGAAGAGAGGCTTCTCCCTTAACCTTCAGAGAGTGATTTTTGGTCTTTTGATGCCTCTTTTTTTAGTGTGTGTGTGTGTTTTTGAGGCAGAGTCTCACTATATTCCCCGCGGTAGAGTATGGTGGCATCCCAGCTCACAGCAACCTCAAACTATTAAGCTCAAGCGATTCTGCCTCAGCCTCCTGAGCAGCTGGGATTGCAAGCACCCACCACAATGCCCATCTACTTTTCTTTCTTTCTGTTATAGTAGTCATTGTTCTTTAGCAGGCCCAGTCAGGACTCAAACTCTCCAGCTTCGGTGTATGTGGCTGATACCCCACTCACTGAGCTATGGACACTGAGCCAAATTACTTTTTTTTCTTTTGAGACAGAATCTCACTATGTCCCCCTGGGTAGAGTGCTGTGACATCACAGCTCACAACAACCTCAAACTCTTGGGCTTAAGTGATTCTCTTGCCTCAGTCCCCCAAGTAGCTAGAACTACAGGAACCCACCACAAAGCCCAGCTACTTTTTTGTTGTAGTTGCCATTGTTGTTTGGCAGACCCAGGCTGGGTTCAAACCTCACAGCCCAGGTGTATGTGGCCAACACTCTAGCCACTAAGCTGCAGTCGCTGAGTCTACTTTTATTCATGGTTTTCTTTTGTTTTGTTTTTTTGAGACAAAGTCTCACTATATAGCTCTCGGTAGAGTACCATGGTGTCGCATCTCACAGTAACCTCCAACTCTTTGGCTTAAGGGATTCTTCTGCCTCAGCCTCCAATTAACTAGGACTACAGGCGCCCACCAGAACACCTGGCTATGGTTTTTTAAAAATTATCGCAGTTGTCATTGTTTAGCTGGCCGGGACTGGGTTCAAACCCACCAGCCTAGGTGTATGTGGCTGGCAGCATAACCACTGTCCTAGGGGCGCTGAGCCTGCTGCGTCTTCTTTTAAGCTTTTTTTTAGCAGTGCTGGTGATGATGGTATGTCATCCTCCTTTCCTTTAGAAGTTGGCTGTCTTTTACTGGCACTAAGTCAACTTCAATAAGGACTTGCTGCTTCGGTGCCATTTTACTGTGTACATTAAACTTTTCCTTTGTATCTTTTCGGAGAGGACATTTTTGGGGAATTGGTTTCATGTGAAAGTGGGTTCTATGGTTGGAGGCAGTTCCATCTGAGTCCTCTTCGGAACCACTTCCATGGGAGGAGGCACCAGCTCAGCAGACTCCTAAACAGCCTCCATGGGATGACACAGCTTCACTTGAGCACAGTCCTCAACAACCTCCAGGAAAAGCAGGCCCCTTCTGAGCAGACCCCATATAAGCAGACTCCATATGATCAGAATTATTCTAACCCGACTCCATCTGACCAGGCCCCTTCTGAGCAGGTTTCATCTGAGCAGACCCCTTCTGAACAAATTCCATAGGAGCAGGCCTTTCTAAACAGGCTCCTTCTGAGCAGGCTTGCTGCTTCTATTACTTGACTTATATTTGAGGGATCTTCTTGTACTTTTTTTCATGCAGGCATTTTGTGTCCTACTCTCCTCCACTTTGTTGTCACCCTTTGGCACTTCCTGACTACTGGATTCTCTTTCTATTTTTTTTTTTCATCTTTCTCACAAACTCCTCATCATTCACAGAGTCACGTAAAGATTGGGCTTCAGCTTCCACCTCCTTTTGCTTTTCTTGGTTTTACAGAACTTTTCTGAATTACTTCCTGTAGATTCATCCATCTCTTTACTTTCTCTTGTTAATTTGTGAGTTCTGGTAGTCACTTGGGTCATTGAGACGCTACTGAAGGCTCTTTCTTTCTTTCTTTCTTTCTTTCTTTCTTTCTTTCTTTCTTTCTTTCTTTCTTTCTTTCTTTCTTTCTTTCTTTCTTTCTTTTTAGACAGAGTTTCACTTTATCACCCTAGGTAGAGAGCCGTGGTATCACAGCTCACAGCAACCTCCAAGTTCTGCACTTAAGCAATTCTCTTGCCTCAGCCTCCCGAGTAGCTGGGACTACAGGTGCCCACCTCTACACTTGGCTATATTTGGTTACAGTTTGCCGAGGGCTGGGTTTGAAACCACCACCCTTGGTATATAGGGTTGGTACCCTACTTACTGCGCCACAGGCCCAGCCCTGCTTTTTCTCTTTTGAAACATTTTTTTCTCTACTTCTACAGACTTCTCATTTTTCTTTCCAGCCACATCTCCCTTTATTTTTCTCTGCTCTGTTTCTGTTTTTTCATTGGTAGTATTCTTATCAGGCAATTCAGCCTCTCGTTTTTTGGTTTTCTTTAGTTTCACTTCTGAGTGCTCAGAAGGGGCCTGCTCCTCTGGAAGTTGTTAGTGAGGACTGTGCTCAAGTGTAGCTGTGTCCTCCCATGGAGGCTGTTCAGGAGTCTGCTGAGCTGGTGCCTCCTCCCATAGAAGTGGTTCAGAAGAGGACTTGGATGGAACTGCCTCCAACCATAGAACCCACTTTTCACATGAAACCAATTCCCCAAAAATCTCCTCTCTGAAAAGATAAAAAGGAAAAGTCTAATGTACATAGTAAAATGTTTTTTTTTTAGGACAAGTATGGATGCTTAGATTTGAAGTGATATTGTAGATTACATTTCTTGGAAGCCATGTATTCACAAACAGGGCAATTGAACTGTGGGCTAATAAGGAGTTCCACGTGTTTTTTGAAGTTGCTTCTGTCTTCTGTTTTGTAGTTACAGTTTGGGCAGTTAAGAGTTTTAGGCCCATTGTGAAACTGTCTTGAATGGCAAGTTACTTCACTTTGATTAGAGGCCGCATAACTGTACATCTAAATGGCTTCTCATGTGAATGAGTATGCAAATGTCTAGCTACATAAGTCTTCTGAGAACTCGAATAAGGACAAAGTTCACATTTATATAGGGTTTCTCCTGTATGAGTTTTAAGATGCTGAACATAATTGTTTTTTTCTGTCTGAAAAATAGTAGCATTTCCCACACTTATAGTTTCCTTGGAAAATGGTTTCTCCAGTGTTTCCTCCGTGATACTCAATAACTGTTGTATATGTACAAATAATGCACGTGTAGACTCGCTTGATATCCCCAGCTCTAGTGTGGTGTTTCAGATGTGCAGTAGATTGATCGTATCGATTGGAATTGTAGCCACCTTGGTCACAGTTAATGGGCCCCTTGGAGGAACCTCCTACTTCTGAAGTGGAAGAGCCAGAGTCCCTGGCTTTTGCTTGCTTCTCTGCACTTTCTTCAACAAAAAATTTTTTGGCACTGTGTACTCTGATGTGATATACAAACTGTTCTTCAGGTTCTGCTTCATACTGGCGTGCCTTACAATGAAAGGGTTTGGTCTTCAAGTTCTTGCATTTGTCCTCTGCTACTGGTGTTTCTAAAGGAAGATTTTATTTGAGCTGTAAACTTCTGGGGCAGGTGATGCCTCAAATACAGGCTGAGATTGTACAACACTGAGTTCTGAATTTCTCAGTTCCATGTTCATCAGTCCATCGCATTCACCTTTTATTTGAGGAGACTCCTCAATTCCTTCTCCATCACTGTCTGAAATGTTTATCTCCAACTGTCATTAGTTCTGCCATCTGTTTTCCTTCACACACCAGGTAATTGCAGCAGCTGCCATTTACTTCCCTAGTTAAAGCCACATTTGCCAGCATGGTAAGCTGAGGTGTGGCTATCTCAGGTTTGGAGAGGTCATGTGCATCATACAGGTCATTAGGCAATGCCATGCCAATCCTGCTGCTTCCAGTCAACAGCCATTCTCTTCCAAAAGACTGCCCCATTACCTGGATGGACATAAGTGTATTCCTTCTTCTTCAGTGAGGTGGGGCGGGCCACCCAGGGTCGCAGCTTTTTCTCCCCACTACTTTTCTTTGTTTCTGTAGTTGCAGGGGATAGAAGGGGGATGGCGGACCTGTTGGGCACAGGATCCCTGAAGGCCCAGGAAGGCTCTGAAGTGCAACTGCAGAGGGTACTCAGTCCACTGGCCCTTGGTCATCACCCAGCCGGCCAAGCAGCGATCGCCACAACCACTGTCTGGGGCCCAGGGCCTTGGTGGGGCTCGACTTTACCTCGTGGGAACTGCACATGCTAGTACCTTGTTTTTAATAATATGTCACAACGTGGTGACAGTTTATGACATTTTTAATTCAAAAGATAAGATCCCCAGCTATTCAAAATGGGCATCTTTAGGGTGGGAGCTAAATTTAAAAAACAATAAGGATGAGAGACAGGTGGGAAGGCCCACATGGGACCTAAAACGACCAGACTGTCTGTGTCCTCTAGGCTCTAGCCCAGCTGACTTCACCTTCTTCTCACTACATGTGTTTTCAAGAGGTGTGAAAAAGCTTTGTTGCTCAGTGGGTCCTACACATAGAGTGACAGAAGAATTTCTTTAGGTCAAGATTAGGATACAAAAGTGTAGGGTTATTTTATATTAGAGAATGGGTAGAAGCCATTAGAAAGAGCAGAAAGCTGGTCCTGAGTGAGGAGAAGATAGGAGTGGAAAGAGACAAAGCAAAAGACAAAGCATAGTATCCCAAAGAAAGCAAGGAAGAACGTCCAGGCTGAGGTCAGATGGGCGTTTGTATTTAAGCGGAGGGGGAAGTTAATGCAGCCAATTTCACAACATGTTGTGACTGAACGGTGTGTCCATTTTTCCTCAGGAAATGTTGAAGACACATTTTTCTAGGTATTTTCCATCCTTAGCGGTGATTGTTCATAGTTCCACATGAGATACTCAGGAATCACTGTAGGCATAAAGGAACAAATATTGAAAGACAAAATAGCTCAGAAAATGTAAAGAAAAAGAATTTCCATTTTCTTTTGCTTGATTTGTTGAGTTTATTAATGGTTTGTAAAAACAGAAATCCATGAAGGTGAGCGAGCTGGAGGCAAGAGAAAGGAGGCCGGTTGAGAGATTTTAGTCCTTCCTGAAAACCTATGAATTTACGTGTGTGTGTGTTTCTGTGTACATATCTACATATAGATATGTATATATACTTTTTGAGAAATGAAAATGATATTTTCATATATTGAAAGAGGCCAAGTGCCAAGGCTGAGGTCTACCATTCTATCTCTCTTGGAGGCTGAAGTGAGTAGATTGCTCTAGCTCAGGAGTTGGAGATCAGAATGAGCAAGAGCAACACTCTACCTCTACTAAGAATATAAAAATTAGGCAGTGTTGTTGGGGGTATGGGGGAGCTGTAGTCCCAGCTACTTGGGAGGATGAGGCTTGAGGATTGCTTGAGCCCAGGTGTTTGAAATTGCTGTGAGTTATGACATTCCTGTACTTTATTCTGGGGCAATAGAGTGAGACACTGGCTCCAAAATAGGTATTTAAACAATGAAAATACTTATCAGTTAATATCTGTTTTATTTTTACACCTCCTCTCTCTTTGTAAATTTTCGATTAAAATGAGGGTGGAAATGATTAGGTTACATGGTTTGTGTTTGCATGGTCAAGTCCATGTGGTAGATGTACCCATAGGAGGTGGTACCCATTGGAGGTGTGCCATATACTTTTTTTTTTTTTTTGAGACAGAGCCTCAAGCCATGGACCTGGGTAGAGTACCCCAGAATCACAGCTCACAGAAATCTCCAACTCCTAGGCTTAAGCGATTCTTCTACCTCCTCCAACCAAGTAGTTGGAACTACAGGCACCTGCCACAACACCCAGCTATTTTTTTTGCAGCCATCATTGTTGTTTGGCTTGCCCAGGCTGGATTCAAGCCTGCCAACTCAGGTGTATGTGACTGGTGCCTTCGCCGATTGAGCCACAGGTGCCGAGCCTTTTTAAAAAATTTTTTTAAGACATAGTCTCACTTTGTCTCAATCAGTAGAGTGCTGTAGCGTCACAGCTGACAGCAACCTCCAACTCTTGGTCTTAGGTGAACTCTCTTGCCTTGGCCTCACAAGTAGTTGAAACTACAAGTGCCCGACACAAGGCCCGACTAGTTTTTGTTGCAGTTGTCACTGCTGTTTTAGCTGGCCAGGACCTGTTTCAAACCCTACCCACTGAGCCCAGGCACCGCCCTGTCATATACCTTTACATTGTGCCTCTTAGGTGAGAGGACAGCAATCTCCCTCCCACTTCCCATCTAATTTTTGTATGATTTCACTCTAAAGACCAAAGATTCTTGAAATTTATAAGAATGAATTAGAGTTGGATTTTGTTTTTGTAACTGAGGAATGCAAGGCTCTGGATCCCTTTCAGCCTAATTCCCTCCTGTATATTTTAACTCTCTACAGGAGGACTGGTTTCCCCCTGCATTTTCCAAAAGTATGGAAGGCTGAGTGTAAATATACCTCATTTGTTTCCTCAGCCTAACTCTTTTAGGTCTTGCAATAAAATCCTCAATTTTCAGTTTCTTTCTCATTTTTCCAAATCCTAACTTTCCATCCAATTTACATTATTGATAGAGTCAAACTCTGCTCAAATAAGGTGGACTCCACCAAAAAAAGAATCAAACCCTTATCCTCTCCCACCAGATGGCCAACCTAAGATAGGAGAATGAGTCAACCCCCTATACTACTTCACTGGATGTCACATTTGGGAAATGTAAATAGGCCACCCCCCCACCCTTACAACAGATGTCCAACCCAGGAAAGGAAATGTCCAGATCGCCACATCCCTGACCATTAAATACCCCCCACCTTCCACTCCCATTTGCCATTACCCGAGTGTAGATTTATTTTCTGCAGGTTGGAAGTCTTACCCCACCTGCACCCAAGTGGAATAAAGCTATTTTAATTGCACAAACTGGGCATCCTTTTTCCTTTTATCTTGTGCCTCATAATAATCTTTCATCTTTGGCTCTGTAACTTTCAATTATCAATTGTTTTTCTCTTTATTTCTCAGTTCAAACGGATGCAGTATTTTTGTTATTTGTCATTTTTTTATGTAACAGTGGGTGATTATTTTCTAAATTGTTGGTTTTTATAAGTTTCTGAACATGAATCATAAGAAGAAAGAAGAAAATAATCCTGTGACACTCTGATCAAAATCTTTTTGCCCATGCCAACATGTTAGCTTTCTAATTAAAGTTCTAGCAGTTTACTTTTAGGCCAAAGGTATTTAATTTCCAAAGACATCGTAAATTTGAGTTTGAGAGAATTTATCAGCCCCTCCTAATACTTCTTTTGAAGGACAAAGTTTGTACTCAGGCAGTTATAAAAAATATTGTCTGTGGGCAACACCTGTGGCTCAGTGGGTAGGACACCGGCCCCATATGCCAAGGGTTGCAGGTTTGGGCTGGTCCCAGCCAAACTGCAACAAAAATATAGCCAGGTGTTGTGGTGGGCATCTAAAGTCTCAGCTACTCAGGAGGCTAGTGCAAGAGAATCACCTAAGCCCAGGAGTTGTAGGTTGCTGTGAGCTATAACGTGATAGCACTCTACCCAGAGCAATAAAGTGAGACTCTGTCTCTCAAAAAAAGGGGGGGGGTACTTTTTAAGTTGAATTCCAACCATTATTGACCATATACACTAAAACAGACAAATATTTTATAATATTGGAAGATACATATGAACGTAATCCTCACAAAATTAACCACCATTTCAGATTTGACTTTTTTTTTATATATTTTCAACAAACCACTTAAGCCTAATATGTTTTTCTCAGATTTTCAGTGGTCTTGAAATATCAAAAAGACCAAATTTAGAGTTTTTATTTTGGAAGGTTTCTCACATATCAAAGGCTGAAAACATTTATTTCTTCAAGCAAGATTATAAGCCAAAAGATTCTAAAGGAAATACATAGTCAACTGGATCAAATGTAAATTCCTTCACAAATGTCCTTTTATGAGCTTTATTTAACCTGCACAGACAATTTACAAACAGAAACCTTCTGGATTGCCCTGCCTATCACTTTCTGATATAACTTTTCTGTTTCGGGACAAAATTTACCACTCAATATCCATTTCTTACCCACTGTCCTTTTCCTTTCTCTCTAATGTCTCTCACTTTCAAAAACCAACTTTTCACAAAACAGGATCACAATTTTCTATGAAGTTAATTATTCACTTGGCTAGACTGATAATTAGAAGGTTTAAAAGGCAAAAATCTTATACTTTGACAAAGACTCGGTTTCCCAAACAATTTAAACAACCAAATTATTAAATTTTACAAATGAGAGACGTTTTGTGAAACATAGCATTGGTATAGGGTTTTTCCACTCAGGGCTGGACAGGGAACCCCCATTTTTCTGACTCAGGTGAGTTCAGAAGTCAGACTCCCAACTAGGCACAAACATGCCACACACTGCACAACACACCATATGAGTTCTAACAAGGTCATGAACAAGACAGCCCATAAAGTTTTAGATGACTCCACCCTGAGTAGGGAGCACATACCCTGACCCCCTCCTTCAACAAAAACTGCAAAGACCTAATAACTTTGCCCAAGGGTAGGGACTGCATTCATTTATTTGCTAAAATGCTCATTCACCTCATAAAGGTATTTTTCCCATCTACCAGGCACTGGCCAAATATCTCTTAGGGCCATGCAGGAGACCTCTGACTTGTGCCTACTCCCTCTGGTGCTCTCCACTTCATCTGCATGCCCCTTTATCCAACAAAATCCTATTTTGTTACTGATCTGCAGCGTGTGGGCTCAATTCTCAAAACCCTGAGATAAGGGACTGACTAAATAAAGAAATTCCAGTAACAAAACCACAACAAAGTCATCCTTTCTGATGTCTTTTCATTTACCCCTAAGTCTCACATGGCCATGTGGCTGCCAAGGACTAGGCCTGTCTGAGATGGAAAGCAGAAATCCTGAAACTTGTAGTTTGTCCCAGAATAGCCAGGGGATGATGTTGGAACAAGGGGAAAGAGGCCACTAACACAATATTTTTGCCCTGTGAAGGGGGTTGCTAAACCCCAACCATTGTTACCCATCTCTGCCAGTCTCTAAGTACTCATATGCACACAATTACCATCCTTTTCCTAATCTGGGCATCCTTGATTTCCCACTCAAACTGCCACTTAGTGATAGGAGGTGGAATCAAGACTTCTCTAGTGAGGGTAGGTCCAATCCCACCCTCAGAGTTTATGCCAGTCACACCACATACACACACTCTCATACACCTCTCACCAGACCTGCTGGCAATCTATTGCCCCAAGGGTTGATCGGACCCTAGTTTCTACCCAAATGGTGGGTGTCCGGTATCTATCCTACCTTGTCTTAGATGTCTCCCAGTGCAGGTACCAGTTCCTCCATGCCAGTTCTTCCCTGTTTTTTAATTGGTCCTATTTCCACCCAGTTGAGACATCCACACAGGGAGGCCCAATGGGGAGAAAGAGCACCCAAACACCACGTTTGTAAGAGGAAAGGCTTTATTTCACCTGGCAAAGAGAAAGTCAGAAGAATTCAAAATGGTCATACTTCCCAAGTTGCTCTGTCTTCTTCTGTTTATCCCCAGTCAAAAACTTCCTGCCCATGGGTTTCTTTCTCATTGGTCAGTTTAAATCAAGTTAGAGAAGCTTTTCCTGCCCTGACAGGACTACAGGATTTCCCAGTAGTAGATATTTCCAGTTTCAGAAAAGTTAAGTTTTTATAAATTCCTAACACCTGAGTCACCATGGGGAAGACCCTGTAGGTGTATCCTTGGGGTCTCCTTGAAATGATCTCTGTTCTCTTAGACCTCACCCTTTCTGGTATCTTCTCTCAGCGCAGCACATTGCATGCTGTCCCAAATAATGAAGGTACAAAGGGCCAGCTGCCAATTTTCAATCGTCCTTCTTGAGTAGTTATGATTTGTGGTGTGCCAAAATTTTCCACTACAGTCACTTTACATAGGGAAAAAGGAAAGTTGTAGCTAAATGTACTCTTTATTTTTTCCAATTAAATTGACTTTATTCTATTTGGGTGTGGGTTGGGTAGGATTTTCAACCAGGAAGAAATCTACATGTGGGTAATGGTGAAGGGAGGGGGTTAAAGGTCAGGAATTTGGGGGTTGGGACATTCCCTTTCCTGAGTTAGACACCTGTCATAAAGGTGGGAGTTGGCTCATTTACCTTTCCCAGGTGGGATATCCCTAGGGTAGGGTAGGAGGTTGACCCATTCACCTTTTGGGTTTTTTCTGCAGTTTTTTGCTGGGGCTGGGTTTGAACCCGCCACCTCCAGCATATTGGGACCTGTTAGGTAATTGCCCCAGAGAAAGCTCCTCCCCCAGAAAGCCCCTTCCTGACTGACCAAGACTAGCTGTCTCACTCTTAAAGTTACAGCTACCTGCTGAAAATTTAAAACTTATGGCCTGCCCCTAATGACTTTTCCCACCAGAGCAGTAACTCCTTATTGGCTATTCTACCATCCCATCACCATTCTGAGACTTCCCTTAACCAAACTTATATAAAGGTGCACTGCTTCCTGTAGTCTCTCTTGCTCTCTCACTCTCTCACTCTCATTCTCTGTCTCTTTTCTCTCCTCCTTGGTGCTGCTCTGCAGCATCCTTCCCTCACCAATAAAGACCTTTTGTACAAGCCTTGGTGGTCTGTGAGATCTCTCTTTGTCAAGTGCCACTCCTTTGAGCCACAGGTGCCACCCCCCCCTTTTTTTTTTGAGACCAAGTCTCACTTTGTTACCTGGTAGACTGCCATGGCTTCACATCTCACAGCAATACAGCAATTTCAAAGTCTTGGGCTCAAGTGATTCTTTGCCTCAGCCTCCAAGCAGCTAGGACATGAGTCGTATGCCACACACCCAACTATTGTTCAGCGACAAGGTCTCACCCACTCTGGCTCAGGCTGGTCTCCAACCTGTGAGCTCAGTTAATCTACCTGCCTCAGCCTCTGAAGTGTTGGGATTACAGTCGTGATCCACTGGACCCGGTTACACATACTTTTATTTATAACAAAATTTACAAAATATTTACAGATTATTCTCTGTGTCTTTCCATCTCTTTCTAAAATTTTTTAATCAATATTTTGTAAAGGTATATTTAGCTACAATTTTCAATGTTCATTATGTATAGTGACTTTTGGGGACAACCTGTAAATTTTTATAAACTACCTTTATAGGGCAGCAATCAGGCATTGTGTCTCTGTCTTTCAATTATCCTGATATCTTCAGACTTAAAACCAATCCCGAGACTAGAAGGCCAGAAGCTGATCCTGGATGATAAATATGTGTTGAGTATACCTGAGAATGTCCTCATTCTCATTTTTCTGTTTCTCTAATTCTCATGAATGTACATAGGGCACTAGCTGCATCCCGCCAGTGCAAGACCCAAATCAGCAGGTCCAAATTCTGAGTCCAGGTCCTTCCACAGACACTGCCACCTTCTTCGAACGCTGGAGACTTTAAAGTGTCAGTAAACTCCGTCCTGTTTCAAGATTGTGATTGTGGTCTTCCTTGAACCAAAGTTATTTGTTTTGTTAGAAAGTGTTGGGCAGAAGGGACTCTGTACAGTGTTTGCTTTCTCTAGCTGAGTGCTGCTTCAGTCCAGAAAAAGTAACAGCAGCAATAGGGAGAATTGTTTAAGCCACTTGCTAGATTCATTCAAAATGTGCAAATTTTTAATCAAAGCCAAGATTGACTATTCCCTCCTGAAACGTCAAAGTTCGAATGCAAGAGTTGGTGGAAGAACAAACAGTTTATTCAAGAGCAACGTGAGGAGATGGATGACTACTGTTGCAAAGAACACCTCATGTTCCTGAGCTGACCACAAGGTGTTGAGAGGGGAAAGGAGCTTGGGAAACCATGTCTCATTGAAATGGTTTCTTGCCATCTGGCAGTCTGGTTGACATCAGCTAGACCAAAATAGAAATGGGGGTTAACTGCACTATTTTCCTTCATGGGGAGTTGTGCAATGTTGATGCTATAGTGAATGGCTCAAAACCCTTCTTGCAATTTATTCTTTCATGAGGCAGAGTCTCACTTAGTCACCCTCCATAGGGTGTTATGACATCACCACTCACAGCAAACTAAAACTCCTAGGCTCAAACCATCCCTTGCCTCGTCCTTCCAAGTAGCTGGGACTACAGGTGCCTGCGTCAATGCCTAGCAGTTATAGAGACAGGCTCTTAATCTTGTTCAGGCTGGTCTGGTACTCCTGAGCTTGGACAAGCCACCTGCCTTTGTCTTCCAAGAGTGCTGAGATTACAGACTTGAATCATCTGGCTGGCCTTTCTGAAATTCTTAAGGAAGGACATAAATAAACATTGTGAAATAAAACTGATTATTTGTTTGAAAATAGAGTAACTGCTTCAGGGGTCCTCAAACTTTTTAAAGAGGGGGTCAGTTCACTGTTCCTCAGACCGTTGGAGGGCCTGACTATAGTTAAAAAAAAAAAACTATGAACAAATTCCTATGCACACTGCACATATCTTGTTTTGAAGTAAAAAGAAACAAAACAGGAACAAATACAATCACACCACTGCATGTGGCCCCCAGGCCGTAGTTTGAGGACCCCTGATAGAGGGGCATACTGAGAAATATCTTCTATGCATACTAAAGCCTGAGAGGAAATGCTTAGCTAGGTGTTTCTCAGCCCAGGCTTCCAGGTAGGATTCCATAGCCAGTTCAAAGAAGTATCATCATCTGTGATTCTGCCTGCCAATAGATTCTATTAGTGTGGCTGGTGTCATCATGTGGCCCCCTGTGATGCCTAAAGGAAGGCCAATGTCAAGCATGATGGTTTCCAGATACATTTGAGACAGTCAAGTTTATATTTTTCTAGGAAAAGGTCAGAGGGCCCATATTCCCATTTATAAAGCAGAAATTGCTGGCAGGGAGGGCTGGAGGCCAAGAAATGAGAAGCTTACACTTTGGTCTTTATATGGATCCTCCTTCTTTCTGACTCTGTCCCCTGATAAAGATTAGGAAAGGGTAAAAATTTTTCTGTACTTCGAGGTCCCTGTGCCTGCGGATGTGGTGGTAGCAGGTGAAGAGTTTGTACTGATGCCTTTAAAGGCATATTGTAAAGGTGCAGAAGTAATGTGTCCAGATGATCTCACCTGAGAAGGAATTCAGACTCGGCACCTGTGGCTCAAGCAGCTAAGGCTCCAGGCACATACACCTGAACTGGCAAGTTTGAAACCTGCCCAGGCCCACCAGACAACAATAACGGCTGCAACCAAAAAATAGCCAGGCGTTGTGGCGGGTGCCTGTAGTCCCAGCTACTTGGGAGGTGGAGGCAAGAGAATTACTTGAGCCCAGGTTGAAGATTGCTTTGAGCTGTGATGCCACGACACTCTACTCAGGGTGACAGCTTGAGACTGTCTCCACAAAAAGAAAAAAAAAGAAAGAAGTAAGTGATTGCTTCTCGGGTAACTGAGTCCAAGGACCAGTGCTGTGTCCATGTTTCTCCTGCAATGTTCTCAGACTTTTCAAACCTTTAGGTTTCTACTTGTGATGTTTCTGGTGAATGAGGTTTGTTTAAATACTCTTTTCCTCTTTTTTTTTAATAGTCACGAGGCTCCAAACTCCTTCTCTACATATGGCCGAGTCTTCTTTCCAGTCTGTCTCCATCCGGGCTCCTCATATGCCCTAAAAAATTCTGACTTTCAATTTGTTCCCAAAATAGTGAAAATGTTCCATTTCTGTTGAAAATGAAAAAATGTGGATGCCCAAGATTTTCATTGTGGATGAGATTCACTGGATAGTAACAAAGAAGGGGAGGCTGACAGGTTCTATGTAACATAGGATGATGTCCATGCACTTTTACAGAAGATGGCATTAACTACCTAGAGTAATTCAAAGTTCTCAAACCCAGAATAATTAGAAAATAGTTGCTTTCTAGGTTGATAAAGAAGGCTATCTAAAGACACGATTAGAGATTAGAAGATATGTCAGATATCTGTAACTGGAACTTTGCCAAAACTAGGTTTTTCTCAAACTAGTTTTTATCAGATTATGATTCAGTTTTTTTGGCCAGTATAGTCACAGCAGTGATGTTGGGCTTGCACTTGTGAATCAGCACCTGATACTAATTTGTCCTATTACAGTTAATGTTAATTTTATTCACTCAGTTATGGTGCTCTTGGACATATATTCCATTGTGGAGTTCAGTATATCTTCTGTATTCTTAATAAGAACTTGGAGAGATTATTAAGTAATATGAGCAAATCAAAACAGTTATTGAGGGTGTACCCCTTTCTTCTTAGTTTCTCTTCCATATACCTTTCTTTGGAAAGTAAAAGTTGTCAACTTTGTTTACTGCTTCAAGAATCAACTGGGGTAAATCCAGTGTCTGCAGTTCACTGCATGTTTGACAAAATATCATCATGGGACTGAAGTATTGTCACTCCTTTTGAGCTAGTTGGAAATTTAGAAATGGAATCTTCACCCCATATCATCCTAATAATAATCTGCATTTTTTCAAGATCTCCAATTCTTGTACACATTCAAACTTTAAAGTTACCATTTATTTCACCATGACATTGTCATATAAAAAACATACACAGTTTATGACATATGAAGTGAATAAGGCACAAAATTATACATGCCTGTATTGGTGGCCTTTTATTTCTACTGTGTCAACCAAAAATGTCTGATGTGTACACTGGTTTTGTGGATGCCATTCCAACCCCTTTCTTCAGTTTTTGACAACACATGAAGGAATATATCTCATCTATACCTATTAGGTAATTGTATTTACTCCTATAAGTCAGCAAGAGTTTTCTTCATTCATTTAACTAAAAGTGAAGTTTATGGCTTAGTGCCTATAGCACAGTGGTTATGGCACCAGCCACGAACACCCTGGCTGGTGTGTTCGAACCTGGCCCAGGCCAGCTAAACAACAATACAACAAAACAATAGCCAGGCATTGTGGTGGGTGCCTGTACTGCCAGCTAGGAGGCTGAGGCAAGAGAATCAATTAAGCCCAAGAGTTTGAGGTTGCTGTGAGCTGTAACGCTACAGCACTCTACTCAGGGTGACAGCTTGAGACTCTGTGTAAAAAAAATAAAAAGTGAAATTCCATATCCCCATGTTTTCTTGGTTTTTTTTCAGGGAGTGTTGACATTCGAGGACGTGTCTATTGAATTCTCTATGGAAGAGTGGGTCTGCCTGGACCCTGCTGAGCAGCATTTGTATCAGGAAGTCATGTTAGAAACCTACAGAAACCTGGTCTTGCTGGGTGAGGACAAGTTATATACATAGTTCTGGTTCTACACTAAACAATTGGTATTCTCTCTTTGTAGAAGGATTTTATTCAGTTTATTCATTGAGTATCAGGTTCTTGTTTCTATGGAAAACTTTAGGATATCTTGGTATAGAAAAGAAAAAATTGGAGTTGTTTCATTTGGGCATTAATCTTACCAATTTTTGAGCTGATTTATATTCTTCCTTAGATTAATGGAAATTTCAAAAATTTCATGGCCTAGATTGTTACTCATACCTTTAAGTCTGATTTCTAGCACCAAATTTGATTGCAGTAGTTTTGGTAGTGGATGAGATATGAATGTTCTAACTTTAAATACTTTTTTAAAAAGATTCTGAAGATCCGGCGGCACCTGTGGCTAAGTGTGTAGGGCGCCCACCCCGTATACCGAGGGTGGCGGGTTTAAAACCGGCTCTTGACAAAACTGCAACAAAAAATGAGTGGAGGGTGCCTTTAGTCCCAGCTACTCGTAAGGCTGAGGCAAGAGAATCACCTAAGCCCAGGAGTTGGAGGTTGCTGTGAGCTGTGAGACGCCACAGCACTCTACGGAGGGCAATAAAGTGAGACTCCGTCCTTACAAAAACAAAGTTTCTAAAGTTTCTGCAAGGAAATCTGTTTGGGGCACTATTTCAGGATCTTCTAAAATGTCCTTTTCTCTACTTCACCAAGGCATTCGATTGCCAATTAAAGAATCCCAATTTTTTTTTTCCCCCTAATAAAACAGGTCTTGCTGTCTCTAAGCCAGAACTCATAACCTGTCTGGAGCAAAGCAAAGAACCCTGGAACATGAAGACACACCAGACACCAGTCAAGCACCCAGGTAGGTTAGAGTGAGTGAAGCAGGTAACACAGGTCAGAGGTCCAAGTTCAATGAGTAAAACACACAATAGGGTTAGGGAAGCTCAGCTTCCTTGGAAATTATTTCTGAGAAGCCTGGGTTTCTTTACCTTGTTTTACATAAAAGCATCTCTGTTCTTTTTTTTTTTTTCTTTTTAGCATCTCTGTTCTTGTTTATATTATTTTTTATTTTTATTGTTTTCTTATTAACACAGAGTCTCACTCTCTTGCCTCACACTATAGTGCCAAGACATCAGCCTAGCTCACAGCAACCTTAAATTACTGGTGTCAAGTGATTTTTTTATCTCAGCCCCCACAGTAGACAGGACTATAGGTTTCTCCACATTGGCCGGCTTATGGTTTTTCTATTTTTTTGGTACAGGGGCATTCTCATTTTTACACAGGCTAGTCTGGAACTTGTGAGCTGAACTTGGCTCCCAGAGTGCTAGGCATTATAGTTGTGAGCCACTATGCCTGTTCTTGGTTTTAATTTCCAGAAGGACCTTACTTTTCACTGATATTCCTTCTAGGGTACAGTGAGAATGAAAGAACTTTCTATGTCTTACATATGAGTGCAGGTTGTGACTGCTCTTCCATTGCTTTTAAGGACACTAAATATGTGTGTATTTTTTAGTATACCTGTGAAATTATTTTTAATATTCTTTAGGCTGGGTGTGGTGGCTTACACCTGCAATCCTAGCACTGTGGGACCCAGTTTGGGGTGATAGCTTGAGCTCAGGTGTGTGAGACCAACCTAAACAAGAGTGATACCCTGTCTCTACTAAAAATAGAAAAATTATCCAGGCACTGTAGTGGTTGTGTGTTGTCCCACCTACTGGGGGCTAGTGGTGGGGATGAGGTTGGATAATTTCTTGCACCCAGGAGTTTGAGGTTACTGTGAGTTAGGCTGATTTTATGACAGTGTAGCCTGAACAACAGAATGAGACTGTGTCTGAACAAAAGGATTTTTTTTTTTTTTTTTTTTTTGCAATTTTTCGCCGGGGCCAAGTTTGAACCTGCCTGCTCCAGTATATGGGGCTGGCACCACACTCCTTTGAGCCACAGGTGCTGCCCTTTTTCTTCTATTTTCATTTGAGATAGTCTCAAGCTGTCTTCCTGAGTGGAGTTTCGTAGCATCACAGCTCACAGCAACCTCCACTCTTGGGCTTAAGCGATTCTGTTGCCTCAGCCTCCCAAGTAGCTGGGACTACAGCCTCCTGCCACAACACCCGGCTATTTTTTGGTTGTAGTTGTCATTGCTATCTGGCAGGCCCGGGATGGATTCGAATCTCCAGCTCTGGTATATGTGGCTGACACATGATCCACTTGAGGTACATGCGCAAAGCCTCACCAACTCTTTTTTTGATGTGGAAGGTTCATGTTGAGTAATCCACTAGTAATCTAAGGGAGCATTCTTAGCGATAACACATGTATTTTTTTTTTTGCTGCCTTCAAGATTCTCTTTTTGTGTGTGACTTTCAAATCATTGATTTTCACCTGTCTTTTTATGGGAGTCTTTGTTTCTCCTAGCTGAAGTATGATGAGCTTTCTTCATTCTTCATATCTTTTTCCTTACATTTAAGACTGGTCAGTTGGGTGGCGCCTGTGGCTCAGTGAGTAGGGTGCTGGCCCCATATGCCGAGGGTGGCGGGTTCAAACCCAGCCCCCGCCAAACTGCAACAAAAAATAGCTGGGCGTTGTGGCGGGCACCTGTAGTCCCAGCTGCTCGGGAGGCTGAGGCAAGAGAATCGCGTAAGCCTAAGAGTTAGAGGTTGCTGTGAGCCGTGTGATGCCACGGCACTCTACCCGAGGGCGGTACAGTGAGACTCTGTCTCTACAACAAAAAAAAAAGACTGGTCAGTCATTTTCATTGTGTTCAATACCCTAATTTTTCTGTTTTTACTTGGTTGTCTGTATCATTCCTATTTTATGCATTTAGCATTATTCATTTAAAAGTGTAGGGTAATTTGGACATCTCTAGTTTTTATGGTTAATTCCAGATCATTTTTTTAGTTTTTTGGGTTATGTCCCCCCCTAACATTTTGTATGTTTTAAGCTTTCATTGATTTTTGAAGACTAGAAACGCCACCTTTCACAAACTTTGTGATATGGCTGTATCCTGCAGGACTCTGACACACATTGTACAAAAAACAGAGAGCTGTACATTTAGACAGTGTTTTTTCTGTAGAAATGTGTGGCTATTTTTTCAAGGAAGCATTTTTCTACGTGTCCTCTTTAGAGTTTCTCATCACTTCCTAGACCTGAATCTGTCTGTTACATCGGAGTCTCTCTGCTGCTATAATAATGTTATCCCTTTGTTATCCCCCCAGTCTGTCTTACACACTATTGCACCGTTCCTTCCAGCACACTCACTGATGGGAGTCAGCAACCTTTCTTTGGAGACACCCTCAAAAGCAAGAAGGTTTAACACAGGTGTCATGCTTTTCCTTTTGAGGACTAAGCTGTGATTTGGAAGTTTACCTCCATTTTCACTCTTTTGTATTAAGATGGCATAAATTCTGTGATGGGGTAAATATGAAAAACTTTTCTTTTTATTCTATTTGGCTCCTTTGTTATTATTATTGTTTTTTTTATTATTTCCTATTATTATTGATGATATTTCACGTTATATACACACACACAAAAATTTATGTATGTAGGTATTTATTTATTTCAGCCTGAGTAATTGTCATTCTTGAATGAGTGCTCTGTTGTCAGGGCTCACAGGCTCAGTCTTCTGGGTGCAGGAGATCTTCTTGCCTCAGCCTCACGTGTTGCTGGGACTAGAGGCATGTGCCACTGTGCTGGACTAATTTTTCTATTTGTGGTAGAAATGGGGTCTCACTCTTGCCTAGGTTGATCTCAAACACCTGTGCTCAAGAGAGTCATTCACCTCAGTCTCCCAGAGTTCTAGGATTAAAAACATGAGCCAACACCCAGCCTATACTTTACCTCTACACCTTCTGCTTACCTGTTGTGCTGCAAATTCCTACCTGGTTTTCAGAATTCCCCAAAATGGAGTGTATACATGCAACATTTATTTATCTTTAATATAATTATCACCTACCTATTATATTATGGCATGTTCTTTATGTTCTTTACCTGATTTTGCAGATCAAATGTGCAATGTATATTTACTGGATTCTGCTAAAAAGCCAGTGGCTAAAATTGTTATTCTTTAAATTTCTTTCAGCTCTATATAATCATTCTACTGAAGATCATTTGCAAGAGAGGGGCACAAATATTTTATTTCCAGATATGATCCTGAGCAGATATCAAAGCTGTGACTCTGAGAATTTAAACTTAACAAAAAATTGGGAAAGTGTGTATGAGTGTGATGAGCAGAAAGTATGTTACAGTGGACTTGACCAATGTTTAACAGGTACCTATGGCAAAGTCTTCCAATGTAGAAACTCTTTGAACACCTTCAGACAATTGTCAAATCTCAATAGACAAACATTGATATATACCTTAGAGAAAACTTTTAATTGTAAAAGGTATGGGAAAGCCTCTAACTTCTGCTCACATGTTACAGAACATAAGATAACTCATGTTGGAAAAAAACAGGCCAAATGCAAAGAAGGTAGCCATGTTTTTCAGTGCTGCTCAAGATTTCATACTGGAGAGAAACTGGACAAGTATGAAAATGATGGCAAATGTCTTAGCCATAGTTCAAAATATTGTAACCATGAGAATTTTTATACTGGTGAAAAAACCAGCAACTACAAGGAATGTGACAATCTTACCAAGCAGTACTCACATGTTTCTGGACAAAAAAGAATTGATTCTGGAGAGAAACCCTTCAAACGTGAAGAATGTGAGAAAACCTTTAACCAGCACTCTCTCCTCTTTACACATCAAAGAATTCATTCTGGAGATAAACCCTATAAATCTCAGGAATGTGGCAAAGCCTTTAATAATTACTCAAAACTTTCTGTACATCAAAGAATTCACTCTGGAGACAAACCCTACAAATGTCAAGAATGTGGCAAAACTTTTAACCGGCACTCAAACCTTTCTGTACATCAAATAATTCACTCTGAAGAGAAACCCTACAAATGTCAAGAATGTGGCAAAGCCTTTAAGCACTACTCAACCCTTTCTGTACATAAAAGAATTCACTCTGGAGAGAAACCCTACAAATGTCAAGAATGTGGCAAAACTTTTAACCGGTACTCAAACCTTTCTGTACATCAAAGAATTCACTCTGGAGACAAACCCTACAAATGTCAAGAATGTGGCAAAACTTTTAACCGGCACTCAAACCTTTCTGTACATCAAATAATTCACTCTGGAGAGAAACCCTACAAATGTCAAGAATGTGGCAAAGCCTTTAAACACTACTCAACCCTTTCTGTACATAAAAGAATTCACTCTGGAGACAAACCCTACAAATGTCAAGAATGCAGCAAAGCCTTTTATGTGTACTCATGCCTCTCTAAACATCAAAGAATTCATTCTGAAGAGAAATCCTACAAATGTCAAGAATGTGGTAAAGCCTTTAAGCAGCACCCAGGCCTTTTTATACATCAAAAAATTCACTCTGGAGAGAAACCCTACAAATGTCAAGAATGTGGCAAAGCCTTTAAGCAGCACTCAGGCCTTTCTGTACATCAAAGAGTTCACTCTGGAGAGAAACCCTACAAATGTCAAGAATGTGGCAAAGCCTTTAACCATTACTCAAGCTTTTCAGTACATCAAAGAATTCACTCTGGAGACAAACCCTACAAATGTCAAGAATGTGGCAAAGCCTTTAACAATCACACAAGCTTTTCAGTACATCAAAGAATTCACTCTGGAGAGAAACTCTACAAATGTGAAGAATGTGGCAAAGCCTTTAAACAACACTCACACCTTTCTAGACATCGAAGAATTCATTCTGGAGAGAAGCCCTACAAATGTCAAGAATGTGGCAAAGCATTTAACCATCACACAAGCTTTTCTAGACATCTAAGAGTTCACTCTGGAGAGAAACCCTACAAATGTCAAGAATGTGGCAAAGCCTTTTCCCAGCACTCAGGCCTTTCTGTACATCAAAGAATTCATTCTGGAGAGAAACCCTACAAATGTCAAGAATGTGGAAAATCCTTTAAGTACCACACAAGCTTTTCTAGACATCAAAGAATTCACTCTGGAGAGAAACCCTACAAATGTGAAGAGTGTGGCAAAGCCTTTATCTGTGTCTCAAACCTTTCTGTACATCAAAGAATTCACTCTGGGCATAAAACTGACAAATTTAAATAATGTACTAAAGCCTTTTACCTTAGTTAAACTCGTGGTGAACATCACAGAATTACTTTTGGAGAGAAACTCTACAAATGTGAAGAATGCGGCAAAGCATTTACACTGTACTCAACCCTTTCTGTACATCAAAGTATTCATTCTTGAAAGAAACTCCACAGGGGTCAAAATGTGGCATAGACTTTCATTAGTTTGTAAACATTTCTAGACATTTAAGAATTTATTGTGGAGAGAAACCTTATAAATATGGACAACATGGCAAACTAACTCACATTCAATCCTCACTGTACATAGATGAAATCATACAGGAGAGAAACCTTCCATTTGAAGACTGGCAGTGCCTTGACCTGGTATTCATAGCATGCTAAGCATAGAAGAATTCCAACTGGAGAGTAATCCTACAAATGTGAGCAGTGTGGCAATGACTTAAACAGAGCTCAACCCTTACTACACATAAAAACAGTCATATTGGAGAGAAATCTTCCAAATGCCAATAATGTGGCAAATGTTTTCAGTAGTCCTCAGTCTTTGTAAACATAAGAGAAACCATAGGAGGAAAAATGGAAACAATGTGAAGATGTGGCAAAGCCTCATGCCAGTATGCACTGTTTTCTGTACACAATAAAATTCATGTTGAAGAGAAAGTCTACAAATGTGAAAAGCTTCACAACTGTTTAGTGCTTAAATCATTGTATAAATAAAAAAAATTATAAAATAGAAATCACCTACAAATGAAAGTATCAAATCCTATAACCACTACTCATTTCAGTACATAAAAGAATTCATAGAGAAATTCTACTTATATGAAGAGTATGACAATATCTTTAAATATATCTCATGCTTTTCCAATCCTAATTCAAATGGAAGAAATACTCTACAAATGTCAGTCACATCTCACAGCCTTAAAGTTGTGTTTATCCTGTTAGATAGGGCTAAGGAGAGACGGGGCAGATGACAGTAGGAGATTTTTTGTCCATACTTAGAGGAACAAATTGAGCAGAGGGGGCTTCCAAGAAAAAAAAGCTGACATTTCAAGGCTTCCCAAAACTGAACTGATGTTTGTTCTACAAAAACGAGTCTCAGAGTTAGAGAGGCCACAATGTGGAGATATGGCCAAGGCCACAAAAAAGGCACTTTGCAGTGGGCATACAAGTAAGAGGACCGTAAGCTCAAGTGATCTATTTTCATTAACATAATACAATTTACACCAGTTCTATCATACTCTACAATTACAATGACAAATAGTGTCCATTGATAACAATGATAGAAATGGGAGGACTCTCCATTCTGGAAGGTTTTCCATTTTCCAAAAAAAAAAAAAAAATCATGAATATTTTATCACCACACCACTTAACATAGAATTGGAAAATCCATGTAAGGGGCAACATCTTACTAATCCCAGGGTCTTCTCTGCTTGAGAATGTAGATGTGTTCCTTCCCTGGAGTGCACAGTTCTTTACTAACTTTGTCCTTTTAAACAATTGTATCTGCTTGTTCTGCTCATTTGTTTCACTGTCTTAGTTGTAATAGCCACTCTTTGACACTTGGAACAAAAAAATGGAAAACACACCTCACCTCTGGTCCCCTAATATCTGAAATTTTGGTGCCACCATCTTCATTAAAAGATTTGTCAAAAGGGCAGTGTCTGTCACTCAAAGGAGAAGGGCGCCATACCCATATGCTGGAGGTGGTGGGTTCAAGCCCAGCCCTGGCCAAAAACTGCAAACAAACAAACAAAAAAGATTTGTCAAAGTTTTCCAGAGACATACATCATTTACTCCTGAAGTGTCAGAGCATAGAAATCTTTAAACGTCTGCCCTACTTGGAAATTTTCTTCCACTAATTAAAAAAAAAAAAAAAAAACAGATTCAAAGCAGTAGACTTGCTCTTTCTGGACCTGACCAAGCACCAGTCGCCATCATGTAAATTGATACAGCACAAGAACCAAAAGTTTCGACACAAGGAGCTCAAAATCTGGGTATTTAACTAATGCTGCTGGTCAAGCTGTCCAGGTTTCTGGGCAGAAAGACCAACTCTACCCTCAACCAGGTGGTCCTGAAGATGTTTTTTATGAGTTGCACCAATTGGCCACCACTCTCTCTTTCGTGGATGATATAAAAGATGAAACTTCCTGGCCAGGAAAACAAAACAGCTGTGTTTGTGGGGATCATAACTGATGTTGTGTTGGTTCAGAAGTGCCCAAACTGAGGGAATGTTCCTTGTGCATGTGCAGCTGGACCTGCATCCTCATCCTCAAGGCTGGGGAAAGAGCCTCACCTTCAACAAGCTTGCCCTGGACTCCAGCGAGGGCTGTGGCACTGTTCTGCTTTCCGGTTTTCACAAGGGCCAGGAGCAGTACCAGCATTTTGGCAAAGACGCATGAATCCCACACAGCAACACCAAATACTGTTTCCACTGGAAGGGCTGAAAGTTCAAGTGTACCAGCGGCCAATGGGACAGCACAGGCTACAAAAACTAACCCTGGAAACTACTATCTTATTAAAAATATTTTGGATGCAAAAATAAACAAAAAACAACAAGCAACAGTGTACTTGACTGAACTGCTCAACCTCTAAATGTTATAGTAGAAGCGGCTACACAGTTTTTTGAAAATGACTTACAAGAGAACAAGAAAAAGATTTAAAATTTGCAGTCCTTGCTTTACAAATTGGATCATTGCAGAAGCAATAGCGGTCCTCTGAAAATAAATTAACGTTATCTTGTTTTATTCCTCGTATGTATGCAGATACTACAGAAAATCTGAACATTGGAAAGTTTATTGTCTGGTGTTAAAAAAAAAAAAAAAAAGAAAAGAAAAGGAAAACAAAAGCCTCCCCATGCCTCAGAAAGGTAAATTTTCTCCTGTTGGACAGTATTCAGTTGATGGATGGCTACAGCTGATCCTCAATCCCACCCCACCATTAAACTTAAAGTAGAGGATCAGGAACTGGAATTTTTGATTGACACTGGTGCGACATTTTCTCATTTGATCAGAAGAATTATCTCTACCTCTCACCTCTGATTCTATTCAAGCTAATGGAGTCTCTCCACAACCTACTTCATTATCTCTCAGAGTTCTACTATATCTCTAGGTTCTGTTAACACTCACCATGCCTTTCTAATATCTGATTCTCAGCAGCAAACATTTTTGATAGAGACCTGTTATGTAAATTGAAGGCTACATTGTAATGTAATGAAAATAGTATTTTTATGTTTCTGCTCTCAGATGAAACTCCAAACTTCCTACTGTCTTTAATGGAAACCCACTCTGATTTAATTCAATAGTCTCTTAATGAGACTATTGTAGGGGGTGTCCCACATAGACTTTGGGCAAAACATGTAAATGAAATCTGACTACTACTATGTCCAGAGACTTTAAGCATCTCCTGAAAAAAAAAAAACAACCTTTTCCCTCAGTAGCTGAATGCCCCCTCTCATGAGATGCAAAACAGGAAATACACCTATAATAGACTCCCTTTTACAGCAGAGAGGACTCATTTTTAACACCTCACCCTGTAACATCCCAATTCTACCAGTGAAAAAGGAAGGAAAAATTGATTCAGATGGGAATCAAATCTACCGATTTGTACAAGATCTGAGAGCCATAAACTCCTCTGTAATCCCTGTACACTCTGCTGTACCAAATCCAGCTATAATCCTTAATCTTGATTCCTGCTAATGCAGCCTGGTTTACAATGGCTCATCTCTGCCCAGCTTTCTTTTCAATTCTCTTGCACCCTGATTCACAGTTTCTCTTTGCATTTACCTTCAGAGAGAGACAATAAAGACCTGAATTCTCCAAGGATAATCTGAATCTCCTTCAATATTCTCTGAAAGTATCAAGGCTGATTTAGACTCTTATATCTTTACCTGTGGATCTGCTCTGGTTCAGTACATTCATGATGTTCTACTCTGTAATCACACTAAACAAGGTGCCCTCTTAGACTCTCTCATTCTATTAAAATCTCTAGCTAAAAAAGGCCATAAAGCCTCTCAGTTCAAACTCCACTGCGTACAGAACACTTACTTAGTTAGGACCCAAAATATCTCAAGGCACTCAAAAACTCACCCCAAAACACCTTGAGTCAATTTTGTCTATTCCCTTTCCCAAAACTAAAAAATAAGTAGGTATAATTCTAGGGACAGCTGGCTACTGTCCCCGATGGATTGCCAACTTTGCTGCCCTCACTAAGTCATTATATTCCCTTCTTCCTGACAGTATCCAAGAGCATATCCTCTGACCTAGCAGGCATTAGACTTCTTTAAAATTCTCAAATTAGTATTATCCACATCTCTTTCTCTGGGCTTACCCAGTTTTGATAAACTTTTCCATTTATACTGCCATAAAAATAATGGAATTGCTGCTGGTATTTTAGGACAGCCTTTTCCCTTTCAGATCTATCCTATAGAGTATATTTCATTTCAATCAGATCCCTTGGCTGCAGGCATGTCCCCATGCTTATGTGCGGTAGTGGCAGCTGCCACCCTAATTAACAAAGCCAGCACCCTCATATTAGGTTCCCCTATTCATCTACATGTTCCCCACACTCTCTTACAAGTTCACAAACAGCATCTCTCTACTAGATGATGGACCACCTATGAACAATCCTCACTAACCAACCCCTCCACTATTTTACACCATTGCAACATTTTAAATCCAGCTACATTCCTACCTCCCCCTGATGAAGACCTCCTACTACATTTCACATGACTGCCTCTCAGCTGTTGATGTGATTTTAAAACAATGAGAAAATTCCTCAGGAATTCCTTTAGACATACCAGACTTAATTTTCTTTTGTGAAGGCGATTTCAAAGATAGTGTAGGGATTATGGTGAAAATTGCCCCTTTCCCTTGGTTGATTCACTGGAAGATCTACTCACAATACTGGTAGATTTATAAAAGAAAGATTTATTTCTAAATATGTGCACGAGGGGAACCACAGAAATGATAATGCAAATGATAAGTTCAGAGACTTTTATAGATGTCTTTTGGAAAGGATGGGGAAGAATATGGAAAGTATAGGTGCAGCAAGTGATTGCTAGGGGGCAGTGTGTGTAGATGGGTGGAAAGAGATTTATCTGTAGATTAACCTCAGAGACAGGTATCCTGCTTCAAATAACTCTGGGATCAGATCTATTAGCATGGAAAAAGAAAGTCAGCAGCCCCTTCTGATAATCAGGTTGCTCAGGTTTTATGTAGAAAGACAAAATGCCTCCTTTAATGCTTCCTGATCATGAATGACCTTTAAGTCAAAATATTCTTTATATCAATGAGTCACATATTGGGGCAAAATTTCCTTAGCTCCTTCAATAGTATAATAGCTGGCTATACTATAGTTTCTCCACATGAAATCCTGGAGGCATACTCCCTGCCTACTATAAAATCAGCACAATCTGCTGAACTTATAGCTCTCACTAGAGCTTGCACATTGGCACAAGGAAAAACTGTCACTACACAGACTCTAAACATGCCTTTGAAGTCTGCCATGCAGTTGTCATGATTTGGAAATCTGAGGTTTCTTAACGTCAGCTGGAACCCCTATTGCCAATGGGCCTATAATTGCTTCCCTTTCAGGTTACTGTTATTCATTGTCCAGCCCATACTAAAGAAACAGATGCTGTATTTCTAGGAAATGATACAGCTGGCAGAGCTGCAAAACATGTTGCTGAAATGGTCCCCCCCCATCCTTTTTTCATTCAACTTATTACCTTCCCCTTATCCTTATTTGGTATCAATAATCATCAGATTAATATCCCACAGACTGTAAATGATAAATGGATACACAATTGTGCTAAACAGTTATCAAATGAATTATATATTGGACCAAATGGACCCACTGTGGCCCTCTTTTCTTTAACTTTTTGGCTTGCACTTATCCCTCACCAAATGGGACCTATGTGCAAGTGGGAGATAATTAAGGAACTAAAATATAGTCGTTACTTCCCTGGGATCTACAGAATCTCTGACCAAATTATTTTTCAGTATACTATTTGTAAATTTCACCAAATCTCTGGAGGAGACCAATAATCTCTAGGGAGTCCCCAGTGACATGTTGCCATTTATGGCACTCCAAATCGATTTTATAGATTTACCTCCAGCTTTAGGGTTTTCTTACTGCTTAGTTATTATCTGTTTACTGGGTGGACTGAATGTTACAAAGCCAGATGTGCAGATGCTCTGACAGTAGTAAAGAAATTGATACTTGAAATTATTCCTTCATTTGGTATACCCTTATGGATTAAATCAGAACAAGGAGCACATTTCTTTTCTTTTTTTCTTTCTTTCCTTTTGTTTTTTAAGACAGAGTCTCACTTTGTTTTTTCTGGAGAGTGCTGTGGTCTTATAGCTCACATCAACCTCAAAAGCTTGGGCTCAAGCAATTCTCTTGCCTCAGCCTCCCTAGTAGCTGGTACTACAGTCAGCTGCCACAACACCTGCCTGGGTTTTTTGTTTGTGTCTTTCTTTGTTTATCACTCCTGTGCTGGGTTCTAACCGAAAAGCCCCTTTGCACGTAGCCAGTGCCCTAAAGCTATGGACACCACCCAAGGAACACTTCACAGCAGAAATAAACCGTCTGCTTGCAAAGGCTCTGGGGTACTCATTAAAATTTTGTATCCCATGTCATCCTCAATCCTCAGGACAGGTAAAATGTAAAAACCTAGACATAAACAGAAGTTTGGCAAAAACATGTCAAGACATTGGACTTAAATGCCCAGAAGCACTACCTTTGCCCATTATAAACATCCATAACATCTCAAATACAACACATGGATTAACACCCTTTGTAATAGTGTTTGATCACCCTATGTCTGTTGGTACCCCTAAACTTCCTGGGCTGACTGGAAAGTATAGCCATCTGAGTGAACAATTTGATACCATGACTAGCTATATACGGGGACAGATTAATGTACTTGGAACATGTTGTCAACAGTGAGAAAAGCACGGACTCCAACAACTGATAAGCCTTGCCATCCCTTTCAACCAGGAAGTCATGTATACATCAAAATTTTTAGAAGAAAACATGCACTGTCACCTTGCTCAGAAGGCCCTGATGAAGTACTCTTAACCACCAGCACTGTCAAAAAACAAAAAGAAAAACACTCCTGGATTCACTTGAGACACTCCAGAATACACCGAAACCGTTATAGATTGACCCCTACAGGTAACCTGAAAGTAAGGATTTCCCGGGTCTGTCCCCAGGCTTCTAAAGTAGATGACTCCCGGAAGTAGACAGCTATATCCCAAAGTCACGGATCAAGAAACCTCATTTAATCTATATTCCTTGCCTTTTAATCTTCCCAATGGTCATTTTTAAACAATTTTTACTTTAGGTATCCCACACTTTCAGACATAACACAGTTGAAGCTGAGTAGAAGTTACCTCAATTATTGCATTCTCTCTTATCTTCCACTATTGCTCTTCTTTCAAACTATGCCTTACTCTTACTACTAACACTTACTGTTTTTCCAGCAGGTGAAGCGCAGACATGGCACCCTTTTGTACCAGTCTTTCAAACCCAGGCCACACTAACTCATCAGTCTGATTGCTGGTTATGCCAACATGTAGATCATGCAAAGAAAACAGAATTTGTTTTTATTTCTGCCAATATGAGTGTCTGGTGGAGCCAATCTGGAAAACAGAAGTATGAAAGGATGTGGCATCGACAGCCAGAGAAGAAGCAACATAGTCTTCACCTAATGGTGAGACAACTAGATATAGAAAAAGTTCTGGGGCGGCACCCATGGCTCAAAGGAGCAGGGCGCTGGCCCCATATACCGGAGGTGGGGGGTTCAAACATGGCCCCAGCCAAAAGCTGCAAAAAAAATAGAAAAAAGTTCCGGAGGGGTGGCACCTATGACTCAAAGGCGTAGGGCGCTGGCCCCATATGCCAGAGGTGGCAGGTTCAAACCCAGCCTTGGCCAAAAAAAAAAAAAAAACAAAGTTCTGGGGAAACTCAAGAGCTATCTTTTGTTCAGGTAAAGTCACTAGAAAAGAATTTTCCCCTGTAAATTGAAAATCAAAATGATGCTGGATCTTTGCTAGGTAATATCCTGGAAGTATATTATGATTAACCCATATGGTTTGATTCCACAAATGATATTCTTAGACCTATCACAGAGATGGTTGATGGTGCTGACACTAACCTTCATAAGGACAAAACTTGCCAAATTACTATATGTTGTGGACAGCCCACAGGCCAGGCCTATGCAACTTGGGATAGTTGACTATCTCTCCTTTTAAAACTGCCAAGCATTAACAATTACATTGGGATAGACCAAACGTCTGGACAAAGCCTGGTTAGGTGACAGCATCAAGCCATATAACTGCCAAAACCACACAAAATGCCTTTTATATCAAATATTTCCTAACCTGTTCTGTTCCTACAAATTGACAGGGACCACTGTGTGCAGTGGTTCACACCTATAATCCCAGCACTTGGGAGGCCGAGGTTGGTGGATTTCCTGAGCTCATAGGTTTGAAACCAGCCTGAGCAAGAGTGAGGCCTCATCTCTAAGAGTAGCCAGGTGTTGGCAACGCCTGTAGGTCATTCAGTAGACCACCAGTCACATACACCCAGGATGGCAGGTTTGAACCAGGTCTGGGAATGCTTAAACAATGACAACTGCAAAAAAAAATAGCCGGACATTGTGGCAGGCACCTGTAGTCCCAGCTACTTGGGAGGCTGTCAAGAAAATCAATTAAGCCCAAGAGTTTGAGGTTGCTGTGAGTTCAGAATACATGGCACTCTACCCAGGGTGACAGCTTGAGACTCTTGTCTCACAAATAAATGAATAACCAAATATTTAAAATAAATAAATAAAAACACCAGGCATTGTTGCGGGCACCTCTAGTCCCAGCTGATTGGAAGGCTAAGGCAAGAGAATCGCTTAAGCCCAGGAGTTTGAGGTTCCTATGAGCTATGTTGCCATGGTACTCTACCAAGGATGACAATGTGAGATTGTGTATCAAAAAAAAAAAAAAATTTCTCAGGGGCACATGACAACTGGATATGTGAAAGTGCCAGTGAGAAGGAGAAGACACAGCAAACTCCACAATGAAAAGTCACAGGTTTTAACTTCACTCTGTCTATAAATACCACTGGTGTTTTTCATCTTCTGTAGTAGTAACATATACAAATGGTTTCCACCTGAATGGTCAGGACGCTGTAGTCTTAGTTATCTGACACCAGCTGTTACTAAGTACTCCACTGTAAATGCCAGTCGAATTAAAAACTTGGCTTCTTTTGTTCATAAGGTGGTACTTTATAGACATACGAAATGTGACATTGTAAAAAATCCCCTTGTATATGTAGGAATCATGGCAAAACCTGCCTTTTTCCCTTGGTTGCTTCATTCAAAGATTAACTCACAATTGTGGTAGTTTCTTTTTAAATTTTTTTGTGTGTGTCTGTTTACAATTGTGGTAGATTAATAAGAGAAAGGTTGAGCAGTGCCTGTATCTCAGTGGGTGGGGCACCAGCCACATACACCAAGGCTGGCGGGTTTGAACCCAGCCTGGGCCAGGTAAAACAATGGAAAAATATATATATATTATATTTTATACAAATATTATATATATATATATATGGGCATTATGGGGGGTGCCTACAGTCCCCGCTACTTGGGAGGCTGAGGTAAGAGAATTATTTGAGCCCAAGAGTTGAAGGTGGCTATGAGCTATGACGCCATAGCACTACCCAGGGAGACAGCTTGAGACCCTGTCTCAAAAAATAAATAAATAAATAAATGAGAAAAAGATTTAATTCTAAATACCATGTGTATGGGTGGAAGCACATTAATGATTACCCATAGTTTCGGTGATGGTCAGAGACCTTTACAGACGCCTTTTGGAAGGGAGGGTAGAGAACGTGGGAAAGTATAGGTGCAGCAAGTGGTTGCTGGGGGAGTGTATGTAGATGAGTGGAAACAGATTTATCTGTAAATTAACATCAGAGACAGGTATCCTGCTTCAGATGACCTTGGGGCCAGATCTATTAGCATAAGAATAAGGTAATAAGGAAGTTACCCAGCCCCTTTTGATTCCCAATAAGGTTACTCAGGTTTTATGTAGATATTAAAAAGGCCTCTTCCAATGCTTCCTGATCATGACTAGTCTTTAATTGAAAATATTCTTTATACCAAGTTTAGGCCTAAGTGAGCCTAGACTAAAGCAGATAAGTGTTAAGCCGAGGCTAGAATGGAAAAATACTAGTTAACTCCTGGCAATTTCCAGACTGAAAGTTTTCAAAAAAGAAATGAAGTTAAGTCCAGTTCACCCCCAAGATAAATGAGAAAGTACTAATTTTTTTTTAGTTCTAGTTCACTCCCAGTTTCTTGCTTGGATAACTCCCTGGGAAACAAACCAACTCTGAACAACCTTTAAACAATACCAGGGGGAGAAAATACTGAGACAAAGATGTATAAACTAATATGTACACGTGGTGTATGACATATAACTAAGTCAAAAAAATTCTACTTCTGTACAATGCTTGCTTGCTATCCTGCCCAGATGCACCTGGACAGCCTGTGGCAACCAGGATGCAGACCAAGCCTTAAAAATCCAACCCCTTCAATACTCAGGGCTGCTCTCAGTGTTGAGACACTGAGGCAGTCGCCAAGCAGCTCTTAAATAAAGGGACTCTGTTATGAAGTCAACTTGTTTGGCAGTGTGGTCTTTGTGAAACTCCCAGGCACAACACAAGGAGTCTTATTTGGGGGTGAAATTTCCTTAGCTCCTTCATTTCCTTCAACTTGAATTTCCCTAGAAGTTTCACACATTAAGAGCTGAGTTGGAACCTGGGGAGAGAGAGCGTGGGTTAGTAATTTAGTCATAAGATGTTTGAAAAGAGATACAAGAACATAAATTAGTATGAGAATAAATAAACAGAAAAGAACAGGTCTGAGCACATTTCCCCATAGCCCATTAAACTAGTCTCTCATTCCTGGGAATAGGTCAGTCCAATGGAATGGTTTCATTAATTTGGTGAAGAATATTTATCTTCTCTTTTAAGAGATGTAGATGAGTCTTTATTTGCCCTGACTGATTAAAGTACACAAAACACTTTCCTCCAATAACAGTATAAAAAGAAAGAAAAAAATAATCCTGTGACGCTCCAATCAAAATCTTTGTGCCTTTACTCCTTACATCTTGCTGAGGCACACACTCCCTGCTGGAATGTCTTTGCATTGAGACTCCCCATTGGTAACTGTACAGGATGATGTGTCCTGAGTCACCGTTCTGTTGCTTCTCATTCTAGGGCTTCACACTTGTCTGAAGATGACCCAGGATGCCCAAAACATCCAGTTTACTGGAGTGTTCCACGAATATCAATTCCTGGCACATACCTATCCAGTGGATAGCCTGAAATATGGGGATGGAGCCTCTCAGAGAGTAAATGAATGGCTTTCACCTTGAGAGTAGTCTCTTATTATACCCTTCATGTAAATAGCTAAACAATTGGGACTTTACTTGGTTTTTTTTTGGAGACACTGTCAAGCTGTCACCCTAGGTGACGTCACAGCTCACATCAAACTCAAACTCTTCGGTTTAAGCAATTCTCTTGTCTCAGCCACCCAAGTTAGTTGGGATTACAGGCACCCACTACAATGCCTGGCTATTTTTTTGGCAGTTGTCATTGTTGTTTAACTGGCAAAGGCTGGGTTTGAACCCACCACCCTTGGTATATGTGGCCAGTGACCTGATGATTCAGCTCAGCCACCACCCAGGATTTTAATTGTTTTTAATACCAGCCTCTATATTCATTTCTGTTCTATATTTCCTTTCCCAGTTTCTCCTGCTATAGCACTCTCGTTGGAGGTTTCAGGCAATAACCTTCAAAGTCACCTGGCAGGGCTTTTCTATTTCTCTGGTCAGGACCAGCATTCAGATTTCCGGGAACTGTGACTCCTCTGGGGTTCTCTACCCCGGCCTTAATTGTAGATGGTGGTAGGTCAATATAAGTACGAGTTTTGACCTTTCCCTGTGTTAAACATAGAGTAGTGTATCTGGTGAGGAGCTCAAGCTCCCTCCTGGTGACTTTGCATTCATAGAAGCTATAAAGGAGTCATTCTTTGTCCTAACTCAATGATGTGGTTACCCAGATTACATCCCTCCTCCCCTTTTCCCAAAGTCCAATTAAGACAAGTCCCGCAAGAAGCTTCCTCAGGCTTCAGCAGTGTGCCAACTATCTGGCTGCTAGTGTGTGGCTGGAACAAGGCACATTGACCATCTTAAAAGTTACTTTTGCTTCCCACAGGGCATTAAAGCTCTCTTCAGCCACTGTGATGAATCCAGGCAAGGATTCCTTTCGTCTTTGTTGCCATGCATGTGGTCAAGTTGATGGTATAAATGCCCTTCTACCTTGGTTTCAGGGAGATCAGGTTCTGATCTTTGACCTAGATGTGATCTCCTTGATCCCCCAGAGAGAAAGAATGTACCAACACAAAAGACTAAGCAAAACATGGTTAATTACCCAAGAGTAGATCTTTCTTGTTACTCTTCCTAGGTCTTCTGCCTGTTGAATTCAGTCTCTTCCCCCTTAGTAATGTCATACAGTGGTTTGGAAGTCTGTATGTTTCACAGTTTTTCTCAGAAATTCTCAGGGCTTTCATCTGGCTTCTGCATCACCTCACCCACTTTGCATATGTGTGTGGCCTTCTGGTTCCCTGAAACTGACAGGGATGAAGTCAAGGTTGGGTTCAGTGTAAGAGAATGAAACCACTTAGGAGTTACCTACAAATATCTACAAGTTCTGTATTTCGAGGCTAAGGTTTACACAATGAGAGCATTAGTATACCTACTTAAACACTTAGCACAGTTCTTAAGTTAATACCTAGTTTTAAGAGGCCCTACAGAACTACTCCAAATTTCTGGAAACTTCGAGTGAATATTTGTGAACATCAGTTGGGTGTGGGGCCCTTTATGTGGTTGTCACACTCACATCATATACTGGGAAATTCTCATTCAAATTCTAATTTTCCTGAGGTATCTACTGTGTACAACATTTAATACTGCACAGATTTTTCCAGTGTAGCCAACAGGAGACCTTTGTTGAGCCTTAAAGTTTCAGAGCAAATATAAATATTAGATATTGTTCTATACTCGTTGCCCAAGAATTGCCTAAGCCCAAGAGTTTGAGGTTGCTGTGAGTTGTCACAGCAGGGTACGCTAACAAGGGTGACAGACAGATTCTGTATTAAAAAGAAAAATTTTTTTTCATTCTTTTTGCCCTTTTAAATTCATTGAACAAATCAGTTTAGTAAAACAGCTATGTCTCAGTTTATGAGATGATGTTTATAAGGCTGGAATCTAATACAGTTTTTTTTCCCCTTTTGAATCATTTCTCTCTCTTTAATTTTTTCTTTAATAAAGGCAAATTATAGCACAACTAACTTAGTTGCCAAAATAAACCGTACCTTATGTATACTAGGTCTGTATTTGCATAAAGTGCAGCAAGAATAATTATTAGCCACATAGACTTTTCTTGTCTTTAAAATTGGCTTTTCTGAAACCTTTAATAAAAATCTCAGGTTAGACTTGAAAGCCTTCCACAAGCCCAGGTTTCATCTCTGCCATTAGATACCTCTATGCATTGGGTAAATTCCTCTTCTCTTGAGGTCCCCAAGCCAATTCAGACTTTGGAACATGTCAGAAAGCAACCTTCTTTACTTATCACAGATCAGGAAACGTTATTGATGAGTATCTGGCCAGTTTTTCCAAAGGGCTTTTTTTATTGGTCTTGTAAAGTCACCCTTAATTCCTTAGCAATTTGGAATCCTCTGAGTCACAGTCTTGGTAAAATAACCAGTGCCTTCATAACATCCTATAGAAGAAAACGGATTCTTATTGAAGTTATGCAAATAACTGTACTGTTAGAAATTAAGAATACTTACAAATGGCTTTCAAATTCTGGAGAAATCAAGGAGAGAGAAAAAAATAAATGTTTCAAATTCTACCTATAAGTACATACATCATTGAAATCTACAAATAGCTGAAGATACAGAAAATGGCTTTTATTACTTCTGTAAAACAGAATACAGACTGGATCACCAGTGTTGCAAACCAAAAAAGCCCTAACAAATCAGCCCCATTCCATGTAAATGATTTCTTTTCTGTTAAAAGTTAGATTAGCAGGGCAGCCGAGTGACAGCTTCCTTGCATCTGGGCACCGTGAGTCTGGGAGATAGGACTCCAGGCATCTCTGGCTGGTGGGATCTGCCTATCATCACCCCTAAGAGGATACAGGGAGTCAGCGAGAGACTTCTGGACCCCAAGAGGAGGACTAAAACAGTTGAAAACCGGAAGTGGTCACGTGTGTTCAATCCGTCTAAACCCGACCGCAACTGTAAATTCAGTAGCAGTGAGACTGCAAACCAGAAAGGCCTTACCTGTGAACTGTTTTGGTGTCTTTGGACTTGGCACTCAGCTGAACTGCCTTGGGGAGAGCCTGAGCGGGAGTGCAGAGAACTTTGGCCTTTGTCTAGGGTCACAGTCTGAGCCGCTGAGCCAGACGGAGCTAATAGTGTTTGGCTCTGGGTCAGAGGCAGCCATTTTGAGCGATCTGCCCCAGCAAGCTCCACCCTCAGGGTCGCAGAGCTAGAATTGGGTGGGAGCAGGTAACCCAGGAACCAAGTAGCCTAAGGGCAGGGTCTGAGCCGCCTTGAAGCCCTAACCCTCAGAGGCAGAGGGAGAACAGTTTTGGCACACAGGGTAAGTGGATAGCCACTTCAGCAGTGATTCCAGCGACAAGAACTTCCCTGGGAAAGCTTCTGCTCAGCAAGTGAATAAGTTCAAAGAGCCTTTTAAGTGGGCCGAAGAGAGATTTAGGGTGTCTACCTGCTGGGGTTTGAGAAACTAGCAGCCTCCAGTAGTATCAGAACTGTGATTAACATCTCATACTCCAGAAGACCACGTGTTGCCCAGACAATATTCAATAAAATATACATACTGCTTTGTTTTTGGTTGTTTTTTTTTTTTTTTTTTGGTTTGGTTGTTTTATTTGTTTATTTTGATGTTGTTGATTGTTGTTTTGTTTTTTAAGTTCAACCTTTTCCACACAGATCCTTTATCTTTCTCAAATTTTCAAGTTTAATTATAATTTCCCATTGCTGCCTATTTCAATAATTAGAACTTGATATTTGTTAGTGTTTCTACAGCTTTTATTTGGTTTTTCACCCAATTTTATCCCATAAAGTTTTCTGCTTGCTTGTTTTGGTTTGATTTATAACATTTTCGTCTTTCCTCTCTACTTGGTGGAGGTGGGGTACTGTGTCTGATCAGGTTAGCAAAGAGCTGCTGACCGCAAGGGAACCACCCAACTGGGCACTCCCAGAAGGTGGTTTTTTTTTAAGGTTGTATCAAAGTACCCTACTGTACACCTATATTGCTCTGTCTCCCTCTTTCTGTGCCTCTCTTCTTTTTGTCAATATTCCTTTTACCCATCCTTTCTCTATTTTTCTTTTTTTTTTTCTTATCACTCAGTCCTCCTTTCTTTCATCCATTTTTTGCTCCTCAACCTTCTCAAACTTCTGGTCCTGTAACCCTTAGTACAGGCATGAGAACTTAAAGAGCAAGAGGAAGTGAAAGGGAAATTAGGGCAAAGAAGCAGATAAAAGAAATCACCCATGAGGAAGAATCAGCAGAAAACTCCAGGCAACATGAAGAACCAGTCCAGAACAACCCCGCCAAGGGACCATGAGGTAGCTACTGCAGAGGATTCCACCTATAAAGAAATGTTAGGAATGACAGAAAGGGAATTTAGAATACACATGTTGAAAACAATGAAAGAAATGATGGAAACAATGAAGGAAACTGCTAATAAAGTAGAAAATAACCAAAAGGAAATCCAAAAACAGAATCAAATCAGAGATGAACGATATGAAGAATATAAAAAGGATATAGCAGAGCTGAAGGAAATGAAACAGTCAATTAGGGAACTTAAAGATGCAATGGAAAGTATCAGCAACAGGTTAGACCATGCAGAAGAAAGAATTTCAGAGGTAGAAGATAAAGTTCTTGAGATAACTCAGATAGTAAAAGAGGCAGAAAAGAAGAGAGAGAAAGCAGAACATTCACTGTCAGAATTATGGGACTCTAAGAAGCGTTCCAACATACAAGTTATAGGAATTCCAGAAGGGGAAGAAGAATGCCCCTGAGGAATGGAAGCCATACTAGAGAATATTATAAAAGAAAATTTCCCAAATATCACCAAAGTTCTGACACACTGCTTTCAGAGGGATATTGGACCCCAGGTCGCCTCAACTCTAACCGAGCTTCTCCAAGACACATTGTGATGAACCTGTCCAAAGTCAAGACACAGGAAATGATTCTGCAAGCTGCCAGGAGTAAGTGCCAGTTGACTTACAGCGGCAAATCCATCAGAGTGAATGCAGACTTCTCTAATGAAACTTTCCAAGCAAGAAGACAACGGTCATCTACCTTTAACCTACTTAAACAGAACAATATTCAGCCCAGAATTCTGTACCCTGCTAAGCTAAGCTTCAAAATTGACGGAGAAATCAAATCATTTACGGATGTACAAACATTGAGGAAATTCGCCACAACAAGACCAGCTCTACAGGAAATACTTCAACCTGTTCTGCACACTGACCACCACAATGGAACAGCAGCAAAGTAAGAACTCAGAAATTAAAGGACAGAACCTAAAGTCCACACTGTTGCAAAAGATAAAACTAAGCAATGGACTCTCACAAAATAAGACGAATAGAATACTGCCACACTTATCAATTATCTCAATAAATGTTAATGGCTTGAATTCCCCTCTGAAGAGACATAGATTGGCTGACTGGATTAAAAAACACAAGCCATCCATTTGCTGTCTGCAAGAAACACACCTGGCTTCAAAAGACAGATTAAAGCTCCAAGTCAAGGGTTGGAAGACAATTTTTCAGGCAAATGGAATTCAGAAGAAAAGAGGAGTTGCAATCTTATTTTCAGATACATGTGGATTTAAAACAACTAAATTCAAAAAAGACAAAGATGGTCACTTTATATTATTCAAGGGAAAAATACAACAAGAAGACATTTCAATTCTAAATATTTATGCACCCAATTTAAATGCTCCCATATTCTTGAAACAGACCTTACTCAGTCTGAGCAATATGATATCTGATAATACCGTAATATCAGGGGACCTTAGCACTCCTCTTACAGAGCTGGTCAGATCCTCTAAACAGAAATTAAACAAAGATATAAGAGATTTAAATGAGACCCTAGAACAACTGTGCTTGATAGAGCATATAGAACACTCCATCCCAAAGATAAAGAATATACATTCTTCTCATCACAACATGGAACATTCTCCAAAATTGATCATATCCTGGGACACAAAACAAATATCAACAGAATCAAAAGAATTGAAATTTTACCTTGTATCTTCTCAGACCATAAGGCACTAAAGGTGGAACCCAACTCTAACAAAAATGCTCGACCCCACCCAAAGGCATGGAAACTAATCAATCTTCTATTGAATAACAGCTGGGTGCAGGAAGAAATAAAACAGGAAATCGTTAACTTCCTTGAGCATAACAACAATGAAGACACAAGCTACCAAAACCTGTGGGATACTGCAAAAGCAGTTTTGAGAGGAAAATTCATCGCTTTAGATGCCTACATTCGAAAAACAGAAAGAGAGCACATCAACAATCTCACAAGAGATCTTATGGAATTTTAAAAAGAAGAACAATCTAAGCCTAAACTCAATAGAAGAAAAGAAATATCCAAAATCAAATCAGAGATCAATGAAATTGAAAACAAAAAATCATTCAGAAAATTAATGAAACAAGGAGTTGGTTTTTTGAAAAAATAAATAAAATAGATAAACCATTGGCCAGACTAACGAGGAATAGAAAAGTAAAATCTCTAGTAACCTCAATCAGAAATGATAAAGGAGAAATAACAACTGATCCCACAGAGATACAAGAGATCATCTCTGAATACTACCAGAAACTCTATGCCCAGAAATTTGACAATGTGAAAGAAATGGATCAATATTTGGAATCACAAATTCTCCCTAGACTCAGCCAGGAAGAAATAGAGCTCCTGAACAGACCAATTTCAAGCACTGAGATCAAAGAAACAATAAAAAATCTTCCAACTAAAAAATGCCCTGGTCCAGATGGCTTCACTCCAGAATTCTATCAAACCTTCAAGGAAGAGATTATTCCTGTACTGCAGAAATTATTCCAAAAAATTGAGGAAGAAGGAATCTTCCCCAACACATTCTATGAAGCAAACATCACCCTGATACCAAAACCAGGAAAAGACCCAAACAAAAAGGAGAATTTCAGACCAATCTCACTCATGAATATAGATGCAAAAATTCTCAACAAAATCCTAGCCAATAGATTACAGTTTATCATCAAAAAAGTCATTCATCATGATCAGGTAGGCTTCATCCCATGGATGCAAGGCTAGTTTAACATACGCAAGTCTATAAACGTTATCCACCATATTAATAGAGGCAAAAATAAAGACCACATGATCCTCTCAATAGATGCAGAGAAAGCATTTGATAAAATCCAGCGTCCTTTTCTATTTACAACACTGAAGAGTATAGGCATAGGTGGCACATTTCTAAAACTGATTGAAGCTATCTATGACAAACCCACAGCCAATATTTTACTGAATGGAGTAAAAGTGAAAGCTTTTCCTCTTAGAACTGGAAGCAGACAAGGTTGTCCTCTGTCACCTTTACTATTCAACATAGTGCTGGAAGTTTTAGCCAATACAATTAGGCAAGACAAGGAAATAAAGGGAATCCAAATGGGAGCAGAGGAGGTCAAACTCTCCCTCTTTGCTGACGACATGATCTTATACTTAGAGAACCCCAAAGACTCAACCACAAGACTCCTAGAAGTCATCAAAAAATACAGTAATGTTTCAGGATATAAAATCAATGTCCACAAGTCAGTAGCCTTTGTGTACACCAATAACAGTCAAGATGAGAAGCTAATTAAGGACACAACTCCCTTCACCATAGTTTCAAAGAAAATGTAATACCTAGGAATATACCTTACGAAGGAGGTGAAGGACATCTATAAAGAAAACTATGAAATCCTCAGAAAGGAAATAGCAGAGGATATTAACAAATGGAAGAACATACCATGCTCATGGATGGGAAGAATCAACATTGTTAAAATGTCTATACTTCCCAAAGCAATCTACCTATTCAATGCCATTCCTATCAAAATACCAACATCGTACTTTCAAGATTTAAAAAAAATGATTCTGCATTTTGTATGGAACTGGAAAAAACCCCATATAGTTAAGGCATTTCTCTGTAACAAATATAAAGCTGGGTCATCAGCATACCAGATTTTAGTCTGTACTACAAAGCCATAGTGCTCAAGACAGCATGGTACTGGCACAAAAACAGAGACATAGACACTTGGAATCGAATTGAAAACCAAGAAATGAAACTAACATTTTACAACCACCTAATCTTTGATAAACCAAACAAGAACATACCTTGGCGGAAAGACTCACTATTCAATAAATGGTGTTGGGAGAACTGGATTTCTACATGTAAAAGACTGAAACTGGGTCCACACCTTTCCCCACTCAAAAAAATTATTCAAAATGGATAAAGGACTTAAATTTGAGGCATGAAACAATAAAAATCCTCCAAGAAAGCATAGGAAGAACACTGGAAGATATTGGCCTGGGGAAAGACTTCATGAAGACTGCCATGGCAATTGCAACAACAACAAAAATAAACAAATGTGACTTCATTAAACTGAAAAGCTTCTGTACAGCTAAGGAGACAATAACCAAAGCAAAGAGACAGCCTACACAATGGGAAAGGATATTTGCATATTTTCAATCAGACAAAAGCTTGATAACTAGGATCTATAGAGAACTCAAATTAATCCACATGAAAAAAGCCAACAATCCCATATATCAATGGGCAAGATACATGAATAGAACTTTCTCTAAAGACGACAGACGAATGGCTAACAAACACATGAAAAAATGTTCATCATCTCTACATATTAGAGAAATGCAAATCAAAACAACACTTAGATATCATCTAACCCCAGTGAGAATGGCCCACATCACAAAATCACAAAACTGCAGATGCTGGCGTGGATGTGGAGAGAAGGGAACACTTTTACACTGCTGGTGGGACTGCAAACTAGTACAACCTTTCTGGAAGGAAGTATGGAGAAACCTCAAAGCACTCAAGCTAGACCTCCCATTTGATCCTGCAATCCCATTACTAGGCATCTACCCAGAAGGAAAGAAATCCTTTTATCATAAGGACACTTATACTAGACTGTTTATTGCAGCTCAATTTACAATCGCCAAAATGTGGAAACAGCCTAAATGCCCACCAACCCAGGAATGGATTAACAAGCTGTGTTATGTGTATACCATGGAATAGTATTCAGCCATTAAAAGAAATGGAGACTTTACATCCTTCGTATTAACCTGGATGGATGTAGAAGACATTATTCTTAGTAAAGCATCACAAGAATGGAGAAGCATGAATCCTATGTACTCAATTTTGATATGAGGACAATTAATGACAATTATGGTTATGGGGGGGAAACAGAAAGAGGGAAGGAGGGAGGGGGGTGGGGCCCTGGTGTGTGTCAGCCTTTATGGGGGCAAGACATGATTGTAAGAGGGACTTTACCTAACAACTGCAATCAGTTTAACCTGACTTATTGTACCCTCAATGAATCCCAACAATAAAAAAAAATAAAGAAGTTAGATTAGCAATAGTCATGGATATGTTAGCTTTCTGTTTTTTTTTTTTTTTTTTTTAGAGAGAGCATCTCACTTTTCGGTAGAGTAACGTGGTATCACAGCTCACAGCAAACTCCAGCTATTGGGCTTATGCGATTGATTCTCCTGCCTCAGCCTCCTGAGTAGCTGGGACTACAGGCACCTGCCCCAGTGCCCAGCTATTGTTTTGTTGCAGTTTGCCTGGGGCTGGGTTTGAACCCACCATCCTCTGTGTAAGGGGCCCAGCTTCCTACTCACTGTGCCACAGGTGGCAACTCAACATGTTACCTTTCTAATTAAAGTTCTAGCAGTTTTATTTTAAGCCGAAGGTATTTAACTTCCAAACACATCAGAAATTTGCGTTTGAGAGAATTTATCAGACTCTTTCAATATTTCTTTTGAAGGACAAAGTTTGGACTCAGGCAGTTATAAAAAATACTTTCTGTGGGCAACGCCTGTGGCTCAGTGGGTAGGGTGCCAGCCCCCTATGCCAAGGGAGACGGGTTTGGGCTGGAACTGGCCAAACTGCAACAAAAAAATAGCCCGGTGTTGTAGTGGCCTCCTATCGTTTCACCTATTCTGGAGGCTGAGGCAAGAGAAACACCGAAGCCCAGGAGTTGGAAGTTTCTGTGAGCTGTAACTCCATGGCACTCTACCCAGGGCAATAAAGTGAGAGACTCTGTTTCTAAAAAACAATAAAAGAGTAATTTCTGAGTTGAATTCAAACTATTATTGGCCATATACACTAACACAGACCAATATTTTAAAATATTGGAAAATAAATATACGCATAATCTGTACAAAATTAACCACCATTTCAGATTTGACAATGTTTCTTATACATTTTCAATAAACCAGTTAAGCCTAATATGTCTTTATTAGATTTTCAGTGGTCTTGATATATCAAAAAGACTGAATTTAGAGTTTTTATTTTGGAAGGTTTGTCAAATACAAAAGGCTTGAAACATTTATTTCTTCAAGCAATATTACAAGCCAAAAGATTCTAAAGGGAATACATAGTCCACTCAATCACATGTAAGTTCCTTCACAATTGCCCTTTTATGAGCTTCATTTAACGTGCAGAGATATTCTACAAACAGGAAACTTCTGGATTGCCCTGTCCATCTCTTTCTGATATAACTATTCTGTTTCAGGACAAAATTTACTGCACAATATCCTTTTCTTACACTATGCCATTTTTCTATCCATGTAATGCCTCTCACTCTCAAAAATTCACTTTTCACAAAACAGGATCATAGTTTTCTATGAAGTTAATTATTCATTTGGCTAGACTGATAATTAGAAGGTTTAGAGGTGGTGCCTGTGGCTCAACGAAGTAGGGTGCCAGACCCATATGCCAGAGGTGGCGGGTTCAAACCCAGCCCCAGCCAAAAAAAAAAAAAGAAAATGAAAGGATAATTAGAATGTTTAAAAGGCAATAGCCGGGTATTGTGGTGGGCGCCTGTAGTCCCACCTACTAAGGAGGCTGAGGCAAGAGAATCACTTAAGCCCAGGAGTTGGAGGTTGCTGTGAGCTGTGTGAGGCCATGGCACTCTACCGAGGACCATAAAGTGAGATTCTGTCTCTACAAAAAAGAAGGTTTAAAAGGCAAGAATCTTATACTTTGACAAAGACTCGGTTTCCCAAATGATTTAAACAACCAAATTATTAGATTTTACAAATGAGAGACATTTTGTGAAACATAGCATTGGTATAGGGTTTTCCCACTCAGGGCTGGACAGGGAACCCCCATTTTTCTGGCTAAGGTGAGTTCAGAAATCAGACTCTCAGCTAGGCACAAACACGCCACACACTGCAGAGCACACCCTATGAGCTCTAGCAAAATCATGAACAAAGCAGCCCAGGAAGTTTTAGATTACTCCATCCTGAGTAGGGAGCACACACCCTGATCCCCTCCATAGACAAAAACTACAAAGACCTAATAACTTTGCCCAAGGAGAGGGAATACATTCTTTTATTTGTTAAAATGCTCATTCAGGTCATATGGGCATTTTTTCCATCTACCAGGCACTGGCCAAATATCTGTTAGGGCCAGTTATTTACCCCTAGACAAAGGATCCATGCAGGAGACCTCTGACTTGGGCCTACCCTCTTTGGTGCTCTCCACGTCCTCTGCATGCCCATTCATCCAAAAAATCCTATTTGGTCACTGATCTCTCGCCTGTGGGCTCAATTCTCAAATCCCTGAGATCAAGGACTGACTGAATAAAGAAATTCCAGTAAAAAAACCACAACACAGTCATCCTTTCTGATGTTTTTTCATTTACCCCTAAGTCTCAAATGGCCACGTGGCTGTCAAGGACTAGGCCTGTGTCTGAGATGGAAAGCAGAAAACCTGGAACTTCCTGTTTCTCTCAGAATAGCCAGGGGATGATGTTGGAGCAGGGAAAAAGGGGCCGCTCACACAATCATTTTTCCCTGTGAAGGGGGCGATGCTAAACCCTACCTATTGTACCCGTCTCTGTCACTCTCCAAGTACTCACATACACACAATTCCAATTTTTTTTCTAACCAGGGCATCCTTGATTTCCCACTCAAACTTTCACTTAGCAATAGGAGGTGGAGTCAAGACTCCTCTAGACCCTGTGAGGAGTGGTCCAATCCTACCCTCAGAGTTCATCCCAGTCACATCACATCCACACACTCTCATACACCTCTCACCAGATTCTACCCAAATGGTGGGCATCTGGTATCTGTCCTACCTAGTCTTAGATGTCTCCCAGTGCAGGTACCAGTTCCTGCATGCAAGTTCCTCCCAGTTTTCGACTCCTTGGAAACCTGCCAAAGAAGTCCTTTCTCTGCCTACTCGAGGCATTCACACAGGGAGGCCCAATTGGGAGAAAGTGCATCCAAACATGATATTTATAAGATGAAAGGCTTTATTTCAGCTGGCAGAGGGAAAGTCAGAAGAATTTGAAATGACAACACTCCCCAAGTTGCTCTGTCTTCTTTTCATCCCCAGCCAAAAACTTCCTGCCCATGGGTACCTTTCTCATTGATTAGTTTCAATCAAGCGAGAGAAGCTGTTCCTGCCCTGCTGGTACTACAGGATTTCACAGAAGTGGAAATTTCTGGGTCCCAGGAAGTTAAGTTTCTATAAATTTCTAAGACCTCAGTCACCATGGGGAGGACACCGCAAGTGTATCCTTAAAAGGGCGGCACTCAACCAGTAGAGATCTCAAAGACTACGAAAGTTTGTAGGAAAGGTCTTTATTGGTGAGGAATGCTGCAGAGCAGCACCAAGAAGGAGAGAAAAAAGAATGACCAAAAAAAATATGCACTTTTATATAGGTTTAGGGGAAGTCTCAGAATGGTGACGGGATGGTAGAATAGCTAATAAGGAGTTACCTGGCGGGAAGAGCCATTAGAGGCAGGCCATAAGTTTGAAATTTTCAGCGGGTAATAAGGACAGGTAGATGAGGTAAGTTTTGGGACTGGGAGATAAGGAGATGTCTGGTAGGCAACTCCCTGTTGTTCAGAGGGCAACTCCCTGTTCTTGGAAAGGAGCTGTAACTTTAGGAGTGAGACAGCTAGTCTTGGCCTGTTGAAAGAAGAAAGGGGCTTTCTGGGGCAATTACCTAACAATCCTTGGGGTCTTCTTGAGAAGATCTCTGTTCTTCTAGACCTCACCCTTCCTGGGTATCCTCTCTCAGCACAGCACATTGCATGCTGTCACAAATAATGAAGGTACAAAGGGCCAGTTGCCAATTTTCAATCACTTTTCTTGAGTAGTTATGCTCTATGTTGTGCCAAAATTTGCCACTACAGTCACTATACATAAGGAAAAATGAAAATTGGGGCTAAATGTACTATTTATTTTTTCCAATTAAATTAACTTTATTCCCCTTAGATGCAGGTGGATTAGGATTTCCAACCGGGAAGAAATCTAAATGTGAGTAATGGTGAAGGGAGGGGGTTAAAGGTGAAGAAGTTGGGGGTTGGGACATTCCCTTTCCTGGGTTGGATATCTGCAGTAAAGAAGGGGATGGGGTCATTTACCTTTCCCAGGCAGGACATCCCTGGGGTAGGGTAGGAGGTTGAGACATTCACTTTTTTTTTTTTTTTGAAACCGAGTCTCACTTTGTTACCATGTAGGGTGCCATGGCTTCACATCTCACAGCAATTTCAAAGTCTTGGGCTCAAGTGAATCTTTGCCTCAGCCTCAAAGCAGCTAGGACATGAGGCACATGTCACATGCCCAACTGTTGTTCAGAGATGAGGTCTCACTCTGGCTCAGGCTGGTCTCCAACCTGTAAACTCAGTCAATCTACCCACCTCAGCCTCTGAATTGCTGGGATTACAGTCATGATTCACTGGACCCAGCTATACATACTTTTATTTACAACAAAATTTACAAAATATTTATAGATTATTCTCTGTGTCTTTCCATCTCTTTCTAATATTTTGTAATCAATATTTTGTAAAAGTATGTTTAGCTACAATTTTCAGTTTTCCTTATATATGGTGACTTTGGGGGACAACTTGTAAATTTTTACAATCTACTTTTATAGGGCAGCAGTCAGGCATTGTGTCTCTGTCTTTCAATTATCCTGATATCTTCAGACCTAAAACTGATCCCAAGACTAGAAGGCCAGAAGCTGATCCAATGAGAATGTCCTCATTCCCATTTTTCTTTTTCTCTAATTCTCATGAATGTACATAGGGCACTAGCTGCATCCCACCAGTGCAAGACCCAAATTGGCAGGTCCAAATTCTGAGTCCAGTTTCTTCCTCAGACACTGCTGCCTTCTTTGACCACTGGAGACTTTAAAGTGTCGGTAAACTCTGTCCTGTTTCAAGATTGTGACTGGTGGTCTTCCTTGAACCAAAGGTATTTGTTTTGTTAGAAAGTGTTGGGCAGAAGGAACTCTGTGCAGTGTTTGGTTTCTCTAGCTGAGTCCAGAAAAAGTAAAAGCAGCAACAGGGGGAATTATTAAAGAAGCCACTTCCTAGACTCACTCAAAACCTGCAAATTTTTAACCAAAGCCAAGATTGACTATTCCCTCCTGAAACGTCAAAGTTCGAATGCAAGTGTTGGTGGAAGAACAAGCAGTTTATTCAAGAGCAACGTGAGGAGATGGCTGACTAATTTTGCAAAGATCACCTCATGTTCCTAGGGTGACCAGAAGGTAGTAAAAGGGAAAAGGAGCTTGGAAAACCATGTCTTATTGAAATGCTTTTTTGCCATCTGGCTGTCTGGCTGACATCAGCTAGACCAACACAGAAATGGCGGTTAACTGCACTATTTTTCTTCACGGGGAGTTGTGCAATGTTGATGCTATAGTGAATGGCTCAAAATCCTTTCTGCAATTTATTCTTTTATGAGGCAGAGTCTCACTTAGTCACCCTCCATGGAGTGCTGTTGCATCATCGCTCACAGCAAACTAAAACTCCTAGGCTCAAGCCATCCTCTAACCTTGTCCTCCCAAGTAGCTGGGACTACAGGAACCTGCCATAATGCCCAGCAATTATGGAGTCAGGGTCTCAGTTTTGTTCAGGCTGGTCTGGTACTCCTGAGTTCAGACAAGCCAACTGTGTTGGGTCCCCAAGAGTGCTGGCACTACAGGCTTGAATCATTTGGCTGGCCTTTCTGAAATTCTTAAGGAAGGACATAAATAGGCATTGTGAAACAAAATTGATTATTTGTTTGAACATAGAGTAACTGCTGCTGTTATTGAATTAGATGCTTAGAGGGGGTATACTGAGAAATACCTTGTATGCATACTAAAGCCTGATAGGTGATGCTTAGCTAAGTGTTTCTGAGCCCAGGCTTCCAGGAAGATTCCTTGACCAGTTTGAAAAAGTACCATCATCTGTGATTCTGCCTGCCAACAGATTCTATTAGTGTCGCTGGTGTCATCCATGTGGCCCCCTGTGATACTAAAGGAAGGCCAATGTCAAGCATGAGGGTTTCCAGATACATTTAAGACAGTCGAGTTTATTTTTTTCTAGAAAAATGTCAGGGAGTTCATATTTCCATTTCCATAGCAGAAATTGCTGGCAGGGGAGGGCACTGGAGGCCAAGAAATTAGAAACTCACACTTTGGTTTTTATATGGAACCTTCTTCTTCCTGACTCTCTCCCTTGATAAAGAAGTGTAAAGAGTAAAATTTTTTTTGTACTTCAAGATCCCTGTGCCTATGGATGTAGTGGTAGCAGGTGAAGAGTTTGTGGGGATGCCTTTAAAGGTGCAGGAGTAATGTGTCCAGATAATCTCACCTGAGAAGGAAATCAAGGGAAGGAAGAGAAAAGGAAAGAAGTGATTGCTTCTTGGGTAACTGTGTCCAAGGTCCAAAGCTGTGCTCACTTTTTCTCCTGCAATATTATGTTCTCAGACTTTGCAATGCTTTACGTCTCCACTTCTGATGTTCCTGCTGAATGAGTTTGTTTTAAATATTCTTTTCCCCTTTTCTTTTAATAGTCATGAGACTCCAAAACTCCTTCTCCTCTACATATGGCAGAGTCTTCTTTCCATTCTCTCCATCCAGCTCCCTAAATGCCCTAAAATATTCTCACTTCAAGTTTGTTTCCCAAAATAGTACAAATGTTCCATTTCTCTCAGTTGAAAATGGGAAAATGTGGATGCCCAAGATTTTCATTCTGGATGAGGTCGGGTCATTGGATTGTAGCAACAAAGGAGAATATGCACTGTTTAGCCTCCATCTGTAAGCTCCACCAGTTCTATGTAAAATAGAATGATGTTCATGTACTTTTACAGAAGATGGCATTAGCTGCTTAGAGTAATTCAAAGTTCTCAAGAACAGAATAATTAGAAAAGAGTTGCTTTCTGAGATGGTAAAGAAAGCTATTTAAAGACAATTAGAGATTATTAGACATGCCAGATATCTGTAACTGGAACTTTGCCAAAACTTGGTTTTTCTCAACTAGTTTTTATAACATTATAATTAACTTTTCTGGCCAGTATTATCACAGCAGTAATGTTGGGTTTACTTGTGAATCAGCACCTGATACTAATTTGTCTTTTTACAGTTGATGTTAATTTTATTCACTCAAGTTATGGTGCTCTTGGACACATATTCCATTGTAGAGTTCAGTATATCTTATGTATTTTTAATAAGTATTTGGGGATATTATCAACTCATGTGAACAAATCAAAACATTTATTGAGGTAGAACCCCTTTCTTCTTAGATTCTCTTCCATATACCTTTCTTTGGAAAGAAAAGGTTGTCATCTTTGTTTAACAGTTCAGGAATCAACTGGGGTAAATCCAGTGTCTGCAGTTCACTGCATGTTTAACAAAACATCATTATGGGACTGAAGCATTGTCATTCCTGTTGAGCGGGTTGGAAATTTAGAAATGAAATCTTCACCCCATATCGTCTGAATAACAATCTGCATTTTTTCAACATTTCCAGTTCTTTCTTATACACATTAAAACTTTAGAGTTACCACTTATCTCACCTTGACATTGTCATATAAAAAAACATACACAGATTATAACATATGATGTAAATAAGCACAGAATTTTACATGCTGGTATTGGTGGCCTTTTATTTCTACTGTGTCAACCAGAAGTGTACAATCTGTACACTAGTTTTGTGGATGCCATTTGATTCCCTGTCTTCAGTATTAGGTAACACATGAGGGAATATAGCTCTTCTATAGTTGTTAGGTAATTGCATTTATTCTTATAAGTCAGCAAGAGTTCTCTTCACTCACTTAACTAAAAGTGAAATTCATGGCTTGGTGCCTATAGCACAGTAGTTAAAGCGCTGGCCACATACACCGTGGCTGGTGGATTCGAGCCCAGCCCCGGCCAGCTAAAAACAATGACAAAGGCAACAACAAAAAATTAGCTGGGTGTTGTGGAGTGCGCTTCTAGTCCTAGCTAGAAAGCTGAGGCAAGAAAATAGCTTAAGCTCAAGAGTTTAAGGTTGCTGTGAGCTGTGATACCACTGCACTTTACTCAGGGTGACAGCTTGAGACTCCGTCTCAAGAAAAAAGAAAGTGAAATTCTATATGCCCACGTTTTCTTAGTAAATATGTTTGTTTTTTAGGGAGTGTTGACATTCAAAGATGTGTCTATAGAATTGTCTCTGGATGAGTGGGCCTGCCTGGACACTGCTCAGCAGCATTTGTATCAGGAATTCATGTTAGAGACCTACAGAAACCTGGTCTTCCGGGTAAGGATGACATATAAATACAGTTCCAGGTCTACATTAAACAATTCATGTTGTCTCTTTGTAGAACGTTTTTACTGCATTTATTCATTGACTGAGTATGAGGTTCTTGTTTCTATGGAAAACTTTAGAATATCTTAGTACAGAAAAGTAAAATTGGAGTTGTTTTATTTTGGCATTAATCTTACCTTTTTTGAGCTGATTTATATCCTTCACTAGATTAATGGAAATTTCAGAAATGTTATGGCTGAGATCGTTCCTTATACCTTTAAGTCTGATTTATAGGACCAAATTTGATTTCAGTAGTTTTGGTAGTGGAGGAGTTAGGAATGTTCCAACTTTAAATACTTTTTAAAGATTCTGAAGTTTATGCAAGAAAATCTGTTTGGGATTATTTCAGAAGCTCCTAAAATGTCCTTTTTGGCTCGATGCCTATGTCTTAAGCAGCTAAGGCACCAGCCACATACACCTGAGCTGGCAGGTTCGAATCCAGCCCGGGCCCGCCAAACAACGACAACTACAACCAAAAAATAGCTGGGCACTGTGGCGGGCACCTGTAGTCCCAGCTACTTGGGAGGCAGAGGCAAGAGAATTGCTTGAGCCCAGGAGTTTGAGGTTGTGAGCTGTGATGCCACTACACTCTACCCAGGGTGACAGCTTGAAGCTCTTTCTCAAAAAAAAAAAAAAGTCCTTTTGTCTACTTCACCAAGGCATTAGACTGCCAATTGAAGAATCCCAATTTTTTTTTTTTTTTTTTTTTTTTAATAAAACAGGTTTTGCTGTCTCTAAGCCAGACCTCATCACCTGTCTGGAGCAAAGCAAAGGACCCTGGAAGGTAAAGACACAGCAGACATTAGTCAAGCACCCAGGAATGTTAGAGTAAGTGAAGCAGGTAACAATGGTCAGAGGTCCAAGTTCTGGGAGGAAACCACACAATACAATTGGATTAGGGAATCTCAACTTAATCAGAAATTATTTCTGAGAAGGCTGGGTTTCCTTCCCTTGTTCTTACTTCAAGGCATCTTTCTTGTTTTTATTATTTTTAATGTTTATTTTCTTATTGATAAAGAGTCTCACTCTCTTGCCTAACACTAAAGTGCCATGACATCAGCCTAGCTCAGAGCAACTTTAAACTACTGTTGTCAGCCGGACATTGTGGCGGGCGCCTGTAGTCCCAGTTGCTCGGGAGGCTGAGGCAAGAGAATCGCGTAAGCCCAAGAGTTAGAGGTTGCTGTGAGCTGTGTGACGCCATGGCACTCTACCCGAGGGCGGTACAGTGAGACTCTGTCTCTACAAAAAAAAAAAAAAAAACTACTGTTGTTAAGTGATTTTTCTATCTCAGCCCCAAAATAGCCAGGAGTACAGGTTTCTCCACATTGCCTAATTTTTTTTTTTTTGCAGTTTTTGGCCGGGGCTGGGTTTGAACCCACCACCTCCAGCATATGGGGCTGGCGCCCTACTCCTTTGAGCCACAGGTGCCTCCCCTATTTTTTTTTTTTAATTTTTTTTAGTACAGGAGTGTTCTCATACTTACTCAGGCTAGTCTTGAACTTGTGAGCTGAAGCAGTCCTCCCTCCTTGGCTCCCAGAGTGCTAGGCATATAGTTGTGAGCCACTATGCCTGTTCTTTGTTTTAGTTTCCAGAAGGACCTTATTTTTCAGTCGTATTCCTTCTAGATTATAGTGAGAATGAAAGAACTTCCTATGGCTTACATGTGAGTGCAAGATGTAACTGTTCTTCCATTGCTTTAAAGGATATAAAGTATGTGTGTATTTTTTAGTATATCTGTGAAAATTTTTTTAAGATTTTTTAGGCTGGGTATGGTGGCTCACACCTCTAACTCTAGCTCTCTTGGACCCAAAGGAAGACTGTTGCTTGAGTTCCGGAGTGTGAGACCAACCTAAACAAGATTGACACCCTATTGCTACTAAAAAGAGAAAAAAATATCCAGGCACTGTAGTGGTTGTGTGTTGTTCCACCTACTGGGGGCTGGTGGTGGAGATGAGGCTGGAGAATTGCTTGAACCCAGGATTTTGAGGTTGCTATCAGTTAGGCTGATTTTATGACACTGTAGCCTGAACAACAGAATGAGACTGTGTCTGAATAAAAGTTTTTCTTTCTTTTCCTTTTCTCTTGAGACAGAGTCTCAAGCTGTCTCCCTGCATAGAGTTCCCTGGCATCACAGCTCACAGAAGAATCAAACCCTTGGTGTTAAGCAATTCTCTTGCCTCAGCCTCCCGAGTGGTTGGGACTACAGGTGTCCACAACAATGCTCAGCTATATTTTTTTGTTGTTGCAGTTGTCATTGTTTTTGTTGCCGACCCAGGCCATGTTCAAACCTGCCGAAACTACCCACTGAACTATAGGCACTGCCAAAGTTTCTTTTTCTTTAGCATCATATCCAAAATATGTGAGTGAGGTGGTGATGCTAGTATTTGTTTCAGAAATCCCAGGAACACCACAGATAGCTTTTGTATGTTTTATGCTTTATACTTTTTCATAATATGAAGATTTCAAATAAGTTTCTGAAGAAATTATAGTCATTTTAGCAGAACACTAAGAATCTCCCCAAATGTAAAAAAGTCTAATGTTGTTTTTTTGTTTGTTTGTTTGTTTTGAGACAGAGCCTCAAGCTGTCCCCCTGGGTAGAGTGCTGTGGCATTATAGCTCACAGCAACCTCAAACTCCTGGACTTAAGCTATTCTCTTGCCTCAGCCTCCCAAGTAGCAGAGACCACAGGTACAGGCCACAACGCCCGGACATTTTTTTCTTGCAGTTGTCATTGTTGTTTGATAGGCCTGGGCTAGATTGAAACCCACCAGCTCTGGTGAATGTAGCTGGCACCTTAACTGCTTGAGCCACAGGTGCTGAGCCAAGTCTAATGTTCTTTAGCTTGAAAATTCTGTTTTTATATGGACTGTGAAAAATAATTTCTATGTGCAGTAATTTGCCAACCAGATTTATGGAGACAGAGTCTCAAGCTGTCACCCTGGGTATAGTGCAGTGGCATCATAGCTCACAGCAGGCTCCACCTCAGGCTCAAGCAATGCTCTTGTTTTAGTTTGTCTATTTTTAGTGGAGACAGGATTTTGCTTTTGCTCAAGCTGTTCTCAAACTTGTGAGTTCAAGCAATCCATCCGTGCCAGCCTCCCACAGTGCTAGGATTATAGGCGTGATCCACAGCACCTGGCCTTTGCCAACCTTAGTATATTTAAAGGTATCTACTCCCTAAAATTCATTTTTTGGGTTTTCTTTTTGAGACAACATCATATGTCATGCCATTATAACTCACAACCTTAAACACTTCAGGTCAAGGGATCCCCTTGGCTCAGCCTCCTGCGTAGCTGGGAATACAGGTGCCCTCCACCACATTTGGCTAGTTTTGCAGTTTTTAGTAGAGTTCGTGTCTCCCTCTTGCTCAGGGTGGTCCTGAGCTCTTGAGCTCAAGCAGGCTATTTTCCTTGGCCTCGCCAGGGTTAGGATTAGAGGTATGATCCCCCAAATTCGTTGGCTACATTTCTTTCTTTCTTTCTTTTTTTTTTTTGTGAGACAGAGTCTCAAGCTGACACCCTGGGTACAGTGCTGTGGAGTCACAGCTCACAGCTACCTCCAACTGCTAGGCTTAAGCAATCTCTTTCCTCAGCCTCCCAAGTAGCTGGGACTACAGGTACCTGCCACAAGTTCAGCTATTTTTTTTTTTTAATTGTTGGGGATTCATTGAGGGTACAATAATGGTTCGGCTATTTTTTGGTCATAGTTGTCATTGTTTGGCAGGCCCTGGCTGCATTCGAACCTGCCAGGTCTGGTGTATGTGGCTGGCGCCTTAGCCACTTAAGCTACAGGTGCCAGGCCAACATTTCTTAATAATATGTCATTCAGGAGTTTAGAGTATTCCTGAGGATTTATTAGTGTCTCTATTGTTACAATGTAATTCTTATTTGATAACTGTCTCTGGATTATGATGTGCTTATTCATACACATACACACACACACACAGACATACAGGCAGCAGAACCTCTGCAAGTTGACCACTCAAGGGACTGTAACAAACTTGTCAACATACAGAGGTGATTAGCATAAGAATCCAGGCCTACTGTACCAATACACACATGTGGTGCATGTCTGCTCTATGAAAATGAGGTCAAGTTGAGGGTATGGTCAATGTAGGGAGATGGCCCCTTATGGAGGTTCTAATGTGTGTGTGTATACATATATCCTATTTGTGTGTGTGTTTATATGTGTGTGTGTATATACACACTAATAATGTGTGTATATATACCCACAAATCCATATACACACAGAAAAATAGTACATATACATATATACACACACAAATAATATAAACACACACACACAAAGTGCCCAGGTCTGCAGGCCTGTCTCCATGGTCATGAGTGAACATTTCCCTCCAGGTCTCTGGATGGGTGGGACCACTCCCAGATCATGGCTTTGAGAAGTTAGAGAGGCCCACATTGTCCCTTGAGAATTCTCAGTGAAACAAAGGTGAGCAGGCCATTCTCCAGTCAATAACCAGGACCAGGGATCCTCTAGTTTGCCGACTGAATGACGGTCGGACTTCTCTGAGTGACCCTCCTTAAGGGCATTAAGACGATTTCACCACCTCCTCCCTGGATTCTAAAGTTCTCAAAACATCACTTATTGTGAGATAGCGACTCACTGTATTCCTAGGCTGATTTCAAACTGTTGCACTGAAGTGATCCTCTCACCTCAGCCTCTAAGTAGGTGAGATGAAAGGTGTGAGTCCGTGTGCTGGGCTGTCACTGAAGCATCTTTCCCTATAGATGGCTCCCTTGGGAGGAATACATGAAGATGGGTCTTGTATTCTACTGTCTTGCTGGTTTTACTGTCTGTATCAATGTTTTCACATTCCATTTCATTCTGTGTTCAATTTTCTGTAATTTTAGATTTAAATATTCAGAACTATGTGTTAGAATTTCAACTTATTTAACAAGTAATTTAGAGAATGAGTAGAAATTCCCGATTTATTAATAGGCTCACTTGGCTTGGCACCTGTACACAGTGGATACAGCACCAGCCACAATTACCAAGGTGGGCAGGTTGTAGGCTGACCCAGACCATCTAAACAACATTAACAACTGCATCAGGAAAATGTCCAGGCATCGTGGTGGGTGGCTTAGTCTCAGCTACGTGGGAGACTGAGGCAAAAGCATCACTTGGTCCCTGAAGTTTCAGGTTGCTTTGATCTGTAATGCCACAGCACTCTACCTAGGGCAACATAAAGCAACTATGTCTCAAAAAAGGTAATAAATAAAAATAAATAAATAAATAATGCTCAGCGCCTGTAGCTCAAGAGGCTAAGTTACCAGCCACATACACCAGATCTGGTGGGTTCGAATCCAGCCCAGGCCTGCCAAACAGCAATGACAACTGCAACCAAAAAAGAAGAAAAAAATGTAATAGCTGGGCATTGTGGTGAGTGCCTGTACTCCAGCTACATGGGAGGCTGAGGAAAGAGAGTCGCTTAAGCCCAGGAGTTAGCGGTTGCTGTAAGCTGTGATTTCATTGCACTCTACCCAGGGCAACAGGTTCAGGCTCTGTCTCAAAACAATAAAAAAATTGGGTGGCTCCTGTGACTCAAAGGAGCAGGCTGCCGGCCCCATATACCAATGGTGGTGGTGAATTCAAACTCAGCCCCGGCCAAGAAAAAAATACTGCAAAAAATAAAATAAAATAATAATAATAAATTTAAAAAATTCTTGAAAATTTTTGTCAAAGAAAGTTTATTTCGAAAAATAAAATTGAAAGTTTATTTTGAAAAATAAGCTTCAAATTTCTAGTTTCTGGGCTAACAAATCAGGAGGATTGTCATCACTTTCCTCAACCTGTATCTAAATGATATCTTAATTTTGCCCAAATACTTATTTTAAACAGTATGATTTATCATATTTTACATAGTTAATATTTTTATTTTATTTATAAATGTTTTTTCATTGTTAAAGGATGAGTTAAACCTTTTCAGTTTTTGTAAACATAAGAATATATATATATATATTTTTTATTGTTGGGGATTTACTGAGGGTACAATAAGCCAGGTTACACTGATTGCATTTGTTAGGTAAAGTCCGTCTTGCAAAAATAAGAATATATTAATAACATAATAAAAATTATCTTTACTGTTTTCAAATGTTTATTAACATTTTCTGATAAGTATTTCATATTAATAAATCATACATTTTCCATGAAATTTTGTTGAAAGGTGGTATATAAAATATTCAGTGTACCTGCTCTCATCCAACAAAATATTAACTAATATTAACAAAAAATACCTGGGCTCAGGGCCTATTTTTCAATTGTTAGGGCACCGCGTTGTGGCAGGTTCTAACCCGGCTCAGGTCTGCTAAACACCGATGACAGCTACAACGATAACAACAAAAATAACAGCCTGGTATTGTGGCAGGTGCCTGTAGTCCCAGCCAATTGGGAGGCTGAGGCAAGAAAATCGCTTAAGCCCATGAATTTGAGGTTGCTGTGAGCTGTGACATGGCATTCTACAGAGGGGTAGAAAAGTGAAACTTTGTTTCAAAATATATATATATATATATATATATATATATATACCTGCTTTGGTTCAGTCCACAGTCATAATGGAGCATTGTGGTTATCTGGAAAAGAGAACTTTTTTGTGAGATAGAGAGGAACTGTGTTGCCAGCAGTAGAATGCTATAGCATCCATCATCCCAGTTTAGAACAACTTCCAACATGTGGGTTCAAGCAATCCTGCCTCAGCTTTCCAAACTCCTGGCTATACTACTGTTCTTTTAGTAGAGATGGGGTCTCACTGTTGCTTAGCCTGGTCTTGAACTCCTGTGGTCCAGCTATCCTCCCGCCTCATCCTCCTAAAATGCTAGGATGGGATGTGTGAGTGACTGCACCTGGCCACATCTTGGCTTTTATGAATAATGCTGTGATGAATGTGAGTGAGGATGTATATCTCCCCAGATCTGCAGGGCATATTTAAGATATATCCCCAGACAAGAGATTGCTGGATAAAATCATAACCTTTATTTATTTATTTTTGAGACAGACTCTCACTATATCCCCCTGTGGAGTCACAGCTCATAACAACGTCCAACTCTTGGACTTAAGTGGTTCTCTTGCCTCAGCCTCCCAAGTAGCTGGCACTTCAGGCCCCTGCCACAATGGCGGGCTATTTTTTTGTTGTAGTGTCGTTGTTTGGCAGGCCCTAGCTGGATTTGAACCCACCAGACATGTTGCATGTGGCCCTCTTCCCAGCCACTGAGCTACATGCACAGAACCAAATGATAACTTTAAATTTTGGTTTTCTGAGAAACCTTCATGCATTTTAATAGAGTCTGCAACATTTTTCTTCATCAACTTTGCTAAAAGTTTCTAATTTCTCGATATCCTTGACACACATTTTTTAGTGTTCATTGTGAGTCTTATGTAACATTTCATTGTGATTTTGCTTCACATTTCCCTAAGAATTAGGACTTCAGGCATCCTTTCGATGCTCGCTGGCCATTTATAGTTCTTTGAAAAGTGGTAGTGAGCTCCTGCCATCTACCTGGTTCTGCCCCCTAGAATGTTAGGATTAGAGACATGAGCCACTGCTCCAGGCCTCTTTTTAATTTTTCCTTTTTTTTTTTTTTTTTTTTTAGGGACAGAGTCTCAATTTATCACCCTCGGTAGAGTGCTGTGGTGTCACAGCTTACAGCAACCTCCAACTCCTGGGCTAAGGCGATTTTCTTGCCGCATCCTCTGGAGTAGCTGGGAATACAGGCGCCTGCCACAACACCCAGCTATTTTTTGTTGCAGTTTCGCCGGGGCCAGGTTCAAAACCTGCCACTTTTGGTATATGTGGCTGGAGGCCTAGCCCCTAAGCTATAGGTGCCGCCCCTCTTAAATTTTTAAAGTAGGTCATCTCACCTCGGACAATTTTGTTTGTAATTTTTACCTATACTTAGTGTACCAAAATTTACCAGACATGCATGGATAAAGAAAATGAGAAATTGTAGTAAATGAACCATTATTTACAAAATATTCATTACAAGATTTACATCATATTTTTCTGTGCAAAAATAAAGAGATTCAAAATCTAAAATATAATATCACTTTTTAATCTCTGAGTCACTTTGGAACACTTTATTATAATTTTGCTTGACATTATTCAACTCTGTATACTTTAAGACATTGAGAACAAAAGTTAAATATAAATCAACCACGTGTCTAGTGGGAATTTCATGTTCTTTCTGTTTGTTTGCCTACACGTTTCTTACATTTGGTTTAGGAATAGGAATAGTTTCTCTTGGTTGCTGGCCAATGGTTATTTTATCCTGTAGGTGAATATTTATGAAAATGTTTTTTGGATCAGGGGAACAGAGTCTCACTTTGTCACCCTCGGTAGAGTGGCATGATATTATAGCTCACAGCAACCTCAAACTCTTGGGCTCAAATGATTCTCTTCCCTGAGCCTCCCTTGTTGATAGGACTACAGGTATCCACCACAATGCGCATCTATTTTTTTTAAAGATGGGTTCTTGGTCTGGCTTAGACTGGTCTTGCACCCCTGAGCTCTGGCAATGTACCTGCATAGGTCTCCCAGAGTCCTGGGATTGTAGGCATGAAACACTGCCCCCTTCCTACAAACACTGTGTTAAGTTTTACTCATATTTACTGGTGAATAGATATTGTGTTTGTGTGAATTATTTCTGTAATTTGAAGATAATTTATGAAAGGACATTTCATTTATCATAAAGTTAAGATTTATCTTTATTAGAGATGTTATAAGATTTCCTGATTTTTAGAAGCAGAGTAATACTCTATCATTTTTATATCCTAAATTATATTTCATCTTTTTTTTTTTTTAAGACAGAGCCTCAAGCTATCACCTTGGGTAGAGTGCAGTGGCGTAACAGCTCACAGGAACCTAAAACTCCTGGACTTAAGGCTTCTTTTGCCTAAGCCTTCCAAGTAGCTGGGACTACAGGCGCCTGCCACAATGCCAGGCTATTTTTTGGTTGTAGTTGTCATTGTTGTTTGGCAGGCCCGGGCTGGATTCAAACCCACCAGCTCTGGTGTATGTGGCAGGCGTGGCGCCTTAGCTACTTGAGCTACAGGCACCACCTTCACCATTTGTTTTTTGAGGCCAATGTGGATTTCTTTCACCAAATGGATTATGTGCATAATGCTACAGTAAATATGCATGCAAATAGCTCTTGATTAGAGTATGTACATGATGGTTGTGTATCTGTCCTACATTTTTTTCAGTATGTATTTTATTTATATTCAAAATGAGAACAATGAGTTATTATTTTCTAACAAATAAGCCCTTATATTATTATTTGATACTCTTACCTTTTGTGACCACTTTGACTTAAAGCATATTTTACGAAATAAGACATGTTTTATCTCAAAATATATTGTGCTGTGGCTGGGTACAGGGGAATATATGTATAATGCCAGCTATCTGGGAAGCTGAGATGAGAGGATGTCTTGAGATCAGAAGTTGGAGACCAGCCAGAACAAGAGCAACATCCCATGTCTACTAGAAATAGAAGATAAAATTACCTAAATGTCATGGCAGGCACCTGTAGTGCCAGCTAGTCATTCAGGAGGATTGCTTGAACCTAGAAGTTTCAGGTGCTGTGACCTAGGTTGTAGTCATGGCACTATAGCCTGGGCCATAGGGTGAGACTCTGTTCTAACACATGTGTGTGTATTTACATACAGACACACATGTACACACATTTATGTACATATCTCCTTATGATAATCTCCCTTGCTCTCATTTGATTAATATTTGAATTAAATATCTTTCTTGTTCTTTTCTTTCTTTCTTTTTTTTTTTTTTTTTTGAGACGGAGTCTAAAGCTGTCACTCTGGGTAGTGTGCCGTGGCATCATACCTCACAACAGCTTGCAAATTTGGGCTCAAGGGATCCTCTTGCCTCAGTTTTTCTATTCTAAGTAGAGACAGTGTCTCACTTTTTGCCGAAGCTGATCTCAAAATTATGAGCTCAAGCTATCCACCTGCCTTGGCCTCTCAGAGTGTTGGAATTATAACCATGAGCCACTGCACCTCGCCTACTATCTTTCTGTCCTGTCATTTTTTATTCCATGTTTGTCATCACATGTAAGATGAGCATCAAATATAGAGTTGGATTTTGATCTTTTATTTTTTAAATCCCTATCTTTACTCATTTTATTTTATTTTATTTTTTTGAGACAGTCTCACTTTTTTGGTCCCGATATAGTGTCATGGCATCATAGGTCAAAGCAACCTCAACTTCCTGGGCTGAAGCGATCCTTTTGCCTCAGCCTCTGGAGTTGCTTGTATTACAGGTGCTAGCCAGAACACTCAGATATTTTCTTTTTTCTTTTTTCTTTTTTTTTTTTGTAGAGACAGAGTCTCACTTTATGGCCCTTGGTAGAGTGCCGTGGCATCACACAGCTCACAGCAACCTCCAGCTCCTGGGCTTAAGCGATTCTCTTGCCTCAGTCTCCCGAGCAGCTGGGACTACAGGCGCCCGCCACAACCCCCGGCTATTTTTTTTTGGTTGCAGTTTGGCCGGGGCTGGGTTTGAACCCGCCACCCACTGGGGCCGGCGCCCTACTCACTGAGCCACAGGAGCCGCCCGGATATTTTCTTACAGACAGGATCTCTCTCACTTGTTCAGGCTGATCTTGAACCTGAGAGGTCAATAAATCCATCCACCTTGGACCCCAGTAGTCCTGGGATTGAAAGTGTGAGCCACTGTGCCTGACTTCCCTATCTTTACTAAATGTCTGTCATTTCATTGTGAAGTTTAGTCCATAAATTTGTTTGAAAAAAAAAATTTTTTTTGAAACTGCATCTCAAGCTGTCACCCTGAGTAGAATGCCAGGGTATCATCATAGCTCACGGCAACCTTCAACTCTTAGTTTCAAGCAATCATCTCACCTCAGTTTTTCTATTTTTAGTAGACACAGGGTCTCAATTTTGCTCAGGCTGATTTGGAACTCATGGATCAAACAATCGACCCACCTCAGCCTATCAGAGTGCTAGGATTACATGCATGCGCCACCCTACCCAGTCATGTGTATATAGTTTTTGAAAGAAAAGAAATTACTGTGAATTTTTTATATAACTTTTGAAAGAGAAGGGCTTACTGTTGACAATTTTTTTCTTTTTTTTATTATTAAATCATAGCTGTGTACATTAATGTGATCATGGGGCACCATACACTGGTTTTATAGACCATCTGACATATTTTCATCACACTGGTTAACATAGTCTTCCTGGCATTTTCTTAGTTATTATGTTAAGATATTTATATTCTACATTTACTAAGTTTCACATGTACCCTTGTAAGACGCACCATAGGTGTAATCTCACTAATCACCTTTCATCCGCCCGCCCTCCCCAGTCCCTCCTGTCCCTCTCAACCTTCCCCATATTCTTAGGTTATAACTGGGTTATAGCTTTTATATGAAAGCCATACATTAGTTTCATAGTAGGGCTGAGTGCATGATACTTTTTCTTCCATTCTTGAGATACTTTACTAAGAAGAATATGTTACAGCTCCATCCATGTAAACATGAAAGAGGCAAAGTCTCCATCTTTCTTTTAAGGCTGCATAATATTCCATGCTGTATGTATACCACAATTTATTAATCCATTTGTGGATCGATGGACACTTGGGCTTTTTCCATGACTTAGCAATTATGAATTGGGCTGCAATAAACATTCTGGTACAAATATCTTTGTTATAATGTAATTTTTTGTCTTCTCGGTATATAACTAGCAGAGGAATTATAGGATTGAATGGCAGATCTATTTTTAGATCTCTAAGCGTTCTCCAAACATATTTCCAAAAGGAATGTAATAATTTGCATTCTCACCAGCAGTGTAGAAGTGTTCCCTTTTCTCCACATCCACGCCAACATTTCTGGTCTTGTGATTTTGTGATATGGGCTAATCTTACTGGAGTAAGATGATATCTCAAAGTAGTTTTGATTTGCATTTCTCTGATGATTAAAGATGATGAGCATTTTTTCATATGTCTGTAGGCCGTGTGCCTGTCTTCTTCAGAGAACTTTTTCTTCAAGTCCCTTGCCCAGCCTGCAATGGGATCACTTGTTCTTTTCCTGCTTATATGTTTGAGTTCTCTGTAGATTCTGGTTAAAGAACGTTTCTCGGAGACATAACCTGCAAATATCTTCTCCCATTTTGAGGGCTGTTTGCTTGCTTTACTTACTGTGTTCTTGGCTGTGCAGAAGCCTTTTAGTTTGATCAGGTCCCAGTAGTGTATTTTTGAAGCTGCTTCAATTGCCCTGGTGGTCCTCCTCATAAAATACTCACCCAGGCTGAATTCTTCAAGAGTTTTCCCTGTACTCTCTTCTAGTATTTTTATAGTTTCATGTCTTAAGTTTAAATCTTTAATCCAGTGAGAGTCTATCTTAGTTAAAGGTGAAAGGTGTGGGTTCAGTTTCAGTCTTCTACATGTCACCAGCCAGTTCACCCAGCACCATTTGTTAAATAGGGAATCTTTTCCCCACAGAATGTTTTTAATTGGCTTGTCAAAGATCAAATAACGGTAAGTGGCTGGGTTCATCTCTTGGTTCTCTATTCTGTTCCATACATCTACCTCTCTGTTTTTGTGCCAGTACCATGCTGTTTTGATCACTATCAATTTATAGTATAGTCTAGGTCCGGTAGCATGATGCCTCCTACTTTGTTTTTATTTGTGAAGAATGTCTTGTCTACTCGAGGTTTTTTTCTGATTCCATATAAAATAACGTATTATTTTTTCAAGATCTTTTAAGTATGACAGTGGAGCTTTAATTGCATTAAAGCATTAAAATTGTATATTGCTTTGGGTAATATGGACATTTTAACAATATTGATTCTTCCCAGCCATGAGTGGTATGTTTTTACATTTGTTAACATTCTCAGCTATTTCTTTTCTTAGAGTTTCATAGTTCTCTTTATAGAAATCTTTCATGTCCTTTGTTAGATAAACTCCCAAATATTTCATCTTCTTCGGCACTACTGTGAATGGAATAAAATCCTTAACTGTTTCTTCAGCTTGACTATTATTGGTATATATAAAGGCTACCTACCAATTTATGAATGTTGATTTTGTAACCTGAGACATTGCTGTATTCCTTGATCACTTCTAAGAGTTTTGTAGTAGAATCCTTGGTGTTTTTCAGATATACAATCATATCATCTGTGAAGAGCAAAAGTTTCATCTCTTCTGACCCTGTTTGGATACCCTTGACCACCTTTTCTTCCTTAATTGCAATGGATAAAACTTCCATTACAATGTTAAAGGGTAGTGGAGATAATGGGCAACATTGACTTGTTCCTGATCTGAGTGGAAATGATTTCAATTTTACTCCATTTAATACGATATTGGCTGTGGGTTTGCCATTGACGGCCTCTATCAGTTTAAGAAATGTCCCTTCTATTACAATTTTCTTAAGTGTTCTGATCATGAAGGGATGCTGGATATTATCAAAAGGTTTTTCTGCATCAATTGAGAGAATCATATGGTCTTTGTTTTTTAATTTGTTTATGTGCTGAATTACATTTATAGATTTATGTATATTGAACCAGCCTCAAGACCCTGGGATAAAACGGACCTGGTCATGATGTATAATTTGTTTGATGTGTTGCTGGATTCTGTTTGTTAGGATCTTGTTGAATATTTGGGCATCAATATTCATTAGTGATGTTGGTCTGTAATTTTCTTTTCTTGTTGGGTCTTTTCCTGGTTTGGAGTTCAGGGTGATGTTTGCTTCATAGAACATGTTGGGTAGTATTCCTTCTTTTTCTATATTTTGGAACGGGTTGAGTAATATGGTTCTAGTTCCTCTTTAAAGGTTTGGTAGAATTCTGATGTGAAGCCATCTGGTCCCAGACTTTTCTTCTTGGGGAGATTTTGTATGGTTGATGCTATTTCAGAACTTAATAAGGGCCTGCTCAACATTTCCACTTGATTCTGGGTAAGTCTTGGAAGATGACGTGTTTCCAAGTATTGGTCAATTTCCTTCAGATTTTCGTATTTCTGAGTAAATACTTCTGAATAAAGTTTCTTGTAATATTCATTAAGGATTTTTTTAATTTCTGAGGAGTCTGTTGTCATTTCATCTTTGTCATTTCTGATTGACTATCCAACACTGTCAAAGGAGTGTCAAAATCTCCGACTATTATGTAGCTGGTGGAAATCAAGTTGCTCATGTCTGTTAGACTTTCTCTTATAAATTGAAGTGCATTCTGGTTGGGTGCATCAATATTAATAGTTGAAATCTCATCATATTGAGTATTACCCTTAACAAATATTGAGAAGTGACCATTCTCATCCTTCCTTACTTTTGTTGGTTTAAAGCCTATTGTATCTGCAAATAGAATTGGAACACCTGCTTTTTTCTGATTACCATTTGCCTGAAATATGGACAACCACCCTTTCACCCTGAGTGTATATTTATCTTTTAAGGTAAGATGTGATTCTTTTATACAGCAAATATCTGGCCTGAGTTTTTGTATCTAGTCAGCCAACCTGTGCCTCTTTAGATGACAGTTTAAGCCATTTACAATAATGGAGAATATAGATAAGTCTGGTAAAATTTTGGGTATTGAGTTTTTTGAAAGTCCAGTGGACATTTTTAATCCTTTCACCACTGTGGAAGTTGGAAAAAAAAAAAAAAGTTTCTGAGTGAGTTTACTTTTGTGGTATAGGATTGTGCTGGTCATTATGGAGGATGGTGTGAGAATATCCTGAAGAGCTGGTTTAGTTATGGCAAATTTCTTCAACATGTGAATGTCATTAAAGTATTTAATTTCTCCATCATAAATGAAACTCAGTTTAGCTGGATACATGATCTGGGGTTGAAAGTTATTTTGTTTTAGGAGATTAAAAGTCGATGACCACCCTCTTCTGGCTTGAAAAATTTCAGCAAAGAGATCTCCAGTCATTCTAATATTATTTTAACCTCCTTTTAAAAATGAACTTTATTAAAAGTTAAATTATCTTCTCTGTGCCAGTACTTTGTATTCAGTTCTGGCAATGTCATTTCAACTTCGTTACTTGCCACTTCCCTAATACTGATGCAGGACCCCCCTCAGACTCCTGCAATGACCACCAAGGATTCTCTTTGTATAGATGGAGCAGCAGGAAACAGCAGAAAGAGCCAGATTTTCAGGTAAAGCAATTCCAACAAACACCAGGCAAATCCTTCATCACTAAAAAGTTTAAGCTGGTAACATCATGATTACTACAAATTTCTTGCTTTTGAAATTATTTCTGACTTTAGTTTGATCTGAATAATTTCCTGGGGTTGGTGCCTGTGGGTCAGTGGGTAGGGCGCCAGCCCCATATACTGAGGGTGGCAGGTTTAAACCGGGCCCCGTGCAGCTAAACAGCAGTGACAACTCCAACAAAAATAGCCAGGCATTGTGGCAGGCACCTGTAGTCCCAGCTACTCAGGGGGCTGAGGCAAGAAAAATCACCTAAATCCAAGAGTTGGAGCTTGCTGTGAGCTCTGACGCCAGAAGATGACCCAGGGCAACAAAGCGAAACTCTGTCTCAAAAAAAAAAAAATGATGAAGAATTTCCTGGCAGGGACCTGGACTATAATAAACACTACAGAGTGTCTCATCTACCAATTTCAATTTATTTCTCAGTAAAATTGTTATCTTTTAAACAAAGAATCAAAACTGGCCCTATTCTACCTACGTGTTCCATTTACTTTAGTAAAATATGTAGACAGGTCAAATGGTCTTTGATGATCTATGGGAATCAATCCTTTTGGGGTTTTGCTAAAATCTACTAATTTTATTGAATGACAGTTGAGAGAGCAGGATGACACTAGGGAATAACACCCCCCATGCAAATGAAGAAAGCACACTGTGGAGCTAGCTCCCACTGTCTACAAACTAGTGCATTTAGCATATTATGGTAGCTTTCACTTACTGAAACTGTACATATATATACCTATCTACTACAGTGAACAAATAGCTATGAGAAAAATAAACATTAACTGTATTATAATTAATATTTACTTGTTTTTTGCAAACTGTAAAAATTTTTATACAAAATGACTGCTACGGTCATTTTGATCAGAGGTCAATTCAGTAGGCTGAACGAAAAACAGAACCTAAACTGAGGCCCCAGGAAAGCCCTATATGCAAAGGGTAGTTAGAGGAGTGGCTAGTGCAAAGGGTAGGTAGAGGAGTGGCTAGTAAAACATATTGAGGGAAACACCAGAGAGGTAGGAGGACAATATAGAAAGAATGATGTCATGGAAATCAAGGGAAGATACTGTTTCGGAATTCAGGAAGGGTACAATGTGTCTAGCATGTGTCTACAAATGCTACTAGATCAGGTAAGATGTGCACATGCTGAGCACACGCATGGCAAATGCACACACCTGAAAAGTGAAGCAGCCTGGCAGGCCAGTTCACTATGACTTGAGGGTGTGTGTTGGAGGCAGGAGACAGGAGGCAGGTAAGAGGAAACAGCCAGGTCATGAAGAGCATTGTGTGCCATGCTAAAGGACTGTCAATACATAAAAAGTCACACCCAATGGCTTCACATATAAAAATAACAAATTCACAGTTGTGGTTTTAAAAGCTACTATTACTACTTGGTAACAATCCGCAGAACAGAGTAGGGTGTTTAAAGAGATGGTTAAGAGACTATTAAAATGTTCAAGCTCAACATGAGGAAGGCCTCAGTGACCATGGTTAGCAAAGAGTTAAGAAACAGGAAGGGTCCAGGTGTCTGGCTTAGGTGACTGGGTAGGAGATAGTGTGGTTCACTCACCAAGGGAAAATAAGCAGAGGAGTTCTGCTGATCAAAAAGATCCCAATAGGAACTGAACAGAATTATAATTTACCTCTTATTCATGACTAGTAATACCTTTCTTTGTGGATTTTTTTTCTTTGGGTACAGAGTCTTACTCTGTCACCCTCAGTAGACTGCTGTGGTGTCATAGCTCACAGCAACCTCAGACTCTTGGACTCAAGCAATGCTCTTGTCTCAGCCTCCCAAGTAGCTGGGACTACAGGAGCCCACCACAGTGTCTGGCCATTTTTGTTGCTGTTGTTGTCATTGTTTTTTAGCAGGCCCAGGCGCAGTTCAAACCCACCAGGCCTAGTGCATGTGGCGAGCTCTCTAACCACTGAGCTATGGGTCCCAAGCCTCTTTTCTAGATCTTGTAAAAGTGTTCTCCACTTCTTTTTTTTTTTTTTTGGTTTTTGGCCGGGGCTGGGTTTGAACCCGCCACCTCTGGCATATGGGACCGGCACCCTACCACTTGAGCCACAGGCACCACCCTGTTCTCCACTTCTTAAAATACTTCTTATATCTTTAGTTATGTGATATCCTTGATTTGGGCTTAATAGTTTCACTTACAAGATAAAAAGTTCATCTGTTTTTCCTCAGTGAAGTTTACTCTATGCATCTTTACTCCTTTCTACTCTTTCTTCTCTGTGGGTCATAGAATTTTATCCAATCAAAAACAGCCTGCTGATTAAAACTGTATTTAAGTAAGACAAACACTGGGCTTTAGTCAATCCAACTATTTTTACACCTCACTTTTTCTTTTCTGTCCATACATCTTCTCAAATTAGAGTCTCTCCAAACCACTTCTAATTCAACTGACCAGTTTGTGAAATACTCTTCACTCAATTAAGCTCTCTTTCATTTAATTTTTATCAAAAGTGGATTCTGAAATAGAACACCCAAAGACTCCCAGAAACAAACAGAGCACAAGCACCAATAGTCCAACTCAGGTACCTGACAACCTGTTCACTGTCTCACTCCAACTGAAGCTTTCTCATAAGTTCTTTCACATTCCAAGATACCACAGATTAATGTTTCAAACTCTTGAAGTTTTTTTCAACAGAAATTTGAATCCTGTCTTAAATAGTAACAGAAACTAAAATATGTCTAAAATAATAATGAAATAAAAAATGTCATTATCAAATTTTGTTAAAAGCCTCAAATGTCTACATTAAGTAAAACCAAATAAATAGTGGTTAAATATACTTCATAAAATGTAAACTCCCAACTTTCAGAAATTTGCAAAAATTTCTGTTTACTTGGGAGACTGAGGTAAGACAATTGTTTGAGTCCAAGAATTTGAGGTTGCAGTGAGCTGTGACACCACTGCACTCTACTGAGGGCGACATAGTGAGATTCTGTCTCACTAAAATAAAATAAAATAAAATGAAAGATAAAAATTTTATTTTAAGTAATATTTAAAAGCCAATGAAGACCAGGTGCAGTGGCTGACACCTGTAATTCTTGCCCTCTGGGAAGGCAAGATGTCTGGATTCCTTGAACTCATGAGTTAGCAACCAGGCCTGAGCAAGACCAAGACCCATCTCTACTAAAAATAGAAAATCTAAGGCAATAGGATTGCTTGAGCCAAAGCATTGGAGGTTGCTATAAGCTGTAACACTACGGAAAATTCCCCAGGGTGACAGCTGGAAATTCTGTCTCAAAAAAAGAAAGAAAAAAGCCAATGAATAAAAATTCTTTATAAAAACCATTAAATCTATAATATGAGATGACTTGCATATTATGCTATGGAGACTCTCTTGTCCGCTTTTCTTTTAACATTTTGACTTGCACTTATCTCCCAACATATGAAAATATTTACAATGAGGGATGATTATGAAAAAGATATATATATATATATATATATATATATAGAGAGAGAGAGAGAGAGAGAGAGAGTTATTATTGTCCTAGGATCTACACTATCTCCAACCAAGTTATTTCCAAGTGCATTGTTTGTAAGTCTCATGAAATCTCTGGAAGAAATTGTCCCTCCAAAACTCAGATCATATATTTTTGACACTACAAATTGATTTTACAGATTTAGCTCCAGATATCATCTTTCTCACTCTTTTTCTTTTTTTTTTTTTAGAGACAGAGTCTCACTTTATCCCCCTTGGTAGAGTGCTGTGGCAGCACAGCTTACAGCAATATTCAACTCTTGGGTTTAGGTGATTTTCTTGCCTCAGCCTCCCAAGTGGCTGGGACTACAGGTGCCTGCCACAATGCCTGGCTATTTTTTTGTGGTACTTTGGCCAGGGCCAGGTTTGAACCTGCCACCCTGAGTATATGGAGCTGGCAACCCACCCACTAGGCCACAGGCACTGCCCTTTTCTCACTCTTCATTGTTTAATAAATAGACTAAATGTTGTTTAACTAGATGTCCTGATGCTACAAGAGTGGTTAAAAAAAACTAGTAACTGAGATTATGTCATGTTTTCATATTCCTTTATGCATTGAATCAAATCAGCGGACTCATTTTAAACCACTTGCTTACTGTACGGTATTTATTTAAATTTATACCCCATGTCATTCCCAATTCTCAGGACAAATAAAATGTAAAAGTCTAAAAATAACAATGATTTTGAAAAAAAACGGTCAAAATACTGGCCTTAAATAGCCAGAAGCATTACCTTTGGCCCTTATGAAATATGGAATACTCCAATTAAAAGACATATTTTAGGGGCCAGGCATAGTGGCTTAATCCCAGCACTCAGCGAGGCTGAGGCAGGTGGATTGCCAGAGCTCAGGAGTTTGAGACCAGCCTGAGCAAGAGCAGACCCTGTTTCTACTGAAAATAGAAACAATTCACCAGGCATCATGTTGGAACCAGCTACTTAGGAGGCTGAAGCTAGAGGATCATTTGAACCCAAAACTCTGAGGTTGCTGTGAGCTATGATGCCACAGCACTCTACTCAGGGTGACAAAGTGAAATTCTGTCACACACACATGCACACACACACACACACACACACAGAAGACATAGATTAACCCCTTTATAAACAGTGTCCTGTCATCCCATGCCTACCTGGCACATATAAACCTGTTTTTGTACTAAATGAACACCATGGAGATTTTTTATTTATTTATGTATGTATTTATTTATTTATTTAGAGACAGAATTTCACTATGTTGCTCTGGTAGAATACCCTGGCATCACAGCTCACAGAAACCTTTTATTCATGGGCTTCAGCAATTATCTTGCCTCAGTCTCCCAAGTAGCTGGGACTACACAACGCCTGGCTATTTTTTTTAATTTTTTTATTTTTTGTTTTTTTTTTTAGTTGTTGTTGTGTGGCAGGCCCGGGCTCGGTCCAAAACCGACAGCTCCGGTGCATGTGGCTGGTGCCCTAGCCACTGAGCTACAGGTTCTGAGACCACCATGAAGATTTATTTATTTATTTATTTTTGAGACAGAGACTCAAGCTGTCATGCTGGGTAGAGTGAGTGACATTGCAGCTCACAGCAACCTCCAACTCCTGGGCTTAAGCGATTCTCTTGCCTCAGCCTCCCAAGTAGCTGAGACTATCGCGCCCGCCACAACACCTGGCTATTTTTTGGTTGTAGTTGTCATTGTTGTTTGGCAGCCCTGGGCTGGATTGGAAACCACCAGCTCTGGTGTAAGTGTCTGATGCCTTAGCCACTTGAGCTACAGGTGCCAAGCCACACCATGGGGATTTAAATGAACAGTTCTGTATGGTGACTAGCTACACAAAGATACTAATATGCTTGAAGTATATTATCAACAGGTGACTAGAAAAATGGTCTTCCTCAACTGACAGGTCTTGTCAGCCTGTTTGATCAAGAGATCCCATATTCATCGATGGTCTTAGAAGACATGTGCTGTCATGTCATTTAAGATACCTTTATAAAATACTCTTAACCAATCATTTATGCTGTCATGAAAATGGAAAAGAAATCCTGGATTCCTGTCATCCATGGCAAATGGGAGTTTTCATGTGGCAGTGAGAATTAAAGGATGATCCCTACAAGAGGTGAACTGAAAGTAAAGACCCCAGGCCCCCGAAGTCACCAACTTCATGAAGTAGACAGCTTTTGCCAAGATCACAGATCAAGAAACCTAATTTATGACTTGGCACCTGTAGCTCAGTGGTTAGGGCACCAATCACATACACCAAGGTAGGTGGGTTTGAACCCGGCTTGAGCCTGCTAAACAATAATGACAAGTACAACAACAACAACAACAAAATAGCAAGGCTTTGTGACTAATGCCTGTAGTACCAGCTACTCTGGAGGCTTAGGCAGGAGAATTGCTTAAGCCCAAGAGTTTAAGTTTGCTGTGAGCTATGACACCACAGCACCCTACCACGGGTGACATAGTAAGACTCTGTCTCAAAAAAAAGGAAAGAAAAGAAAGTAATCGCATTCATATCTATATTCCTTACCTTTTAAAAACTGCAATAATCACGTTTTCTCACTTCTTCATTTAAGCACAACCCTCTTTTAGAAATAAAACACATTAGATGCTGAGTAATTTTCACTCAATTTTTGCCTCCATCTACTCCAACTTTTATCTTTTATCTTCAACTATAGCTCTTCTTTCAAATGATCCCTTACTCTTACTAGACCTTACAGTTTTCCCAACAGTTGGCACAGACACGGCAACCCCTTTTTTTTTTTTTTTTCCTTTTTTAGAGACAGAGTCTCACTTTGTCACCCTAGGTAAAGTTCCATGGCGTCACAGCTCACAGCAACGTCCAGATCTTGGGCTTAGGCAATTCTCTTGCCTAAGCCTCCCAATGAACTGGGATTACAGGCACCCACCAAAACGCCCAGCTATTTTTTTGTTGCAGTGCCAGGGCCAGTTTTGAACTTGCCACCCTCAGTATACGGGGCCGGTTCCCTACACACTGAGCCACAGGTGCCACCCAACCCATCAACCCTTTAAACCAGTCTTTTAAACTCCAGCCACACTGCTGGAGTCTGATTGCTGGTTATTCCAACATCTCGATCATATAAAGAACTTGAATTTATTTTTATTTCTGCTAATATGAGTGCCTGGTGAAACCAATCTGGAAAATAGATGTGTCATGTAGTACCCACAGCCAAAGAATAAAAAACATACTACTTCACCAGACAAAAAGACAACTGAACATAGAAAAACTTCTATGAAAATTCAAGGACAATCATTCCTCAGAGACACATGACAACCAGATATGTGAAAGTGCCAGTGAAGAGGAGAAGACACAGCAAACTCCTGGCTGGAAGGTCACAAGTTCTAACCTGACTCTGTCTGTAACTCTGCTCTTTTTATCTTGTGAGGTAATAAAGTATACAAATGGTTCCTACCCAAATGGTCAAGATGCTATGGACTTGGTTGTCTGACATCCTCTGTTACCAAGTACTCCACTTTAAACGCCAGTCAAATTACAAACTTGGGCTATTTCTATTCATAAGGTAGCACCTTATAAACATACAGAATGCACCATTATAAGAAATCCCCTTCTATATAATAATTCAAAGTTCTTTTGAATGATCAAAATCCTTTTCCCAACATTTGGAACTTACAAAATTGAAACAGCAGTCATGAATCTCTCCATGGTAATAGAACAAGAGCTCAACATTACCATGCAAGCATTGGGAACACTTTAACCAGAGCTTAATAGCCTAGCAGCTATTGTAATTCAAAACCAACACATCCTAGATGCTTTGACTACTCAACGTGGAAGAGCTTATACTGTTATTGGAGAAAAATATTGTGTTTACATAAATCAGTCAGGGCAAATAAAGGCTCATCTACATCTTTTAAAGGACAAGATAAATATTCTTCATCAAATTAATGAAACCGTTCCATTGGACTGACCTATTCCCAGGAATGAGAGACTAGTTTAATGGGCTGTGGGGAAATGTGCTCAGATCTGGTCTTTTCTTATTTATCCTCATCCTAATTTATGTTCTTGTATCTCTTTTCAAACATCTTATGACTAGATTACTAACCCACTCTCTCTCTCCCTAGGTGCCAACTCAGATTTTAATTTGTGAAACTTCTAGGGAAATTCCAGTTGAGGGAAATGAAGGAGCTAAGGAAATTTCACCCCAAAATATGACTCCTTGTATTGTGCTCAAGAGTTCCACAAAGACCATACTGCCAAACAAGTTGAACTCATACCAGTCTGCCCTTATGGAAGAGCCACTTGACAACTGCCTCAGTGTCCAAACATGGTGTTTCTGCAAGCAGCCCCAAATATTTAATGTAGGGTAATAGTTAGAAATAAACATATCCTACATCAAGCACACAAAGTATACCCACGGCAAAGCTGCTGTTCTTTTGCATCTCCGGTCACGCCACATTTAAGGGGTTGGGTTTTTAAGGCTTGGTCTGCATCCTGGTTGGCACGCAGGCTGTCCAGGTGCATCCGGGTAGGATAGCAAGCAAGCATTGTACAGAAGCAGAATTTTGGGGTTACTTAGCTATATGTCATACACCCCGTATACATATTAGTTTTGTACATCTTTGTCTCAGTATTTTCTCCACCTGGTATTTAAAGGTCATTCTGAGGACAGTTGGCTTTTTTCCCAGGGAGTTAGCCAAGCTAAATACTGGGAGTGAACTAGAAGAAAACAATTAGTACTTTCTCATTTATCTTGGGGGTGAACTAGACTTATTTCATTTCTTTTTTGAAAACTTGCAGTCTGGAAATTTGCCAGGAGTTAGCTGATATTTTTCCATTATAGCCTAGGCCTGATACTTATCTGCTTTAGCTTAGGCTCACTTAGCCATAACACTTGATATAAAGAATATTTTCAATTAAAGGGCAGTTAAGGGGCAGGGCCTGTGGCTCAGTGAGTAGGGTGCTGGCCAGATATACCAAGAGTGGCAGGTTCAAACCTAGCCCCAGCCAAACTGCAACATAAACATAGCCAGGCTTATGGCTGGTACCTGTAATCCCAGCTCCTCAGGAGGCTGAGGCAAGAGAATCACCTAAACCCAGGAGTTGGAGGTTGCTGTGAACTGTGATGCCCCAGTACTCTACCAAGGGATATAAAACAAACAAACAAATAAACAAGAACAATAAAGGCCAGTCATAATCAGGACACATTGGAAGAGGACTTTTTAGTATCTACATAAAATCTGAGTAACCTGATTGGGAATCAAAAGGGGCTTCTTATTTCCTTATTACATGCTAATAGATCTGGCCCCAAGGTCATTTGAAGCAGGATGACTGTCTCTGAGTTTAATCTACAGATAAATCTGTTTCCACCCATCTACACATAGTCTCCCCTAGCAACTACTTGTTGCACCTACATTTTCTACATTCCCCCCTCTCCCTTACAAAAGGCATCTATAAGTCTCTGATTATCACTGAATCTATGGGTAATCATTCATGTACTGCCACCCATACACATGGTATTTAGAATTAAACTTTTCTTATTTGTTATTATTTTTTTAGACAGAGTCTCAAGCTGTCTCTCTGGGTAGAGTGCCATCATGTCACAGCTCACAGTCACCTCCACCCCTTGGGCTAAAGCGATTCTCTTACTTCAGTCTCCCAAGTAGCAGGGACTACAGGCACCTCCCATAATGCCCAGCTATTATCATTATCATTATTATTATTATTATTTTGCCATTGCTGTTTTAGCTGGCCCAGGCTGGGTTTGAACTGGCCAGCCTCAGTGTATGTGGCTGGTTCCCCAGCCACTGAGCTAAGGGCACTGCCCAACCTTTCTCTTATTAATCTACCACAATTACAAAAACACACACAAAAAAAAATTAAAAAAAAAACTACCACAATTGCGAGTTAATCTTTTAATGAAACAACCAGGGGAAAAAGGAAAGTTTTGCCATGATCCCTACATATACAAGGGGATTTCTTATAATGTCACATTTTGGATGTCTATAAAGTACCACCTTATGAACAAAAGAGGCCAAGTTGGTAATTCGATTGGCATTTACAGTGAAGTACTTAGTAACAGCAAGTGTCAGATAACTAAGTCTACAGTGTCCTGACCATTCAGGTGAAGCCATTTGTATATGTTACTACTACAGAAGATGAATAACACCAGTGGTATTTATAGACAGAGTGAAGTTAAAACCTGTGACTTTCCATTATGCAGTTTGCTGTGTCTTGTCTTTCTCACTGGCACTTTCACATATCTAGTTGTCATATGCGCAAGAAACTTCTTCTTTTTTTTTTTTTTTCTGAGACAAAGTCTCACTTGGTCACACTTAGTAGACTACTGTAGTATCATAGCTCACAACAATCTCAAACTCCTGGGCTTAAGCGATTCTCTTGCCTCAGCTTCCTGAGTTGCTAGGACTACAGGCACCCACCACAATGCCCAGCTATTTTTTGTTGAAGTTGTCACTGCTGTTTTAGCTGGCCAGGGCCGGGTTCAAACTTGCCACCACCAGTATTTGTGACCAGCACCCTACCCACTGAGACCCAGGCACGGCCCTTCAGGTTTATTGATAAAAAGAATAGAGGTGTTCATCTGGTGTGGTGGCTCACACCTGTCATCCCAGCACTTGGGAGGCCAAGGTGGATAGATTGTCTGAGCCCACAGGTTCAAGATCAGCCTAAGCCAGAGCTAGACTTCATCTCTAAAAAATAGCTGGGCATGTGGCTGGCACCAGTAGTCCTAGCTACTTGGGAGGATGAGGTATGAAAATTGATTGAGCCCAATAGTTTGATGTTGATGTGAGCTGTGATGCCACAGCACTCTATTGAAGGATATCAAGTGAGACTCTGTCCCCCCCAAAAAAAATGATTTAAAAATAGGGGCTTTATATAAAGATTCACAGAGCCTTATAGGTCCACATCTTATGACGTTGTCAATCAAAGGGTCTATGTCTATTATTGCTTCATGTTTCAAAAAAGTATAAAAGTTTTTGTGGTGGTTGAGCTTCTGGTTTTAAGTGGGCCTTAATTGGGGTGATCCTGAGGACTTTCCTAGGGGTATCCTTTTCCTAGTCATTGTATTTTACCTGGATGTTGATTTCTTCTGACCATTTGTCCTCAGCCTCCAGGTGCTGGAGTAGCACATACCAGACATGTTCCTGGTGTAACTTCATTAGAAGGCTACTGTTTTCTGGACAAAAAGTAGTCTGAGTATAATGTAGACAAGACTCTCCTCAGCAAGACAACAAGGAAATCAAGCATCTGAAGGAAACAGTGAGGTATCTCTTTTTCTTCAATCCAGTATGTAAGAGGTTTAAGAAAGAATTTGAGGGGCAGTGCCTGTGGCTCAGTGAGTAGGGCACCGCCCCCATATGCCAAAGGTGGCAGGTTCAAACCCAGCACCCGCCAAACTGCAACAAAAAAATAGCTGGGCGTTGTGGCGGGCGCCTGTAGTCCCAGCTGCTTGGGAGGCTGAGGCAAGAGAATCACGTAAGCCCAAGAGTTAGAGGTTGCTGTGAGCCGTGTGACGTCATGGCACTATACCCGAGGGCAGTACAGTGAGACTCTGTCTCTACAAAAAAAAAAAGAATTTGTGTTCCGACTGTCCTGTCACTCCTGCTACAGAGCCAGATTGTGTAGTCATAGGAGAGAGTGCAGTATGAAGCACTAAACATGCAGCCCTAGCATTTGTTAGAAAGTCTTGACCCACAGCTTTGCACAGTTAGAGAAGACATGGTAGACTACCCATTAGACAAGGCCTCCCTACAGACATTGAGGCAAATTGTTGCTGTCCAGAAAGGCATCATTGAAATGGATGAAGTAATACCTGTGGACAATGCTGTGCCGATCTCAGGTGGCCAGAGTTCTCCAGGCCCTGCATTTTCCCACCCTCAATCAAAATGTCAGATTACAGGTGCAGGAGGCATCTGTTACCAAGTATCTAACCACTTCCTACCCTCAATACCTGAGTTTCATACATACCTGTGGTTGGGCACCTCTGTTTACCCTTTACTTCACCCAAACCTCTTGCTCAGATGATGTTCCTGTCTGCTCTGATTTTTACCAGTGACCACAGTGAAAGGGCTGCCCATTGATTCAAGCTCAGAGGAGTCTGTGAAGAGGTTTACCACAGACCATTTGCCTCCAGTTGAGGGGTGGCTGACGAGAGCTTTCATAAAGCCAAGAGAAGAGCAAGGCTGTAGGTTTATAAAAGACCAGGAGTGATGCAGTAGGTGAAAAAAACCAGTGGAAACTCCTTATTTGAGTTAGAAATTCACAACTCAAAAAGGGCAGAAAAAGGGCATGGAGTCCACAGTTTGTCCTACAACCAGAAAGGTTCCACCGTGGCCAAAGTACACACTCGTGAAAGAAAAAAATGTTGTTGTTCAAGTATGGCAGAATTTACACATACATATTCTGTCAGCTTAGTTTAGCAACAAAAATCGAAGAAGTGTGATGAGTGAATTAAAGACAGAGGAAGAAGTGAAAATGTTGGGCAGTTGGAGAAAAAGAATGTGGGATTTTCAAGGACCAAGTTGGCTTCTTTTTTTCTTTCTTCAGTTTTAAAGGAGTAGCTTATGACCTTGAATAGAGATAACAGTTTAATAATCTTGATCTCAACACCCATAACTAATCAAATACAGCTGTGGGCAGGAAGAAGAACGTATAAAGAGATAGATTTATTTTCACTCCATAGTGGAAGATTGATACTGAATAATTGATGCAATTTATTTGCCAGTTTCAATATATACAGAGCAATCCAAAGAGGTTTTAAACAAGGTCTCATAACAAAAAGAACACTTTGTGGTCTAATTTTTTTATTTATTTATTTATTTTTAATTTTTGCTTTCAATTTCAGCTGGCTTTCACAATCTTCTTAGTTTCACTTTTTTTTTTTTTCTGTTATTCCTTGTAAAAATTTCTCTTCCCTTTTTAAGCCTCTTAAGTAGCTGGGATTACAGGCGCCTGCCACGATGCCTCGCTTATTTGGTAGAAACGGAATTTCACTATGGCTCACTGCTGTTCATAGTGGTCTCAAACCTCCAAGCTCAGGCAATCCACCTCTCTTGGCCTCCCACAGCGCAGGGACTACAGACATGAGAAACCATGCCTGGCCTGTGTTCTTATTTTTTTATTTTTATTTCTCTGAGACAGAATCTCAAGCTGTCACCCTGGGTACAGTGCTGTGGCATCATAGTTCACAGCACCTCCAACTCCTAGTCTTAAGAGATCCTCTTGCCTCAGGGTTTCTATTTTTGTTACAGATGGGGTCTTGGTTGTTTTCACGCTGGTCTGGAACTCATAGGTGCAAGCAATCCAGCCAAATTTGCCTCCCAGAGTGGCAAAATTACAAGCCTGAGCCAAGGCCCCCAGGCAACTTTCTTGTTTTAATAGAGATTCCCTTTCAATTTGACCAATTTGTTGACATACAAAATGCTGATAAATCCACCTTTGCAAATATCATGCCTTACATATACTATTTTTGACATGCTGAAGTTCTGTGTTTACTCCAAATTTTTCCTATTAAACCATGACTTATTTAAGAATAAACATTGCTATATCAGTTTTTGTCCTACACAAAATTATTACCTTACCGTTTAAAGTTCCTTATGACCCATTGTTTTTTATAGTCGTGAATTTTTTCACATTTCACTTCTACATTTCGGATCCTTCTTCCTTCTTTTCTTTCTATTTTGAAATAAAATTACATCCTAGTTAAGTCTTTCTTCATAAAGGCGTGGAAAAGGAGGTTTGTGGATTTAAAGAATTAGGTCTCTAGCCTGAAGGGGAGACTTCATTTACTATCACAGAGAGACAGAGTGCCAATGCTCAGCCTTCCCAGCTGAGCTTGTTCTGAAGTTGCAGTTTGTCCATCAGACTGAGAGTTTCAGAGGGTCAGTGCTGGTTCAGGGATTTCACAGGGTGTACAGTGGTTCTCAACCTTCCTAATGCCAAGATGTATTTTTATTGTTACAAAAGGGTCATGACCCACAGGTTGAAAACTGCTGGGAAGGTGAATGTGATTCCCTGTCTCAAGGAGAGGGCAATGTCACTTCCACTGCACCTCTCTAATAGAAAGAGCATAGTGCTAGCACAGGCCCCTTCCTGAGCCATTTCTTACTCCAGAAACCAAGACATACTGGGAAGGGCTCAGGCCTGGTGTCTTCTTGCCCGAGCCTCCAGGGAAACTCAGCGCCTGACAAACTTCTTCCCTAGTGATAAAAACCATTTAAAAAGCTTCCTTCTGCTCTTAAGTTCTGCTAATGGGGCTCAGTGCCTGTAGCTCAAGCGGCATACACCAGAGCTGGAAGGTTTGAATCCAGCCTGGGCCTGCCAAACAACAAGGAAAACTATAACCCAAAACAAACAAACAAACAAACAAACAAACAAATAGCTGGGCATTGTGGGGGGCAAAAGTAGTTCCAGCTACTTGGGAGGCAGAGGCAAGAGAATAGCTTAAGCCCAAGAGTTCCAGGTTGCTGTGAGCTGTGATGTCAAGGCACTCTACCCAGGGGGACAGCTTGAGACTCTGTCTGAAAACAAACAAACAAACAAAAAAACCCACAAAAGATAAGCTCATGACCTGGCTTTCTCTCACTGTCTACTTATCCCCATTCTGGTTATCAATACCTTAAAAACTGGTTTAACATTCTGTGTGTGGGGTCTAAGAACCCTTTTTAAGCTTTTGAATATCAGCACTAACTGGGAGATGAAGTGCATTGTCAAGGTGAGGAAGGAAAAATCAGATGAAGCAGGGGCAGGAAAGGAGCTACATTACCTGGAAGTGAAGACAGCCAGAGAGATGTAGGAGTAATAAGTCATATCCAGCAGCAGAGTAAATTCAGAATGTCTACTGTTCCACTAGCTTATCTTGCTGAAGATGTATATTTTCCTCTCAGATAGTAACACCAAAATGTTAGATATTAGGGGACAAAATGTGGGGTATGTGTTCCATTGTTTTGTTTCAGGTGCCAAAGAATGGTTATTACAACCAACACAGTGAAACAAATGAGCAGAATAAGCAGATAAAAGTGTGCAAAAGGGCAAATTTTATAAAGGACAGTACACTCCAGAGAAGGAGCACATCTACATTTTCAAGTGGAGAAGACCCTGAAATTAGGAAGATGTTTCTCCTTACATGGATTTTCCAATTCTAGGTTAACTGGTGTGGGAGAAAATATTTGTGATATTTCTTGGAAATGGGGAAATCTCACAGAATGTATGGTTCTCCCATTTCTATCCCTGTAATCAATGAACACTATTTGTCATTGTAATTGTAGAGTATGATAGAACTGGTACAAATTGTATTGTGTTAATGAAAATAGATCACTTGAGCCTACTGTCATCTTACTTGTATGCCCACTCCAAGACCTCCTTTTTGTGGCCTTGACCATATCTCCACATTGTGGTCTCTCTACCTCTGAGACTCATTTTTGTAGAACAAACAAAAGTTCAGTTTGGGGAAGCCTTCTTGAAATGTCATCTTTAGTTTCTTGGAAGTCCCTTCTGCTCAATTTGTTCCTCTTAAATTATTGACAAAGGATCTCCTAGTATCATCTGCCCATGCCTCTCCTTAGCCCTACCTAACAAGATGAACACAACCTTAAGGCTCTGAGACATGACTGACATTTGTAGAGTATTTCTTCCATTTGAATTAGGATGGGAAAAGCGTAAGATATATTTAAAGACACTGTTCACATTTACAGGATTTCTCTCCAGTTTGAATTCTTCTATGCTTAGCATGCTATGAACACCAGGGAAAGCACTGCCACAGTCTCCATATGGAGGGTTTCTCTCCTGTGTGATTTCTTCTATGTACACTGAGGATTGAATGTGAGTTAGTTTGCCACACTGTCCATATTATAAGGTTTTGGTGCAGAATAAATTTATAAATGTCTAGAAAGGTTCACAAACAAATTAAAGGCTTTGCCACATTTTTGACCTTTGTAGAGTTTCGCTCCACAACAAATTCTTTCATGTGTACTACTAGTTGATCTATTTTAAAGGCTTTAACATATTTTTTTAAATTTGTAAGGTTTATGTCCAGAGTAAATTCTTTGAAGTTCAGAAAGGTGTGACTACCAATTAAAGGCTTTGCCATAATCTTGACATTCGTACGGTTTCTTGCCATAGTGAATTCTTTGCTGTTCAGAAAGGTGTGAGTGCTGGATAAAGACTTTGCCACATTCTTCACATTTGTAGGGTTTCTCTCCAGAGTGAATTCTTTCATGTACAAAAAGGCTTGAGAACTGGTTAAAAATTTTGCCACATTCTTGACATTTGTAGTGTTTCTCTCCAGAGTGAATTCCTTGATGTACAGAAAGGCTTGAGTAATGGTTAAAGGCTTTGCCATATTGTTGACATTTGCAGGGTTGCTCCCTAGAACAAATCCTTTTATGTACAGAAAGGCTTGAGTGCTGGTTAAAGGTTTTGCCATATTTTTGATATTTGTAGGGTTTTTCTCCAGAGTGAATTCCTGGATGTACAGAAAGGCTTGAGTAATGGTTAAAGGCTTTGCCATATTCTTGATATTTTCAGGGTTGCTCCCTAGAACAAATTCTTTTATGTACAGAAAGGCTTGAGTGCTGGTTAAAGGTTTTGCCATATTTTTGACATTTGTAGAGTTTCTCTCCAGAGTGAATTCTTAAATGCACAGAAAGGATTGAGTACTGGTAAAAGGCATTGCCACATTCTTGACATTTGTAGGGTTTCTATCCAGAATGAATTATTTGATGTACCCCAAAGGCCTGAGTAGTGTTTAAAGACTTTGCCTTATTCTTGACATTTGTAGGGTTTCTCTCCAGAGTGAATTCTTTGATGTTCAGAAAGGTGTGGTGTGGCACCTGTGGCTCAACGGAGTAGGACACTGGCCCCATATGTCAGAGGTGGTGGGTTCAAACCCAGCCCCGTTCAAAAACTGCAAAAAAAAAAAGGTAATAGTAAGTTATGCAGCTTTATACCCAGTCTCACTATATGAAAACTTAAAAAAACAAAACAAAAAGAAACAAAGAAAAATGTGCATGCTGTTAAAGGCTTTGCCACATTCTTCAAATTTGTAGGTTTTCTCTCTAGACCAGAGGTTCTCAAACTGTGGGTCGCAACCCACAGGAACGTGTTAGAGGGCCGCAGCATTAGGAAGGTTGAAAGCCACTGCTCTAGAGTGAATTCTTGTATGTTTAGTGAGGGATGAACTAACATTAAAGGTTTTGCCACATTCTTGAAATTTGTAGGGTATCTCTTCAGAGTGAATTCTTTGATGTGCAGACAGGTATACATGTTGGTTAAAGGCTTTGCCACATTCTTGACATTTGTAGGGTTTCTCTCCAGAGTGAGTTCTTTAATGTCTAGAGATAAGTGAGTAATGTTTAAAGGCTTTGCCACACTCTTGACATTTGTAGCTCTCCGGAATGAATTCTGTTATGGCCATAAATGTGTGAGTGAGTACTGCTTGGTAAGTTCGTCACATTCTATATATTTGTAGAGTTTTTCTCCAGTATTCGAAATCTTATGGTTGCAATACTTTGAGCTATGGCTAAGATATTTGACATCATTTTCATACTTGTTGAGTTTCTCTCCTGTATGGAGTCTTGAGAAAGTTTGGAAGACTTTGCTACCTTCTTTGCATTTGTATTGTTTTTCTTCAGTATGAGTTATCTTAAGTTATGTGATGTGTGAGCAGAGCTTAGAGGCTTTCCCATACTTTTTACATTTAAAAGTTTTCTCTAAGGTACATATCATCTTATGTCTATTTAGATTTGACAGCTGTCTGAAGACATTCAAACACTTACTACATTGGAAGACTTTGCCATGGGTAGCTGTTAAACAGTGGTCAAGTCCACTGTAACATACTTTCTGCTGATCACACTCAAACACACCTTCCAGTCTTTTGTAAAGTTTAATTTCTCAGGGTCACAGCTTTGATATCTGCTCAGGATCATCTCTGGAAATAAAATATTTGAGCCCAGCTCTTGCAAATTGTCTTGGGTAGAATGATTAGATAGAGCTGAAAAAAATTTAAACAACAAAAACTTTAGCCACTTGCTTTTTTATCAGAATCCTGTAAATATACATTACACATTTATCTGCAAAATCATGTCAACAACATTAAAAAGACATCATAATACAGTAGAGAGCAGCTAATTATCTGAAGATAAATAAATGTTGCATGTATACACAGCATCTTGGAGAATTCTCAAAACTAGTTAAGAATATGCAGCACAACAGGTAAGCGAAGGTTGTAGAGATAATGTAGATGCAGAGCATTAGATGATGTTTTTTAGTCCTAGAACTGAGGGACATTTAGGTGAATGGATCACTTGAGTACAGGTGTTTGAGACCAACCTGAGCAATAGTGAGACCCTAGCTGGATCGGTGCCTGTAGCTCAATTGACTAAGGTGCCAACCACGTACACTGAAGATGTAAGATTCAAATCCAGCCCTGGCCTCCCAAACAACAATGACAACCAAAAAATAGCTGGGCGTTGTTGTGGGCAAATGTAATCCCAGCTACTATTGGCTGTAGCAAGAGAATTGCTTAAGTCCAAGAGTTGGAGGTTGCTGTAACCTGTGATGCCATGGCACTTTACATAGGGTGATAGCTTCAGGCCCTGTCTCAAAAAAAAAAAATAGTTAGACCCCCAACTCTACCATAAATAGAAAAATTAGTCCAGCTCGGTGGCACATGCCTCTAGTCCTAGGAACTCATGAGGCTGAGGCAAGATCTCTTGTGCCCAGAAGATTGAGAATGCTGTGAGCTATGACAACACAGCATTCTTCCCAGGGTGATTATTACTCAGGTTGAAATAAATGAATAAATAAATAAATAAATACAAAAAACAAACATACATACATAGATACATTCATACAGTGTGTACGGGCATATACACATATATACTTCCAAAATAAAAGGAAAAGTTGTCAATAATAATAATAATGAAAGAGACAAAAAGAACAATAAAAAAGTTTTTCATATTTACCCCCACCACAGAATTTATGACATCTTAATAGAGAATGGTAAAAATGGAAGTAATCTTCCAAATCCCAGCTTTGTCCTCAAAAGGAAAAGAGTAACACGTGTGTTAATACTTCTTGCTTTTGAAGGTGTTTCCAAAGAAAAGTTTTCGTCTCCCATCAGTGACAGGGCTGAAAGAAATGGTGCTATAATTTATAAGACAGACTGGGGGTGCTGAATTCAAAAGCAAAATATTATTATAGTAGCAGAGAGACTCCAATGTAACAGACAGATTAAGGTCTAGCAAGTGATGAGAAACTCTTAGGAGGACATGTGGGAAATGCATCCACCAAAAAGATAACCACACATTTCCACTGGCAAAACATTGTTCACATGTACAGTTCTCCCTTTCTTACTACAATGTGTGTTACAGTCTTGCAGGATACAGCCATATCACAAACTTTGTGAAAGGTGGCTTTTCTAATCCTCAAATTCAATGCAAAAGGGGTGGCATCTATGGCTCAGTGGGCAGGGCGCTGGCCCCATATTCTGAACTTGGTGGGTTCAAACCCAGCCCCTGCCAAACTGCAACAAGAAATAGCCAGGCATTGTGGCAGGTGCCTGTAGCCAAGGCTACTTGGGAGTCTGAGGCAAGAGAATCGCTTAAGCCCAGGAGTTGGAGGTTGCTGTGAGCTGTGATGCTACAGCACTCTACTGAGAATGATAAAGTGAGACTCTGTCTCTACAAAAAGAAAAAGAAAGAAAGTTTATAACATATACAAAATGTTAAGGGGACATAACCCAAAGAATCACAAATATATATATAATTAACCATAAAAAATAGAGATGTCTAAATTACTCTACACTTTTATCTGAATAATGCTAAATGCATCAAATGGGAATGATACCAACGACTAAGTAAAATTAGAAAAATGAAGGTATCTAACACAATGAAAATGAGCAGTCTCAAATGTAAGAAAAAAGGTATAAAGTATGAAGAAGCCTCACCATACATCAGCTAGGAGAAACAAAGAGTCCCATAAAAAGACAGATGAAGGGCTGCGCCTGTGGCTCAGTCAGTAGGGCACCGGCCCCATATACCGAGGGTGGTGGGTTCAAACCCGGCCCCGGCCAAACTGCAACCAAAAAATAGCTGGGCGTTGTGGCGGGTGCCTGTAGTCCCAGCTACTCAGGAGGCTGAGGCAAGAGAATCGCTTAAGCCCAGGTGTTGGAGGTTGCTGTGAGCTGTGTGAGGCCATGGCACTCTACCGAGGGCCATAAAGTGAGACTCTGTCTCTACAAAAAAAAAAAAAAAAGACAGATGAAGATCAAGGATTTGAAAGTCACAAACAAGGTCCACGCCTGTGGCTGAGTGAGTAGGACGCCAGGCCCATATAACGAGGGTGGTGGGTTTGAACCCAGCCCCAGGCAAACTGCAACAAAAATCAGCCAGGCACTGTGGTTTGTGCCTGTAGTCCAAGCTATTCGGGAGGTTGAGGCAAGAGAATCGCCTAAGCCCAGGAGTTTGAGGTTGTTGTGAGTTGTGATGCCATGGCACTCTACCAAGGGTGATAAAGTGAGACTCTGTCTCTAAAAAAAGAAAGAAAGTCACACACAAGAAGAGAATCTTGAAAGCAGCAAGAGAAAATAGATCTGTTATCGCTAAGGATGCTATTGTCAGATTACTAGTGGATTAATCAACACGAATCTTCCACATCAAAAAAGAGTTGGTGATATAGTCAAGGTACCAGAAAAGAAAAACTTGAAAGCACATACACGATATCCACCAAAACTGTTCTTCTAAATGAAAAAAAAAAAAGAAAGAAAGAAATATTTATCATAGTATATAGATGCTGGCAGGGTGAGTTGGCTCACGTCTGTAATCCTAGCACTCAGGAAGGCCGAGGTGGGTGGATTGCTTGAGGTCACAGGTTTGAGACCAGCCTCAAGACACCATCAGTACTAAAATAGAACATTTGAGACAAGAGGATGGCTTGAGCCCAAGAGTTTGAGGTTGTTGTGAGCTATGAAATCAGAGCAAGCTACACAAAGCGACATAGTGAGACTGTCAAAAAAAAAAAAAAAGAGAAAGTCTGCAGTAAACTTCTGGTAATGGGTGTATATTTACAATATAACAAGGTGTAATTGTTGACATCAATAACAAAATCCAGTACAGATGTTAAAAAAATTGTCAGGGCTGGCCTTCGCAACTAACTCTGCGCCTCTCCACGTCTTTCTACAGCTCGGGGTCCCTCAGCAGATCTCTCGGAATCCCTCAGTTGATCTCTCGGAGTCCACCTCTCCCGGCCACTGTGAATCTCTGCCATTCTCACCTGGGTTGAGTTCAAAAGGATGTATGGAGTGGTGCGTGCCCTTTCCCAGCAGCCGGTCCAACTGGAAAGATCATCCTCTCCCTTGAAGTATCCCACCTCAGGCAGCAATGGCCAGCCCCCTGATCATGCCTTCTCCAGGAGAAAAGAAAGGAGACAAGATGGCTGACTGAAGGCAGCTTTCCACAGGCTCCCATCCAGAAGGAGAGTTAAAGGACAGAAATTTAGCAAGTAACCTGATTGATTAGAGATGCACCAAGAGAGAAGGTTGATGAATGCACATCAACCCTGCTGAGGTGAGCTGTGACCCCAAGGATACAAACAAAAGGTACAAAATCCATCACCAAGAGGACAGGAGTCCCCTTCCCCATGAGAACAGCTTGGAGTACCCCATAAACAAACAAGCAGATTTCAAAAGTCCTCTGTGGAGGGCCCTTATACAATGTATCGATCAGACACAAAAACAGGATGGCGGAGGCGTACTTTAGGAAACCTGCTTGCAGGCTGCACCCTGGCAACAACCTTGCCGCCCGTGCCCTTTGCGCTCATTGGAGAGATATCTAGGTCAAGAAACCGCAATAACAGGATGTGTCCTAGAGTATATATACAGAGTGCTGTAAACAAGGTTAGAGAGGGCTTTTCCATCCTGCTCTCCCTGGACAAGGTTAGAGGGAGCTTTGCCATCCTGCTCTCCCCGGACAAGGTTAGGGAGCTTTGCCATCCTGCTCTCCCCGGACAAGCTGCTTGTACCTGATAATAAACTTGCTGAAAGCTGTCTGTGTTGGTGTGTTCGTCCCTGCTGGCCGGCGGCCGAGTGACACCGACAGTCCTCCCATTACACTGAATGGAAGAGACCCTCTAAAAACTGGAACTACTTCCCCTACCAGCATGCCATGGTGCTCTCCTGCCAGGCATAAAACTGTGTAAAACTGTATATATTCTCCACCTGCAATTCTGAGCTCCCAGCACTCCTCTCCACTCTCACTCGGAGGTCTGGAGGCCTGTCCCTGAGGAGTCCAGATTCTTGGGTGATTTCTCCAGGGGTGTGGACAGGGCCTGGACTGCAGCTGCTCAGTGCTGATTCTGCAGCACAAGAGTGAGGAGAGGACGGTGGGCTGAGAGGGAACCACACTGCAGTGGCAGTGCCAAGAGGCGCAGAACAGCAACCACTTTTGGCAACAGTAGGGCTCACCCCTGGACATTCTTTTTTTTTTATTTTTTTATTTTTGTAGAGACAGAGTCTGACTTTATGGCCCTCGGTAGAGTGCTGTGGCCTCACACAGCTCACAGCAACCTCCACTCCTGGGCCCAGACCCCTGCATATTCTTAAGTCACACCCCCTGTCTCTCTGGGCAACCAGAGGAAGCAGGGCATCTTCTCAGGTGACAACCACAGGTAGAACAGGTCATCTAGGAAGGAAATGCAGGCCCCGTGAGTAAAGGATTTGCCTGAGGCGGTACCGGCCTGGGTGGAGTGTGGGGACTGGAAAACGCATGGGGCAGTGCCTGCTGACTCCCAGGGCGGGGCTGACCCAGAGGACCGCTTTACTGCTTTCCAGTTCATTTTAAAAAGGAGGTTAATATAATATTGCAATAGGTGTTTCACATTAACTGAACATAAGTAAAGCATCTTCATTTTCATTTTGTTGTTTCTAATCTGTGTGTAGAACAGTAAAACTTGAGAACTGTCCCTTAAATAAAATGCTGTTTACCTGTCCTCCTCTTGTAGCAGTGGCTTAGGAACCTGTAGAGTGAGGTATAACTTACAATTCTGCATTCTGACCTGCAACCTTGGGATGAGTGCTGATACTACAGACCATTAAGTGACAAATAATGTGCTTTAAACTACCTTAGAACTTGTCTTTTATAAAGCGCAAATTTTTCATAACAAAATTGAGAGACTGAAGCAGTGATTTTTACATAGTTGTCATTACACATTTGGAGCTCTGCTTCAAATAAGGACTTTGAAGCATACTTGGAATGCAAAGATTTCTTGGACAGAAACTGATCGTCTGTCTTTTGAGCCTTATCTGATTACCATTTGGTTCATCTTAATTTTGTTAAACTACTCTGTAGGCTGAAATGGGGAGACTTTTTTCTTCTCAGGTAGGTGTCAGTTTTTGTTTTAAAAAATAGGTTGTTTTTAAAATTTACTCAGACAGATTGTGTGTGGTGCTGATTATTAAAAAACTTGTGACATCAGGCTGGGCATATGTTTTAATGTTTGAATATTCAGCATAGCTGTATATTTCATTATCTTTTTTGTGATGTGGCCACTAAAAAAGTGGAAGTGACACATGTAGCTCTCATTTTATTTCTGTTGGACAAGCTGACTAAAAGGACTGCCTCCCGTTTTAAAGCTCAGGTTGCCCCCTCAAATAAAAATACAAAGTCCAGCTGGCTAATTCTAAATGTAGCATGGATATAAAGTATTTGTGCAATAGAAATAGTGAAGTATTTTAATTAAAATTGAAATAGTGAAGTTTCAATTTTATTTATTTATTTATTTATTAGAGACAGAGCCTCACTTTGCCACACTCGGTATAGTGCTGTGGTTTCACAGCTCACAGGAACATCCATTTCCTGAGCTCAAGAGATTCTCTTGCCTTAGCCTACTCAGTAGCTGGGAGTACAGGCCCCTGCCACAACACTGGGCTACTTTTTCGTTTGTTTGTTTGTTTTCTTTAGCAAGTCCTGTTCTGGTTGGAACCCACCTGCCCCAGTGCATGTGGCCGGTGCCCTAACCACTGAGATATGGGTGCCCAGCCCACCCTGAAATTTTAAGTTTAAATAGTAAACTATATTAAATTGCACACACTTTTCACCATTATATATATATATAATTGTTAATATGTTGCTTTCCTGAGTGGAAAACATGTATTTACTTTCTGTTTATATATAAACACATATGTATTTATCTATAACTGAAATTAATAAAAGGATATAATTTCTATTCAGTGCTAAATACAAATAGCCCTCAGGCAGAGCTGCATGCCAGGGAAGGCACCAAGCCCTGTGTGAAAAGAGCTACAGAGTTTGTTCGGAAAAGTCCACGTTGTAGCTCAGCCCTTGCCCCCAAGAGTTGTACCACATAGTCCTATGTAGTGGCTGTTACTTGGGAGCTTAAATACCACCTCCAGCATGCAGCTTCCTGCAATGCCAGTGCCCTGGAGATCACAGGTAATTTCACCCTTCTCTGAATTGGCATAGACAGCCTTTTCTTTAACTCCCAAAGGCATTCATCTGACTGTAAGGTTACTGAAGTTTTTTTTTTTTTTTTTTCTTTTTTAGACAGAATCTTACTTTGTCACCCTCCACATAGTGCCAGCTCCCAGAACCCTCCAACTCTTGGGCTTAGGCAATTCTCTTGCCTCACCCTCCAGAATGCCGGGCCATTTTTTGTTGCAGTTATCACTGCTGTTTTAGTTGGCTCAGTATATGGGACCGGTGCCCTACCCACTGAGCCACAGGCGCTGCACTGGTTCCTGAGTTCTTTCTGTGCATGTTTTTACCTAGACATCACCAGGTATATTGAAAACACCTTCCCTGCAGAGTCTAACTCCTATTTAAATAATGGGTGCACAAGCTCGCACAGACTAAACACTCAGTAAATAGTTTCATTCCTTTTGTCCAAATTTGTTAAACAGTTACTGTATGGCAAGCATGGTGGCCCTGGAATATAGAGATACAGACATAATCCCTGCCATTAATTAAAAAAGAAAAAGAAAAAGAAAAAAGTGCTGTGGGGAAGAAACTATTAGCATTCCGGCCTCTTCCAGCCTCTTGTTGGATTGCATTGCTATCACTCAAAGTCAGAGAGGTGGGTTCTTAGGCCCTATCCAATCAGGGATGCTTCAATATGAAGTGTCCAATCAGATGCACAGCCAGAAGGAGAAAGGCCGCACCGGGAATTCTGAGCACATTTGTCTCTTGAGCTGGGTTCTGAGCTGGTGCCTCTTCGGCTGTTCCATTTCCTGCAGATCCCAAGTGTCTCTGCAGCACCCTGTCACCCTGTGACCTGCAGGTACTGGGAGATATGTAGGGAGGACACCGGAGCTGGGAAATGGTGAGTATAGGAGACTGGGTGTCCTGAGAGGGGGAGGGGCGTGGTTGGAGCCAGAAGTGGCTGTGGCGGAACCAGGCAATTTAAAGTTTGCCACTGGCACCCCTTGGTCCACGGAGCCCATTTGGGCTGAATTGGGGGATTTTAAAGCTGAAGTGGGGCAGGGAGTTGGGACCCTGTTTCTCCAGGTGTTTCTGAAGCTGTTACATGGACCACAGCCCAGAATTCTCTGAGCAGCTGTGTGCCTGCAGCGCCGCGAGTCCCTCCCTGGTGGTGACGTTAGAAGGGTCCTCAGGAAAGAGTCCCAACTGAGTGTGTGGGTCTTGTTTATGAGAGGGGCTGTAGTCTGTGGGGCCCTCAACCCCTCCATTTTTTTGTTTAACAAACTGAGTTCCCCACCTGGTGGCTCACTCTTAAGCGGAACAGGAAGTGGCTCGGTTGCCTGTGATTGTAGTTAAACACCGGGACAGGGAGTTGATGCCTAAAAAGACTTTATTATAAAGACAGGCTAGCTATTCTAAAAAACATCGATTGTAATTTTTTTAATGCTGTTTTTTCTATGTAACAAATTTTAATAATTCATGTAGGTAGTAATGTCAAAACTATACTAGAAATATACTTATGTGATTAACAACATGTAGGCAAGTGAAATACATATGACAATTTAAATCGAATCAAAAATCATCATCAATAAAACATCATTAAACATGCTATTAACTTGTTCTATAGTGCCTCATTACTTCCTCCGTTTTTTTTTTTTCAAGATTACTATCTTTATTCCCTGTTTCTGATTTGGCCTGTTTGACTGACTTCCTCTTCCTATGTTTTAAAGTGAATTCTCACTTCAGAAATAGCTAAGAAAAGTTGTGGGATTATCTCTGTCTACCACATTCTCTACTTTTATTTATTTTCACATCTATGAAATTGATTTCAAATGAAAATAATTTTAAATAATTTTAAATTTGTTATGGTTAGTTAAATTTACATGTGGACTGTGCTGGTTAATTTTGTTTCTGAAATTTGTGAAACATGGCCCAGCATGGTTGCTCAGGCCTGTAACTCTAGCACTCTGGGAGGTGGATTGCCTGAGCTCATGAGTTTGCCACCAACCTGAGACAGAGGGACACCTAATCTCTAAAGGAAAAAAGAAAACCCAGCGTGGTAGCCAGCACCTGTATTACCAACTACTTGGGACTCAGAAGCAAGAGAATTGCATAAGCCTAAGAGTTGGAGGTTGCTGTGAGCTGTGACGCCAGATGATGACAAAGTTAGACTCTGCCTAAAATAAAATAAGAGAAAAACGAAAAAGAAATTTGTGAAACAGTGGGTACATATGAATGGTGTACACTGCATTTTGTAACATATTAAGAAGCTTATATATAACATAAGAATAAGTATAAAGGTAGAGACTTAGGTAATTTTGGGTAATGATCACAATTCTTTTTTTTTATGATGACAATTCTTTAGATAGAGGAAGTATTGGATATTCTGAAAAATCTTGTTTTTTTGTTTCTTTGGACTATGTCTTTTATACAATTTTACTTGCTTTTAATGAGTTGGGAATTGTTAGATAAATTTAAGCAGTATATAGATTTTAAAGTTTTTACAACTATGATTGTGTTTTTTGTTTTTTTTTTTTTTTGAGACACAGCCTCAAGCTGTTGCCCTGGGTAGAGTGCCCTGGCATAACAGCTCACAGCAATGTTCAACTCCTGGGCTCAAGCACTTCTCCTGCCTCTGCCTCCCAAGTAGCTGGGACTACAGGCACCAGCCACAATGCCCAGCTATATTTGGTTGTAGCCTTTATTGTTGCCAGCTCAGGTGTATGTGGCTGGTGCCTTAGGCACTTGAGCCACAAGCCCTGAGCAGATATCTAAATTCTTGAGAGTATTTTGGGCGATCCATAGAGAATGAGCCTAATCTTTGATTATAGAGGAAATGGAACATGAACCCTGACAATGCCTTCTGTTCCCATAACCTCTAAGAGGGGGTACAAGGGTATTTTGGAAGTGTGAGGTCTAAAGGGGTGTCCAGACTTAGTATGGGGTGGGGAGCTGTGTCTGGCATGTTTTTTTTTTTTTGTTGTTGTTGTTGGTTTTTTATTAAATCATAGCTGTGTACATTAATGCAATCATGGGGCATTTGACGTATTTTCATCACACTGGTTAACATAGCCTTCCTCACTTTTTCTTAGTTGTTGTGTTAACACATTTATATTCTACATTTACTAAGTTTCACCTGTACCCTAAGATGCACCGTAGGTGTAATCCCACCAATCACCCTTCCACCCATCTTCCCCCCCCTCCCTCTTCCCCATATTTTTAGGTTATAACTGGGTTATAGCTTTCATATGAAAGCCATAAATTGGTTTCATAGTCTGGCATGTTTTTTTCCATCCCAGATCTACCATCTTTTCTTCTCTTAGTCCTGGTTGGGTAATTGGAGAAGGCGGTTCAGGAGTGGAAGTTGGAGAAGGGGGAGGAGGAACGCTATTCTTTTGTTTACCACCTATTGGGGAGTTGTGGGGGGGTGGAAATTGGAGAGGTGAGGGGGAGGGGTGGCATTTTGCTGGTAGGGAGGAAGTCAAGGGGAGGGTTATCTGCGGGATGGAAAAGACAATGCAGAGTCAGGTGAGTCTGTACAATTTGGAGGTATTTGCTCAAGGAGAATTTGAGAGGGTTCACAGGATAAACACAGGGAAGGAATATTTTGGAGTGTGAGGAATGCGTGAATGTAAAGAATGTCCGACCATTTGACTAATTTGATGAGGGACATGAACTGTAGTCACTTGTCCCAAGGTGAATTTTTTTTATCAGTACTTAAAGGCCAAACCCCAGTTCCCTGTCTTTTGTACACATATAGAAAGAAGAATTTTGTTAACTTTACGCAGGCCGAGAGCAGAGGCCTTGGAGAGACTTTAAGTTTCTGCAGGGCTTTGTCACACTCCTTACTTTAATACAAGGGTGTGCTTTCTGTCTTTTGAAGTCCTCATGCAAGAGTTTAAGAATTAAGCCATAGTTAGGAATCCATACCTGGCAGAACCTTGCCATAGGTAGAAATTCCTGAAGCTGTTGCAGGCGTTGGAAAATATAATATTAAATTATTTCACAGGCTGTTTTATTGAGGCTGTAGATGAGAATCAAGCAATTTCAGTTTTTGCCTTCACATTTGAGGTTTTTACTTTGATACGTAATAGCCCCATTCAGCTAACTGGTTCAGTGTTAATGTTGTATTGTTTCTGGCAGGCGCCCTCAAACTATGGCCAGTGGGCCACATGCGGAGGTGTGATTGTATTTCTTCCCTTTTTTTTTTATTTCAAAATAAGATATGTGCAGTGTGCATAGGAATTTGTTCGTTGTTGTTGTTGTTGTTGTTTTTTAAACTATAGTCCGGCCCTCCAACTGTCTGAGGGACAGTGAACTGGCCCCCTGTTTAAAAAGTTTGAGGACCTCTAGTAGGCATGCCTGAAAGTCCTGACCAGTGATTAACAATTCATTTATATGTTTTCAGCTGTATTCTAAGTTCACAAATAGGTAAAAAAATTGTGTGTGTGTGTGTGGGATCTGTCTCTACCACAATGCCTGCAATCCTAGCCCTCTGGCAGGCTATGGTGGGTGGGTTGCTTAAGTTCAGGAATTCCAGACCAACCAGAGCAAGAGGGAAACCCATTCTCGTTAAAAAAAAAAAAAGGGCGGCACTTGTGGCTCAGTGGGCAGGGCGCCAGCCCCATATACTGAGGGTGGCATGTTAAAACCCGGCCCCAGCCAAACTCCAACAAAAACATAGCTGGGCATTATGGTGGACGCCTGTAGTCTCAGCTACTGGGAGGCTGATGCAAGAGAATCGCCTAAGCCCAAAAGCTGGAGGTTGCTGTGAGCTGTGTGACACCATGGCACTCTACCGTGGGTGATAAAGTGAAACTCTGTCTCTACAAAAAATTAGTTTGAGGTGATGGTGGGCACCTGTAATCCCAACTACTTGGGAGGCTAAAAGAGAAGAACTGCTTGAACTCAGAAGTTTGAAATTGTTGGGAACTATGACACCATGGCACTCTAGCCAGGGGGCAGCAGAGTGAGAATCTGTCTATAAATAAATAAACAAAGAAAGAACATTAGGTACTATTAAAATGCTAAAGTGTTTGATTTGCTGGAAGTAATTGTAAAAATGAATAATTCTAAAAACAAATTGTAGGCTTGGCACCCATAACAATGGGTCGGGTGCCAACCACATGCACCAAGGCTGGCGGGTTTGAACCCGTCCTGGGCCAGCTAAACAACTATCACAACTGCAAGAAAAAAATATTAGGGCATTGTGGCAGGCACCTGAAATCTCAGCTACTTGGGAGGCTAAGAAAAGAGAATCGCTTAAGAGTTTGAGGTTGCAGTGAGCTGTGATGCCACGGCATTCTAACAAGGGCGACATAGTGAGACTATCTCAAAAAAAAACAAAAACAAAAAACAGACAAACAAAAATTAAATTGTAAGGTAGGCATGCTGAGAACGTTTGAAAATAGAAAGCTTTTTGGAAATAATAGTGCAGAAGAAACTGCAATTAAACCAGAAATCTTTTTTTTCTTTTTTGAGACAGAGTCTCATTTTGTCACTCATAGCAGAGTGCCTCAGGGACACAACTTACAGCAACCTCAAATTCCTGGCTTTATGGGATTCTCTTGCCTCAGCTGCCCAAGTGGGTGGGACTACATGTGCCCATCACAATATCTGACAATTTTTCTTGCTGTTCTCATGTTGTCTTAGCTGGCCAGGGCAGGATTTGAACCCCTACCAGCCTCAGTGCATGTGGCTAGCACCTTAACCATTGTGCCATGGGTGCCAAGCCCAGAAATCTTTTCACAGCTCTCAGCATGTGCTGATGAAAATCATGGTTTATTTTCTTGTAGTAGTTCTTCATATATTATGGAAAATGTTGAAGACATAAATAATTATAATTGAAATTTCTTTCTTTCTTTTTTTTCTTCTTGTGACAGAGTATCTTTGTCACCCTTAGCAGAGTACCTTGGCATCACAGGTCACAGCAACCTCAAACTCTTGGGTTAAGCTATATTCTTGCCTCAGCCTCCCAAATAGCTGCCACTATAGGCATCCACTACAGTGCCTGGCTATTTTTTGGGTGCAGTTGTCGTTGTTGTTCGGCAGGCCTGGGCTGGGCTTGAACCATGAGCCTTGATTTAAGTGGCTGCCCCCCTACTCATGAGCTATGAGAGCCCATCCTATGATTGTAATTTCTAATGATAATGACAAATGATGGTGCATAAGTCATTTACTTTTCTTTTATTTCAAATAATACCAATCGATCTGTTTTGAAATTGCCATTCAAAGTCCATCCAATTCTGGGTAATAAAGGTGAACCAAAGATTGAGTCTTAAGTCTCTTATAACCTTTTCTTGCTCCCCTCACCACAGAGTGGGCATGGACTCTCTACAATGTCCTTATGTAAGAAACAAAGCATCTTCTCAAAAGAAGAACAGTTGCCTTATATTATTTTCTTCTTACCTCTTTGTCTTCTGCAGTTAGAAAATTCAACTACTCTTGGAGAATGGCTTTTTCCTCTACATCATTTCTGCCTGTCATGTTTATTCAGATCCCTAAAGAATCATTTACAATTTCATTTTATTTCTCCCTGTTCTATTCATTCTCTCTAATTATTTTTTGTCTTAGAAGACAATGGTCTACATTTCCATGTCATTGTCCTTTAGCTTCTTTACCCAAGTGGGAAGTTGAGATAATCGGTCTATGATTTGCCCACATATGTAGTACATTAATAAGTTTGTATGCCTTTTCTCCTATGAATTTTGTCAGGTGTGAGTTGGTATCCTGCAAAGAATTAATGGGAAGGATTTCCCGTGGCCTGTGCATTAGTCAGAGTGTTACTAGAGTAAGAAGATCTGGCTGCCTGTCACTGTCAGGCAGCATGCAGAGACAGGAATAGGATCATTAAACTTTGTCAGAAGAAGGCCTGTAATACTGGAGAATGGCGCCAATAGCCTCCCCAAGATTGTTGTGTTCTTCCATTTCTAAAATCACAGTTTTATACATAATGGTTCACAGCAAACACCACATTAACTTTACATAATAAACCACACAACTCAGTAACAAACTATAACATTTCCAATTCAAAAGTTAATTCTGTAAATCAATCCTCCTTATGCAAAGACCACAACACTTATTTTATTTGCTTTTTAAAACTTTATTTCAACATAACCATGCTTATAGAAATATACTCATATTTGTTAATAAAATGCAATTTCATTTTAACTTATATTAAACAATTTGTACCAAAACTTGGTACATGGTTTAAAATTTTAAAAAAAGGGCAGTGCCTGTGTCTCAGTGGGTAGGGCTCCCCTGACCCCATAAGGGGTACCTGTAGTCCCAGATACTCAGGAGGCTGAGGCAAGAGAATCGCTTGAGCCCAGGAGTTGCAGGTTGCTGTGAACTGTGATGCCATGGCACTGTACCAGGGGCAATAAAGTGGGACTCTGTCTAGGGCGGCACCTATGGCTCAAAGGATTAAGGTGCTGGCCCCATATGTTGGAGGTGGTGGGTCAAACCCAGCCCCGGACAAAAACTGCAAAAAAAAAAAAAAAAAAGTGAGACTCTGTCTCTAAAAAACAAAATCATCAAAATAAAATTATAAACAACAAAAAAGGAATTACAGGCTAGGTGCTTGTACCTCAAGTGGCCACAGTGCCAGCCACATACACTGGAGTTGGTGGGTTCAAATCCAGTGTGGGCCCACCAAACAACAATGACAACTACAAAAAATAGACAGGTGTTGTGGTGGGAACCTTTAGTCCAGGCTACTTGGGAGGCTGCAGCAGGAGAATCACTTAAGCCCAAAAGCTTGAGTTTGCTGTGAGTTGTGATTCCATGGCACTCTACCCAGGATGACAGCTTGAGACTCTGCCTCAAAAACAAAAAATGAAGAAAAAAATAGAAAAAAAGAATTTACAGTCTACTCTATTTTCATCTAATACAAATGTGTAAAAGATCCATCAAGGCCGTGCCTGTGGCTCAGTGAATAGGGCACTGGCCCCATATACCGAGGGTAGCAGGTTCAAACCCAGCCCCAGCGAAACTGCAACAAAAAAATAGCTGAACATTGTGGCAGGTGCCTATTGTCTCAGCTTCTCAGGAAGCTCAGGCAAGAGAATCTCCTAATCCCAGGAGCTGGAGGTTGCTGTGAGCTGTGACACTACGGCACTCTACCGAGGGTGATAAAGTAAAACTGCCTCTAAAAAAAAAAAATCTTAAAAGGCTATCTGCTATTATAAATGAATATATAAAATGTAATAGGCCTTACAAATGTTCATTACTCCTGTCCTTGAGCTGCTTTTTCCAGATAGTACACGTTAACCAAATGGCGTTGGATGTGCTTGCTGAAGTTTTTCTCCTGTCTGAAAGAACAATCACAGAAGATATAAACAAAATCTCCTTTGGATGCTTTGACGGACAAACGTTCCTTCGCATTTTTTCTACTAGTTTCTTGTGGAGCTGGCCGAGCCCCATGCAATCCTGAATCATCACTACCCTCTGACCTGTTGTTACTTAGGTCGCTTCCATCATGACTGTGTATGCCTTCATCTTCATCAATTTCCTGAGACTCATTTACTGCCATGGTAATAGGAGGTGATGTCAGAGTAGTTTTGGACATTGCTTCACTTTCTTCCATTGATGGGGCAAGGAGCAATGTTGAAATTGGGTCTTCAACTGCTGAGTCTTTGTCAGGAAGATTTTCTGTTGTGCTCTGATGTCCATTTCCATTTCACAAGGAATATTGTCAGTCTGATATTTACCATCTAAAGTTTCACCCTCTGTTATATTCAGGTTTAGTCCAGAGGATGAAATGGTGGATTCCTTGGTATAAACAGCATGAACAGCTGGGCTGGCATCTGCCTCTTCTGCTCCTGCTCTCTGAAAAGGGGCTTCTTTATTCCCTTAAACTTCAGAGAGTGATTTTTTTGTCTTTTGATGCCTCTTCTTCTTCTTCTTTTTTTTTTTTGAGAAAGTCTCACTATGTCATTTCTGGTAGAGTACGGTAGCACTACAGCTCACAGCAAGCTCAAACTCTAGGGCTTAAGCGATTCTCTTGCCTCAGCCTCCCAAGTAGCTGACACTACAGGTGCTGACCACAATGCCTGACTATTTTTTTTTTTTAATTGCAGTTGTCATTGTTGTTTAGCTGGCCCGGTCTGTGTTCGAACCTGCCAGCCTGGGTGTGTGTGTGTGGCCGGCGCTGTAACAGCTGTGCTATGGACACCAAGTCAGATGCCTCTTCTTTTTTTTTTGAGACAGAGCCTCAAGCTGTTGCCCTGGATAGAGTGCTCTGACATCACAGCTCACAGCAACCTGCAACTCCTGGGCTCAAGTGATTCTTCTGCCTCTGCCTCCCAAATAGCTAGGACTACAGACGCCCACCACAATGCCCGGCTATTTTTTCGGGTGCAACCCTCATTGTCGTTTGGTGGGCCTGGGCTGGATTTGAACCCACCAGCTCAGGTGTATGTGGGTAGTGCCTTAGCCACTTGAGCCACAGGTGCTGAGCCTAGAACCCCCTTTTCACATGGAACCAATTCCCAAAAAATCTCCTCTCGGAAAAGATAAAATGAAAAAGTCTAATGTGCAGGGTGAAATGGCACAGAAGAAGCAAGTCCTTATTGAATTTTGCTTAGTGCCTGTGAAAGACAGCCGACTTCTAAAGGAAAGGACAAGGACATAGGGTATCTTACCACCATCACAAGTGCTACCAAAGGAAAGATTAAAAGAAGAGGCATCGGCTCGTTGGCAGTGGCTCACTATATTCTGCCTTCTTCGGTGAGGTGGGGCGGGCCGCCGAGCATCGCAGCCCATTCTCTGACCTCTTTGTTGCTGGAGTTGCAGGGGCGAGAAGGTGAAGGATGGACAAGTTGGGCACAGGGGTCATGGAGGACCGTGAAGGCCCAGGAGTGCTACTGCAGAGGGTACTAAGATCACCAGCCCTCAGCCCTCTCTGAGATGCCTGAAAAGCCACCACCCTCGCCACAGTAATCTGGGGCCCAGGGCCTCAGAGGGGCTTTCCTTTACCTCGTGGGAGCTGCACATGCAAGCACTTTCTTTTAAATAATATGTCACAACGTGGTGACTGTTTATGACATTTCCAATTCAAAAGTTAAGATCCCCAAATATTCAAGATGGGAATCTTTAGGGTGGGAGCTAAATTTACAAAACTGTAAGTATGAAAGAGAGGTGGGAAGGTCACATGGGACCAAAAACCACCAGACCAGCTGTGTCTTCTAGGCTCTAGCATGGCTGACTCCATCTTCTTCTCACTACATGTGCTTTTAAGAGGCGTGAAAAAGTTGAGTTGCTCAGTGGGTCCTACACATAGGGTGACAGAAGACTTTCTTTAGGTCAAGATTAGGATACAAAATTGTAAGGTTATTTTATATTAGAGAGTAGGAGGAAGCCATTAGAAAGAGCAGAGAGCAGGTCGTGAGTGAGGACAAGATAGGAGTGGAAAGACACAAAGCAAAAGACAAAGCTTACTATCCCAAAGAAAGCAAGGAAGAATGCCCAGTCTGAGGTCAGATGGGTGTCTGGATTTAAGCAGAGGGGGAAGTTAATGCAGCCGATTTCACAACATGTTGTGACTGTGAATGGCGTGTCCATTTTTCCTCAGCAAAGGTTGAAGGCAAATGTTTTTCTAGATATTTTCCATCCTTAGCAGTGATTGTTCATACTCTGTTCCACGTGGGACAGTCAGAAATCACTGGAGGCATAAAGGAACTAGTACTGAAAGATAAAATAGCTCAGAAAATGTAAAGAAAAAGAATTTCCATCTTCTTTTGGTTGGTTTGTTGGGTTTATTAATGGTTTGTGAAAACAGAATTCCTGGAGATGAGGGAGCTGGAAACAAGAGAAAGGAGGCAGACTGAGAGATTTTAGTCCTTCCTGAAAAATGATGAATTTGTGTGTGCGTGTGTGTATATGGTTGTATGTACATATCTGTATACAGATATGTATATATACTTTTTGAGAAATAAAAATGATGTTTTCATATATTCAAAGATGCCGAGTGCCAAGGCTCATGTCTACCATCCTATCTCTCTGGGAGGCTGAGGTGAGTGGATTGCTTTAGCTCAGGCCTGAGCAAGAGCAAGACTCTTTCTGCACTAAGAATACAAAAATTAGCCAGTGTTGTTGGGGGTGGTTGTAGTCCCAGCTACTTGGGAGACAGAGCCATGAGGATTGGTTGAGCACAGGAGTTTGACGTTGCTGTGAATTATGACATTGCTGCAATCTAGTCTGGGGCAGTAGAGTGAGACACTGACTCCAAAACAAATATTTAAACCATGAAAATACTTATCAGTTGTTCTATTTTTGCATCTCCTCTTTCTTTGTAAATTTCAGATTAATATGAGGGTAGAAATGTATAAGTTATGTGGTTTGTATTTGTGTGTTCAAGTCCATGTTGGGAGGTGTGCCATATACGTTTACATTGTGCCTCTTAGGTGAGAGCACACCAATCTCCCTCCCACCTCCACTCTAATTTTTGTATGATTCACTCTAAAGACCAACCATTCTGATACTTGAATTTCTCTATTCAGTAGTCGTTGGTCTAAGGGATTTGAAGAATGAACCCAAGGACCACAGATCAGTGGTAAGATAAGATTTTTATTAGAAGTTAGAAAGGAATACAGAAGAAGTAAAAAGCACCAGAACTTCTGGAAGGGGAAAGAACTGAACTAACTGGAGTGTCTATGTGGGCTCTTTATTTAGGGGTATTAGGTCTTGAGAATTACATGTGGCCGGCAGTATGTAGATGGAAAAAACATCTTTTCAAAGTTAGTGAGTAAATTAACAAATGAATGAATGTAGATCTTCCTCCTCTAGGGCGAGGTTATCATGTCCTGTACAGTCTTTGTCTCTGAGAAGGGGTTAGGACTTGTGCTCCTACTCAAGGTGGAACCACTCAAAAAACCATCTCAGGCTGTTTTGTTCTTGATCTTATCAGAGCCCAGAGCATGTGTCCCAGTCAGCTTGTGCCTGGAAATGGGGGTCTGACCTCTGAGCTCACCTAGGCCTAGAGAATAGGGTTCCCTGTCTAGCCCTGAGTGGTGGAATCCTGTATAAATTCTTGCAAGTTACAAGAATAAATTTGAGTCTGATTTTCATTTTTTAACCTAGGAATGCAAGGCTCTGGATCCCTTTCAGATTCCCTCCCATATATTTTAACACTCTACAGGAGGACTGGTTTCCCCCTGCATTTTCTAAAAGTACGGCAAGCTAAGTGTAAATTTACCTCATTTGTTTCCTCAGCTTAACTCTTCTAGTGTAGCAGGAAAACTGACACAGACAGAAGACTCCAGTCACCAGTTGATAGAGGAAGTGGCGAGTTTATTCCAGCCAGGGGATTTGGCAGACTTGTGTCTCAAAAACTGAGCCCAGCGACTTTATCTCTTGCCTTTTTTTTATACATTTTTAGGGCTAGAGTGTACATGAGTGTCATAAAAAGATGTGAGAGACGTGAAAAACATGAAAGTCTTGGGACTCAAGGGAAGGTCAGATTGGCCCACGCCCTTGCCACCCGGGGGGCTACCTGTCTTCAGAGGTGAGGGAAGGTTAAGGAAGTTACAGGGTTACTATCTAGGCCCAGCGCATACTGAGGGAAAGATACACAGATAACAGAGACATCTGCTACAGTAGAGGTAAGACATCTGTTACAGGCTAGCTAATGCCTATACAGAGCTCCACTGTTACTCTCTTTCCTCACTAGGTAATGCAGTTAAATCTTAAATTTTCAGTTTCTTTCTCATTTTTCCAAATGCTAACTTTCCATCCCATCTACATTATTGGTAAGAGTCAAACCCCGCCCAAATAGGGTAGACCCACCTAAAACAATGAACCCCTTACCCACTCCCACCAGATGGCCCACCTAAGATAGTTGAATGGGAAACTGTCTGGGAAACAAATAAATTGTCCAACCCCCAACCTTACAACAGATGTCCAACCCAGGAAAGGGAATGTCCCCATCCCCACCTTCCTAACCTTTAAACATTCCCCATTTACTTCCCCGTTCGCTATTACCCAAGTGTAGATTTATTCCCTTGAGGTTGGAAATCTAATTCCACCTGAACTCAGGTGGATTTAAGCCATTTTCATTTCATAAACCAGGCTTCTGTTTTCCTTTCATCTCATGCCTCAGAATTTTGGCTCCCTAACCTTTCAATTGTCAATTTTTTTTTCATTATTTCTCAGTTCAAACAGGTGTAATACTTTTGTTATTGGTCATTTCTTTATATAACAGTGGGTGATTGTTTTATAAATTGTTGGTTTTTATGTTTCTGAGCATGATTCATAAGAAGAAAGCAGACAATAATCCTGTGACACTGATCAAAATCTTTGTGCCTTTACTCCTTATATCTTGCGGAGGCACACAGTCCCTGTGTGCACAGAATGTCTTTGCATTGAGACTCCCCATTGGTAACTGTACAGGATGATGTGTCCTCAGTCACCCTTCTGTCCTTTTATCATTCCTAGGCTTCATATTTGTATGAGGATGACCCAAGATACCCATAGCATCCATGTTTACTGGAGTGTTATACAAATATCAATTCCTAGGATGTAGCTTTCCAGTGTGAAAAGGGGGCACTTGACCAGCAGAGATCTCACAGACCACCAAGGCTTGTACAAAAGGTCTTTATTGGTGAGGGAGCAATCAAGGAGGAGAGAAAAGAAGAGAGAGAGAGAGGAAAGAAAGAGGAGAGGAAAGACTGAGAGACGGGGAGAGAGAGAGAAAGAGAGAGTAAAGGAAGCATAGCAGCTTTATGTAAGCTTGGTTAGGGGAAGTCTCAGAATTGTGACTGGAGGGTACAATAGCCAATAAGGATTAACTGCTCTAGTGGAAAGAGCCACTAGGGGCAGGCCATAAGTTTGAAATTTTCAACGGGTAGCTGTAACTTTAAGAGTGAGATAGCTAGCCTTGGTCAGTCAGTCAGGGAGGAGCTTTCTGGGGAAGGGGCTTTTCTGGGGCAATTACCTAACATTCCTCCCTTCTTGATATGTTAAAAATAGGGGGTTGGCCTTGGGATAGGGGAATTTGAGTCCTCTCTTCTGTAGCTTCTTTCTGCTGAGAGGGGCATGTAGTTTTAATTGGCCAACTAGAGGACGATTATGATCTTTTTTGCTGGGAGGATACAAGTTTTTGCTTTTAAACAGCCCTTTTAGCACTGGTTGTTTAGAAGTGGTGTTTAGGAAAATCTTGTGGCTTGGAGTAGAGTGTAGTTCGTTCATGAAGAACAGTTTCTTTTTGTTGTAGGTTCGGAGCTGTATCTGGGGTGTAGGTTTGGAGCACCAACTGAGTAGTTACCTGTTGAGACAACTTTGAGAGTTGAGTTTGAATAAATAGAGTTATGTATGGAGCCACAGTCACCAGTCCAAGGATGACAACTATAGGCATGAGGAAAGGTAGAAGTGCAATTCAAAGTGGGTTTTGAGTGAACCAAGAGTAGTCTGATGATTCTGATTCACGTTGTTTTTTTTTTTTGGAGTTCGAGGCTTTCTTGGAGTGATTGGATTTATTGAAGAAGAGAGGATAAGATTGAGAGAGATAATGGGTTATTTGATAGTGTAAGTTCTGGAGGAAGAATGGGTTTATTAAATATTGGTTCAAAAGGAGAGAGGTTGGAGGGTTTCTTTGGTAGGGAACGTAGGTGTAAAAGTACCAGAGATAGAAGAGTGATCTAGTTTAAGTGAATTTTGAGTGAAAGTTTGGTTAAGGTAGACTTTAGGAATTTTTTTTTAGATCTTTTTTTTTTTTTTTTATTGTTGGGGATTCATTGAGGGTACAATAAGCCAGGTTACACTGATTGCAATTGTTAGGTAAAGTCCCTTTTGCAATCGTAACTTGCCCCCATAAAGTGTGACACATACCAAGGCACGAACCCCCTCCCTCCATCCCTCTTTCTGCTTTTCCTCCCCCCCATAACCTTAATTGTCCTCATATCAAAATTGAGTACATAGGATTCATGCTTCTCCATTCTTGTGATGCTTTACTAAGAATAATGTCTTCCACTTCCATCCAGGTTAATACAAAGGATATAAAGTCTCCATTTTTTTAATAGCTGAATAGTATTCCATGGCATACATATACCACAGCTTGTTAATCCATTCCTGGGTTGGTGGGCATTTAGGCTGTTTCCACATTTTGGCGATTGTAAATTGAGCTGCAATAAACAGTCTAGTACAAGTGTCCTTATGATAAAAGGATTTTTTTCCTTCTGGATAGATGCCCAGTAAAGGGATTGCAGGATCAAATGGGAGGTCTAGCTTGAGTGCTTTGAGGTTTCTCCATACTTCCTTCCAGAAAGGTTGTACTAGTTTGCAGTCCCACCAGCAATGTAAAAATGTTCCATTCTCTCCACATCCATGCCAGCATCAGCAGTTTTGAGATTCTGTGATGTGGGCCATTCTCACTGGGGTTAGATGATATCTCAGGGTTGTTTTGATTTGCATTTCTCTAATATAAAGAGATGATGAACATTTTTTCATGTGTTTGTTAGCCATTCGTCTGTCATCTTTAGAGAAGTTTCTATTCATGTCTCTTGCACATTGATATATGGGATTGTTGGCTTTTTTCATGTGGATTAATTTGAGTTCTCTATAGATCCTAGTTATCAAGCTTTTGTCTGATTGAAACTATGCAAATAACCTTTCCCATTGTGTAGGTTGTCTTTTTGCTTTGGTTATTGTCTCTTTAGCTGTACAGAAGCTTTTCAGTTTGATGAAGTCCCATTTGTTTATTTTTGTTGTTGTCACAATTGCCATGGCAGTCTTCTTCATGAAGTCTTTCCCCAGGCCAATATCTTCCAGTGTTTTTCCTATGCTTTCTTTGAGGATTTCTATTGTTTCATGCCTTAAATTTAAGTCCGTTATCCATTCTGAATCAATTTTTGTGAGTGGGGAAAGGTGTGGGTCCAGTTTCAGTCTTTTACATGTAGTCATCCAGTTCTCCCAACACCATTTATTGAATAGGGAGTCTTTCCCCCAAGGTATGTTCTTGTTTGGTTTATCGAAAATTAGGTGGTTGTAAGATGTTAGTTTCATTTCTTGGTTTTCAGTTCGATTCCAAGTGTCTATGTCTCTGTTTTTGTGCCAGTACCATGCTGTCTTGAACACTATGGCTTTGTAGTACTGACTAAAATCTGGTATGCTGATGCCCCCAGCTTTATTTTAATTACTAAGAACTGCCTTAGCTATACGGAAGTTTTTCTGGTTCCATGCAAAACGCAGAAACATTTTCTCCAAATCTTGAAAGTACGATGTTGGAATTTTGATAGGAATGGCATTGAACAGGTAGATTGTTTTGGGAAGTATGTTCTTCCAATTGTTAATATCCTCTGCTATTTCCTTTCTGAGGATTTCATAATTTTATTTATAGAGGTCCTTCACCTCCTTCGTTAGGTATATTCCTCGGTATTTCATTCTCTTTGAAACTATGGTGAAGGGAATTTTTTCCTTAATTAACTTCTTATCTTGACTGTTACCGGTGTATACAAAGGCTACTGACTTATGGACATTGATTTTATATCCTGAAACATTACTGTATTTTTTGATGACTTCTAGGAGTCTTGTGGTTGAGTCTTTGGGGTTCTCTAAGTATAAGATCATGTCCTCAGCAAAGAGGGAGGATTGACCTCCTCTGCTCCCATTTGGATTCCCTTTATTTCCTTGTCTTGCCTAATTGTATTGGCTAGAACTTCCAGCACTATGTTGAATAGTAAAGGTGACAGAGGACAACCTTGTCTGGTTCCAGTTCTAAGAGGAAAAGCTTTCAGTTTTACTCCATTCAGTAAAATATTGGCTGTGGGTTTGTCATAGATAGCTTCGATCAGTTTTAGAAATATGTCAACTATGCCTATACTCTTCAGTGTTCTAATTAGAAAAGGATGCTGGATTTTATCAAATGCTTTTTCTGCATCTATTGAGAGGATCATGTGATCCTTATTTTTGCCTCTGTTAATATGATGGATAATGTTTATGTACTTGCATATGTTAAACCAGCCTTGCATCCCTGAGATGAAGCCTACTTGATCATGATGAATGACTTTTTTGATGATAAGCTGTAATCTATTGGCTAGGATTTTGTTGACAATTTTTGAATCTATATTCATGAGTGAGATTTGTCTGAAATTCTCCTTTTTGTTTGGGTATTTTCCTAGTTTTGGTATCAGGGTGATGTTTGCTTCATAGAATGTGTTGGGGAGGATTACTTCTTCCTCAATTTTTTGGAATAATTCCTGCAGTACAGGAATAAGCTCATCCTTGAAGGTTTGATAGAATTCTGGTGTGAAGCCATCTGGACCAGGGCATTTATGGTTGGAAGATTTTTTATTGTTTCTTTGATCTCTGCTTGAAATTGGTCTGTTCAGGAGCTGTATTTCTTGCTGGCTAACTCTAGGGAGAGGGTGTGATTCCAAATATTGATCCATTTCTTTCACATTGTCAAATTTCTGGGCATAGAGTTTCTGGTAGCATTCAGAGATGATCTCTTGTATCTCTGTGGGATCAGTTATTTCCCCTTTATCATTTCTGATTGAGGTTACTAGAGATTTTACTTTGCCATTCCTCGTTAGTCTGGCCAATGGTTTATCTATTTTATTTATTTTTTCAAAAAACCAACTCCTTGTTTCATTAATTTTCTGAATGATTCTTTTGTTTTCAATTTCATTGATCTCTGATTTGATTTTGGAGATTTCTTTTCTTCTACTGAGTTTAGGCTTAGATTGTTCTTCTTTTTCCAATTCCATAAGACGGCTTGTGAGATTGTTGATGCGCTCTCTTTCTGTTTTTCGAATGTAGGCATCTAAAGCGATAAATTTTCCTCTCAAAACTGCTTTTGCAGTATCCCACAGGTTTTGGTAGCTTGTGTCTTCATTGTTGTTATGCTCAAGGAAGTTAATGATTTCCTGTTTTATTTGTTCCTGCACCCATCTGTTATTCAACAGAAGATTTTTTAATTTCCATGCCTTTGGGTGGGGTCGAGCGTTTTTGTTAGAGTTAAGTTCCACCTTTAGTGCCTTATGGTCTGAGAAGATACAAGGTAAAATTTCAATTCTTTTGATTCTGTTGATATTCGTTTTGTGTCCCAGGATATGATCAATTTTGGAGAATGTTCCATGGGGTGATGAGAAGAATGTATATTCTTTATCTTTGGGATGGAGTGTTCTATATGTGTCTATCCAGGACAGTTGTTCTAGGGTCTCATTTAAATCTCTTATATCTTTGTTTAATTTCTGTTTTGAGGATCTGTCCAGCTCTGTAAGAGGAGTGTTAAAGTCCCCTGTTATTGTGGCATTATCAGATATCATATTGCTCAGACTAAGTTCTGTTTCAAGAATCTGGGAGCATTTAAATTGGGTGCATAAATATTTAGAATTGAAACATCTTCTTGTTGTATTTTTCCGTTCACCAATAAAAGTGACCATCTTTGTCTTTTTTGACTTTAGTTGCTTTAAATCCACATGAATCTGAAAATAAGATTGCAACTCCTCTTTTCTTCTGAATTCCATTTGCCTGAAAAATTGACTTCCAACCCTTGACTCCGAGCTTTAATTTGTGTTTTGAAGCCAGGTGTGTTTCTTGCAGACAGCAAATGGATGGCTTGTGTTTTTTACTCCAGTCAGCCAATCTATGTCTCTTCAGTGGGGAATTCAAGCCATTAACATTTATTGAGATAATTGATCAGTGTGGTAGTATTCTATTCATCTTATTTTGTGAGAGTCCATTGCTCGGTTTTATCTTTTGCATCAGTGTGGAGGTAAGGTTGTGTCCTTTAATTTCTGAGTTCTTACTTTGCTGCTGACACATTGTGGTTGTCAGTGTGCAGAACAGGTTGAAATATTTCCTTTAGAGCTGGTCTTGTTGTGGCGAATTTTGTCAGTGTTTGTATATCTGTAAATGATTTGATTTCTCTGTCAATTTTTAAGCTTAGCTTAGCAGGGTACAGAATTCTGGGCTGGAAATTGTTCTGTTTAAGTAGATTAAAGGTAGATGACTATTGTCATCTTCCTTGGAAAGTTTCATTAGAGAAGTCTGTGGACACTCTGATGGATTTGCCCCTGTAGGTCAACTGGCGCTTACTCCTGGCAGCTTGCAGAATCTTTTCTTTTGTCTTGACTTTGGACAGGTTCATCACAATGTGTCTTGGAGAAGCTCGGTTAGAGTTGAGGTGACCTGGGGTCCGATATCCCTCTGAAAGCAGTGTGTCAGAATCTTTGGTGATATTTGGGAAATTTTCTTTTATAATATTCTCTAGTATAGCTTCCAATCCTCTGGGGCATTCTTCTTCCCCTTCTGGGATTCCTATAACTCATATGTTGGAACGTTTCACAAAGTCCCATAATTCTGACAGTGAACGTTCTACTTTCTCTCTCTTCTTTTCTGCCTCTTTTACTATCTGAGTTATCTCAAGAACTTGTCTTCCAACTCTGAAATTCTTTCTTCTGCATGGTCTAACCTGTTGCTTATACTTTTCATTGCATCTTTAAGTTGCCTAATTGACTGTTTCAATTCCTTCAGCTCTGCTATATCCTTTTTATATTCTTCATACCTTTCATTTCTTATTTGATTCTGTTTTTGGATTTCCTTTTGGTTATTTTCCACTTTTTTAGCAGTTTCCTTCATTGTTTCCATCATTTCTTTCATTTTTTTCATCATGTGTGTTCCAAATTCCCTTTCTGTCATTCCTAACATTTCTTTATAGGTGAAATCTTCTACAGTAGCTACCTCATGGTCCCTTGGCGGGGTTTTTCTGGACTTGTTCTTCATGTTGCCTGGAGTTTTCTGCTGATTCTTCCTCATGAGTGATTTCTTTTATCTGTTTCCTTGCCCTAATTCCCTTTCACTTCCTCTTGCTCTTTAAGTTCTTGTTCCTTTGACTAAGGGTTTGATGAGTCCTTTTGGTATAGGACCAGAAGGGTGAGAAGGTTGAAGAGTAATAAAGGGATGAAAGAAATGAGGTACGAGTGAAAATAAAATAAAATAGAGAAAGGAGAGAGAGTGTGTAAAAGGAATATTGACAAAAAGAAGAGAGGCACAGAAAGAGGGAGACAGAGCAATATAGGTGTACAGCAGGGTACTTTGACACAACCTTAAAAAAAATCCCCACCTTCTGGGGGTGCCCAGTTGGGTGGTTCCCTTGAGGTCAGCAGCTGTTTGCTAACCTGATCACACACAGTAACCCACCTCCACCAAGTAGAGTGGAAAGACAAAAATGCTACAAATCAAACCAAAACAAGCAAACAGAAAACTTTACGGGATAAGATTGGGTGAAAAACCAAATAATAGTGGTAGAAACACTAGCAAAAGTGAAGTTCTAGTTATTAAAAAAGGCGGCAATGGGAAATTGTAATTAAACTAGAAAATTTGAGAAAGAAAAAAGATCTGTATGGAAAAGGTTGAAATTAAAAAAACAAAACAACATCAACAACCTCAAAATAAACAAAAAAACAACCAAACCAAAAAAAAGAAAAATAATAACAAAAACCAAAACACAACCAAAAACAAAGCAGTATGTATATGTTGTTGAATATTGTCTGGGCAACACGTGGTCTTCTGGGGTATGAGATGTTAATCACAGTTCTGATACCTCTGGAGGCTGCTGATTTCTCAAACCCCAGCCCGTAGACATCCTAAATCTCTCTTCAGCCCACTTAAAAGGCACTTTGAACTTGTAAACTTGCTGAGCAGAAGCTTTCCCAGGAAAGTGCTTGTCGCTGGAGTCAGTGCTGAAGTGGCTGTCCACTTACCCAATGTGCCAAAACCGGTCTCACTCTGCCCCTGAGGGTTAGGGCTGCAAGACGCCTCAGACCCCACCCTTACACTACTTGGTTGCTGGGTTACCAGCTCCCACCCGATTCTAGCTCTGCGACCCTGAGGGCAGAGCTTGCCAGGGCAGATCACTCACAGTGGCTCCCTGTGGCCCACAGCCAAACACTATTAGCTCCGTCTGGCCCAGCGGCTCAGACTGGGGCCCCAGACAATGGCCAAAGTTCTCCGCACTCCTGCTCAGGCTGTCCCCAAGGCAGTTCAACCAAGTGCCAAGTCCAAAGACACCAAAACAGTTCACAGGTAAGGCCTTTCCGGTTTGCTGTCTCGCTGCTACTGAACTTACAGTTGTGGGCGGGTTTAGACCGATGAATACATGCGGCCACTTGCCAGTTTTCCACTGTTTTAGTCCTCCTCTTGAGGTCCAGAAGTCTCTCGCTGACTCTCTGTATCCTCACAGGTGTGATGATCGGCAGATCTCACCAGCCAGAGATGCCTGGAGTCCTATCTCCCCAGACTCACGGTGCCCAGATGCAAGGAAACTTTACTCGGCCGCCATCTTCTAAGCATTCTGGGGCGACACAGGCGTGGGGAAGCAAGAAGACCAGTGGGGTCGAAAGCTGCTGGACTATCGCAATGCAGTGCGTTGGCTGGAAGCCAAGGGATCAACCCTGCGCGGGACACAGGTGCTGCAGGCAGATCCGAGCAAGGTCGGGACTACAGGAGGGCATTCTAAAAGCCATTAAGAACATTTTTGATTCATGGGAGGACGTCAAAATATCAAAATTAACAGGTATTTCAAAGAAGTAGATTCCATTCTGCATGGATGACTTTGAGGGGTTCAATACTTCAGTAGAGGATGTAACTGGATGCTGTCTAGGGCCACAGGAGCATTAAGCATCCCTTTTCTACCTGCACCATCCTCTGCAACCCACTGACCAGACACCTCTAGCCATCCGCGCCGCTGCTCCCACATGCAAACAGATTTGAAGGGCCAGCAGCAAGATCTTGAGAATACAATGGATGCATCCCTCCTGTTGGCGGGAACCTTTTTTTAGATCTTTTAACTTTCCCTGAAGATTGAGGATAAAAAGGAATGTGGAAGTGTCATGGGATACCTAAGGGTTTGGTTAAGGTTTGACAAATAGTGGAGGTGAATTTAGGTTCATTGTTGGGCTGTAAATAATAGGGGATTCAAAAGTGGGGAATAATGTCTTTGAATATGATAGAGGTAACAGTGGTAGGAAAGGCTTTAATTTAATTTGAGAAGGTATTTATTAATATTAAGAGGTATTTATAATGTTTGATCTTAGGCATGTGTGTGAAATCAAGTTGTCAGTGTGTTCCAGGAAGAAGTCCTCTAGCATGGTGAGTTGGAAAGTGTGGGAGGTGAGACTTCATTTGTGGGTTGGAGCATTGACGGATTTCACAGGATTATGTAAGTTGATTTAGAAACCTCTGAATCTATTTGTAAGAGAGGAAAGAAAGTTTTGAGAAATTATAGTAAAGTTTGAGAGTTGGGGTGAAATAACTTGTGGAGATAGATGAGGAGGCTACGAGTGGGAGGTAAGAGGAGGTGTCAGGAGATAAGCATTGAAGAGCAGCTGTGTGTGTTGTATGGTTGGCTCAGTTGTTACACTTTAATATAGGTGAGTGGTTAGATTGATGTGAATGGCAATGAACAATGCCTTAGGTAATTTAGAATGTTTTAGTAGTTTTTTTTTTATTATTAAATCATAGCTGTGTACATTAATGCAATCATGGTTTTATAGACCATTTGACACATTTTCATCACACTGGTTAACATAGCCTTCCTGGCATTTTCTTAGTTATTAAGTTAAGAAATTTACATTCTACATTTACTAAGTTTCACATATACCCTTGTAAGATGCACCGCAGGTGTAATCCCACCAATCACCCTCCCTCTGCCCACCTCCCCCCTCCCACCCCTCCTTTTCCCCCTTCCCCCTATTCTTGGGTTATGGTTTTAGTAGTTTGATAATAAAGTGAGAGTTAAGAGTAGGGTTACATTTTGTGTTACATAAGTCTCACTCTATGAGTTTCCTTATAGATAAAGGAACTGTCATTTGAAAACAAGAGGAGATTAGTATTAGGAGGAGGTCCTTCTTGTATGTTGGAGAGGCAAGGGAGAAGAGTATGTAGTGCTTGAAGGCAATCAGGAGTATGTGACGAGTCAGAGGGAGTAGGTAAGAGGGATGTAGGATTTAGTGTGGGACATGTTTTAAAAGATAATGATGGGTCAGATAAGAGAGGGGTTTGAAGGTTAAGAATGCGGCATGGTGGCAGGGTTTGAAGATTTTTCTATGTTAAAAGATCAGATAGAGAATGAGGGTATAGGATAGTAGTAGGGGTACTAAAAGTGAGTTTTTTGATTCTTGTACTAGAGTAACTGAGGCTGCCAATGTCTTGAGACAAGGGGCCTAACCTCAAATAGTGTGATTTAACCGTTTTGAGAGATAAGCAACTGGAGCAAAGGTGGGGTCTAGCTGATGTGCAAGCATGAATGAGAGTAAACCTATGGTTTTCTGTGACTTATAGGAGGAAGTGGTGAGAAAGATTAGGAAGGTGGAGGGCTGGAGCTTCTAATAAAGCACTCTGTAGAGATTTAAAAGAAGTGGAAATGGAGGTTAGGAGAGGCTCATGAGGGTCACCTTAAGTAGCATTATATAAAAGAGTAGTTAGGAAAGAAAAGTTGGGAATTTATGCTCTGAGGTATTCAGCTAATTCTAAAAAGGAGAGGAGTTTGTTTTGTGGTGGGTAGAAGAAAGTCGTGAAGAAGGCTTTTTCTGTGTATGGTAATTTAATATCTTTGAAGTTTGGGGAGAAAAGGATATTAAAGTAAGTGATTTTTTGTTGGAATAATTGAAACTTTGAGAAAGACACCTGACATTCCCTATCTGTGAGGAAATTAAGGAGGGAATAGGTATTTTGCTTAGAGTTACGTAAGGTGGGAATACAGAGCAGGAGGTTATTGATACACTGAACTAAGGTTGAAGGAGAGGGATCATAGGATTGGAGCTTGACCCAATCCTATGGGTCTAATTCTCTATCTGATCTTTTAACATACAAAAATCTTTAAACCCTGCTGCCATGCCACATCTCATGATAATGTCTGGCCAAATAAATGGGCGCTGTCATGTAATTCCTGGGGGAGTACAGTTTAAGTAAGTTGGGAAGAAGTTTGAGAAGTAGGGTCAGTCTATGTGAAGGTAAATAGGTTCTGGCAATTAGGGTGTAAGGGAATGGAGATGAAGGCATCTTTGAGGTCTAGTACAGAGAAGTAAGTGGTTTGAGGTGGGATGGTTGATAGGAAGGTTTATGGATTAGGGACTACTGGGTGTATAGGAATTACCATAGAGTTGATGAGTCTTAGATTTTGTATTAAGTGATAGGTGTCATTAGGTTTTTTAATGGCTAGTATGGGAGTATTGTATGGTGAGTGGGCAGGTTGTAAAAATTCTTTTTTTAGGAGATCTTGTATAATAGATTGAAGTTTTAGGAGATTAGATTGGGGAAGTAGATATTGACATTGAGAAGAAAAAATAGAGGGGTCTTTAAGTTTAACAAGAATTGGAAAGTAGGAGGTAATTGAGTGGATTTTAGTCTTCTAAATTTTAGGATTTTCTTGTTCTGGTGGAATGGGCCAGGGCAACGAGTCTTTGATGGCTTGGGAAAGGATGAGGTTGAGTAAGGCAGAAGAAGATGGTCAGCATCATTTAATTTAAAATCAAAAGTAAGAATGGTACCTAATTTGGAAAGTATGTTACATCCCAGAAGGGAAAATGGACAGGAAGATAGCACCAAAAATGAGAAATTGCCAATTATGCAGTGTAATAAAGGAGTTTGACATGGACAGTGGGAAATAACCCTCTACCCCAACAATAGAAGTAGCCAACAGGGAGGTAGGACCACTGAACTCTTTAAAAACTGAGAAACTAACTTCTGTGTCTAATAGGAAGGCGATCATCCTACCTGCCACCTTTAGGGTTACCGTTGGCTCTGCAGAGGTGATCTTCATCAGGTGAGAGAAGTTAGGGTCCTGTCAGTCTACAGAAGAGGCAAGCCCCAACAAGTCTACTGTAGGTGCTGTAGGTTGGCTGGCCGTATGTCCTCTCTGTACCAAGGGGCAGTCAGCCAGAGGGCATGGGCCTGGCAGGGGGCTAGGATTTGTTCAATGTACCTGGTGGCCTTCCTCACTGTATTTGTAGCATGGTCCAGGTGGTTGAGTCATGAAATGCCTTTGGCCCCTGATGAGTTAGGCAGGTTAGGAAAGATGGCCTCAGTGACACTGTTTGTAATGTTTTGAGCTAGCATTTGATAATCTTGGGTTTGAGATTTTTTATTTTCCCTTTGGAAAACGTCATCTTGCCCCATATAAACCTTAAAGGCTGTGTCTAAGATCATGACCTGGGGTGTTGGGGTCTGTGCTCTAAGCATTTTAGTTTAAGGTTGATGTCAGGGTAATTTTGGTTAAAGAAATGTCATAAGAACATTTTCCCCATCTGTTGGCTCAGGATCTAAGTTAGTATATTTAACAAAAGCCTTGGTAGGTCGTTGGAGGAAATCTGAAGGATTCTTAGACTTATCTTGTATGATTTCCCATAATTTGTTATAATTGATAGCGTTCTTGGTGGAAGCTCTAAGTCCGCAAAGAATGCAGGTAATAAAAATGTCCCACTTTTTCTCCCAGCATTATTATTATAATTCCAATTTGGATGGGAGTTAGGGACCACTGTATCACCTGTAGGATACTCATTGTTTGATGTATGAAATTTATCTGCCTCTTTTGTCCTCTCCCACACTCATTTCCACTCCTTAGAGGTCAGAGTATTGGTTAAAATAATAGAAATATTATGCTAGGTAAGTTGATAGTAATATAGTAATAAATTGAAACTCTTGAATAAAATGAGAAGGATTAGAAGTAAAGGGAACTTAGCCTAGCCTTAAGGTGTGTGAGTTTAGTCATGGGAAAGGAATATAAATAGGGATTATATCATTGACTCTAGCTACCTTGCAGAGCGGAGCCAGGCAGTGAGAGGGAGCTGAAAGTTCCTCTAATTCTGAAAACCGATGGGAACAGGAGCAAGTGAGGGGGTTGGAAGGAAGTGAAGGGTGAGTAATGGATGTAGTAGAATTAGTTTGTAATTTGTCTACATTTTTACATGGTGGCACTGTAGGATCATTATATGGAAGAGCTGGAGGAAGAGAGGAGTAAAGAGGTCCAGAAGTGTTTCTTGGAGCAGCCGGCAGTGGACTGAGAGAAACACGGAAGAACTCTGAAGGCTAGTTGGAGGGGAGGAGTTAGAAGACAAGCTCAGATTGGTTGATGGGGAAGTAGGAGGGACAGAGTTTGGAGGCAATTGTGGTTGAGGGAGGAGCCGAATGTGGCAAAGCCAGAACTGGAATTACTCTGGTTACTGAATCGGTGGCCACTTGCCAGTGTGGTGGAGGTTCATTTGCCAGGTCGAATAGGTTTGGTTTAGTGAGATTGAGAGTAGAAGAGTTCTTTGTTATAGAAATTTTGGAATCACCCGAATATAAATTAGGTTTGGTTCTAAGATAAGAGAAGCCCTGAACATAGGGGACCTCTGCATTTGCCAAGGTGCTCACAATAGTTATATAAGTCTTGAATTACAGAAGAATAAAGTGGCTAAACCTGGGTAGAGAGTTTCTTAAATCTACCATGTGGCATAGTAAGTACCCTAAGGGGGAGTTAGGTGGGATACAATGGCTTGCACCCATGGCGATCATCGCAGGAATAAAGCCTGAGCAGAATCATGTGAGGACCAGGACAAAAGGTGGATGTCTCTGCTGTTTTGTTGTTGGCTGTGAACATGAGGACACACTCCAAGGCAGTCATCACTGTACCCCAGATCAGTGTCAGACCCTTGGGGCCGAGGAGAGCTTGAGACCTGGCACCAGGAATTTTCGTGTGAGGCGTGGAAGCTCTGGGCTAAGCCAGGCAAGGTCAATGGGAATAGGTAACTCAAGTCTCGAAACGACCGAATCACCAGAAATGTAAGCCATCTAGCCCACAATTGGGGAAAACTCACTCCCATGGGAGTACTCACCAAGTCTGGATGAGGCCGGTGTTGGGTGCTGGTTAGAGTGTTTTGGCGGATGGACATAAGCCGATGCGGTGGTGAGTGCCAGGAGTGCAAGAAGAGGATAGGGAGTCCCCACGAGCTAAAACCCGGTGGGAGGCGTGAAAGCTATCCCTGGGAGCATTTCCTAATTATATCCCTCTTCTGACACCAGGTGTAAGGGGTGCATTCGACCAGCAGAGATCTCACAGACCAAGGCTTGTATGAAAGGTCTTTATTGGTGAGGGAGGGATGCTGCAGAGCAGCATCAAAGAGGATAGAAAAGAAGAGAGAGAGAGAAAAGAGAGAGGAGAGACAGAGAGAATGCATGCAAGAGAGAGTAAAGGAAGCAGTGCACCTTTATATAAGCTCGGTTAGGGGAAGTCTCAGAATGGTGACCGGATGGTAGAATAGCCAATAAAGGGTTACTGCTCTGGTGGAAAGAGCCATCAGGGGCAGGCCATAAGTTTGAAATTTTCAGCTGGTAGCTGTAACTTTAAGAGTGAGATATCTAGTCTTGGTCAGTCAGTCAGGGAAAGCCTTTCTGGGGGAGGGTCTTTTCTGGGGCAATTACCTAACACAGTGGATAGCCTGAAATATGGGGATGAAGCCTCTCTGGGAGTAAATGAATGCCTTTCAGCTTGAAAATAGTCTTTTAGTGTACCCTGCATGTAAGCAGCTAAACCATTCAGACTTTAATTCTTTTTTTCTTTATTTTGCAGTTTTTTTTTGACTGGGCTTGAGTTTGAACCCACCACCTCTGGTATATGGGGCCGACACCCTACTCCTTGAGCTACGGGCACCACCCGGACATTAATTGTTTTTAATAACAGCCTCTAACAAAAAACAAAAAAAAAGGAAATATCAGCCTCAGTTTTCATTTCTGGGACACATTAGTGTTTAGTGAGAGATTCAGGATCAAAAATAAGATTTTATTTAGAGAAATTATTGCAGGAAGATAAGGCCCAATGGAGAGAAAAAGCACCAAAACACCATGTTTATAAGAGGAAGGGCTTTATTTCAGCTGGCATGGATTAAGGCATAGAAGATTTCAAAATGGTCACATTCTCCGACTGGCTTGGTCTTCCCCTTTTCATCTTCAGTCAAAAAGTTCCATGCCTCAGGTATTTTTCTCATTGGTCAGTTTGAATCAAGCAGAAGATTCTGTTCCAGTTCCCATAGAAGTACAGGATTTCACAGAAGTGGAAATTTCCAAGTTCTGGGAAATTAAGACTACAAATTCCCAAGAGCTGAGTCAACATGGAGAGGACTCTGCAGATGTATCCTGTGGTCTCCTTCATGAGACCTGTTCTCCTAGACATCACCCTTCCCAGGTATCCTCTCTCATTCCTCCCTTTTGGAACTCCATATATATGTTAATTTGGTTCTCAATAACAGCTTGCTTCTTCAGGAGTTGGTATTAATAACTTTTCACATTCGACTTTGCATAACTTTTCTACAAAATCTAAGGCAAAGAAGTATTTAGAAGCATCTCTGATCTGTCCTATAGTTTTGTGCCTCGTTCCTTCTGCTGTAGCACCCTCACATGGCGCTACAGGCAGTAAGCTTTAGAGTCCTGGGTGGACTTTCCTATTTCTCTGGTCTGGACCAGCATTCAGATTTCAGGGACTGTGACTCCTCTCAGGTTCTCTTCCTAGGCCTTAATTGTACCATGGTGGTAGGAAAATATATGTATGAGTTTTGATTTTTCCCTATGTTACACATAGAGTACTGTATCTGATTATGAGCACAAGCTCCCTCCTGGGTGACTTTGCATTTATAGAAGCTGTAAACAAGTCACCCTTTGTCCTGTCTCAGTGGTGTTGTACACAGATTACATCCCTCCTCCTTTATTCTCAAAGTCCAATTAAGACAAACCCTGGGAGGAGTTTCCTTAGGCTTCATCTGCGTGTAAACTAGCTGGATCCCAGTATGTGGCTGGACCAGTGCATCTTGAATGTCTAGAAAGTTACCTTTACTTTCTATGGGGCAGTGAAGCTTGCTTCAGCCATCTGTGATGAATCCAGGCAAGGATTCATTCCACCTTTATTGCCATGCATGTGGTCAAGATGATGGTGTAAAGACCCTTCTACCTTGGTTTGAGAGGGACAAGGTTCTGATCTTTGACTTAGACTTGATCCCCTTGATCCCCTTGAACCCCCAGAGAGAAAGGATGTGCTGACACAAAAGACTAAGCAAAACATGGTTAATTGCCCAAGAGGAGATCTTTCTTGTTACTCTATCTATGGCTTCTCTGTGCTCAATTCAGTCTCTTCCCCCTTAGTTAATGTCATAAAATGGTTTGGCAGTCTGTATGTTTCACACAGTCTGTCACAGAAATTCTCAGGGCTTTCATCTGGCTTCTGCATGACTCAGCCACCTTGCATACATTTGTGGCCTTCTGGCTCCCTTACACTGATAGGGACAAAGTCAAGGTTGAGTTCAGTGTAAGAGCATGAAACCATTTACCACTTAACTACAAACATATACAAGTTCTGGATTTCAAGACTAAGATTTACGCAATGAAGACATTAGTATTCCTGGTTACAGACTTAGCACAGTTCTTAAGATAATACCTAATTTTAAGAGTCTATACAGAACTGATCCAAAGTTCTGGAAACTTCAAGTGAATGTTTTTGAGCATCATTTGTGTGTAAGGCCACTTATGAGGTTATGTTACACTCATACCATTTACTGGGAAATTCTCATTCAGGTTCTAATTTTCCTGAGGTACCTGTACAGATACAGCAGATAACGTTTAACACTGCACAAATTTTCCAGTGTAGCCAACAGGTGACCTTTGTTGAGCCTCAAAGTTTCAGAGCAAATATAACTACTATATATAATTCTATACTCTTTGCCCAAGAATTACTTATTGAACTTACACAAATAACTTTATTGTCAGAAATTAAGAATACTTACAAATGGCTTTCAAACTCTGGAAAAATCAAGAAGAGAGAAAAAATGTTTCAAATTCTGGCTATAAATACATACGTTGTTGAAAGCTACAAATAGCTGAAGAGACAGAAAATGGCTTTTGTGACTTCTGGAAAACAGAATACAGAGAGGATCAGCAATATTTCAAACAAAAAGCCTTAACAAATCAGCCCCATTCTAGGTAAATAATTTCTGTTCTGTTTAAAGTTAGGTTAGCAATATTCATGGACATGTGACCTTTCTAATTAAAGTTGTAGCAGTTAGTTTGCTTTTGGCCCAAAGCTATTTAATTTCCAAAGACATCAGAAATTTGAATTTGAGATAATTCATCAGCATCTCCTAATATTTCTTTTGAGGTCCAAAGTTTGGACTCAGGCATTAATAAAAATTCTTTCTGAGTTGAATTAAAATTGTTACTGACAATATACACTAAGGCAGACCAATATTTTACAATATTGGAAAAAACATAAATGTAAGCCACAGAAAATTAGTCACCATTTCATATTTGATAATGTTTCCTATACATTTTTAACTAACCAGTTAAGCCTAATATGTCTTTCTCAGATTTCAGTGGCCTTGATATATCAAAAAGACCAAATTTAGAGTTTTGATTTTGAAAGGTTTGTCAAAGGCTTCAAATATTTGTTCAAGCAAGATTACAAGCCAAAAGATTTTATAGAAATTACATAGTGAACTGGATCACATGTGAATTCCTTTACAAATTCCCTTTTATGAGGTTCATTTAACCTGCACAGACAATCTACAAACATTATAAATCTCCTGGGTTGCCCTGCCTTATCACTTTCTTTTTCTTTCTTTTCTTTTTTTTTTTTTTTTTTGCAGTTTTTGGCCAGGGCTGGGTTTGAACTCACAACCTCTGGCATATGGGGCCAGCACCTTATCCCTTTGAGCCACAGGTGCCGCCCTTATCACTTTTGTAAATAAACCATTCTGTTTCAAGAGAAAATTTACCACCCGAGATCCCTGTCTTACACAATGCCATTTTTATTTTTGTCTACTGCAGCAGTTCTAAATCTGTGGATTGCAACCCATAGGAACTGTATTAAAGGGCTATGGCATCAGGAAGATTGAGAACACTGGTCTAATGCCTCTCAATCTCAAAAACCCACTTTTCAGAAATCAGGATAAGGGGTTCAAAGTTCTCAAAAACAGAATAATTAGAACAGAGTTACTTTGTGGGATGGTAAAGAAGACTATTTAAAGACAGAATTAGAGATTAGAAGACATGGCAGATTTCTGTAACTGGAACTTTGCCCAAACTGGATTTTTCTCATCTGTTTTTATCAGATTATGATTTATTTTTTCTGGCCAGTACTATCACAGTGCAGATGTTTGGTTTGTACTTGTGAATCAGCACATGATACTAATTTATCCTGTTGCAGTTCGTATTAATTTTATTCACTCAGTTACGGTGTTCTTGTTTTTTTTTTTTTTCTTTGTTTTGTTTTTAGGCAGAGTCTCAAGCTGTCGCCCTGGGTATAGTGTCATGGAAGCACAGCACACGGCAACCTCAAACTCCATGGCTCAAGTGATTTTCTTCCATCAGCCTCCAAAGTAGCTGGAACTACAGGCGCCTGCCACAACGCCCAGCTCTTTTTTGTTTGTAGTCGTCATTATTCTTTGACAGGCCCTGGTGGGCTTTGAACCTGGCGGCTCTGGTGTATGTGGCTGGCACCCTAGCCACTGAGCTATAGGCACCAAGGCAGTTATAGTGTTCATTGACAGATATTCCATTGTAAGGTTCAGTATATCTTCTGTATTGTTAATAAGAACTTGGGGAGATCATCAACTAATGTGAACAGGTCAAAAAATTTATTGAGAAAGCACACCTTTCTTCTTAGATTCTCTTTAATATACCTTTCTTTGGAAAAAGTAAAGGTTGTCATCTTTGTTTACCGGTTCAGGAATCACTGGGGTAAATTTAGTGTCTGCAGTTCACTGCATGTTTAACATAATACCATTATGGGACTGAAGCATTGTCATTCCTATTGAGCTTGTTGGAAATTTAGAAATAGAATCTTCACCCCATACCGTCTGAATAACAATCTACATTTTTTCAAGATCTCCAATTCTTTCTTGTACACATTAAAACATTAGAGTTACCATTTATCTCACCATGACATTGTCATATAAAAAATTTACACAGATTATAATGTGTAATGTAAATAAAGCATAAAATTCTACATACCGGTATTGGTGGCCTTTTGTTTCTACTGTATCAACCAAAAATGTCTGATGTGTACCCCAGTTTTGTGGATGTCAGTCCATCCTCTTTCCTGAGTGTTTTTCCTGAGTGTTAGACAACACATGAGGGAATATATTCCTTCTATACTTATTAGGTAATTGTATTTACTCTTATAGTCAGCACATGTTCTCTTCACTCACTTAACTAAAAGTGAAATTCATGGCTTGGTGCCTGTAGCACAGTGGTTAAGGCACCAGCCACATACACCCAGGTTGGTGGGTTCAAACCCGGCCTGGGCCTGCTAAACAACAATGATAACAGCAACAAAAACAATAGCTGGGCATTGTAGAGGGTGCCTGTAGTCCCAGCTAGGAGACTGAGGCAAGAAAATCACTTAAGCCCAAGAGTTTAAAATTGCTGTGAGCTGTGACGCCATAGCACTTTACCCAGGGTGACAGCTTGAGACTGTCTCAAAAAAGAAAAAAAAAAAGTTAAATTCTCTATGCCCGTGTTTTCTTTGTAAATATGGTTGTTTTTTCAGGGAGTGTTGACATTCAAGGACGTGTCTGTTGAATTCTCTATGGATGAGTGGGCCTGCCTGGACCCTGCTCAGCAGCATTTGAATCGGGAAGTCATGTTAGAGACGTACAGAAACCTGGTCTTCCTGGGTAAGGACAACTTATATTCAGAGCTCCAGGTCTACACTAAGCAATTCATATTCTCTCTGTGTAGAAGGTTTTTATTCAGTTTATTCATTGACTGAGTATCAGGTTCTTGTTTCTATACAAAACTTTAGGATATCTAGGTATAGAAAAGAAAAATTGTAATTGTTTTATTTTGTCATTAATCTTACCTTTTTTTGAGCTGATTTATATCCTTCACTAGATCAATAAAAATTTTAGAAATTTCATGGCCTGGATTGTTACTCATACCTTTAAGTCTGATTTCTAGCACCGTATTTGATTTCAGTAGTTTTGGTAGTGGAGGAGTTAGGAATGTTCCAACTTTAAATACTTTTTAAAGATTCTGAAGTTTCGGGTGGCACCTGTGGCTCAGTCGGTAAGGCGCCGGCCCCATATACCGAGGGTGGTGGGTTCAAACCCGGCCCGGCCAAACTGCAACCAAAAATAGCTGGGTGTTGTGAGGGCGCCTGTAGTCCCAGCTACTTGGGAGGCTGAGGCAAGAGAATCGCTTAAGCCCAGGAGTTGGAGGTTTCTGTGAGCTGTGTGAGGCCATGGCACTCTACTGAGGGCCATAAAGTGAGACTCTGTCTGTACAAAAAAAAAAAAAAAAAAGATTCTGAAGTTTCTGCAAGGAAATCTGTTTGGGATTATTATTTCAGGATCTTCTAAAACCCTTTTCTACTTCACCAAGGCAGTAGATTGCCAATTGAAGAATCCCAATTTTTTTTTTCTAATAAAACAGATCTTGCTGTCTCTAAGCCAGACCTCATCACCTGTCTGGAGCAAAGCAAAGAACACTGGAAGGTGAAGACACAGCCCACACTACTCAAGCACCCAGGTAGGTTGGAGTGAGTGGAGAAGGTAATACTGGTCAGCTGGTAATACAGGTCCAAGTTCTGGGAGGAAACCCCACAATACAGTGTGATTAGGGAAGCTCAGCTTAATCAGAAATAATTTCTGAGAAGCCTGGGTTTCTTTCCCTTATTCTTACATTAAGACATCTGTCTTCTTGTTTTTATTTTTTCTTTTTCATTATTATTTTGTTTTTGATAGTCTCACTCTCTTGTCTCACACTAGAGTGTCATGACATCAGCCTAGCTCAGAGCAACCTTAAACTTCTGGTGTCAAGTGACTTTTATATCTCAGCCCCCCAATAGCTGGGACTACAGGTTTCTCTACATTGCCTGGCTAATGTTTCTTTTTAATTTTAGCATTAAAAATTAAATTAAAGGGGAGTTGTTATTCTTACTTAGGCTAGTCTCGAACTTGTGAGCAGTTCTCCCTCCTTGGCTTCCCAGAGTGCTAGGTATATAGTTGTGAGCCACTATGCCTGTTCTTTGTTTTAATTTACACAAAGACTTTACTTTTCACTGATACTCCTTCTAGGTTACAGTGAGAATGAGAGAACTTCCTATGGTTTACATGTGAGTGCAGGATGTGAGTGCTCTTCCATTGCTTTTATGGACATGAAATATGTGTATATTTTTAGTATACCTGTGACTTTTTTTTTTTAATATTCTTTATGCTGTGTATGGTGGCTCACACCTCTAATTCTAGCTCTCTGGGACTCAAGGTGGGACTATTGCTTGAGCTCCGAAGTGTGAGACCAACCTAAACAAGATTGACACCCCATCACTACTAAAAAGAGAAAAAGTATCCAGGCATTGTAGTGGTTGCATTTTATCCCACCTACTGGGGGCTGGTGGTAGGGGTGAGGATGGAGAATTGCTACAATTTAGGAGTTTGAGGTTGCTGTGAGTTAAGCTGATTTTATGACACTGTAGTCTGAACAACAGAATGAAACTGTGCCTGAATAAAATTTTTTCTTTCTTTTCTTTTTTTTTTTGGAGACAGAGTCCCAAGCTGTCTCCCTGGATAGAGTGCTATGGCATCACAGCTCACAGCAATGTCAAACCCTTGGTCTTAAGTGATTCTCTTGCCTCAGCCTCTCGAGTTGCGGGGACTACTACAGGTGCCTGCGACAACACCAGTCTATTTTGTTGCAGTTGTCCTTGTTGTTTTTGCTGGCCCGTTCATATTCGAACCTGCCAAAACTACCCACTGAGCTATGAGCACAACCGAAGTTTCTTTTTCTTTAACATCATATCCAAAATATGTGAGTGAGGTGGTGATGTTAGTATTTGCTTCAGAAATCCCAGGAACACCACAAATACTGCTGTAAGTTTTATGATTTGTACTTTTTTATGCTATGAAGGTTTCAAATAAGATTCTGAAAAAATTATAGTCATTTTATCAGGACACTAAGAATCTCCCCAAATAGAAAGAAATCTAATGTTCTTTTGCTTCAAATTTTTGTTTTTATTAGGACTGTGATAAATAATTTAATTTATATGTGCAGTAATTTGCCACCTTTTTTTTTTGGGGGGAGACAGAGTCTCAAGCTGTCACCCTGGGTAGAGTACCATGGCCTCATAGCACTCCACCTCGGGCTCAATTGATGTTTTTCTATTTTTAGTAGTGACAAGATTTCGCTTTTGCTCAGGCTGGTCTCAGAATTATGAGTTCAAGCAATCTACCTGCGTCAGCCTTCCACAGTGCTAGGATTATAGGCCTGAGCCACAGCACCCAGCCTTTGTCAACCTTAATATATTTAAAAGGATCTACACCCTCAATTCATTTTTTTGGTTTTATTTTTGAGACAAAGTCATGTGTCATGGCATTATAGCTCACAACATTAAACATTTGGGCTCAAGGGAATGCCCTTGTCTCAGCCTCCTGAGTAGCTGGGAACAGGTGCCCTCCACTACGTTTGGCTAGTTTTGCAATTTTTAGTAGAGTTGGTGTTTCCCTCTTGCTCAAGGTGGTCTCGAACTCCTGAGCTCAAGTATTGTATTTGCCTTACCCTCTCTGAGGGTTAGTATTAGAGGTATTTTCCCCCACAACCATCTGCCACATTTCTTAATTATATTACATCATTTGGGAGTTTAGAATATTCCTGAGGATACACTAGTGTCTCTGTTGTTCAAATATAATTCTCACTTTATAACTGTTTCTGGCTTAGGGTATACTTATTCATGCACACACACACACACAAACACAAACACACACAGCAGAACCTCTACAAGTTGACCACTTAATGAACTGTAACAAACTTGTCTACACGCAGAGGTGATTAGCATAAGGAACTAGGCCTGCTATACCAATACCCACATGTGGTGTATGTCTGCTCTATGAAAATCAGGTCAAGTTGAAGAGATGGTCAATGTAGGGAGATGGCCCCTTATGGAGGTGCTAATGTGTGGGTGTGCATACATATATACTATTTGTGTGTATATATATGCGTATATGTACACACACAGAAATATTGTGTATATATACACACAAAAAATAGTCCATACATATATCCACACACACAAATAACATATACACACAGACACAAAGTGTCAAGGTCTCCAGGCCTGTCTCCATGGTCATGAGTGAACATTTCCCTCCAGGTCTCTGGATGGGTAGCACCACTCCCACATCATGTCTTTGAAAAGTTGGAGAGGCCCACATTCTCCCTTAAGAATTCTCAGTGGAACAAAGGTGAGCACGCCATTCTCCAGTCAGTAACCAAGACCAGGGATCCTCTAGTTTGCCGACTGAATGAGGGTCAGCCTTCTCTGAGTGACCCTCCTTAAGGGCATTAGGAGGATTTCCTAACTTCTTCCCTGGATTCTAAAGCTCTCATAACATCACTTATTTTGAAATGGCGACTCACTGTATTGCCTAGGCTGGTGTCAAACTCCTGGACTGAAGTGATCCTGTCACCTCAGCCTCTAAGTAGGTGAGATGACAGGTGTGAGTCAGTATGCTGGGCTGTCACAAGCATTTTTTTCTATAGGTGGCTCCCTTGAGAGGAATATGTGAACATGGGACTTGAATTCTACCGTCTTGCTGATTTTACTGTCTGTATTTCTGTGTGTATATATACACAACGTTTGTGTGTGTGTCCATACACAGTCCGTTTTATTCTGTGTTCAGTTTTCTGTATCTTTAGGTTTAAATATTCAGAACTATGTGTTAGAATTTCAACTTATTTAACAAGTAATTTAGAGACTGAGTAGGAATTCCAGATTTATTAAAAGGCTCACTTGAAAGCTGTAGTTTAGGGCGGCGCCTGTGGCTCAAAAGAGTAGAGCACTGGCCCCATATGCCGGAGGTGGTGGGTTCAAACCCAGCCCCGGCCAAAAACTGCAAAAAAAAAGAAAGCTCTAGTTTATCCAGGGCAAACAGAAATCCGCAGATTGTCATCACTTTCCTCAACATATATCTAAATGATATATTAATTTTTCCCAAATGCTTATTCTAAATACTACGATTTATCATATTTTACAAAGTTAATATTTTTATTTTATTTATAAATGTTTTTTGATTGTTTCTAAAGGGTGTGTTAAAACTTTTCAGGTTTTGTAAAAATAAGAATATATTAATAACATAATAAAAGTTATCTTTACTGTTTTCAAATGTTTATTAACATTTTCTTTATTAAGTATTTCGTCTTAATATATTGGACATTTTTCATGAAATTTTATTGCCAGATGGTGCATAAAATGTTCAGTATACCTGTTCTCATACAACAAAATGTTAACTAATATTACCAAAAAATACACGGGCTTGGCACTTGTAGTTCAGTGGTTAGGGCACTGGCCATATACATGAAGGGCGGCAGGTTCAAATCTGGCCTAGGCCTGCTAAACAACAATGACAACTACAATTTCAACAACAAAAATTTAGCCCGGCATTGTGGCAGGTGCCTGTAGTCCCAGCTACTTAAGAGGCTGAGGCAAGAAAATCTCTTAAGCCCAAAAATTTGAGATTGCTGTCAGCAATCATGCCATGGCCCTCTACCAAGGGTGAGAAAAGTGAGACTTTGTGTCAAAAAAAAAAAATACCCTCTTTGGATCAGTCCACAGTCACAGAGGAACATTGTAGTTATCTATAAAAGAGAATTTTTGTGTGAGATGGGGACATACTCTGTTGCCTGGGCTAGAATGCTGTAGCCTCATCCCAGCTTAGAACAACTTCCAACAACGTGGATTCAAGCAATCCTGCCTCACCCTTCCAAATAGCAGGAACTAGAGTTGGCCACCACATTCCTGGCTATATGACTCTTCTTTTAGTAGAAACGGGGTCTCACTGTTGCTTAGCCTGTTCTTGAACTCCTGTGCTCCAGCTATCCTCCTGCCTCATCTTCCTAAAATGCTAGGATTGGATATGTGGGTGACTGCACCCGGCCATGTCTTGGCTTTTATGAATAATGCTGTGATGTATGTGAGTGAGAATGTGTATCTTCCTCAATCTGCAGTGCATATTTTGGCTATATAACCAGACGTGGGGTTGCTGGATGAAATAATATCTTTTATTTATATATTAATTGTTTTTTCAGACAAAGTCTCACTATCTTCCCCTGGGTAGATTGCCGTGGCATCACAGCTCACAGTAACCTCAAACTCTTTGACTTAAGTGATTCTCTTGCCTAAGCCTCCCAAGTAGCTGGAACTATAGGAGGCCACCACAATGCCAGACTATTTTTTTTTTTTTTGTAGTTGTCATTGTTGTTTGGCAGGCTCCAGCCAGGTTTGAACCCTCCAGCCCTGGTGCATGTGGCCGGCACCCCAGCCGCTGAGCTACAGGTGCAGAGCCAAATAATAACTTTTAATTTTAGTTTTGTGAGAAACTTTCATACTTTTTAATAGAGTCTGCAACATTTTTTCTCAGCAACATTTCTACAAGTTTCTAATTTCTCTGTATTCTTGACAAGTTTATTAGTGTTCACTGTGAGTCTGATATAACATTTCATTGTGATTCTGCTTCACATTTGCATAATAATTAGTATTTTAGGTATTCTTTGTAATACTCGCTGGCCATTTATAGATCTTTGAAAAGAGTTAGTGAGCTCCTGCCATCTACCTGGTTCTGCCCCCCTAGAATGTTAAGATTCAGACAAGAGCCACTGCTCCCGGCCTCTTTTTAATTTTTTGAAATAGGTCACCTCACCTCCGTCAATTTTGTTTGTAGTTTTTACCTATACAGGGTGTCCCAAAGTTTGCCAGACATATGTGTATAAAGAAAATGGAAAGTTGCAGCTAAATGTATCCTTATTTACAAAATATTCATTATAAGATTTTCCATCTTATTTTTCTTTGTGAAAATAAAGAGATTCAAAATATAAAATATAATATCACCTTTTTATCTCTGAGTTACTTTGGGATACTTTTTTATTATAATTTTTATGACATTATTCAATTTTGTATACTTTAAGACATTGAAAACAAAAGTTAAGTATAAATCAACCATGTTTCTAGTCAGAATTTCATTTTCTTTCTGTTCGTTTCCCTACATATTTCTTATATTTGTTTTAGGAATACTACATTTTCTCATGGTTGCTGGCCAATGGTTATTTTATCCTGTGTGCAAATAGCTGTTTACTGGACCATGCATGTGAGGGTTGTGTATCTGTCCTACATTTGTTTCATTATGTACTTTATATATTCAAAATAACAACAATGAGTTATAGGTTTCTAACAAATTAGACCGTATATTATTATTTCATACTCTTTAGCTTTTGTGGCCATTTTGACTTAAAGTATATTTTATAAAATAAGACGTGTTTTGCCTCAAAATATATTGTGCTCTGGCTGAGCTCAGGAGCATATGTCTATAATGCTAGCAATCTGAGAGGCTGAGATGAGAGGATGTCTTGAGCTCAGGAGAGACCAGTCAGAACAAAGCAACACCCCATGTCTACTAGAAATAGAAGATAAAATCACCTGAATATCATTGCAGGCACCTGTAGTGCCAGCTATTCAGAAGGCTGATTGAGGAGGATTGCTTGAATCTAGGAGTTTCAGGTTGCTATGAGATAGGCTGATCCTGTAGCACTCTAGCCTAGGCCATAGGGTGAGACTCTGTTTTAACACGTGTTTGTATATAGACACACACACATTTATATACATCTACATATCTCCTTATGATAATCTCCTTTGTTCTCATTTGATAAATATTTGAATTAAATATCTTTCTTGTTCTCTTTTTTCTTTTCTTTTTTTTAGACAGAGTCTGAAGGTGTTGCTCTGGTAAGAGTGCCATGACACCATACCTCACAGCAACTTCCAACTTTTGGCCTCAAGGGATTCTCATGCCTTAGTTTTTCTATTTTTAGTGGAAAATGGCTCTCACTTTTTGCTCAAGCTGGTCTCAAACCGATGACATCAAGCTATGCACCTGTCTCGGCCTCCCAGAGTGCTGGGAATACAGCCATGAGCCACTGCACCCAGCCAAACATCTTTCTGTCCTGCCATTTTTTATTCCATGTTTGTCATTATATGTAAGATGAGTATCACTTAATAGTATAGAGTTGAATTTTGATTTTATATTTTTTAAATCCCTATCTTTACTCATTTTATTTTATTTTATTTTATTGAGACAGAGTCTCACTTTGTTTCCCCCAGTTCACTGCCATGGTGTCACAGCTCAAAGCAATCTCAACGTCCTGGACTGCAATAATCCTCTTGCCTCAGCCTCTGGAGTTGCTCACATTACAGGTGCTTGTCACAACACCCAGCTTTTTTTTTATAGACAGGGTCTCTCTTGCTCAGGCTGGTCTTGAATCTGGGAGCTCAAGCAATCCACACACCTAGGACTCCAAGAGTCCTGGGATTAAAGGCGTGAAACACCGAGTCTGGCCTCCCTATCTCTATTTAATGTCTGTCATTTCATTGTGAAGTTTAGTTCGTGAATGTGTATGTAATTTTTTTTTTCTTTGAGACTGAGTCTCAAGCTGTCACCCTGAGTAGAATGCCATGGTATCATCATAGCTTATGGCAACCTTCAACTCTTAGTTTCAAGCGATCTTCTTGCCTCAGTTTTTCTATTTTTTGTAGAGACAGCATCTCGCTTTTGCTCAGGCTGATTTGGAGCTCAGGGGCTCAAGCAATCCACCTGCCTTAGCCTGTAAGAGTGCTTGAATTGCACCCATAAGCCACCCCCGCCTGGCCGTGTGTACATGATTTTTGAAAGAGAAGAAATTACTGTCAATTATTTATATAACTTTTGCAAGAGAAGGACTTAGTATTGACAATTTTTTTTTTTACATTTGTACTGGATTTTGTTACTGATGTCAACAATTACATCTTGTTATATTGTACATGTAGACCCATTACCAGAGGTTTACTGCCGACTTCTCTTTTCTTTCTTTTTTTATTAATAATTTTTATTTTTTCATTTATTTTTTAATTTTTTTGCAGTTTTTGGCTGGGGCTGGGTTTGAACCCACCACCTCTGGCATATGGGGCCCCGCGCCTTACCCTTTGAGCCACAGGCACCTCCCTCTTTCTTTTTTTCTTTTTTTTTTTTGTGAGACAGAGTATCACTATGTCACCCTGTGTAGTGTAATGTGGTGTCATAGCTCACAGCATCATCAAACTCTTGTGGTCAATGATTCTCTTGACTCACATTTTCTATTTTTAGTAGTGATGGTGTCTTGCTGTTCTTCAGGCTGTTCTTCTCAAACCCATAAGTTCAAGCAATCTACCTGTGTTGGCCTTCCACAGTGCTGGGATTACAGACCTGAGCCACCTTGCCCTGCCAGCGTCTATATATCTTGATAAATATTTCTTTTTTCTTCATTTTGAAGGGCAATTTTAGTGGATATTGTGTATGTGCATTCAAGTTTTTCTTCTTTTGGCACTTTGACTATATCATAAATGCTTTTTTGATGTGGAAGTTTTGTGTTGATTAATCCACTAGTAATCTGACAGAGCATCCTTACCGGATTTTCTCTTGATGCTTTCAAGATTCTCTTCTTATGCATGACTTTCATTATAATTATTATTATTATTATTTTAGAGACAGAGTGTCACTTTATCGCCCTTGGTAAAGTGCTGTGACATCACAGCTCACAGCAACTTCCAGCTCTTGGGCTTAAGTGATTCTCTTGCCTCAGCCTCCCGAGTATCTGGGACTACAGGCGCCCAACACAATACCTGGCTATTTTTTGTTGCAGTTTGGCCAGGGCCCATTTTGAATCATCTACCCTCCATGTATGGGGCCGGCGCCCTACCCACTGAGCCACATCTGCCACCTTTGTGCATGACTTTCAAATCCTTGATCTTCGTGTGTCTTTTTATGGGACTCTTTCTTTCTCCTAGCTCTTTAAACCTTTTTTCTTACATTTGAGACTGCTCAGTCATTTTCATTGTGTTTGATATCTTCATTTCATTTTTCTGATTTTACTTAGTTCTCTGTATCATTCCTCTTGGGAGGATATACCATTATTCAGATAACGTTTTAAGGTAATTTAGACATCTTTATTTTTTATGGTTAATTCCAGATTTCTTTTTTTTTTGTTTGTTATTTGGATTATGTCCCAATAACATTTTTTTTTTTTTTTTGTACAGACAGAGTCTCACTTTATGGCCCTCGGTAGAGTGCCGTGGCCTCACACAGCTCACAGCAACCTCCAACTCCTGGGCTTAAGCGATTCTCCTGCCTCAGCCTCCCGAGTAGCTGGGACTACAGGCGCCCGCCACAACGCCCGGATATTTTTTGGTTGCAGTTTGGCCGGGGCCAGGTTTGAACCCGTCACCCTCGGTATATGGGGCCGGCGCCCTACTGACTGAGCCACAGGCGCCGCCCCCAATAACATTTTATATATGTTATAAGCTTTCATTGATTTTTGAGGATTAGAAAAGCCACCTTTCACAAACTTTGTGATATGGCTGCATCCTGCAACACTCTAACACACATTGCACTAAGAAAGGGAGAACTATACAGTCGGAAAGTGTTTTACCTATGGACATGTGTGGTCACTTTCTAGTGGAAGCATTTTTCACATATCCTCTTCAGAGTGTCTTATAATTGGTGACACCTGTACCTCAGTGGGTAGTGTGCAGACCACATACACCAAGGGTGACAGTTTGCAACCTGCCCCGGCCAGCTAAAAAAGAAAAAAAAAATTTCTTATCACCTGCTAGACTTGAATGTCTCTGTTACATTGGAGTATCTCTGCTGCTATAATAATATTTTACTTTGTAATTCAGCATCCCTAGTCTGTGTTACATACTATAGCACCATTCCTTTCAGCACTCTCACTGATGGGAGTCAGCAATCTTTCTTTGGAAATACCCTCAAAAAGGAAGAAGGATGAACACAGGTGTCACTCTTTTCTTTTTGAGGACAAAGCTGGGATTTGAGAGTTTACTTCCATTTCTCTGATTCTGTATTAAGGTGGCATAAATTCTGTGGTGGGGGTAAATATGTCAAACTTTTCTTTTTCTTCTATGTGGCTCTTGCATTTGTATTATTATTGATGATTTTTCCTTTTATTTTATAAATATATATCTATATTCAAACACATATATTATGTATTTATTTATTATTTATTTATTTCAGGCTGAGTAATTTGAATGTCTTCAGATAATTGTCAAATCTGAACAGATATACAATGATATATACCTTAGAGAAAACTTTCAAATGTAATAGGTATGGGAATGCCTCTAACCTCTGCTCACCCTTTACAGATCATAAGATAAATCATATTGAAGAAAAACAGTACAAATGAAAAGAAGGTAGCCAAGTCTTCAAATCTTGTTCAAGACTCCATAATGGAATCTCAACAAGTGTAAAAATGATGACAAATGTCTTAGCCACAGTACAAAGCATCCTAACCATAAGATTTTTGATACTGGAGAAACACCCTGCAACTATAACAAATGTGACAATATTATCAAGCAGTACTCACATATTTATGGCCATAAAATAATTCATTCTGGAGAGAAACCCTACAAAAGTCAAGACTGTGGCAAAGTTTTTAAACAGAACTCAAGCATTTCTGGACATCAAAGAATTCATTCTGGGGGAAAACCATACAAATGTGAAGAATGTGGCAAAGCCTTTAATCAGCACTTACTCCTCTCTAGACATCAAAGAATTCATTCTGGAGAGAAACCCTACAAATGTCAAGAATGTGGGAAAGCCTTTAACCAACACGCATACCTTTCTGTACACCAAAGAATTCACTCTGGAGAGAAACCCTACAAATGTCAAAAATGTGGCAAAGCCTTTAACCGGCACTCACACCTTTCCACACATCAAAGAATTCACTCTGGAGAGAAGCCCTACAAGTGTCAAGAATGTGGCAAAGCCTTTAAAAATTCCTCAAGCCTCTCTGTACATCAAAGAATTCACTCTGGACAGAAACCCTACAAATGTCAAGAATGTGGCAAAGCCTTTAACTGGCACTCAAACCTTTCCTCCGTACATCAAAGAATTCACTCTGGAGAGAAACCCTACAAATGTAAAGAATGTGGCAAAGCCTTTAACAATTCCGCAAGCCTCTGTATACATCTAAAAATTCACTCTGGAGAGAAACCCTACAAATGTCAAGACTGTAGCAAAGCCTTTAACAATTCCTCAGGCCTTTCTATACATCAAAGAATTCACTCTGGAGAGAAACCCTACAAATGTCAAGAATGTGGCAAAGCCTTTAACAATTCCTCAAGCGTCTCTGCACATCAAAGAATTCACTCTGGAGAGAAACCCTACAAGTGTGAAGAATGTGGCAAAACCTTTGAGCTCAATGCACACTTTTCTTTATGCTCAACCCACACCTTTCTCAACATCAAAGAATTCACTCTGGAGAGAAACCCTACAAATGTGAAGAGTGTGGGAAAGCCTTTAACTGTGACTAAAACCTTTCAGTACATCAAAGAATGCACTCGGAAATAAAAGTTACAAATTTAAAGAATGCACTGAAGCCTTTTACCTTAGTTAAACTCATAGTGAACATCATAGAATTTCTCGTGGAGAGAAACTCTATGAATGTGAAGAATGTGGCAAAGCATTTACACTGTACTCAACCCTTTCTGTACATCAAAGTATTCATTCTTGAAAGACAATCTATGGGGGTCAAAATGTGGCATAGACATTCATTAGTTTGTGAACTTTTCTAGATATTTAAGAATTTATTTTGGAAAGAAACTCTATAAATATGGACAGTGTGGCAAACTCTAACTCACATTCAATCCTCACTGTACATAGAAGAAATCACACAGGAGAGAAACCCTCCAAATGGAGACTGTGGCAGTGCCTTTACCTGGTGTTCATAGCATGCTAAGCATAGAAGAATTCAATATGGAGAGTAATCCTACAAATGTGAACAGAATGGCAATGACCTAAACAGAGCTCAAACCTTACTACAAATAAAAACATTCGTATTGGAGAGAAATCTTCCAAATGTCAATAATGTGGCAAAGGTTTTCAGTGGTCCTCAGTCTTAATAAACATGAGGAAAACCATAGGAGGAAAAATGGAAACAATGTGAAGATGTGGCATAGTCTCATGCCAGTATGCACTGTTTTCTGTACACAATAAAATTCATGTTGAAGAGAAAGTCTACAAATATGAAGAGCTTGACAACTGTTTAGTGCTTAAATCATTGTATAAATAAAAAAATTATAAAATAGAAATCACCTACAAATGAGAGGAAAGTTTCAAATCCTATAACCACTACTCATTTCAGTACATAAAAGAATTCATAGAGAAATTCTACATATGTGAAGAGTGTGACAATATTTTTAAGTATATCTCAGTTTCCCAATCCTAATTCAAATGGAAGAAATACTCTACAAACGTCAGTCACATCTCACAGCCTTAAAGTTATGTTTATCCTGTTAGGTAGAGCTAAGGAGAGAAGGGGCAGATGACACTAGGAGATCCTTGTCCATACTTACAGGAACAAATTGAGCAGAGGGGGCTTGGAAAAAACAAAAGCTGACATTTCAAGGCTTCCAAAAACTGAACTGATGTTAGTTTTACAAAAATGACTCTCAGAGGTAGAGGCCACAATGTGGAGAGATGGCCAAGGCCACAAAAAAGGCACTTTGGAGTGGGCATGCAAGTAAGATGACAGTAGGCTCAAATGATCTATTTTTGTTAACATAGTACAATTTACACCAGTTCTATCAGACTCTACAATTACTATGACAAATAGTGTCCATTGATTACAGGGATAGAAATGGGAGGACTCTCTACATTGGAAGGTTTTCCCATTTCCAAGAAAAATCATGACTATTTTATCGCCACACCACTTAACATAGAATTGGAAAATCCATGTAAGGGGAAACATCTTACTAATCCCAGGGTCTTCTCCACTTGAGAATGTAGAGTACACAGTTTGTTATGAACTTTGCCCTTTTAAACATTTGTATCTGCTCGTTCTGTTCATTTGTTACTGTCTTAGTTGTAATAGCCACTCTTTGACACTTGGAACAAAAAAAATGGAAAACATACCTCACCTCTGGTCCCCTAATATCTGACATTTTGGTGCCACTATCAGGGAAAAATATATACATCTTCCGTGATAAGCTAATGGAACATAGACATTCTGAATTCCCTCTGCCTGCTGCATATTACTTACTACTCCTACATCTCTCCCACTCTCTTCACTTCCAGGTAATGCAGCTTCTTACCTGGCCCTGCTTCATCAGCTTTTTTCTTTTTCACCTTGACAATGCACTTCGTCTTCCACTTAGTGCTGATATTCAAAAAATTAAAAAGAGGTCTCAGGCCCCACAAGCACATCTGAATGTTAAACCAAATTTTTATAGTCTTTATAACCAGAATGGAGATGAGGAGACAGTGAGAAAGCCAGGCTATCAGCAGATCTTAAGAGCAGGTGGTAGCTTTTGAAATGGTTGCTATCACTAGGGAAGAAGGTTGTCAGGCACTGAGTTTTCCTAGAGGCTCAGGCAAGAACCCACCAGGACTGAACCTTTCCCTATGTCTGGATTCCTGGAATAAGAAATGGCTCAGAAAGGGGCCTCTGCTGTGACTATGCCCTCACTATTACAGAGATGCAGTGGAAGAGATGTAGGACAAAGTTTTGGCCTGTCTTGGAAAGATGTAATGCTACTACCAAACAAATTTTAACTTTAGATGAGAAAAGTGAAGGCTTGTATGAGGCTAGAAAGTGGGGTGACTTGTGGTTCAAGTCCAATACTAATAGTAGTAGTTCCTCTGAGGGAAAAAACAGATACCCCACATGAAGACATTTCCCTTTGAGCATCCTGAATGTGACCTAAGAAAAAAGGTGACTGGAGGTGTAAACATTTTCTATCATGTATCCTGGAAGGTTGACATTGATCCAAAAAAAAAAAAAAAAGTCTATGAGTTATTTGAAATTGTCTACCATTTACCAGGAACAAAAAGAAAGTCTCTTGGCCTACATTGAATGGCTTAAGGAAGCAGTGAGCAAACACTCAATTTATTGCCTGACTCCTTAGAGGGCCAGATTATTTTAAATGCTCCATACAGGGGGACTGGGCACCTGTTTCCTCAGTGGTTAGGGTGCTGGCCATGTTCACTGGGTTTGGTGGCTTCAAACCCAGCCTGGGCCAGATTATTTTAAATGCTCCATACAGGGGGACTGGGCACCTGTTTTCTCAGTGGTTAGCGTGCTGGCCATGTTCACTGGGTCTGGTGGCTTCAAACCCAGCCTGGGACTCCTAAAAGAAAAAAAAAAAAAAAAAATATATATATATATATATAGCAAGGCTCTATGGCATGGACCTGTACTCCCAATTACTAAGACGTCTGAGGCAAAAGAGTCATTTGAGACCAAGAGTTTGAGGTTGTTGTGAGCTGTGACTCCACATTACTCTACTGAGAGCAACATTGTGAGACTGTCTCAAGAAAATAATGATAATAAAAATAAAAAGGAATATACAGAGGGTGTTTTGAAAGCTGGTTACCAAATTCTCTCGGCCTTTAATCTGCAATTGGGACAACTGGCTGTTGTCTCCTGCCTTTCTAATCATGCCTGAAAGTCCTGCTCCCCTTCTGAGGAGGGACATACTAACTAAAGCAGGAACAGCCATTTATATAAATATAGGACAAGTACTTCTACTGTCTCTTTCCTTATTAGAGACATAAATTAACCAAGAAGTATGGGCTACTGAGGGACAGATGGGAACAGCAAAATAAGCTCAATTAGTCCAAATTAACCTCAGGAATTTACAGACAGCCCTCACTTGTTTGGACAAGATTTAGCCCAACACTTGAGTCATTGTTCATCCCATAGTGACTCTTGTTCAGTACATAACTGATACTCTTTTGGGAGTACAAGATACAGAGGAATGCCACAAAGCTACACAAGCTCTATTAAATTTTCTAGTGGATTGTAGTTTTCAAGGCTAGAGGTTTCAAGACTAAAGCACAATTATATGTACATGAAGTACACTATTTGGGCCTCCAACTTTCACACAGTAAGAGAGCCTTTAGCAAAGAAAGAATAGAACCGATTTTGGCTTAACCCAAACCTCGAACTCTCCAGGCTTCTTTGGAATTACAGGCTTTTGCAGACTCTATTCCTGGATGTAGCTAGACCACGCTATTCTTTTTTTTTTTTTTTTCATTTTTTTAATTAAATCATAGCTGTGTACATTAATGCAATCATGGGGCACCATACACTGGTTTTACATACCATTTGACATATATTCATCACACTGGTTTACATAGCCTTCCTGGCATTTTCTTAGTTATTGTGTTAAGACATATTCTAAATTTAGTAAGTTTCACATGTACCCTTCTAAGATGCACCATAGATGTGGTCCCACCAATTACCCTCCCTTTCTATTCTTTAATTAAAAATGCTCAAAGAGAGCCTGGTCACTCTAGAATGGGAACTACAGGCAGGTAAGGCACTCCAACAGCTGAAAAATACTCTTTTACAGTCCACTGCTTTAAATCTTCCCATCATACAATCATTTAATGTCTGTTACAGATCATCCTATAAGTTTTTTTTTTTTGTTTTGTTTTTTTTTTTTTTTTTTTTTGGAGAGTACCCTGGCATCACAGCTCACAGAAACCTCAAACTCTTGGGCTTAAGCAAATTTCTTGCCTCAGTCTCCCAAGTAGTTGGGACTTCAGACACTGGCCACAATGCCCAGCTAGTTTTTGGTTGCAGTTGTCATTGTTGCTTAGCAGGCCCAGACCGTATTCAAACCCATCATCCTAGGGGTATGTGGCCAGTGCCCTGCCAACTGAGCTATAGGAACCTTCTGTCTTAGGAGTCTTGACCCAATACTGGGGTCCAGTTTTACAACCTGTAGCTTATCTTAGTAAAGAAATTAACTCCCTTGCTAAAGTATAACCACACTATCTACAGGTGGTAGCTGCCATTGCCCTCTTAGACCCAGAGGCAATTAAGCCAACTTTGGGAAAAGACCTAATTATTTATACTTTTCATGAACTTTCTGGACTTCTAAATTCAAAAGGCAAACTTTAGTCAGATGATGAGCTAATCAGATTTAGGTCTTCCAGAGATGAGATCATCAGGTCATAAAGAGTGAAAAGAGTTCCAGCCCAAGACGTGATTCTGTTGCAGACCCTTAGATCACCTTTTATCTGGAGAAATTCTATTGATACAAGGTTCCCACATTCAAGCCTAAACGATGGACCCCAGTTTCATTGGTCTGGGCAATTTCATAAAGAGCATACCCTAACATTTTGACCCAAGCTAGAGGGATTAACCTATATTTCTATAATTCAGTGGGTGGGGCGCCGTCCATGAACACCAAAGGTGGAGAGTTTGAACACACCTGTGCCAGCTAAAAAAACAACGACAACTGCAACAACAAATAGAATAGCCAGGCATTGTGTCTGGTACCGGTAGTCCCAGCTGCTTGGGAGGCTGAGGGAAGAGAATTGCTTAAGCCCGAGAATTTGAGTTGCCTTGAGCTGTGATCCCACGACACTACCCAGGGTGATAGCTTGAAACTCTGCCTCAATAATAATAACATATATGCCTCAAATAATAATAATAACATATAAATATATATGTATGTATATATATAATGCACACATACATACATATATATATATATGGTTTCCCTCTCTGCTTTATGTCTCTGAGCTTGATTCTGGGACTGAGTGGAAATTCTCTCCTCAGTCTCGGTAATCTGGTTGGGGGGGTGGGGGGTGCTGTTTTTTTGGAAATTCATCAGTAAGCCAATCTAGAAAAAGTAGGAGTCCAAGATACATGAAATTCTCAGCAGGACACTGTGTGTACCAAACATTCAAACTCTGAGGAGTGAGTCTTTTGTCATTCTCTACTTTATCATAAATCTATTTTTTAGAGTGAATTTTAGGAATCATGGGAACTGTCTCCTCTAAACCCTCTCCAAGAATATCTCTAGCTTAAATGGTTAAAAATTTCTTTAAACCTGGAAGACTACCACCTGGGCTTTCTATAAAGAGACTTATTGGATTGAGTCACCTTAGGAATAAATATACCATAGAAAATTCTGACATTGACTGGCCAGAGGATGGATCCTTTGAGCTACAAAAACTCCTTTATTTAAAGAAAATTTTAGAGAGCTCTCATCCTAAGCAATTGCCTTGTTCTGTATTTATGGGAAAATCAAATAGAAAGAAAATTATCAGTGTTGTGACTTGCCTTCAAAACTACCTTAAGAAAAACTGAAGAGCAGAAATCTAAAGTAGAACAAAAATTAAAATCTGCTTGCACCTTAAGCTGCCCTTCAATTTATACTCCTCTCTATCCTCAATTACCTATCTCTGATCCTTCAGAAGCACTTTTGGATCACTGGGTTCCTGGTCACAACCATCTTCAAAATCTAACCTTAACCCCTCAATAATCGTACTTAGGAGCTATTAAAATTTTGTGGACTCCAACTTTTTCAGAAAACATTTTTTTTTTTTTTGTAGAGACAGAGTCTCACTGTACCGCCCTCGGGTAGAGTGTCATGGCGTCACACGGCTCACAGCAACCTCTAACTCTTGGGCTTACGCGATTCTCTTGCCTCAGCCTCCCGAGCAGCTGGGACTACAGGCGCCCGCCACAACGCCCGGCTATTTTTTTGTTGCAGTTTGGCTGGGGCTGGGTTTGAACCCGCCACCTTCAGCATATGGGGCCGGCGCCCTACTCACTGAGCCACAGGCGCCGCCCACAGAAAGCATTTTTAATAACCAGTTGCCTGCCTTAATATCTGTATCACTCCAATATTTACAGAAGGCACTCAGGTCTGATTTAAAAATCTCAAAATACACAGGTTGATTGCATAAGAGCTGAGAAGCAAGAAGTAGGCCCGTTACAGAGCCAAAGCAAAGCTCCGTTTTCTGTCCCGTACAATGCTTCTTATTCCCCCAGGACTGTGTAATTGAACTCCATCAGCCCCAGACCTCCCTATACAATGCCCTTTAAGAATGCACCCAGTGTTTCCACCCACCCCCAGAGAATCCATGTCTCCTGGACTGCAGCAGATCTTCTGAATTACAAAACCCCTTTCCCCATGCTTTCAGAGGATCCCACCAAATTTAAAGATGAATTAGAGAGGCTTCTAGCCATTCATAATCCCACTCACAGGGATCTTGACTGGTTGCTAAGGGGTGTTCTTTCCACACATGATTATACTGCAGTCATTAGACAAGAGAGAAGGCTTCTAGGAGAACATTCTGTCCATAGAGGAAACAAATGGACAGATCCTTTTCCTGGATCCCCTACAAATGACCAAGAAATTACTCATCTAAATCTGACATTCTGAGTCTATTGGAAGCAGTATTAGAGGCTTTCCCTCCTAAAGGAAATTGGTCTAAAGTCGATATATGTACTCAGAGGGAGGAAGATAATTCTAAAGCCTTCATTAAAAGATTTATCCAAGTTTTCCAGAGACATACATCATTTGCTCCTGAAACATCAAAGCATAGAAATCTTTAAATGTCTGCCCTGCTTGGAAATTTTCTTCCAGTAATTTAACAAAACAAAATAAAAACAGATTCAGAACAGTAGAGTTGCTCTTTCTGGACGTGACTAAGCAGGACTTGCCATCATGTGAGTCTATACTCACCAACACAAGAGCCAAAAGTGTCGTCACAAGAAGCCCCAAATCTAAGTCATTTAGCTAAGGCTGTGGGTCAAGCTGTACAGGTTTCTGGTCAGACAGACCAAGTATATGTTGCTGTTCACTGGGATACTTGGCTGATGATGCAGAGGAAGCACCACAGACGAAATGAGTGATTTTATTTTTATTTTTTTTTAAATGAGTGATTTTAAAAGGGAAGTCTGGCGCTCCCTCAGGCACATCAGCGATCACCTGTCTTTATTTACTTTCCTATATATCCAAAATCATCAGATAAAAATAATCCAAGAATAAAGAAGACAAAAGGTAACAAAACTGTCATAAAGATTCCTTATCAGCGTTAATGCAGCAAAGTACATACACATCTTTCCAAACTAAGAATGTCCTGTTTGGAGATAAACAACAATGGAGATAAACCACAAATATGCTGGGTGGTCTGCTCTGTTTTCCCACTTCCCTATATGAATAAATGAAAGTTGTTGTGTAAATTGAGGTAGGGAACAAAGTCCAACAACCCAGTGCCCCAAGCAGATGATCTGTCTCCAGCTGAGACTTGGTGGGGCCCTCCAGCACATTCTTTCCTTTAAGGCATAACTGTCTGCATTTTTCAGCAAAGCCACTTCTGTGAGCTAGGGGAGATTATCCCCCAAAACTCATATCTAGCCCAAGTACTGGAAGTGTTCCTTCTCAGGGCCTCATACCTCAAGGAGCACAGATGAGACTGATTCTCCTTAAAAAGGTGCAGGGGACTGTGCCCCTTCAACTCTACCCTCAACCAGGTCATCCTGAAGATGGTATTTATAAGTTGCACCAATCGGCCACCACTCTGTCTTTTGTGGATGATCTGGAAGATGAAACTTCCTGGCCAGGAAAACAAAACAGCTGTGTTTGTGGGGAACATAACTGATGTGTGGGTTCAGGAAGTGCCCAAACTGAGGGTATGTGCCTTGTGCATATGCAGCAGGACCTGCACCCTCATCCTCAAAGCTGAGGACAAGATCCTCACTTTCAACCAGCTTGCCCTGGGCTTCCAAGAGGGCTGTGGCACTGTTATGCTTTCTGGTCCTCACAAGGGCCAGGAGGTGTACCAGAATTTTGGCAAGGATGCATGAACCCCACACAGCCAGACCAAATACTATGTCGGGCTGGAATTTCAAGTGTGCCAGAGGCCACCAGGCCACCAGAGGCTACAAAAACTAACCCTGGAAACTACTATGATATTAAAAAGATTTTGGATGCAAAACCAAACAAAAAACAACAGTGTACTTGACTACTCAAACTCTAAGTGTTATAGTAGAAGTGGCTACACAGTTTATTGAAAATGACTTACAGGAAAACAAGAAAGAGAAACATTTAAATTTTGCAGTCTTGGCTCGGCGCCTGGGGCTCAAGCAGCTAAGACGCCAGCCACATACACCTGAGCTGATGGGTTCAAATCCAGCCCATGCTTGCCAAACAACAATGACAGCTGCAACCAAAAAAAAAAAAAAAAATAGTTTGGCATTGTGGCAGGCAGCTGTAATCCCAGGTTACAGGAGGCTGAGACAAGAGAATTGCTTGAGCCCAAGAGTTGGAGGTTGCTGTGAGCTGTAATGTCACAGCACTCTATCCAGGACAACAGCTTGAGACTCTGTCTCAAAAAAAAAAAAAAAATTGCAGTCCTTGCTTTACAGATTGGATCATTGCAGAAGGAACAACAGTCCTCTGAAAATAAATTAAGGTTGTCTTGTTTTATTCCTCAAGATGTATGCAGATACTACAGAAAATCTGGACATTGGAAAGTTAACTGTCCAGTGTTTAAAAAAAAAAAAAAGAAAGAAAGAAAACTCAAAGAAAAGCCTCCCCATGCCTCAGAAAGATAAATTTTCTCCTGTAGGACAATATTCAGATGTTTGACAGGGACAGCCAGTCCTCAGTCCCACCCCACCATTAAACTTAAAGTAGAGTATCAGCAACTAGAATTTTTGATTGACACTGGTGCAACATTGTCTATCATTTGATCAGAAGAATTATCGCTACCTCTCACCACTGATTCTATTTAAGCTAATGGAGTCTCTCGACAACGTATTTCATTATCTTTCTCTCAGGGTTCTTCTGTATCTCTAGGTCCTCTTAACACTCACCATGCCTTTCTAATATCTGATTCTCAGCAGCAAACATTTTTGATAGAGACCTGTTATGGAAATTGAATGCTACCTTATAATGTAATGAAAATAGTATTTTTATGTCTCTGCCCTCAGATGAAACTCTAAACTTCTTACTACCTTTAATGGAAACCCATTCTGACTTAATTCCCTTAATGAGACTATCCTAGAGGTTGTCCCACATAGCCTTTGGGCAAAACATGTAAATGAAATCTGACTACTACTATGTTCAGAGCCTTTAAGCATCTCCTGGAAAAAAAAAACAAAACTTTTTCCTCAGTAGCTGAATATTCCCTCTCATGAGATGCAGAGCAGGGAATTATATAATAGATTAATAATAGAACCTATAATAGATTCCCTTTTACAGCAGAGAGAACTCATTTTTAACACCTCTCCCTGTAACATCCCAATTCTACCAGTAATAAAGGAAGGAAAAATTGATTCAGATGGGAATCAAATCTATCAATTTGTACAAGATCTGAGAGCCATAAACTCCTTTGTAATCCCTGTACACTCTTCTGTACCAAATCCAGCTATAATCCTTAATCTTCATCCCTGCTAATGCATCCTGGTTTACAATGACTCATCTCTGCTCAGCTTTCTTTTCAATTCTCTTGCACCCTGACTCACAGTTTCTCTTTGTATTTCCCTTCAGAGGGAGACAGTTAATAAAGACCTGAAAACTCCAAGGATACTCTGAATCTCCTTTAATATTCTCTCAAATTCTCAAGGCTGATTTAAACTCTTTTATCTTTACCTATGGGTCCACTCTGGTTCAGTACATTCATGATGTTTTACTTTGTAATCACACCTAAACAAGGTGCCCTCTTGGACTCTCTCATTCTATTAAAAGCTCTAGCTAAAAAAGGCCATAAAGCCTCTTAGTCCAAACTCCACTGCGTACAGAACACTGTTACTTAGATAGGACCCAAAATATTTCAAGGCAGTAAAAAACTCACCCCAAAACACCTTGAGTCAATTTTGTCTATCCCCTTTCCCAAAACTAAAAAATAACTATGTAAAATTCTAGGAGCAGCTGGCTACTGCCCCTAATGGGTTGCCAACTTTGCTGCCCTCACTAAGGGTCACTTCTTCCTGACAGTATCCAAGAGCCTATCCAGGGGTACTCAAACTTTTTAAACAGGGGGCCAGTTCACTGTCCCTCAGACGATTGGAGGGCTGGACTATAGTTAAATAAACAACAACAAAAAAAATCTATGAACAAATTTCTATGCACACTGCACATATCTTATTTTGAAGTTAAAAAAAAAAAACCAGGAACAAATACAATAATTAAAATGAAGAACAAGTAAAGTTAAATCAACAAACTTACCAGTATTTCAATGGAAGCTATGGGCTTGCGTTTGGCTAATGAGATGGTCAATGTTCAGTTCCATATTTGTCACTGCTAGTCATAACAAGTGATGCAAATGTGCATCAGTTAGTCTATATCTGGATGACAATTTCAGATGTTTCATTCTGGAAAAAGTCTGTTCACAGACATAAGTGCTGACAAAGATGGTTGCCATTTTGAGTGCATGGTTCCTGAGATTGGGATATGTCTCAGAGTGGAGAGATGCATAGAAATTAGAAAGGTTGCTTGACTTGAATGTGTCTTTCAGAGAGTCCCAATTCTGCAGTTAAACCAATTTCATTTGGTAAATTGTATCCACATTTTCAATGTCAATAGAAAATGGGTTACAGAAAAGCTATATGTACTGTTCATGGAGATGAAGCTCTTTAAATCTAATTTGGAACTCCTTTTGCAACTTTTCCAGTGAATCCACACGTTTTATTTGGGAATGCAACCAATGGATTTTCCACTAACAGATTTTGAGTTGTGGAGAAATGGCAGAAATTTTCCTCCTTCACTTGTTTGATGAGGAGGCCTAATTTTACCTCTAATGCTTTCACATGTGATTGCATATCACAGATGATCTTCCCCTTTCCTTGAAGTTGCACATTGAAACTGTTGAGTAGCTCTGTTACATCTGTCAGAAAGGCAAGGTGCCATTTCCATTCTGCATCATTGGGGTGGCATCTGTGGCTCAAGGAGTAGGGCACTGGTCCCATATGCCAGAGTTGGCAGGTTCAAACCCAGCTCCGGCCAAAAAACTTGTGACTCGTCAGATAACACACGAGACTGAGAGGACGAGTCAAGAAACAGAGAGAAGGAGGGGAGTCAGAGGGTGCCATGCACATTCCACACATACGCACTGCGGGCCTTGGACGAGTCAGCTGCTAAACAGCACATGCAGTGGCAGCAAAAACAAATGGCAGGCCAGATAAATGTCCTTGGTGGGCCACATGTGGCCCATGGGCCATAGTTTGAGAACCCTTGCTGTACACCATAGAATTCATGTTGAAGAGAAACTCTACAAATGTGAAGAGCTTGACAACTGTTTAGGGCTTAAACCAGTGTATAAATAAAAAACATTTAACATGGAATTCACCTACAAATCAGAGGAAAGTATTAAATCCTATAACCAGTACTCATTTCAGTACATAACAGAAGTCATAGAGAAATTCTACGTATGTGAAGCATGTAACAATATCTTTAAATATATCCCACGCTTTTCTAATCATAATTCAAATGGAACAAATAATCTACAAATGTCAGTCACATCTCATAGCCTTAAAGTTGTGTTTATCCTAGTAGGTAGGACTAAGAAGAGACAGGGGCAGAAGATACTAGCTAAGAGATCCTTTGTTCATACTAAGAGGAACAAATTGAGCAGAGGGGGCTTCCAAGAAACAAAAGCTGACATTTCAAGAAGGCCTCCAAAAGCTGAACTAATGTTTCTTTCTACAAATATGAGTCTCAGAGGTAGAGAGACCACAATGTGGAGATGGCCAAGGCCACAGAAAAGGGGTCTTTGGAGTGGGCATATAAGTAAGATGACAGTAGGCTCAAGTGACCTATTCTCATTAACATGGTACAATTTACACCAGTTCTATCATACTCTACAATTACAAACAAATAGTGTTCATTGATTACAGGAATAGAAATAGGAGGACTCTCCACTCTGGAAGGTTTCTCCATTTCCAAGAAAAAATCATTAATATTTTACCCCCACACCACTTAACATAGATTTGGAAAATCTGTGTAAGGGGAAACATCTTATTAATCCCAAGGTCTTCTCCACTTGAAACTGAGATGTGTTCCTTCTGCGGCATGTACTGTCCTTTAATAAACTTTGCCCTTTTGCACACTTGTATCTGCTTATTCTGCTCATTTGTTTCACTGTCTTGGTTGTAATAACCATTCTTTAGCACCTGGAACAAGAAAAACGGAACATACACCTCACATTTGGTCCCCTAATATTGGACATTTTGGTGCCACTATCTAAGAAGAAAATATATATCTTCAGCAAGATAAGCTAAATGAAACAACAGGCATTCTGAATTCACTCTGCCTGCTGGATATGACTTGTCACTTCCAGGTAATGTAGCTCCTTACCTGCCCCTGCTTCATCTGCTCTTTTCTTCTTCACTTTGACAGTGCACTTCATCTCCCAATTAGGGCTGGTATTCAGAAGCTTAAAAGGGGGCCCCAGGCTCTACAAGCAGAATGTTAAACCAGATTTTTAAAATCTTGGTAACCAGAATGGGAATGAGGAAGCAGTGAGAGAAAGCTAGGCCAGCTCATGTCTTATGAGAAGGACGATTTTGAAATAGTTGCTAACTATGGAAGAAGGTTTTCAGGCACTGAGTTCCCCTAGGCTCAGGCCAAAAGACACCAGGCCTGCGACCTTCCCTACTATGACTGTATGTTTCTGGAGTAAGAAATGGCTCAGGAAGGGGCCTCTGCTGGGGCTATGCCCTCACTACTACAGAGATGCCATGGAAGTGACATTGTACTTTCCTGAAGACAGGATCACATTCAGCTTCTAGCCCCTGTGAAATCCCTAAACCATCACTGACCCCCTGGAACTCTTTCAGTTTGAAGGACAAACTGCAGCTTCAGAACAAGCTCAGCTGGGAAGGATGTGTTGGCAAGCTGTCTCTTTCTGTGAAAGTTGATGTACATAACATTAGAGCCACTTCTCTGCTCTTTCTGAATATCCAGGACCTCAGTTTCCCTCTCCTGCATCTCTCTTCAAAATGGAAGGTAAAATACAAAGCCCTGTGTTCTCTATAAAGTCCCTCTGTTCACTGGTTGATGATGTCTTCGTTTCACCCTTTTGTTGCTTTTCAACTGCCCTATCCCTTTGTGGGAATGAAGTCTTAACTTGAGGTTGGAAACCCAAATCCATTAAATCCCAGGCCTCCTTTCTCAGGCCTTTATAAAGAAAAGACTTACCTAGGATGTAATTTAATTTCAAAATAGAAAAATAAAAGCAAGAAGGATACAAAATGTAGAAGTGAAATGTGAAGAAAGTCATGAATATTAAAAAACCATGGATCATAAGGAACCTTAAATGGATAGGGAATAATTTTGTCTAGGACAAAAACTAATAAAACAATGTTTTTCCAAAATTAAGTCATGGTTTAATAGGAAAAATTTGGAATAAACATAGGGCTTCAGCATATTAAAAATAGTCTATATAAGACATGGCATTTGCAAAGGGAATCTGTAATTAAAACAACAAAGTGGTCTGGAGGCAATGGTTCACACTTGAAGTTCTACCACTGTGGTTGGCAAAGTTGGCTGGATTGCTTAAGCTTATGAGTTTGAGACCAGACTGAGCACAACTGAGACCCCATCTCTAAAAAAAATAGAAAACCTGAGGCAAGAGAATCTCTTGATCCCAAGAGTTGGAAATGCTGTGAGCTATCATGCCCCAGCACTCTACCCCAAGTGACAGCTTGAGATTTTGTCTCAAAAAAAAAAAAAAGAAAGTGCAGTGCTTGTGGCTCAGTGAGTAGGGTGCCAGCCCCATATACCAAGGGTGGCAGGTTCAAACCCAGCCCTGGCCTAACCGCAACAACAACAACAAAAAATAGCTGGATGTTGTGGCAGGTGCCTGTAGTCCCAGCTACTCAGGAGGCTGAGGCAAGAGAATGACCTAGCCCAAGAGAATGACCTTTAAGCTTCTGAGCTGTGTGATGCCACGGCACTCTACTAAGGGCGATAAAGTGAGACTATCTCTACAAAAATAATAATAATAATAATAACAATAAATATAATAATAACAATAAATAAAATAAAAAATAAGACAACAAAGTTTTCTTTTTGTTATATTTATTTTGTTTGAAACCTCTTTAGATTGCTGTGTATATATTGAAACTGGCAAATAAATTGCATCAATTATTGAGCATCAATCTTCCACTATGGAGTGAAAATAAATTTAAGATTATTAAACTGTTATTTCTACTCAAAGTCATCAGTTACTCCTTTGAAACCAAATAAAGAATAAAAGGAGCCAACTTTATCCTTTAAAATACCACTCTTTTTCTCAACTGCCTGACATTTTCACTCCTTTCTCTGTGTCATTAATTCACTCCTGATACCTGTTCCACTTTCGTTGCTAAGATGACAGAACATGTATGTATAACTTCTGCCACACTTTAACAACAAGATAATTTTTCTTTCACAAGTATGTACTCTGGCCACACTGGATCCTTTCTGGTTATGGGACAAAGTGGGGACTATATGCCCTTATTGTTGCTCCTTTTGAGTTGTGACTTTCTCAATCAAATAAGACTGAGATTTTTCACCTACTGCATAACTGGTGGTCTTTTTTTTTTCTATTTTTTTTGTTTGTTTTTAGAGACAAAGTCTCACTTTGTCACCCTCAGAAGAGTGCCATGGAATCACAGGTCACAGCAACCTCCAGCTCTTGGGTTTAGGCAATTCTCTTGCCTTAGCCTCCCAAGTAGTTGGGACTACAGGTGCCCAGGCTATTTTTTTATCACAGTTTGCCTGGGGCTGTGTTCCAACCCACCACACTCTGTATATGGGGCCATCGCCCAACTCACTGAGCCACAGGTGCTGCCCACTCATGGTCTTTTATAAACTTACTGCCTTGCTCTGCTCTTGGCTTTAAGAAAGCTCTCATTAGCCACCCCTGAACTGGAGGCAAATGGTCTGTGATAAACGTCTTCACAGACTCCTTGAAAAAGATCCAGAAAGAGATTCCAGACTCCTCTCAGACTGAATCAATAGACAGTTCTTTCACTGTGGTCATTGGTGAAAATCAGGGCAGACAGGGAATCATCTGAGCAAGAGGACTGGGTGAGGTAAAGGCTAAACAGAGGTTCCCAACCATAGGTATAAAAATCAGGTATTGAGGGCAGGAAGTGGTTAGATACTTGGTAACAGATGCCTCCTGCTGCTGGAATCTGATGTAATTCTGCATGGGAAAATGCAGGGCCTGGGGACAGCTAAAGCATTGTCCACAGGTATTACTTCATCCATGACAATGATGTCTTTTTGCACAGTGACAATTCGCCTCAATGTCTGTAGGGAGACCTTGCCTAATGGGTAGTCTACCCTCTCTTCTCTACCTGTGGAAAGCTGTGGGCCAAGACTTTCTAATAAATGCTAGGGCTGCATATTTAGTGCTTCATACTGCACTCTCTCCTATGACTAAACAACCTGGCTCTGTAGCAGGAGTGATAGGACAGCTGGAACACAAATTCTTTCTTAAACCTCTTACATGATGGATTGGAGTAAAAGAGATGACTCATTGGTTCTTTCAGATGCTTGATTTCCTTTTTCTCTCACTGGGGAGAGACTTGTCTAAATTATATACTCAGATTACCTTTTCTCCAACAAACAGCCTTCCATGAAGGTATAGCATGAATATGTCTGGTAGGTGGTACTCCAGCATCTAGAGCAGTGGTTCTCAACCTTCCTAATGCCTGCAAGCCATTTAATACAGTTCCTGTGGGTTTCAAGCCACAGGTTGAGAACTGCTGATCTAAAGAATGAGGATAAATGGTCAGAAGTAATCAATATCCAGGTAAACTTCTCTACCTGGGAAGAGGATACACCTAGCCCTCAGGATCCTGAAAGCCCTCAGGATCACCCCAGTTGAGGTTCACATAAACTCAGAAGCTGAGGCAGTGCCTGTGGCTCAAAGGGGTAGGGTGCCAGCCCCATATGCAGGAGGTGTTGGGTTAAAATCCAGCCCTAGCCAAAAACTGCAAAACAATAAAAAAAAAATCAGAAGATCAACCACTTAAAAAAGTCCATACTTTTTAAAACATGAAACAATAATTAGGCATAGCCCCTTTGATTGACAATTCCATGAGATGTAGGCCTATACGGCCCTGCCAATCTTTACATAATTCCATTATTATTATTATTATTATTATTATTATTTTGAGACAGAGTCTCACTTGGTCACTGTAAGTGAGTCCCGTTGCTCACAGCAGCCTCAAACTCTTGGGCTTAAGCAATTCTCTTGCCTCAGCCTCCCAAGTAGCTGAGACTACAGGTGCCCACCACAACCACTGTTTAGAGATATGGTCTAGCTCTGACTCAGGCTGGTCTTGACCCTGAGAGCTGAGATGATCCATCTGCCTCCAGCTCCCAAGTGCTCGAATGGAAGGTGTGAGCTACTGAGTGAGCCAACACCCCTATTTTTATTGAAAAGCCTTGAATAGATGAATACATATTGTCCAACACCTAAGGGTTGTGAATGAAGTAGTATTGACATTCATCTGATGGTACCTAATCCTTATATTATTTTAATTATTGTATCTTTAATGTACAATTACTCTGTGTTGTACTCTGTGTCTCTGCCTGTATTCCCAGGGGTACACTTTGCCTTTCAAGTACATTTTCTACTTGACAATAGGGAACTTGCACAAACAGGATCTTGGAGGAGGAGAGAAGTAAGACTTGGCTTTCTGTGTCCTCTGGTTTTCCCTTGGCAGGTGCTTGGTTTAAGAAGTGAGCTGGAGGCTCAAGGCCTGTAGCTCAGTGGCTAGGGCATCAGCCACAGACTCCAGAGATAGCAGTTCTAACCCAGCGGGGGTCTGACAAACAGCAATGACAACTACACCCCCAAAGTAGCTGGGCATTCTACTGGGCACCTATAGTCCCAGCTACTTAGGAGGCTGAGGCAAGAGAATCGCTTAAGCCCAAGCGATTCTCTTGCTATAAATTGTGTTGCAAAGGCACTCCACCCAGCACAACATAATGAGACTCTGTCTCAAAACAAAAAAGAAAGAAAGAAGGAAAGAAAGTTAATCTGTTACCCAAATACCAAATGGCAATGACCCTTACTTTTTGATCTTTTTCTCATTATAAAGAAATTGATTACAGACCTGAGAATTAACTTTGTGAACTTGACACTGTGCACTTACAGTGGTAGTGCTATACAAAAACTTAGTGGGGTTTCATAATCTTGCTGTATCACTGCCTCACGGTTGTGTTTTCATTGACATGTGCTGGTGTCTTGCTGTGTGATGTTTATTTTTGTTCTTTGTGGGTTTGTATGTTGTTGCAAGAATGTCAGAGCTTAAATTAGAGCAATGAACAAACTCAGAAATTTCTTGTTAAAGTTGGCAAGAGCAGTAGTGAAATCAGGGACAAGTTAGTCCAAGATTACAGTCTTAAGGTCATAAAGAAACTCTCAGTTTACAAATGGATTGAACGTTTTTCTGAGAGGAGAGAAAGCCTCACTGATGAATATTGGTCAGGGCAGCCAGTAATAAGCAAAACTTATGAAAACATTGCAAAAATTTATTTAAGGGGGTGTCACAATGTTCAGCTGAATGTAAGAAGCATAGTGGAACATGGAAATGTCAGAAGGGAAGGAGTTAGGACAATTTCAACTAAAAATGTTAGCCTCCAACTCAAGGGTCTAGCATCATGACAATACACTAGTTTACATGACCTTGTGTGTGAAGGAGTATTTAGCCAGTGAACAGATAACTGTATTGGAACACCCTCCTTACTCTCATGATGGGGCCCGCAATACATTTTTGTTACCCGAAGAGAAAGGAAATATTTTTTTAAAAAGATATTTTATTGGCTGGCTGCCCGTGCTCAGCAGTTAGGGTGCTGACCACATACACCAAGTCTGGTGGGTTCAAATCCAGCCTGAGCCTGCTAAACAACAATGACAACTGCAACAACAACAAAATAGCCAGACATTGTGGCAGGTGCCTGTAGTCCCAGCTACTTGGGAGGCTGAGGCAAGAGAATCACTTAAGTCCAAGAGATTGAGGTTACTATGAGCTATGACACCACAACACTCTACTGTGAGTTACTAAATGAGACTCTGTCTCAAAAAAAAAAAGAAAGAAAAGAAAAAGAAAAAAAGAATTCCAAAATTGCTTTGAAGGGTAGATGAGGTAGTGGCATTCATATACAGCTTCCCAAGGGGAGTGCTTTGAATATGATCATAGTAATATTTATTTGTTTATTTATTTATTTTTATTTTTTAGATAGAGTCTCACTATGTCGCCCTGGGTAGACTGCCATGTTGTCACCGCTCACAGCAACCTCAAACTCCTGGGCTTAAACATTTCTCCTGTCTCAGCCTCCCAAGTAGCTGGGACTACAGGCACCTGCCACAACGCCTGGCTATATTTTTGTTGTAGTTGTCAGTGTTGTTTGGCAGGCCCAGGCCAGGTTGGAACCTGCCAGCCCCGGTGTATGGGGCCGGCGCCCTAGCGGCTGAGCTACAAGCGCTGAGCCCATAGTGATATTTAATAATGAGGTATGTAGCCAAGTCATATAGTACCATCAAAAAGTCAAGTTATGGCTCAGTGCCCGAAGCTCAGTGAATAGGGCACCAGCCACATACACTGAGGCTGGCAGTTTCCAGTCCAATATGGGCCAGCTAAACCTAAACTGCACCCAAAAAAAAAAAAAAAAATATAGCTGGGCATTGAGGCAGGCTTCTGTACTCTCAGCTTCTTGGGAGCCTGAGGCCAGAGAATTGCTTATGCCCAAGAGTTTGAGGTTAATGTGAGCGACACCACTGTACTCTCTACCCAGGGTGACATAATGAAACTGTCTTAAAAAAAAAAAAAAAGTCAAGTTATATAGATCTTCAGGATAATCTCACTTTCCTCCAATGTCACTTGTTACACAGAAGAGACTATTAACAGTTTGTGTTTATTCTTCTGGATACTTCCTATGAATTTATAAATACACAGATTTTTGTAAGAATAAATGACATCACTCTCTGATGTTCTTTTATTTACTGTTTCTCAAGGTGTATTTACTTGTCTTCTGTTTCAGTTTGAGATCAGTACTGAGGCCTATTTCATAAATTCTCAGGCCTACTCTCTATTGTGGCTAAACAATTCTTACTTTTAAACTTCATTTTAAACTTCATGTCCCAATACAACTGTAACATGTAAGTTAAAAATGTTATTGCACATGCAGTCACTTGTATTTGAAGACACGTTCTGATCTTAAATTGATTTCTTATTAAATTGTTCTCATTTACTGAAATGATAAAATGCTATTTTACAAGAACTGTGGATTTGGGAAGCTCAAGGTGAGAATGGCAAAGTAAAGAGAAATCCGACCTCTAACCCACACATGCAGTTACACCAAATTTTATTGAATCCAATGCACAATTACTTAAAATTTAAAATACTCAAAAACATTAATGTTTATCTCATGCTCTATAATATGGAAATTATTTGGCAAAGTAAAAAAAATGGCTAAATACTATTATTTTTCCTACATAAAATTAAATACACTTATAAATATTGCATGATTTCAGTGTAAAATGCCGATAAAAATAGGTAAATAAAATATATCAAATGTGGCCAGGAGCAGAGGCTCTCACCTGTAATTCTGGGAGTGGAGCACTCTGGGAGGCGGATGTACGAGGATTGCTTGAGCTCTGGAGTTTCAGACCAGACAGAGGATGGAGGAGACCCTGTTTCTACTAAAAATAGAAAAACCAGCTCGGCTCCCGTAGCATAGTGGTTATGGCGCCAGCAGTATACACTGAGGCTGGCGGTTTTGAACTCAGCCTAGACCATTTAAACAACAACGACAACTGTAAGAGAAAAAATAGCTGGGCATTTTGGTAAGCACTTGTCCCAGCTCCCTGGGAGGCTGAAGCAAGAGAATCACTTAAGCCTAAGAGTTTGAGGTTGCTGTGAGCAGCGATACCACAGTACTCTACCGAGAGTGACATAGCGAAACTCTATTTCAAAAAATAATACAGTAAATGTCACACAAATGGCAATACCTAATTATATTTTATATCCTACAATAAAATAAGATTGATCAAAATAGATTACATGTAAGAAAGTTTAAAATTAGGTAAATAATATTAACCAGGTAGAGAATGTTTTTTTCTTTTTGTTAGCGACCAATATTAAAAGTATAGAAGGAATACATAATATAAAAAAGTCCTTACCATAACTTGTCTGAGATTTTATACAAAGCAAATGAAAAGTAAATGACAATAACAACATTATTTGATCTTGGTTTTTTTTTTTTTTTTTTTTTGAGACAGAGTCTCACTATGTGGACCTCAGTAGAGTACTTGGCTTCATAGCTGACAGCAACCCCAAACTCTTGGGCTAAAACTTGTCTGTTGCCTCAGACTCCCAAGTAGCTGGGACCAGAGGTGCCCAGCACAATGCCCAGCTATTTTTTAGTTGTACTTGTCATTGCGTTTTGAAAGGCCCAGGCTGGGTTCAAAGCCACAAGCTCAGGTGTATGTGGCTGGTGCTTTGGCTGCTGAGCTACAGGTGCCGAGCCAAGATGTGCTTATTTTCATTACAAAAATTATTTGAAAATTGGAGACTTCCAACTTGAGTCTTCTCCTTTGGTAGAAGCTCTGCTTCTTTCTTACTCCTTGTGTATTCATTTCTATCTAATAAAATCCTATCTTGCCACTGATCTGTGGTCTGTGTGCCATTCTTGGAATCCCTGAGACCAAGGACCTACTGAAGGAAAAAATTCGGTAACATATTTTGGGGCCACCTTCCAGGATTAAAGATCTGAGATGAGTAACACATTCTCTCACCCTGAGAACACCCCACTGGGCTGCATTCTGAATCATGGGAACCCATTTGATCCCCTGACGCTGAAAAAGGAATGCATAGTTTTTTTCTGCACCCATGCCTGGCCTCGCTATCAAGTTGCCAAGGATCAACAATGGCCACCAGAGGGTACTGTACATTATGATACCATTTTTCACTTAGATCTTTTTCTTTTTTTTAGAGACAGAGTCTTACTTTATCACCCTGGGTAGGTGTCTAGGTGTCACAGCTCACAGCAACCTCCAGATCCTGGGCTTAGGCAATTCTTTTGTCTCAGCCTCCCGTGTAGCTGGAACTACAGGCACCTGCCACAACACCCAGCTGTTTTTTTGTTGCAGTTTTGCTGGGGCCGGGTTTGAACCCAACACCCTTGATGTGGGGCTGGTGCCCTCCTCACTGAGCCACAGGTGCCACCCCCATTTAGATCTTTTTGTAAACAAGAAGAGAAGTTGTCTGAAGTGCCCTAAGTAAAAGCTTTCTTCTTTCTCAGAGACAACCCCCAACTATGTAAAATCTATCAGATAGATCTATCTCTCCTGGCTGTAGTAACTTCCCCAAATGGCCAGAGATTCCAGAAAGAGATTCTGTCAGTTCCCAGTTCAAACACACCATCTACTTCTACACCTGCACCTTTCTCCATGCCTTTAGAAAACCCCAAGCAGGAGTCTATTACAAGAGTTTCTTCTGGTCCTGTTGGTACACCCAGAAAGCAACTGTATCCCGCTTTGTGACACTGGTTGAGACTGCATGGGGTGAAAGGGGAAATGTGTGAGTATTCACTCCATTTTCTCTAGCAGATTTAAAACAAATTAATTTAGGAAAATTTTCTGATGACCCAGATACACATATGTGCTCCAAAGGTTAGGACAAAGCTTTGTCCTGTCTTGGAAAGATGTAAGGCTACTACCGAATAAACTTGAACTTTGGACGAGAAAAGTGAAGTCTTGGATGAGGCTAGAAAGTGGGGTAAATTGTGGTTTATGTCCAATAGTGACAGTAGTATGTTCTCTGAGGACAGGAACAGATACCCCATGTGCAGACAGCTCCCTTTGAGAATCCTAATGGACCCTGAGAAACAAGACTGGTGGCATAAACATTTTCTAACATGTATCGTGGAAGGTTGACATTGATCCAAAAAAAGCCTATGAATTATTCAAAGTTGTCTATCATTTACCAGGAACAAAATGAAAGTCTCCTGGCCTTTTTTGAATGGCTTAAGAAGGCGGTGAGCAAACACAGCCAATTTATTGCCTGACTCCTTAGAGGGCCAGATTATTTATTTTATTATTATTATTTTTGAGACAGAATTTCACCTTGTCACCCTCGGTAGAGTGCTGTGGCATCATAGCTGACAGCAACCTCCAACTCCTGGGCTTAGGTGATTCTCTTGCCTCAGCCTCCTGAGTAGCTGCGAGTCCAGGCCCTTGCCACAATGCCCGGCTACTTTTTGTTGCAGTTTGGTCAGGGACAGCTTGGAACCTGACATTCTTGGTATATAGGGCTGGCTCCTCTACCCACTGAGCCACAGGTGCCACGCAAGGGGGCCAGATTATTTTAAAAGAAATATACGGGGGACTGGGCATCTGTTGCTCAGTGGTTAGGGTGCTGACCACATGCACTGAGGCTACTGGATTTGAACTCAGCCTTGGACTTCTAAACGAAAAAACAAAAGAAAAATAGGGCAGCGCCTGTGGCTCAGTCGGTAAGGTGCCGGCCCCATATACCAAGGGTGGCGGGTTCAAACCCGGCCCCGGCCAAACTGCAACCAAAAAATAGCCAGGCATTGTGGCGGGCGCCTATAGTCCCAGCTGCTCGGAAGGCTGAGGCAAGAGAATCGCTTAAGCCCAGGAGTTGGAGGTTGCTGTGAGCTGTGTGAGGCCATGGCACTCTACAAAGGGCCATAAAGTGAGACTCTGTCTCTACAAAAAAAAAAGAAAAATAGCCAGGTACTGTAGCAGGGGCCCGTAGTCCCAACTACTAGGGAGGCTGGGGCAAAAGAATCACTTGAGCACAAGAGTTTGAGGTTGCTGTGAGCTGTCATCCTACACCACTCTATTGAGGGTGATATAGTGAAAATCTGTCTCAAAAAATAATAATAAAAATAAAAATAACTAATTGGGGGTGTTTTAAAAGCCAGTTACCAAATTCTCCTCTCAGCATTTAAACTGCAATTTGGGCAACTGGCTGTTCTCTCCTGCCTTTCTAACCATGACTGAAAGTCCTGCTCCCCTTTTGGGGAAGGATACACTAAATAAAGCAGTAATAAACATTTATAGGGATATAGAACAAGTACTTCTACTGTGCCTTCCCTTATTAGAGACAGAAATTAACCCAAAGTATGAGCTACTGAGAGGTAGATGGGAACAGCAAAATAAGCTCAATTGATCCAAATTACCTCACAAATTTAGAGATAGCCTTCACTTGTTTGGACAAGACTTAGCCCAATACTTGAGTCATTTCTCTTATCCCACAGTGACTCTTGTTCAGTACATAAATGACATTCTTTTGGGAGTACCAGATGCAGAGGAATGCCACAAAGCTACCCAACCTCTATTAAACTTTCTAGCTGATTGTGGGTAAAGGTTTCCAAGGCTAAAGCCCAATTATATGTGCCTGAAGTACACTATTTGGGCCTCCAACTTTCACACGGTAAGAGACCTTGAGCAAAGAAAGAATAGAACCCAAACCTCAAACTCTCAAGGCTTCTTAGGAATTACAGGCTTTTGCAGACTCTGTATTCCTGGGTATAGTGAAATATCTAGACCACTCTATTCTTTAATTAAAAATACTCAAAGAGTGCCTGGTCACTCTAGAATGGGAACTAGAGGCAGGGAAGACATTACAACAGCTGAAAAATGCTCTTTTACAGGCCCTGATTTAAGTCTTCCTACCAGACAGCAATATAATCTGTATGTTACAGATTATCCTAGGAGTCTTTTCTTTTCTTCTTTCTTTCTTTCTTTTTTTTTCTTTTTTCTTTTTTTTTGGAGAAAGAGTCTCAAGCTGTCGCCCTGAGCATCACAACTCACAGCAACTTCAAACTCTTGGGTTTAAGCAAATCTCTTGACTCAGTCTCCCATGTAGTTGGGACTGTAGACACCCACCACAATGCCCACCTATTTTTTGGTTGCGGTTGTCATTGTTGCTTAGTTGGCCTGGACCAGGTTTGAACCCAGCACCCTAGGTATATGTGGCCAGCGCCCTTGCAAGTTGAGGTACAGGAGCCTCCTATCCTAGGAATCTTGACCCAACACTGAATATGTCCAGCTGTTTTAAAAAGATTATAAGAAACTGAGAAGAGTTACAGGACTGAGAGGAGTTACAAGCCTTGACATTCCTAAAGAGGGAGTAGGCAGGTGTTACTGATAAACCACCCTCAGGAGAGCGAAAACCTTGAAAACATGTAATGCATGATAAACCGCATATACAGACACAAAGATAATTTGCAAGCATAAGCAAAATAAAGATTGCATTGTTTGAACCTTGGAAAGAAAATGTATAAATACCAACATATGCTCTCAGTAAAATTTGCAGCTGCATACTTTAACCCGTAGTGTGTCAGACTGTCATTCCTTCGCCGATCTCTCAACCTTCCTCGTTCCTTCTCCCTGCTTTCCCTCATACTGAAGCCCACCGACAGGGTGGTCCGCGGCAACTCACAGTTATGGTAGATTTATAAGAGAAAGATTTATTTCCAAATACCATGTGCATGGGGGGAACCACAAGAGTGATTTCTCAAAGTCCCAGTGATAGTCAGTGGCTTTTAAAGATGCCTTTTAAGGGAGGGGGAATAGAAACTGGAAAGTATAGGTGTAGTTAGTGGCTGCTGGGGGGATGGGTAGATGGAGAGGAAACAGAGAGAGACAGGTATTGTACTTCAAATAACCTTATCACAGGTCTACTAGCATGTGATAAGGAGTCTAGCAGCCCTTTAAGATAGAGGAAAGTGGGGTGGCGCCTGTGGCTCAGTGACTAGGGCTCCGGCTCCATATGCCAAGGGTGGAGGGTTCAAACCCAGCCCCGGCCAAACCGCAACAACAACAACAAAAAATAGAGGAAAGTGTTCATTTAAAGTTCTCTGATTATGAATAGCCTTTAATTCAAATTAATCTTTATACCAAGGAATAATATTTTGGGGTGAAATTTTCTTAGCTCCTTCAACAATATCCAGTTGATTGACAGGGACAGCTGATCCTCAGTCCCACCCCCAGATCCCACCATTAACCTTAAAGTAGAGGATGAGGAACTGGAATTTTTGATTGACACTGGTGTGACATTTCCTATCATTTGATCAGAAGAATTATCTCTACCTCTCACCTTTGATTCTATTCAAGCTAATGGAGTCTCTCGACAACCTATTTCATTATCTCTGAGGTTACTCCTATATCTCTAGGTCCTCTTAAAACTCACCATGCTTTTCCAATATCTGATTCTTCAGCAGCAAGCATTTTTGATAGAGACCTGTTATGTAAATTGAATGCTGCCTTATAATGTAATAAAAATAGTATTTTTATTTTTCTGCCCTCAGATGAAGCTCCAAACTTCTTACTGTTTTTAATGGAAACCCATTCTGACTTAATTCCCTTAATGAGACTGTCCTAGAGGGTGTCCCACACAGTCTTTGGGTAAAACCTGTAAATAATATCTGACAAATACTCAGTGCAGACCTGTAAGCCTTTCCTTAAAAAACAAACAAACAAAAAATCTTTTCCCTCAGTAGCTGAATATCTTCTCTCAGGAAATGCAGTATGAGAACTGACACCTATAATAGACTCCCTTTTACAGCAGAAAGGATTCATTTTTAACACCTCACCATGTAACATCCCAATTCTACCAGTGAAAAAGGAAGGAAAAAATTGATTCAGATGGGAATCAAATCTATCCATTTGTACAAGATCTGAGAGCCATAAACTCCTTTATAATCCCTATACACTCTGCTGTACCAAACCTATAATTCTTAATCTTGATTCCTGCTAATGCAGCCTGGTTTACAATGACTTATTTCTGCTCAGCTTTCTTTGCAATTCTCTTGCACCCTGACTCACAATTTCTCTTTGCATTTACCTTCAGAGGGAGACAATTAATAAAGGCCTGAAAACTCCAAGGATACTCTGAATCTCCTTCAATATTCTCTCAAATTCTCAAGGCTGATTCAGACTCTTTTGTCTTTACCTGTGGATCTGCTCTGGTTCAGTACATTCATGATGTTCTACTCTGTAATTACACTAAACAAGGTCCTCTCTTAGACTCTCTCATTCTTTTAAAAGCTCTAGCTAAAAAAGGCCATAAAGCCTCTCAGTCCACACTCCACTGTTACTTAGGACACAAAATATCTCAAGGCACTCAAAAACTCACCCCAAAACACCTTGAGTCAATTTTGTCTATCCCCTTTCCCAAAACTAAAAAGTAACTAGGTAAAATTCTACGGGCAGCTGGCTACTGCCCCTATGGATTGCCAACTTTGCTGCCCTCACTAAGTCATTATATTCCTTCCTTCCTGACAGTATCCAAGAACCTATCCTCTGACCCATAGAGGCATTAGACTCCTTTAAAACTCTCAAATTAGCGTTATTCCCACCTCTTTCTCTGGGCTTACCCAGTTTTAATACACTTTTCCATTTATACTGCCATAAAAATAGTGGAATTGCTGCTGGTATTTTAGGACAGGCTTTTCCCTCTCAGATCTGTCCTATAGAGTATATTTCATGTCAATCAGATCCCTTGGCTGCAGGCATGCCCCCATGCTTATGTGAGGTAGTGGCAGCTGCCACCCTAATTAACAAAGCCAGCATCCTCATATTAGGTTCCCCTATTCATCTACATGTTCCCCACACTCTCTTACAAGTCCACAAACACAGCATCTCTCTACCAGATGATGGACCACCTATGAACAATCCTCACTAACCAACCCCTCCACTATTTTACACCATTGCAATATTTTAAATCCAGCTACACTCCTACCTCCCCCTGATGAAGAGCCCCCCACTACATTTCACATGACTGCCTTGCAGCTGATGATGTGATTTCAAAACCATGAGAAAATTTCTCTGAAGTTACTACTATATCCCTAAGTCCTCTTAACACTCACCATGCTTTTCTAATATCTGATTCTTGAGCTGCAAACATTTTTGGCAGAGACCTTTTATTAAATTGAATGCTACCTTACAATGTAATGAAAATAGGATTTTTATGTCCCTGCCCTCTGATGAAACTCCAAACTTCTTACTTTCCTTAATGGAAACCAATTCTGTTTTAAATTCCCTTAATGAAGTGGCACCTGTGTGTGGGGTGCCAGCGTCATATACTGTGGGTGTTGGGTTAAAACCCTGCCCCGGCCAAACTGCAACAAAAAATAGCAAAGCGTTGTGGTGGGTGCCTGTAGTCCCAGCTACTCAGGAGGCTGAGGCAAGAGAATCACCTAAGCCCAGGAGTTGGAGGTTGCTGTGAGCTGTGATGCCACGGCACTCTAGCAAGGGTGATAAAGTAAGACTCTGCCTCAAAAAATAAATAAACAAATAAATAAATAAAATAATAAATTCCCTTAATGAGAGTATCCTAAAGAGTGTCCCAGATAGCCTTTCGGCAAAACATGAAAATAAAATTTGACAACTACTAAGTGCAAAGCCTGTAAGCCTCTCCTCAACAAACAAACAAACAAACAAAAAAACAAACTTTTTCCCTCAGTAGCTGAATACCCCCTCTCATGAGATGCAGAATGGGGAATTACACCTATAACAGACTCCCTTTTACAGCAGAGAGGACTTATTTTTACCACCTCACCCTGTAAAATTTCAATTCTACCAGTAAAAAAGGAAGGAAATTTTTATTCAGATTGGAATCAAATCTACCATTTTGTATAAGATCTGAGAGCCATAAACTCCTTTGTAATCCCTCCATACTCTGTTGTACCTAATCCAGCTATAATCCTTACCTTGATTCCTGCTAATGCAGCCTGGTTTACAATGACTCATTTCTGCTGAGCTTTCTTTTCAATTCCTTGCACCCTGACTCACAATTTCTCTTTGCATTTACCTTCAGAGAGAGACTATTAACACAGACCTGAATACTCCAAGGATATTATCAATCTGCCTCAATATTCTCTCAAATTTTCAAGGCTGATTTAGACTTTGTAATCTTTAAGCATGGGTCCACTCTGGTTCAGTAAATTCATAATGTTCTACTATGTAATTAAACTAAACAAGGTGCCCTCGTAGACTCTCTCATTCTTTTAAAAGCTCTAGCTAAGAAAGGCCATAAAGCCTCTTAGTCTAAATTCCAGTGGGTACAGACCACTGTTACTTACTTAGGACCCAAAATATCTCAAGGCACTCAAAAACTCACCCCAAAACACCTTGAGTCAATTTTGTCTATCCCCCTTCCCCAAACTAAAAAACAAATACATAAAATTCTAGGGGCAGCTGGCTACTGACCCCGATGGATTCCCAACTTTGCTGCCCTCAGTAAGTCATTATATCCCCTCCTTCCTGACAGTATCCAAGAGCCTATCCTCTGACCCATAGAGGCATTAGACTCCTTTAAAATTCTCAAATTAGTATTATCCACACCATATCTGAGCATACCCAATTTTGATAAACTTTTTCATACATACTGCCTTAAAAATAATGGAATTGTTGCTGGTATTTTAGGACAGCCTTTTCCCTCTCAGATCTGTCCTATAGAGTATATTTCATGTCACTCAGATCCCTTGGCTGCAGGCATGCCCCCATGCTTATATGCAGTAGCGACAGCTGCCACCCTAGTTAACAAAGCCACCACCCTCACACTAGGATCCCCTATTTATCTACATGTTCCCCATGATCTCTTACAAGTCCACAAACACAGCTTCTCTCTACTAGATGCTGAACCACCTCTGAACAATCCTCACTAACTAACCCCTCCACTATTTTACACCATTGCAACATTTTTGTGTGTGTGTGTGAGGCAGAGTCTCAAGCTGTTACTCTGAGTAGAGTACCATGGAGTCATAACTCACAGTAACATCAGACTCCTGGGCTTAAGTGATTCTCTTGCTCCATCTTCCCAAGTAGCTGGGAGGATGCCTGCCACATCCCCTGGCTGTTTTGTTATTGTTGTTGTTGCAGTTGTCATTGTTGTTTTTAGCTGGCCCGGGCCGGGTTCAAACCCACCAGCTTTGGTGTATGTGGCTGGCTCCCTACCCACTGAGCTATGGGTGATGCCACCATTGCAACATTTTAAATCCAGCTACACTACTACCTCTCCCTGATGATGGATACCCCCAGTACATTTCACATGACTACCTTACAGCTGTTGATGTGATTTTAAAACCATGAGAAAATTTCTCAAGCATTCCTTTAGACATACCAGACTTAATTTTCTTTTGTGAAGGCTCTTGCAAATGTGATTTCAAAGATAGTGTGGGGATCATGGTGAAACTTGCCCTTTTCCCTTGGTTGATTCACTGAAAGATCAACTCACAATAATAGTAGATTAATAAAAAAAAAGGTTTATTTTCAAATACCATGTGCATGAGGAAAACCACAGGAATGATGATCCAAAGTCTCAGTGATAGAGACTTTTATAGATGCCTTTTGGAAGGGAGGTGGGAGAATGTGGAAAGTATAGGTGCAGCAAGTGGTTGTTGGGTTGAAGTGTGTGTAAATGGGTAGAAACAGATTTATCTGCAGATTAACCTCAGAGACAGGTATCCTGCTTCAAATGACCTTGGGGCCAGATCCATGAGCATGTAAAGAGGAAGTCAGCAGCCCCTTCTGATTCTCAATCAGGCTGCTCAGGTTTTATGTAGATAGAGGAAAGGCCTCCTTTAATTCTTCCTAATCATGAATGGCCTTTAACTCGAAGTATTCTTTATACCAAGTAGTCATATTTTGGAGCAAAATTTTCCTAGCTCCTTCAATAATATAATAGCTGGCTATGCTATAGTTTCTCCACATGAAACCCTGGAGGCATATTCCCTGCATATTCCCATAAGCTGCTGAACTTATAGGTCTCACTAGAGCTTGCACATTAGCACAAGGAAAAACTGTACTATTTACACAGACTCTAAATATGCCTTTGAAGTCTGCCATGTAGTTGTCATGTTGGAAATCTTGTTGTTTCTTAACATCAGCTGGCACCCCTATTGCCAATGGGCCTATAATTGCTTCCCTATTATAGCCATTCACCTCCTCTCTAAGGTTACTCTTATTCATTGTCCAGCCTGCACTAAAAAAGCAGGTGATAGAGCAGGCAGAGCTGCAAAACATGCTGCTGAAATGGTCTTCCCATCCTTTTTCCATTCAACTTATTACCTTCCCCTTATCCTTATCTGGCATCAGTAGTCATCTGTTTAATACCCCACAGACTTAAAAAGATAAATGGATACATAATGGTGCTAAACAGTTATTGAATGGACTATATATTCAACCAAATGGACTCACCGTGGCCCCCTTTCCTTTAACTTTTTGGCTTGCACTTATCCCTCACCAAATGGGACTTATGTACAAATTAGGGATAATTAAAGAACTAAAAAATAATTGCTACTTCCCCGGGATATACAGAATCTCTGACCAAATTATTTCTCAGTATACTATTTGTAAATATCACCAAATCTCTGGAGGAGACCAGTAATCTCTCAGGGGTCCTCAAACTGCTGCCCACTGGCCACATGAGGTGGTGTGATTGTATTTGTTCCCATTTTGTTTTTTTACTTCAAAATAAGATATGTGCAGTGTGCATAGAAATTTGTTCATAGTTTTTTTTTTTTTTAACTATAGTTCGGCCCTCCAGCGGTCTGAGGAACAGTGAATTGGCCCGCTGTTTAAAAAGTTTGACGACACATGTAGAGTTTAGGGAGTCCCAAAAGACACGTGTTGCCATTTGTGGCACTCTAAATCGATTTATAGATTTAGCTCCAGCTTTAGGCTTTTCTCACTGCTTAGTTATTGTCTGTATGTTTAGTGGGTGGACTGAATGTTACTCAGCCAGATGTGCAGATGCTCCAACAGTAGTAAAGAAATTACTTGAAATTATTCCTTCATTTGGTATACCCTTATGGATTGAATCAGATCAAGGAACACAATTCTTTTCTATTTTTTCTTTCTTTCTTTCTTTCTTTCTTTCTTTCTTTCTTTCTTTCTTTCTTTCTTTCTTTCTTTCTTTCTTTCTTTCTTTCTTTTTTTTATTGAGATAGAGTCTCACTTTGATTCCCTCTGGGGAGTGCTTGGCCTCATAGCTCACAGCAACCTCAAAGGCTTGGGCTCAAGCAATTCTCTTGCCTCATCCTCCCTGGTAGCTGGGACTACAGGCACCTGCCACAACACCTGGCTAGTTTTTTTTCTGTTTGTTTGTTTACCACTTCCCTACTGAGCTCCAACCTAAAAGCCCCTTTGCACATGACCAGCACCCTAAACACTGAGCTATGGCCACCACCCAAAGAATACTTTTCACAGCAAAAATAAATCATCTGCTTGCAAAGGTTCTGGGGTACTCATTAAAATTTGATATCCCAGGACAGGTAGAATGCAAAAACCTAGACAGAAAGAGAAGTTTGGCAAAAACATGTCAAGACATTGCACTTAAATGCCCATAAGCACTACTTTTGGTCCTTACAAAATCCATAATACCTCAAATAGAATACATGGATTAACACCCTTTGAAATAGTGTTTGGTCACCCTAAGTCTACTGACACCTTTAAACTTCATGGGCTGACTGGAAAGTATAGCCATCTGAGTGAACAATTTGATACCATGATTAGCTATATACAGACACTGATTAATGTACTTGGAGCATATTATAAACAGGTGAAAAAAGCATGGACTCCAACAACTGATGAGCCTTTCAACCAGGAGATCGTGTTTTTAGATGATCAAATTTTTTTTTATTATTGCAGTTGTCATTGTCGTTTACCTGGCCCAGACTGAGTTCAAACCCACCAGCCTTGGTGTATGTGGCTGGCGCCATAACCACTGTCTGAGGGGCACGGAGCCTGATGCCTCTTCTTTTAATCTTTCCTTCAGCAGTGCTGATGATGGTGGTAAGACACTCTGTGTCCTCGTCTTTTTCTTTAGAAGTCAGCTGTCTTTCACAAGTACTAAGCCAACTTCAATAAACACTTGCTCCTTCTGTGACTTTTCACTCTGCACGTTAGACTTTTCCTTTTTATCTTTTCGAAGAGGAGATTTTTTGGGAATTGGTTTCATGTGAAAAGTGGGTTCTGTGTTTGGAGGCAGTTCCATCCGAGTCCTCTTCTGAACCACTTCCATGGGAGGAGGCCCCAGCTCAGCAGACTTCTTCCAATCTCCATGGGAGGATACAGTTGCACTTTAGCACACTTCTCCTCAATAACGTCCAGAGGAGAAGACCCCTTCTGAGGTGACTCCATCTGAGCAGAACTCTTCTAACCAGACTCCATCAGAGCAGACTCCATCTGAACAGGCCCCTTCTGAGCAGACCCCTTCTGAGCAGACCCCTTCTGAGGTGGCTCCATCTGAGCAGATCCCATCTCAGTAGGCCCCATATCAGCAGGCCCCTTCTGAGCAGACCCCATATGACCAGAACTCTTCTAACCAGACTCCATCTGAGCAGGTTTCATCTGAGCAGGCCCCTTCTGAGCAGGTTTCATCTGAGTAGGTCCCATCTCAGCAGGCCCCTTCTGAGCAGTCTCCATATGAGCAGAACTCTTCTAACCAGACTCCATCTGAGCAGGGCCCTTTTGAGCAGGTTTCATCTGAGCAGGCCCCTTCTGAACAACCTCCATAGGAGCAAGGCCTTTCCAAACAGGCTCCTTTTGAGCAGGCTTCCTGCTTCTTTTACTTGACTTATATTTAGGGATCTTCTTGTACTATTTTTCATGCAGGCATTTTGCCTTCTACTCTCTTCCACTTTGTTGTCACTCTTTGGCATTTCCTGACTACTGGATTCTCTTTCTATTTTCTTTTTCTTCTTTGTCAAAGACTCCTCATCATTCACAGGATCACGTAAGGATTGGGCTTCAGCTTCCATCTTCCTTTTGCTTTTCTTGATTTTACAGAACTTTTCTGAATTACTTCCTGTAGATCCATCCATCTCTTTATATTCTGTTGCTAATGTGCTAGTTCTGGTATTCACTTGGGTCATTGAGACGCTACTTCAAGGCTCTTTCTTTCTTACTTTCTTTCTTTTTTTTGAGACAGAGTTATACTTTATCGCCCTAGGTAGGGAGCCATGGTGTCACAGCTCACAGCAAACTCCAAGTCCTCTGCTTAGGCAATTCTCTTCCCTCAGCCTCCCATGTAGCTGGGACTACAGGTGCCTGCCACTACACCTGGCAATTTTTGGATACAGTTTGCCCAGGGCTGGGTACAAACCTGCCACCCTTGGTATATGGAGCTGGTACCCTGCCTAATGAGCCACAGGCGCCGCCTGGCTTTTTCTTTTTTGAAACATTTTTTTCTCCACTTTTACAGACTCCTCATTTTTCTTTCCAGCCATATCTCCCTTTATTTTTGTCTGCTCTGTTTCTGGTTTTTCATTGGTAGTATTGTTATCAGGCAAGTCAGCCTCTCGCTTTTTGGTCTTCTTTAGGTTCACTTTTGAGACATCCATTTTTTTTTTTTTTTTTTGGACAAGTAGGATGCTTACATCTGAAGTGATATTGTAGATTTCACTTCTTGGAAGCTGTGTAGTCATATACAGGACAATTGAACTGCTATGGGCTAACAAGGAGCTCCACGTGTTTTTTGAAGTTGCTTCTGTCTGCCGTTTTGTAGTCACAGTATGGGCAGTAAAGAGATTTAGGCCCATTGTGAACCTGTCTTGGATGGTGAGTTACTTCACTTGGATTAGAGGCCATGTAACTGCACATCTAAATGGCTTCTCATCTGAATGAGTCATCTGAGAACTTAAATAAGGACAAAGTTGACATTTCTATATTTGTTCTCCTATGTGAGTTCTAAGATGCTGACTATAATTGTTTTTTTCTGTCTGAAAAATAGTTGTATTTCCCACACGTGTATACTTTTCTTGGAAAATGGTTTCTCCAATGTTTCCTCCAGGGATACTCACTAACTGTTGTATATATACAAATGATGCATTTGTAGACTTGCTTGCTATCCCCAGCTCTGGTGTGGTGTTTCAGATGTCCAGTAGAGTGATCATATTGATTGGTATTGTGGCCACAGTGGTCACAGTTAATGGGACCCTTGGAGGAACCTTCCAATTCTGAAGCGGAAGAGCCAGAGTCCCTGGCTTTTGCTTGCTTCTCTGCACTTTCTTCAACAAAAAATTTCCTCTCATTGTGTACTCTGATGTAATTACAAACTGTTCTTCAGGTTCTGCTTCGCACTGGCATGGCATACAGCGAAAGAGTTTGGTCTTCAAGTTCTTGCATTTGTCCTCTGCTACTGGTGTTTCAGAAGGAAGATCTTTATTTGATCTGTAAACTTCTGTGGCAGGTGATGCCTCAAATACAGGCTGAGATTGTACAACACTGAGTTCCGAATTTCTCAGTTCCATGTTTAGAGTCCGTTGGGTTCACCTTTTATTTGAGGAGACTCCTTAGTTCCTTCTCCAACACTGTCTGAAATGTTGTTATCCCCAACAGTCATCAGTTCTGCCATCTGTCTTTCTTCACCCACCAGGTAATCGCAGCTGCCATTTACTTCCACAGTTGAAGCCACATTTTCCAGCATGATAAGCTGAGGTGCGTCCATCTCAGCTTTGGAGAGGTTATGTGTGTGTTACAGGTCGTTAGGCAATGCCATGCCAATGCTGCTGCTGCCAGTAAACAGCCCTCTTCCTCCTGAAGCCTGCCCCATTACCTGGGTGGCCATAAGCGTATTCCTCCTTTCTCAGCAAGGTGGGGCGAGCCACCCAGGATCACAGCTCTTTCTTGCCCTACTTTTCTTTGTTGCTGGACTTGCAGGGGAGAGTAGGAGGATGGTGGACATGTTGTGCACAGGGGCCTTGGAGGCCCAGGAAGGTCCAGGAGTGCGACTGCCATGTGTGCGTAGACCACTGGCCCTCGGCAATCTCCCAGACAGCTGAGCAGCCATCGCCACAGCCATTGTTTGGGGTCTGGGGCCTTGGTGGTGCTCAACTTTACTTCGTGGGAGCTGCACATGCTAGCGCCTTATTTTGAATAATATGTCACAATGTGGTGACAGTTTATGACATTTTTAATTGAAAAGTTAAGATCCCCACTATTCAAGATGGGCATCTCGGGGCGGCGCCTGTGGCTCAGTCGGTAAGGCGCCGGCCCCATATACCGAGGATGGCGGGTTCAAACCCAGCCCCCGGCAAACTGCAACAACAACAACAAAAAATAGCCGGGCGTTGTGGCGGGCGCCTGTAGTCCCAGCTGCTCGGGAGGCTGAGGCAGGAGAATTGCTTAAGCCCAGGAGTTGGAGGTTGCTGTGAGCTGTGTGAGGCCACGGCACTCTACCGAGGGCCATAAAGCGATACTCTGTCTCTACCAAAAAAATAAAAAAATAAAAAGATGGGCATCTTTAGGGTGGGAGCTAAATTTAAAAAACAATAAAGATGAGAGACAAGTGGGAAGGTCACATGGGACCTAAGCCCACAAGACTGTCTCTTCTAGGCTCTAGCCCGGCTGACTCCATCTTCTTCTCACTACATCACTTTCAGGAGATGTGAAAAAGCTCAGTTTCTCAGTGGGTCCTACACATAGGGTGACAGAAGAATTTCTTTAGGTCAAGATTAGAATACAAAAGTGTAAGATTATTTTATATTTGAGAGCAGATGGAAGCCATTAGAAAGAGCAGAGAGCAGGTCGTGAGTGAGGAGAAGATAGGAGTGGAAAGAGACAAAGCAAAATACAAAGCTTACTATCCCAAAGAAAGCAAGGAAGAATGTCCAGGCTGAGGTCAGTTGAGTGTCTGAATTTAAGCATAGGGGGGAAGTTAATGCAGCTGATTTCAGACTGTGTTGTGACTGTGAATGGTGTGTCCATTGTTCCTCAGCAAAGGTGGGAGACAAACATTTTTCTAGGTGTGTCCCATACTTAGTGGTCATTGTTCATACTGTATTGTTCCACATGGGACACTCAGGAATCACTGGAGGCATAAAGGAACAAATACTTAAAGACAAAATAGCTCAGAACATGTACAGAAAAAGAATTTCCATTTTCTTTTGGTTGGTCTGTTGGGTTTATTAATGGTTTGTGAAAATTGAAATCCACGAAGATGAGGGAGCTGGAGGCAAGAGAAAGGAGGCAGGCTGAGAGAGTTTAGTCCTTCCTGAAAACCTATGAATTTATATATGTGTGTGTGTGTGTGTGTGTGTATGCTTGTATGTATGTATCTATATACAGATATGTATATATACTTTATGAGAAATGAAAATGATGTTTTCATATATTTAAAGAGGCCAAGTGCCAAGGGTCATGTCTACCATCCTATCTCTCTGGAAGGCTGAGGTGAGTGGATTGCTTTAGCTCAGGAGTTGGAGATCAGAATGAGCAAGAGTAACACTCTGGATCTACTAAGAATATAAAAATTAGCCAGTGTTGTGGGGGTGTGGTGGCTGTGTTCTCAGCTACTTGGGAGGCTGAGGCATGAGGATTGCTTGAGCCCAGGAGTTTGAGGTTGCTGTGACATATGACATTTCTGCACTCTAGTCTGTGGCAATAGAGTGAGACATTGGCTTCAAAATAGGTATTTAAATAATGAAAATACTTATCAGTTGTTTTATTTTTACACCTTCTCTCTCTTTGTAAATTTTAGATTAGAATGAGGGTAGAAATCATTAGGTTATGTGGTTTGTGTTTGTGTGGTCAAGCCTGTGTTGTAGATGTGCCCCTCACCTTGGAGGTGTGTCATATACTTTTTTTTTTTTAAACAGAACTTCAAGCCGTCACCCTGGGTAGAGTGCCCTGGCATCACAGCTCATAGCAACCTCCAAGTCCTAAGCTCAAGTGATTCTCCTGCCTCCTTCACCCAAGTAGCTGATGCTACAGGCACCTGCCACAATGCGTGGCTATTTTTTGTGGCAGCAATCGTTGTTTGGCGGGCCCAGGCTAGATTGGAACCCACCAGCCCAGGTGTATGTGGCTGGCGCCTTAGCTGCTTGAGCCACAGGTACTGAGCATTTTCTTTTCTTTGTTTTTTTTTTTTTTTGTAGAGACGGAGTCTCACTTTATGGTCCTCGGTAGAGTGCCGTGGCATCACACAGCTCACAGCAACCTCCAACTCCTGGGCTTAAGCGATTCTCTTGCCTCAGCCTCCCGAGTAGCTGGGACTACAGGCGCCTGCCACAATGCCCGGCTATTTTTTGGTTGCAGTTCGGCCGGGGCCTGGTTTGAACCCGCCACCCTCGGTATATGGGGCCGGGCGCCTTACCGACTGAGCCACAGGCGCCGCCCTTCTTTGTTTTTTTTTAGGACATAGTCTCAGTATGTCTCAATTGGTAGAGAGCTGTAGCATCACAGCTGACAGCAACATCCAACTCTTGGGCTTAGGTAATTCTCTTGCCTCGGCTTCACAAGCCGTTGGGACTACAGGCACCCGCCACAGTGCCCAGATAGTTTTTGTTGCAGTTGTCACTTCCTATTTAGCTGGCCTGGGCCAGCGCCCTACCCACTGAACCACGGGCACTGCCCTGCCATAAACTTTTACACTGTGCCTCTTAGATGAGAGCACATCAATCTCCCTTCCACTTCCCGTCTAATTTTTGTATGATTTCACTCTAAAGACCAACGATTCTTTCAATTTCTAAGAATAAATTAGAGTTCGATTTTGGTTTCATAACCTAGGAATGCAAGGCTCTGGATCCCTTTCAGATTTCCTCCCATATATTTTAACACTCTACAGTAGGAGGACTGGTTTCCCCCTGCATTTTCCAAAAGTACAGAAGGCTGAGTGTAAATGTTCCTCATTTGTTTCCTCAGATTAACTCTTCTAGGTCTTGCAGTCAAATCTCAAAGTTTCAGTTTCTTTCTCATTTTTCCAAATGCTAACTTGCCATCCAATTTACATTATTGATAGGTTCAAATTCTGCCCAAATAGGGTGGACCTGCTTAAAACAATGAACCTCTTACCCTCTCCCACTGGATGACCCACCTAAGAAAGGTGAATGGGTCAACCCCCTATCCTGCTTCACTGGATGTCACATCTGGAAAAGTAAATGGGCCAATCCCCATTCTTACAACAGATGTCCAACCCAGGAAAGGAAATGTCCTGATCCCCACCTTCTTGACCTTTAAACACCCCCTACCTTCCACTCGCATTGGCCATTACCAAAGTGTAGATTTATTCCCTGCAGGTTGCAAATCTTACCCCACCTGCACCCACGTGGAATAAGGCATTTTAATTTCACGAATTGGGCCTCCTTTTTCTTTTTATCTTGTGCCTTGGAATAATCTTTCATCTTTGGCTCTGTAACTTTCAATTATCAATTGTTTTTCTCTCTATTTCTCAGTTTAAACAGATGCAGTATTTTTGTTGTCATTTCTTTATGTAACAGTGGATAATTGTTTCCTAAATTGTTGTTTTTTTATAAGTTTCTGAACATGACTCATAAGAAGAAAATAATTCCGTGACACTCGTATCAAACTCTTTGTGCCCACCCCAGCATGTTAGCTTTCTAATTAAAGTTCCAACAGTTTCCCTTTAGGCTGAAAGTATTTAATTTTCAAAGACATCAGAAATTTGAGTTTGAGAGAATTTATCAGACTCTCCTAATATTTCTTTTGAAGGACAAAGTTTGGACACAGGCAGTTATAAAAAATACTTTCTTTGGGTGACACCTGTGGCTCACTATGCAGGACACTGGCCCCATATGCCAAGGGTGGTGGGTTTGGGCTGGCCACGGCCAAACTGCAATAGAAAAATAGTCAGGTGTTGGGCGGTGCCTGTGGCTCAGTGAGTAGGGCGCCTGTCCCATATGCCGGAGGTGGCGGGTTCAAACCCAGCCCTGGCCAAAAACCACAAAAAAAAAAAAAAAAAGAAAAAGAGTCAGGTGTTGTGGCAGGCTCCTATAGTCTCAGCTACTTGAGAGGCTGAGGCAAGAGAATTGCCTAAGCACAGGAGTTGAAAGTTGCTGTGACCTGGAATGACAGGACACTTCCCAAGGCAATAAACTGAGACTCTGTCTCTAAAAAACAAAAAAGAGTACTTTCTGAGTTGAATTCAAGCAATTATTGACCATATACACTAACACAGACCAATATTTATAATATTGGAAAATATATATGAACATAATTCATAGAAAATTAATCACCATTTCAGATTTGACAATGTTTCCTATACATTTCCAAAAAAGCAGTTAACCCTAATATGTCTTTCTCAGATTTTCAGGTTTCTTCATATATTAAAAAGACAGAATTTAGAGTTTTTATTTTGGAAGGTTTGTCATATATCAAAGGCTTTAAACATTTATTTGTTCGAGAAAGATTACAAGCCAAAAGATTCTAAAGGAAATACATAGTCAACTGGATCACATGTAAATTCCTTCACAAATGCCCTTTTATGAGTTTCATTTAACCTGCACAGACAATCTACAAACATAAACCTTCTGGATTGCCCTGCCTATCACTTTCTGATATAACTAATCTGTTTCAGGGCAAAATATTCCACACAATATCCTTTTCTTACACTATGCCATTTTCCTTTCCACCTAATATCTCTCACTCTCAAAAACCCACTTTTCAGAAAACAGGATCACAGTTTTCTATGAAGTTAATTATTGGCTTGGCTACACTGCTAATTCGATGGTTTAAAAGGCAAGAATCTTATACTTTGACAAAGACTTGGTTTCCCAAACAATTTAAACAACCAAATTATAACATTTTACAAATGAGAGACGTTTTGTGAAACATAGCATTGTATAGGTTTTTCCCACTCAGGGCTGGACAAGGAACCCCATGTTTCTGACTTAGGTGAGTTCAGAAGTCAGACTCCCAGCTAGGCACAAGCAAGCCACACACTGCACAGCACTCCCTATGAGCTCTAGCAAGGTCATGAACAAAGCAGCCCATAAAGTTTTAGATGACTCCACCCTAAGTAGGGAGCACACACCCTGATCCCCTCTGTAGACAAAAACTACAAAGACCTAATAACTTTGCCCAAGGGGAGGGACTACATTCATTTATTTGTTAAAATGCTCATTCAGCTCCTAAGGGTATTTTTTCCATCTACCAGGCACTGGCCAAATATCTGATAGGGAAAATTATTTACTCCTAGACAAAGAATTTATGCAGGAGACTTCTGACTTGGGCCTACTTTCTGTGGTGCTCTCCACTTCCTCTGCATGCCCCTTCATCCAACGAAATCCTATTTTATCACTAATCTGTGGCCTGTGGGCTCGATTCTCAAATCCCTGAGATCAAGGACTCACAGAATAAAGAAATTGCAGTAAAAATCCCACAACACAGTCATTCTTTCTGATGTCTTTCATTTACACCTAAGTCTCACATGGTCACATGGCTCAAAGACCAGGCCTGTGTCTCAGATGGAAAGCAGAAAATCTGGAACTTCCAGTTTCTCACAGAATAGCCAAGGGACGATGTTGGAGCAGGGAAAAAGGGGCCACTAACACAATGATTTTACCCTGTGAAGGGAAGGCACTAAACCCCACCTATTGTTACCCATCTCTGTCAGTTTCCAAGTACTCACGTGCACACAATTCCAATCCTTCTCCTAACCTGGGCATCCTTGATTTCCCACTCAAACTGCCACTTAGGAATAAGAGGCAGAATCAACACTCTCCTAGGCTCTGTGAGGGAAGGTCCAACCCTGCCCTCAAGAGTTCATCCCAGTCACACCACATCCACACACTCTAATACACCTCTCACCAGACCTGCTGGCAATCTATTGCCCCAGGGGTTGATCAGACTCCAAGTTCCACCCAAATAGTCAGCATCCACTATCTATCCTATCTCATCTTACACGTCTCCCAGTGCAGGTACCAGTTCCTGCAAACCAGTTCTTCCCAGTTTTTGAAGACCTGCCAAAGAAGTCCTTTCTCCGCCTAGTCAAGGCATCCACACAGGGAGGCCCAATGGGGAGAAAGAGCAACCAAACACCATGTTGATAACAGGAAAGGGTTTATTTCAGCTGGCAGAGGGAAACTCAGAAGAATTCTAAGTGGCCACACACCCCAAGTATCTCTGTCTTCTCCTTTTCACCCCCATTCAAAAACTTCCTGCTCTTCCTTCCTGTGTCACTGAACAGTATGAATCAAGTGAGAGGAGCTGTTCCTGCCCTGAAAGGACTACAGGATTTCACAGAAGTGGAAATTTCTGGGTCCCAGGAAGTTAAGTTTCTATAAATTCCTAAGACCTGAGTCACCATGGAGAGGACCCTGCAGGTGTATTTTTGTGGTCTCCTTGAGAAGATCTCTGTTCTCCTAGACCTCACTGTTCCTGGTATCCTCTCTCAGCATAGCAAATTGCATGCTGTCCCAAATAATAAAGGTACAAAGGTCCTGCTGCCAATTTTCAATCACCCTTCTTGAGTAGTTTTACTCTGTGGGGTGCCAAAATTAGCCACTACAGTCACTATACATAGGGAAAAAGAAAAATTGTAGCTAAATGTACTATTTATTTTTTCCAATTAAATTGACTTGGGTGCAGATGGCGTAGGATTTCCAACCAGGAAGATATCTACACATGGGTAATAGTGAAGGAAGGGTGTTAAAGGTCAGGAAGTTGGAGGTTGGGAAATTTCTTTTCCTGAGTTGGACATCTGTAGTAAGGGTGGGGGTTGGCCCATTTATCTTTCCCAGGTGGAACATCCCTGGGTTAGGGTAGGAGGTTGAGCCACTCACCTTTTTTTTTTTTGAGACCGCATCTCACTTCGTTATCCTGGGTAGAGTCCCATGGCTTCACATCTCATAGTAATTTCAAAGTCTTGGGCTGAAGTGATTCTTTGCCTCAGCCTCCAAGCAGCTAGGACATGAGGTGCATGCCACAATGCCCAACTATTGTTCAGAGATGAGGTCTCATTCTGGCTCAGGCTGATCTCCAAATTGTGAGCTCAGTCAATCTACCCACCTTAGCCTCTGAAGTGCTGGGATTACAGTCATGATCCACTGGATCTGGGTATACAAACTTTTACTTATAACAAAATTTACCAAATCTTTATAGATTATTCTCTGTCTTTCCATATTTTTCTAATATTCTGTAATCAATAATTCATAAAAGTATATTTAGCTACAATTTTCAATTTTCCTATGTATGGTCACTTTTGGGGACAACCTGTAAATTTTTACAAACTACTTTCATAGGGCAGCAATGAGGTATTGTGTCTCTGTCTTTCAATTGTCCTGATATCTTTAAACCTAAAACTGATCCCGAGACTAGAAGGCCAGAAGCTGACCCTGGATGACAAATAGGCATTGAGTATACCTGACAATGTCCTCATTCACATTTTTGTGTTTTTCTAATTCTTATGAATGTACATAGGGCACTAGCTGCATCCCACCAATACAAGACCCAAATCTGCAGGTCCAAATTCTGAGTCCAGGTCCTTCCTTAGACACTGATGCCTTCTTTAACCGCTGGAGACTTTAAAGTGTCAGCAAACTCTGTTCTGTTCGAAGATTGTGATTCGTGTGCTTCCTTGAACCAAAGTTATTTGTTTTGTTAGAACGTGTTGAGCAGAAGAGACTCTGTGCAGTGTTTGCTTTCTCTAGCAGGGTGCTGCTTTAGTCCAGAAAAAGTAACAGCAGCAATAGGGGGAATCATTAAAGAAGCCACTTCCTGGGTGGGGCCTGTGGTTCAAAGGAGTAGAGGGCTGGCTCCATGTGCCAGAAGTGGCAGGTTCAAACTCATCACTGGCCAAAAAAAAAAAAAAAGAGAAGAAGAAGAAGAAGCCACTTCCTAGACTCACTCAAAACATGCAATTTTTTTTTTTTTTTTGCAGTTTTTGGCTGGGGCTGAGTTTGAACCCACCACCTCCAGCATATGGAGCCAGCATCCTACTCCTTTGAGCCACAGGTGCCACCTAAAACCTGCAATTTTTTAAACAAAGCCAAGATTGACTATTCCTTCCTGAAACAGCAAAGTCACAATGCAAGAGTTGGTGGAAGAACAAGCAGTTTATTCAAGAGCAACGTGAGGAGATGGCTCACTACTGTTGCAAAGAACACCTCATGTTCCTGGGCTGACCAGTAGATGGTGAAAAGGGAAAAAAGCTTGTGCAACCATGTCTCATTGAAATGGTTTCTTGCCATCTGGCTGTCTGGCTGACATCAGCTAGACCAACACAGAAATGGGGGTTAACTGCTCACTATTTTCCTTCATGGGGAGTTGTGCAATGTTGATTCTATAGTGAAGGGCTCAAAACCATTCCTGCAATTTATTCTTTTATGAGGCAGAGTCTCACTTAGTCACCATCCATAGAGTGCTGTGTCATCACTGCTCACAGCAAACTAAAACTCCTAGGCTCAAGCCATCCTCTTGCCTCGTCCTCCCTAGTAGCTGTGACTCCAGACACCTGCCAGAATGCCAAACAATTACAAAGACAGTCACAGTCTTGTTCACGCTGGTCTGGTACTCCTGAGCTCAGACAAGCCACCTGCCTTGGGCCCTCAAGAGTGCTGGGACTACAGGCTTGAATCATCTGGCTGGCTTTTCTGAAACTCTTAAGGAAGGACATAAATAGGCATTGTGGAATAAAACTGAATATTTGTGTGTGGGGGGGTTCTGTTTTTTTGTTTGTTTGTTTGTTTTGTTTTGTTTTTTTAGCCAGGGCTGGATTTTTTTGGTTTTTTTTTGTTTTTTGTAGAGACAGAGTCTCACTCTATGGCCCTCGGTAGAGTGCCGTGGCATCACACAGTTCACAGCAACCTCCAGCTCCTGGGCCCAAGCGATTTTCTTGCCTCAGCCTCCCGAGCAGCTGGGACTACAGGCACCCACCACAACGCCAGGCTATTTTTGGTTGCAGTTTGGCCGGGGCCGGGTTTGAACCCGCCACCCCCAGTATATGGGGTCGGCGCCCTACCGACTGAGCCACAGGCGCCGCCCGCCAGGGCTGGGTTTTAACCCGCCGCCTCCAGCATATGGAGCCAGGGCCCTACTCCTTTCAGCCACAGGCACTACTCTGATCATTTGTTTAAGGATAGAGTAACTGCTGCTATTATTCAATCAAACACTTAGATGGGGCATACTGAGAAATACCTTGTTGCATACAAAAGCCTGAGAGGCAAGGCTTAGTTAAGTGTTTCTCAGCCCAGGCTTCCAGGTACGATTTTATGGCCACTTTGAAGAAATACCATCATCTGTGATTATGCCTGACAACAGATTCTATTATTGTGGCTGCTATCATCCATGTGGCCCCCTGTGATGGTAATGAAAGCCCCGTGCCAAGCATGAGGGTTTCCAGATACATTTAAGACAGTCAAGTTTATTTATTTTTCTCCTCCTCTCAGAGGACCCATATTCCCATTTCCATAGTAGAAATTGCTGGCAGGGGAGGGCATTGGAGGCTAAGAAAATAGAAACACACACTTTGGTCTTTATATGGATCCTCCTTCTTCCTGACTCAACAGTGATAAAGAATGGGAAAAGGTAAAATTTTCTCTGTACTTCGAGGTCCCTGTGCCTGTGGATATGGTTGTAGCGGGTCAAGGGTTTGTGCTGATGCCTTTAAAGGCATATTGTCAAGGTGCAGGAGTAATGTGTCCAAATAATCTCACATGAGAAGGAAATCAAGGGAAGCAGAAGAAAGAGAAAGAAGTGATTGTTTCTCGATTAACTGTGTCCAAGATCCAGGGCTGTGCCCACTTTTTCTCCTACAATTTCATATTCTTAGACTTTGCAAACCTTTAAGTCTCTACTTGTGATGTTCCTACCTAATGAGTTTTTTTCAAATACTCTTTTCCCCTTTTCTTTTAATAGTCAAGAGGCTCCAAAACTTCTTCTCCTCTACATATGGTAGAGTCTTCTTTCCAGTCTCTCTCCACCCAGGCTTCCCATATGCCCTAAAAAATTCCCCCTTTCTTTCCTGAAATAGTGAAAATGTTCCATTTCTCTCTGTTGAAAATTGAAAAATGTGGATGCTCAAGATTCCATTTTGAATGAGGTTGGGTCATTGCATAGCAGCAAAGATGAGGAATATGTTCTGTTTAGCTTCCACCTGGAAGTTCCATCGGTTCTATGTAAAATCAGATGACGTCTATTCATTTATACAGAGGGTGGCATTAACTACCTAGAGTAATTCAAAGGTCTCATAAACAGAATAGGTAGAAAAGAGCTGCTTTCTGGGATGGTAAAGAAAGTTATTTAAAGACAAAGAGATTAGAAGACATGCCAGGTATCTGTAACTGGAACTTTGCCAAAACTGGGTTTTTCTCAACTAGTTTTTATCAGATTATGATTGACTTTTTCTGGCCAGTATTATCACAGCACAGATGTTGGGCTTGCACTTGTGAATCAGCACCTGATACTAATTTGTCCTGTTACAGTTAATGTTAATTTTATTCACCCCTGGGCACATATTCCACTGTGGGTTCAGTATATCTTCTGTATTCTTAATAAGAAATTGGGGATATTATCCACTAATAGAGCAAATCAAAACATTTATTGAGAGGAAGTGGAGCAAGATGGCAGCCGAGTAACAGCTTCCTTGCATCTGGGCACAGTAAGTCTGGGGATATAAGACTCCAGGCATCTCTGGCTGGTGGGATCTGCCTATCATCACCCCTGTGAGAATACAGGGAGTCAGCGAGAGACTTCTGGACCCCAAGAGGAGGACTAAAACAGTGGAAAACCGGCAAGTGGTTGCGTGTGTTCAATCCGTCTAAACCCGCCCGCAACTGTAAGTTCAGTAGCAGCGAGACTGCAAACCAGAAAGGCCTTACCTGTGAACTGTTTTGGTGTCTTTGGACTAGGCACTCAGCTGAACTGCCTTGGGGAGAGCCTGAGCGGGAGTGCGGAGAACTTTGGCCTTTGTCTAGGGCCCCAGTCTGTGCTGCTGAGCCAGACGGAGCTAATAGTGTTTGGCTCTGGGTCAGAGGCAGACATTGTGAGCGACCTGCCCTGGCAAGCTCCACCCTCAGGGTCGGAGAGCTGGAATTGGGTGGGAGCTGGTAACCCAGGAACCAAGTAGCCTAAGGGCGGGGTCTGAGCCGCCTTGCAGCCCTAAGCCTCGGGGGTAGATGGAGACCAGTTTTGACACACGGGGTAAGTGGATAGCCACTTCAGCAGTGATTCCAGCGACAAGCACTTCACTGAGAAAGCTTCTGCTCAGTGAGTGAACAAGTTAAAGTGCCTTTCAAGTGGGCTCAAGAGAGATTTAGGGTATCTACCTGCTGGGGTTTGAGAAACTAACAGCCTCCAGTCGTATCAGAAATGTGATTAACATCTCATACACCAGAAGACCACGTGTTGCCCAGACAATATTCAATAACATATACATACTGCTTTGATTTGTTTTTTTTGTTTTTTTTTTGTTTTTTTTTTTGGTTTGGTTGTTTTTTTTTGTTTATTTTGATGTTGTGGATTGTTGTTTTGTTTTTTAAGTTCAACCTTTTCCATACAGATCCCTTTTCTTTCTCAATTTTTCTAGTTTAATTAAATTTCCCATTGCTGCCTATTTCAATAATTAGAACTTCATTTTTGTTAGTGTTTCTACCACTATTATTTGGTTTTTCCAGCCAATTTTATCCCGTAAAGTTTTCTGTTTTCTTGTTTTGGTTTGATTTATAGCATTTTTGTCTTTCCTCTCTACTTGGTGGAGGTGGGGTACTGTGTCTGATCAGGTTAGCAAACAGCTGCTGACCTAGAGGGAACCACCCCACTGGGAACCCCCAGAAGGTGGTTTTTTTTTAAGATTGTATCAAAGTACCCTACTGTACACCTATATTGCTCTGTCTCCCTCTTTCTGTGCCTCTCTTCTTTTTGTCAATATTCCTTTTACCCACCCCCTCTCCTTTCTCTATTTTTCTTTTTCTTTTTTTTTCTTATCACTCGGTCCTCCGTTCCTTCATCCCTTTTTTGCTCTTCAACCTTCTCACCCTTTTGGTTCTGTAACCCTTAGTCCACAGGCACAAGAACTTAAAGAGCAAGAGGAAGTGAAAGGAAAATTAGGGCAAGGAAACAGATAAAAGAAATCAACCATGAGGAAGAATCAGCAGAAAACTCCAGGCATCATGAAGAACCAGTCCAGAACAACCCCGCCAAGGGACAAGGATGTAGCTACTGCAGAGGATTCCACCTATACAGAAATGTTAGGAATGACAGAAAGAAAATTTAGAATACACATGTTGAAAACAATGAAAGAAATGATGGAAAAAATGAAGGACACTGCTAATAAAGTGGAAAATAACCAAAAGGAAATCCAAAAACAGAATCAAATAAGAGATGAACGATATGAAGAATACAAAAAGGATACAGCAGAGCTGAAGGAAATGAAACAGTCAATCAGGGAACTTAAAGATGCAATGGAAAGTATCAGCAACAGGTTAGACCATGCAGAAGAAAGAATTTCAGAGGTAGAAGACAAAGTTTTTGAGATAACTCAGATAGTAAAAGAGGCAGAAAAGAAGAGAGAGAAAGCAGAACGTTCGCTGTCAGAATTACGGGACTGTATGAAGCGTTCCAACATACGAGTTATAGGAATTCCAGAAGGGGAAGAAGAATGCCCCACAGGAATGGAAGCCATACTAGAGAATATTATAAAAGAAAATTTCCCAAATATCACCAAAGATTCTGACACACTGCTTTCAGAGGGCTATCGGACCCCAGGTCGTCTCAACTCTAACCGAGTTTCTCCAAGACACATTGTGATGAACCTGTCCAAAGTCAAGACAAAAGAAAAGATTCTGCAAGCTGCCAGGAGTAAGTGCCAGTTGACCTACAGGGACAAATCAATAAGTGAAAGCAGACTTCTGTAATGAAACTTTCCAAGCAAGAAGACAATGGTCATCTACCTTTAATATACTTAAACACAACAATTTCCAGCCCAGAATTCTGTACCCTGCTAAGCTAAGCTTCAAAATTGACGGAGAAATCAAATCATTTACGGATATACAAACATTGAGGAAATTCGCCACAACAAGACCAGCTCTACAGGAAATACTTCAACCTGTCCTGCACACTGACCACCACAATGGATCAGCAGCAAAGTAAGAACTCAGAAATTAAAGGACAGAACCAAACCTCCACACTGATGCAAAAGATAAAACTAAGCAATGGACTCTCACAAAATAAGACGAATAGAATACTACCACACTTATCAATTATCTCAATAAATGTTAATGGCTTGAAATCCCCACTGAAGAGACCTAGATTGGTTGACTGGATTAAAAAACACAAGCCATCCATTTGCTGTCTGCAAGAAACACACCTGGCTTCAAAAGACAAATTAAAGCTCCAAGTCAAGGGTTGGAAGACAATTTTTCAGGCAAATGGAATTCAGAAGAAAAAAGGAGTTGCAATCCTATTTTCAGATACATGTGGATTTAAAACAACTAAAGTCAAAAAAGACAAAGATGGTCACTTTATATTGGTCAAGGGAAAAATACAACAAGAAGGCATTTCAATTCTAAATATTTCTGCACCCAATTTAAATGCTCCCAGATTCTTGAAACACACCTTATTCACTCTGAGCAATATGATATCTGATAATACCATAATAACAGGGGACCTAAACACTCCTCTTACAGAGCTGGTCAGATCCTCTAAACAGAAATTAAACAAGGACATAAGAGACTTAAATGAGACCCAGAACAACTGTGCTTGATAGACGCATATAGAACACTCCATTCAAAAGATAAAACAATATACATTCTTCTCATCACCCCATGGAACATTCTCCAAAATTGATCATATCCTGGGACACTAAACAAATATTAACAGAATCAAAAGAATTGAAATTTTACCTTGTATCTTCTCAGACCATTCTCAGTGCCTTCTCAGGCACTAAAGGTGGAACTCAACTCTAACAAAAATGCTCGACCCACACAAAGGCATGGAAACTAAACAATCTTCTGTTCAATAACAGATGGGTGAAGGAAGAAATAAAACAGGAAATCATTAACTTCCTTCAGCATAACAACAATGAAGACACAATCTACCAAAACCTGTGGGATACTGCAAAAGCAGTTTTGAGAGGAAAATTCATCGCTTTAGATGCCTACATTCGAAAAACAGAAAGAGAGCACATCAACAATCTCACAAGATATCTTATGCAATTGGAAAAAGAAGAACAATCTATGCCTAAACTCAGTAGAAGAAAAGAAATATCCATAATCAAATCAGAGATCAATGAAATTGAAAACAAAAGAATCATTCAGAAAATTAATGAAACAAGGAGTTGGTTTTTTTAAAAAATAAATAAAATAGATAAACCATTGGCCAGACTAACGAGGAATAGAAAAGTAAAATCTCTAGTAACCTTAATCAGAAATGATAAAGGGGAAATAAGAACTGATCCCACAGAGATACAAGAGATTATCTCTGAATACTACCCGAAACTCTATGCCCAGGAATTTGACAATGTGAAAGAAATGGATCAATATTTGGAATCACACCCTCTCCCTAGACTCAGCCAGGAAGAAATAGAGCTCCTGAACAGACCAATTCCAAGCACTGAGATCAAAGAAACAATAAAAAAGCTTCCAACCAAAAAATGCCCTGGTCCAGATGGCTTCAGTCCAGAATTCTATCAAACCTTCAAGGAAGAGCTTATTCCTGTACTGCAGAAATTATTCCAAAAAATTGAGGAAGAAGGAATCTTCCCCAACACATTTTATGAAGCAAACATCACCCTGATACCAAAACCAGGAAAAGACTCAAACAAAAAGGAGAATTTCAGACCAATCTCACTCATGAACATAGACGCAAAAATTCTCAACAAAATCCTAGCCAATAGATTACAGCTTATCATCAAAAAAGTCATTCATCATGATCAAGTAGGCTTCATCTCAGGGATGCAAGGCTGGTTTAATATACGCAAGTCTATAAACGTTATCCACCGTATTAACAGAGGCAAAAGTAAAGATCACATGATCCTCTCAGTAGATGCAGAATAAGCATTTGATAAATTCCAGCATCCTTTTCTAATTAGAACACTGAAGAGTACAGTCATAGGTGGCACATTTCTAAAACTGATTGAAGCTATCTATGACAAACCCACAGCCAATATTTTACTGAATGGAGTAAAACTCAAGATTTTCCTCTTAGAACTGGAACCAGACATGGTTGTCCTCTGTCACCTTTACTATTCAACATAGTGCTGGAAGTTCTAGCCAATACAATTAGGCAAGACAAGGAAATAAAGGGAATCCAAATGGGAGCAGAGGAGGTCAAACTCTCCCTCTTTGCTGACGACATGATCTTATACTTAGAGAACCCCAAAGACTCAACCACAAGACTCCTAGAAGTCATCAAACAATACAGTAATGTTTCAGGATATAAAATCAATGTCCACAAGTCAGTAGCCTTTGTGTACACCAATAACAGTCAAGATGAGAAGCTAATTAAGGACACAACTCCCTTCACCATAGTCTCAAAAAAAATGAAATACCTAGGAATATACCTAACAAAGGAGGTGAAGGACCTCTATAAAGAAAACTATGAAATCCTCAGAATGGAAATAGCAGAGGATTTTAACAAATGGAAGAACATACCATGCTCGTGGATGGGAAGAATCAACATTGTTAAAATGTCTATACTTCCCAAAGCAATCTACCTATTCAATGCCATTCCTATCAAAATACCAACATCGTACTTTCAAGATTTGGAAAAAATGATTCTGCGTTTTGTATGGAACCGGAAAAAACCCCGTATAGCTAAGGCAGTTCTCTGTAACAAAAATAAAGCTGGGGGCATCAGCATACCAGATTTTAGTCTGTACTACAAAGCCATAGTGCTCAAGACAGCATGGTACTGGCACAAACACAGAGACATAGACACTTGGAATCGAATTGAAAACCAAGAAATGAAACTAACATCTTACAACCACCTAATCTTCGATAAACCAAACAAGAACATACCTTGGGGGAAAGACTCCCTATTCAATAAATGGTGTTGGGAGAACTGGATGTCTACATGTAAAAGACTGAAACTGGACCCACACCTTTCCCCACTCACAAAAATTGATTCAAGATGGATAAAGGACTTAAACTTAAGGCATGAAACAATAAAAATCCTCCAAGAAAGCATAGGAAAAACACTGGAAGATATTGGCCTGGGGAAAGACTTCATGAAGAAGACTGCCATGGCAATTGCAACAACAACAAAAATAAACAAATGGGACTTCATTAAACTGAAAAGCTTCTGTACAGCTAAGGAGACAATAACCAAAGCAAAGAGACAACCTACAGAATGGGAAAGGATATTTGCATATTTTCAATCAGACAAAAGCTTGATAACTAGGATCTATAGAGAACTCAAATTAATCCACATGAAAAAAGCCAACAATCCCTTATATCAATGGGCAAAAGACATGAATAGAACTTTCTCTAAAGACGACAGACGAATGGCTAACAAACACATGAAAAAATGTTCATCATCTCTATATATTAGAGAAATGCAAATCAAAACCTGAGATATCATCTAACCCCAGAGAGAATGGCCCACATCACAAAATCTCAAAACTGCAGATGCTGGCGTGGATGTGGAGAGAAGGGAACACTTTTACACTGCTGGTGGGACTGCAAACTAGTACAACCTTTCTGGAAGGAAGTATGGAGAAACCTCAAAGCACTCAAGCTAGACCTCCCCTTTGATCCTGCAGTCCCATTACTGGGCATCTACCCAGAAGGAAAGAAATCCTTTTATCATAAGGACACTTGTACTAGACTGTTTATTGCAGCTCAATTTACAATCGCCAAAATGTGGAAACAGCCTAAATGCCCACCAACCCAGGAATGGATTAACAAGCTGTGGTATATGTATACCATGGAATACTATTCAGCCATTAAAAAAAATGGAGACTTTACATCCTTCGTATTAACCTGGATGGACGTGGAAGACATTATTCTTAGTAAAGCATCACAAGAATGGAGAAGCATGAATCCTATGTACTCAATTTTAGTATGAGGACAATTAATGACAATTATGGTTATGGGGGGGAAACAGAAAGAGGGAAGGAGGAAGGTGGGTGGGGCCTTGGTGTGTGTCACACTTTATGGAGGCAAGACATGATTGCAAGAGGGACTTTACCTAACAATTGCAATCAGTGTAACCTGGCTTATTGTACCCTCAATGAATCCCCAACAATAAAAAAAACAAACAAACAAACAAAAAAAAACATTTATTGAGGAAGCACTCCTTTCTTCTTAGATTCTCTTCCATATACCTTTCTTTGGAAAGTAATGGTTGTCATCTTTGTTCACTGGTTCAGGTATAAACTGGGATAAATCCAGTGTCTGCTGTTCACTGAATGTTTGACAAAATATCATCATGGAACTGAAGCATTGTCACTCCTGTTGAGCTGTTTGGAAATTTAGAAATGGAATCTTCACCCCATATTGTCTGAATAATAATCAGACAATCTTTTCAAGATCTCCAGTTCTTGTACACATTCAAACTTTAAAGTTACTATTTATCTCACCGTGACATTCTCATATAAAAAACATACACAGATTATAACATGATATAAATAAGGCACAAAATTATACATGCCTGTATTGGTGACCTTTTATTTGTACTGTGTCAACCAAAACTGTCTGATGTGTACACCGGTTCTGTGGTTGCCAATCCATCCCCTTTCTTCAGTTTTTGACAACACATGAGGGAATATATTTCATCTATACCTATTAGGTAATTGTATTTACTCTTATATGTCAGCAGGAGTTCTCTTTACTCATTTAACTAAGTGTGAAATTTATGACTTGGTGCCTGTAGCACAGTGGTTAAGGCACTGACCACAAACACCAAGGCTGGTGGGTTCGAACCCAGCCTGGGCCAGCTAAACAATAAGGCAACAAAAAAATAGCCAGGTGTTGTGGCGGACCCCTGTACTGCCAGCCAGGAGGCTGAGGCAAGAGAATTGCTTAAGCCCAAGAGTTTGAGGTTGCTGTGAGCTGTGACACTACAGCACTCTTCAAGGTGACAGCTTAAGACTCTGTCTAAATTTTTAAAAAAGTGAAATTCCATATCCATGTTTTTTCTTGGTAAATATGTTTGTTTTTCAGGGAGTGTTGACATTCAAGGATGTGTCTATTGAATTCCCTATGGATTAGTGGGCCTGTCTGGACCCTGCTCAGCAGCATTTGTATCCGGAAGTCATGTTAGACACCTACAGAAACGGGTGGCGCCTCAAAGGGGTAGGGCGCCGACCCCATATGCCGGAGGTGATGGGTTCAAACCCAGCCCCAGCCAAAAAAAAAAAAAAAAAACTGCAAAAAATAAAAGAGACCTACAGAGACCACCCTGGTCTTCCTGGGTGAGGACAAGTTATATACATAGTTCCGGTTCTACACTAAACAATTGATATTCTCTCTTTGTAGAAAGTTTTCATTCAGTTTATGCATTGACTGAGTATCTGGCTCTTGTTCCTATGGAAAACTTTAGGATATCTTGGTATAGAAAAGAAAAAATTGGACTTGTTTCATATTGGTATTAATCTTACCCTTTTTTGAGCTGATTTATAGCCTTCACAAGATTAATGAAAATTTCAGAAATTTCATGGCCTGGATTGTTATTCATACCTTTAAGTCTGATTTCTAGCACCAAATTTTATTGCAGTAATTTTCAGTAGTGGAAATGTTAGGAATGTTCCAACTTTAAATACTTTTTAAAGATTCTGAATATTTAGCAGCACCTGTGGCTCAGTGGTTATGGCACCGGCCCCATATATCAAGGCTGGAGGGTTCAAAACTGGCCCCTGTGAAACTGCAACAAAAAAATAGCTGAGTGAGTGGTGGGCACCTTTAGTCCCAGCTACTCAGGAGACTGAGGCAAGAGAATCACCTAAGCCCAGGAGTTGGAGGTTGCTGTGACCTGTGTGATGCCATGGCACTCTACCAAGGGCGATGAAGTGAGACTCTGTGTTTACTAAAAAAAAAAAAAAAAAAAAAAAAAGGAATGATTCTGAAGTTTCTGCAAGGAAATCTGTTTGGGGCACTATTTCAGGATCTTCTAAAATGTCCTTTTCTCTACTTCACCAAGGCATTAGATTGCCAATTAAAGAATCCCAATTTTTTTTTTTTCTAATAAAACAGGTCTTGCTGTTTCTAAGCCGGACCTCATCACCTGTCTGGAGGAAAGCAAAGAACTCTAAAAGGTGAAGACACAGCAGACACTATTCAAGCACTCAGGTAGTTTGGAGTGAGTGAAGCAGGTAACACAGGTCAGAGGTCCAAGTTCAATGAGGAAATCACACAATACAATTGGATTAGGGAAGCTCAGCTTCACTGGAAATTATTTCTGAGAAGCCTGGGTTTTATTCCCTTGTTCTTAGAAAAGGGATCTCTGTTCTTGCATTATTAGTTTTTATATTTATTTTTTTCTTATTAATGCAGAGTCTCACTCTCTTGCCCCACACTAGAGTGCCATGACATCAGCCTAGCTCAGAGCAACCTTAAACTACTGGTGTCAAGTGACTTTTCTATCTCAGCCCGCCAATAGCTGGGACTACATGTTTCTTTACATTGGCTGGATAACAGCTTTTCTATTTTTTGTAACAGTCGCATTCTCATCCTTACTCAGGCTAGTCTCGGACTTGTGAGCTGAACTTGGCTCCCAGCGTGCTAGGCATATACTTGTGAGCCACTATGCCTGTTCTTCGTTTTTGTTTCCAGAAAGACTTTACTTTTTTTTTGCAGTTTTTGGCTGGGGCCGGGTTTCAACCCGCCACCTCCGGTATATGGGGCTGGTGCCCTACTCCTTTGATCCACAGGCACCTCCCCAGAAGGACCTTGCTTTTCATTTATATTCCTTCTAGGTTACAGTGAGAATGAAAGCACTTTCTATGGCTTACATGTGAGTGCATGATGTGACTGCTCTTCCATTGCTTTTAAGGACATGAAATACGTGTGTATTTTTTAGTATACCTATGAAATGCTTTTTAATATTTTTTAGGCTGGGTATGGTGGCTGACACCTCTAATCCTAGCACTGTGGGACCCAAGGTGAGATGATTGCTTGAGCTCAGGAGTGTGAGACCAACCTAAACAAGAGTGAGACCCTGTCTCTACTAAAAACAGAAAAATTATCCAGGCATGGTAGTGGTTGTGTGTTGTCCCACCTACTGGGGGCTGGTGGTGAGGAAGAGGCTAGAGAATTGCGTTCACTCAGGAGTTTGAGGTTGCTGTGAGTTAGGCTGATTTTATGACAGTGTAGCCTAAATAACAGAATGAGACTGTGTGTAAACAAAAGGGTTTTTTTTGTTTTGTTTTTGTTTTTTTTTTTCAGTTTGTTTGTTTGTTTGTTTTATGCAGTTTTTGGCCGGGGCCCTGTTTGAACCTGCCACCTCCAGTATATGGGGCTTATGCCCCACTCCTTTCAGCCACAGACGCAACCCTTTTTCTTTCTTTATTTTTTTTTTCATTTGAGACAAAGTCTCAAGCTGTCTCCCTGGATAGAGTGCAATAGAATCACAGCTCGCAGCAACCTCCAACTCTTGGGCTTAAGCGATTCTCTTGCCTCAGCCTCCCAAGTAGGTGGGAATACAGGCTCCTGCCACAATGCCCAGCTATTTTTTGGTTGTAGTAGTCAATGCCATCTGGCAGGCCTGGGCTGGATTCAAACTCGCCAGCTCTGTTGTATCGCTGGCGCCTTAGCCGCTTGAGCTAGAGACACCGAGCCTCACCAGCTCTTTTTTGATGTGGAAGATTTGTGATCCTTAATCACTAGTAATCTGAGAGAGCATCCTTAGTGGTAACACATCTATTTTCTCTTGCTGCTTTCAAGATTCCCTTCTTGTGTGTGACTTTCAAATCCTCGATCTTTATCTTTTTATGGTACTCTTTTTTTTTCTCCTAGCTGAAGTATGGTGAGCTTTCTTGATACTTTATACATTTTTTCCTTACATTGGAGACTGTTCAGTCATTTTCATTGTGTTTGAGAACTTCATTTTTCTGATTTTACTTAGTTGTCTGTATCATTCCTATTTGATGCATTTAGCATTATTCAGATAAAAGTGTAGGGTAATTTAGACATCTCTATTTTTTATGGTTAATTCCAGACTTTTTTTTTTCGTTCTTTAGGTTATGTCCCTCTAACATTTTGTATATTATAAGCTTTTGTAGATTTTTGAGGATCAGAAAAGCCACCTTTCACAAACTTAGTGATATGGCTGTACCCTGCAGGACTCTGACACATATTGTACTAAGAAAGGGAGAACTATACATTTAGACAGTGTTTTTCCTGTAGAAATGTATGGTTATTTTTTAGTGGAAGCATTTTTCTACATGTCCTCTTTAGAGTTTCTCATCACTTGCTAGACCTGAATCTGTCTGTTACATTGGAGTCTATCTGCTGCTATAATAATATTATCTCTTTGAATTCAGCACCCTCTGTCTGTCTTACACACTGTAGTACTGTTCCTTTCAGCACACTCACTGATGGGAGTCAGCAACCTTTCTTTAAAAACACCTTCAAAAGCATGAAAGAGTAACACAGGTGTCAGTCTTTTCCTTTGAGGACAAAGCTGGGATTTGGAAGTTTACTTCCATTTTCACCATTCTGTATTAAGATGGCATAAATTCTGTGATGGGGTAAATATGAAAAACTTTTCTTTTTGTTCTATTTGGCTCTTTTATTATTATCATTGATGATTTTTTCTTTATTATTTTTTATTATTATTTATGATGTTTTGCTTTATATATATACACACACAAAAAAATTTATGTATGTATTTATTTATTTATTTCAGGCTAATTGCCACCCTGGAATGAGTGGTCTGTTGTCAGGGCTCACGGGCTCAATCTTCTGGGTGCAAGAGATCTTCTTGCCTCAGCCTCATGAGTTGCTGGGACTAGAGGCATGTGCCACAGTGCTGGACTAATTTTTCTATTTGTGGTAGAGATGGGGTCTCACTCTTGCCCAGGTTGATCTCAAACACCTGTGATCAAGTGATCCATTCACCTCAGTCTCCCAGAGTTCTAGCATTAAAAACATAAGCCAACGCCCAGCCTATACTTTACCTCTACATCTTCTGCTTGCCTGTCAGGCCGCAAATTCTTGGAGTTCTGAGAATTCCCCAAAATGCAGTGTATACATGCAACATTTATTTATCTTTAAGATAATTAGTGCTTCTCTTCTGTATTATGGCATGTCCTTAATGTTCTTAACCTGATTGTGCAGATCATTTGTGCCATGTATATTTACTAGCTTCTGATAAAATGCCAGTGGCTAAAATTGTTATTGCTTAAATTTCTTTCAGCTCTATGTAATCATTCTACTGAAGACCGTTTTCAAGAGTGGGACACAAACATTTTATTTCCAGAGATGATCCTGAGCAGATATCAAAGCTAAGGCTCCAAGAATTTAAACTTAACAAAAAACTGGGAAAGTGTGTATGAGTGTGATAAGCAGTGTGTATTTTACAGTGGACTTGACCAATGCTTAACAGCTACCTAAGGCAAAGTCTTCCAATGTAGTAACTCATTGAACACCTTCAGACAATTGTCAAATCTAAATAGACAAACAATAAAATATGCCTTAGAGAAAACTTTTAATTGTAAAAGGTACGGGAAAGCCTCTAACTTCTGCTCACATGTTATGGAACCTAAGATCACTCATAGAAGATTTCAAACTGGAGAGTAATCCTACAAATGTGAACAGTGTGGCAATGACCTTAACCAGAGCTCACACCTTAACATAAGAACATTCATATTGGAGAGAAATCTTCCAAATGTCAATAATGTGGTAAAAGTTTTCAGTGGTCCTCATTCTTAGTAAACATAAGAGAAAGCATAGGAGGAAAAATAGAAACAATGTGAAGATGTGGCAAAACCTCATGCCAGTATGCACTGTTTTCTGTACACAATAAAATTCATGTTGAAGAGAAGTCTACAAATGTGAAGAGCTTGACAATTGTATAACTTGTGCTTAAATCATTGTATAAATAAAAAATTATAAGATGGAAATCACCTACAAATGAGAGGAAAGTGTCGAATCCTATAACCACTACTCATTTAAGTACATAAAAGAATTCGTAGAGAAATTCTACATATATGAAGAGTATGACAATATACTTTAAATATATCTCATCCTTTTCTAATCGTAATTCAAATGGAAGAAATACTCTGCAAATGTCAGTCATGTCTCAGAGCCTTAAAGTTGTGTTTATCCTGTTAGGTAGGGCTAAAGAGAGATGGGACAGATGACACTAGGAGATCCTTTGTCCATAATTTAAGAGGAACAAATTAAGCAAAGGGGGCTTCCAAGAAACAAAGGTGACATTTCAAGGCTTTTCAAAACTGAACAGATGTTTGTTTTACAAAAATTTGTCTCAGAGTTAAAGAGGCCACAATGTGGAGATATGGCCAAGGCCACAAAAAAGGCACTTTGGAGTGGGCATACAAGTTAGATGACAGTAGGCACAAGTTACCTATTTTCATTAACATAGTACAATTTACACTAGTTCTATCATACTCTACAATTACAATGACAAATAGTGTCCATTGATTACAGGGATTGAAATGGGAGAACTCTCCATTCTGGAAGGTTTCCCCATTTCCAAGAAAAATCATGAATATTATACTGCCACCCCAGTTAACATAGACTTGGAAAATTCATGTAAGGGGAAACATCTTACTAATCCCAGGGTCTTCTCCACTTGAGAATGTAGATGTGCTCCTTCTCTGGAGTGCACAGTTCTTTATGAGCTTTGCCCTTTTAAACACTTGTATCTGCTGTTTCTGCTCATTTGTTTCACTGTCTTAGTTGTAATAGCCACTCTTTGACACTTGGAACAAAAATATGGAAAACATACCTCACCTCTGGTCCCCTAATATCTGACATTTTGGTGCCACTAAATGGGAAAAAAATATACATCTTCCGCAAGATAAGCTAATGGAGCAATAGATATTCCAAATTCCCTCTGCCTGCTGCATATTACTTACTACTGCTACATCTCTCCCACTCTCTTCACTTCCAGATAATGTAGTTCCTCACCTGGTCCTGCTTCATCTGCTTTTTTCTTCTTCACCTTGACAATGCATTTCATCTCCCACTTAGTGCTGATATTCAAAAGCTTAAAAGAGGTCTCAGGCCCCACAAGCACATCTGAATGTTGAACAAGATTTTTACAGTCTTTATAACCAGAATGGGGATGAGGAGACAGTGAGAAAGCCAGGCTATCAGCAGATGTTAAGAGCAGAAGGAAGCTTTTGAAATGGTTGCTATCACTAGGGAAGAAGGTTGTCAGCCACTGAGTTCCCCTAGAGGCTCAGGCAAGAAGACAACAGGCCTGAACCGTTCCCTACTATGTCTGGATTCCTGGAGTAAGAAATGGCTCAGAAAGGGGCCTCTGCTGCGACTATGCCCTCACTATTAGAGAGATGCAGTGGAAGAGATGCAGGACAAAGCTTTGGCCTGTCTTGGAAAGATGTAATGCTACACTAAAAAAACTTTAACTTTAGATGAGAAAAGTGAAGGCTTGGATGAGTCTAGAAAGTAGGATGATTTGTGGTTTATGTCCAATGCTGATTGTAGTATTTCCTCTGTGGGAAAAAAAACATATACCCCACATGAAGACCTTTCGCTTTGGGGTTCCTGAATGAGACCTAAAAAACAAGGTGACTGGTGGTGTAAACATTTTTTATCCTGGAAAATTGACATCGATCCAAAAGAACCTCAATGAGTTATTTGAAGTTGTCTACAATTTACCAGGAACAAAAAGAAAGCCCTCGGCCTTTCTCAAATGGCTTAAGAAGGTGGTGAGCAAACACACCCAATTTATTGCCTGACTCCTCAGAGGGCCAGATTATTTTAAAGTAACTATACAGGGGGACTGGGCACCTGTTTTCTCAGTGGTTAGAATGGGTAGAATGTTGGCCATGTGCACTGGGTCTGGTGGGTTCAAAACCAGCCCGGGCCTCCTAAAAAAAAAATATATATATATACAAAGTAGCCAGGCTCTGTGGCAGGGACCTGTATTCCCAATACTAGGAAGGCTGAGGGAAAAGAGTCATGTGAGCCCAAGAGTTTGAGGTTGCTGTGAGCTGTGACTCCACATCACTCTACTGAGGGCAACATTGTGACTCTCTCAAAAAATAGTGATAATAAAAATAAAAATAAATATACAGAGGGTGTTTTGAAAACAGTTACCAAATTCTCTTCTCAGCCTTTAATCTAAAACTGGGGCAACTGGCTTTTCTCCCCTGCCTTTCTAATAAGGCCTGAAAATCCTGCTCCCCTGCTGGGGAGGGACATACTAACTAAAACAGGAACAGCCATTTATATGAATATAGGACAAGTGCTTCTACTGTGCCTTCCCTTATTAGAGACACAAATTAGAAGTATGGGCTACTGAGGGAAAGATGGGAACTGCAAAATAAGCTCAATAGGTTCAAATTAACCTCAGGGATTTATAAACAGCCCTCACTTATTTGGACAAGACTTAGCCCACAACTTAAGTCATTTCTCATCCCATAGTGACTTTTGATCAGAATTCTTTGGGGAGCACCAGATTCAGAGGAATGTCACAAAGCTACCCAAGCTCTATTAAACTTTCTAACGGATTGTGGGTACAAGGTTTCCAAGGCTAAAACCCAATTATATTTGCCTGAAGTACACTATTTGGGCCTCCAACTTTCACAGGGTAAGAGAGCCTTTAGAAAAGAAAGAATAGAACCAATTTTGTCTTAACCAAAAGACAAAACCTCGAACTCTCTAGGTGTTGCGTGACCAGAGATGCAAATGAACAGCAGCTTTGCCGTGGGTGTAAATTCACTCCTGTAATTATTAAGTCAAGAAACCGACTACACGAAATGGGATGGCATTAGCAAAATCTTTATTTACAGTTTTGATTTTATACTTTTCTAGTCATGTATACACTTAGTCTGTCATCTGTTAGTTTCATCATTATCTTATTTTACCTATGTGAAATTAACTTGAAAGGAAATATTTTGTTATCATATCAATACAATCATCTTTGTAGTAAACCTCTTCTTCCAAACATTGACTAATTTCCGAGTAGGTATCTAAAGAAAGATCACAAAGAAGAAAGTAGCCACAGGGGAACAGAGTTAATGGAAGAGTATCTTCAAGCGTTCATTCAGTTTACTCAGTATTAAGTAATGACTGTTTTTTTCCTTCAGGGCAGAGTACCTATAGACCTCTGACAATATGTTTTTAACTTATGTCAACCCTCTGGCCCATATCTCTGACGAAGCGCGGCATGCCCTTTGATCTCAGGCTTCACGGGGTGCACAGCTTCAGAGAATGGACTCGTGGAATGTTTAACTCCAGGCAAGCCAACTCTGCTTGTGTCCCAGGAGAGTCCAGGTCCCTTAAGCCTCTGGAAGAAAAGCAAGTTATTTTAAACTCACACTGAGTTTACTTCGTATGCTTGATGTAGGATATGTTTATTTCTAAATATTATCCTACACTAGGCTTTTTAGGAATTACAGGCTTTTTCAGACTCTGTATTTCTGGATGCAGCTAGACCACTCTATTCCTTAATTAAAAATGTTCAAAGAGTGCCTGGTCACTCTAGAGTGAGAACTGCAGACAGGTAAGGCATTCCAACAGCTGAAAAATGCTCTTTTACAATCCCCTTCTTTAAGTCTTCCTACCGGACAACTATTTAATCTCTATGTTACAGAACATCCTAGGAGTTTTTTTTTGTTTTTTTTTTTTGAGGCAGAGTCTCAAGCTATTACCCTGGGTAGAGTACCCTGGTATCACAGCTCACAGAAACCTCAAACTCTTGGACTTAAGCAAATCTCTTGCCTTAGTCTCACAAGTAGTTGGGACTGCAGACACCAGCCACAATACCCAGCTATTTTTCAGTTGCAGTTGTCATTGCTGCTTAGCAGGCCCAGGCTGCATTCAAACCCCCCAACCTAGGTGTATGTGGCCAGTGCCCTGCCAACTGAGCTACAGAGCCTCCTGTCCTAAGAGTCTTGACCCAACACTGGAGTCCAGTTTTACGACCTGTAGCTTATCTTAGTAAAGAAATTAACACCATGGCTAAAGTTTAACAGCATTATTTACAGGTGGGTAGCGGCCATTGCCCACTTAGACCCAAAAGCAATTAAGATAAATTTGGGAAAAGATCTAATTGTTTATACTTTTCATGAACTTTCTGGACATTTAAATTCAAAAGGCAAACTTTAGTCAGATGATGAGCTAATCAGATTTATGTCTTCCAGAGATGAGATTATCAAGTCATAAGGAGTGAAAGGGGTTCCAGCCCAAGATGTGATTCTGTGGAAGACCCTTAGATCACCTTTCTTTTGTTTTTTTTTTTTTTTTAGAGACAGAGTCTCACTTTATGGCCCTGGGTAGAGTGCCGTGGCATCACACAGCTCACAACAACCTCCAACTCCTGGGCTTAAGCGATTCTCCTGCCTCAGTCTCCCGAGTAGCTGGGACTACAGGCGCCCGCCACAACGCCCGGCTACTTTTTTGGTTGCAATTCAGCCGGGGCCAGGCCTGAACCCGCCACCCTTGATATATGGGGCCGGTGCCTTACCGACTGAGCCACAGGCGCCGCCCTTAGATCACCTTTCATCTACAGAAACTAATGATATAGGGTTCCTCCATTCAAGCCTGAACATGGACCCCAGTTTCCTAGCCTGGGAAATTACATGAAGAGCTGGCATTTTGCCCAAAGCTAGAGGGATCAACCTGTAATTCTAAAACTCAGTGAATGGAGCACAGGCCACAAACACCAAGGGTGGAGAGTTTGAATCCATCTGGGCCAGCTAAAAAAACAATGACAACTGCAACAAAAAATAAAATAGCAAGGTGTTGTGGCTGGTAAACGTAGTCCCAGCTACTTAAGAGAGTGAGGGAAGAGAATTGCTTAAGTCCAAGAATTTGATTTGCCTTGAGCTGTGATGCCATGACACCCTACCCAGGGTGATAGCTTGAGACTCTGCATCAAAAAAAAAAAAAAAAGTAATACATACATACATATATGTGTATGTATGTATGTGTATATATATATATATATATATATATAATATATATATTTCAGGTTTCCCTCCCATTCTGCTTTATGTCTCTGAGCTTGATTCTGGAACTGAGTGGAAATTCTCTCCTCAGCCTCTGTAATCTGGTTTGGGGTGTGTGGAGCAGTGCTGTTTTTTTGGAAACCCATCAGGTGTCCAATCTAGAAAGAGTAGGAGTCAAAGACACTTGAAATTCTCAGCAGCACACTGTATGTACCAAACATGTCAAGCTCTGAAGATTGAGTCTTTTTGTCACCGTCTACTCTATCATAAATCTATCTCTCAGAGTGAATTTTAGGAATTGTGGGAACTGTCTCCTCTAAGCCCTCTCCAAGAATATTTCTGTTTCTATTGTTAAAATTCCTCTAAACCTGGAAGACTACCACCTCAGCTTTCTATAAAGAGACTTATTGGATTGAGTCACCTTAGGAATAAATATACCATAGAAAATTCTGACATTGACTGGCCAGAGGATGGATCCTTTGAGTTACAAAAACTCCTTTATTTAAAGAAAATTTTAGAGAGCTCTCATCCTAAGCAATTGCCTTATTCTGTATTTATGGGAAAATCAAATAGAAAGAAAAATATCAGTGTTGTGACTTGCCTTCAAAACTACCTTAAGAAAAACTGAAGAGCAGAAATCTAAAGTAGAACAAAAATTAAAATCTTCTTGCACCTTAAGCTGCCCTTCAATTTATACTCCACTCTAAACTCAATTACCTGTCCCTGATCCCTCAGAAGTACTTTTGGATCACTGGGTTGCTGGTCACAATCAACTTCAAAATCCAACCTTAACCCCTCAACAATCTTACTTAGGAGCTATTAAAATTATATTGACTCCAACTTTTTCAGAAACCCTTTTTAATAACCAGTTGCCTGCCTTTATATCTGTATCTCTCCAATATTTACAGAAGGCACTCATTCCTGATTTAAAAATCTCAAAATATACAGGTTGATTGCATAAAAGCAGAGAAAGAAGAAGTAAGCCTATTACAGAGCCAAAGCAAAGCTTGATTTTCTGTCCTTCTGTACAATGCCTCTGATTCCCCAGGATTGTATTATTGAACTCCGTGAGCCCCAGACCTCCCTATACAGTGCCCTTTAAGAATGCATCCATGGTTTCCACCCACCCCCCAGAGAATCCATGTCTCCTGGACTGCAGCAGATCTTCTGAATTACAAAACCCCTTTCCCCATGCTTTCAGAGGATCCCACCAAATTTAAAGATGAATTAGAGAGGCTTCTAGCCATTCATAATCCCACTCACAGGAATCTTGACTGGTTGATAAGGGGTGTTCTTCCCACATGATTATATTGTAGTCATTAGACAAGACAGAAGGCTTCTAGGAGAACATCCTATCCATAGAGGAAACAGATGGCCAGATCCTTTTCCTGGATCCTTTACAAATGACCAAGAAATTACTCATCTAAATACTGACATTCAGAGTCTATTGGAAGCAATATTAGAGGCTTTCCCTCCTAAAGTAAATTGGTCTAAAGTTGATTTATGTACTCAGAAGAATGGAGAAGATCCTAAAGCCTTCATTAAAAGATTTATCAAAGTTTTCCAGAGACATGCATCATTTACTCCTGAAGCATCGGAGAATAGAAATCTTTAAATGTCTGCCCTGCTTGGAAATTTTCTTCCAGAAATTAAGAAAGAACAGATTGAAAACAGTAGAGTTGCTCTTTCTGTACCTGACCAAGTGGGAGTTGCCATCATGATTTTCAGCACCACAAGAACCAAAGTATCGTCACAAGGAGCCCAAAATCTAGATCATTTAGCTAAGGCTGCTGGTCAAGCTGTACAGGTTTCTTGCAAGACAGACCAACTCTACCCTCAACCAGGTAGTCCTGTAGATGTCATTTATGAGTTGCACCAATCGACCACCACTCTCTCCCTCCTAGATGATCTGGAAGATGAAACCTTCTGGCCAAGAGAACAAACTTGCTGTGTTTGTGGAGACCATAACTTATGTTGTGTGGGTTCAGGAAGTGCCTAACCTGAGGGTATGTGCCTTGTGCATGTGCAGCTTGACCTGCACCCTCATCCTCAAAGCTGAGGACAAAATCCTAACCTTCACCCAGCTGGCCTGGACTCCCACAAGGGCTGTGGCACCATTCTGCTTTCTGGTCCTCATAAGGGCTGGGAGGTGTACCAGCATTTTGGCAAAACCTCATGAACCCTAGACAGCCATTTCGAACCTTATGTCCACTGGAAAGCTGAAAGTTGGAAGTGTGCCAGAGACTGATGGGCCAGCAGAGGCTACAAAAACTTACCAGGGAAACTACTATCTTATTAAAAAATTTTTGGATGTAAAAACAAACAAACAAAAAACAAGAACAGTGTTCTTGACTGGACTGCTCAACTTCTAAGTGTTATAGTAGAAGCAGCTATACAGTTTTTTAAAAATGATTTACAAGAGAACAAGAAAAAGGAAGATTTAAAATTCACAGTCCTTGCTTTACAAATTGGATCATTGCAGAAGTAACAACAGTCTTTTGAAAATAAATTAATGTTAGCATGTTTTATTCCTCGAGATGTGTGCAGATACTGCAGAAAATATGGACATTGGAAAGTTGACTGTCCAGTCATTAAAAAAAAAAAGGAAAACTCAAAGAAAAACATTCCCATGCCTCAGAAAGGTAAATTTTCACCTGTAGGGCAGTATTCACATGATTGATGGGGACAGCCGATCCTCAGTCCCAACCCAGACCCCACCATTAACCTTAAAGTAGAGCATCAGGAACTGGAATTTTTGATTGACACTGGTGCAACATATTTTATCATTTGATCAGAAGAATTATGTCTACCTCTCACCTCTGATTCTATTCAAGCTAATTGAGTCTCTCCACAACCTATTTCATTATCTATCTCTCAGGGTTCTCCTATATCTCTAGGTCCTCTTAACACTCACCATTCCTTTCTAATATCTGATTCTCAGCAGCAAACATTTTGATAGAGACCTGTTATGGAAATTGAATGCTACCTTATAATGTAATGAAAATAGTATTTTTATTTCTCTGCCCTCAGATGAAACTCCAAACTTCTTACTGTCTTTAATGGAAACCCATTCTGATTTAATTCCCTTAATGAGACTATCCTAGAGGGTGTCCCACATAGTCTTTGGGCAAAACATGTAAATGAAATCTGACTGCTACTATGTCCAGAGACTTTAAGCACCTCCTGAAAAAAAACACAAAACGTTTTCTTTCAGTAGCTGAATACCTTCTCTCACGAGGTACGGAACAGGGAATAACACCTATAAAAACTCCCTTTTACAGCAGAGAGGACTCATTTTTAACACCTCACCCTGTAACATACCAATTCTACCAGTGAAAAAGGAAGGAAAAATTGATTCAGATGGGAATCAAATCTACCAATTTGTACAAGATCTGAGAGCCATAAACTACTTTGTAAATCCTGTACACTCTGCTGTACCAAGTCCAGCTATAATCCTTAATCTTGATTCCTGCTAATGCAGCCTGGTTTACAATGACTCATCTCTGCTCAGCTTACTTTTCAATTCTCTTACACCCTGACTCACAATTTCTCTTTGCATTTACCTTCAGAGGGAGACATTTAATAAAGACCTGAATACTCCAAGGATACTCTGAATCCCCTTCAATATTCTCTTAAATTCTCAAGGGTGATTTCAACTCTTTTATCTTAACTTGTGGGCCCACTCTGGTTCAGTACATTCATGATGTTCTACTCTGTTAATCACACTAAACAAGGTGCCCTCTTAGACTCTCTCATTCTATTAAAAGCTCTAGCTAAAAAAGGCTATAAAGCCTCTCAGTCCACACTCCATTGCATACAGACCACTGTTAGTTAGGACCCAAAATATTTCAAGGCACTCAATAACTCACCCCAAAACACCTTGAGTCACTTTTGTCTATCCCCCTTCCCAAAACTAAAAAATAACTAGGTAAAATTCTAGAGGCAGCTGGCTACTGCCCCTGATGGATTGCCAACTTTGCCGCCCTCACTAAGTCACTATATTCCCTTCTTCCTGACAGTATCCAAAAGCCTGTCCTCTGACCCATAGAGCCATTAGAATCCTTTAAAACTCTCAAATTAGTATTATCCACACCTCTTTCTCTGGGCTTACCCAGCTTTGATAAACTTTTCCATTTATACTTGTTTTGATATACTTTTCCATTTATAAAAATAATGGAATTGTTGCTGATATTTTAGGACAGCCTTTTCCCTCTCAGATCTGTCCTATAGTGTATGTTTCATGTCAATCAGATCCCTTGGCTGCAGGCATGCCCCCATGCTTATGTGCGGTAGTGGCAGCTGCCACCCTAATTAACAAAGCCAGCACCCTCATATTAGGATCCCCTATTCATCTACATGTTCCACAGGCTCTCTTACAAGTCCAAAAACACAGCACCTCTCTACTAGATGATGGACCACCTATGAACAATTTATACTAACCAATCCTTCCATTATTTTACACCACTGCAACACTTTAAATCCAACTACACTCCTACCTCCCCCTAATGATGAATACCCCCACTACATTTCACATGACTGCCTTACAGCTATTGATGTGATTTTAAAACCATGAGAAGATTTCTCAGGCATTCCTTTAGACATAGCAGACTTAATTTTTTTTTTGTGAAGGCTCTTGCAAATGCAATTTCAAAGATAGTGTAGGGATCATGGTGAAAATTGCCCTTTTCCTTTGGTTGATGCACTGAAAGATCTACTCACAATAATGGTAGATTAATAAAAGAAAGGTTTATTTCTAAATATCATGTGCATGGGAGGGAACCACAGAAATGATGATCCAAAGTCTCAGTGATGTTCAGAGACTTTTGTAGATGCCTTTTGGAAGGGAGGTGGTAGAATATGGAAAGTATAGGTGCAGCAAGTGATTGTTAGGGGGCAGTGTTTGTAGATGGGTGGAAACAGATTTATCTGTAGATTAACCTCAGAGACAGGTATCCTGCTGCAAATAACTCTGGGATCAGACCTATTAGCATCTAGAAAGGAAGTCAGCAGCACCTTTTGTTTCTCAATCAGTTTGCTCAGGTTTTCTTTAGGTAGACAAAAGGCCTCCTTTAATGCTTCCTGATCATGAATGGCCTTTAAGTCAAAATATTCTTTATACCAATGAGTCATATATTGGGGCAAAATTTCCTTAGCTCCTTCAATAGCATAATAGCTGGCTATGTTATAGTTTCTCCACATGAAATCCTGGAGGCATACTCCCTGCCTACTATAAAATCAGCACAAGCTGTTGAACTTATTGTTCTCACTAGAGCTTGAACATTAGCACAAAAAAAAATTGTCACTATTTACACAGACTCTAAACATGCCTTGGAAGTCTGCCACTCAGTTGTCATGATTTGGAAATCTGTGGTTTCTTAATGTCAGCTGGCACCCGTATTGCCAATGGACATATAATTGCTTCCCCATTACAGCCACTCACCTCCCCTCTAAGGTTACTATGATTCATTGTCCAGCCCACACTAAAGAAACAGATGCTGTATTTCTAGGAAATGATACAGCAGGCAGAGCTGCAAAACATGTTGCCAAAATGGTCCCCCACCATCCGTTTTCCATTCAACTTATTACCTTCCCTTTATCTTTATTTGGCATCAATAATCATCAGATTAATACCCCACAGATTGAAAAAGATAAATGGATACATAATGGTGCTAAAACAGTTATCAAATGGATTATATATTGGACCAAATGGCCCCCTTTCTTTTAACTTTTTGGCTTGCACTTATCCCTCACCAAATGGGACCCATGTGCAAATGGGGGATAATTAAGGAACTAAAAAAATAGTTGGTATTTCCCTGGGATCTATAGAATCTCTGACCAAATTATTTCCCAGTATACTATTGGTAAATTTTACCAAATCTTTGGAGAAGACCGATAATCTCTAGGGAGTCCCAAAAGACACGTGTTGCAAATGGCACTCCAAATCGATTTTATAGATTTACCTCCAGCTTTAGGCTTTTCTCACTGCTTAGTTATTATGTGTTTAGTTGGTGGACTGAATGTTACCCAACCAGATGTGCAGATGCTCTGACAGTGTTAAAGAAATTGATACTTGAAATTATTCCTTCATTTGGTATACCCTTATCGATTGAATCAGACCAAGGAACACATTTCTTTTATTTTTTTTCTCTCTTTGTTTCTTTTATTTTTTTTTTTATTGAGACAGAGTCTCACTTTGTTTCCCTCTGAAGAGTGGTCTGGCCTCATAGCTCACAGCAACTTCAAAGGCTTGGGCTCAAGCAATTCTCTTGCCTCAGCCTCCATCGTAGCTGGGACTATAGGCACCCGCCACAACACCTAGCTGGGTTTTGTTTGTTTACCACTCCTGTGCTGGGTTCTACCGTAAAATCCCATTTGCACATGGCCAGCGTCCTAAACACTGAGCTATGGACACCACCCAAGAAACACTTTTCACAGCAGAAATAAACCATCTGCTTGCAAAGGCTCTGGGGAACTCATTAAAATTTCATATCCAGGGTGGAACCTGTGTCTCAACGGAGTAGGGCGCTGGCCCCATATGCCAGAGGTGGTGGGTTCAAACCCAGCCCTGGCCAAAAACAAACAAACAAATAAATAAATAAAGTCACGTTACATTAAAAAAAAATTTGATATCCCATATCATCTTCAAACCTCACAACAGGTAGAATGTAAAAACCTAGACATAAAGAGAAGGTTGGCAAAAACATGTCAAGATATTGGACTTAAATGCCCAGAAGTATTACCTCTGGCCCTTATAAACATCCATAACACCTGAAATAGAACACATGGATTAAGACCTTTTGAAATAGTGTTTCATCACCCTATGTCTATTGGCACCCTAAACTTCCTGGGATGACTGGGAAGTATAGCCATATGAGTGAACAATTTGATACCATGACTAGCTATATACAGGCAATGATTAAGGTACTTGGGACATATTATCAACAGAGAGAAAAGCAGGGACTCCAACAACTGATAAGGCTTGCCATCCCTTTCAATCAGGAGGTCATGTATACATCAAAATTTTTAGAAGAAAACATGCACTGTCACCCCACTTGGAAGGCCCTGATGAAGTACTCTTAACCACAAACACTGTCACAAAAATAAAAGGAAAAACTCTCCTGGATTCACTTGAGACTCTCCAGAATACACCGGGACAGTTGCAGATCGACCCCTACAGGTGACCCGAAAGTAAGGATTTCCAGGGCCTATCCCCAGGCTTCTAAAGCAGATGACTCCAAGAAGTAGACAACAATTTTCCATGATCACAGATCAAGAAACCTCATTTAATCTATATTCCTTGCCTTTTAAACTCCCCAATGGTCATTTTTAAACAATTTTTCCTTTAGGCATCCCCCACTTTCAGAAATCACACAGTTGAAGTTGAGTACAAGTTGCCTCAATCTATCCCATTCTCTCTTTTATCTTCCAATATGGCTCTTCTTTAAAACTATGCCTTACTCCTACTAACCCTTACGGTTCTTCCAGCAGATCAAGTGCAGACCTGGCATCCCTCTGTACCAGTCCTTCAAACCCAGGCCACACTAACTCATCAGTCTGATTGCTGGTTATGCCAACACCTAGATCACACAAAGGAAACAGAATTTATTTTTATTTCTGGGAACATGAGTATCTGGTTTCGCCAATCTGGAAAACAAAAGTATGAAAGGATGTGGCATCCACAGCCAGAGAAGAAACAACATAGTCTTCACCTAATGGTGAGACAACTATGTAGATATAGAAAAAGTTCTGGGGAAACTCAAGAGCTCTCTTTTGTTTAGGTAAAGTCACCAGAAAAGAATCTTCCCCTGTGCATTGAAAAGCAAAATGATGCTGGAACTTTGCTAAGTGATACCCTGGAACAATAGTATGATCAAACCCTACAGTTTGATTCCACAACTGATATTCTTACACCTCTCACAGACATCGTTGATGGTGCTGACACTAACCTTCATAATGACAATGCTTGTCAATAACCATATGTTGTGAACAGCCCACAGGCCAGGCCTGTGCAACTTGGGATAGTTAACTCTCTCTCCTAAAACTGTCAAGCATTAACAATTACTTTACCATAGACCAAAAGTCTGCACAAACCTGGTTAGGTGACAGCATCAAGCCATATAACTGCTAAAACCACACAAAAGGCCTTTTGTGCCCTAACCTGTTCTGTTCCTACAAATTGACAGGGACCACTGTGTGCAGTGGCTCCATAATCTCAGAACTTGGGAGGCCAAGGTTGGTGGATTTCCTGAGCTCATAGGTTCGAGACCAGCCTGAGGGAGACCGAGACTTCTTCTGTAAAAGTAGCCGGATGTTGGTGGCACCTGTAGGTCATTCAGTAGGTCGGTGGCCACATACACCCAGGCTGGCAGGTTTGAACTAGGCCTGGGCCTGCTAAAACAATGACAACTGCAAAAAACAAAAAAATAGCCGGGTATCGTGGCAGGCACCTGTAGTCTCAGTTACATGGGAGGCTGAGTCAAGAGAATCACTTAAGCCCAAGAGTTTGCGGTTGCTGTGCGCTAAAAATCCATAGCACTCTACCCAGGGCGACAGCATGAGACTCTGTCTCAAAAATAAATGAATAACTAAATGTTAAAAATAAACCAATAAAATCACCGGGTCTTGTTGCGGGCACCTGTAGTCCCAGCTGCTTGGGAAGCTGAGGCAAGAGAATCACTTAAGCCTAGGAGTTTGAGGTTGCTATGAGCTATGATGCCACAGTACTCAACCAAGGATGACAAAGTGAGACTCTGTCTCAAAAAAAATAATTCACAGGGCCACATGACAACTCGATATGTAAAAGTGCCAGTGAGAAGAAGAAGACACAGCAAACTCCAGGATGGAAAGTCAAAGGTTTTAACTTCACTCTGTCTACAAATACAACTGGTGTTTTTCATCTTCTGTAGTAGTAACATGTACAAATGATTTCCACCTAAATGGTCAGGATGCTGTAGACTTAGTTATCTGACACCCTCTGTTACCAAGTACTCCACTATAAATGCCACTCGAATTACAAACTTGGCCTCTTTTGTTCCTAAGATGGTACTTTATAGACATACAAAAGGTGACATTGTAAGAAATTTTCTTGTATATGTAGGGATCATGGTAAAAGCTGCCTTTTTCCCTTGGTTGCTTCATTGAAAGATTAACTCACAATTGTGGTAGTTTCTTTTTTAATGTGTGTGTGTGTGTGTTTACAATTGTGGTAGATTAATAAGAGAAAGGTTGGGCCGTGCCTGGAGCTCACCGTATGGGGGGCCAGCCACATACACTAAGGCTGGCTGCTTCGAACACAGCCTGGGCCAGCTAAAACAACAATGGAAAAAAAAAATAGCTGGGCATTATGGCGGGTGTCTGTAGTCCCGGCTACTTGGGAGGCTGAGGTAAGAAAATCATTTAAGCTGAAGAGTTGGAGGTGGCGGTGACCTATGATGCCATGGCACTCTACCCAGGGAGACAGCTTGAGACTCTGTATCAAAATAAATAAATAAATGAGAAAAATGTTTAATTCTAAATACCATGTGTATGGGTGGAAGCACATGAATGATTACCTGTAGTTTCGCTGATGATCAGAGACCTTTATATGTGCCTTTTGGAAGGGAGGGGGAGAATGTGGAAAGTACAGGTGAGCAAGTGGTTGCTGGGGGTAGTGTGTGTAGATGACTGGAAACAGATTTATCAGTAGATTAATGCCAGAGACAGGTATCCTGCTTCAAATGACCTTGGGGCCAGATCTATTAGCATGTAATAAGGAAGTCAGAAGCCCCTTTTGATTCCCAATGAGGTTACTCAGGGGGAATCTACTTTATGTAGATATTTATCTACTTTATGTAGATATTAAAGAGGCCTATTCCACCACTTCCTGATCATGACTGGCCTTTAATTGAAAATATTCTTTATACCAAGTGTTAGGCCTAAGTGGGTCTAGGCTAAGCAGATAAGTGTCAGGACTAGGCGATAATGGAAAAATACCAATTGACTCCTGGCAAATTTCCAGACTGCAAGTTTTCAAAAAAGAAATGAAATAAGTCTAGTTCACCCCCAAGATAAATGAGAAAGTACTAATTGTTTTCTCACTTCTGCTTCACTCCCAGTTTCTTGATTGGCTAACTCTCTGGGAAATGAACCAACTTTCCTCAGACCGACCTTTAAACAATACCAGGTGGAGAAAATACTGAGACAAAGATGTATGAAACTAATATGTATATGGGGTGTATGATGCACATGCGCAGCCCGGGTGCCAACCATGATGCAGACCAAGCCTTAAAAACTCAACCCTTTAAACACTTGGGGCTACTCTCAGAAACATCACATTGGGACACTGAGGCTGTTGCCAAGCGGCTCTTCAATTAAGGGACTTTGGTATGAATTCAACTTGTTTGCCAGTGTAGTCTTTGTGGAACTCCTGGGCACAACACAAGGAGTCATATTTTGAGGTGAAATTTCCTTAGCTCCTTCATTTCCTTCAACTGGAATTTCCCTAGAAGTTTCACACCGTAAGAGCTGAGTTGGCAACTGGGGAGAAAATGGGCGGGTTAGTAATCTAGTCATAAGAAGTTTGAAAAGAGATACAAGAACATAAATTAGGATGAGCATAAATAAGCAGAAAAGAATAGATCTGAGCACATTTCCCCACAGCCTATTAAACTAGTCTCTCATTCCTCGGAATAGGTCAGTCAAATGGAACGGTTTAATTAATTTGGTGAAGAATATTTATCTTGTCTTTTAAGAGATGTGGATAAGTCTTTATTTGCGAGACTGATTTACGTAAACACAACATTTTTCTTTAATAACAGTATAAGCTCTTCCTTGTTGAGTAGTCAAAGCATCTAGGATGTGTTGGTTTTTATTTACAATAGGTGCCAGGCTATTAAGCTCTGGTTGAAGTGTTCCTAATGCTTGAATGTTTATGTTGAGCTCTTGTTCTATTACTATGGAGAGATTCATGACTGCTCTTTCAATTTTGTAAGTTCCAAATGTTGGGAAAAGGATTTTGATCATTCAAAAGAAGTTTGAATTATTATATAGAAGGGGAGTTCTTATAATGGTGCGTTTTGTATGTTTATAAGGTAGTACCTATGTACAAAAATAGGCCATGTTTGTAATTTGACTGGCATTTAAAGTGGAGTACTTGGTAACAGAGGGTGTCAGAAAACCAAGTCCATAGCATCTTGACCATTGGGGTGGGAACCATTTGTGTACTTTATTACCTCATAAGATAAAAAAGAGCAGAGTTATAGACAGAGTCAGGTTAGAACTTCTGACCTTCCAGCCTGGAGTTTGCTGTGTTTTTTCCTCTTCACTGACACTTTCACATATCTGGTTGTCATGTGTCTCTGAGCAAAGATGATCCTTGATTTTTCACTGAGTTTTTCTATGTTCAATTGTCTTTTTATCTGGTGAAGCAGTAGGTTTTTTTATTCTTTGGCTGTGTATACTACATGACCCGTCTATTTTCCAGATTGGTTTCACCAGGGAATCACATTAGCAGAAATAAAAATAAATTCAAGTTCCTTTATATGATCTATATGTCACAATAACCAGCAACCCGACTGAGTAGTTAGTGTGGCAGGAATTTGAAAGACTGGTGTAAAGGATTGCCTGGTCTGTGCCTGAATTGCTGGAAAAACAGTAAGGGATAGTAAAGTTAAGGCATCGTTGAAAGAAGAGGTATAGTGGAAGATAAAAGTGAGAACGGAGTAGATTGAGGCAATTTTAACTCAGTATTTAATGTGTTTTATTTCTGGAAGATGGGTGTACTTAAAGAAAGAAGTGATTAAACGTGACTATTGCGGTTTTTAAAAGGTATGGAATATAGATATAAACGAGGTTACTTTCTTTTTTATTTATTTATTTTTTTGAGACAGTCTCTCTTTGTCACTCTTGGTAGAGTGGTGTGACCTCACAGCTCACAGCACCTCCACTTCTTGGCCTTAGGGGATTCTCTTGCCTCAGCCTCCGGAGTAGTTGGGGCTAAAGGTGTATGTTTTTACCTAGAAAAGGCCATGTGTGTTGAAAACACCTTCACAGCAGAGTCTATCTCCTATTTAAATAGTAAGTGCCCAAGCCTCACACAGACTAAACCCTCAGTAAATAGGGTTTCATTCCTTTGTGGAAATTTGTTAAACATTTACTGTATGGCAAGCGTGGTGGCCCTGGAATTTGGATATGAATAAAGCCATGATCCCTACCTTTAAATTAAAAAGAAAAAGAAAAAAGTGCTCTAGGGAAGAAATTATTAGCATTCTGGCCTCTTCCAGCCGCTTGTTGGATTGCATTCCTGTCACTCAAACTAAGAGAGGTGGGGTCTTAAGCCCTATCCAATCAGAGATGCTCTGATATGAACTGTCCAATCAGATGCACAGCCAGATAGAAGAAGGCGGCACCAGGGATTCTCAGCGTTTGTATCTTGATTTGAGCTCTGAGCTGGAGCCGCCTCTTCAGTTGTTCCATCTCCTGGAGATCCCAAGTGTCTGTGCAGCAGCCTCTGTCATCCTGTAACCTGCAGGTACTGGGAGATCGGTAGGGAGGACACCGGGACGTCCTGGGAGCTGGGAAATGGTGAGTATAGGAGACTGGGTGTCCTGAGAGGGGGGAGGGGCGTGGTTGGAGCCAGAAGTGGCTGTGGCGGGACAGGGCAGTTTCCCTTCAGTTTTAGAGTCTTTAGAATAAAGTTTGCCACTGTATCCCTTGGCCCACACCCCATTTGGCAAAAGGAGGAGTGGGGCAGGCAGTTAGGACCCTGTTGCTTCCGGCGTTTCTGAAGCTGTTACTTGCACCACAGCCCGGAGCGCTCTCTGATCAGCTGTGTGCCTGCAGCCCCCGGCATCCCTCCCTGGTGGTGACATTAGAAGGATCCTCGGGGAAGAATCCCAGCTGCGTTTGTGGGGTTTGTTCATGAGAGGGGCTGTAGTCTGGGAGGCCCTCAGCCCCTCCATTCTTTTGTTAAATAAACTGAAGTCCCAACGCGGTGGCTCATTCTGTTGCAGAACGGGCAGTGTCTCCGTTACCTGTAGTTGAGTTAAACACGGGGACAGTGAGTTGATGTGTAAAAAGGCTTTATTATGGGACAGGCTAGTAATTCTGGAGAACAGCGAGAGTAATTTTTTAAGTACTGTTTTTTCTATGTAACAAATTTTAATAATTTATATACAGATAATTTCCAAAGTATACTAGAAATATACTTATGTGATTAACAACATGTAGGCAAGTTAAATGCATATAACAATTTAAAACTAATCAAATATCAAATTTTTGTAATTAAACATGCTACTGTTCTATAGTACCTCATTAACCATGCTATTGTTCTATAGTGCCTCATTAATTCCTCGTTTTTGTTTTTTTTTCCAAGATTATTATCTTTATTCCCTATTTCTGGTTTGGCCTGTTTGACTTCCTTTTCCTATGTTTTAAAGTGAATTCTCAGTTCAGAAATAGCTAAGAAATGTTGTGGGGGTGTCTGTGTCTACCACATTCTCTACTTTTATTTATTTTATTTTCACATCTATGAAATTGACTTAAAAGGAAAATAATTTAAATTTGTTATGGTTAGTTAAATTAACTTGAGGGCTGTCTGGTTAATTTTGTTTTTGAAATTTGCGAAACAGGGCTGAGCACGGTGGCTTAGGCCTGTAATTCTAGCACTCTGGGAGGCAGAGGTGGGTGGATTGCCTGAGCTCATCAATTTGAGACCATCCTGAGCCAGAGGGACACCTAATCTCTAAAGGAAAAAACAACAACAAAAGAAATGGCCTGGCATTATAGCCAGCACCATAGTCCCAGCTACTTTGGAGTCCAAGGCAAGAGAATCGCTTAAGCCCAAGAGTTTGAGGTTGCTGTGAGCTGTGACACTAGGCACTCTACAGATGGTGACAAAGTGAGACTCTGTCTAAAATAAAATAAACAAATAAGAAATTTGTGAACAGCGGGTACATATGAATGGTATACATTGTATTTTGTAACACAATAAGAAGCTTATAATATATAACATAAAAATAATTATAAAGGTACAGACTTAGGTAATGTTGGGTAATTATGACAATTCTTCAGATACGAAGTATTGAATATTCTGAAAAATTTTGTTTGTTATTTATTTGGACTATGTCTTTTATACATGTTTACTTGTTTTTAATGACTTGGAAACTGTCCCAGGGAAATAAAATGAGACTCTGTCTCAAAAAAAAAAAAGTACTTTCTGAGTTGAATTCAAACTCTTATTGACCATATACACTAACACAGATCAATATTTTATAATATTGGAAAATACATATGAACATAATCCACACAAAATTAACCACCATTTCAGATTTGACAATGTTTTCTATACATTCTCAACAAGCCAATTAAGCCTAATATGTCTTTCTCAGATTTTCAATGGTTTTGATATATCAAAAAGACCGAATTTAGAGTTTTTACTTTGGAAGGTTTGTCAAATATCAAAGGCTTAAAACATTTATTTGTTCGCGAAAGATTACAAGCCAAAAGATTCTAAAAGAAATACATAGTCAACTGGATCACATGTAAATTCCTTCACAAATGCTCTTTTATGAGTTTCATTTAACCTGCACAGACAATCTATAAACATAAACCTTCTGGATTGCCCTGCCTAACGTTTTCTGATATAACTATTTTGTTTGAGGACGAAATTTACCACACAACACCCTTTTCTTACACAATACCATTTTTCTTTCCGTCTAATGTCTCTCACTCTCAAAAACCCACTTTCTTTTTTTTTTTTTGTAGATACACAGTCTCACTGTACCGCCCTTGGGTAGAGTGCTGTGGCGTCACATGGCTCACAGCAACCTCTAACTCCTGGGCTTAAGCAATTCTCTTGCCTCAGCCTCCCGAGCAGCTGGGACTACAGGCGCCTGCCACAACGCCTGGCTATTTTTTTTGTTGCAGTTTGGCCGGGGCTGGGTTCGAACCTGCCACCCTCGGCATATGGGGCCGGCGCCCTACTCACTGAGCCACAGGCGCCGCCCTCAAAAACCCACTTTCAAAAAGCAGGGTCACAGTTTTCTATGAAGTTAATTATTGGCTTGGCTAGATTGATAATTAGAAGGTTTAAAAGGCAAGCATCTTATACTTTAACAAAGACTCGGTTTCCCAAACAATTTAAGCAACCAAATTATTACATTTTACAAATGAGAGACATTTTGTGAAATGTAGCATTGATATAGGGTTTTCCCACACAGGGCTGGACAGGGAACCCCCATTTTTCTGGCTTAGGTGAGTTCAGAAGTCAGACTCCCAGCTAGGCACAAACATGCTACACACTGCACAGCACACCCTATGTCCTCTAGCAAAGTCATGAACCAAGCAGCCCATAAAGTTTTAGATGACTCCACTCTGAGTAGGGAGCACACACCCTGATCTCCTCCCAAGACAAAAACTGCAAAGACCCAATAACTTTGCCCAAGGGGAGGGACTGCATTCATTTATTTGTTAAAATGCTCATTCAGCTCCTAAGGGTATTTTTTCCATCTACCAGGCACGGGCGAAATATCTCTTAGGGCCAATTATTTACCCCTAGACAAAGGATCCATGCAGGAGACTTCTGACCTGGGCCTACTCCCTGTGGTGCTCTCTACTTCCTCCGTATGCCCCTTTGTCCAACAAAATCCTATTTTATCACTGATTTGCAGCCTGTGGGCTCAATTCTCAAATCCTTGAGAGCAAGGACTCACTGAATAAAAAATTCCAGTAACAAAACCACAACACAGTCATTCTTTCTGATGTCTTTTCATTTACCCCTAAGTCTCACATAGTCACGTGGCTGCCAAGGACTAGGCCTGTGTCTGAGATGTAAAGCAGGAAACCTGGAACTTCCAGTTTCTCTTAGAATAGCCAGCGGATGATTTTGGAGCAGGGAAGAAGGGACCACTAACAACAGTCATTTTGCCCTGTGAAGAGGAGGTGCTAAACCCCACCTATTGTTACCTGTCTCTGTCATTTCCAAGTTCTCATATGCACACAATTCCAATCCTTTTCCTAACCTGGGCATCCTTGATTTCCCACTCTGCCACTTAGCGATATGAGGCGGAATCAACACTTTTCTAGAAACTGTGAGGGGAGGTCCAACCCCACTCTTTGAGTTCACCCCAGTCACACTACATCCACACACTCTAATACACCTCTCACCAGAACTGCCAGCAATCTATTGCCCAAGGGTTTATCGGACCCCTGATTCCACCCAAATGGTGGGCGTCCGGTATCTATCCTGCTTTGTCTTAGACCTCTCCCAGTGAAGGTGCCAGTTCCTATAGGTCAATTTCTCCCATTGTTTGACTCCTTGAAGACCTGCTGAATTGGTCCTTTCTCCACCCAGTTGAGGCATCCACACAGGGAGGAGCAATGGAGAGAAAGAGCACCCAAACACCATGTTTATAAGAGGAAAGGCTTTATTTCATCTGCCAGAAGGAGGCTCACAAGAATTCAAAATGGCCATGCTTCCCAAGTTGCTCTGTCTTCTCCTTTTCATCCCCAGTCAAAAACTTCCTGCCCATTGTTCTTTTCTTTTTGGTTGGTTTGAATAAAGCAGCAGAAGCTGTTCCTGCCACGACAGGACTATAGGATTTCACAGAAGTGGAAAGTTCTGAGTCCCAGGAAGTTAAGTTTCTATAAAATCCAAAAACCTGAGTCAGCATGAGGACAACCTCGCAGGTGTGTTTTTGGGGTTTCCTTGAGAAGATCTCTGTTCTCCTAGACCTCATCCATCCTGGGTATCCTCTCAGCACAGCAAATTGCATGCTGTCCCAAATAATGAAGGTACAAAAGTCCTACTGCCAATCTTCAATCACCCTTCTTGAGTAATTATACTCTGGTGTGCCAAAATTTGCCACTACAATCACTATACATAGGGTAAAATGAAAATTGTAGCTAAATGTACTATTTATTTTTTCCAATTAAATTGAATTTATTCCACTTGGGTGAGAGTTGGGTAGGATTTCCAAGTGGGAAGAAATCTACATGTGGGTAATAGTAAAGGGCAGGGGTTAAAGGTCAGGAATTTGGGTGTTGAGACATTCCATTTCCTGGGTTGGACATCTGTAGGAAAGGTGAGAGTTGGATCATTTAATTTCCTAGATGATACTTCCCTGGGTTGGGTAGGAGGTTGAGCCATTCACTTTTTTTTTTGAAGACCCAGTCTCACTTTGTTACTGGGTAGAGTGCCATGGCTTCACATCTCACAGCAATTTCAAAGTCTTGGACTCAAGTGATTCTCTTGCCTCAGCCTCCAAGTAGCTAGGACATGAGGTGCATGCCACAATGCCCAACTGTTGTTCAGAGACGAGGTCTCACTCTGGCTTAGGCTGGTCTCCAAACTGTGAGCTTAGTCAATTACCCGCTTCAGCCTCTGAAGTGCTGGGATTACAGTCGTGATCCACTGGACCCAGCTATACATACCTTTATTTACAACTAAATTTAGAAAATATTTACAGATTATTCCCTGTGTCTTTAAATCTCTTTCTAATATTTTATAGTCAATATTTTGTAAAAGTATGTTTACCTACAATTTTGAATGTTCCTTTTGTATGGTGACTTTTGGGGACAACCTGTAAATTTTTACAAACTACCTTTAGAAGGCAGCAATCAGGCATTATGTGTCTATCTTTCAATTATCCTGATATCTTCAGACCTAAAACCGATCCCAACACTAGAAGGCCAGAACCTGATCCTGGATGACAAATATGCATTGCGTATACCTGAGAATATCCTCATTCCTATTTTTCTGTTTCTCTAATTCTCATGAATGTACATAGGACACTACTTGCATCTCACCAGTGCAAGACCCAAATTGGCAGGTCCAAATTCAGAGTTCTTCCTCAGACACTGCTGCCTTCTTTGACCACTGGAAACTTTAAAGTGCCTGTAAACTATGTCCTGTTTCAAGATTGTGACTGGTGGTCTTCCTTGAATCAAAGTTATTTGTTTTGTTAGAAACTGTTGGGCAGAAGGGACTGTGTGTGGTGTTTGCTTTGTCTAGCTGAGTGCTGCTTTAATCCAGAAAAAGTAACAGCAGCAATAGAGGGAATTGTTAAAGAAGCCACTTCCTAGATTCACTCAAAACCTGCAACTTGTTGACCAAAGCCAAGATTGACTTTTCCCTTCTGAATATCAAAGTTCCAATGCAAGAGTTGGTGGAAGAACAGTTTATTCAAGAGCAATGTGAGGAGATGGCTGACTAATGTTGCAAAGAGCACCTCATGTTCCTGGGCTGACCAGAAGGTGTTGAAAAGGGAAAGGAGCTTGGGAAACCGTGTCTCATTGAAATAGTTTCTTGCTATGTGGCTGTCTGGCTGACATCAGCTAGACCAACAGAAATAGGTGCTAACTTCTCACTATTTTCTTTCATGGGGAGTTGGTGCTATAGTGAATGGCTCAAAACCTTTCCTGCAGGAGCCTGGGGAGATAAGACTCCAGACATCTCTGGCTGGTGATATCTGCCTATAATCATCCCTTTGAGGATACAGGGAGTCAGCAAGGGACTTCTGGACCCCAAGAGGAGGACAAAAGCAGTGGGAAACTGTCAAGTGGTTGCATGTGTTTGATTGACCTAATCACGCTGGCAACCATGAGAAAAAACAGCAGTGAGACTGCAAACTGGAAAAGCCTTACCTGTGAACTGTTTTGGTGTTTTTAGACTTGGCACTCAGTTAAACTGCCTTGGGGAGAGCTTAGGCAGGAGTGCGGAGACCTTTGGGCATGGTCTGGGGCCCCAGACAGAGCCACAGAACTGGGCTGCAGGGGGCCATTGTGTGAGAGAACTGCGCCGGCAAGCTCCACCCTCTGGGTCCCAGAGCAAGGAGTGGGTGGGACCTAGTAACCTAGCAACTGAGCAGCATAAAGGCAGGGACTGAGCTGCCTTACAGCCTTAATACTTAGGGGCAGAGCGAGACGGTTTTGGCACACTGGAGGCTCAGGCTGTTGCCCTGGGCAGAATGCTGTGCTATCACAGCCCATAGCAACCTCAAATTCCTGGGCTTGGTGCTGCCTGTACCTCCATTAGATCTGTGCCATGACTCCGCACCAACTGGGCCTCCGCATGTCCTGACCAGGAACTGTGGGAGCCGTGCAACCCTATGTCCTCCCTCCTGTGTCCTCCCAGCCTCCACACTGTCCCATCATCTGGCCAGGTATACTGGTAGCTGCATACCCTCTGGAGCCCTCCCTGCCTCTGTGCAGAGCCCTTCTCCTAGCCAGAGACTGCTGGAGCCTTGGGCTATCTGTGCCAAAGTCACTGGGTGCCAGGCACTCCCAGAACCATGCGCACCACCTCCTGCCCTGTTGCTGGATCTGAGTGTGTCACACGCCGGAGCTGCATCCACAACCAGAGCTCCCTAGCTGGAGTTGTCCCAGAGGAACTACACAGGGTCACTCCCTACAAAGATCAAGCAAAAATAGAGGGATACCGCTGGGATCTTATCTTGGAGAGACACCACCCCAACTCAGAGCACAGCCAGAGGCAATGGTGAAAAACAATCATGAGGAGAAATCAACAGAAAAACTGGCAATATGAATAATCAGAGTAGATCAACTCCCCCAAGGATCAATGGGGCAGACACAGCACAAGATCCCATGAACAAACAAATAGCTGAGATGTCAGAAATCGAATTCAGAATCTGGATAACAAATAAGATTGAATTAGAACTCCAAGCAGTAACTCAAAAGATATCTCAAGAATTCAACAAATTCAAAGACCAAATGACCAAAGATTTTGACACATTGAGACAAGACGTTGCATCCCTCAAAGATCTGAGAAACACAGTAGAATCCATCAGTAACAGAATGGAGCAAGCAGAAGAAAGGATTTCTGACACTGAAGACAAAGTTTTTGAACCCTCCTGAATTCTCAAAGAGGATGAGAAATGGAGGGCAAAAACAGATCACTCTCTCAGAGAGCTCTGGGATAATTCGAAGAAAATCAATATTCGTCTTATAGGGATCCCCAAAAGTGACAAAGTGGCTTCACATGGCACAGAGTCTCTTCTCCATGAGATTATGAAGGAGAACTTTCCAGACATGCCAAGAGATTCTGAAATTTAGATAGCAGACAGTTTCAAAACTCCAGCACTACTCAACCCAAATAAGACATCCCCCAGAAACATCATAATCAATTTCACTAAAGTTAATATGAAGGAGAAAATTCTGAAAGCTGCAAGACGAAAGAAAACCATTACCTACAAGGGGAAGAATATTAGAATAACTGCAGATCTTTCTGCTGAAACCTTTCAAGCTAGAAGAGGATGGTCATCGACTTTTACTCTCCTAAAACAAAATAACTTTCAACCCAGGATCCGATACCCAGCTAAACTGAGTTTCATTTACTATGGAGAAATTAAATACTTCAATGACATTCACATGTTGAAGAAATTTGCCGTAAATAAACCAGCTCTCCAGGATATTCTCAGACCTATCCTCCATAAAGACCAGCGTAATCCTCCACCACAAAAGTAAACTCACCCAGAAAATTTTGATCAAATTCCAACTTCCACAGTCACAAAAGGATCAAAAATGTCCATTGGACTCTTGAAAGGCTTGTCAATATTCTCAATTAATGTGAATGGTTTAAACTGTCCTCTAAAGAGGCACAGGTTGACTGACTGTATACAAAAACGCAAGCCAGATATCTGCTGAATACAAGAATCGCATCTTACATTAAAAGACAAATATAGACTCAAGGTGAAGGGATGGTCATCTATATTCCAGGCAAATGGCAAGCAGAAAAAAGCAGGCATTGTAATCCTGTTCGCAGACGCAATAGGCTTTAAACCACCCAAAATAATTAAGGATAAGGATGGACACTTCATATTTGTTAAAGGTAATACTCAATAAGTTGAGATCTTTATTATTAATATTTATGCACCCAACCACAACACACCTCAATTTATAAGAGAAAATCTAACAGACATGAGCAAGTCAATTTCCTCCACTTCCATAGTAGTTGGAGATTTTAACACCCCTTTAGCAGTGCTGGATAGATCCTCCAAAAAGAAGCTAAGCAAAGAAATTTTAGATTTAAACTCAACCATTCAACATCTGGACTTAACAGACATCTGCAGAACATTTCATCCAAACAAAACTGAACACACATTCTTCTCATCAGCCCACGAAACATACTCCAAAGTAGACTACATCCTAGGCCACAAATCAAACCTCAGCAAATTTAATAAAATGGAAATTATTCCTTCAAACATCTCAGACCATCACAGAATAAGAGTTGAACTCAATAACAACAGGAACCTGCATACCCATACAAAAACATGGAAGCTAAACAACTTTATGCTGAAGGATAGATGTTTTATAGACGAGATTAAGAAGGAAATCACTCAATTTTTGGAACTAAACAACAATCAAGATATGAATTACCAGAACTGGGATACTGCAAAGGCAGTCCTAAGAGGGAAATTTATAGCACTGCAAGCCTTCCTCAAGAAAACAGAAAGAGAGGAAGTTAATAACTTAATGGACATCTGAAGCAACTGGAGAAAGAACACTCCAAACCCAAACCCAGAAGAAGAAAAGAAATAACCAAAATCAAAGCAGAACTAAATGAAATTGAAAAGAAAAAAATTATACAACAGATCAATAAATCCAAAAGTTGGTTTTTTGAAAAGATCTATTGGCCAACCTAACCAGGAAAAAAAGAGTAAAGTCTCTAATTTCATCAATCAGAAATGGTAATGATGAAATAACAACAGACCCCTCAGAAATTCAAAAAATCCTTAACGAATACTACAAGAAACTCTACTCTCAGAAATACGAAAATCTGAAAGAAATCGACCAATACCTGGAAGCACGCCACCTACCAAGACTTAGCCAGAATGAAGTGGAAATGTTGAACAGGCCTATATCAAGTTCTGAAATAGTATCAACTATACAAAATCTCCCTAAAAAGAAAAGCCCAGGACCAGATGGCTTTATGTCAGAATTCTACCAAACCTTTAAAGAAGAACTAGTATTATCTATACTACTAAACCTCTTCCAAAATATAGAAAAAGAAGGAATATTACCCAGCACATTCTACGAAGCAAACATCACCTTGATCCCCAAACCAGGGAAAGACCCAACAAGAAAAGAAAATTGTAGACCAATATCACTAATGAATATTGATGCTAAAATACTCAATAAGATCCTAACAAACAGAATACAACAACACATCAAAAAAATTATACACCATGACCAAGTGGGATTTATCCCAGGGTCTCAAGTCTGGTTCAATATATGTAAATCTATAAATGTAATTCAACACATAAACAAACTAAAAAATAAGGACCATATGATTCTTTCAATTGATGCAGAGAAAACTTTTGATAATATCCAGCATCCCTTCATGATCAGAACACTTAAGAAAATTGGTATAGAAGGGACATTTCTTAAACTAATAGAGGCCATCTACAGCAAACCCACAGCCAATATCGTATTGAATGGAGTTAAATTGAAATCATTTCCACTTAGATCAGGGACCAGGCAAGGTTGCCCATTGTCTCCATTGCTCTTTAACATTGTAATGGAAGTTTTAGCCATTGCAATTAGGGAAGAAAAGGCGATCAAGGGTATCCAAACAGGGTCAGAACAGATCAAACTTTCACTCTTCACAGATGATATGATCGTATATCTGGAAAACACTAGGGATTCTAACAAAACTTTTAGAAGTGATGAAGGAATAGAGCAATGTCTCAGGCTACAAAATCAACACCCATAAATCTGTAGCCTTTATATATACCAACAACAACCAAGCTGAAAAAACAATCAAGGACTCTATTCCTTTCACAGCAGTGCCAAAGAAGATGAAATATTTGGGAGTATACCTAACAAAGGATGTGAAAGATCTATACAAAGAGAACTATGAAACCTTAAGAAAAGAAATAGCTGAAGATGTTAACAGATGGAAAAACATACCATGCTAATGGCTGGGAAGAATCAACATTGTTAAAATGTCCATAATACCCAAAGCAATATACAATTTTAATGCAATTCCTATTAAAGTTCCATTGTCATATTTTAAAGATCTTGGAAAAAAACAATACTTCATTTTATATGGAATCAGAAAAAACCTCGAATAGCCAAAACATTACTCAGCAATAAAAACAAAGCAGGAGGCATCACGCTACCAGACCTGAGACTGTACTATAAATCGATAGTGATCAAAACAGCATGGTACTGGCACAAAAGCAGAGAAGTAGATGTCTGGAACAGAATAGAGAATCAAGAGATGAGTCCAGCTACTTACCGTTATTTGATCTTTGACAAGCCAATTAAAAACATTCAGTGTGGTAAAGATTCCCTATTTAACAAATGGTGCTGGGTAAACTGTCTGGAAGCCTGTAGAAGATTGAAACTGGACCCACACCTTTCACCATTAACTAAGATAGACTCTCACTGGATAAAAGATTTAAACTTAAGACATGAAACTATAAAAATGCTTGAAGAAAGTGCAGGGAAAATTCTTGAAGGAATCGGCCTGGGTGAATATTTTATGAGGAGGACTCCCCAAGCAATTGAAGCAGTGTCAAAAATACACTACTTTTACCTGATCAAACTAAAAAGCTTCTGCGCAGCCAAGATTGGGAGAAAATATTTGCAGGTTATACCTCCGATTAAGGTCTAATAACCAGAATCCACAGAAAACTCAAACATATTAGCAAGAAAAGAACACGAGATCCCATCTCAGGGTGGACAAGGGACTTGAAGAGAAACTTCTCTAAAGAAAACATATGCACAATCTACAAATATATGAAAAAAAGCTCATCATCCTTAATCATCAGAGAAATGCAAATCAAAACTACTTTGAGATACCACCTAACCCCAGTAAGAGTAGCCCACATAACAAAATCCCAAAACCAGAGATGTTGGCGTGGATGTGGAGAAAAGGGCACACTTCTACACTGCTGGTGCGAATGCACACTAATACTTTCCTTCTGGAGGGATGTTTGGAGAATGCTTAGAGACCTAAAAATAGACCTGCCATTTGATCCAATAATTCCTTTACTAGGTTTATATCCAGAAGACCAAAAGTCACAATATAACAAAGACATCTGTAAAAGAATGTTTATTGCAGCCCAATTCATAATCGCTAAGTTATGGAAGAAGCCCTAGTGTCCATCAACCCACGAATGGACTAGCAAATGGTGGTACATGTATACCATGGAATATTATGCAGCCTTAAAGAAAGATGGAGACTTTACCTCTTTCATATTTACATGGGTAGAGCTGGAACATATTCTTCCTAGCGAAGTATCTCAGGAATGGAAGAAAAATTATCCTTTGTACTCAGCTCTGCTATGAAGGTAAATTATAGCTTTCACATGAAGGCTATAACCCAACTATAGCACAAGACTATGGGGAAAGGGCCAAGGAAAGGGAAGGGAGGCTCGAGATTTTGGTGGAGGGAGGGTAATGGGTGGGGCCACGTCTACGGTGCATCTCAGAATGGGTACAGGCAAAACTTACTAAATGCAGAAAACAAATGTGTACATACAGTAACTAAGAAAATGCCATGAAGGCTATGTCGAACAGTTTGGTGAGAATATTTCAGATTGTATATGAAACCTGCACATTGTACCCCTTGATTGCACTAATGTACACAGCTATGATTTAACAATAAAAATAAATAAATGAATAAAAATAATAAATAAATAAATAAATAAATAAAATGATCGCTAAAAAAAAAAGAAACCTGTCCTGCAATTTATTCTTTTATGAGGCAGAGTCTCACTTAGTCAGCCTCCATAGAGCAACCTGGCATCACCGCTCACAGCAAACTAAAACTCCTAGGCTCAAGCCATCCTCTTGCCTCATCCTCCAAACTAGCTGGGATTTCAGGCACCTGCCTCAATGCCCAGCAATTATAGAGACAAGGAAACAGTCTTGCTCAGGCTGCTCTGTTACTCCTAAGCCCAGACAAGCCACCTCCCTTGGGCCCACAAGAGTGTTGGGACTACCGGCTTGAATCATCTGGCTGGCCTTTCTGAAATTCTTAAGGAATGACATAAATAGGCATTGTGAAATAAAACTGATTATTTGTTTGAAGATAGAGTAACTCCTACTATTATTGAATCAGACACTTATAAGGACCATACTGAGAAATACCTTGTATGCATACTAAAGCCTGAGAGGCGATGCTTAGCTTCGTGTTTCTCAGCCCAGGCTTCCAGGAAGATTCCTTCACCAGTTAAAAGAAATAACATCATCTGTGATTCTACCTGCCAAGAGATTGTATTAGTGTGGCTGGTGTCATTCATGTGGCTCCCTGTGATGCTAAAGAAAGGCCAATGTCAAGTATGAGGGTTTCCAGATACATTTAAGATAGTCAAGTTTGTTTATTTTTTTCTCCAGAAAAAGGTCAGAGGGCCCATATTCCTATTTCCATAGCAGAAATTGCTGGCAGGGGAGGCACTGGAGGCCAAGAAATTAGACACTCACACTTTGGTCTTTATATGAAACCTCTTTCTTCCTGACTCTCTTCCTTGATAAAGAATAGGAAATTGTAAGTTTTTTTTCTGTACTTCATGGTCCCTGTGCCTGTGGATGTGGTGATAGCAGGTGAAGAGTTTGTGCTGATGCCTTTAAAGGCATATTATCAAGGTGCAGGAGTAATGTGTCCAGATAATCTCACCTGAGAAGGTAACCAAGGGAAGGAAGAGAAAAAGATAGAAGTGATTGCTTCTCGGGTAACTGTCCAAGGTGCAGGGCTGTGCCCACTTTTTTCCTGCAATATCATGTTCTCAGACTTTGCAAACCTTTAGGTCTCTACTTGTGATGTTCCTGCCAAATGAGTTTGTTTTAAATATTCTTTTCTTCTTTTCTTTTAATAGTCACAAGACTCCAAAACTCCTTCTCCTCTACATATGGCAGAGTCTTCTTTCCATTCTGTCTCCATCCAGCTCCTTATATGCCCTAAAATATTCTCACTTTAATTTGTTCCCCGCAATAGTGAAAATATTCAATTTCTCTGTTTAAAATGGGAAAATGTGGATGCCCAAGATTTTCACTGTGGATAAGGTTGGGTCATTGGATTGTAGCAATGAAGGGAAATATTACTATTTAGCCTCCATCTGGAAGCTCCACCAGTTCTATGTAAAGTAGGATGACGTTCATGCACTTTTACAGAAGATGGCATTAACTGCTTAGAGTAATTTAAAGTTTTCAAGAATAGAATAATTAGAAAAGAGTTGCTTTCTAGGATGGTAAAGAAAGCTATTTAAAGATAAAACTAGAGATCAGAAGACATGCCTGATATCTGTAACTGGAACCTTGGCAAAACTAGGCTTTTCTCAAGTAGTTTTTATCACATTATGATTGAGTTTTTCTGGCCAGTATTATCACAGCAGCGATGTTGGGTTTACACATGTGAATCAGCACCTGACACTAATTTGTTCTGTTATAGTTGGCGTTAATTTTATTCACTTGGTTAAGGTGCTCTTGGACACCTATTCCATTGCAGGGTTCGGTGTATCTTCTGTATTGTTAATAAGTACTTGGGGGAGATTATAAACTAATGTGAGCAAATCAAAACATTTATTGAGGAAGCACCCCTTACTTCTTAGATTCTCTTCCATACAATCTTTCTTTGCAAAGTAAAGGTTGTCATCTTTGTTTATCAGTTCAGGAATCAACTGGGGTAAATCCAGTGTCTGCCATTCACTGCATGTTTGATAAAATATCATTAAGGGATTGAAGCATTGTCATTTCTGATGAGCTGGGGTTGGAAATTTAGAAATGGAATCTTCACCCCATATTGTTTGAATAACAATCTGCATTTTTTCAAGATCTCCAGTTCTTTCTTATACACATTAAAACTTTAGAGTTACCATTTATCTCACCTTGACATTGTCATATAAAAAATATACACAGATTATAACATATAGTGTAAATAAGCACAAAATTCTGCATGCTGGTATTGGTGGCCTTTTATTTCTACTGTGTCAACTGAAAGTGTACAATCTATACACTGGTTTTGTGGATGCCATTTCATCCCGTCTTCAGTGTTAGGTAACACATGACAAAATATAGCTTTTCTATAGTTGTTAGGTAGTCTCATTTACCCTTATAAGTCAGCAAGAGTTCTCTTCACTCACTTAACTAAAAGTGAAATTCATGGCTTGATGCCTGTAGCACAGTGGTTAAGGCACGGACCACATACACCCCAGCTGGTGGATCCAAACCCAGCCCAGGCCAGCTAAACAACAAGGACAACAGCAACAAAAAATTAGCTGGGCATTGTGGAGGGCGCCTGTAGTTCGAGCTAGGAAGCTGAGGCAAAAAAATTGCTTAAGCCCAAGAGTTTAAGGTTGCTGTGAGCTGTGATGCCACAGCACTTTACCCAGGGTAACAGCTTGAGACTCTGTCTCAAATTAAAGAAAAAAAAGTGAAATTCTATATGCCCAGGTTTTCTTTAAATATGTTTGTGTTTCAGGGAGTGTTGATATTCAAGGACATGTCTATTTTTTCTCTCTGGATGAGTGGGCCTGCCTTGACCCTGCTCAGCAGCATTTGTATCAGCATGTCATGTTAGAGACCTACAGAAACCTGGTCTTCCTGGGTGAGGACAACTTATATGCACAGTTTCAGGTCTACACTAAACAATTCATATTGTCTCTTTGTAGAATGTTTTTATTGAGTTTATTCATTGACTGAGTATCAGGTTCTTGTTTCTATGGAAAACTTTAGGATATCTTGGTACAGAAAAGAAAAATTGGAGTTGTTTTATTTTGGCATTAATCTTACCTTTTTTGAGCTCATTTATATCCTTCACTAAATTAATGGAAATTTCAGAAATTTCATGGCCTAGTTTACTCATACCTTTAAGTGTGATTTCTAGCACCAAATTCGATTTCAGTAGTTTTGGTATTGAAGGAGTTAGGAATGTTCCAACTTTAAATACTTTTTAAAGATTATGGAGTTTCTGCAAGGAAATCTGTTTGGAATTATTATTTCAGGATCTTCTAAAATGTCCTTTTCTCTACTTCACCAAGCCATTAGATTGCCAATTGAAGAATCTCAATTTTTTTTCTAATAAAACAGGTCTTGCTGTCTCTAAGCCAGAACTCATCACCTGCCTGGAGCAAAGCAAAGAACCCTGGAAGTTGAAGACACAGCCAACACTAGTCAAGCACCAAGGTAGGTTGGAGTGAGTGGAGCAGGTAACACTGGTCAGAGGTCCAAGTTCTAGGAGGAAACCACACAGTACAGTGTGATTAGAGAAGCTCAGCTTAATCAGAAATTATTTCTGAGAAGCTTGGGTTTCTATCCCTTGTTCTTACATCAAGGCATCTCTCTTATTCTTTTTATTGTTTTTTAATTTTTCTTTTCTTATTGATAGAGTTTCACTCTCTTGCCTCACTCTAGAGTGCCATGATATCTGCCTAACTCAGAGCATCCTTAAACTACTGTTGTCAAGTGATTTTTCTATAACAGTCCCCAAATAGCCAGGACTACAGGTTTCTCTACATTGCCTGGTTAATGTAGTTTTTACTATTTTAGTACAGGGGAGTTCTGATACTTACTCAGGCTAGTCTTGAACTTGTGAGCTGAAGCAGTCCTCCCTCCTTGGCATCCCAGAGTGCTAGGTATATAGTTGTGAGCCACTATGCCTGTTCTTCGTTTTAATTTCCAGAAGGATGTTACTTTTCACTGATATTCCTTCTAGGTTACACTGAGAATGAAAGAACTTCCTATGGCTTAACATGTGAGTGCAAGATGTAACTGTTCTTCCATTGCTTTTAAGGACATAAAATATGTGTGTATGTTTTCGTACCTGTGAAATTTTTTTAAATATTTTTTTAAGCTGTGTGTGGTGGCTCACACCTCTAATCCTAGCTCTCTTGGACCCAAGGTGGAACTATTTCTTGAGCTCAGGAGTGTGAGATCAACCTAAACAAGATTGACTCCCCATCTCTACTAAAAAGGGAAAAAATACCCAGGCATTTCAGTAGTTTTGTGACCCACTTACTGGGAGCTGGTGGTGGGGATAAGGCTGGAGAATTGCTTGAACCCAGGAGTTTGAAGATGCTATCAGTTAGGCTGATTTTTTTTTTTTTTTTTTTATTGTTGGGGATTCATTGAGTGTACAATAAGCCAGGTTACACTGATTGCAATTGTTAGGTAAAGTCCCTCTTGCAATCATGTCTTGCCCCCATAAAGTGTGACACACACCAAGACCCCATCCCCCTCCGTCCATCCCTCTTTCTGCTTTTCCTCCTCCCCATAAGCTTAATTGTCATTAATTGTCCTCATATCAAAATTGAGTACATTGGATTCATGCTTCTCCATTCTTGAGACGCTTTACTAAGAATAATATCTTCCACTTCCATCCAGGTTAATACGGAGGATGTAAAGTTAGGCTGATTTTATGACAGTGTAGCCTGAACAACAGAATGAGACTTTGTCTGAATAAAAGTATTTCTTTTTTCTTTTTTTGAGACAGTCTCAAGCTGTCTCCCTGAGTAGAGTGCTATGGCGTCACAACTCACAGCAAGTCAAACCCTTGGACTTTAGCGATTCTCTTCCCTAGTCTCCCAAGTACCTGGGACTACAGGCACCCACAACAATGCTCAGCTATTTTTTGTTGCAGTTATTGTTGTTTTTGCTAGCCTGGGCCATGTTCAAACCTGCCGAAACTATCCACTGAGCTTCTGGCATCACCAAAGTTTCTTTTTCTTTAGCATCATATCCAAAATATCTGAATGAGTTGGTGATGTTAATATTTGTTTCAGAAATCCCAGGAACACCACAAATAGTTTTGTATGTTTTATGGTTTCTATTTTTTTATTCAATAAAGATTTCAAATAAGTTTCTGAAAAATTATAGTCATTTTAGCAGAACACTAAGAATCTCCCCAAATCTAAGAAAGTCTAATGTTCTTTTTTTTCGAGACAGAGATTCAAGCTGTCCCCCTGGATAGAGTGCCATGGCATTATATCTCACAGCAACTTCAAACTCCTGGGCTTAATCGATTCTCTTGCCTCAGCCTTCATAGTAGCAGAGACCACAGATGCCACCCACAATGCCCAGTTATTTTTTGGTTACAGTTATCATTGTTGTTTGGCAGGCCTGGGCTGAATTCAAACCCTCTAGCTCTGGTGTGTGTGGCTGGTGCCTTAGCTGATTGAGCCACAGGCGCTGAGCCTAGTCTAATGTTCTTTAGCATCGAAATTCTTGTTTTTGTATGGACTGTGAAAAATGATTTAATTTCTATGTGCATTAATTTCCCAACCATTTTATTGGAGACAGAGTCTCAAACTGTCACCCTGGTTATACTCTAGTGGCATCATAGCTCACAGCAGCCTCTACCTCAGGCTCAAGCGATGCTCTTGCCTCAGTATTTCTATTTTTAGCAGAGACAGAATTTTGCTTTTGCTCAGACTGGTCTCAAACTTACGAGTTTAAACAGTCCACCCACCTCGGCCTCCCACAGTGGTAGGATTATAGGCCTGATCCACAGCGCTCAGTTTTTGCCAACATTAGTATGTTTAAAGGAATCTACTCCCTACACCTCATTTTTGGAGTTTTCTTTTTGAGACAACGTAATGTGTCATGGCATTATAGCTTACAACCTTAAATACTTCAGGTCAAGGGATCCCCTTGGCTCAGCCTCCTGAGTAGCTGGAAATACAGGTGCCCTCCACCACGTTTGGCTAGTTTTGCAGTTTTTAGTAGAGTTGGTTTCTCACTCTTGCTCAGGGTGGTCCTGAGCTCTTGAGCTCAAGCATTCTATTTTCCTTGGCCTCCCGCAGGGTTAGGATTAGAGGTATGATCCCCCACATCTGACAGCTACATTTCTTTCTTTCTTTTTTTTTTTTTTGAGACAGTCTCAAGCTGTCACCCGGGGTAGAGTGCTCTGGAATCACAGCTCACAGCAATCTCCAACTGTTAGGCTTAATTGATTTTCTTGCCTCAGCCTCCCAAGTAGCTGGGACTACAGGTGCCCACTACAACTCCCTCCTATTTTATGGTTGTAGTTGTCATTGTTCTTTGGCAGGCCCAGGCTGGATTTCAACCTATGAGGTCTGGTGTATGTGGCTGGCACCTTAGCCGCTTGAGCTACAGGCACTGAGCCTGCATTACTTAATAATATTATGTCATTGAGTAGTTTAGAGTATTCCTGAGGATAAATTATTTTCTCTGTTGTTGCGATATAATTCTTATTTGATAACTGTCTGTGGCTTAGGATATGCTTATTCATACACACACACAGAGACATACAGGCAGAAGAACCTCTGCAAGTTGACCACTCAAGGGACTGTAACAAACTTGTCAACCTCCAGAGGTGATTAGCATAAGGAACCAGGCCTACTGTACCATGTACACACATGTGGTGCATGTCTGGTCTATGAAAATCAGGTCAAGCTGAGGAGATGGTCAATGTAGGGAGATGGCTCACTATGGAGGTTCTAATGTGTGTGTGTGTATACATATATACTATTTGTGTGTGTGTATAAATATGATATATGTATACACACAAAAAAATTGTGTATATGTGCACACACAAAAAAGTCCATACATATATATGCACACTCAAATAGTATGTATATATACACACACACACACACATATGCACATATGTATACAAACACACACAAATAGTACAGATATATATATCCAACACACAAATAACATAAACGCACACACACAACGTGTCAAGGTTTGCATGCCTGTCTCCATGGTCATGAGCGAACATTTCCCTCCAGGTCTCTGGATGGGTAGCACCACTACCACATTATGGCTGGGAGAAGTTGGAGAGGTCCACATTGTCACTTCAGAATGCTCAGTGGGACAAAGGTGAGCAGGGCATTCTCCAGTCAGTAACCCAGACCAGGGATCCTCTAGTTTGCCGACTGAATGAGGGTCGGCCTTTTCTGAATGACCCTCTTTAAGGGCATTAGGAGGATATCACAACCTCCTCCCTGGATTCTAAAGCTCTCATAACATCACTTATTGTGAGATGGTGATTCACTGTGTTACCTAGGCTGGTGTCAAACTGTTAGACTGAAGTGATCCTCTCACCTCAGCCTCTATGTAGGTGAGATGACAGGTGTGAGTCCGTGTGCTGGGCTGTCACTGAAGCATTTTCCCCTATAGATGGCTCCCTTGGGAGGAATACATGAAGACGGGACTTGTATTCTACTCTCTTGCTGGTTTTACTGTCTGTATCTATGTTTTCACATTCCATTTTATTTTGTGTTCAATCTTCTGTAATTTTAGATTTAAATATTCAGAACTATGTGTTAGAATTTCAACTTATGTAGCAAGTAATTTAGAGAATGAGTAGGAATTCCTGATTCATTAAAAAGCTCACTTGGCTTGGCACCTGTACACAGTGGATACAGCGCCAGCCACATGCACCAAGGTTGGTGGTTTGTAGCCCAGCCCAGGCCCGCTGAACAACAGTAACTACTTCAACAGGAAAATGGCCAGGCATCCTGGTGGCACCTTAGTCACATCTACGTGGAAGGCTGAGGCAGGAGAATCGCTTAAGCCCAAAAGTTGAAGGTTGCTGTGAGCTGTGATGCTACGGCACTCTACCCAGGATGACAGCATCAGGCTCTGTCTCAAATAAATAAATAAAAAAAACAATTTCTTGAAAACTTTCTCTCAAAGAAAGTTTATTTTTGAAAATAAACTTGAAATTTCTAGTTTACTCTGGGCAAACAGAAATCAACAGGATTGTCATCACTTTCCTCAACCTGTATCTAAATGATATCTTAATTTTGCCCAAATGCTTATTTTGAATAGTATGAATAAAAAAATTGTACAAAGTTAATATTTTTATTTTATTTATAAAAGTTTTTTGATTGTTTCTAAAGGGTAAGTTAAACCTTTTCAGTTGTAAAAATAAGAATATATTAATAACATAATAAAAATTATCTTTACTTTTTTCAAATGTTTATTAACTTTTCTGATAAGTATCTCATATTAATAAATCATACATTTCCATGAAATTTTATTAAAAGATGGTACATAAAATATTCAGTATACCTGCTCTCATCCAACAAAATGTTAACTAATATTAACAAAAAATACCTGGGCTCAGTGCCTGTTGTTCAATGGTTAGGGTGCGGGGTTTGGGGGGAGGAGGTGGCGGGTTCAAACCCAGCCCAGGTCTGCTAAACAACAATGACAACTACAATGTCAACAATAAAAATAATAGCCCAGTGTTGTGGCAGGTGCCTGTAGTCCCAGCCACTTGGGAAGCTGAGGCAAGAAAATCGCTTAAGCGTATGAATTTGAGGTTGCTGTGAGCTGTGACATGGCATTCTACTGAGGGTGACAAAAGTGAAACTTTGTTTAAAAAAAAAGAAAAAATACCTGTTTTGGTTCAGTCCACAGTCATAATGGAACATTGTAGTTAAAGAGAACTTTTGTATGAGATGGAGACGATCTCTGTTGCCAGCAGTAGAATGCTATCACATCCATCATCCCAGCTTAGAACATCTTCCAACACATGGGTTCAAGCAATCCTGCTTCAGCCTTCCAAACTCCTGGCTATACTATTGTTCTTTTAGTAGAGATGGGGTCTCACTGTTGCGTAGCCTGGTCTTGAACTCCTGTGGTCCAGCTGTCCTCTTGCCTATTCCTCCTAAAATGCTAGGATTAGATGTGTGAGTGACTGCCCCAGCCACATCTTGGCTTTTATGAATAATGCTGTGATGAATGTGAGTGAGGACGTGTATCTTCCCTGATCTGCGGTACATAGTTAGGATATATACCCAGACGAGAGATTGCTGCATGAAATCTTACTTATTTTTGAGACAGAGTCTCACTATATCCCCCTTGGTAGAGTGCTGTGGAGTCACAGCTCACAGCAACCTCCAACTCTTGGGCTTAAGCAATTCTTTTGCCTCAGCCTCCCAAGTAGCTGGGACTACAGGCCCCTGCCACAATGCCAGGCTATTTTTTTGTTGTAGTTGTAATTGTTGTTTGGCAGGCCTTGGCTGGGTTTGAACCCGCCAGTCCCGGTAGACATGGCTGGTGACCCAGGCACTGAGCTAAAGGTACAGAGCCAAATAATAACTTTAAATTTTAGTTTTCTGAGAAACCTTCAAGCATTTTAATAGAGTCTGCAAAATTTTTCTTCATCAACTGAGCTAGAAGTTTCTAATTTCTATGTATCCTTGACACACATTTTTTAAGGTTCACTGTGATTATGATGTAACATTTCATTGTGATTTTGCTTCACATTTCCCTAAGAATTAGGAGTTTAGGCAGCCTTTGAAATGCTCATTGGCCACTTATAGTTCTTTGAAAAGTGTTAATGAGCTCCTGACATCTACCTAGTTCTGCCCCCTAGAATGTTAAGATTACCGACATGAGCCACTGCTCCAGGCCTGTTTTTAATTTTTCTTTTTTTCTTTAGAGACAGAATCTCACTTTATCACCCTTGGTAGAATGCCGTGGTGTCATAGCTTACAGCAGCCTCCAACTCCTGGGCTAAGGCGATTCTCTTCCCTCAGCCTCTGGAGTAGCTGAGAATACAGGCGCCTGCCACAACACCCCGCTATTTTTTGTTGCAGTTTGGCCAGCCCAGGTTCGAACCCACCACCCTCAGTTTATGGGGCTGTTGCCCTACTCATTGAGCCACAGGCGCCGCCCCTCTTTTTCAACTTTTTAAAGTATGTCACCTCACCTCAGTCAATTTTGTTTGTACTTTTTACCTATACAAAAGTGTATCAAAATTTACCAGACATACATGGATTAAAAAAATGGGAAATTGTAGCTAAATGTTCCATTATTTGCAAAATATTCATTATAAGATTTTCCATCATATTTTTCTGTGTGAAAATGAAGAGATTCAAAATCTAAAATAAAATATCACTTTTTTATCTCTGAGTCACTTTGTCACACTTCTTTTATTATAATTTTGCATGACATTATTCAACTCTGTATACATGAAGACATTGAGAACAAAAGTTAAATATAAATCAACCACATGTCTGGTGAAAATTTCATTTTCTTTCTGTTCATTTGCCTACATGTTTCTTACGTTTGGTTTAGGAATAGTACATTTTCTCTTGGTTGCTGGCCAATGGTTATTTTATCCTGTAGGTGAATTATATGAAAACTCTTTTGTGGGAACAGAGTCTCACTTTGTCATCCTCCATATAGTGGCCTGGTATTATAGCTCACAGCAACCTCAAATACTTCTGATCAAATGATTTTTTGCCCCGAGCCTCCCCTGTGTCTGGGACTACAGGTATCCACCACAATGCCCATCTATTTTTTTGAAGACGAGTGTGGCTCTGGCTTAGACTGGTCTTGAACTCCTGAGCTCAGGCAATGTACGTGCCTTGGTCTCCCAGAGTGTAGGATTTTAGCCATTAACCACTGCGCCCAGCCTACTAACACTGTTTTCAGTTTAACTCATATTTACTGGTGAATAGATATTATATTTATGTAGATTATTTGTGTAATTTAAAGATAATTTTTGAAAGGCCATTTCATTTACCATAAAGTTAACATTTATGTTTATTAGATATGTTAGAAGATTTTCTGATTTTTAGAAGCTGAGTAATACTCTATCATTTTTTATCCTTTTTATATCCTAAATTATATTTCACTATTAGTTTCTTGAGGCCGATGTAGATTTCTTTCACCAAATGGATTATGTGAATAATTCTGCAATAAATATGTGTGCAAATATCTCTTTATTAGAGCATGTACGTGATGATTGTATATCTGTCCTACATTTTTTTCAGTATGTATTTTACATATATTCAAAATAAGAACAGTGAGTTATACTTTCCTAATAAATAAGTCCTTATATTATTATTTCATACTCTTAACCTTTTGTGACCACTTTGACTTAAAGCATATTTTAGGAAATAAGACATGTTTTGACTCAAAATATATTGTCTCTAGCTGGGCGCTCCTGCCATATGTCGATAATGCTATCAATCTGGGAGGCTGAGATGAGAAGATGTTTTGAGCCGAGGAGTCGGAGACCAGCCGGAACAAGAGCAACACCCCATGTCTACTAGAAATAGAAGATAATAGAATATTATTGCAGGCACTTGTAGTGCCAGCTAGTCAGAAGGCTGATTAAGGAGGATTGGTTGAACCTAGAAGTTTCAGGTTGCTGTGAGCTAGGCTGATGACGTGGGACTCTAACCTGGCCCATAGGGTGAGACTGTTTTAACACGTGTGTGTGTATTTACATACAGACACACCCACACACATTTATGTACATATCTTCTTATGATAATCTCCTTTGCTCTCATTTGATTAATATTTGAATTAAATATCTTTCTTCTTCTTTTTTTTTTTTTTTTGAGACAGAACTGAAGCTGTCCCCTAAGTAGTGTGCCGTGGCATCATTCCTCACAGCAGCTTGCAAATTTGGGTTCAAGGGATCCTCTTGCATCAATTTTTTTATTCTTAGTAGAGACAGGGTCTTGCTTTTTGCTGAAGCTGTTCTTGACCCATGAACTAATGCTATCCACCCACCTTGGCCTCCCAGAGTGCTGGGATTACAGCTGTGAGCCACTGCACCCAGCCAAATACCTTTCTGTACTGTCAGTTTTTATTCCATGTTTGTCATTACATGTAAGATGAGTATAAAACATAGAGTTGGATTTTGATTTTTTAAATCCCTATCTTTACTCATTTTATTTTATTTTATTGAGACAGAGTCTCACTTTATTGCCCCTGGTATAGTGCCATGGCATCATAGCTCAAAGCAACCTCAACTTCCTGGGCTGAAGTCATCCTTTTGCCTCAGCCTCTGGAGTTCCTTGTACTTCAGGCACTAGCCAGAACACCCAGCTATTTTCTCTTTTTTTTTGCAGTTTTTGTCTGGAGCTGGATTTGAACCCACCACCTCCAGCATATGGGGCCGGTGCCCTACTCCTTTGAGCCACAGGTGACCACCCATGAGCTACAGGTACCACCCCAGATATTTCCTTATAGACAGGGTCTCTCTCACTTGTTCAGGCTGGTCTTGAACCTGGGAGCTCAAGAAATCCACCTACCTTGGATCCCAAGGGTCCTGGGATTGAAGGCATGAGCCACCGTGCCTGGCCTCCCTATCTTTATTTGTTTGTCATTTCATTGTGAAGTTTAGTCCATAAATTTGTATGTAATTTTTTTTTTCTTTTTGAAACTGAGTCTCAAGCTGTCACCCTGAGTAGAAGGCCATGGTATCATCATAACTCATGACAACCTTCAACTCTTAGTTTCAAGTGATCTTCTTGCCTCAGTTTTTCTATTTTTAGTAGAGACAGGGTCTAAATTTTGCTCAGGCTCATTTGGAATTCAAGGGCTCAAGCAATCCATCTGCCTCAGCTTGTAAGAGTGCTAGAATTACATGCATGAGCCACCCATCAATTTGTGTACACAGTTTTTGAAAGAGAACAAATTACTGTGAATTATTTATATAACTTTTGAAAGAGGTCTTACTGTCGACAATTTTTTTTTTACGTCTGTACTGGATTTTGTTATTGATGTGAAGAATTACATCTTCTTATATTGTAAATATAGACCCATTACCAGAGGTTTACTAAAGACTTTCTCTTTTGTTATTTATTTATTTATTTATTTTGAGACAGAGTCTCACTATGTCGCCTTGTGTAGTGTGCCTTGGTGTCATAGCTCACAGCAACCTCAAACTCTTGTGATCAAGCTATACTCTTGCCTCAGATTTTCTATTTTTAGTACTGATGGAGTCTTGCTCTTGCTCAGGCTGGTCTCAAACCTGTGACCTCAAGGAATCTACCCACTTTGGCCTTCCTGAGTGCTAGGATTACAGACGTGAGCCACCTCACCCTGCCAGCATGTATATACCTTGATAAATAGTTCTTTTTCTTCATTTAGAAGAACAGTTTTGGTGGATACTTTGTATGTGCTTTCAAGTTTTTCGTTTTTTTGGCTCTTTGACTATATCACCAACTCTTTTTTAATGTGGAAGGTTCATGTTGATTAATCCACTAGTGATCTGACAAGAGCATCCTTAGCGATAACACAACTATTTTCTCTTACTGCTTTCAAGATTCTTTCCTTGTGTGTGACTTTCTTTCTTTTTTTTTTTTTTTTTTTTTAGAGACAGAGTCTCATTTCATTGCCCTTAGGAGAGTGTTGTGGTGTCATAGGTCACAGCAACCTTCAACTCCTGGGCTTAGGCGATTCTCTTGCCTCAGCCTCCCGACTAGCTGGTACTATAGGCGTCCACCACAATGCCCAGCTATTTTTTGTTGCAGTTTGGCTGGGGCCAGGTTCAAACCCGCCACCCTCAATATATGGAGCCGGTACCCTAACAACTGAGCAACAGGCCCCGACCTTATGTGTGACTTTCAAATCCTTGATCTTCATCTGTCTTTTCATGGAACTCTTTGTTTCTCCTACCTGAAATATGGTGAGCTTTCTTCATACTTTATTTTTTTTCTTACATTTGAGACTGCTTAGTCATTTTCATTGTTTGCTACCTTCATTTTTTTTTTATTTTACTTAGTTGTATGTATCATTCCTATTTGATGCACTTACCACTATTCAGATAAAGTTTTAGGGTAATTTAGACATCTCTATTTTTTATTGTTAATGCCAGATTTTTTTTTACTTTTTTTGGTTCTATGGATTATGTCCCCCTAAAATTTTGTGTATGTTATAAGCTTTCAGTGATTTGGGAGGATTAGAAAAGCCACCTTTCACAAACTTTGTGATATGGCTGTATCCGGCAAGACTCTGACACACATTGTACTAAGAAAGAGAGAACTGTACATTTAGACAGTGTTTTGACTATGGAAATGTGTAGTTATTTTTTAGTTGAAGCATTTTCCACATGTCCTCTTAAGAGTTTCTGATCACGTGCTAGACTTGAATCTCTCTGTTACATTGGAGTCTCTCTGCTGCTGTAATGATATTTTACCTTTGAATTCAGCATCCCCAGTCTGTCTCACCAACTATAGCACCTTCTCTTTAAGCACTCTCACTGATGGGAGTCAGCAACCTTTCTTTGGAAACATCCTCAAAAGCAAGAAGGATTAACACATGTGTTACTCTTTTTGTTTTGAGAACAAAGCTGGGATTTAGAAGATTACTTCCATTTTCACCATTCTCTTTTAAGATTGCATAAATTCTTCGGTGGCGGTAAATATGACAAAACTTTTTTTATTGTTCTCGGCTCTTTCATTATTATTATTGACAATTTTTTCTTTTATTTTAGAAATATTTTTGTATATATGCCCATACACATTGTATGAATGTATGTGTGTATGTATGTATCTTTTATATATTCATTTATTTCAGCCTAGGTAATTGTCACCCTGGGAAAAGTGCTATGCTGTCATAGGGCACAGCATCCTCAATGTTCTTGGCACAAAGATCTTCTTGCTGAGAGCCTCATGAGTTGTTGGAACTAGAGGCATGTGCCACCGTGCCGGACTAATTTTTCTATTTGTGGTAGAGTTGGGGGGTATCACTATTTTTTTTTCTTTTTTAGACAGAGTCTCAAGCTGTCACCCTGGATAGAGTGCCATGGCATCACAGGTTACAGCAACCTCCAACTTTTGGGCTTAAGCGATTCTCTTGCCACAGCCAGGAGTAGCTGGGATTACATTTACCCACTACAATTCCTGGCTAGTTTTTGGTTATCGTTGTTTGGCAGACTGGGGCTGTATTCGAACCTTACATCTCCAGTGTATGTGCTGGCACCTTAGTGGCTTGAGCTACAGGCACCAATCCACATGGGGTCTCACTTTTGCTCAGGTTGATCTCAAACACCTGTGCTCAAGTGAGCCATTCACCTCAGTGTCCCAAACACCTGTGCTCAAGTGATCCATTCACCTCTGAGTTCTAGGATTAAATACATGAGTCAATGCCCTGCCTCTACATTATCTCTACAACTTCTGCTTACCTGTTGTGCTGCATATTCTTACCTGGTTTTCAGAATTCTCCAAAATGCAGTGTATACATTCAACATTTATTTATCTTTAAGATATTTGGTGCCTCTGTACTGTATTATGGCATCTTCCTAATGTTCTTGACATGATTTTGCATATACAATGTGTAATGTATATTTACTAATTTCTGATAAAAAATGAGGGACTAAAATTTTTATTGTTTAAATTTCTTTCAGCTCTAATTATTCTACCCAAGACCATTTGGAAGAGCGGGGCTCAAATATTTTGTTTCTGGAGATGATCCTGAGCAGATATCAAAGAATTTAAACATTACAAAAGAGTGGAAATGTGTGTATGAGTGTAAACAGCAGAAAGTATGTTACAGTCGACTTGATGAATGTTTAACAGCTACCCATGGCAAAGTCTTCCAATGTAGCAAATGTTTGAATGTCTTCAGACAGTTGTCAAATCTAAATAGACATAACATGATATGTACCTTAGAGAAAACTTTTAAAGGTAAAAAGTATGGGAAAACTTCTAAGCTCTGCTCACATATCACAGAACATATGATGACAAATACTGGAGAAAAACAATACAAATGCAAAGGAGGTGGCCGAGTCTTCCAGTCTTCCTCAAGACTCCATACTGTAGACAAACTCAACAAGTATGAAAATGATGGCAAATGTCCTAGCCACAAATCAAAGTATTGTAACCATAAGATTTTGAATACTGGAGAAAAACTCTACAAATATAAAGAATGTGACAAACTTACCAAGCAGTACTTACACATTTATGGCCATAAAAAAATTTATTCCAGAGAGAAAGGCTACAAATGTCAAGACTGTGGCAAAGCCTTTAAATATTACTCAAGCCTTTCTGTGCATAAAGTATTTCATTCTGGAGGGAAACTGTACAAATGTGAAGAATGTGGCAAAGCCTTTATCAGGCACTCACTTCTCTCTAGACATCAAAGAATTCATTCAGGCGGGAAACCTTACAAATATCAAGAGTCTGCCAAAGCCTTTAACCAGTACTCAAGACCCTGTGTACATCAAAGAATTCACTCTGGAGAGAAACCCTACAAATGTGAAGAATGTGGCAGAGCCTTTATTATTAGTTCATCCCTTACTAAACATAAAAGTATTCACTCTGGAGAGAGACTCTACAAATATGAAGAAGGTGGCAAAGCCTTTAACTGGCACTCACACCTTTCTGAACCTCAAAGAATTCACTCTGGAGAGAAACCCTATAAATGTTAAGAATGTGGCAAAGCCTTTAATGCATATTCATGGCTCTCTAGACATCAAAGAATTTACTCTGGGATGAAACTCTACAAATGTCAAGAGTGTGGTAAAACCTTTGACCGGTACTCAAACTTTTCGGTACATCAAATAATTCACTCTGGAGAGAAACCCTACAAATGTCAAGAATGTGGCAAAGTCTTTTCCCAGTACTCAGGCCTTTATGTACATCTAAGAATTCGCTCTGGAGAGAAACCCTACAAATGTCAAGAATGTGGCAAAGCCTTTTCCCAGCACTCATGCCTTTCTGTACATCAAAGAATTCATTCTGGAGGGAAACCCTACAAATATCAGGAATGTGGCAAAGCCTATACCTTTCTGGACATCAAAGAATTCACACTGAATAGAAACCCTACAAATGTGAAGAATGTGCCAAAGCCTTTAACCAGCACTCATACCTTTCTTTTATTATTTTTTTTTTTCTTGAGACAGAGCTCCAAGCTTTCACCCTGGGTAGAGTGCTTTGGCATCACTGCTCACAGCAACCTCCAATCCTGGACTTAAACAACTCTCCTACATCAGCTTCCCACGTAGCTGGGACCACAGGTGCCTGCCACAACGTCTGGCTACTTTTTGGTTGCAGCCAACATTGTCCTTTGGCAAGCCCGGGCTAAATTGGAACCTGCCAGCTCAGATGTATGTGGCTGGCGCCTTAGCCATTTGAGCCACAGGTGCCCAGCCCAGCACTCATACCTTTCTGAACACGAAAGAATTCACTCTGGGCTACACCTGTGGCTCAAGGGAGCAGGGCGCTGGCCCCATATACCAGAGGTGGTGGGTTCACACCCAGACCTGGCAAAAAAATAGAATTCACTCTGGGGAGAAACCCTACAAAAGTCAAGAGTGTGACAAAACCTTACCTGGCACTCATACCTTTCTGTACATCTAAGAATGCACTCTGGAGAGAAACCCTACAAATGTCAAGTATGTGCCAAAGCCTTTAATGTTTAGTTCAACCCTTACTAAACAAAACAATTCACTCTACAGTAGTGGTTCTCAACTTTTCTAATGCCAAGGCCCTTTAAATACAGTTCCTGTGGGTTGCAACTCACAGTTTGAGAACCTAGAGAAACCCTACGAATGTGAAGAATGTGGCAAAGCCTTTAACCATTACTAAAGGTTTTCTTTTTTTTTTTTGGTAGAGACCGAGTCTCACTGTACCACCCTCGGGTATAGTGCCATGGCGTCACACGGCTCACAGCAACCTCTAACTCTTGGGCTTACGTGATTCTCTTGCCTCAGCCTCCCGAGCAGCTGGGACTACGGGCGCCCACCACATCACCTGGCTATTTTTTTTGTTACAGTTTGGCCGGGGCTGGGTTTGAACCCGCCATCCTCAGCATATGGGGCTGGCGCCCTACTCACAGAGCCACAAGCGCCGCCCACTAAAGCCTTTCTGTACATCATAGAGTTCACTCTGGAGAGAAACCCTATAAATGTCAAGAATTTGGCAAGGGTGGTGCCTGCGGCTCAAAGGATTAGGGCACCGGCCCCATATACTGAAAATGGTGGGTTCAAACCTAGCCCCGGCCAAAAACTGCAAAAAATAAAAAATAAAATAATGATAATAATAAAGAGGAGAATAAGTATTTTAAAAAAAGAATATGGCAAAATATTTTTATTTATTTTTACTTATTTTTTTTTCTTTTTTGCCTTTTTTTGCCCTGGCTGGATTTGAACCCACCATCTTCCAGCATATGGGGCTGGTGCCCTACTCCTTTGAGCCACATGTGCCACCAGTTGCAAAACTGTTAACCAGTACTCAAGCCTTTCTGTACATAAAAGAATTCACTCTGGAGAGAAACCCTACAAATGTGAAGAATATGGCAAAGCCTTTACTCAGCACTCACACCTTTCTGAACAGTAAAGAATTCACTATGGTGAGAAACCGTACAAATGTCAAAAATGTGGCAAAGCCTTTAACTGGTACTCACGCCTTTCTGAACATCGAAGAATTTCCTCTGGACATAAACCTTACAAATTTAAAAAATGTGTTAAAGCCTTTTAATGTAGGTCAACTAACAGTATACAAGAAAGAATTTGTTGTGGAGTGAAAGTCTAGAAATGTAAAAAATGTGGCAAAGCCTTTAATTCATTTGTGAACCCTTCTAAACATTTATGAATTTATTCTGGAGAGAAACCTTATAAATATGTACAGTAGGCAAACTCTAACTCACATTCAATCCTCATTGTACAAAGAAGAAATCAAACAGGAGAGAAACCCTCCATATGAAGACTGTGGCATTGCCTTTACCTGGTGTTCATAGGTGCTAAGCATAAAAGAACTCAAACTGGTCAGAAATTCTACAAGTGTGAACAGTGTGGCAATGACTTTAACCAGAGTTCAAACCTTACTACACATAGACATTTATATTAGAGAGAAATATTACAAATGTGAATAATGTGGCAAAGGTTTTCAGTGGTCCTCAGTCTTATTTAACATAAGAGAAATCATAGCAGAGAAAAATGGTAACAATGTGAAGATGTGGCAAAGCCTCATTCCAGTAGGCACTGTTTTCCGTACACAACAGAATTCATGTTGAAGAAAAACTCTACAAATGTGAAGAGATTGACAGCTGTTTAATCCTTAAACCATTGTATAAATAAAAAAATTATAACACAGAAATTTCCTACAAATGATAAGTGTCTAATCCTATAACCAGTGCTCATTTCGGTACATAAGAGAATCGATAGAGAAATACTACATATGTTAAGACTGTGACAATATTGGGCGGCACCTGGGACTCAGTGAGTAGAGCACTGGCCCCATATATCAAAGGTGGTGGGTTCAAACCTGGCCACGGCCAAACTGCAAACAAAAATTGCTGAGCATTGTGGCAGGCCCCTGTAGTCCCAGCTACTTGGGAGGCTGAGGCAAGAGAATCACTTAAGCTCAGGAGTTGAAGGTTGCTGTGAGCTGTGACACCATGGCACTCTACCAAGGCCTATAAAGTGAGACTATGTCTCTAGAAAAAAAAAAAAGAGTTTGACAGTATCTTTAAATATATCTCATGCTTTTCCAATTCTAATTCAAATGGAAGAAATACTCTACAAATGTCAGTCATGCCTCAGAGCCTTAAAGTTGCATTTATCCTTTTAGGTAGGGCTAAGGAGAGCCAGGGGGAGATGATAGGAGATCCTTTGTCCATAATTTAAGAGGAACAAATTGAGCACCAGGGACTTGCAAGAAACAAAACTTGACATTTCAAGAAGGCTTCCCAAAATTGAACTCATGTTTGTTCTACAAAAATGAGTCTCAGAGTTAGAAAGGCTACAATGTGGAGATATGGCCAACGCCACAAAAAAGGGGTCTTTGGAGTGGGCATACAAGTAAGATGACAGTAGGCTCAAATGACCGATTTTCATTAACATAGTACAATTTACACCGGTTCTATCATACTCTACAATTACAATGATAAATAGTGTCCATTAATTACAGGTATGGAAATGGGAGGACTCCATTCTGGAAGTTTTCCCCATTTCCAAGAAATATCATGAATATTTTACCCCCATGCCACTAACCTACGATTGGAAAATCTGTGTAAGGGGAAACATCTTGCTAATCCCAGGGTCTTTGCAACTTGAAAATATAGATGTGCTCCTTTTCTGGAGTGTACAGTCCTTTATAAACTGTGCCCTTTTGCAAAGTTGTATATACTTATTCTGCTCATTTGTTTCACTGTCTTGGTTGTAATACTGTTCTTTGGCACCTGGAATAAAAAATGGAACACAAACCCCACCTCTGGTCCCCTAATATGACATTTTGTTGTTACTATCTGGGAGGAAAATATATATCCTCAACAAGATAAGCTAATGCAACAATAGACATACTAAATTCCCTCTGCCTGTTGGATATTACTTATTACTCCTACATCTCTCTCACTCTCTTCACTTCCAGGTAATGTAGTTTCTTTCCTGCCCCTGCTTCATCTGCTTTTTCTTCTTCACCTTGACAATGCACTTCATCTCCCAGTTAGAGCTGACATTCAAAAGCTTAAAAAGGGGTCTCAGGCCCCACATGCAGAATGTTAAACCAGATATTAAGGTATTGATAACCAGAATGGGGATGAGTAGACTGTGAGAGAAATCTAGGCCATAAGCAGATTTTTTTTTTTTTTAAGATAGAATCTCAGCTGTCCCCCTAGATAGAATACCATGGCATCACAGCTCACAGCAACCTGGAACTCGTGGGCTTAAGCGATTCTCTTGCCTCAGCCTCCCAAGTAGCTGGAACTACTGGTGCCCACCACAATGCCTGGCTTTTTTTTTTTTTTTTTTCTGCTTGGAGTTGTTCTTTTTGTTTGGCAGGCCCAGGCTGGATTCGAACCCTTCAGCTCTGCTATATGCCACTAGAGCTACAGGCACTGATCCCCATTAGCAGATCTTAAGAGCAGAAGGAAGATTTTCAAATGGTTACTATCACTAGGGAAGAAGTTTTTCCGGCACTGAGTTCCCATAGAGGTTTAAGCAAGAAGACACCAGGCCTGAGCCCTTCCCAGTCTTGGCTCCTAGAGTAAGAAATGGCTCGGGAAGGGGCCTATGCAGGAACTATGCTCTCTCTATTAGAGCGGTGTAGTGGAAGTGACATTGTCTTTTCCTGGAGATAGAGAATTGCATTCACCATCCCAGCGGTTCTCAACCTGTGGGTCATGACCCTTTGTAACAATGAAAATACATCGCAGCATTAGGAAGGTTAAGAACCACTGTACACCCTGTGAAATCCCTGAACCAGCACTGACCCCTTGAAACTCTCTCAGTCTGATGGACAAACTGCAACTTTAGAACAAGCTCATCTGGGAAGGCTGAGTGTTAGCAAGCTGTCTCTCTCTGTCATAGTAAACAAATGGGTGTGCATAACATTAGAGCCTCTCCTATGCTCTCCCTGAACATTCAGGGCCTCTGTTTCCCTCTCCTCAAAATGGAAGGTGAAATGCAAATTCTTGTGATCCGTAAAGTCCCTCTGCTCACTGCTTGATGTTTAACCCTTTTGATGTTTTTCAACTGCCCTAACCCATTGTTTGGATGAAGTCTCCTCTTTAGGCTACAGACCTAAATCCTTTAAATCCACAGGCCTCCTTTCTCACGTCTTTATGAAGAAAAGACTTAACTAGGATGCAATTTTATTTCAAAGTAGAAAAAAGAGAAGCAAGAAGGATCCAAAATGTAAAAGTGAAATGTGAAGAAAGTCATGACTATGAAAAACAATGGGTCAAAAGGAACTTTAAAGGGTAAGGGAATAATTTTGTCTAGGACAAAAACTGATATAGCAATGTTTGTTCTAAAATAAGTCATGGTTTAATAGGAAAATTATGGAATAAACACAGGACTTCAGCATGTCAAAAATAGTCTATGTAAGGCATGATATTTGCAAAGGTGGATTTATCAACATTTTGTATGTCAACAAGTTGGTCTAATTAAAAGGGAATCTAATTAAAACAACAAATTGGTCTGGGGACCGTGGGTCAGGCCTGTAATTCTGCCACTCTGGGAGGCAAAGTTGTCTGGATTGCTCGAACTTATGAGTTCCAGACCGGACAGAACACAACCAAGAACCCATCTCTAACAAAAATAGAAATCCTAAGGCAAGAGGATCTCTTGATCCTAGGAGTTAGAGGTGCTGTGAACTATAATGCCACAGCACTCTAACCAGCATGACAGCTTGAGATTCTGTCTTAAATAAATAAAAATGAAAAAATAAGACTACAAAGTGTTCTTTTTGTTATGAGACCTTATTTAAAACCTCTTCAGATTGCTCTGTACATATTGAAACTGGCAAATAAATTGCATCAATTATTCAGCATCAATGGAGTGAAAATAAATCTCCCTGCCTATATGTTCTTCTGCCTGCCTGCAGCTGTATTTGATTAGTTATGGGTGTTGAGATCAAGATTATTAAGCTGTTATCGCTACTCAAGATTTGATTTGAAACAAAAGAAAGAAAAAAAGGAGCCAACTTTATCCTTTAAAATACCACTCTTTTTCTCAACTGCCTGACATTTTTCCTCGTTCCTCTGTGTCTTTAATTCACTGGTCACACTTCTTGGATTTTTGTTGCTAAGCTAAGCTGACAGAACATGTACATGTAACTTCTGCCACACTTGAACAACAACATATTATTTTCTTTTCTTTTTCTTTTTATTTATTTTTTTATTAAATCATAACTGTATACATTGATATGATCATGGGGCATCATACATTCGCTTCATACACCATTTGACACATTTTCATCACAATGGTTAACATAGCCTTCCTGGCATTATCTCAGTTACTGTGCCAAAACATTTACATTCTACATTTACCAAGTTTCGCAAATACCCCTGTAAGATGCACCACAGGTATGATCCCACCGATCCTCCACCCTCTACCCACCCCCCCTCCCTCCCCTCCCTTTCCCACTTCCCCCTATTATTTTCTTTCACAAATGTGTACTCTGGCCACACTGCACCATTTCTGGTTGTGGGATAAACTGGGGATTCCATGCCCTTATTGAGTTGTGACATTCTCAATTAAATAATGTTTTTGGAGTAGATTTTTCACCTACTGTATCACTAGTCTTTTATAAACCTACAGCCTTGCTTTCTCTTGGCTTTATGAAAGCTCTCATTAGTCACCTCTCAACTGAAGGCAAATGGTCTGATAAACCTTTTCACAGACTCCCTGAGAAAGATCCAGGAAGACACTCCAGACTCCTCTCAGGGTGAATCAATGCGCAGTCCTTTCACTGTGGTCACGGGTAAGAATCAGAGCAGATAGGGATGTCATCTCTGAGCAAGAAGACTGGGTGAGGCAAAGGTGAAACAGAGGTGTCCAACCACAGGTAGGTATAAAACTTAGGTATTGAGGGTAGGAAGTGGTTAGATATTTGTTAACAGATGCCTCCTGCACCTGGAATCTGGCATTGTGATTCTGGGTGGGAAAATGCAGGACCTGAGAACTCTGGCCACCTGAGATGGACACGGCATTGTCCACAGGTATTGTCCATGACAATGATGCCTTTCTGAACAGCAATAATTTGCCTCAATGTCTGTAGGGATTGCCTTACCTAATGGGTGGTCTACCCTTTCTTCTCTGCCTGTGCAAAGCTGTGGGACAAGACTTTCTAACAAATGCTAGGGCTGCATATTTAGTGCTTCATACTGCACTCTCTCCTATGACTAAACAACCTAGCTCTGTAGCAGGAGTGACAGGACAGCTGGAACACAAATTCTTTCTTAAACCTCTTACACGCTGGGTTGGAGAAAAAGAGATGACTCACTGGTTAATTCAGATGCTTGATTTCCTTGTTGTCTCTCTGGGGAGAGTCTTGTCTAAATTATGTACTCAGATCACCTTTTGTTCAGAAAACAATAGCCTTCCAATGAAGGTACAACAGGACCATGTCTTGTAGGTGCTACTCCAGCATCTGGAGGCTGAGGACAAATGATCAGAAGAAATCAACATCCAGGTAAACTTCTCTGACTGGGAAGAGGATACTCCTAGGATCACCCCAGCCCTCAGGATCACCCCAGTTGAGGCCCACTTAAAATCAGAAGCTCAAACACCATAAAAAAGTCCATAGTTTTGAAGCATGAAGCAATAATAGATATAGCCCCTTTGATTAACAACTTCATGATATGTGGACCTAGAAGGCTTGGTGAATCTTTATATATAATCTTTATATAAAATCTCCCTATTTTTTTATTTTTTATATTTTGGAGGGGACAGTCTCACTTGGTAACCCTCAGTAGAGTGCTGTGGCATCACAGCTCACACCAACATCAATATATTGGGATAAATCAATTTTCTTACCTCAGCCTCCCAAGTAGCTGGGACTACTGATGCCGGCCACACATCCAGCTATTTTTTAGAGATGAGGTCAAGCTCTGGCTTAGGCTTATCTTGAACCTATGAGCTCAATTTATCCACCTCATCCTCCCAAGTGTTGGGATGACAGGTGTGAGCCAACACACCAGATGAACACCCCATTTTTTTCATTGAAATACCTGAGGGGGTGGCTCCTGTGTCTCCGTGGGTAGGGAACCGGCCCCAAATACAAAGGGTGGCAGGTTAGAACCCGGCTCTGGATAAAAAGGAGGAGGATAACTTTGCTTTTGTATTTCTAACATAGCATAGGGCTGGTTAAACCAGTAGTGACAACTGCAACAAAAAATAGCCGGGCATTGTGGTGGGCGCCAGTAGTCCCAGCTACTTGGGAGGCTGAGGCAAGAGAATCATTTAAGCCCAGAAAGTTGACATTGCTGTGAGCTATGATGCTACAGTACTTTACTAAGGGTGACAAAGAGAGACTCTGTCTCAAAAAAATGAAAAATTTCTCAGGGGCACATGACAACTGGGTATGTGAAAGTGCCAGCAAGAAGGAGAAGACAGCAAACTTCACGATAGAAAGTCACAGGTTTTAACTTCACTCTGTCTATAAATAAGACTGGTGTTTTTCATCTTCTGTAGTAGTAACACATACAAATTGTTTCCACCTGAATGGTCAGGATGCTGTAGACTTAGTTATCTGACCCCTCTGTTACCAAGTACTCCATTGTAAATGCCAGTAAAATTACAAACTTGGCCTCTTCTCTTTTGTTCATAAGATGGTACTTTAAAGACATACAAAATGTGACATTATAAGAAATGCCCTGGGATATGTAGGGATCATGGCAAAACCTGCATTTTTCTTTTAGTTGCTTCATGAAAAGATTGACTCACAATTGTGGTAGTTTTTTCTAAGTTTTTTTTGTGTGTGTTTTTGTAATTGTGGTAGATTAATAAGAGTGAGGTTGGGTGGCGCCCATAGCACAGTGGGTAGGGCAGCAGCCACATACACTGAGACTGGCAGGTTCGAACCCAGCCTGGGCCAGTTAAAACAATGTGAAAAAAAAAAAAAAAACCAACTGGGCATTATGGGAGGTACCTGTAGTCCCCACTACTTGGGAGGCTGAGGGAAGGGAATCGCTTGAGCCCAAGTGTTGGAGGTGACTGTGAGCTGTAACACCATGACAATCCACCCAGGGACACAGCTTGAGAATTTGTCTAAAAATAAATAAGAAAAACTTTTAATTCTAAATACCATGTGTATGGGAGGAAGCACATGAATGATTACACATAGATTGGGTGATGATCAGAGACTTTTATAGATGCCTTTTGGAAGTGGAGAGAGAATGTGGAAAGTTTAAGTGCAACAAGTAGTTGCTGGGGGAGACTGTGTGTATATGGGTGGAAACATTTATTGGCAGATTAACCTCAGAGACAGGTATTCTCCTTCAAATGACCTTGGGGCTAGATTTATTAGCATGTAATAAGGAAGTCAGAAACCCCTTTTGATTCCCAAAAAGGTTTTATGGAGATATTAAAAAGGCCTCTTCCAATGCTTCCTGATCATGACTGACTTTTATTGTATTTTTGTTATTGTTTGTTTTTTAGAGACACAGTCACTTTAAAACCCTTGGTAGAATGCCGGGGCATCACAGCTCAGCAACCTCCAACTCCTGGGTTTAGGCAATTCTCTTGCCTCAGCCTGCCAAGGAGCTGGAACTACAGGCACCAGCCATCAGGCCCACCTATTTTTTATTGCAGTTTGTCTGGGGCTGGGTTTGAACTGGCCACCCTTGGTATATGGGGCTGGCGCCCTACCCACTAAGCCACAGGTGCACCCCCTTAACTGGCCTTTAATTGAAAATATTCTTTATACCAAGTGTTAGGCCTAAGTGGGCCTAGGCTAAAGCAGATAAGTGTCAGGCCTAGGCTATAATGGAAAAATATCAGTTAACTCCCGGAAAATTTTAAGAAAAGAAATGAAATAAGTCTAGTTCACCCCCAAGATAAATAAGAAAGTACTAATTGTTTTCTTACTTGTAGTTCACTCCCAGTTTTTTGCTTGGCTAACTCCCTGGGAAATGAAACAACTGTCCTCAGAACGACCTTTAAACAATACCAGGTGGAGAAAATATTGAGACAAAAATGTATGAAACTGATTTGTATATGTGGTGTATAGCATAACTAACTAACCCCCAAATTCTGCTTCTGTACAATGCTTGCTTGCTATCCTACCCGGATGCACCTGGATAGCCTGCATGCCAACCAGGATGCAGAACAAGCCTTAAAAACCCAACCCCTTAAACACTCGGGGCTGCTCTCAGAAATAACTTGGGACACTGAGGTTGTCACCAAGCGGTTCTTCAATAAAGGAATGAGTTCAAGTTGTTTGGCAGTGTGGTCTTTGTCAAACTCCTGGGCACAACACAAGGAGTCATATTTTGGGGTGAAATTTCCTTAGCTCCTTCATTTCCCTCAACTGGAATTTCCCTAGAAGTTTCACACCTTAAGAGCTGAGTTGGCACCTAGGGAGAGGGAGAGTGGGTTAGTAATCTAGTCATAATATGTTTGAAAAGAGATACAAGAACATAATTTAGGATGAAAAATAAATAAGCAGAAAAGAACAGATCTGAGCCCATTTCCCCCCAGCCCATTAAACTTGTCTCTTATTCCTGGGAATAGGTCAGCCCAATGGAATGGTTTTATTAATTTGGTGAAGAATATTTATCTTGTTCTTTAAGAGATGTAGATGAGTCTTCATTTGCCCTGACTGATTTACATAAACACAATATTTTTCTCCAATAACAGTATAAGCTCTTTCATGTTGAGTAGTCAAAGCATCTAGGTTGTGTTGGTTTAGAATTACAACAGGTGCCAGGCTATTAAGCTCTGGTTGAAGTGGTCCCAGTGCTTGCATGGTGATGTTGAGCTCTTGTTCTATTACTACAGAGAGATTCATGACTCCTCTTTCAATTTTGTAAGTTCCAAGTGTTGGGAAAAGGATTTTGATAATTCAAAAGAACTCTGAATTATTATATAGAAGGGGATTTCTTATAATAGTGCATTTCGTATGTTTATAAGGTACTACCTTCTGAACAAAAATAGCCCAAGTTTGTCATTTGGCATTTAAAGTGGAGTACTTGGTAACAGAGGGTGTCACATAACCAAATCCATAGCATCTTGACCATTGGGGTGGGAACCATTTGTATACTTTATTACCTCACAAGATAAAAAGAGCAGAGCTATAGACAGAGTCAGGTTAGAACTTGTGACCTTCCAGCCTGGAGTTTGCTGTGTCTTCTCTTCACTGGCACTTTCACATATCTGGTTGTCATGGATCTCTGAGCAAAGATGGTTTTTAATTTTTCACATAAGTTTTTCTATGTTCAGTTGTCTTTCCATCTGGTGAAGCAGTATGTTTTTTATTCTTTGGCGGTGGATACTACATTACACATCTGTTTTTCAGATTGGTTTCATCAGGCACTCATATTAACAGAAATAAAAATAAATTCAAGTTCCTTTATATGATCAAGATGTTGGAATAACCAGCAATCACACTGAGTAGTTAGTGTGGCCAGAGTTTGAAAGACTGATGTAAAGGGTTGACGGGTCGGGTGGTGCCTGTGGCTCAGTGAGTAGGGGGCTGGCCCCAGATTCCGAGGGGGGCAAGTTCAAACCTGGCCCTGGCCACACTGCAAAAAAAAAAAAAAAAAAAAATACCCAGGTGTTTTGGTGGGCGCCTGTAATCCCAGCTACTCGGGAGGCTGAGGCAAGAGAATTGGAGCTGGAGGTTGCTGAGCTGTGATGCTATGGCATTCCATGGATGGTGACAAAGTAAAACTCTGTCTCTAAAAAAAAAAGAAAAGAAAAGAAAAAAGAGCGTGCCGAGTCTGTGCCTGAACTGCTGGAAAAGAAGTAGGTCTAGTAAGCGTAAGGTCTAGTAAGTAGGTCTAGTAAGCTCTTCTTGAAAGAAGAGCTATAGTGGAAGATAAAAGGGATAATGGATTAGATTGAGGCAAAAATTGAGTGAAAATCGCTCGGCATTTAATGTGTTTTATTTCTAAAAGTGGGGTGTGCTTAAATGAAGAAGTCAGTAAATGTTATTATTGCGGTTTTTAAATGGTAAGGAATCTATATATAAATGAGGTTACTTACTTCTCTTTTCTTTTCTTTTCTTTTTTTTTTTTGAGACAGAGTGTCACTATGTTGCCTGTGGTTGGGTTCTGTGGCATTATAGCTCACAGCAAACTTAAACTCTAGGACTGAAGCAATTCTCCTGCCTCAGACTCCCAAGTAGCTGGTACTACAGGCTTCAGCCACAAAGCCTAGCTAATTTGTTCTTGTTGTTGTCGCAGTTGTTGTTTAGCAGGCTCAGGTCGGGTTCAAACCCACCTGCCTTGGTGTATGTGGCTGGTGCCCACTGAGCTACAGGCACCAAGCCATAAATTAGGTTTCTTGATTTGTGATCTTGACAAAAGCTGTCTACTTCATGCAGTTGACTACTTCAGGGGCCTGAGGTCTTTACTTTCATTTCACCTCCTGTATGGGTCATCCTTTAATTCTCATTGTAGTTTGCCATGGCTGACAGGAATTCAGGATTTCTTTTTCATTTTCGTGACAGCACAGATGATTGCTTAAGAGTATTTTATAAAGGCATCCTAAATAACGTGAGGGCACATGTCTTCTAAGATCGTTGATGTCCATGTGATCTCTTGATCAAACAGGCTGACAAGACCTATCAGTTGGTGGAGGCCATGTTCTAGTCACCTGTTGATAATATACTTCAAGCATATTAGTATCTCTATGTAGCTAGTCACCATACAGAACTGTTCATTTAAATCCCCATGGCGTGGCTTGGTGCCTGTAGCTCAAGCAGCTAAGGTGCCAGCCACAAACACCAGAGCTGGTGGGTTCAAATCCAGCCCAGGCCTGCCAAACAACAACCAAAAAATAGCCAGGTGTTGTGGTGGGTGCCTGTAGTCTCAGCTACTTGGGAGGCCAAGGCAAGAGAATCACTTAAGCTCAAGAGTTGGAAGTTGCTGTGAGCTGCGATGCCACAGTACTCTGCCCAGAGTGACAGCTAGAGTCTCTGTCTCAAAAAAAATAAAAATAAAAATAATAAAGATAAATCCCCATGGTTGGCTCAAAATCTGTAGCTAAGCAGCTAGGGTGCCAGCCACATACACCAGAGCTGGCAGTTTTCAACCCAGCCCGGGCCTGCCAAACAACAATAACAACTAAAACAAACAAACAACAACAACAACAAAAAAAAGAAAATAGCTTGGCGTTCTGGCAGGCACCTGTAGTCACAGCTACTTGGGAGGCTGAGGCAAAAGAATCATTTAAGCCCATGAGTAAAAGGTTGCTGTGAGCTGTGATGCCAGAGCACTCTACTGAGAGTAACATAGTGAAACTCCATCTCAAATAAATAAATAAATAAATAAATCCCCATGGTGTTTAGTCAGTACAAAAATAGTTTTATATGTGCCAGGTAGGCATGGGATGACAGAAAACTGTTTATTAAGGGGTTAACCTATGTCTTTGTGTGTGTGAGACAGAGTTTCACTTTGTCACCCTTAGTAGAGTGCTATAGTGTCATAGCTCACAGCAACCTTAGAGTCTTGGTTTCAAATGATCCTTTAGCTTCAGCCCAAGTAGCTGGGACTACCATGACACCCAGCTAATTGCTTTTATTTTTTGTTTATTTATTTATTTTTTAGAGACAGAGTCTCACTGTACCGCCCTCGGGTAGAGTGCCATGGCGTCACACGGCTCACAGAAACCTCTAACTCTTGGGCTTATGCCATTCTCTTGCCTCAGCCTCCCGAGCAGCTGGGACTACAGGCGCCTGCCACACGCCCGGCTATTAATTGTTTTTATTTTTAGTAGAGACAGGTCTGCTTTAGACCATACTGGTCTCAAACTCCTGAGCTCCAGCAATCCACCCGCCTCTACCAGGGTGAGCCACCACACCTGGCCCCTAAACCATGTCTTTTAATTGGAGTATTCCAGATTTCATAAGGGCCAAAGGTAATGCTTCTGGTTACTTAAGTTCAGTATTTTGACATATTTTTTTCAAAATCATTTTTATTTTTAGATTTTTACATAACTTATTTGTCCGGAGAATTGAGTATGACCTGGGGTATAAAATTTAAATATATACCCTAGAGTCATGGTAAGCAAGTGGTTTTTTTTTTCTTTTATTTATTTATTTATTTATTTATTTATTTATTTTTATTATTTTTTTTTATTGTTGGGGATTCATTGAGGGTACAATAAGCCAGTTACACTGATTGCAATTGTTAGGTAAAGTCCCTCTTGCAATCATGTCTTGTCGGTAAGCAAGTGGTTTAAAATGAGTCCCCTGATTTGATTCAATGCATAAAGAAATATGAAAACATGAGAATTTCAGTTACTAGTTTTTTTAACCACTCTTGTAGCATCAGGACATCTAGTTAAACAACATTTAGTCTATTCATTAAACAATAAAGAGTGAGAAAAGGGAGGCTCCTGTGGCCTAGTGGGTAGGGCACCTGCTCCATATACCAAGGGTGGCAGATTCAAACCCGGCCCCAGCCAAACTGGAACAAAAAAATAGCCAGGCATTGTGGCGGGCACCTGTAGTCCCAGCCACTTTGGAGGCTGAGGCAAGAGAATCAATCACCTAAGCCCAGGAGTTGAAGGTTGCTGTGAGCTGCGATGCCACAGTACTCTACCAAGGGTGATAAAGTTACACTCTGTCTCTACAAAAAAATAAAAAAAAAAAAAAGAGTGAGAAAGGATTAAATCTGGAAGTAAATCTGTAAAGTCAATTTGTAGTGTCAAAAATGGATAGTTTTGGAGGAGCAATTTCCGCCAGAGATTTGATGAGACTTATAAACAATGCACTGGGAAATAACTTGGTTAAAGATATTGTAGATCCCAGGACAATACGAAATTTCTGTTTCTCTCTCTCTGTCTCTCTCTCTATATATATATCTTTTTCTTAATCATCCTCCATTTGCACGTATTTTCATATGTTGGGAGATAAGTGCAAGTTAAAAAAGTAAAAGAAAATGGGACAAGAGAGTCTGCATAGCTTAATATGCAAGTCATCTCATATTATAGATTTAATAGTTTTTATAAAGAATTTTTATTCATTGGCTTTTTTTTTCTTTTTTTTGAGACAGAATTTCCAGCTGTCACCCTGGAAAGTGTTCCGTGGTGTTATAGCTTATAGCAACCTCCAATTCTTTGGCTCAAGTGATTGTATTGCCTTAGTTTTTCTATTTTTAGTAGAGATGTGTCTTGCTCTTGCTCAGGCCTGGTTGCTAACTCATGAATTCAATGAATGGGGCCACCTTGCCTTTGCAGAGGGCTAGCATTATAGGTGTCAGCCACTGCACCTGGCCTTCACTGGCTTTTAAATATTACTTAAAAAAATACAGACTTTACTTTTTATTTTATTTTATTTTATTTTTTTGAGACAGAGTCTCACTATGTTGTCCTCAGTAGAGTGCGGTGATGTCACAGCTCACTACAACCTCAGATTCTTGGGCTTAAACGATTGTCTTGCCTCAGCCTCCCAAGTAAACAGAATTTTTTGCAAATTTCTGAAACTTGGTGTTCATATTTTATGAAGTATATTTAACCACTATTTATTTGGTTTTACTTAATGTAGACATTTGAGGCTTCTAACTAAATTTAATAATTTAATTATCAAATTTAATTTTATTTTAGATGTATTTTAGTTTCTGTTACTATTTAAGACAGGATTAAAATTCTGTTGAAAAAAAACCCCAAGAGTTTAAAACATAAATCTGTGGTATCTTGGAATCTGAGGCAGAACTTACCAAAAAGCTTTAGTTGGAGTGAGACAGTGAACAGGTTGTCAGGTACCTGACTTGGACTATTGGAGCTTGTGCTCTGTTTGTTTCTGGGAGTCTTTGGGTGTTCTATTTCAGAATCCACTTTTGATAAAAATTAAATGAAAGAGAGCTTAATTGAGCAAAGAGTATTTCACAAACTGGTCAGTTGAATTACAAGTCATTTGGAGAGACTCTAATGTTAAGAAGATGCATGGATAGAAAAGAGAAAGTGAAGTATAAAAACAGTTGGATTGGCTAAAGCTCAGTGTTTGTCTTACTTAAATACAGTTTGAATCAGCAGGCTGTTTTTGATTGGCTAAAATTCTATGACCCACAGGGAAGAAAGAGTAGAAAGGAGTAAAGATGCATAGAGTAAACTTCACTGAGGAAAAACAGATGAACTTTTTATCTTGTAAGTAAAACTATTAAGCCCAAATCAAGGTTATAACATAACTGGAGATGTAAGAAGTATTTTAAGAGGTGAAGAACACTTTTTACAAGATCTAGAAAAGAGGCTTGGGACCCAAAGCTTAGTGGTTAAAGAGCTCGCCACATGCTCTGGATCTAGTGGGTTCAAACCCCACCTGGGCCTGCTAAACAACAATGACAACAACAACAACAAAAATGACCAGGTATTGTGTCGGGCTCCAGTAGTCCCAGCTACTTGAGAGGCTGAGGCAAGAGCATTGCTTGAGTCCAAGAGTCTGAGGTTGCTGTGAGCTGTGACCATACAGCACTCTACTGAGGGTGACACAGTAACACTGTGTATCAAAAAAAAAAAAAAGAAATTGACAATGAAAGGCATTACTAGTCATGAATAAGAGGTAAATTATAATTTTGTTCACTCATATTTTTTAGGGGCCCAGCTTGTCCATTAATCATTTATATATAAATACTTCAAAGTCTCATATATCTCTATAGAATATAGGAAAGTCAAACTTTACATAGAAGGGAAAAGAACTAATGAACATTGTAAGTTATAAAAATAATTTTTTTCTTTTAGACAGAGTCTCAAAATTTAGGTGTCTTTTTAAATCCATTTTTGGTCATTAATCCCTATATTACATTTATTCCAAAAGCAACTCAATGTAATGCCTCTTTATAAGGCCCAATGTCTTTTCATAGAAAAGGCCATTTCTAAGATTCCTAAAAATTGACTTTCAGAAATAGACTTCTGATAGATCAGAGACTTAACTCTCTAGAGATTGACATGTTTGGTACACATAGTATGCTGCTTATAATTTAGTGTGTCCTGGACCCCTAGTCTTTCCAGATCAGCCCCCCGGACATGTTACTGAAAAAACACAGCTCCCAGATGGAGGAGCCTGAGGAGAGAACTCCCTCTCAGTCACAAAGTCAAGCTCAGAGACACAAACATGGCTAGATGAAAGCCTCAAATGCCTTTGTTTTCTGGGACCTGAACAAAGTTTGTCTTAAAAGACATTGGATTAGGCTCTGCAACCATGGTCCACGGTTAGGGCACCAGCCACATACACCGTGGCTGGCAGGTTTGAACTCAGGACAGACCTGATGAAAGCAACAATGGCAACTACAACAACAGCAAAACAAATAGCCAGGCATTGTGATGGGTAGCTATAGTCCCAGCTTCTTGGGAGGCTGAGGTAAGAGAATCACTTGAGCCCAAGAGTTTGAGGTTGCTGTGAGCTATGATGCCATGGCCCTCACTGGAGGGCTACATAAGACTGTCTTAAAAAAACAAACTGGTTAGCTTTTAAAACCACTATTGTGAATTTGTTATTTTTATACGTGAAGCCACTGGATGTGGCTTTTTATATTTTGACGGACCTTTAGCATGGCACACAAGGCTCTTCATGACCTGGCTACTTCCTCTTACCTACCTCCTATCTCCTGCCTCCAACACAAACGCTCAAGTCATGGTGAACTGGTCTGCCAGGCTGCTTCAGTCTTCAAGTGCATGCATTTGCCATGTATGTGCTCATCCCGTTCACATCTTATCTGACCTTTTAGCAGCATTTAACATATTGTAGGCTTCCTGTATTCCAAACCAGTGTCTTCCTTTGACTTCTATGACATCATTCTTTCTGGATTGTCCTCCTACCTCTATGGTGTTTCCCTCAATATTTTTTACTGGCCACTGCTCTACTTACCCTTTGCATATAGGGCTTTCCTGGGGCCTCAGTTGAGGTTCTGTTTTCCTTCAAGTCTACTGACTTGACCTCTGATCAAAATGACTGTAGCAGTCATTTTGAATAAGAAATTTTACATTTTGTAAAAAATGTAAATATTAATTACAATACAGTTAATGTTTATTTTTCTCATAGTTATTTGTTGACTGTAGTTGATAGGTATATGTATGTACAGTTTCAGTCAGTGAAAACTACCATAATATGCTAAATGCACTAGTTTGTACACTGTGGGAACTACCCTACCAGTGTGCTTTCTTCATTTGGATGAGTGGTGGTATTACCTAGTGTCACCCTGCTCTCTCATCTGACATTCAATAACATTACTAGATTTTAGCAAACCCCCAAAAGAATTCATTCTTATAGTTCATCAAAGAGCATTTGTCCTGTCTACATATTTTACTAATGTCAATGGAACAAGTAGGTAGAATAGGGCCAGTTTTGATTCTTTGTTTAAGGAAGTTTTCTTTTAGAAAACTTTTTACTGAGAAATAAATTGAAATTGGTGGATGAGACTCTCTGTAGTATTTATTATAGTTCAGGTCCCTGCCAGAAAATTCTTCTTCTTCTTCTTTTTTTTTTTTAGACACACTCCACTTTGACACCCTTGATAGTGTCCTGGTGTCACAGCTCATAGCAAGCTCCAACTCTTGGGTTTAAGTGATTCTCTTGCCTCAACCTCCTGAGTTGCTGGTACTACGGGCACCTGCCACAAGGCCTGGCTATTTTTACTGGAGTTGTCACTGCTGGTTTATCTGGCTGGGCCGGTTTGAACCCGCCACCCTCCGTATATGGGGCCAGTGCCGTACCCACTGAGCAAAGGCGCCATCCCCAGGAAATTATTCTGATCAAACTAAAGTCAGAAATATTTTCAAAAGCAAGAATTTTGGGGTAACCATGATGTTACCAGCCTAAGCTTGTCAGTGATGAAAGATCTGCCCGGTGTTTGTTGGGATTGCTTTACCTGAACATCTGGCTCTTCCTGCTATTTTCTGCTGTTCCATCTACAAAGACAATCCTTGGAGGTCAGTGCAGGAGTGTGAGGGGGGTGCTGCATCAGTATTAGGGAAGTGGCATGTAAAGAAGTCGAAATGACCTTGCCAGAACCGAATAGAAAGTACTGACACAGAGAAGATAATTTAACCCTTAATTCAGTTCATTTGAATAAGGAGATTAAAATAATATTGCAACAGGTGTTTCACATTAACTGAGCATAAGTAAGGCATCTTCATTTTCATTTTGTTGTTTCTAATTTGTGTGTAGAGGAGTAAAAACTGAGAACTGTCCCTTAAATAAAATGCTGTTTACCTGTCCTCCTCTTGTAGCAGTGGCTTAGGAACCTGTAGAGTGAGGTATAACTTCCAATTCTTCATTCTGACCTGCAACTTTGGGAAGAATGCTGATAGTACAGACCAGGAAGTGACAAATAACGTGCTTTAAACTACCTTAGAACTTGTGTTTTATAAGTTACAAATTTTTCACAAAAAAATTGAGTGACTGAAGCAGTGATTTTACATAGTTGTCATTACACATTTGGAGCTCTGCTTCAAATAAAGACTTTGAAGCATACTTGCAATACAAAGCTTTCTGGGACAGAAACTGATCTTCTGATTACTACTTGGTTCATCTTTATTTTGTTAAACTACTCTGTAGGGTGAAACAGGGAGACTTTTCTTGTCAGGTAGGTGCCAGGTTTTGTTTTAAAAAAACAGGGTGTTTCTTAAATTTACTCAGACAGATTGGTCGTGGTGCTGCTTTATTGAAAGAATTAGGAACCTCAGCCTGGGCATATGTTTTAATGTTTGAATATTTAGCATGGCTCTATATTTCATTACCGGGTGCCCTAACCACTGAGCTATTGGTGCCCAGACCACCCTGAAAATTTTTGTGTGTGTGATTTTATAATTTTATTTGATATGTCTGACAATCACCAGTTAGTTTTCATCCACGTTGACTGTCTGTAGATTTTTGAAAGTAGTAACAGTTGCATAGGTAACCAAAGTATAGAGCTTGTTTGGTGAATCTTCATCTTCATTGAGTTTTCTGGATAACCACACACACGGATACGGTATGGGACATTCCTTATGCCTTTGGCCCAGAAAAGCTTTGTTAAGCCTGGTATGAATGCACACATCTGGAGTTCCCATCTCTTTCATGGCAAATTTCCGGATCTCTTTGAGTGCCCTAGGAGCACGCTTCTTGAAGCCCACTCCGTGGATGCGTTTGTGAATATTGATAGTGTATTCTCGAGTCACCACCTCCTTGATGGCAGACTGGCCCTTCTTCTCGCCACCCTTCTTTGCGGAAGCCATTCTGCAGGGCCCAAGTTGGAAAGAAAGACCGAGCGGGATTGTGGGAGGAGAAAAGGGGTTGGTGCAAGTACAACTCCACCCTGAAATTTTTAAGTTTAAATAGTAAGCTATTGTAAATTGCACATGAACTTTATGTCCACCCTGTATATAACTTTTCACCACTATATATATATATATAAAATTGTTACCATGTTGTTTCCGTGGGTGGAAAACATGTATTTACTTTTTGTTTATACATAAACACATAAATATGCATCTATAACTGAAATTAATAAAAGGATATAATTTCTATTCAGAGCTAAATACAAATATCCCTCAGGCAGAGCTGCATGCCAGGGAAGGCACAAAGCCCTGTGTTAAAAGAGCTACAGAGTTTGTTAGGAAAAGTCCACGTTGTAGCTCGGTTCTCCTCCCCAAGGGTTGTACCACATAGTCCTATGTAGTGGCTGTTAGTTAGGAGCTTAAACACTACCTCCTGCGTGAAGCTTCCTGCAATGCCATTTCCCTGGAGATGGCAGGTAATTTCACCCTTCTTTCAACTGGCATAGACAGCCTTTGCTTTAACTTCCAATGGCGTTCATCTGTCTGTAAGGTTACTGAGTTCTTTTTTTTTTTTTTTGAGACAGAATCTTACTTTGTCCCCCTCCATAGAGTGCAATGACATCGCAGTTCAGGCACACTCTAACTCTTGGGCTTAGGGGATTCTCTTGCCTCACCCGCCATAATGCCTGGCCATTTTTTGTTGCAGTTGTCAATGCTGTTTTAGCTGGTCTGGTGGGGTTCAACTCGCCACCTTCCATATAGGGGGGCAGGTGCCCTACTCACTGAGCCACAGGTGCTGCCCAGTTCCTGAGTTCTTTACCTGCATGTTTTTACCAATACATCACTGTGTACATTTAAAACACCTTCACAGCAGAGTCTAACTCCTATTTAAATAATAGGTGTCCAAGCCTCGCACAGACAAAACAGTAAATAGAGTTTCATTCCTTTTGTCAAAATTCGTTAAACAGTTACCGTCTGGCAAGCACGGAGGCCCTGGAATATTGAGATAAGTCGTGAACCCTGACCTTAAATTAAAAAATAAAAAAGTGCTGTGTGGAAGAAACTATTAGCATTCCGGCCTCTTCCAGCCTCTTGTTGGATTGTATTCCTGTCACTCAAACTGAGGGAGGTGGGCTCTTAGGCACTATCCAATCAGGGATGATCCAATATGAACTGTCCAATCAGATGCACAGCCAGAAAGAAGAAGGCGGCACCCGGGATTCTGAGCAGCGGTTGTCTCTTGAGCTGGGCTGTGAACTGGGGCCTCCTCTTCAGCTGTTCCATCTCCTGGAGATCCCAGGTGTCTCTGCACCAGCCTCTGTCACCCTGTGACGTGCAGGTACTGGGAGATCTGTAGGGAGGACACTGGGACCTCCCGGAAGCTCGGAAATGGTGAGTACCGGAGACTGGGTGTTGAGAGGGGGAGGGGCGTGGCCTGACCCAGAAGTGGCTGTGGCGGGACCGGCGATTTTCCTTCAGTTTTAGAGCCTTCAGAATGAAGTTTACCACTGGCACCCCTGGGTCCACGGAGCCCACTTGGCAAAAGGAGGAGTGGGGCAGGGAATTTGGACCCTGTTGTTCCAAGCTTTTCTGAAGCTTTTACTTGCACCACACCCCAGAGCTCTCTGAGCAGCTGTGTGCCTGCAGCGCCCGGCATCCCTCCGTTGTGGTGACAGTAGACTGGTCCTCAGGGAAGAATCCCAACTGAGCTTGTGGGGTTTGTTCACGAGAGAAGCTGTAGTCTGTGGGGCCCTCAACCCCTCCATTCTTTTGTTAAACAAACTGGGGTCCTGACTGGGGGTTCATTCTGTTGCGGAACCGGAAGTGGCTAGGTTGCCTGGCGTTGTAGTTAAAAACCGGGACAGGGAGTTGATTCGCAAAAAACACTTTATTATAAGACAGGCTAGTAATACTGCAGAACATCGAAATTAATTATTTAAATGTTGTTATTTCTATGTAACAAATTTTAATTTTTATAGGGAATAATTTAACAAGTATACTAGAAATATACTTAACATGATTAACAACATGTACGCAAGTTAAATACATATAACAATTTAAAACGAATCAAAAATCATCAATAAAACATCATTAAACATGCTATTAACTTGTTCTATAGTGCTTCATTATTTTCTCGGGTTTTTTTCGAGATTTTTATCTTTATTCCCTGTTTCTGGTTTGACCTGTTTGACTTACTCTTCCTCTGTTTTAAAGTGAATTCTCACTTAAGAAATAGCTTAGGGTACATGTGAAACTTAGTAAATGTAGAACGTAAATGTCGTAACACAATAACTAAGAAAATGCCAGGAAGGCTATGCTAACCATTGTCATGAAAATGTGTCAAACGGTCTATAAAAGCAGTGTATGGTGCCCCATGATCGCATTAATGTACACAGCTATGATTTAATAAAAAAAAAAGAAACTAAAAAAAAAAAAACAATGCTAATGTAAATATATTTCTACATTCTTCCTCATGCAAAAAAAAAAAAGAAAAGAAATGTAGCTATTTTGAATGGAGATATATTGTTATAAGTATAAAGATAACCGATATTAAAGACATCAAATAAAAAACAAAATGCAATAATTTCTCCCAAAAAAAAGAAATAGCTAAGAAAGGTTGTGAGGTTGTCTCTGTCTACCACATTCTCTACTTTTATTTATTTTATTTTCACATCTATGAAATTGATTTAAAATGAAAATAATCTTAAATAATTTTAAATTTGTTATTGTTAGTTAAATTGACATGTGGGCTGTGCTGGTTAATTTTGTTTCTGAAATTTGTGAAACATGGCTGAGCAGAGTGGCTCAGGCCTGTAATTCTAGCACTCTGGGAGGCAGAGAAGAGAGCTCATGAGTTTGAGAGCAGCCTGAGCCAGAGACACCTAATCTCTAAAGGAAAACAAATAAAAAATAAAAAAGCCTGGTGTTGTATCCAACACCTATAATACCAACTACTTGGGAGTCAGAGACGAGAGAATCGCATAAGCCCAAGAGTTTGAGGTTGCTGTGACCTGTCATGCCAGGCACTCTACGGATGATGACAAAGTGAGACTCTGTCTAAAATAAAAACAAACAACAACAACAAAAAAAAAACGAAAAAGAAATTTGTGAAGCAGCGGGTACATATGAATGGTATACACTGCATTTTGTAACATATGAAAACACTTATATAACATAAGAATAACTATAAAAGACTTAGGTAATGTTGGGTAATTATGACAATTCTATAGGTAGGAAGTATTGGATATTCTGAAAAATCTTTTGTTTAATTGGAGTGTGTCTTTTATACTTTATTTGCTTTTAATGAGTTGGGAACTGTTAGATAAATTGAAGCAGTATATAATTTTTAAAGTTTTTACATCTATGATTGTGTTTTAATAATCAGTAATGGCTGCTTGATTTTTTTAGCATAGCTTCTCATACTTGTTTTAATTCAATGCTCAGTGTTTTTGGTTTGAGAAGTTGTATTAAGGGCCTTGACAATGGCACATGCCAAAGGACTAATTTTCAGATTGAGTTCAATAGCTGTTGTTGACAAAAGTGGCTAAAGTGGTGTATTTAGTGAAAGGTTTCAGACCCAAGGATAAAACTGAGTCGGGAGACGAAAGGAAAAGGGAGATCCATTTTTTGCAGTTAACGCGGCCTTCATTCCACTTCCAGTACAGGTGGGCTGTGATTCCTGACTTGGGAGAAATCCACACTTGTGCTATGGTGGACCGCTATTTAAAGGGTTTGGGCAGTCAAGATTGGTGACATTCCTATTTTTTGGGAGGGAATTGAGTTCGACCTTCTCTGGATGGGCCCTGAGCCTGTCTGGACGGGGCAACTTTATTTGGGCTGTTGATCTATCAGACCAGCCTCTTTAGTTTATTATAAGTAGGTAGGGTGATGGGTGTGCCTTCTTTTTGCTGGCTTCTTGAGGGCAGAGGGGCTGTTTGGGCTGCCTGTAAAATGAATTGGAGGGGGAGAGGAATGGTGTTTACAGGAATGTTTTCATTTTTCTTCAGTTTGAGGTGGTTGGTATTTAGTAGGGCGATGATATGACAGTTTTTAGGTGATTGTTCTATAAATTGAGAGATGAAGCAAGGAATTGCTGCAACTGAGAATGAGAAGGATTGTGATTAGTGATTTTATCATCAGATGAGATTGATGGGTAGAAGAGAAAATGCAGAATTGGTAGGAGGGGTAGCCAGAAGGAGAAAAAGAAAGAATAAGAAAATTGTGTTTCTTGATGGAGAAAGTCGTGGAAGGTGCCCTGTAGTCACAGATTTTTAGTGGCTTCAAAGAGGTCGTTTCAACTTTGAATATGTGAGAGTAGCCAGGCATCCTGACAAAAGTTATAGAGAAAAGAAAAAATTCGGAAAGAATGTTAGACATTTATTAGGAAGTGGATTCTTTAGGGATCCTGGTGAGTTTGAGGTGGCAGGGGACAGTACTTGCGATTTCCAGTGATAGTTCTTCAGTGTTGGACGTTTTCTTGGAGAACACCGTTTTATTCAGGATCAGTGAATTTTAACTAGGGGGATCCACAAGGTGAACAGCCCTGGGGTTGCTGTAAAGAACCACGTGAGGGCCTGTCCAACAAGGAGGTAAAGTCTTGAAGGGCACTAATTTTGTGAGCTGTTGTATAAGTATGGTATTTGTTTGCTCTACTTTTCCTGATGGTTGGGGTCTGTAAGGCACATGTAGATGCCATTGAATTCCTAGGGTAACCTCAAACTCTTGGGCTTAAGCAATTCTCTTGCCTCAGCCTCCCAGGAAGCTGGGACTACAGGCACCAGGCACAACACCCAGGTATTTTTTTTGTTACAGTTATCATTGCTGTTTGGCAGACATGGGCCAGGTTCAAACCCCACAGCCCATTGATGAGTCAACTATTTTTTTTTTTTTGAGACAGAATCTCACTATGTACCCTCAGTAGAGTGCCATTGTGTCACAGCTCACAGAAAACTCAAACTCTAAGGCGTAAGCGATTTTCTTGCCTGAGTCTTTCAGTTCCCAGGAAGTTTCTAAGAGCTTAGTCACCATAGAGAGGACCCTGAAGGTGCATCCTTGGGGTCTCCTTGAGAAGACCTCTGTTCTCTTAGACCTCACCCTTCCTGGGTATCCTCTCTCACTATTCCCTCAGCCTCCCAAGTGTCTGGGACTATAGGTGCTCGGCACAACACCCAGCTATTTTTAGAGATGGGGGTCTTGTGCCTCATGCTCGTCTTGAAGCTGTGAGCACAGGCAATCCACCTACCTTGGCCTCCCAAGATTATAGGCATGAGCCCAGCCCACTAAGAAGTTTTGAGATCTTCCCATCCTACCTGCAGGAACTAGAAGTTTCTTTTTTTCTGAAGTAGGAAGAAAACTTGATGAGGTACATGAACACTAGTCACTTGTCCCAAAGTGAATTTTTTGTATCAATATTCGAAGGCCAAACCCCTGTTCTCTGACTTTCATACACATGTAGAAAGAAGAATTTTGTTAACTAATGCAGACCAAGAGGAGAGGCCTTAGAGAGACTTAAGTGTCTGCAGGGCTTTGTCACACTCCTTAGTTTAATACAAGGGTGTGTTTCCTATCTTTTGAAGTCCAGATGCAAGGGTTAAGAATTAAGCCATAGTTAGGAATCCATACCTGGCAGAAACTTGCCCTATGTAGAAATCCCCAAAGCTGTTGCAAGGGTTGGACAATACAATTTTTTTATTTTTTATTTTTTGAGACAGAACCTCAAGCTATTACCCTGGGTAGAATGCCATGGCATCACAGCTCAGAGCAACCTCCAACTCCTGGGCTCAAGCAATTCTCTTGCCTCCACCTCCAAAGTAGCTGGGACTACAGGTGTCAGCCACAATGCCTGGCTATTTTTGGTTGCAGCCATTATTGTGGTTTGGCGGGCCCAGGCTGGAATCGAACCTGCCAGCTCAGGTGTACGTGGCTGGAGCCTTAGCCGCTTGAGTCAAAGGAGCCATGCCTTTTTTTTTTCTTTTTTCTTTTTTTCCGGCCAGGGCTAGGTTTGAACCTGCCATCTCCAGTATATAGGGCCAGCGCCCTACTCCTTTGAGCCCCAGGCATCGCCCAGAAAATGTAATATTAAATTTTCTACAGGCTGCCTTTTTGAGGCTGTAGGTGAGAATCAAGAAATTTCACTTTCTGCCTTTACATTTGTGGTTTTTACTTTGACACCCAATAGCCCCATTCAGCTCACCGGTTCAGTGTTAATATTGTGTTGTTTAGGCATTCCTGAAAGTCCTGAGCAGTGATTAGCAATTTATTTATATGTTTTCAAGTGCATTCTAAGTACACAAATAGGTAAAAAAGATTGTGGGGGTGTCTGTCTCTACCACAATGCCTGTAATCCTAGCACTCTAGTAGGCCATGGTGGGTGGGTTGCTTAAGCTCAGGAATTCTAAACCAGCCAGAGCAAGAGGAAAACCCATTCTAGTTAAAAATAAATAAAAATTTTAAAAAAATAATAAATAAATAAAAATAATTTGAGGTGATAAGAGAAGAACTGCTTAAACTCAGGAGTTTGAAATTGTTGGGGGCTATGACACCATGGCACTCTAGCCTGGGGCAACAGAGTGAGACTCTGTTTGTAAATAAATAACAAACAAAGAATTTTAGCATTAAAATGCTAAAGTTTTTGATTTGCTGGGAATAATTGTAAAAATTAATAATTCTAAAAACAAATTGTAGGCTCAACACCCACAGCTCAGTGTGTCGGGTGTCCACCATAATGCATGGAGGCTAGCCGGTTTGAACCCACCTGAGGCCAGCTGAACAACAATGGTTTGAACCCAGCCTGGGTCAGCTAAACAACAATGACAAGTGCAAGAAAAAAATAGCAGGGCATTGTGGCAGGCGCCTGAAATCTCAGCTAATTGGGAGGCTGAGGCAAGAAAATCCTTAAGCCCGAGAGTTTGAAGTTGCGGTGAGTTGTGATGCCACGGCACTCTACCAAGGGTGACATAGTGAGACTCTTGTCTCTATAAAACAGACAAACAAAAATCAAATGATAAGTTAGGCATGCTGAGAACTTTTGAAAATAGAAAGCTTTTGGGAAATAATAGTGCAGAAGAAACTGCAATTAAACCAGAAATCTTTTTGTTTGGTTGTTTCTTGAGACAGAGTCTCATTTTGTCACCCATGGTAGAGGGCCTCAAGGACACAGCTCTCAGCAGCCTCTTGGCCTTAAGGGATCTTCTTGCCTCAGCTGCCCAAATAGGTGGGACTACATGCGCCCACCACAACACCCGGCTATTTTTGTTGCAGTTCTCATTGTTGTCTTAGCTGGCCAGGGCAGGGTTCAAACCCACCAGCCTCAGTGCTTGTGGCTAGCACCTTAACCACTATGGGCGCCAAGCCCAGAAATCTTTTCAGAGCTCTCAAAATGTGCTGATGAAAATCATGATTTCTTTTCTCATAGTAGATTTTCATATATTATGGGAAATGTTGAAGACACAAGTGATTATGATTGAAATTACTTTTTCTTTTTTTTTAATTTGTGACAGAGTCTCACTTTGTTACCCTCAGCAGAGTACCTTGGCATCACAGGTCACAGCAAACTCAAACTCTAGGGCTTAAGCGATTCTCTTGACTCAGCCTCCCAAGTAACTGCCACTACAGGCATCAGCTACAGTGCCTGGCTATTTTTTGGTTGCAGTTGTCATTGTTCTTTAGCAGGCCCGGGCTTGGTTTGATTCATGAGCCTTGGTTTATGTGGCTGGCGCCCTACTCATTGAGCTATGGGTGCCCACCCTATGATTGTAATTTCTAATGAAAATGACAAATGATGGTGCACAAGTCGTTTACTTTTCTTTTCTTTCAAACAATACACATCAGTTTGTTTTTGCAATTGCCTCAGCAAGAGACTCGCTTAAACTCAAAAGCTTGAGTTTGCTGTGAGCTGTGATGCAACAGCACTCTACCCAGGATGACAGCTTGAGACTCAGCCTCAAAAAAAAAAAAAAAAAGGATTTACGGTCTGCTTTAATTTCATCTAATACAAATGTATAAAAGACCTAAAACCGTGACGACTGTGGCTCAGTGAATAGGGCACTGGCCCAATATACCGACGGTGGTGGGTTCAAACCCAGCCCCAGACAAACTGCAACAAAGAAATAGCTGGATATTGTGGTGGGCCCCTGTAGTCCTAGCTTCTTAGAGAATCGCATAAGCCCGGGAGCTGGAGGTTGCTGTGAGTTGTGAAGCCACGGCACTCTACCGAGGGTGACAAAGTGAGACTCTGTCTCTTAAAAAAAAAAAAAAAAAAAAAAATCCATCAAATGCTACTAAAGAAGTCATCAAGAACCTTGAGAAATTTACCATTGCTTTGGCTCAGAAAAATAACATGTATTGTACTGTATGTGTTTATAAATAGGTATAACAAAACATTGTAATGTTTCAGCCACAGTTTACAAAGTACAGGAACTAGTGGATGTGGAAGGGTTTCGGAGGGAGCCCATGTACACATATGGTACAGTAAAATCTATCTGATTTGTTAATATTGGGTGTAGATTTTAAATCTACACAAAGCAAGATTCAGATACTTTCTTCAATCTGAACTATCGTTATCAACTGACTTCATGTGCTGAGGTCAACAAGGAAAGGAAAGTCAGCATGCTAGCTGTGTGTGTTTCTCACTTATACAAAAAAGAAGAAATTTAAGTTTTTTCCCCAGCTTTTCAGTCCAGAATTGACAGTATACCACAGGCAAGGTATTCATTCCATTGTCAACATTCATGCGATGAGCTGTAACATGTAATGAGGTCCACATGGGTTTAATTTCTATCAGCATTCATATGCAAAATAGCCTCCAAAGTTAATGACCACATGACTTTGGAAGTGACTCTTAAAAAAATCAAATGGTGTTTCTTGGAAGACTAAAACAAAACATGCAGCCAAAGGTATAAGAAGCCTTATGTAATAAAAAAGTAGCCTCTTGTGAATTACATCTCAATAAATAAAATCCCCAAAACAAACAACTCTGAAAAAAAGAAGGAAAAATATAACTTAAAATATCTTGAAAACCCATGTGACTATAGACTGAAAAGGTAGTTAAAAGAGATTCATCTTCATAAGGCTACCTAGGTTGAAAGCTTATAATGTATTCTAGCACCTCAAGTTGGTCACTACTTACTAAACATCAATTTACAGACATTTGTTTTGTTTGTTTGTTTGTTTGCTTGCTTTGGGACAGAGTCTTACTCTGTTGCCCTTGGTAGAATGTCATGGTATCACAAGTCACAGCAACCTGAAACTCTTGGGCTTAAGCGATTCTCTTGCCTCAGGGTCCAAAGTAGCTGGGACTAGAAGCACCTGCCACAACATTTGTCTATTTGTTGGTGTTGTTGTCATTGTTTAACAGGCGACAGCCTGGTTTGAACCCACCAGTCCCAGTGCAAGTGGCTGGCGCCCTGATCACTGAGCTATGGGTTCCAAGCCTACCTGTTCCTTTTTTTCTTCCTTTATCGAAAGGGAAAATTCTGGTTTCTGTTGTATCGAGTGGTGGGCAGAGGGGAGTAGAAAATAAAAAAAGATTCAAAGAGTTCCATGCAAAGAACTTTTTTTTTTCTTTTGGAGACAGAGTCTCAAGCTATCTCCCCAGTCAGAATGCTGTGGCATCACAGCTTACAGCAACCTGAAACTCTTGGCCTTAAGCAATTCTCTTGCCTCAGCCTCCCAAGTAGCTGGGACGATAGGCGCCTGCCACAATGCCTGGCTATTTTTGTTGTTGTTGCAGTTGTCTTTTTTTTTTTTAGACAGAGCCTCAAGCTGTCGCCTTGGGTAGAGTGCTATGGCATCACAGCTCACAGCAACCTCTAACTCCTAGGATCTTGTGATTCTCCTGCCTCCATTGCCAAGTAGCTGAGACTACAGGCACCTGCCACAACGCTCAGCTTTTTCTTGTTGTAGTCATCATTGGTGTTTGGCAGGCCCAAGCTGGATTTGTACTCGCCAGCTCAGGTGTATGTGGCTGGGACCTTACCCACTTGAGCCACAGGTGCTGAGCCACAAATAACATTTTTGAAATGGAAGAATTTCTAGCTGACCAGAAGCTCATATTGCTAATACATTTTTAATTGAAGCAATTTTTAATAAGTACAAATAGGCTCGGCATTTGTAGCTCAGCGGCCAGGGCACCAGCCACATACACAGGAGCTGGTGGGTTTGAATCCAGCCCGGGACTCCCAAACAACAAAGACAACTACAATCAAAAAATAGCCAGGCATTGAGACAGATGCCTGTAATCCCATCTACTTGGGAGGCCGAGGCAAGAGAGTCATCTAAGCCCAAGTGTTTGAGGTTGTTGTGAGCTGTGACGCCATGGCACTCTACCCAGGGCGACATACTAAAACCCTGTCTCAAAGGAAAAAAAAAACATAATAATAAGAAGTACAAATACATGCAATAAGGTTCAGAATTTAACACAGGCCTGACAATCAAGTCCTTATTTTCTGGAAGAAAGGCCTCAAGTCCCAGTCACTTTTCATTAACAGCATTTTTACAGGTGAATTTAACAATAAGGGGTTTAATTTCCTTCATCTTTTTGTTTTTAGCATTCTAATCGTAAAGAGTAGATTAGAAACTAGTTGAATTCCCCAGAAGGCAATTTTTTTTTTTTGCTTTTGCAGTATGAAAGAATCCACAAAAACCTCTTCCCCTGTTCAATTCTCAGTATCCATTCTATGCTTCAGATGAATCTTTTTCTATCTACTGGAAACTGTAACTTAGGTAAGGTATAGCCATGAACATTAAACTTGTCGTTAGAAAGATTTTACTAGCTTTATAATTTAATTTTTTTTTTTTTTGAGGCAGGGTCTCATGTTACTGTTGGTAATGTGCTGTGGCATCACAGCTCACAGCAACCTCAAACTTTTGGGCTTAAGAGATTCTCTTGCCTCATCCTTCCAAGTAGCTGGGACCACAGGCGCTGGCTATTTTTTTGTGCGGGGGGAGGGTTGTAGTTGTCATTATGTTTGGCAGGCCCTGGCTGGGTTCAAACCCACGAGGTATGGTGCATGTGGCTGCTACCCTACCTGCTGAACTACAGGCTCCAAGTCTATAATTTAAGTTTTAAACATTAATATTTGTGGCTTAATCTTTTGTTCACAATGTTGGAGACTAGAATTCAACATTTAGAAATTCCTGTTTGTGTACACAAAGCACACACCATTATCACACAACTTCTGTCTGGACAGAATCTTCTAATTTTTTAAATGTTTGACCTCCCAGTCAAATTCCACTTCCAAACAACTTTAAGCTCAGACTTTTGTCTTAGATGTTTAACAACTTTTCCACTTTTCCATCATTTTGTTTTTTTTTTTTTAGACATAGTCTCATTTTGTCACCATTCTTAGAGCGCTGTAGCATCATAGCAGACAGCAACCTCAAACTTCTGGGCTTAAATTTTTTTGTCTCAGCCTCCCAAGTAGCTGGGACTATAGGCGCCCACAACAATGCCCAGCTGTTTTCGAGATGAGGTCTTGCCGTGGCTCAGGCTGGTCACAAACCTTTGAGTTTAATTGCTGTGGTTCTCCACCTGCCTTGACCTCCCAAATGCTGTGATTACAGGCTGAGCCACCACACCAGCCCCCATCTATGCATCATTAACCCTTTTTCTAATCTTTCTTCTTCTACCTGCCTCAAAGAAATCACCAGATTGAAAAACAGTAAATAAAACATAAAGTGGTTATATCTACATAGAAAACGGGATGTCAGAATTCAAGTTTCCCTATTGGGATTATACTTTATTTACTTCATGAGTATCTACTAACTTACTGCAATAAATAAATACCATTGGTAAGAAAATTCCTGGGTTGGATTTTTTCATACTCTGTGGCAACTGACCAAAGAATGTAGAAAAAAAGTTTTGTAGTACACGCCCTTTCTCATACAAAGTAGAATCCCTTAGACCACCAGCATAGCTATAATTCATTTGAGGCTTCACCTGTAGAAAGAGGCTGTCACAAGGATACCCATGACACCCAGAAGTTTGTGGAGATCCCTGAGAAAGAATTTTTTTTTTTTAATCTTGACTGTATTTCAATTTCACCTGCCTCTTTTTTTCTTGAGACAGAGTCTCACTATGTCGCCCCAGTAGAGTGCAATGGCATCACAGCTGACAGCAACCTCAAACTCTTGGGCTTAAGTGAGTCTCTTGTCTTAGCCTCCCAAGTACCTGAGACTACAGGTGCGCACCACAATGCTCGGCTGTTTATTGTTGTTGTTACAGTTGTTTAACTGGCCTGGGCCAGGTTTCAACCAGCCACCCTTGGTATATGTGGCTGGCAGTGTACCCTCTGTTACAGGGGCACTGACCCATTTCATCAGCCTTTTCACTGTACTTACAGGAAGCTGCTGCTGGTCTGCCAGCACTCTTACTACCTATAGGTTTCCTGTATAATAGCAATGGCTTTGCAATCTCCCCAGTGATACTCTGTAAAAACTTGAAGGAATAATTATGTATCCCGATTCCAGGTTTGCAATTTTTACTACTTAACTGTTCCTTATTCAGTTTAAGTAGCTGTAATGGACATCACCCATGTATGAGAGAAGGTTTTCTTCCAAGATGTGATTTAACACTCTATAGATGGTGAGATAAACATTTGGTCAATATGAAGCCTCGTGGTTAATTCACTACAAAATCAAAACTGAGAGCTATACATTTACTACATCCATTCAAAATAAATAACTTATATGAAATAAAGATTCTGGCATAGATACAATATGTGAAAGTCAAAATCAAAGGATTGAAACATGCATGTTACATGTTTCATTTACTCACAAACTTGCACAAACTATTACTCTGCAAAAAAGACAAATGCAGAGAAGAAAAAGAAAACTGCCCTTTTGCAAACAAAACTAAAAGCATTCCTCCACTGAGGCCAAAATAAACATGTAGTATTCATAAAGCATTACTGTTCAACACAAATTCTATTTCTAGAAAACATTTAACTCCATAGGTTAAAAGAAAAAAGCAACATGCAACATCTTAAGCCATTAAACCACCCCAAAAAGAAAACACAAACATACATACACACACACAAACCAAAATCACTGTTTTTTTATGACAATAAACATACACAAATTAGAAATATTGATCAAAAGTAAGTAAATAACTGGATGGATAGAATGTCCATCATTGGGAGAATTTCTCTTTAAATGTCCTCAAAAAAAAAAAAGATTAAAATGCTAACTTTATATAAAGCAGGCAAATCCTTTAAGTATTTTGCTGTTAAGTAAGCCAATTTTTATAGAGTTAAACTAGAAACTAAAAGTAAAATTGGAAGGTAGACATGGAGAAAAAACTGACAAGCTGTAGCTGGACAAAGCAACAGAATGCTATTAGACCATGCTGGTTATTTCATATCAATTAAGCACATACGCTAACAGGTTTAGGCATCTGCTGGTTTAGTATACTAACTCCCTTGGATTTGCTTAAATGTGTACAGCAATCAACAGGTATATATAAAGTCCTAAGGGAAAGAACGCCATGTAAAAATCAATGTTGGAGGCTTGGCACGTGTAGCTCAAGTGGCTAGGCTCCAGCCAAATACACCAGAGCTGGCAGGTTCAAATCCAGCCTGGGCCTGCCAAACAACAATAACAAGTACAACTTAAAAATGTTGAGGCATTGTCACAGACACCTGTAGTCCCAGCTACTTGGGAGGCTGAGGCAAGAGAACCGCTTAGGCCCAAGAGTTTGAGGTTGCTGTAAGCCGTAATGCCACGACACTCTACCAGGGTGACAGCTTGAAACTCTTTCTCAGAAAAAACAAAATGAACATTGGAGGCTTGATGCCTGTAGTTCAGAAGCTAGAGTGCCAGCCACAACCACCAGAGCTGGTGGGTTCTAATCTAGCTGGGGCAAACTACAATAAAAAATACCCAAGCATTGTGGCACGCTCCTGTCGTCCCAGCTACTTGGGAGGCTGAGGCAGGAGAATCGCTTAAGCCCAAGAGTTTGAGATTGCTGTGAGCTGTAACATCATGTCACTGTACCAAAGGTGACAAAGTGTGACTGTCTCGAAAATAAAAAAATCAACATTGGACACTAATTAAAACAATCTTAAAAGGCTATCTGATATTATAAATGGATATATAAAATGTAATAGGCCTTACAAATGTTCATTATTCCTGTCCTTGAGCTGCTTTTCCAGATAGCGCACATTAACCAAAATGGCTATGAAGGTGCTTTCTGAAATCTTTCTCCTGTCTCAAAGAATGATCTTAGAAGATAACAAATAAAATCTACCTTTGATGCTTCGACTGCAAAGCCTTCCTTTGCATTTTTTCTACTACTTTCTTGAGGAGCTGGCCGAGCCCCATGCAATCATGAATCATCACTACCCTCTGACCCGTTGTTACTTAGGTCCCTTCCATCATGACTGTGTATGCCTTCATCTTCATCAATTTCCTGAGACTCATTTACTGCAGGGGTAATAGGAGGTGATGTCAGAGCTGTTTTGGACACTGCTTCACTTTCTTCCTTCCATTGGTGGGGCAGGGAGGAATGTTAAAAATTGGTCTTCCACTGCTAAGTCTTTATCAGGGAGATTCTCTGTTGTGTTCTGATCAGTGTCCATTTCCATTTCAGAAGGAATATTGTCAGTGTGATATTTACCATCTAAAGTTTCACCCTCTGTTATATTTGGGTTTTGTCCAGAGGATGAATTAGTGGTGGATTCCTTGGTATAAGCACCAAGAACAGCTGGGCTGGCATCTGCCTCTTATGCTCTTGCTCCCTGAAGAGGGGCTTCTTTATTCCCTTAACCTTCAGAGAGTGATTTTTGGTCTTTTGATGCCTGTTCTTTTTTTTCTTTGCTTGTTTTTTTTTTTGTTTGTGTGTTTTTGAGACAGTCTCACTATGTTTCCCCCGGTAGAGTATGGTGGCGTCCCAGCTCACAGCAACCTCAAACTCTTGAGCTCAAGCGATTTTCCTGCCTCAGCCTCCTGAGTAGCTGGCATTGCAAGAACCCACCACAATGCCCATCTGCTTTCTTTCTTTTTGTTGTAGTAGTCATTGTTCTTTAGCAGGCCCAGGCAGGGCTCACACCCACAAGCTTCGGTGTATGTGGCTGATGCCCCACTCACTGAGCTGTGGATGCTGAACAAAATTACTTTTTTTTTCTTATTTTTGAGACAGAATCTCACTATGTCCCCCTTGGTAGAGTGCTGTGACATCACAGATCACAACAACCTCAAATTCTTGGGCTTAAGTGATTCTCCCCCAAGTAGCTAGAACTACAGGCACCCACCACAAAGCCCAGCTACTTTTTTGTTGTAGTTGCCATTGTTGTTTAGCAGACTCAGGCTGGGTTCAAACCTCACAGCCCCTGTGTATGTGGCCATAACTCTATCCACTGAGCCGCAGGTGCTGAGTCTACTTTTTTTCATGGTTTTGTTTTGTTTTGTTTGAGAAGAGTCTAACTGTATAGCCCTCGGTAGAATACTGTGGCATCACATCTCACAGCAACCTCCAACTCTTCAGCTTAAGCGATTCTTCTGCCTCAACCTCCCAAGTAGCTAGGACAAGAGACACTCACCAGAACACCCAGCTGTTTATTATTATTATTATTATTGCAGTTGTTATTGTTTAGCTGGCCGGGACTGGGTTCAAACCTGCCAGCCTTGGTGTATGTGGCTGGCACCATAACCATTGTCCTAGGTGCGCTGAGCCTGATGTGTCTTTTAAGCTTTTCTTCAACAGTGCTGGTGATGGTGTTTAGACACCCTGTGTCCTTGTCCTTTCCTTTAGAAGTTGACTATCTTTCACTGACACTAAGCCAACTTCAATAAGGACTTACTGCTTCCGTGCCATTTTACTGTGTACGTTAGACTTTTCCTTTTTATCTTTTTGGAGAGGAGATTTTTTGGGAATTGGTTTCATGTAAAAAGTGGGTTCTATGGTTGGAGGCAGTTTCATCCGAGTCTTCTTCTGAACCACTTCCATGGGAGGAGGCGCCAGCTCAGCAGACTCTTTCTGAACAGCCTCCATGGGAGGACACAGCTTCACTTGACTGCAGTCTTCCTCAACAACCTCCAGAGGAGCAGGCCCCATCTGAGCAGACCCCATCTTACCAGGCCCCTTCTGAGCAGACCCCATATGTGCAGACTTCATATGAGCAGAACACTTCTAACCAGACTCCATCAGAGCAGACTCCATCTGAGCAGGCCCCTTCTGAGCAGGTTTCATCTGAGCAGGCCCCTTCTGAACAACCTCCATAGGAGCAAGGCCTTTCTAAACTGGCTCCTTCTGAGCAGGCTTGCTGCTTCTTACTTGACTTATATTTTAGGGATCTTGTACTTTTTTTCATGCAGGCATTTTGCGTGCTACTCTTGTCCACTTTGTTGTCACACTTTGGCACTTCCTGACTACTGGATTCTCTTTCTATTTTCTTTTTCTTTTTGTCACAGACTCCTCATCATTCACAGGATCACTTAAGAATTGGGCTTCAGCTTCCATCTTCCTTTTGCTTTTCTTGATTTTACAGAACTTTTCTGAATTACTTCCTATAGATCCATCCATCTCTTCACTTTCTGTTGCTAATTTACGAGTTCTGGTAGTCACTTGGGTCATTGAGATGCTACTGAAAGGCTTTTTCTTTCTTTCTTTTTTTTTTTTTTTTGAGACAGTCTCACTTTGTTGCCCTTAGTAGAGTGCTGTGGCATCACAGCTCACAGCAACCTCCAGCTCTTGGGCTTAGGCTATTCTCTTGCCTTAGCCTCCCGAGTAGCTGGGATTACAGGTGCCCACCACAACACTCGGCTATTTTGTTGTTGTTGTTACAGTTTGACCGGGGCCAGGTTTGAACCTACCAACCTCTGTTTATGGGGCCAGCGCCCTAGTCACTGAGCCACAGGTGCCACCCTTTTTCTTTCTTTCTTTTTTTTTTTTTTTTGAGACAGACTTTCACTTTATTACCCTAGGTAGAGAGCCATGGCATCACATTTCACAGCAAACTGCAAGTTCTGTGCTTTGGCAATTCTCTTGCCTCAGCCTCCCAAGTAGCTGGGATTACAGGTGCTCGCCACTACACTTGGCTATTTTTAGTTACAGTTTGCCCAGGGCTGGGTTTGAACCCACCACCCTTGGTATATAGGACCACTACCCTACCCACTGAGCCACAGGCACTGCCCAGCTTTTTCTCTTTTGAAACATTTTTTGTATACTTTTTTTTTTTTTTTATTAAATCATAGCTGTGAACAGTAATTCCTTTACAGACTTCTCATTTTTCTTTCCAGCCACATCTCCCTTTATTTTTGTCTGCTCTTTTTCTGGTTTTTCATTGGTAGTATTGTTATTAGGTAAGTCAGTCGCTCGCTTTTTGTTTTTCTTTAGTTTGACTTTTGAGACATCCATTTTTTTTTTTTTTATGAGAAGTAGGATGCTTAGATTTGAAGTCATATTGTAGATTACACTTCTTGGAAGCTGTGTAGTCACATACAGGGCAATTGAACTGCTGTGGGCTAAAAAGGAGCTCCACGTGTTTTTTGAACTTGCTTCTGTCTTCGGTTTTGTAGTCACAGTGCAGGAAGTTAAGAGGTTTAGGCCCATTGTGATCCTGTCCTGGATGTCAAGTTACTTCACTTTGATTAGAGGCCACGTAACTGCACATCTAAATGGCTTCTCATCTGAATGAGTACTCATATGTCTAGCTACATGAGTCTTCTGAGAACTTGAATAAGGGCAAAGTTCTATATGAGTTCTAAGATGCTCAACATAATTGGTTTTTCTGTCTGAAAAATAGTAGCATTCCCCACCCATGTGTACTTTCCTTGGAAAATGGTTTCTCCAGTGTTTCCTCCAGTGATACTCAATAACTGTTGTATATGTAAAAATTATACACTTGTAGACTCGCTTGTTATCCCCAGCTCTGGAGTGGTATTTCAGATGTGCTGTAGAGTGATCGTATCAATTGGTGTTGTAGCTACAGTGGTCACAGTTAATGGGGCCCTTGGAGGAACCTCCCACTTCTGAAGTGGAAGAGCCAGAGTCCCTGGCTTTTGCTTGTTTCTCTGCACTTTCTTCAACAAAATATTTCTTGGCACTGTGTACTCTGATGTAATGTACAAACTGTTCCTAAGGTTCTGCTTCACACTGGCATGGCTTACAGTGAAAGTGTTTGGTCTTCAAGTTCTTGCATTTGTCCTCTGCTACTGGTGTTTCTGAGGGAGCATCTTTAATTGAGCTGTAAACTTCTGGGTCAGGTGATGCCTCAAATACAGGCTAAGATTGTACAACACTGAGTTCTGAATTTCTCATTTCCATGTTTATCAGTCCGTTGGGTTCACCTTTTATTTGATGGAGTTCCTTCTCCATCACTGTCTTTAATGTTTATCCCCAACAGTCATCAGTTCTGCCATCTCTTTTTCTCCACCCACCAAGTGATCGCAGCAACTGCCATTTACTTCCCCAGTTAAAGTCACATTTGCCAGCATGATAAGCTGAGGTGTGGCCATCTCAGCTTTGGAGACGTCATGTACATCATAAAGCTCGTTAAGAAATGTCATGCCAATGCTGCTGCTGTCAGTCAACAGACATTCTCCTTCAAAAGACTCTCCCATTATCTAGGTGGCTGTAACTGTATTCCTCCTTCCTTGGCGAGGTGGGGCGGGCCACCCAGGGTTGCAGCTCTTTCTCTCCACTATTTTTCTTTGTTGCTGGTGTTGCAGGGGATAGAAGGTGGATGATGCACCTGTTGGGCACAGGAGCCCTGGAGGTCTAGGAAGGCCCAGGAGTACGACTGCCGAGGGTGCTCAGACCACTGATCCTGTGCTATCTCCTAGCTGGCTGAGCAGCCATCAACACAGCCACTGTCTGGGGCCCGTTGCCTCGGTGGTGCTCAGCTTTACCTCATGGGAACTGCACATGCTACCACCTTGTTTTGAATAGTATGTCACAACATGGTGACAGTTTATGACATTTTTCATTCAAAAGTTAAGATCCCCAACTATTCAAGATGGCCATCTTTAGGGTGGGAGCTAAATTTAAAAAACAATAAGGATGAGAGACAGGTGGGAAGGTCACATGAGATCTAAACCACCAGACTGTCTGTGTCTTCTAGGCTCTAGCCCAGCTGACTATTTTCTTCTCACTACATGCACTTTCAAGAGGTGTGAAAAAGCTTTGTTGCTCAGTGGGTCCTACACATAGAGTGACAGAAGAATTTCTTTAGGTCCAGATTAGGATACAAAAGTGTAGGGTTATTTTATATTAATGAATGGGTGGAAGCCATTAGAAAGAGCAGAGAGCAGGTTGTGAGTGAGGAGAAGATAGGAGTGGAAAGACACAAAGCAAAAGACAAAGCATAGTATGCCAAAGAAAGCAAGGAAGAATGCCCAGGCTGAGGTCAGATGGGTGTCTGGATTTAAGCAGAAGTGGAAGTTAATGCAACCGATTTCGCAACGTGTTGTGACTGTTGTGACTGAGAACAGTGTTTCCATTGTTCCTCAGCAAAGGTTGAAGGCAAACATTTTTCTAGGTATTTTCCATCCTTAGTGGTGATTGTTCATAGTTCCACGTGAGACACTCAGAAATCACTGGAGGCATAAAGGAACAAATACTGAAAGACAAAATAGTTCAGAAAATGTAAAGAAAAAGAATTTCCATTATATTTTGGTTGGTTTATTGGGTTTATTAATGGTTTGTAAAAATAGAAATCTATGTAGGTGAGGGAGCTGGAGGCAAGAGAAAGGAGGCTGGCTGAGAGATTTTAGTCCTTTATGAAAACCTATGAATTTGTGTGAGCGTGTGTGTGTGTTTCTCTGTACATATCCATATACAGATATGTGTATATACTCTTTGAGAAATGAAAATGATGTTTTCATATATTTAAAGACGCTGAGTGCCAAGGCTCATGTCTACCATCCTATCTCTCTGGAAGGCTGAGGTGAGTGGATTGCTTCAGCTCAGGATTTGGAGATCAGAATGAGCAAGAGCAAGACTCTGTCTCTACAAAGAATATAAAAATTAGCCAGTGTTATTGGGCGGGGGTGGGGGAGCTGTAGTTTCAGCTACTTGGGAAGCTGAGGCATGAAGATTGCTTGAGTCCAGGAGTTTGAGATTGCTGTGAGTTATGACATTCCTGCACTCTTTTCTGGGGCAATAGAGTGAGACACTGGCTCCAAAATAGGTATTTAAACAATGAAAATACTTATCAGTTAATTTCTGTTTTATTTTTACACCTCCTCTCTCTTTGTAAATTTTACATTAAAATGAGGGGGGGAATGATTAGGTTACATGGTTTGTGTTTATGTGGTCAAGTCCGTGTTGTAGATGTATCATTCATTGGAGGTGTGCCATATGCTTTTTTTTTTTTTTTTTTTGAGACATAGCCTCAAGCTGTTGCCTTGAGTAGAGTGCCCTAAAATCACAGCTCATAGAAACCTTCAACTCCTGGGCTCAAGCGATTCTTCTTCCTCCTCCACCCAAGTAGCTGAAACTACAGGCACCCATCACAATGTCCAACTATTTTTTCTTGCAGCCATCATTGTTGTTTGGCAGGCCCAGGCTGGATTCCAACCTGCTAGCTCAGGTGTATGTGGCTGGTGCCTTAGCCGCTTGAGCCACAGGCGCCCAGCCATTTTTTCTTTTCTTTTAAAGACTGGAGTCTCACTTTGTCTCAATCCATAGAGTGCTGTGGTGTCACAGTGACACCAACCTCCAATGCTTGGGCTTAGGTGACTCTTTTGCTTCAGCCTCACAAGTAGTTGGGACTACAAGTGCCCACCACAGCGCCCGGCTAGTTTTTGTTGCAGTTGTCACTGCTGTTTTAGCTGGCGGTGGCCGGGTTCAAATCCTACCCACTGAGCCATGGCATATACCTTTACATTGTGCCTCTTAGGTGAGAGGACACCAATCTCCCTCCCACTTCTCATCTAATTTTTGTATGAGTTCACTTTTCAAAGACCAACAATTCTTGCAATTTATAAGAATAAATTAGAGTTGGATTTTGCTTTTTTAACTTAGGAATGCAAGGCTCTGGATCCCTTTCAGCCTAATTCCCTCCCATATATTTTAACACTCTACTGGAGGACTTGTTTCCCCTGCATTTTCCAAAAGTATGGCACGCTGAGTGTAAATGTTTCTCATTTGTTTCCTCAGCCTAACTCTTCTAGGTCTTGCATTAAAATCATCAATTTTCAGTTTCTTTCTCATTTTTCCAAATGCTACCTTTCCATCCAATTTACATTATTGATAGAGTCAAGCTCCACCCAAATAGGGTGGACCTGCTTAAAACAAGGAACCCTTTACCCTCTCCCACCAGATGACCCACCTAAGAAAGGTGAATGGCTCAACCCCCGATCCTGCTTCACTGGATGTCACACCTGGGAAATGTAAATAGGCCAACCCCTTACCCTTAAAACAGATGTCCAACCCAGGGAAGGGAATGTCCAGATTGCCACCTTCCTGACCTTTAAACACCCCCCCACCTTCCACCCCCATTTGCCATTACCCAGGGGTAGATTCATTTCCTGCAGGTTGCAAATGTTAGGCCACCTGCACCCAAGTGGAATAAAGCCATTTTAATCGCACAAACTGGGCTCCTTTTTCCTTTTATCTTGTGCCTCACAATAATCTTTCATCTTTGGCTCTGTAACTTTGAATTATCAATTGTTTTTCTCTTTCTCAGTTTAAACAGATGCAGTATTTTTTGTTATTTGTCATTTCTTTATGTAACAGCAGGTGATTGTTGTCTAAATTGTTAGTATTTTATAAGTTTCTGAACATGACTTATAAGAAGAAAGAAGAAAATAATCCTTTGACACTCTGATCAAAGTAATTGTGCCTGCCTCAACATGTTAGATTTCTAATTATAGTTCTAGCAGTTTATTTTTAGGCTGAAGGCATTTAATTTCCAAAGACATTAGAAATTTGAGTTTGAGAGAATTTATTAGCCTCTCCTAATATTTCTTTTGAAGAGCAAAGTTTGTACCCAGGCAGTTATAAGAAATACTTTCTGTGGGCGATGACAGTGGGTAGGGCGCTGACCCCATATGCCAAGGGATGGCCCCGGCCAAACTGCAACAAAAAAATAGCCAGGTGTTGTGGCGGGCATCTATAGTCTCATCTAGTTGGGAGGCTAGGGCAAGAGAATCACCTAAGCCCAGGAGTTAGAGGTTGCTGTGAGCTATAACAGCACAGCACTCTACCCAGGGGAATAATGTAAGACTCTGTCTCTTAAAAAAATAATAATAATAAAGAATACTTTCTGAGTTGAATTCCAACATTATGGACCATATACACTAACACAGACCAATATTTTATAATATTAGAAGATAGGGCGGCACCTGTGGCTCAGCGGGTAGGGCGCCGGTCCCATATGCCGGAGGTGGCGGGTTCAAACCCAGCCCCAGCCAAATTAAAAAAAAAAAAAAAGAGAAGATACATATGAACATAATTCTCACACAATTAAGCACCATTTCAGATTTGACAATATTCCCTATACATTTTCAACAAACCAATTAAGCCTAATATGTTTTTCTCAGATTCTCAGTCATCTTTATATATCAAAAAGACCGAAGTTAGAGTTTTTATTTTGGAAGGTTTCTCACATATCAAAGGCTTAAAACATTTATTTCTTAAGCAAGATTACAAGCCAAAAGATTCTAAAGGAAATACATACTCAACACAATCACATGTAAATTTCTTCACAAATGCCCTTTTATTAGCTTTGTTTAACCTGCACAAGACAATCTACAATCAGAAAACTTCTGGATTGCCCTGCCTATCACTTTCTGATGTAATTATTCTGTTTCAGGACAAAATTTACCACTCAATATCCTTTTCTTATACTATGCCATTTTTCTTTCTGTCTAATATCTCTCACTCTCAAAAACCCACTTTTCACAGAACAGCATCACAGTTTTCTGTGAAGGTAATTATTTGCTTGGCTAGAGTGATAATTAGAAAGTTTAAAAGACAAGAATCTTATACTTTGACGAAGACTTGGTTTCACAAATAATTTAAACAACCAAACTATTACATTTTACAAATGAGAGACATTTTGTGAAACATAGCATTGGCATAGGGTTTTCACACTCAGGGCTGGACAGAGAACACCCATTTTTCTGGCTCAGGTGAGTTCTAAAGTCAGACTCCCAAGTAGGCACTAACACGCCACATACTGCAGAGGACTCCTTATGAGCTCTAGCAAGGACTCCCTATGAGCTCCCTATGACTCTCTATGACTCCCTGTCTGAGATGGAAAGCAAAAAATCTGGAACTTCTAGTTTGTCTCAGAATAGCCAGGGGATGATGTTGGAGCAGAGAAAAAGGGGCCACTAACACAATCATTTTACCCTGTGAAGGTGGGACGCTAAACCCCAACTATTGTTACCCATCTTTGTCAGTCTCCAAGTACTCACATGCACAAAATTCCGATCTTTTCCTAACTTGGTCATCCTTGATTTTCCACTCAAACTGCCACTTAGCGATAGGAGGTGGAATCAAGACTCCTAGGCCCTGTGAGGGGAGGTCCAATCTCACCCTCAGAATTTATGCCAGTCACACCACATCTACACACTCTCATACACCTCTCACCAGACCTGCTGGCAATCTATTGCCCCAGGGGTTGATCGGATCCCAGATTCCACCCAAGTGGTGGACATCCAGTAACTATCCTACCTTGTCTTAGACGTCTCCCAGTGCAGGTACCAGTTCCTCCATGCCAGTTCTTCCCAGTTTTTGACTCCTTGAACACCTGCTGAATTGGTCCTTTCTCCACCCAGTTGAGGCAGCCACACAGGGAGGCACGATGGGAAGAAGGAGCACCCAAATACCATGTTTATAAGGTGAAAGGCTTTATTTCACCTGACAGAGGGAAAGTCAGAAGAATTCAAAATGGCCACACTCCCCAAGTTGCCCTGTCTTCTACTTTTCATCCCCAGTCAAAAACTTTCTGCCCATGGATTCCTTTCTCATTGGTCAGTTTGAATCAAGCAAGAGAAGCTGTTCCAGCACTAACAGAACTGCAGGATTTCCCAGAAGTGGAAATTTCTGGGTTCAAAAAAGTTAAGTTTTCATAAATTCCTAAGACCTGAGTCACCATGTGGAGGACCCCACAAGTGTATCCTTGGAGTCTCCTTGAGATGATCTCTGTTCTCTTAGACCTCACCATTCCTGGTATCCTCTCTCAGCACAGCACATTGCATGCTGTCCCAAATAATGAAGGTACAAAAGTTCTCCCAATTTTCAATCACCCTTCTTGATGAGTAGTTATAGTCTGTGGTGTGCCAAAATTTGCCACTACAGTCACTATACGTAGCAAAAAAAATTGTAGCTAAATGTACTATTTATTTGGTCCAAGTAAATTGACTTTTCCAAATAAATTGAGTTACTGCCATAGTAGTTACTCTTTATTGACATTCTACTGTCCTGTCACCATTCTGAGACTTCCCCTAACCAAAATTACATAAAGGTACGTCGCTTCCTTTACTCTCTCTTGCTCTCTCACTCTCTCTTTCTCTCCCTGTCTCTCTTGCACACTCTCTTACTCTCTCTCTCTCTCTCTCGCTCACTCTTTTTTCTCTCCTCCTTAGTGCTGCTCTGCAGCATCCCTCTCTCGCCAGTAAAGACCTTTTGTACAAACCTTAATGGTCTGTGAGATCTCTGCTGGTTGAGTATCCCCCTTTCACGGATGGCGCCCCACTCCTTTGAGCCACAGGTGCCACCCCCCCTTTTTTTTTTGAAACTGAGTCTCACTTTGTTACCAGGTAGAGTGCCATGGCTTCGTATCTCATAGCAATTTCAAAGTCTTGGGCTCAAGTGATTCTTTGCCTCAGCCTCCAAGCAGCTAGGACATGAGTCGTTTGCCACATGCCCAACTATTGTTCAGAGACAAGGTCTCACCCATTCTGGCTCAGGCTGGTCTCCAACCGGTGAGCTCAGTGAATCTACCTGCCTCAGCCTCTGAAGTGCTGGGATTACAGTCGTGATCCACTGGACCTGGCTACACATACTTTTATTTACAACAAAATTTACAAAATATTTACAGATTATTCTCTGTGTCTTTCCATCTCTTTCTAAAATTTTGTAATCGATATTTTGTACAGGTATATTTAGCTACAATTTTCAATGTTCCTTATGTATGGTGACTTTTGGGGACAACCTGTAAATTTTTACAAACTAACTTTAGAAGGCATCAGTCAGACATTGTGTCTCTGTCTTTCAATTGTCCTGATATCTTTAAACCTAAAACCAATCCTGAGACTAGAAGGCCAGAAACTGATCCTGGATGACAAATATGCATTGCGTATACCTGAGAATATCCTCATTCCTATTTTTCTGTTTCTCTAATTCTCATGAATGTACATAGGGCACTAGCTGCATCCCGCCAGTGCAAGACCCAAATTGGCAGGTCCAAATTTTGAGTCCAGGTCCTTCCTTAGACACTGCTGCTGCCTTTGACCACTGGAGACTTTACAGTGCCAGTAAACTATGTCCTGTTTCAAGATTGTGATTGGTGGTCTTCCTTGAACCAAAGTTATTTGTTTTATTAGAAAGTGTTGTGCAGAAGGGACTCTGTGCAGTGTTTGCTTTGTCTAGCTGAGTGCTGCTTTAATCCAGAAAAAGTAACAGCAGCAATAGAGGGAATTGTTAAAGAAGCCACTTCCTAGACTCACTCAAAACCTGCAAATTGTTGACCAAAGCCAAGATTGACTTTTCCCTCCTCACATCAAAGTTCCAATGCAAGAGTTGGTTTTAGAACAAACAGTTTATTCAAGAGCAATGTGAGAAGATGGCTGACTAATGTTGCAAAGAGCACCTTATGTTCCTGGGGTGCCAGAAGGTGGTGAAAGGGGAAATGACCTTGGGAAACCATGTCTCATTGAAATGATTTCTTGCCATGTGGCTGTCTGGCTGACATCAGCTAGACCAAAACAGAAATGGGGGCTAACTGCTCACTATTTTCCTTCATGGGGAGTTGTGCAATGTTGATGCTATACTGATCTTTTATGAAGTGGAGTCTCAGTTACCCTACATGGAGTGCTGTGACATCACTGCTCACAGCAAACTAAAACTTTTCAGCTCAAGCGATCGTCTTGCCTTATCCTTCCAAGTAGCTGGAACTACAGGCACCTGCATCAATGCCTAGCAATCATAGAGACAGGGTCTTAGTCTTATTCAGGCTGGTCTGGTACTCCTGAGCTCAGACAAGCCACCTGCCTTGGTCTTCGAAGAGTGCTGAGACTATACGCTGGAATCATCTGGCTGGTTTTTCTGAAATTCTTAAAGAAGTACATAAATAGACATTGTGAAATAAAACTGATTATTTGTTAGAAGATAGAGTAACTGCTGCTTTTATTTCAGGGATCCCCAAACTTTTTAAACAGGGGGCCAGTTCACTGTCCCTCAGACCATCTGAGGGCCGGAATATAGTTTTAAAAAAAACAAAACTATGAACAAATTCCTATGTACACTGCACATATCTTATTTTGAAGTAAAAAAACAAAACAGGAATAAATACAGTCACACCACTGCATGTGGCCTACGGGCCATAGTTTGAGGACTCTTGATAGAGGGGCATACTGATAAATACCTTGTATGCATACTAAAGCCTGAGAGGTGATGCTTAGATAAGTGTTTCTCAGCTCAGGCTTCCAGGTAGGATTCCTTGGCCAGTTTGAAGAAGTACCATCATCTGTGATTCTGCCTGCCAACAGATTCTATTAGTGTGGCTGATGTCATCCATGTGGCCCCCGTGATGCTAAAGGAAGGCCAATGTCAAGCATGAGGGTTTCCAGATACATTTAAGACAGTCGAGTTTATTTATATTTTTCCAGGAAAAGGTCCGAGGGCCTATATTCCCATTTCCATAACAGAAATTGCTGATAAGGGAGGGCACTGGAGGCCAAGAAATTAGAAACTCACACTTTGGTCTTTATATGGATCCTCCTTCTTCCTGACTCTCTCCCCTGATAAAGAATGGGAAAGGGTAAAATTTTTTCTGTACTTTGAGGTCCCTTTGCCTGTGGATGTGGTGGTAGCAGGTGAAGAGTTTGTGCTGATGTCTTTAAAGGCATATTGTAAAGGTGCAGGAGTAATGTGTCCAGATGATCTCACCTGACAAGGAAATCAGGATCGGCACCTGTGGCTCAAGCAGCTAAGTCACCAGGCATATACACCTGAGCTGGCAGGTTTGAATCCTGCCTGGGCCCGCCAAACAATGACAGCTGCAACCAAAAAATAGCCGGGTATTGTGGTGGGTGCCTGTAGTCCCAGCTACTTGGGAGGTGGAGGCAAGAGAATTGCTTGAGCCAAGGTTTGAAGGTTGCTGTGAGCTGTGGTGCCACTGCACTCTACCCAGGGTGACAGCTTGAGGCTGTGTCTCAAAAAGAAGGAAATCAAGGAAAGAAAGAGAAAAGGAAAGAAGTGATTGCTACACAGGGAACTGAGTCCAAGGCCCAGGGCTCTGTCCATGTCTCTCCTGTAATATCATCTTCTCAGACTTTGCAAACCTTTATGTCTCTAATTGTGATGTTCCTGCTGAATGAGTTTGTTTAAATACTTTTTTCCCTTTTTCTTTTAATAGTCACGAGGCTCTAAACTCCTTCTGCTCTACATATGGCAGAGTCTTTCCAGTCTCTCTCCATCCAGGCTCCCCATATATGCACTAAAAAATTCTGAATTTAAGTTTGTTTCCTAAAATAGTGAAAATGTTTCATTTCTGTCTGTTGAAAATGGTAAAATGTGGATGCCCAAGATTTTTATTGTGGGTGAGGTTGGGTCACTGGATAGTAGCAAAGAAGGGGAATATGTACTGTTTAGTTTCCAACTGGAAGCTCCACTGGTCCTATATAAAATAGGATGATGTTCATGCACTTTTACAGAAGATGGCATTAACTGCCTAGAGTAATTTAAACCAGAATAATTAGAAAAGACTTGCTTTCTGGGTTGGCAAAGAAGGCTATTTAAAGACACGATTAGAGAATAGAAGACATACCAGGTATCTGTAACTGTAACTTTGCCAAAACTAGGGTTTTCTCAACTAGTTTTTATCACATTATGATTGACTTTTTCTCGCCAGTACTATCACAGCAGTGATGTTGGGCTTGCACTTGTGAATCAGCACCTGATACTAATTAATCCTGTTACAGTTAATGTTAATTTTATTCACTCAGTTACGGTGCTCTTGGACACATATTCCATTCTGAGGTTCAGTATATCTTCTGTATTTTCTTTCTTTTTTTTTTTTTGCAGTTTTTGGCCAGGGCTGGGTTTGAACCTGCCACCTCTGGCATATGGGGCCAGCGCCCTACCCCGTTGACCCACCCAAATCATAAGAACAATCTTTTTTTGTTTGTTTGTTTGTTTTGCAGTTCTGGGCTGGGGCCGGGTTTGAACCCACCACCTTTGGCATATAGGGCTAGTGCCCTACTCCTTTGAGCCACAGGTGCCACCCCATCTTCTGTATTCTTAATAAGAAGTTGGGAGATTATCAACTAATATGGTAATCAAAACGTTTATTGAGGATGCACCCCTTTCTTCTTCTTTTTTTTTTTTTTTTTGTAGAGACAGAGTCTCACTTTATGGCCTTCGGTAGAATGCCGTGGCCTCACACAGCTCACAGCAACCTCCAACTCCTGGGTTTAAGCGATTCTCTTGCCTCAGCCTCCCTAGTAGCTGGGACTACAGGCACCCGCCACAACGCCCGGCTATTTTTTGGTTTCAGTTGGGCCGGGGCCGGGTTTGAACCCGCCACCCACGGTATATGGGGCTGGCGCCTTACCGACTGAGCCACAAGCGCCGCCCCCCCCTTTCTTCTTAGTTTCTCTTCCATATACCTTTCTTTGGAAAGTAAAGATTGTCACCCTTGGTCACTGGTTCAGGAATCAAGTGGGATAAATCCAATGTCTGCAGTTGACTGCATATGTGACAAATATCATCATGGGACTGAAGCGTTGTCACTCCTGTGAGCTGGTTGGAAATTTAAAAATGGAATCTTCAGTCCATATTGTCTGAATAATAATCTGCATTTTTTCAAGATCTCCACTTCTTGTACATATTCAAACTTTAAAGTTATCATTTATTACACCATGACATTGTCATATAAAAAACATACACAGATTATAACATATGATGTAAATAAGGCACAAAATTATACATGCCTGTATTGGTGGCCTTTTATTTCTCCTGTGTCAACCAAAAATGTATGATGTGTATACTGCTTTTGTGGTTGCCATTCCATCTCCTTTCTTCAGTTTTTGACAGCACATGAGGTAATGTATCTCATCTATACCTATTAGATAATTGTACTTACTCTTATAAGTCAGCAAGAGTTCTCTACACTCATTTAACTAAAAGTAAAATTTATGGCTTGGTGCCTTAACACAGTGGTTATGCCATAGGCCACAAATACCCAGGCTGGTGAGTTTGAACCGGCCCAGGCCAGCTAAACAGCAATGCAACAAAAAAATAACTGGATGTTGGCGATGACACCTGTGGCTCAAAGGAGTAGGGTGTCTGCCCCATATGCCGGACTTGGTGGGTTTAAACCCAGCCATGGCCAAAAACTGCAAAAAAAAAAAAAAAAAAGCAGGTGTTGTGGCAGATGCCTGTATTCCCAGCTAGGAGGCTGAGGCAATAGAATTGCTTAACCCAAGACTTTGAGGTTGCTATAAGCTTTCACGCCACAGCACTCTACTCAGGGTGACAGCTTAAGGCTCTGTCTAAAGAAAAATAAAGTGAAATTCCATATCCCCATGTTTTCTTGGTAAATATGTTTGTTTTTCAGGGAGTGTTGACATTCAAGGACGTGTCTATTGAATTCTCTATGGAGGAGTGGGCCTGCTTGGACCCTGCTCAGCAGCATTTGTATCGGGAAGTCATGTTAGAGACCTACAGAAACCTGGTCTTCCTGGGTGAGGATAAGTTACATACATAGTTCCGGTTTTACACTAAACAATTGATATTCTCTCTTTGTAGAAGGTTTTCATTCAGTTTATTCATTGACTGAGTATCAGGTTCTTGTTTCTATGGAAAACTTTAGGATATCTTGGTATAGAAAAGAAAAAATTGGAGTTGTTTCACTTTGGCCTTAATCTTGTCCATTTTTGAGTTGATTTATATGCTTCACTAGATTAATGGAAATTTCAGAAATTTCATGACCTAGGTAGTTACTCATACCTTTAAGTCTGATTTCTAGCACCAAATTTTATTTCAGTAGTTTTGGTAGTGGAGGAGTTAGGAATGTTCCAAAATTAAATACTTTTTAAAGATTCTGAAGATTCAGCACTTCCTGTGGCTCAGTGTGTAGGGTGCCAACCACATGTACTGTGGGTGGCAGGTTTAAACCGGCCTTGGCAAAACTGCAACAAAAAAATAGGCAGGCGAGTAACGGGTGCCTTTAGTCCCAGCTACTCAGGAGGCTGAGGCACAAGAATCACCAAATCCCAGGAGTTGGGATTGCTGTGAGCTGTGTGACGCCACAGCACTATACCCAGGGTGAGGCAGTGAGACTCTGTCTTCACAAAAAAAAAAAAAAAATTCTGAAGTTTCTGCAAGGAAATCTGTTTGGGACACTATTTCAGGATCTTCTAAATGTCCTTTTCTCTACTTCAGCAAGGCATTAGATTGCCAATTAAAGAATCCCAATTTTTTTTTCTAATAAAATAGGTCTTACTGTCTCTAAGCCAGAACTCATCACCTGTCTGGAGCAAAGCAAAGAACCCTGGAAGGTGAAGACACAGCAGACACTAGTCAAGCACCCAGGTAGGTTGGAGTGAATGAAGCGGGTAACACTGGTCAGAGGTCCAAGTTCTAGGATGAAACCACACAATACAGTGTGATTAAGGAAGCTCAGTTTAACCAGAAATTGTTTCTGAGAAGCCTAGGGTTTTTCCCTTGTTCTTACATAAAGGCATCTCTGTTCTTGTTTTTATTAGTGTTTATTTTTATTGTTTTCTTATTGATACAGAATCTCACTCTCTTGCCTCACACTGGAGTGCCATGACATCAGCCTAGATCAGTGTAACTTTAAACTACTGGTGTAAGGTGATTTTTCTGTCTCAGGCCCCCAATAGCCAGGACTACAGGTTTCTCCACCTTGCCTGGCTAATGGTTTTTCTATTTTTTTGGTACAGGAGCATTCTCATACTTACTCAGGCTTGTCTGGAACTTGTGAGCTGAATATGGCTCCCAGAGTGCTAGGCATATAGTTATGAGCCACTATGCCTGTTCTTCATTTTCATTTCCAGAAAGACCTTACTTTTCACTGATATTCCTTCTAGGTTAGTTTGAAAGAAAGAACTTTCTATGGCATACGTGTGAGTGCAGGATGTGACTGCTCTTCCCTTGCTTTTAAGGACATGAAATATGTGTGTATTTTTTAGTATACCTATGAAATGGTTTTTAATATTCTTTAGGCTGGGTGTGGTGGCTGACATCTTTAATCCTAGCACTGTAACACCCAAGGTGGGACGATTGCTTGAGTTCAGGATGGTGAGACCAACCTAAAGAACAGTGAGACCCTGTCTCTACTAAAAATAGAAAAATTATCCAGGCATTGTAGTGGTTGTGTGTTGTCCCACCTACTGGGGGCTGGTGGTGGGAATGAGGCTGGAGAATTCCTTGAACCCAGGAGTTTGAGATTGCTGTGAGTTAGGTTGATTTTATGATGCTGTAGACTGAATAACAGAATGAGACTGTCTGAACTAAAGGGTTTTTTTTTTTTTTTTTGCACTTTTCGGCTGGGGCTCAGTTTGAACCTACCAGCTCCAGTATATAGGGCTGACCCCCACTCTTTTGAGCGACAGGCACCACCCTTTTTCTTTTTTTTTTTTTAATTTGAGACAAAGTCTCAAGCTGTCTTCCTGGGTAGAGTGCTGTAGCATCATAGCTCACAGCAAACTTCAACTCTTGGGCTTAAGCGATTCTCTTGACTCAGCCTCCCAAGTAGCTGGGACTACATGCTCCTGTCATAAGGCTTGGCTATTTTTTGGTTGTAGTAGTCAATGCTGTCTCGCAGGCTTGGGCTGGATTCAACCTCACCAGCTCTGTTGTATTGCTAGTTCCTTAGCCGCTTGAGCTACAGGCACCGAGCCTCACCAACTCATTTTTGATGAGGAAGATTTGTGATCCTTAATCACTAGTAATCTGACAGAGCATCCTTAGTGATAACACATATATTTTTTCTTGCATTCAAGATTCTCTTCTTGTGTGTGACTTTCAAATCCTTGATCTTCATCTGTCTTTGTATGGGATTCTTTTTTATTGTCCTGGCTGAAGTATGGTGAGCTTTCTTTATACTTTATACCTTTTTTCTTACATTTGAGACTGCTCAGTCATTTTCATTGTGTTTGGTACCTTCATTTTACCTATTTTACTTAGTGGTCTGTATCATTCCTATGTGATGCATTTTGATGCATTATTTGATGCATTTGATGCATTATTCAGATAAAAGTGTAGGGTAATTTAGACATCGCTAGTTTTTATTGTTAATTCCAGATCTTTTTTTAGTTCTTTAGGTAATGTCCCCCTAACATTTTGTATGTTATAAGCTTTCACTTACCACCTTTCCAAACTTTGTGATATAGCTTGTACCCTGTAGGACTCTGACACACATTGTACTAAGAAAGGGAGAACTGTACATTTAGACAGTGTTTTTCCTGTAGAAATGTATGGTTATTTTTTAGTGGAAACATTTTTCTACATGTTCTCTTTAGAGTTTCTCATCACTTGCTAGACTTGAATCTGTTACATTGGAGTCTCTATGCTGCTATAATACTATTATCCCTTTGAATTCAGAACCCCCTGTCTGTCTTACACACTATAGCACCATTCCTTTCAGCACACTCACTGATGGCAGTCAGCAAACTTTCTTTGGAAACACCCTCAAAAGCATGGAAGTTTAACACAGGTGTCACTCTTCTTTTGAGGACAAAGCTGTGATTTGGATGTTTACTTCCATTTTCACCATTCTGTATTAAGATGGCATAAATTCTGTGATGGGGGTAAATATGAAAACCTTTTTGTTGTTGTTGTTGTTGTTGTATTTGGCTCTTTTATTATTATTATTGATATTTTCTTCCTTTATTATTTCCTATTATTATTGATGATATTTTCCTTTATATACACACAGAGAAATTTATGTATGTATGTATTTATTTATTTCAGGCTGAGTAATTGTCACCCTGGAATGAGTGCTCTGTTGTCAGGGCTCACAGGCTCAATCTTCTGGGTGCAAGAGATCTTCTTGTCTCAGCCTCATGAGTTGCTGGGACTAGAGGCATGTGCCACAGTGCTGGACTAATTTTTCTATTTGTGGTAGGGATGGGGTCTCACTCTTGCCCAGGTTCATTTCAAACACTTGTGCTCAAGTGATCCATTCATCTCAGTCTCCCAGAGTTCTAGGATTAAAAACATGAGCCTATACTTTACCTCTACACCTTCTGTTTACCTGTTGGGCTGCAAATTCTTGGGGTTCTGAGAATTCCCCAAAATGCAGCATTTATTTATCTTTAAAATAATTAGCACCTCTCTACTCTATTATGGCATGTTCTTAATGTTCTTGATGTGAGTTTGTAGATCAAATGTGTAAAGTATGTTTACTGGATTCTGATAAAAAGCCAGTGGCTAAAATTGTTATTGCTTAAATTTCTTTCAGCTCTATATAATCATTCTACTGAAGACCTTATTCAAGAGTGGGGCACAAATAATTCATTTCCAGAGATGATCCTGAGCAGATATCAAAGCTATGGCTCTGAGAACTTAAACTTAACCAAAAATTGGGAAAGTATGTATGAGTGTGATGAGCAAACAGTATTTTACAGTGGACTTGACCAATGTTTAACAGCTACCTATGGCAAAGTCTTCCAATGTAGTAACTCTTTGAACACCTTCAGACAATGGTCAAATCTAAATAAACAAACAATGATATATACCTTAGAGAAAACTTTTAATTGTAAAAGGTATGGGAAAGCCACTAACTTCTGCTCACAGGTTACGGAACATAAGATGACTCATATTGGAAAAGAACAGTCCAAATGCAAAGAAGGTAGGCAAGTTTTTCAGTCTTTCTCAGGATTCTGTACTGGAGAGAAACTAGACAAGTGTGAAAATGATGACAAAAATCTTAGCCACAGTTCAAAATATTGTAATTATGATAATTTTAATACTAGAGAAAAAATCTGCAACTATAAGGAATGTGACAAACTTACAAAACAATACTCACACATTTCTGGACAAACAAGAATAGATTCTGGAGAAAAACCCTTCAAATGTGAAGTATGTGCAAAAACATTTGACCAGCACTCTCTCCTATGTAGTCATCAAAGAATTCATTCTGGAGATAAATCCTACAAATGTATGGAATGTGGCAAAACCTTTAACAAGTACTCAAACCTTTCTGTACATCAAAGAATTCATTCTGGAGACAAACCCTACAAATGTAAAGAATGTGGAAAAGCATTTAAACACCACTTACACCTTTCTAGACATCAAAGAATTCACTCTGGAGAGAAACCCTACAAATTACAAGAATTTGAAGAATGTGCAAAAACCTTTAACCAGCACTCTCTCCTCTTTAGACATCAAAGAATACATTCTAGACGGAAACCATACAAATGCCAAGAATGTGGCAAAGCCTTTAACCACTACTCAAACCTTTCTGTACATCAAAGAATTCACTCTGGAGAGAAACCCTACAAATGTCAAGAATGTGACAAAGCCTTTACCCAGCACTCACACCTTTCTAGACATCAAAGAATTCATTCTGGTGAGAAACCCTACAAATGTCAAGAATGTGGCAAAGCCTTTAACCAGTACTCACACCTTTCTGTACATCAAAGAATTCACTCTGGAGACAAACTCTACAAATGTCAAGAATGTGGCAAGGCCTTTAATCGGCACTCAGGCCTTTCTGAACATCAAAGAATTCACTCTGGAGAGAAACCATACAAATGTCAAGAATGTGGCAAATCCTTTAACCATTACTCAAGCTTTTATGTACATCAAAGAATTCACTCTGGAGAGAAACCCTATAGATGTCAAGAATGTGGCAAAGCCTTTAACCACTACTCAAACCTTTCTGTACATCAAAGAATTCACTCTGGAGAGAAACCCTACAAATGTCAAGAATGTGGAAAAGCCTTTAATGTGTACTCATGCCTCTCCAAACATCAAAGAATTCATTCTGGAGAGAAACCCTACAGATGTCAAGAATGTGGCAAAGCCTTTAATCGGCACTCACACCTTTGTATACATCAAAGAATTCACTCTGGAGACAAACCCTACAAATGTCAAGAATGTGGCAAAAACTTTAACCAGCACTCACACCTTTCTGAACATCAAAGAATTCATTCTGGAGAGAAACCCTACAAATGTGAAGAATGTGGCAAATCTTTTAACCATCACACAAGCTTTTTTAGACATCAAAGAATTCACACTGGTGAGAAACCCTACAGATGTCAAGAATGTGGCAAAGGTTTTAACCAGTACTCAGGCCTTTTTGTACATAAAAGAATTCATTCTGGAGACAAACCCTACAAATGTCAAGAATGTGGCAAAGCCTTTAACCAGTACTCACACCTTTCTCAACATCAAAGAATTCACTCTGGAGATAAACCCTACAAATGTCAAGAATGTGGCAAAGCCTTTAACAGGAACTCACATCTTTCTCTACATCAAAGAATTCACTCTGGAGAGAAACCCCACAAATGTCAAGAGTGGAAAATCCTTTAACTACTACACAAGCTTTTCTAGACATCAATGAATTCACTCTGGTGGGCAACCTTACAAATGTGAAGAGTGTGGCAAAGCCTTAAACTGTGACTCAAACCTTTCTGTACATCAAAGAATTCACTCTGGACATAAACCTTACAAATTTAAAGAATGCACTAAAGCCTTTTACTTTAGTTAAACTCATAGTAAACATTACACAATTTCTTGTGGAGAGATACTCTACAAATGTGAAGAATTTGGCAAGGCATTTACACTGTACTCAACCCTTTGTGTACATGAAAATATTATTAAAAGAAACTCTACAGGGGTCAAAACGTGGCATAGACTTTCATTAGTTTGTGAACATTTCTAGACATTTAAGAATTTATTCTGGAGAAAAATCTTATAAATATGGACAGTGTGGCAAACTCTAACTCACATTCAATCCTCACTTTACATAGAGGAAATCACACAGGAAAGAAACCCTCCATTTGAAGACCGTGGCAGTGCCTTGACCTGGTATTCATAGCATGCTAAGCATAGAAGAAACTGGAAAGTAATCCTACAAATGTGAACAGTGTGGCAGTGACCTTAACCAGAGCTCAAACATTACTACACATAAGAACATTGATATTGGGAAGAAATCATCCAAATGTCAATAATGTGGCAAAGGTTTTCAGTAGTCCTCAGTCTTAGCAAACATAAGAGAAACCATAGGAGGAAAAAATGGAAACAATGTGAAGATGTGGCAAAGCCTCATGCCCGTATGCAGTTTTCTGTACACAATAAAATTCGTGTGGAAGAAAAAGTCTACAAAAGTGAAGTGCTTGACAATAGTATAACTTGTGCTTTAATCATTGTATAAATAAAAAAATTATAACATGAATATCACCTACAAATGAGAGAAAAGTGTCAAACCCTATTACCACTACTCATTTCAGTACATAAAAGAATTCATAGAGAAATTCTACATATGTGAAGAGTATGACTATCTTAAATATATCTCAAACTTTTCCAATCCTAATTCAAATGGAAGAAATACTCTACAAATGTCAGTCACATCTCAGAGCCTTAAAGTTGTGTTTATCCTGTTAGGTAGGGCTAAGGAGAAAAGGGGCAGATGTTACTAGGAGATCCTTTGTCCATAAATTAAGAGGAACAAATTAAGCAGAGGAGGCTTCCAAGAAATAAAAGCTGATATTTCAAGGCTTTCCAAAACTGAACTTCTGTTTGTTCTACAAAAATGAGTCTCAAGAGTTAGATAGGCCACAATGTGGAGATATGGTCAAGGCCACAAAAAAAGGCACTTAGGAGTGAGCGTACAAGTGAAAGGACAGTAAGCTCAAGTGATCTCTTTTTGTTAACATAGTACAATTTACACCAGTTCTATCTACTCTACAATTACAATGATAAATAGTGTCCATTGATTACAGGGATAGAAATGTGAGGACTCTCCATTGTGGAAGGTTTTCCCATTTCCAAGAAAAATGATGAATATTATACCACCACATCACTTAACATAGAGTTGGAAATCCATGTAAGGGAAACATCTTACTAATCCCAGGGTCTTTTCCACTTGGAAATGTAGATGTGTTCTTTCTCTGGAGTGCACAGTTCTTTATGAACTTTGCCCCTTTAAGCACTTCCATCTGCTTGTTCTGCTCATTTGTTTCACTGTGCTAGTTGTAATAGCCACTCTTTGACACTTGGAACAAAAAAATTGAAAACATACCTTACCTCTGGTCCCCTAATATCTGCCATTTGGGTCCAGTATCACGGAAAAAAAATACAACTTCTGCAAGATAAGCTAATTAAACAATAGACATTCTGACTTCCCTCTGCCTAACTGCATGTTACTTACTACTCCTACATCTCTCTCACGCTGTTCAATTCCAGGTAATGTAGCTTCTTACCTGCCCTTCCTTCATTTGTTTTTTCTTCTTCACCTGGACAATGCACTTCATGTTAAAGTTAGTGCTGATAGGGCAGCGCCTGTGGCTCAAGGAGTAGGGCTCCGGTCCCATATGCCGGAGGTGGTGGGTTCAACCCAGCCCTGGCCAAAAAGAAAAAAAAAAAGTTAGTGCTGATAGTCAAAAGCTTAGAAAGGGGTCTCAGGCCCCACAAGTACATCTGAATGTTAAACCAGATTTTTCCAGTCTTTATAACCCGAATGGGGATGAGGAGACAGAGAAAGCCAGGGTATCAGCAGATCTTAAGAGCAGAAGGAAGCTATTGAAATGGTTGCTATCACTAGGGAAGAAGGTTGTCAGGCACTGAGTTCCCCTAGAGCAGGGGTACTCAGACAACCACCTGTGGGCCACATGTGGCCTGCCGAGGACATTTATCTGGCCTGCTGGGTATTTTTGCCATAGTTGCCTGTCCTGCTTAGCAACCGACTTGTCCCGGTCCACAGTGCACATGTGCAGAATGTGCACCAACTCTCCGATTCCCATCTTTCTCTCTGTCTCTCGAGTCCTCTTCTCAATCTCTGATGTAAATGGAGGAGTCACCAGGTTGCCTGTGCAGAGCCTGCAGCTGCCTAAGGACCAAGGTAAGAACAAGTTAGGATTTTTTTTTTTCTTTTGAAGTTAGGGGATCTATTTTTATTTTTTTTTTTATTTTGCAGTTTGTAGGTTCTTTTTTTCCTGAAGTTAAAAGGTCTTTTTTTTTTTCCTTTTTTTTTTTGCAGATAGGGGTGTCTTTTTTTTTGAAGTTAGGAGAGTTTTTTTTTTTTTAAGTTGGTTAGTTCATTGGGGGTGATTTCTAGGGGCATTGCATCACAATGACAACTCAAATTACTCAGTGCTAATGCAAATTGTCAGTGCTCAGAGGTAATGCAAATGGTCAGAACTCAGAGGTAATGCAAATAGTCAGTGCTCAGTGTTAATGCAAATTGTTAGCGCTCTGTAACGCAGATTGTCAGCAGTCAGTGTTATTGCAAATGGTCAGCAGTCAGTGTTAATGCAAATGGTCAATGCTCAGTGTTATCACACGGGGTCCCTAATCTGGTAATCTGCTTAGAGCCCCGTGGGAACTTAATCCAGCTCTGCAGTCAGCCAAGGAGTAGGAAATCCAATTTAATTGACAGTAAGTGCATTTATATTCTGATTGCTATTCAGTTATGTATGATGTTGTATGTTGTGTGCTGTGTAAGCCCCAGTTTACTGTTAATTACCTAATTGCAGGTAATTACTGTTGCAATCTCTGAGCAGTGCAAGGTCAGCTATATGCTTGTATGGCTGAACTCGCATTAGATTCGAAAGAAAAAAAGCATACGAAGGGTTTGCCTTCTTTTTTTTCTGCAGTGGAATCTGATCACATGGGTCTTCTCACCCAATCAGTCAGATTCCTGTGTGAGTTCACAAATTGCAGGGCGGTTCACACAGGTTAGTGTGAACTGGAAAGGTGGTGGAGAAAACAGCTCTGTAATTGTGCCTGTTCCTGCACTGCACCAGTGTGAGCCTGAGGTAAAAGCAGAGTTCCACTGTATGGGCACTGGCGAGGCTGTATTGATGGACACTAATCAGACTGCATTGATGGGCACTGATCAGACTGCATTGATGGGCAGTGCAGTCTATATGTCTCTCTGTGGGAAAAGTTATTGCTGGTATATTATTTTTGTAGTACTGTATACATATATTGGTATTTTATTAATACCAATTTGGAATCCCTAGGAAACAATAATGTCAAGAACCTGAGGGGGTGAGACATGATGGCTGACTGAAGCCGGCTTGCCACAGAGGCTACGTTCCAGAAGGAGAGTTAAAGGACAGAAATTTAGCAAGTAACCTGGGAGATTAGAGCTGCACCAAGAGAGAAGGTTGAAGAACGCACATCAACCCTGCTGTGGTGAGCTGCGACCCCAAGGATAAAAACAAAAGGTACAAAATCCATCTCCAAGCAGACAGCAGTCCCTTCCCGCATGAGAACGGCTCAGAGTGCCCCACAAACAAAGGAACAGAGTTCAAAGTTCCTCCCACTACAATCCACGGGAGAGACTCTAAAAACTGGACCTACTTTCCCTACTAGGGTGCCATGGCCTTCTTTTACCAGGCATAAAACTGTATATATACTCTACCTGCAACTCTGAGCTCCAGCACTCTCCTCCACTCTCACTCTGAGGTCTGAAAGCCTGTACCCCAAGAGTCCAGATTCTTGGGTGATTTCTTGAGGGGTGTGGACAGGGCCTAAACTGCAGCTGGTCAGTGCTGACTCTATGGTACAGGACTGAGGAGAGGACGATCGGCTGACAAGGAACAACACCAGAGCGGCAGTGCCCTGAGGCACAGAGCAGCAACCATCTTTTGGCAACAATAGGGCTCAGTCCTGGATATTCTGAAGCCACACCCTGTCTTGCTGGTCGACCAGAGGAGGCCAGGCATCTTCTCAGGTGGCAACCACCACGAAACAGATCTGGGATGGAAACGTAGGCCCCATGAGTAAAGGGTTTGCCTGAGGCGGTACCGGCCTTGGCGGAGCACAGGGACTAGAAATGCACACACAGAACCGGGAAGTTCCCAGCGCAGGGCTGACCCAGAGGACCACTTTACTGAGCCTAAGACGTACATGGGCCTTAGGGGATCATCAGCCTGTAGACAAAGGAAGACAGGTGGCTAGAGCTGACAGCTAAGCGAATACAAACATGTAGGAGCAAAGATAGGGCATGAGGTGCATGCTCTGGGACCTCAAAACAGCTTCTCTTCTGCAGGGGAATTTAGCAGAGACAGAAACAAATTCCTCCAAAGTTGTTCGGTTCTATCAGTAACATCAATCCGGGGCGGGGCTGGAACTGAGTGAACATCCCCCAGACTCAATCAAGCATCCAAGGTTGACAGGCCTCACCTCCCCCTGCTAGATAGAGGCAGAAAGCAGCGGCCTGGCTGAGCAGAAATACATTTCATTGTGATTAAGGAAGGTGCAACCCCCTGGAGTGTCTGTTCACTACAGGCAACAGGGTCAGCCAACTGCAGGGCTATCAGTGACTGGGTGTGATAGAGGTGCGAGGTGGGGAAGGAGGCATCAAACTTCCCAGACTGATCTATTTGCTAGGTGGGTCCTCCTGACTCCACAGAGCACTGGAGCAATCCGTATCTGACTAGTCACCAGAACCCTGCAATCCAGTTGCCAGAGACCTTTTAAACTCTCTCAGCTGAGACTGGTGCTGACCGAGACAATTGATTTGGACTTTTTGAACTGAGCCAATCACCCAAGAACTATTCAGGTGGTACCCTGGGTGTGTGGTTGTAGGAAAGTTTGATTTTCCTTTTCCAATTGTTACTTGTGGGTGGAGGGGTGAATTAATTGCTGGTATTTCTCCACAGCTGAGACTTCAAAACAGAGTAACTGCTTCACTAGGGTCAAACAGAGACCAGCTGAAAACAAGACACAACCATTTAGCCCCACCACACCAAACATGTCCAGAGTTTCTCAGGCCGTAGCACTGTATGGGTCCTCGACAAAGCTCCAGCAGAAAAAAATCTAACAGTGTAAAATAATCATGGAGCAGAATCAGTGGAAAAGCTCTGGAACCATGAATAACCAGAATAGATTAACCCCCTTCCCCCCCAACAAAAGATATGGCAGATTTAACTGAACATCCCATTCATAAACAGCTGGCTGAGATGTCAGAAATCGAATTCAGAATTTGGGTTGCAAACAACATTCATAGAATGGAGGAAAATTTGTAATTAGAAATTTGAGGAGCAATTCAAAAGTCGGAATTAGGAATTTGAGGAGAAATTCAAAAATTGTCTCAAGAATTTAACGAATTTAAAGACAAAACCACCAAAGACATTGACGTGCTGACGCAAGAATTTGCAGCCCTCAAAGATGTGAAAAATACAGTAGAATCCCTCAGTACGAGTGGAGCAAGCAGAAGAAAGGATTTCTGACATTGAAGACAAAGCCTTTGAACCAAACTCTCAAAGAGGAAGAGAAATGGAGAGCAAAAACGGATCATTCTCTCAAAGAGCTCTGGGATAATTCAAAGAAGGCTAATATCCACAACATCGGAAACCCTGAAAGTGATGAAGTGGCATTGCAAGGCACAGAGGCCCTTCTCCATGAAATTATGAAAGAGAATTTTCCAGACATTCCAAGAGATTCTGGAATTCAGATAGCACACAGTTACAGAACAACAGCATGACTCAACCCGAATAAGACATCCCCCAGGCAAATCATAATTAACTTCACTAAAGTTAAAATAAAGGAGAAAATTCTGAAAGCAGTGCGAGGTAAGAAATCCATTACCTACAAAGGGAAGAATATTAGAATGACTGCAGATCTCTCTGCTGAAACTATTCAAGCCAGAAGAGGATGGTCATTGACTTTTAATCTTCTAAAACAAGATAACTTTCAACCCTAGATCCTGTATCCAGCTAAAGTGAGTTTCATTTATGATGGAGAAATTAAATACTTTAATGACATTCAGATATTGAAGAAATTTGCCATAACCAAACCAGCTTTTCAGGATATTCTCAGACTTATCCTCCATAATCATCAGCCCAATCTTCTACCACAAATGTAAACTCACTCAGAAACTATTGATCAAACTCCAACTTCCACAGTGGCGAAAGGATTAAAAATGTCCACTGGACCTTATAAAAACTCGATACCCAAAATTTTACCAGACCTATCAATATTCTCCATTAATGTGAACAACTTAAACTGTCCTCTAAAGAGGCACAGGTTAGCTGACTGGATACAAAAACTCAGGCCAGATATTTGCTGCCTACAAGAGTCACATCTTACCTTAAAAGATAAGTATAGACTTGGGGTGAAAGGATGCTCGTCAATATTTCAGGCAAATGGTAATCAGAAAAAAGCAGGTGTTGCAATTCTATTTGCAGATACAATAGGCTTTTAACCAACAAAGGTGAGGAAGGATAAGAATGGTCACTTCATATTTGTTAAGGGTAATACTTAATATGATGAGATTTCAATTATTAATATCTACGAACCCAACCAGAATGAATCTCAATTTATAAGAGAAACTCTAACAGACATGAGCAACTTGATTTCCTCCAGCTCCATAATAGTTGGAGATTTCAACACTCCTTTGGCAGTGTTGCATCAATCCTCCAAAAGAAGCTGAGCAAAGAAATTTTAGATTTAAACCATAAAAAATTTGGATTTAGCAGATATCTATAAAACATTTCATCCCAACAAAACTGAATACACATACTTCTCATCAGCCCACAGAACATACTCCAAAATCGATCACATCTTAGGTCACAAGTCTAACTTCAGTAAATTTAAAGGGATGGAAATTATTCCTTGCATCTTCTTGGACCACTATAGAATAAAAGTTGAACTCAGTAACAGCAGGAATCTGCATACTCATACAAAAACATGGGAGTTAAATAACCATCTGCTGAATGATAGCTGGGTCAGAGATGAGAATAAGAAAAAAACTGCCAAATTTTTGGAAAAAAATGACAATGAAGACACTAATTATCAGAACCTCTAGTATACTGCAAAGGCAGTCCTAAGAGGGAAATTTATAGCACTGCAAGCCTTTCTCAAAAGAATGGAAAGAGAGGAAGTTAACAACTTAATGGGACACCTCAAGCAACTGTAAACGGAAGAACATTCCAACCCCAAAACCAGTAGAAGAAAAAAATAACCAAAATTAGAGCAGAATGAAATTGAAAATGAAAGAATTATACAACAGATCAATAAATCAAAAAGTTGGTTTTTGGAAAAGGATAATAAAATAGATAAACCTTTGGCTAACCTAACCAGGAAAAAAAGAGTAAAATCTCTAATCTCACCAGTCTGAAAAGACACAGACGAAATATCAACAGAATCCTAAGAAATTCAAAAACATCCTTAATGAATATTACCAGAAACTTTATTCTCAGAAATACGAAAATCTAAAGGAAATTGACCACTACTTGGAAGCACATCACCTTCCAAAACTTAGCAAGAATCAAGTGGAAATGTTGAACAGGCCCCTATCAAGTTCTGAAATAGCATCACATCAACCATACAAAACCTCCCTAAAAAGAAAAGCCTGAGACCAGATGTCTTCACATCAGAATTCTACCAAACCTTTAAATAGGAATTAGTACCTATATTACTCAACCTGTTCTAAAATGTAGAAAAAGAAGAAAGACTACCCAACACATTCTATGAAGCAAACATCACCCTGATCCCCAAACCAGGAAAGGACCCAACAAGAAAAGAAAATTATAGACCAATATCACTAATGAATATGGATGCAAAAATATTCAACATGATCCTAACAAACAGAATCCAGCAACACATCAAACAAATTATACATCATGACCAAGTCGATTTTATCCCAGGGTCTCAAGGCTGGTTCTATATACATAAATCTATAAATATAATTCAGCACATAAATTAAAAAACAAAGACCTTATGATTCTCTCAATTGATGCAGAAAAAGCTTTTGATAATATCCAGCATCCCTTCATGATCAGAACACTTAAGAAAATTGGTATAGAAGGGACATTTCCTAAACTGATAGAGGCTGTGTACAGCAAAACCACAGCTAATATTGTGTTGAACAGAGTCAAGTTGAAAACATTTCCACTCAGATTAGGAACAAGACAAGGCTATCCATTGTCTCCACTGCTCTTTAACATTGTAAGGAAGTTTTAGCCACCGCAATTAGGGAAGAAAAGGCAATCAAGGGTATCCATATAGGGTCAGAAGACATCAAACTTTCGCTCTTCACAGATGATATGATTGTATATCTGGAAAATCCCAGGGATTCTACTACAAAACTCTTAGAAGTGATCAAGGCATACAGCAGCATCTCAGCTTACAAAATCAACATTCATAAATCGGTAGCCTTTATATATACAACATTAGTCAAGCTAAAAAAACAGTTAAGGACTATTCCATCTATACTAGTGCCAAAGAAAATGAAAAATTAGGGAGTTTATCTAACAAAGCACGTGAAAGATCTCTATAAAGAGAACTATGAAACTCTAAGAAAAGAAATAGCTGAAAATGTTAACAAATGGAAAAATATACCATGCTCATGGCTGCAAGAATCCATATTGTTAAAGTGTTCACACTACTCAAAGCAATATACAATTTTAATGCAATCCCTATTAAAGCTCCACTGTCATACTTAAAGATTTTGAAAAAATAATACTTTGTTGTATATAGAATCAGAAAAAACCTCGAATAGCCAAGACATTACTCAGAAATAAAAACAAAGCAGGAGGAATCACGATACCAGACCTGAGACTATACTACAAATCGATACTGATCAAAACAGCATGGCACTGGCACAAAAACAGAGAATTAGATGTCTGGAACAGAATAGAGAACCAAGAGATGAATCCAGCTACTTACCATTATTTAATCTTTGACAAGCCAATTAAAAACATTCAGTGGGGAAAAGATTCCCTATTTAACAAATGGTGCTGTGTGTACTGGCTGGCGACCTGTAGAAGACTGAAACTGGACCCACACGTTTCATCATTAACTAAGATAGATTCTCACTGGATTAAAGATTTAAACTTAAGACATGAAACTATAAAAATACTAGAGGACAGTGCAGGGAAAACCCTTGAAGAAATCGGTCTGGGTGAGTATTTTATGAGGAGGACCCCCCGGGCAATTGAAGAAGCTTCAAAAATTCACTGCTGGAACCTGATCAAACTAAAAAGCTTCTGCACAGCCAAGAACACAGTAAGTAAAGCAAGCAAACAGCCCTCAGAATAGGAGAAGATATTTGCAAGTTATGTCTCCAACAATGGTTTAATAACCAGAATCCACAGAGAACTCAAATGTATAAGCAAGAAAAGAACAAGTGATCCCATCACAGGCTGGGCAATTGACTTGAAGAGAAACTTCTCTGAAGAAGACAGGCGCATGGCCTACAGACCTCTGAAAAAATCCTCATCATCTTTAATCATCACAGAAATGCAAATCAAAACTACTTGGAGATATCATCTAACTCCAGTAAAATTAGTCCATATCACAAAATCCCAAAACCAGAGATGTTGGCGTGGATGTGGAGAAAAGGGAGCACCTCTGCACTGCTGGTGGGAATGCAAATTAATACGTTCCTTTTGGAAAGATGTTTGGAGAAATCTTAGAGATCTAAAAATAGATTTGCCATTCAATGCTATATTTCCTCTGCTAGGTATATACCCAGAAGTCCAAAAATCACATCGTAACAAAGGTATTTGTATCAGAATGTTTATTGCATTTCAGTTCATAATTGCTAAGTCATGGAAAAAGCCCAAGTGCCATTAATCCAGTAATGGATTAATAAATTGTGGTATATGTACACCATGGTATATTATGCAGTCTTAAAGAAAGATGGAGACTTTACCTCTTTCATGTTTACATGGATGGAGCTGGAACATACTCTTCTTAGTAAAGTATCTCAAGAATGGAGGGAAAAGTATCCAAGGTACTCAGCCCTACTATGAAACTAATTTATGGCTTTCACATGAAAGCTATAACCCAAGAATAGGGGGCATGGGGAAAGGGAGGGGGGAGGGGGGAGGTGGGCAGAGGGAGGGTGATTGGTGGGATTACACCTGCCGTGCATCTTACAAGGGTATATGTGAAACTTAGTAAATGTAGAATGTGAATGTGTTAACACAATAACTAAGAAAATGCCAGAAAGGCTATGTTAACCAGTGTGATGAAATTGTGTCACACGGTCTGTAAATCCGTGTATGGTGCCCCATGATCACATTAATGTACACAGTTATGATTTAATAATAAAAAAAAAGCCTGGAAATTTGATTTGGAGTGTAGGATATTCAAAGAACAGTGGACTTATGATTAGTTTTTCATGCAGTACAAGGAAAGAGCTGTGTGTTTGATATGCCAGAATATAGTGTCTGTGTTCAATGAATACAATTTGTGTTGATACTGTCAAACTCAACATAAAGATAAGTATGATTGTTTGGAGAAGTGAGAAAATTTAAAATATTAAAACTGAAATATACATTGACAACTCTGCAAAATACTTTTGTGAAGCAGAAACAGCTAAATACTTCATCACTGCACGCAAGTTTTCAAGTTGCCAAGCTAATAGCGGGCACTAGCAGACCATTGGTGGAGGGAGAATTTGTTAAAGAATGCCTTCTTTCTATTGCCAAAGAGATGTGTCCAGAGATGGCCGATTTATTTAGTACAGTGAGTTTTTCAGGAACCTCAATTACACGAAGGATTGAAGAAATGGGAAACAATTTGCAGCAGCATTTGCAAAACTCCGCAAAAAAACTTTACCCGAATGTAATGATGTTTGTGATTCTGCACAACTTCTCATTTTTATTTGTGGGATGAATGACTATTTTAAAGTCACAGAAGAGCTTGCTGCACTGCAAAGCATCAAAGGAACAACTACAAAAGAGGATATTTATGAAAACTTTTGCCTAACTGTGAACAGTTTGGAGCTAGACTGGGCAAATTTAGCCAGTGTGACAACTGATGGTGCTCCTAGTATGGTAGGGTCCAAGAAAGAAGTAATTTCTCACATTAACCAAGAGATTGACAAACATAACCAATCTCATCCAATAGCCATACACTGCCTCATTCACCAACAAGTGCTGTGTAGTAAATCACTGAAGTGAGACTCTGTTATGAAAATTGTAGTATCTTGTGTTAACTTCATTAGAGGTAATGCACTAAACCACAGATAATTTCAGGAATTTCTGTCTGAGCTAAATGTTGCCTGTGAAGATGTTCTGTACCACACAGATGTCCATTTGCTGAGTCGAGGGAGAGTTTGGAAACATTTCCAACAGATCACAGCTTTTCTGCTTTCAAAAAACAAAGTACCAGAAACTCAATGATGCAGAATGGAAATGCACCTTTGCTTTCTGATGGATCTAACAGAGCTACTCAACAGTTTCAATGTGCAACTTCAAGGAAAGGGGAAGCTCGTCTGTGGTATGCAATCACATGGGAAAGCATTTGAAGTAAAATTAGGCCTCCTCATCAAACAAGTGAAGGAGGAAAATTTCTGCCATCTTCCCACAACTCAAAATCTGTTATCAGAAAATCCATTGGTTGCATTCCCAAATAAAACATGTGTGGATTCACTGAAAAGTTGCAAAAGGAGTTCCAATTTAGATTTAAAGATCTTCATCTCCATCTCAGGACATACAGCTTTTCTGTAAGCCATTTTCTATTGGCAGTAAAAATGTGGATACGATTTACCAAATGGAACTGGCTGAACTGCAGAATTGTGACTCTCTGAAAGACACATTCAAGTCAAGCAGCCTTCCTCATTTCTATTCATCTCTCCCATCTGAAACATATCCTAATCTCAGGAACCATGCACTCAAAATGGCAACCATCTTCTGCAGCACTTATGTCTATGAACAGACTTTTTCCAGAATGAGACATCTGAAATCTCCAACCAGATCTAAACTAACTGATGCACACTTGCATCATTTGTTACAACTAGCACTGAAAAATATGGAACCAGACATTAACCATCTCCTTAGCCAAAAGCAGGCCAATAGTTCCCATTGAAATACTGGTAAGTTTGTTGATTTAAATTTACTCGTTCTTCATTTTAAATATTGTATTTGTTACCATTTTCTTTTTTTACTTCAAAATAAGATATGTACATAGTAATTTGTTCATAGTTTTGTTTTTTGTTTTTCCTTTTTTAACTATAATCTGGCCTTCCAACTGTCTGAGGGACAGTGAACTGGCACCCTGTTTAAAAAGTTTGAGGACGCCTGGCCAAGATCAACTATTCCCTCCTGAAACATCAAAGTTGGAATGCAAGAGTTGGTGGATGAATAAGCAGTTTATTCAAGAGCAATGTGAGGAGATCACTGACTAATGTTGCAAAGAGCACCTCATGTTTCTGGGGTGATCAGGAAGTTGGTTAAAGGGGAAAGGAGCTTGGGCAACCATGTCTCATTGAAATGGTTTCTTGCCATCTGGATCTCTGGCTGACATCAGCTAGACCAACACAGAAATGGGGGTTAACTGCTTTATAGTGAATGGCTCAAAACACTTCCTGAAATTTATTCTTTTATGAGGCAGACTTAGTCACCCTCCATAGAGTGTTGTGGCATCACTGCTCACATTAAACTAAAACTTCTTGGTTCAAGCCATCCTCTTGCCTCATCCTCCCAAGGAGCTGGGACTACAGGCACCTGCCTCAATGCCCAGCAGTTAAGTAGACTGGGTCTCACTCTTGCTCAGGCTGATCTGGTACTCCTGAGCTCAGACAAACCACCTGCCTTGGACCACAAGAATTCTGGGACTACAGATTTGAATCATCTGGCTGGCCTTTCTGAAATTCTTAAGGAAGGACATAAATAGGCATTGTGAAATTAAACTGATTATTTGTTTGAAGATAGAGTAACTGCTGCTATTATTGAATCAGATACTTAGAGGAGGCATACTGAGAAATACCTTGTATGTATACTAAAGTCTGAGAGGCCATGCTTAGCTAAGTTTTTCCCAGCCCAGGCTTCCAGGTGGGATTCCATGGCAAGTTTGAAGAAGTACCAACATCTGTTATTCTTCCCGTCAACAGATTCTATTATTGTGGCTGGTGTCATCCATGTGGCCCCCTGTGATGCTAAAGGAAGGCCAATGTCAAGCATGAGGGTTTCCATATACATTTAAGTTTGTTTATTTTTTTCCAGAAAAAGGTCAGAGGGCCCACATTCCAATTTCCATAGCAGAAATTGCTGGCAGGGGAGGGCATTGGAAGTCAAGAAATTAGAAAGTCACACTTTGGTCCTTATGTGGAACCTCCTTCTTCCTGACTCTCTCATAATAAAGAATGGGAAAGGGTCAAAATTTCTCTGTACTTTGAGGTCCCTGTGCCTGTGGATGTTGTGGTAGCAGGTGAAGAGTTTTTGCTGATGCCTTTAAAGTCATATTGTCAAGGTGTAATGTGACCAGATAATCTCACCTGAGAAGGAAATCAAGGGAAGCAGGAGAAAGAGAAAGAAGTAACTGCCTCTCGGGTAACTGAGTCCAAGGGCTGTGCACACTTTTTCTCCTGCAATATCATGTTCTTAGACTTTGCAAACCTTCAAGTCTCACTTGTGATGTTCCTACCTAATGAGTTTCTTTCAAATACTCTTTTCCCCTTTTCTTTTAATAGTCAAGAGGCTCCAAAACCGCTTCTCTACTATATATGGCAGAGTTTTCTTTCCAGTCTCTCTACATCCAGGCTCCCTTTATGCCCTAAACAATTCTTGCTTTAAGTTTGTTTCCTGAAATAATGAAAATGTACCATTACTCTCTGCTGAAAATCAAAAAATGTGAATGCCCATGATTCCCGTTGTGGATAAGGTTGGGTCATTGCTAGTAGCAAAGACGAGGAATATGTACTGTTTAGCTTCCATCTGGAAGGCTTTTTAGTCATAGAAGAGAGTGCAGTATGAAGCACTATATATGCAGCCCTAGGATTTGTTAGAATGTCTTGGCCCACAGCTTTCCACAGGTAGAGAAGAGAAGGTAGACTACTCATCAGACAAGGCATCCCTACAGATATTTAGGCCAATAGTCACTGTACAGGAAGGCATCGTTGTCATGGACCAGGTAACACCTGTGGACAATGCTGTGCCCATCTCAGGTGTCCAGAGTTCTCCAGGCCCTGCATTTTCCCACCAGGAATCACAAAGTCAGATTCCAGGTGAAGGAGGCATCTGTTACCAATTATCTGAATATTTTGTACTCTCAATACCTGAGTTTCATACTTACTCGTGTTTGGGCACCTCTGTTTAGCTGTTGCCTGACACAGTCCTCTTGTTCAGATGACCTCCCTGTCTTCCCTGATTTTCACCAGTCACCACAGTGAAAGAGCTGCCCGTTGATTCACCCTGAGAGGAGTCTGGAGTCTCTTCCTGGATCTTTTTCAGGGAGTCTGTGAAGAGGTTTATCCCAGACCATTTGCCTCCAGTTGAGTGGTGGCTAATCAGAGCTTTCATAAAGCCAAGGGAAAAGTAAGGCTATATGTTTATAAAAGACCACAGTGATGCAGTAGGTGAGTACACATTTGTGAAAGAAAAAATACGTTGTTGTTCAAGTGTGGCGGAAGTTACATGTACATGTTCTGTCAGCTTAGCAACAAAAATCCAAAAGATGCAAGGATTGAATTAAAGACACAAGGGAAGGAGTGAAAATGTCAGGCAGTTGAAAAAAAGAGAGTGGTATTTTAAAGGATAAAGTTGGCTCTTTTTTTTCTTCCTTTGGTTTCAAAGGAGTAACTAATGACCTTGAGTAGAGATAACAGTTTAGTAATCTTGATCTCAACATCCAGAACTAATCAAATACAGCTGCAGGCAGGAAGAAGAACATATAAAGAGGGAGATTTACTTTCACTCCATAGAGGAAGATTGATGCTGAATAATTGATGCAATTTATTTGCCAGTTTCATTATATACAGAGCAATCCAAAGAGGTTTTAAAGAAGGTCTCAAAACAAAAAGAACACTTTGTGGTCTTATTTTTTTATTTTTATTTCTTTGAGACAGAATCTCAACCTGTCACCCTGGGTACAGTGCTGTGGCATCATATTTCACAACACCTTGAACTCCTAAGATCAATAGATCCCCTTGCCTGAGGGTTTCTATTTTTGTTAGAGATGGGGTCTCGGTTGTGTTCAGGCTGGTCTGGAACTCTTAAGTTCAAGCAATCCAGTCAACATTACCTCCCAGAGTGGCAGAATTACAGGCCTGAGTCATGGCCTCCAGCCCACTTTGTTGTTTTTATTAGAGATTCCCTTTCAATTAGACCAACTTGTTGACATACAAAATGTTGATAAATCCACATTTGCAAATATCATGCCTTACATAGACTATTTTTGACATTCTGAAATCCTGTGTTTATTCCAAATTTTTCCTATTAATCTATGACTTATTTTAGGACAAACATTGTTATATCAGTTTTTGTCCTAGACAAAATTATTCCCTTATGACCCAAACTTCCTTATGACCCATTGTTTTCCATAGTCATGACTTTCTTCACATTTCACTTCTACATTTTGGATCCTTCTTGCTTCTTTTTTTTCTACTTTGAAATAAAATTGCATCCTAATTAAGTCTTTTCTTCTCAATGATGTGAAAAAGCAGGCCTGTGGATTTAAAGAATTTAGGTCTCATCCTGAATAGGAGACTTCATCCTAACAATGGGTTAGGGCAGTTGAAAAACATCACAAGGGTTAAACAAAGACATCATTGTATTTTCCAATATTATAAAACATTGGTCTGTTTTAGTGTATATGGTCAATAATAGTTGGAATTCGACTTTGAAAGTACTCTTTTTTTAGAGACAGAGTCTCACTTTTTTTGCCCTGGGTACAGCGCTGTGATGTTATAGCTCACCACAACCTCCAACTCCTAGCCTTAGGTGATTCTCTTGCCCAGCTTCCTGAGAAGCTGAGACTTTAGTCGCCTGCTACAACACCTCGCTATTTTTTTGTTGCAGTTTGGCCGGGGCCAACCCTTGGCATATGGGGCTGGCGCCCTACCCACTGAACCACAGGCATTGCCCACAGAAAGTATTTTTTATAACTGCCTGAGTACAAACTTTGCTCTTCAAAAGAAATATTAGGAGAGGCTGATAAATTCTCTCAAACTCAAATTTCTGATGTTTTTGGAAATTAAATACCTTCGGCCTAAAAGTAAACTGCTAGAACTTTAATTAGAAAGCGAACATGACTGTCTCTACAAAAAAAAAAAAAAAAGAAAGCGAACATGTTGGGGTGGGCTAAAAGATTTTGATCAGATTGCCACAGGATTATTTTCATCTTATGAGTCATGTTCAGAAACTTATAAAACCCAATAATTTAGAAAATAATCACCCACTGTTACATAAACAAATGATAAATAACAAAAATACTGCATCTATTTGAACTGAGAAATAAAGAGAAAAACAATTGATAATTGAAAGTTACAGAGCCAAAGATGAAAGATGATCATGAGGCACAAGATAAAAGGAAAAAGAGCCCCTGTTTGTGCAATTAAAATGTCTTTATTCCACTTGGGTGCAGGTGGCATCAGATTTCCAACCTGCAGGGAATAAATCTACACTTGTGGAATGGTAAATGAGGGTGGAAGGTGGGGGGTGTTTAAAGGTCAGGAAGGTGGGGATCTGGATATTCCCTTCCCTGGGTTGGACATCTGTTGTAAGGGTGGGGGGTTGGCCCATTTACATTTCCCAGGTGTGACATCCAGTGAAGTAGGATAGGGGGTTGAGCCATTCACCTTTCTTAAGTAAAAGAAGCAGCAAGCCTGCTCAAAAGGAGCCAGTTTAGAAAGGCTCTGCTCCTATGGAGGTTGTTGAGAAGGGGCCTGCTCAGATGAAACCTACTCAGAAGGGGCCTGCTGAGATGGGGTCTTCTCAGATGGAGTCTGGTTAGAAGAGTTCTGCTCAGATGGGTCCTGTTCCTCTGAAAGTTGTTGAGGAAGACTGTGCTCAAATGAAGCTGTGTCCTCCCATGGAGGCTGTTCGGAAGGAGTCTGCTGAGCTGGCTCCGTAGCAAGAGTGACAAGACAGCAGAACACAAATTCTTTCTTTCTTTTTTTTTTTTTTTTGTGGTTTTTGGCCAGGGCTAGGTTTGAACCCATCACCTCCGGCATATGGGACCAGCACCCTACTCCTTGAGCCACAGGCACCGCCCCACAAATTCTTTAAGTCTCTTACATTCTGGATTGGAGAAAAAGAGATGCCTCACTGGTTCTTTCAGATGCTTGATTTTCTTCTTGTCTTGATGAGGAGAGTCTTATCTAAATTACGTACTCAAATTACCTTTTGTGCAGAAAACAATCTATCCACCTTGGCCTCCCAAGCGCTGGGATGACAGGGGTGAGCCACCACAACAGATGATCACCCCTATTCTTTTCATTGAAAAACATGGAGGGTGGCGCCTGTGTGTCAGTGGATAGGGAGCCAGCCCCAAATACTGAGGGTGGCTGGTTTGAACCTGGCTCTGGCCAGCTGAAACATCAGTCACAATAGCAACAAAAAATAGCCGGAAATTATGGTGGGTGCCTGTAGTCCCAGCTACTCAGGCTGAGGCAAGAGAATGACTTAAGCCCAGGAATTTGAGGTTGCTGTGGCCTATGATGCCATGGCACTCTACTAAGGGTGACAAAGTGAGACTGTCTAAAAGAAAAAAAAAAAAGAAAAATTTCTCATGGGCACATGACAAGTGGATATGTGAAAGTGCCAGTGAGAAGGACAAGACAACAAACTGCATGATGGAAAGTCACAGTTTTGAACTTCACTCTGTCTATACATACCATTGGTGTTTTTCATCTTCTGTAGTAGTAACATATACAAATAGCTTCCACCTGAATGGTCAGGACACTGTGGGCTTAGTTATCTGACACCCTATGTTACCAAATACTCCATTATAAATGCCCCTCAAATTACAAACTTGGCCTCTTTTGTTCATAAGATGGTAGTTTATAGACATACAAAACGTGACATTATAAGAAATCCCCTTGTATATGTAGGGATCATGGCAAAACCATGCTTTTTCCCTTGGTTGCTTCATTAAAAGATTAACTCACAATTGTGGTAGTTTTTTTTTAGTTTTCTTTGTGTGTGTGTGTGTGTTTTTGTAATTGTGGTAGATTTATAATAAAAGTGAGGTTGGGTGGCGCCCATAGCTCAGTCGGTGGAGCTACAGCCAAATACACTGAGGCTGGCGGTTTCTAACCCAGCCTGGGCCAGCTAAAACAATGGGAAAAAAAAAAAAAAGGTGGGCATTATGGGAGGTGCCTGTAGTCCCTACTACTTGGGAGGCTGAGGGAAGAGAATCACTTGAGCCCAAGGGTTGGAGGTGACTGTGAGCTGTAACACCATGGCACTCCACCCAGGGACACAGCTTGAGACTTTGTCTAAAAATAAATAAATGAATGAATAAATAAGAAAAAGTTTTAATTCTAAATATCACGTGTATGGGAGGAAGCACATGAATGATTACACATAGATTTGGTGATGATCAAAGACTTTTATAGATGCCTTTGGAAGGGGGAGACTGTGGAAAGTATAGGTGCAACAAGTAGTTGCTGGGGGAGACTGTGGGTAGATGGGTGGATTTATCTGTAGATTAACCTCAGAGACAGGTATCCTTCAAATGACCTTGGGCTAGATTTATTAGCATGTAATAAGGAAGTCAGAAACCCCTTTTGATTCCCAATGAGGTTACTCAGGTTTTATGTAGATATTAAAAAGGCCTCTTCCATTGCTTCCTGATTTTGACTGGCCTTTATTTTATTTATTTTTGTTTGTTTGTTTGTTTTTTTGAGACAGTCACTTTATCTCCCTTCTTACAGTGCTGGGGCATCACAGCTCACAGCAACCTCTCACCCCTGGGCTTAGGCAATTCTCTTGCCTCAGCCTGCCAAGGAGCTGGAACTACAGGCGCCAGCCGTCAGGCCCAGCTATTTTTTGTTGCAGTTTGGCTGGGGCTGGGTTTGAACGGGCCATCCTTGGTATATGGGGCTGGCGCCCTATGCACTGAGCCACAGGCATCCCCCCTTAACTGGCCTTTAATTGAAAATATTCTTTAAACCGAGTGTTAGGCCTAAGTGGGCCTAGGCTAAAGCAGATAAGTGTCAGGCTTAGGCTATAATACAAAAATACCAGTTACGTTCTGGCAAATTTCCAGACTGCAAGTTTTCAGGAAAAAAATGAAATAAGTCTAGTTCACCCCCAAGATAAATGAGAAAGTACTAATTGTTTTTTTACTTGTAGTTCACTCCCAGTTTTTTGCTTGCCTAACTCCCTGGGAAATAAACCAACTGTCCTCGGAACGACCTTTAGACAATACCAGGTGGAGAAAATATTGAGACAAAGATTTATGAAACTGATATGTATCTGTGGTGTATGACATAACTAACCCACAAATTCTGCTTCTGTACAATGTTTGCTTGCTATCCTACCCGGATACACCTGGACAGACTGTGTGCCAACCAGGATGTAGATTAAGCCTTAAAAACCCAACTACTTAAACACATTTGGAGCTGCTCTCAGAAACACATTTTGGGACACAGAGCTTGTAGCCAAGCTGCTCTTCAATAAGGGATTCTGGTATGAGTTCAAGTTGGAGAGGTACTGGCCCCCCAACCAAAGCAAGTGACATGGCCTCATGTGCTCCCTTAGGAACATTGCCCTAAGATGGAAAAACTTCTTTCTTTGTGGACATGCCTGGGTTAGTAAGAACAATCAGTTAAATGTACATAGAGAGGAAAGTTACCGGAGGGCTTTGCACGGTTGCAGCTGGGGGCTGGGCACCTGCGGGAGTTGCAGGAAGAAGTGCTCTGTTCTATTCTCCTTTTAGCAAATTATTCTTTCTTAAGTTTTAGGGAACTAATCAATCAAGAACAAGACAGCTACCCTGTTTCCCTGAAAATAAGACATCCCCTGAAAATAAGACCTAGCGCATCTTTGGGAGCACACCATAAAATAAGAGACTGTCTTATTTTGGGGAAAACGGGGTAGAAGCCATTGTGGTTAAGCCTTCAGCAAAGTGTAGAGCAAAGGGTTCTCGATTTAGAACTAACTATGTATGTGTCTAGCAACATATGTGCTGAACAAAAGCAGTCTTTATGATTTCAACATTATATGTTCCTTTTTCTATTTCTATACCTCTTTTTTTCTTTTGACTAGTGCTGTGTATAAAAACACCCAATAAAGGTGGACAAGCACCAGTGGCCTGAGTGAGCCTTGGTCTCCCTCCCATAATAACCACTCGGTGTGCAGTGCTTATCTCTGAGTCTCTGAGCATCTAGTTCTGAGGACAACACAAGTTGCTTGGCAGTGTGGTCTTTGTGGAACACCTGGGCACAACACAAGGAGTTATATTTTGGGGTGAAATTTCCTTAGCTCCTTCATTTCCCTCAACTGGAATTTCCCTAGAAGTTTCATACATTAAGAGCTGAGTTGGCACCTAGGGAGAGGGAGAGTGGTTTAGTAATCTAGTCATAAGGTATTTGAAAACAGATACAAGAACATAATTTAGGATGAAAAATAACTAAGCAGAAAAAAACAGATCTGAGCACATTTCCACACAGCCCATTGAACTAGTCTCATTCCTGGGAATAGGTCAGTCCAATGGAATGGTTTCATTAATTTCGTAAAGAATATTTATTTTGTCCTTTAAGAGATGTAGATGATTCTTTATTTGCCCTGACCAATTCACGTAAACACAACATTTTCTCCAATGACAGTATAAGCTGTTCTATGTTGAGTTGTCAAAGCATTTAGGATGTGTTGGTTTTGAATTACAACAGGCTCTAGGCTATTAAGCTCTGGTTGAAGTGTTCCCAGTGCTTGCATGTTGATGTTGAGCTCTTGTTCTATTACTACAGAGAGATTCATGACTCTTTCAATTTTGTAAGTTCCAAGTGTTGGGAAAAGGATTTTGATAATTCAAAAGAACTCTGAATTATTATATAGAAGGGGATTTCTTATAATGGTGCATTTTGTATGTTTATAAGGTACTACCTTATGAACAAAAATAGCCCAAGTTTGTCATTTGACTGGCATTTAAAGTGGAGTACTTGGTAACAGAGGGTGTCACATAACTAAATCCATAGCATCTTGACCATTGGGGTGGGAACCATTTACCTCACAAGATAAAAAGAGCAGAGTAATAGAGAGAGTCAGGTTAGACCTTCTGACCTTCCAGCCTGGAGTTTGCTGTGTCTCTACTTCACTGGCACTTTCACATATCTGGTTGTCATGTGTCTCTGAGCAAAGATGGTTCTTGATTTTTCATTGAAGTTTTTCTATGTTCAGTTGTCTTTCTATCTGGTGAAGCAGTATGTTTTTTATTCTTTGGCTGTGGATACTACATTACACATCTGTTTTTCAGATTGGTTTCACCAGGCACTCATATTAACAGAAATAAAAATAAATTCAAGTTCCTTTATATGATCAAGATGTTGGAATAACCGGCAATCACAGTGAGTAGTTAGTGTGGCCGTAGTTTGAAAGACTGCTGTAAAGGGTTGATGTATTGGGTGGCGCCTGTGGCTCAGTGAGTAGGGCCCTGGCCCAAGATACGGAGGGTGGCCAGTTCAAACACGGCCCTGGCAACACTGCAAAAACAAAACAAAAATAGCCAGGTGTTGTGGCCGGCGCCTGTAATCCCTGATTCTCAAGAGGCTGAGGAAAGAGAATCGCCTAAGCCCAAGAGTTGGAGGTTGCTATGAGCTGTGATGCTATGGCATTCTACTGAGGGTGACAAAGTGAAACTCTGTCTCTTAAAAAAAAAAAAGGGACGGGGTGCTGGGACTGTGCCTGAACTGCTGGAAAAATAGTAAGGTCTCGTTTGAAAGAAGAGCTATAGTGAAAGATAAAAGGGAGAATGGATTAGATTGAGGCAAAAATTGAGTGAAAATCATTTGGCATCTAATGTGTTTTATTTCTAAAAGTGGGGTGTGCTTAAATGAAGAAGTCAGTAAATGTTATTGTGGTTTTTAAAAGGTAAGGAATATGGATATAAATGAGGTTACTTTCTTTTTTTTCTTTTTCTTTTTTTTTTTTTTTTGAGACAGAGTCTCACTATGTTGCCCATGGTAGGGTACTGTGGCATCATGGCTCACAGCAAACTTAAACTCTTGGGCTGAAGCAGTTCTTCTGCCTCAGACTCTCAAGTAGGTGGTACTACAGGCATCAGTCAAAGACTGGCTAATTTGTTCTTGTCGTTGTCGCAGTTGTCATTGTTGTTTAGCAGGCTTGGGCCAGGTTCAAACCCACCCACCTTGCTGTATGAGGCTGGTGCCCACTGAGCTACAGGTGCCAAGGCATAAATTAGGTTTTTTGATTTGTGATCTTGACAAAAGCTTTCTAATTCATGCAGGTGGCTACTTCAAGGGCCGGGGGTCTTAACTTTCAGTTCAGCTCTGTAGGGGTTATCCATTAATTCTCATTGTAGTTTGCCATGGCTGACAGGAATCCAGGATTTCTTTTTCATTTTCATGACAGCACAGATGATTGCTTAAGAGTATTTTATAAAGGCATTCTAAATGATGTGAGGGCACATGTCTTCTAAGGTTGTTGATGTCCATGTAATCTCTTGATCAAACAGGATGACAAGACCTATCAGTTGGTGGAAGCCATGTTCTACTCACCTGCTGATAATGTATATTATCAGCATATTAGTATGCATATTATTCAAGCATATTAGTATCTCTATGTAGCTAGTCACCATACAGAACTGTTCATTGAAATCCCCATGGTGTGGCTTGGCACCTGTAGCTCAAGCAGCTAAGGCTCCAGCCACATACACCAGAGCTGGTTGGTTCGAATCCAGCCCAGGCCTGCCAAACAACAATGACAACTACAACCAAAAAATGGCTAGGTGTTGTGGTGGGCGCCTGTAGTCTCAGCTACTTGGGAGGCTAAGGCAAGACAATTACTTAAGCGCAAGAGTTAGAGGTTGCTAATAGCTATGATGCCACATCACTCTACCCAGGGTGACAGCTTGAGGCTCTGTCTCAAAAAATAAATAAATAAATAAAAATAATAAAAATAAATCCCCACGGTGGGCTCAGAACCTGTAGCTCAGTGGCTAGAGCTGGCAGTTTTCAACCCAGCCCGGGTCTGCCAAACAATAATAACAACTAAAACAAACAAACAAAGCAAAATAGCTGGGTGTTCTGGCAGGCCCCTTTAGTCCCAGCTACTTGGGAGGCTGAGGTGAAGAATCACTTAAGCCCACGAGTAAAAGGTTACAGTGAGCTGTGATGCCAGGGCACCCTACTGAGACCGACATAGTGAAACTTTGTCTCAAATAAATAAATAAATAAATCTCCATGGTGTTCAGTCAGTACAAAAATAGGTTTATATATGCCAGGTGGGCATGGAATGGCAGAACACTGTTTATAAAGGGGTTAACCTATGTCTTTGTGTGTTTGTGTGTGAGACAGAGTTTCACTTTGTCACCTTGAGTAGAGGAGTGTGGTGTCATAGCTCACAACAACCTCAGAGTCTTGGCTTCAAACGATCCTCTAGCTTCAGCCTCCCAAGTAGCTGGGACTACCATGACACCCAGCTAATTGTTTCTATTTTTAGTAGAGACAAGGTCTGCTCTAGGCCATACTGCTCTCAACTCCTGAGCTCCAGCAATCCACCTGCCTGAGCCTTGCTGAGTGCAAGGATTACCAGGGTGAACCACCACACCTGGACTCTAAACTATGTCTTTTAATTGGAGTATTCCAGATTTCATAAGGGCCAAAGGTAATGCTTCTGGCTATTTAAGTTCAGTATTTTTTTTTTCAATTTTATTTATTTTTATTGTTAAATCATAGCTGTGTACATTAGTGCAATCAAGGGGTACAATGTGCGGGTTTCATATGCAATCTGAAATATTCTCATCAAACTGTTCAATGTAGCCTTCATGGCATTTTATTAGTTACTGTATGAAGGCATTTGTATTCTGCATTTAGTAAGTTTCGCCTGTACCCATTCTAAGATTCACCATAGATGTGGCCCCACCCATTACCCTCCCTCCACCAAAACCTCCCCCCTCCCTTTCGCTTCCTTGGCCCTTTCCCCATAGTCTTGTGGTATAGTTGGGGTATAGACTTCATGTGAAAGCTATAATTTAGCTTCACAGTAGAGCTGAGTATATTGGATACTTTTTCTTCCATTCTTGAGAAACTTTGCTAAGAAGAATATGTTCCAGCTCCATTTATGTAAACATGAAAGACATAAAGGCTCTATCTTTCCTTAAGGCTGCATAATATTCCATGGTATACATGTACCACAATTTGCTAGTCCATTCTTGGGTCAATGACACTTGGACTTCTTCCATGACTTAGTAATTATGAATTGGGCTGCAATAAATATTCTGGCACAGATATCTTTGTTATATTGCGACTTTTGTTCTTCGGGGTGTAAAGCTAGTAAAGGAATTGTAGGATCTAATGGCAGGTCTATTTTTAGGTCTCTACGTATTCTCCAAACATCCTTCCAGAAGGAAGGTATTACTGTGCATTCCCACCAGCAGTGTAGAAGTGTGCCTTTTTCTCCACATCCACGCCAACATTTCTGGTTTGGGATTTTGTTATGTGAGCTGCTCTTATTGAGGTTAGGTGATATCTCAAAGTAGTTTTGATTTGTATTTCTCTGATGATTAAGGACGATGAGCTTTTCTTCATGTGTTTGTAGATCGTGTGTCTCTCCTCTTTAGAGAAATTTCTCTTCCAGTCCCTTGCCCACCCTGAGATGGGGTCACATGTTATTTTCTTGCTAATATGTTTGAGTTCTCTGTGGATTACAGTTATTAGACATTTATCAGAGGTATAACCTGCAAATATTTTCTCCCATTCTGAGGGCTGTCTGCTTGTTTTACTTACAATGTTCTTGGCTGTGCAGAAGCTTTTTAGTTTGATCAGGTCCCAGTAGTGTATTTTTGATACTGCTTCAATTGCCTGGGGAGTCCTCCTCATAAAATATTCACCCGGGCCAATTCCTCCAAGAGTTTCCCTGCACTTTCTTCAAGTATTTTTATAGTTTCATGTCTTAAGTTTAAATCTTTTATCCAGTGAGAGTCTATCTTAGTTAATGGTGAAAGGTCTGGGTCCAGTTTCAATCTTCTACAGGTTTCCAGCCAGTTCACCCAGCACCATTTGTTAAATAGGGAATCTTTACCCCCAGTGAATGTTTTTAATTGGTTTGTCAAAGATCAAATAACAGTAAGTAGCTGGATCCATCTCTTGGTTCTCTATTCTGTTCCAGACATCTACTTCTCTACTTCTCATGCTGTTCTGATCACTATCGATTTAAAGTACAGTCTCAGGTCTGGTAGCGTGATTCCTCCTGCTTTGTTTTTATTGCTGAGTAATGTTTTGGCTATTCAAGTTTTTTTCTGATTCCGTATAACAGGGAGGATTATTTTTTCAAGATCTTTAAAATATGACAATGGAGCTTTAATAGGAATTGCATTAAAATTATATATTGCTTTTGGTAGTATGGACATTTTAACAATGTTGATTCTTCCCAGCCATGAGCATGGTATGTTTTTCCATCTGTTAACATCTTCAGCTATTTCTTTTCTTAAAGTTTCATAATTCTCTTTGTAGAGATCTTTCACATCCTTTCTTAGGTATACTCCCAAATATTTCATCTTCTTTGGCACTACTGTGAAAGGAATAGAGTCCTTGATTGTTTTTTCAGCTTGGTTATTGTTGGTATATGTAAAGGATACAGATTTATGTGTGTTGATTTTGTAGCGTGAGACATTGCTCTATTCCTTCATCACTTCTAAAAGTTTTGTAGTAGAATCCCTAGTGTTTTCCACATATATGGTCATATAATCTGTGAAGAGTGACAGTTTGATCTCTTCTGACCTTACGTGGATACCCTTGATCGCCTTTTCTTCCCTAATTTCAATGGCTAAAACTTCCATTACAATGTTAAAGAGCAATGGAGACAATGGGCAACCTTGCCTGGTTCCTGATCTAAGTGGAAATTATTTCAGTGTAACTCCATTCAATACGATATTGACTGTGCGTTTGCTGTAGGTGGCATCTATTATTTTAAGAAATGTCCCTTCTATACCAATTTTCTTGTGTTCTGATTATAAAGGGATGCTGGATATTATCAAAAGCTTTTTCTGCATCAATTGAGAGAATCACATGATCTTTATTTTTTGGTTTGTTTATGTGCTGAATTACATTTCTAGATTTACGTATATTGAACCAGCCTCGAGACCCTGGGATAAATCCCACTTGGTCATGGTGTATAATTCTTTTGATGTGTTGTTGTATTCTGTTTGTTAGGATCTTATTGAGTATTTTAGCATCAATATTCATTAGTGATATTGGTGTATAATTTTCTTTTCTTGTTGGGTCTTTCCCTGGTTTGGTGATCAAGGTGATGTTTGCTTCGTAGAAGGTGTTGGATAATATTCCTTCTTTTTCTATATTTTGGAAAATGTTTAGTAGTATAGGTACTAGTTCTTCTTTGAAGGTTTGGTAGAATTCTAACATAAAGCCATCTGGTCCTGGGCTTTTCTTTTTAGGGAGATTTTGTATATTTGATGCTATTTCAGAACTTGATATAGGCTGTTCAACATTTCCACTTCGTTCTGGCTAAGTCTTGGTAGGTTGCATACATCCAGGTATTGGTCGATTTCTTTCAGATTTTCATATTTCTGAGAGTAGAGTTTCTTGTAGTATTCGTTAAGGATTTTTTGAATTTCTGAGGTGTCTGTTGTTATTTCATCTTTACGATTTCTGATTGTTGAAATTAGAGATTTTACTCATTTTTTCCTGGTTAGGTTGGCCAAACGTTTATCTATTTTATTGATCTTTTCAAAAAACCAAGTTTTGGATTTATTGATCTGTTCTATAATTCTTTTGTTTTCAATTTCATTTAGTTCTGCTCTGATTTTGGTTATTTCTTTTCTTCTGCTGAGTTTGAGGTTGGAGTGTTCTTCCTTCTCCAGTTGCTGGAGATGTCCCATTAAGTTATTAACTTGCTCTCTTTCCATTTTCTTGAGGAAGGCTTACAGTGCTATAAATTTCCCTCTTAGGACCGCCTTTGCAGTATCCCAGAGGTTCTGGTAATTCATGTCTTGATTGTTGTTTTGTTCCAAAAATATGGTGATTTCCTTCTTAATCTCATCTATAACCCATGTATCCTTCATCATAAGGTTGTTTTGCTTCCATGTTTTTGTATGGGGATGCAGGTTTCTGTTGTTATTGAGTTTAACTTTTATTCCATAATTGTCTGAGAAGATGCAAGGAATAATTTCTATTTTTTTTAATTTGCTGAGGTTAGATTTGTGGCCTAGTATTTGGTTGATTTTGGAGTATATTCCATGGGCTGATGGGAAGAATGTGTATTCATTTTTGTTGGGATGAAATGTTCTGTAGATGTCTGTTAAGTCCAGATGTTGAATGGTTGAGTTTAAATCTAAGATTTCTTTGCTTACCTTCTTTCTGGAGGATCTATCCAGCACTGCTAAAGGGGTGTTAAAATCTCCAACTACTGTGGAAGTGGAGGAAATCAAGTTGCTCATGTCTGTTAGCGTTTCTCTTATAAATTGAGGTGCATTGTAGTTGGTGCATAAATATTAATAATAAAGATCTCATCATATTGTGTATTACCTTTAACAAACATGAAGTGTCCATCTTTATCCTTAATTCTTTTGGTCGGTTTAAAGCCTATTGTGTCTGCAAACAGGATTGCAATGCCTGCTTTTTTCTGCTTTCCATTTGCCTGGAATTTAGATGACCATCCCTTCACCTTGAATCTATATTTGTCTTTTAATGTAAGATGCGATTCTTGTATGCAGCTGATATCTGGCTTGAGTTTTTGTATCAAGTCAGCCAACGTGTGCCTCTTTAGAGGACAGTTTAAACCATTCACATTAATTGAGAACATTGATAAGCCTTTTGAGAGTCCAGTGGACATTTTTAATTTTTTTGCGACTGTGAAAGTTGGAATTTGATCAAAATTTTCTGGGTGAGTTTACTTTTGTGGTGGAGGATTATGCTGGTGTTTATGGAGGATAGGTCTGAGAATATCCTGGAGAGCTGGTTTAGTTATGGCAAATTTCTTCAACATGTGAATGTCATTGAAGTGTTTAAATTATCCATCATAAATGAAAACCAGTTTAGCTGGGTATAGGATCCTGGGTTGAAAGTTATTTTGTTTTAGGAGATTAAAAGTCGATGGCCATCCTCTTCTAGCTTGAAAGGTTTCAGCAGAGAGATCTGCAGTTATTCTGATATTCTTCCCTTGTAGGTAATGGTTTTCTTTCGTCTGGCAGCTTTCAGAATTTTCTCCTTCATATTAACTTTAGTGAAATTGATTATGATGTGTCTGGGGGATGTCTTATTTGGGTTGAGTCGTGCTGGAATTCTGAAAGTGTCTGCTTTCTGAATTTCAGAATCTCTTGGCATGTCTGAAAAGTACTCCTTCGTAATCTCATGGAGAAGAGACTCTGTGCCTTGTGAAGCCACTTCGTCACTTTTGGGGATCCCTATAAGATGAATATTGGTTTTCTTCAAATTATCCCAGAGCTCTCTGAGAGAGTGATCTGTTTTTGCCCTCCATTTCTCATCTTCTTTGAGAGTTTGGGAGCATTCGAAAATTTTGTCTTCAATGTCAGAAATCCTTTCTTCTGCTTGCTCCATTCTGTTTCTGAGGGATTCTACTGTGTTTCTCAGATCTTTGAGGGCTGCAACTTCTTGTCTCAATGTGTCAAAGTCTTTGGTCATTTGGTCTTTGAATTTGTTGAATTCTTGAGATATCTTTTGTGTTACTTCTTGGAGTTCTAATTTAATCTTATTTGCTATCCAGATTCTGAATTCAATTTCTGACATCTCAGCTATTTGTTTGTTCATGGGATCTTGTGCTGTGTCTGCCCCATTGATCCTTGGGGGAGTTGATCTACTGTGATTATTCATATTGCCAGTGTTTTTCTGTTGATTTCTCCTCATGATTATTTTTCACCATTGCCTCTGTCCATCCTCAGAGTTGGGGAGGTGTCTCTCCAAGATTAGATCCCAGCAGGATCACTCTATTGTTGCTTGATCTTTGTAGGGAGTGACCCTGTGTAGTTCCTCTGTGGCTGCTCCAGCTAGGGAGTTCTGGTTGTGGGAGCTGCTCTGGCATGTGACACACCCGGATCCAGCAACAGGGCGAGAGGTGGTTCACATGGTCCTGGGAGTGCCTGGAGCCCATTGACTTTGGCACAGAGGGCCCAAGGCTCCAGCAGTCTCTGGCCAGGAGAAGGGCTCTGCGCAGATGCAGGGAGGGCTCCAGAGGGCACACGGCTACTAGTTTCCCTGGCCAGACAAGTGGGGCAGTGTGGAGGCTGGGAGCACACTGGAGGGAGGATGCAGGGTTGCACAGCTCCCGCAGTTCCTGGTGAGGGCATGCTGAGTCCCTGTTGGTGCAGGGTCACGGCACAGATCTTATTGAGGTCCAAGCAGCACCAAGCCCAGGAATTTGAGGTTGCTATGAGCTGTGACACCATGGCACTCTACCCAGGGCAACAGCCCGAGCCTCCAGTGTGCCAAAACTGTCTCACTCTGCCACTAAGGGTTAATGCTGTAAGGCAGCTCATTCCCTGCCTTTAGGCTGCTCAGTCACTAGCTTACTAGTTACCTCCCCATCCTTGCTCTGGGACCCTGAGGGCAGAGCTTGCTGGAGGAGTTCTCTCACACAATGGCTCCCTGAAGTCCAGCTCAGTTTCTCTGTGTGGTGCCCCAGACAATGCCCAAAGTTCTCCGCACTCCTGCTCAAGCTCTCCCCATGGCAGTTCAACTGAGTGCCAAGCCCAAAAACACTGAAACAGTTCACAGGTAAGGTCTTTCCAGTTTGCAGTCTCACTGCTGCTTGTACTTATGTTTGCCAGCGTGATTAGGTCAATCAAACACACACAACCACTTGCCAGTTTCCCACTGTTTTTGTCCTCCTCTTGGGGTCCAGAAGTCCTTTGCTGACTCCCTGTATCCTCAAAGGGATGATTATAGGCAGATCCCACCAGCCAGAGATGTCTGGAGTCTTATCTCCTCAGACACACCATGCCCAGTTGCAGGGAAGCTGTTACTCGGCCGCCATCTTTAATCTCCTCTTAATTTCAGTATTTTGACACATTTTTTTCAAAATCATTTTTATTTTTAGATATTTACATTTTGTTTGTCATGAAAATTTGGTATGACATGGGATATAAAATTTAAATAAATACCCTAGAGTCATGATAAGCAAGTGGTTTAAAATGTGTCCCTGATTTGATTCAATGCATAAAGGAATATTAAAACATGAGATATTATCAGTTACTAGTTTTTTTAACAACTTTTTTTTATTTTTCTGGCAGTTTTTGGCCGAGGCCAGGTTTGAACCCACCACCTCTGGTATATGGGGCCAGTGCCCTACTCATTGAGCCACAGGCACTGCCTGATTTTTTTTAACCACTCTTGTAGCATCAGGATATCTAGTTAAACAACATTTAGTCTATTCATTAGACAATAAAGAGTGAGAAAAGGGCGGCATATGTGGCCTAGTGGGTAGGACACTGGCTCCATATACCAAGGGGAAGATTCAAACCTGGCCCAGCCAAACTGCAACAAAAAAATAGCTGGGCATTGTGGCAGGCATATGTAGTTCCAGCCATTTCAGAGGCTGAGGCAAGAGAATCACCTAAGCCCAGGAGTTGAAGGTTGCTGTGAGCTGTGACACAACAGCACTCTACAGAGGGTGATAAAATTACACTCTGTCTCTGCATTAAAAGAAAAAATAAAAAAGTGAGAAAAAATTAAATCTGGAGGCAAATCTGTAAAATCAATTTGTCAAAAATGAATAGCTTTGAGTTTTGGAGGAGAAATTTCCTCCGGAGATTTGATGAGACTTACAAACAATGCACTCAGAAATAACTTGGTTGGAGATACTGTAGATCCCAGAAAAATACTAACTTTCTGTCTCTTTCTCTCTCTCTCTCTCTCTCTATATATATATATATATATAATATATATATATTCTTAATCATCCCCCATTTGCATGTATTTCTGTATGTTGGGAAATAAGTGCAAGTTAAAAGAAGGCGTGGCGCCTGTGGCTCAAGTAGCTAAGGCGCCAGCCATATACACCTGAGCTGGTGGGTTCGAATCCAGCCCAGGCCCGGCAAACAACAATGACGGCTGCAACCACAAAAAAAATAAATAGCCGGGTGTTGTGGCAGGCGCCTGCACTCCCAGCTACTTGGGAGGCAGAGGCAGGAGACTTGCTTGAGCCCAGGAGTTGGAGGTTGCTGTGAGCTGTGATGCTATAGCACTCTACCAGGGTGACAGCTTGAGGCTCTGTCTCAAAAGAAAAAAAAAAACAGTTAAAAGAAAATGGAACAAGAGAATCTCCATAGATTAATATGCAAGTCATCTCTTACTATAGATTTAATAGTTTTTATAAAGAATTTTTATTCGATTGCTTTTTTTCTTCGTTTTTTGAGACAGAATTTCCAGCTGTCACCCTGGGGAGTGTTCCATGGTGTTATAGCTTATAGCAACCTCCAACTCTTTAGCTCAAGTGATTGTACTGCCTTAGTTGTTCAATTTTTAGTAGAGATGGGTCTTGCTTTTGCTCAGGCCTGATTGCTAACTCATGAATTCAAGGAATGGAGATACCTTGCCTGAGCAGAGGACTAGAATTATAGGTGTCAGCAACTGCACCCGGCCTTCACTGGCTTTTAAATATTACATTCAAAAAATTCAGACTTTATCTTTTATTTTATTTTATTTTATTTTATTTTTTTGAGACAGAGTCTCACTATTTCGCCCTCAATAGAGTGCTGTGGTGTCACAGCTCACTGCAACTTCAAATTCTTGGGCTTCAAATTTGCAAGCTGCCGTGAGGTATGATGCCACGGCACAATACCCAGAGTGACAGCTTCACATTCTGTCTCAAAAAAAAGAAAGAAAGAAAGATATTTAATTTAAATATTAATCAAATGAGAGCAAGGGAGATTATCATAAGGAGATATGTACATCAATGTGTGTGCGTGTGTCTGTATGTATACACACAAGTGTTAAAACAGAGTCTCACCCTATGGCCCAGGCTAGAGTTCCATGACAACAACCTAGGTCACAGCACCTGAAACTTCAAGGTTCAAGCAATCCTTCTGAATCAGCCTTCCTACTAGATGGCACTACAAGTGCCTACAATGACATTCAGGTAATTTTATCTTCTTTTTTTTTAATTATTTATTTATTATTATTTTTTTTAATTTTATCTTCTATTTCTAGTAGACATGGGGTGTTGCTCTTGTTCTGGCTGGTCTCCAACTCCTAATCTCAAGACATCCTCTCATCTCAGCCTCCCAGATAGATGGCATTACATATATATGCCCCTGTACCCAGCCACAGCACAATATATTTTGAGGCAAAACATGTCTTATTTCGTAAAATATGTTTTAAGTCAAAGTGATCACAAAAGGTAAAGAGTATGAAATAATAATATTGGGGCTTATTTGTTAGAAAATAATAACTCATTGTTCTCATTTTGAATAAATATAAAAAATACTGAAAAAAAGTAGGACAGATACACAACTGTCATGTACATACTCTAATAAAGAGTAATTTGCACACATATTTACTGTAGCATTATTCACATAATACATTTGGTGAAAGAAATGCACATTGGCCTCAAAAAACAAATGGTGAAGGTGGTGCCTGTAGCTCAAGCAGCTAAGGCACCAGCCACATACACCAGAGCTGGTGGTTCAAATCCAGCCTGGGCCTGCCAAACAACAATGATAACTACAATCAAAACTTAGCCCTGGCATTGTGGCAGGCACCTGTAGTCCCCACTACTCAGTGAGGCTGAGGCAAGAGGATCCTTAAGCCCAGGAGTTTTAGGTTCCTGTGAGCCGTGATACCACTACACTCTACCCAGGGTGATAGCTTGAGACTCTGTGTCAAAAAAAAAAAAGAAAAAAAATGGTGAAATATAATTTAGGATATAAAAATGACAGAGTATTACTCTGCTTCTAAAAATCAGGAAATCTTCTAACATCTCTAATAAAGATAAATTTAACTTTATTGTAAATGAAATGGCCTTTCAAAAATTATCTTCAATTTACACAAATTATTCACACTAACATAATATCTATTCACCAGTAAATATGAGTAAAACTTAGCACAGTGTTTGTAGGCAGGGGGCAGTTGTTCACGCCTACAATCCTAGCACTCTGGGAGACTTATGCAGGTACATTGCCAGAGCTCAGAGGTTCAAGACCTGTCTAAGCCAGACCAAGAACCCTTCTTTAAAAAAAAAAATAGATGGGCATTGTGGTGGATACCTGTAGTCTCAGCAACAAGGGAGGCTCAGGGAAGAGAATCATTTGAGCCCAAGAGTTTGAGGTTGCTGTGAGCTATAATATTATGCCATTCTACTGAGCGTGACAAAGTGAGACTGTTCCCCTGACCCAAAAAATGTTTTCATAAATATTCACCTACAGGATAAAATAACCATTGGCCATTAACCAAGAGAAAACCATTTCTCTTGGTTATATTTCTAAAATAAATATAAGAAACATGTAGGCAATTGACCTAAAAGAAAAAGAAATTCCCACTAGACATGTGGTTGATTTATATTTAACTTTTGTTCTCAATGTCTTAAAGTATACAGAGTTGAATAATATCATGCAAAATTATAATAAAGTGTTCAAGTGACTCAGGGATAAAAAAGTGATATATTTCAGATTTTGAATCTCTTTATTTTTGCACAGAAAAATATGATGGAAAATCTTGTAATGAATATTTTGTAAATAATTGTACATTTACTACAATTTCCCATTTTTCCTTATCCATGTATGTCTGGTAAATTTTGGTACACTATGTATTACAAACAAATTTGTATTTGTATTACAATTACAAACAAAATTGTCTGAGGTGAGGCGACCTACTTTAAAAAATTAAAAACAAGGGCGGTAGCATAGACAATCTTTGCTTTAACTCCCAAAGATGTTCATCTGTCTATAAGGTGACTGAGTTCTTTTTTTGTTTGTTTGTTTTTTTGAGACATAGTCTTATTTATGTCACCCTCGGTAGAGTGTCATGGTGTAACAGCTCACGGCAACCTCAAACTCATGGGCTCAAGCAATTCTTTTGCCTCAGCCTCCCAAGTAGCTGGGACTATGGGCACCCACTAAAATGCCTGACTGGTTTTTGGTTGCAGTTCTCATTGTTGTTTGGCAGACCTAGGCTGGAGTTGAGCCCACTACCTCCAGTGTATGTGGCTGATTCCCTAGCCATAGAGCTACAGGCACCAAGCCAAGTCTAGCTTTCTTGAGTCCATCAGTTTTCCTTCTAAAATAATTGGTATCCTTGCCAGCAAAGCTCAAATGCTTGCTATCAAAATGGCATTTTAATTTGTTCAGCTTCATAGATTCGGCTGCTAGAACTTCACAACAAATAACACATTGTAGTTTCTCAATTACTGCTGTAATTATTGATGTAAAATGATACTGTAAAAAAAATCCTCACTATGTTTTCTTTCCTTAACGTTCTTCTCTACATGACCCATTGTCATGGGATGGTTTGCTAATGAAAACAATACGTAACAATAGCTTTAATAATATAAAAGATGGTAAATGGCATAGTTCACTCAATATAGTTTATTGAAGTTTCCTATGATTTACCATTTTCTGTGTTTTTTTTTTTTACATACCTGTTACTATCACAAGGGGGCAGTACTGACATCAACCATAGCTGAATGTAAAAAGACAGATCAGCATCCAGATTAAGTTCCCATGGTACATATATATATATATTTTTTATTTTTTTTTGCAGTAGTTGAGTATTTAACAATACATGATTTTACATTTACCGAGTAATTATAATTCATAAAGTGTCATTTTACCTCCAATACTGCTACTCTCAACACAGTAGCTGCTTTCAACACAGCCACTGCTTTGTACACAATAGCTGCTCTCTACACATGTGTGACTGGTCCACATAAGTATATGATGGCGCCAACCCTGTCACATACACCTCTATTTGTATAGGGTGTATGTGAATGGGTTGGTGCTATGATGACATCATACCAGATACTCGTATGTGGACATATCCACATGTGGGTAGACCACCTGGAGATGGATAAAGGAGCGGTATCTTTGTTCCAAAGACCATTGGAAATATGTGTTTTCAGTTGGTCTTAGGCAACCCCTGTGAAAGGGTTGTTTGATCCCCAAAGGGGTCACAACTCACAGGTTGAGAACCATTGGCCTTGACAATGGCACAGGGCAATAAACAGATTTTCAGATTGAGTCTAAAAGCTATTGTTGGTAGACAAAAGTGGCTAAAGTGGTGTATTTAGCAGGGATAAAAAGGTGTAGCTGACTATTACAGCTTTCAGGGAGGTTAATATCTTAAGTTACCTTAGACTGGTTGGACTTAAAGTTTTGTACCCAGGGTAGAAAAGAGGTGACTCTTAGTGAACAAAGTTTCCCTGTGTTGTAGCAGGGATAGATGAAACAGCCTGGGTGCCATATAATAAGAACTATCTTCAGGGAAGTTAGGTGTGTCTATTGCATGAGGTAGAAATGTGGCTAAGTTACATTTAAGTAAGAAATTATTCAGGTCAGTGTATTGGAATGGGCACCTTTTAAGCTCGATGTATTTATGACTAATAATTCTAGTTTTCAGTTGTATAACAAATGTATTTTTTTTTTTTTTTTAGAGATAGAGTCTTACTTCGTCGCCCTCAGTAGAGTGGTGTGGTGTCACAGCTCATAGCAACCTCCAGCTCTTTGGCTTAGGCAATTCTCTTGCCTCAGCCTCTCAAGTAGCTGGGACTACACGTGCCTACCACAAAGCCCAGCTATTTTTTTTGTTGCAGTTTGGCTGGGGCCGGGTTTGAACCCACCATGCTCAATATAAGGGGCTGGCGACCTACTCATTGAGCTGTGCCACCCAAGTAGTCATGGTTTTTTAACTATAAATATCTGAGTATGTGATAATTTTATGGATATATGGGAAACGTGAAATCTCTGTAAGTTCTAGTTAGTGCACATCTTCATTAGCCATAAAGTAAATACCTTTTGTACATAAGTAATCCTAGTAATACAGAAATCAGACATAGTTATGACATTTTGGGCTAAGGACGTATATTTTTATTTCATCAGAATGGGACAAGGTACTGGGGTGAGGACACAGCCGTGTATAGTCTGAAGAGGAAGATGGCTGGGGATTGTATCTCTTCAGTCTAACGTGTTTCCTCCAGTCTAGTTTTTGTGGGCTTCGGCTGCTTCTACAGTGAGATACAGCTCTAGTGGAGTGTGGTGGGCCCAGGCTTCTAGTACTGCAGTTTCACTGCTGTGGTGTCATCAGCAGAACATCTTCTGGGCTAGTCTACTTTTCTTTCAGCTGTTTCTCTCAGGCCCATCTTTCCAGGTTTTGAGCTATTCTTGGTTACAGGATAAAAGGGACGTACATTTTCTGTAGGGATTGACTGGAGTCTGGGAAAAGAAAAGTTGTGAGTAAGGGGTAACACTCACTGCAATTGTTGTACATACTTTCCTACTTTAAGATTATATTTTGCTTGCCCTGACATTTGAATTGAGACTGCCTGAAAGGTATCTTATGAACAATTTTGTGAGGATTTAATTTGGCCCTGTTTCTAGGTGCTACATTTATTCACAGTAATTTGAGAGGAATACCTGGTTTTCTTGTAAATGGATCTCTTGGCATTGTTTGGCCATATTTATTTAGCATATGATTTCTTTTCTTTTTTCCTTTTCCTGATGATTGAGGTGTCCAGGCTGCATGCAATTTCTAGTGAATTTTCAAAAATTTGTGTACCTGCTATGTAACTTCTGCCATAAAAAATGGACCATTATTACTTTGATGGCTTCTAGGGAGCTTATAAAAGGGTGAGGGAGGGCGGCGCCTGTGGCTCAGTGAGTAGGGCGCTGGCCCCATATGCCAAGGGTGGCAGGTTCAAACCGAGCCCCGGCCAAACTGCAACAAAAAAATAGCCGGGCGTTGTGGTGGGTGCCTGTAGTCCCCAGCTGCTCTGGAGGCTGAGGCAAGAGAATCGCCTAAGCCCAAGAGTTAGAGGTTGCTGTGAGCCGTGTGACTCCATGGCACTCTACCAGAGGGTGGTACAGTGAGACTCTGTCTCTACAAAAAAAAAAAAAAAGGGGGTGAGGGAGCTAAGGAAATTTCAACCCAAAATATGACTACTTGGTATAAAGAATTTTTTTTATAAAGAATATTTTGAATTAAAGGCATTCATGATCAGAAAGCATTGAAAGAGGCCTTTCCTCTATCTACACAAAACCTGAGTCACTAGATTTGGAATCAAAAGGGGCTGCTGACCTTCTAATTACATACTAATAGATCTGGACCCAAGGTCATTTGAAGTACAATACCTGTCTCTCAGGTTAATCTAGAAATCAATGTTTTCATCCATCTACACATTCCCCCTTGCAACCAGTTACTGCGCCTATACTTTCCACTTACTCCTCCCTCTTTTCTGAAAAGCATCTATAGGCTCAGTGCCTGTGGCTCAAGTGGCTAAGATACCAGCCACATGCACTTCAGCTGGCGGGTTCGAATCCAGCCTGGGCCTGCCAAACAACCATGATGACTGCAACTAAAAAAAAAAAATAGCTGGGTGTTATGGTGGGTGCCTGTGGTCCCAGCTACTTGGGAGGTGGAGGCAAGAGAATCTCTTGAGACCAGGAGTTGGAGGATGCTGTGAGCTATGATGCCCCGGCACTCTATCCAGGGTGACAGCTTGAGGCTCTGTCTCAAAAAATATATAAATAAATAAAAAATAAAAAGCATCTATAAAGATCTCTGACCATCACTGAGACTTTGGGCAATCATTCTTTTGGTTCCCACCATGTTCGTGGTATTTGGAAATAAGAATTTGTCTTATTAATCTATCCCAATTGTGAGTTGAGCTTTCAGCAGACCAACCAAAGACAAAAGGGCAGATTTCACTTTGATCCAGTCAGTTGTGTAATTTTTTTCAGAAGGACCTTTATTACTTCTGTAGTTTTCTTTGTTTTTGTGGGTGAAACTTTTACTTATCTTGAAAAAGTATCCATTAATGCTAGTAAATATGGGCAGCACATGTGGATTAGTGGGTAGAGGACCAGCCCCATATACCGAGGGTGGCAGGTTAGAACCTGGCCGTGCCCAGCTAAAGCAGCAATGACAACTGCAACAAAAAAAACCAGACATTGTGTTGGGTGCCTGCAGTCCCAGCTTCTTGGGAGGCTCAGGCAAGAGGATCACTTGAGCCCAAGAGTTTTAGGTTGCTGTCAATCATGACACCATGGCACTCTACTGAGGGCGACAAAGTGAGACTCTCTGAAAAAAAAAAAACTAGTAAATATTAGTTTTCAAATAGCATTATCTTCTGGTATGTCTGGAGTGGTTTTTTAGATCTGTTGTCTGTTTGAGGGTTATTTCTCATACAAAGCAAACACTGAGTATTGAGGTTTTTGTTTGTTTGTTTGTTTGTTTTTCTATCTGGGTGAATTGCCTATTTCTACCTTATGGCAGAGGGAACTCATTTTAGCCTTTTTTGCAGAAATGGGTCATGTCATTTAATTGCCTGAGCTGTTAGACTTCTAGTGTTGTGCCCAGGAGTTCCACAAAGACCACAATGCCAAGAAAGCTGAATTCACAGCACAGTCCCTTTATTGAAGAGCCAGTGAGTGAATGTCTCACAACCAACACATGGGATCAGAGAGCAGCCTGGGTGGTCTGAGGTTCTGGTTTTTATAAGGCAAAATTTTTCCAGGGCACAAGAAAGCATTGTTACAGAAGCAAAAACAGCAGTTAAAAAGGTAGGGGAAATCACAAGGGTAGGGCGGTTAGTGATTTTACACAATGCTATGATCAAGAGAGGAGTTAGCATTTCTTTTTCTCTTTTACAAACAGGTACAAACCACAATGTCTGAAGGGTATTGTACAGAAAGGAATTTACAGGTATGGGTCTTAAAGGACATGATCATAAACAATGATAATCACTGGGGTCAGAATCACAAGTGCAGTCAGCAACTGACATCACTAACAATTTAGTTCAATGCATTCACAGTTACACAAAGGGAGGGAAGACAAGAGGAACCAGTTTTGAAGGTAATGGAATGTGACAGAAAAGGACTAAACAGTAAAATGGAGTCAAACTTGTTCTTTTCAAATTTCAACATCATATAAAGATGGCATGAAGACCACCTTAACACTAGGTAACATGATCTGTCCTTGGCTGTTGATGAGTCTTTTTTTTTTTTGATACAGAATCTCACTATGCCACCCTCATTACAGTGCCATTGTATAACAGCTCACAGAATCCTCAAACTCTTGGGCTTAAGTGATTCTCTTGCTTCAGCCTCCCAAGTAGCTGGGAGTACAGGTGCCCACCACAATGCCCTGCTATTTTTTTGTTGCAGTTGTCATTGTTGTTTGGCTGGCATGGACCAGGTTTGTACCTGCCAGCCTCAGTTTATGAGACTGGCACTGCAACCACTGTGCTAAAAGTGCCAAGCCTCAGCTATTGTTTTATCATGGAATTTTTCTGTTTTCTTTTTTATTTATTTTCTTATAGGTGGGATTGAAATCAGATAGATTTAGAGGCAGCCTTAAGGGAACTGTTACTGTATGTCTTACACCTTGTTTTGTGGCAGTGTCACCCTCTTGGTTTTTGTTGGCACAGGATTGTATTTTCTGGTGTCCTAGGCAGTGCATGACTGCCACCTTGTGGGAAGACAATATAGCTCTGATAGTGGTAAAACTTCAGAACTTTTTTTTGTTTTGTTTTGTTTTCTTTTCTTTTTTTTTCTTTTTTTGAGACAAAGTCTCACTATGTCACCCTCAGTAGAGTGCTGTGGCATCACAACTCACAGCAACCTCTAACTCCTGGGCTGAAACAATTCTCTTATCTCAGCCTCCTAAGCAATTGTGACTACAGGTGCCCACCACAATGCCTAACTACTTTTATGGATGAGGTATCGCTTTGGCTCAGGCTGGTCTCAAACCTGTGAGCTCAGGCAACCCACCCTCCTCAGCCTCCAAAGTGCTGGGATTACAGGCTTCTGCCCCTCGCCTGGCTTTATATGGCGTTTTGAGTGTGAAGAATTAGAAAAGAACATTTAGAGTCCATATAAATGTTTAGTGTTTTTTTTTCTTTTTTTTTTTTACAGTTCTAATGTCCTGGTTAGAGCAGTTAGTTCAGCTTTTGGTCTTAAGTTCCTGGTGGAAGGGCTTTCATTTCTACCAGCCTTTCTGCAGGCACAACCAAGTAACTTGCCCTTCGTGTTCCTTTTCAATATAATTACTTCCATCCATACCCAGAGTCCAGTCTACCTCTTTGGAAGGGTTGTCTGACAGCTAGAAAAGTCTTGTTTTGTTTTGTTTTGACACAGAGTTTCACTTTGTCGCCCTCTGCAGAGTGCCATGGCTCATACCTCACAGTAACCTCAAACTCCTGGGTTCAAGTGATACTTTTGTTGCAGGAAGACCAGACCCAAAGGAGAGAAAGAGCACCAAAACACTGTATTCAAGAGGAAAAGGCTTTTATTCAGCCGATGGAACAAACAGCATAGACGAATTCAAAATGGCCGACTCCTAAACTGGCTTGGTCTTTCCCTTTTTATCTCCAGCCAAAAATCTCCAACCCAGATACCTTTCTCATTGGTCAGCTGGACTCAAGTGGCAGAATTTGTTCCAGGCCCCACAGAACTACAGGATTTCACAAAGGTGGAAATTTCCAGGTCCCAGAAGTTAAGTCTAAAAATTCCTAAGAGCTGAGTCACCATAGAGAGGACCCTGAAGGTGTATCCTTGGGGTCTCCATGAGAAGACCTCTGTTCTCTTAGACCTCACCCTTCCTGGGTATCCTCTCTCACTCTTCCCTCAGCCTCCCAAGTGTCTGGGACTATAGGTGCTCGGCACAACACCCAGCTATTTTTAGAGATGGGGGTCTTGTGCCTCATGCTCGTCTTGAAGCTGTGAGCACAGGCAATCCACCTACCTTGGCCTCCCAAGATTATAGGCATGAGCCCAGCCCACTAAGAAGTTTTGAGATCTTCCCATCCTACCTGCAGGAACTAGAAGTTTCTTTTTTTCTGAAGTAGGAAGAAAATTTGATGAGGTACATGAACACTAGTCACTTGTCCCAAAGTGAATTTTTTGTATCAATATTCGAAGGCCAAACCCCAGTTCTCTGACTTTCATACACATGTAGAAAGAAGAATTTTGTTAACTAATGCAGACCAAGAGGAGAGGCCTCAGAGAGACTTAAGTGTCTGCAGGGCTTTGTCACACTCCTTAGTTTAATACAAGGGTGTGTTTCCTATCTTTTGAAGTCCTGATGCAAGGGTTAAGAATTAAGCCATAGTTAGGAATCCATACCTGGCAGAAACTTGCCATATGTAGAAATCCCCGAAGCTGTTGCAGGGGTTGGAAAATACATTTTTTTTTTTTTTTTGAGACAGAGTCTCTAGCTATCACCCTGGGTAGAATGCCGTTGCATCACAGCTCACAGCAACCTCCAACTCCTTGGCTCAAGCAATTCTCTTGTCTCAGCCTCCCAGGAAGCTGGGTCTATTGGCTCCAGGCACAACACCCAGCTATTTTTTTTGTTACAGTTTTCATTGCTGTTTGGCTGACATGGGCCAGGTTCAAACCCCACAGCCTGTTGATGAGTCAACTATTTTTTTTGAGACAGAGTCTCACTATGTACCCTCAGTAGAGTGCCATTGTGTCACAGCTCACAGAAAACTCAAACTCTAGGGCGTAAGTGATTTTCTTGCTTCAGCCTTCCAGGTCCCAGGAAGTTAAGTCTACAAATTCCTAAGAATTTAGTCACCATAGAAAGGACCCTGAAGGTGTATCATTGGAGCCTCCTTGAGAAGACTTCTGTTCTCTTAGACCTCACCCCTCCCGGGTACCCTCTCTCATTCTTCCCTCAGCCTCCCAAGTGTCTGGGACTTATAGATGCTGGCCACAACACCCAGCTATTTTTAGAGTTGGAGGTCTTGTTATGCCTCAGGCTGGTCTTGAAGCTGTAAGCTCAGGCAATCCACCTACCTCGGCCTCGCAAGTGCTGGGATTATAGGCATGAGCCCAACCCACTAAGAGGTTTTGAGATCTTCCCATCCTACCTGCAGGAACTAGAAGTTTCTTTTTTGCTGAAGTAGGAAGAAAACTTGAGGAACATGAACACTAGTCACTTGTCTCAAGGTGAATTTTTTGTATCCGTATTTGAAGGCCAAACCCCAGTTGTCTATCTTTCATACACATGTAGATGAGAGAGGATACCTGAGAAGGGTGAGGTCTAGAAGAGCAGGTCTTCTCAAGGAGACCAAAAGGATATACCTGCATGGTCCTCTCCATGGTGAGTCAGTTTGTAAACTTAACTTCCTGAAACTTGGAAATTTCCAAGTTCTGTGAAATCCTATAGTTCTGTAGGGGCTAGAATAGCATCTCCTGCTTGATTCAAACTGTCCAATGAGAAGGTTACCTGTGGGGTGGAACTTTTTGACTGTCAATAAAAAGGGAAAGGCCAAAGCAGTCGGGAAGCGTGGCCATTTGTAATTCTTCTAGGCTGTAAGCTCCCGGCTGGTGAATAAAGCCCTTCCTCTTATAAATGTGGTGTTTGGGTGCTCTTTCTCTCCTTTGAACCTTGTCTTCCTGCAATATGGAAAGAAAAATTTTGTTAACTAATGCAGACCAAGAGGAGAGACCTTAGAGAGATGTAAGTTTCTGCATGGCTTTGTCACACACCTTAGTTTAATACAAGTGCGTGTTTTCAGTCTTTTGAAGTCCTACAGGGGTATATGTGAATCCTAGTAAATGTGGAATGTAAAGGTCTTGGCAAAATAACTAGGAAAATGCTACGAAGGCTATGTTGACTAGTGTGATGAAAATGTGTCAAACGATCTATGAACCAAGTGTATGGTGCCCCATGATCATACTGGTGTACACAGCTATGATTTAATAAAAATAAATAAAAAAAAAAAAGAATTAAGCCATAGTTCGGAGTCCATACCTGGCAAAAACTTGCCGAAGCTGTTGCAGGGGTTGGAAAATATATATATATATATTTTTTTTTGAGACAGCACCTCAAGCTATCACCCTGGGTGTGTGGCATCACAGCTCACTGCAACCTCCAACTCCTGGGCTCAAGTGATTCTCTTGCCTCTGCCTCCGTAGTGGGGACTACAGGTGCCTGCCACAATGTCTGGCTATAGTTTGGTTGCAGCCATCATTGTTTGGCGGGCCCAGGCTGGATTCGAACCTGCCAGCTCAAGTGTATGTGGCTGGAGCCTTAGCAGCTTGAGCCATAGGAGGCAACTTTTTTTCCTTTTCTTTTTTCTTTTTTTGGCCAGGTTTGGGTTTGAACCTGCCATCTCTGGTATATGGGGCCAGCGCCCTACTCCTTTGAGCCACAGGTGTTGCCCGGAAAATATAATATTAAGTTATTTTACAGGCTGCCTTTTTGAGGCTGTAGGTGAGAATCAAGAAATTTCACTTTCTGCCTTTAGATTTGAGGTTTTTACTTTGATACCAACTAGCCCCATTCAGCTCACTGGTTCAGTGTTAATGTTGTGTATTTTAGGCTTTCCTGAAAGTCCTGACTAGTGATTAGCAATTCATTTATATGTTTTCAAGTGTATTCTAAGTTCACAAATAGGTAAAAAAGATTGTGGGGGTGTCTGTCTCTACCACAATGCCTGTAATCCTAGCACTCTAGGAGGCCATGGTGGGTGGGTTGCTTAAGCTCAGGAATTCCAGACCAGCCAGAGCAACAGGGAAACCAAGTCAATAGGTGCTTGCCACAACACCCAGCTATTTTTAGGGAGGGGGGTCTTGTTGTGTATCAGGCTGGTCTTGAAGCTGTGAGGTCAGGAAATCCACCTACCTTGTCCTCTTAACTTCTGGAATTACAGGTGTGAGCCCGGCCCACTAAAAGTTTTGAGATATTCCCATCTTACCTGAGGAACTAGAAGTCTCTTTTTTGTTGAAGTAGGAACAAAACTTGATGAGGGACATGAACCCTAGTCACTTGTCTCAAGGTGAATTTTTCAGTTTCTTTTGAAAGATTACCATTCACAGCCAGGATTTGAAGACAGCCAGGCCACTCAGTAGCTGTAAAGCTGAATTGTTTAGACCAATATGCAACTGATCTGGGAATAGTGCCAATTTTTTTGTATCAGTACTTGAAGGCCAAACCCCAGTTCCCTTTTATACACATATAGAAAGAAGAATTTTGTTAACTTACGCAGAAAAGCAACAGAGGCCTTAGAGAGACTTTAAGTTTCTACAGGGCTTTGTCACACTCCTTAGTTTAATACAAAGATGTGCTTCCTATCTTTTGAAGGCCTGATATAAGAGTTTAAGAATTAAGCCATAGTTAGGAATCCATACCTGGCAGAAACTTGCCATATGTAGAAATCCCCAAAGCTGCTGCAGAGGGTGGAAAATATAATATTAAGTTATTTCACAGCCTGCCTTATGGAGGCTGTAAGTGAGAATCAAGAAATTTCACTTTTTGCCTTCACATTTGAGGTTTTTATTTTGATACCCAATAGCCCCATTCAGCTGACTGGTTTAGTGTGAATGTTGTGTTGTTTAAGCATTACTGAAAGTCCTGACCAGTGATTAGCAATTCATTTCCATGTTTTCAAGTGCATTCTAAGTTCACAAATAGGGAAAATAGATTGTGGGGGGTATCTGTCTCTAGCACAATACCTGTAATCCTAGCACTCTGGGAGGCCAAGGCAGGTGGGTTGCTTAAGTTCAGGATTTCCAGATGAGCCAAAGCAATTGGGAAACCCATTCTAGTTAAAAAAAAAAAATTAGCTTGAGGTGATGGTGGGCACTTATAATCCCAGCTACTTGGGAGGCTAAAAGAGGAGAACTGCTTGAACTCAGGAGTTTGAAATTGTTGGGGGCTATGACACCATGGCTCTCTAGCCTGAGGCAACAGAGTGAGACTCTGTCTGTAAATAAATAAACAAACAACATTGGGTACTACTAAAATGCTAAAGTGTCTGATTTACTGGAAATAATTATAAATATTAATAATTTTCATTATTTATTTATTCATTTATTTTGCAGCTTTGTCCAGGGCTGGGCTTAAACCGTCCACTTCTGGCATATGGGGCCAGCACCCTACTCAAAAATTAACAATTCTAAAAACAAATTGTAGGCTCATCTGCCATAGCTCAGTGAGTCGGTGCCGACCACATGTACCGAGGCTGTCGGGTTTCAACCCAGCCTGGGCCAGCTAAACAACAATGATAACTGCAACAAAAAAATAGCCGGGCATTGTGACAGGTGCCTGTAGTCTCAGCTACTTGGGAGTCTGAGGTAAGAGAATAGCTGAATCCCAAGATGCCCAAGAGTTTGAGGTTGCTGTGGAGCTCGGATGCCACAGAACTCTACTGAGGGTGAAATACTGAGACTCTGTCTCAAAACAAACAAACAAACCACCACCAATAACAACAAACAAATTGTATGTTAGGCATGCTGAGAACTTTTGAAAATAGAAAGCTTTTCAGAAATAATAGTGCAGAAGAAACTGCAATTAAACCAGAAATCTTTTTTTTTTTTTGTCGTCTTTTTTGAGACAGAGTCTCATTATATCACCCTAGGTAGAATGCCTTGGTGTCACAGCCCACAGGAACTTAAGGGATTCTCTTGCCTCAGCCTCCCAAGTGGCTGGGACTACATGCACCCACCACAATGCCCAGCTATTTTTTGTTGAAGTTCTCATTGTTGTCTTAGCTGGACAGGGCTGTGTTTGAATCCACCAGCTTCAGTGCATGTGGCCGGCACCGTAACCATTGCACTATGGGCACCAAGTCCAGAAATATTTTTACAGTTCTCAGCTTGTGCTGATGAAAATCATGATTGCTTTTTTGTAGTAGTTCTTCGTAGATTATGGGAAATGTTGAAGACACAAGTGATTATGATAGGAATTTCTTTTTTCTTTTTTCTTTCTTTCTTTCTTTTTTTCTTTTTGTGACAGAGTCTCACTTTGTTGCCCTCAGCAGAGTACCCTGGAATCACAGCGCCCATAAAAGACTTAATCTTGGTATATGTGGCTGGCTCCCTACTCATTGAGCTACAGGCACTCACCCTATGATTGTAATTTCTAATGAAAATGACAAATAATGGTGCACAAGTCATTTACTTTTCTTTTTCTTCAAACAATACACATCGATTTGTTTCAAAATTTCCATTCAAAAGCCCATCAAATTCTGGGTAATAAATATGAACTGAAGCCTGAATATTAAGTCCCTTATAACCTAGTCTTGCTCCTGACACCACAAGAGTAGGCATGGACTCTCTATAATGTCCTTATGTTAGAAACAAAGCTTCTCAAAAGAAAAACAGTTGCCTTCTATTGTTTTCCTGTTACCTCTTTGTCTTCTGCAATTAGGACATTCAACTACTCTTGGAGAATGGCTTTTTCCTCTACATCATTTCTGCCTGTCAGGTTTATACAGATCACTAAAAGAATCATTTACAACATCATTTTATTTCTCCCTGTTCTATTCATTCTCTCTAATTATTTTTTGTCATAGAAGAGAAAGGTCTACATTTCCATGTCATTTTTCTTTAGTGTCTCAAGTGGGAGGTTGGGATAATCACTCTATGTAGTATATTAATAAGTTTTTATGGTGGTACCTGTGGCTCAGCGGGTAGGGTGCAGCCCCATATACTGAGGGTGGTGGGTTGAACTTGGCCCCTGCCAAACTGCAACAAAAAAATAGCCAGGCATTGTGGCAGGCATCTGTAGTCCCAGCTACTCAGGAGGCTGAGGCAAGAAAATTGCCTAAGTCCAGGAGTCGAAGGTTTGCTTGAGCCATGACACTGAGGCACTCTACCAGGGCCAACAAAGTAAAACACTGTCTCTAAAAAAAAAAAGTTTGTATGCCTTTTCTCTTATGAATTTGTCAGGTGTGAGTTGGTATCCAGGTAACCCTCAAAGAACTCAGGTGAAGATTTTCCCTTGACCTGTGCATAGTCAGAGTCACTAGAGAAGGAAGATCTTGCTGCCTGTCACTGTCAGTCAGTATGCAGAGACAGGGATAGGATGGCTAAACTTGGTCGAAAGAAGGCCAGGAATACTGGAGAACAGTGAGAGTAGCCACCACAAGACTATTGTGTTCATTTTCCAATTCTAAAATCAGAGTTTTATACATAATGGTTCACAGTAAAGACCATATAAACTCTAAATAATAAATCACAACATAACAAAGATATTTGTACCAGAATGTTTATTGCAGCCCAATTCATAATAGCTAAGTCATGGAAAAAGCCCAAGTGCCCATCGATCCATGAATGGATTAATAAATTGTGGTATATGTATACCATGGAATACTATGCAGCCTTAAAGAAAGATGGAGACTTTACCTCTTTCATGTTTACATGGATGGAGCTGGAACATATTCTTCTTAGTAAAGTATCCCAAGAATGGAAGAAAAAATACCCAATGTACACAGCCCTACTATGAAACTAATTTGGGACTCTCACATGAAAACTATAACCCAGCTACAACTTAACAATAGGGGGAAGTGGGAAAGGGAGAGGTGGGTTGAGGGAGGGGAATCGGTGGGATCACACCTGTGGTGCATATTACAGGGGTATTTGCGAAACTTGGTAAATGTAGAATGTAAATGTTTTGGCACAGTAACTGAGATAACGCCGGAAAGGCTATGTTAACCACTGTGATAAAAATGTGTCAAATGGTTTATGAAGTGAGTGTATGATGCCCCATAATCATATCATTGTATACAGTTATGATTTAATAAAAAAAAAGAAAAAAAGAAAAAAAAAAAAACAACCCAACTCAGAGACAAACTATAACATTTCCAATTCAAAAGTTTATTCACAATCAATCCTCCTTAAGTAAAGACCACAATAACCCTAATTTTGTTTTATTTGCTTTTTAAAACTTTGTTTCAACATGACTTTGCTTACAGAAATACACCCATATTGGTTGATAGAATGCAATTTAATTTTGACTTATACTACACAATTTGTACCAAAACTTGGTACATGGTTCAAATTAGAAAAAAAAAAAAGGATTTACAGGCTAGGTGCTTGTAGCTCAAGTGGCTAGGGCATTACCCACATACACCAGAGCTGGGGGGTTCAAATCAAGCCCACGCCCACCAAACAACAATGACAACTACAACCAAAAAATAGCCAGGTGTTGTGGTGAGTGCTTGTAGTCAGGCTACTTGGGAGGCAAAGTCAAGAGAATTGCTTAAGCCCAAGAGTTTGAGGTTGCTATGAGCTGTGATGCTATAGCACTCTACCCAGGGTGACCACTTGAGACTCTGTCTCAAAAAAAAAGAAATAAAAAAATAATGGGGGCAGGAGGATTTACAGTCTGCTTTATTTTCATCTAATGCAAATGTATAAAAGATCTATCAAATGTTACTAAAAAAGGCAGCAAGAATCTTGAGAAAGTTACTTTTGGTTTGGCTCAGAAAAATAAAAGGTATTACACTGTATATGTTTATAAATTGGTGCAACAAAATATTGTAATGTTTCAAGGACAGTTTAAAAAGTATAGTAACTAGTGGGTATGGAAGGGTTGGGGGGGAGCCTATGTACACATGTGGGACAGTAATAGCTATCTGATTTGTTAATATTGCATGTAGATTGTAAATCTACACAAAGCAAGATTCAGATAATTTCTTCCATCTGAACTAACACTATCAACTCACTTCATCTGCTGAGGTTAACAAGGAAAGGAAAGTCAGCATGCTAACTGTGTATTTTTCTGACTTATGCAAAAAAAAAGAAATTTAAGTTTCTTCCCCACCTTTTCAGTCCAGAATTGACAGTATGCAAGGGGCAAGTTATGCCTTCCATTGTCAACATTCATGCGATGAGCGATGGGTGGTAACATGCAATGAGGTCTACATGGATTTTAATTTGTATCTGCATTCATATGTAAAATAGCCGTCAAAGTTAATGACCACATGACTTTAGAAGTGACTCTTAAAAAAATAAAATGGCGCTTCTGGAATACTAAAACAAAACATCCATCCATAGGTATAAGAACTCTTATATAATAAAAAAGTATCTTCTTGTGAATTACAACTCAATAAAAAAAATCCCCAAAACACACAGCTCTGAGGAAAAGAAGAAAAAATATAACTTAAAATACCTTGAAAACCCATGTGACTATAGATTCAAAAGATAGTTAAGATATTCATTTTTATAAAGCTACCTAGGATGAAGGCTTATAATGTATTCTAGCACCTCAAGTTTGGGACTACTTAATAAACATCAATCTACAAATACCTATTTTTTGTTTGTTTGTTTGTTTTGAGACAGAGTCTTACTATGTTGCCCTCCATAGAGTGCCATGGCATAATAACTCACAGCAACTTGAAACTCTTGGGCTTATGCAATTCTCTTGCCTCAGTCTCCAAAGTAGGTAGGACTGGAGGTACCTGAAAGAACACTTGGCTATTTGTTGTTTTTATGGTCATTGTTCAGCAGGTCTGGGCCTGGTAAGAATCCACCAGTCCCAGTGTACCTGGCCACGATCCTAACCACTGAGCTATGGGTGCCAAGCCTACTTGTTCTTTTTTTTGTTTTGTTCCTTCATCAAAAGGGAAAATTCTAGCTTCAATTCTATCCGGTGGTGGGAAGAAAGGAGTAGAAATTAAAAAAAAAAGATTCAAGGAGTTTCATGCAAATAACATTTTTCAAATGGAAGAATTTCTAAATTTCTAATTGACAAGAAGTTCATATTACTAATATATTTTTCATTGAAGCATTTTTTAAGAAGTACAAATAGGCTCGGTGCCTGTAGCTCAGCAGAGCTGGCGGGTCCAATCCAGCCCAGGAGTGCCAAAGAACAATGACAACTACAACCAAAAAATAGCAGGGCATTGTGACAGGCTCCTGTAGTCCCAGCTACTTGGGAGGCTGAGGCAAGAGAATCACTTAAAACCAAGAGTTTGAGATTGCTTTGAGCTGTGACACTATGGCACTCTACTGAGGGTCACATACTGAAACTCTATCTCAAAGAAAAAAAAAAAACACAATAAGTACAAATACAAGCAATAAAGTTCAGAACTTAATATACGCCTGACAATCAACTCCTTATTTTCTGGAAGAAAGGCCTCAAGTCCCAATCACTTTTCAGTAGCAGTGTTTTTACAGATCGATTTAAAAAGAGGTTTAATTTCCAGCATATTTTTGTTTTCAGCATTCTAATATATATATATATATATATATTTTGAGACAGAGCCTCAAGCTGTCGTCCTGTGTAGAGTGCTGTTGCATCACAGCTAACAGCAACCTCTATCTCCTAGGATTAAGCGATTCTCTTGCCTCAGACTCCCAAGTAGGTGGGACTATAGGCATCCTCCACAACACCCGGCTGGTTTTTGATTGTAGTTGTCATTGTTGTTTGGCAGGCCCAGGATGGATTTGAACCTACCAGCTCTGGTGTATGTGGCTGGCACCTCAGCAGCTTGAACTACAGGCACCGAGCCTCAGCATTCTAATCTTAAAGACTAGATTGGTAACTAGGTCAATTCCCCAGAAGGCATTTTTTTTTTTTTTGCAGTATGAAAAAATCCACAAAAACCTCTACCCCAATTGGATTCTCACCATCCATTCTATGCTTAAGATGAATCTTTTTCTATCTAATGTAAACTGTAACTTAAAGTGTAACCATGAACATTAAACTAGTCATTAGAAAGATTTTACTAGCTTTATAAGTGTTTTGTTTTGTTTTTTGAGAGAGAGTCTCATTATGTTGCCCTCGGTAGAGTGCTGTGGTGTCACAGCTCACAGCCACCTCTAACTCTTGGGCTTATGTGATTCTCTTGCCTCAGTCTCCCAAGTAGCTGGGACTACAGGCACCTGCCACAATGCCCTGCTATTTTTTTTTTTTTATTGCAGTTGTCATTGTTTTTCAACAGGGCTAGGCCCATGTTGAAGCCACCAGCCTCGGTGCATGTGATCAGAGCCTTAACCACTGTGCTAAGGGCGCCGAGCCTTATGCCTCTTCTTTTAAGCTTTCCTCCAGCAGTGCTGGTGATGGTGGTAAGACACCGTGTGTCTTTGTCTTTTCCTTTAGAAGGCAGCTGTCTTTCACAGACACTAAGCCAACATCAATAAGCACTTGCTCCTTCTGTGCCATTTCACTCTGCACGTTAGACTTTTCCTTTTTATCTTTTCAGAGAGGAGATTTTTTGGGAATTCATTTCATGTGAAAAGTGGGTTCTACGGTTGGAGGCAGTTCCACCTGAATCCTCTTCTGAACCACTTCCATGGGAGGAGGCCCTAGCTCAGCAGACTCCTTCTGAATACTCTCCATGGGAGGACACAGCTGCACTTGAGCACACTCCTCAACAACCTCCAGAGGACCAGGCCCCATGTGAGCAGACCCCATCTCAGTAGGACGTATCTGAGCAGACTTCTTCTGAGCAAACTCCATCTGAGCACAACTATTCTGACCAGAATCCATCTGAGCAGACTCATCTGATTAGACCCCATCTGAGCAGGCCCCTTGACAACAACCTCCATAGGAACCGGCCCCTCCTGAACAGGCTCCTTCTGAGCAGTCTTGATGCTTCTTTTACTTGACTTATTTTTTAGGGTTTTCTTCTTTGTACCTTTTTTCATGCAGGCATTTTACTTCTTACTCTCCTCCACTTTGTTGGCATCCTTTGGCACTTCCTGTCTACTTCTGGATTCTCTTTCTACCTTCTTTTTCTTCCTTGTCACAAACTCCTCATCATTCACAGGATCATGTAAGGATTGGGCTTCAGCTTCCATCTTACTTTTGCTTTTCTTGGTTTTACAGAACTTTTCTGAATTACTTCCTGTAGATCCACCCTTCTCTCTGCTTTCTGTTGCTAATTTGTGAGTTCTGGTAGTAACTTGGGTTATTGAGATACTAGTACAAGGTTTTTCTCTTTTGAAACATTTTTTCTCCACTTTTACATACTTCTCAATTTTGTTTACAGCCACATCTCCCTTTATTTTTGTCTGCTCTGTTTCTGTTTTTTTGTTGGTAGTATTGTTATCAGGAATGTCAGCCTCTCATTTTTTGTGTTTTATAGGACAAGTAGGATGCTTAGAGTAGAAGTGATATTGTAGATTACACTTCTTGGAAGCTGTGTAGTCACATACAGGGCAATTGAACTGCTGTGGGCAAACATGGAGAGCCATGTGTTTTTTGAAGTTGCTTTTGTCAGCTGTTTTGTAGTTACAGTGTGGTCAGTAAAGAGGTTTAGGTCCTTTGTGAATCTGCCTTGGCTGGCAAGTTTAATTCATGTTGATTAGAGGCCATATAACTGCACTGGTCACATCTAAATGGCTTCTCATTTGAACGAGTACACATATGTCTAGTAAGACGAGTCTTTTGAGAACTTGAGTAAGGACAAAGTTCAATGTATATAGGCATTCTTCTGTAATGAGTTCTAAGATGCTGACCATAATTTTTTTTTTGGCTGAAAAATAGTTGCTTTCCCCACACGTGTATACTTTCCTTGGAAAATGGTTTCTCCAGTGTTTCTTCCAGTGATACTCACTAACTGTTGTATATGTACAAATGATGCACTTGTAGACTCTCTTGTTATCCCCAGATCTGGCGTGGTGTTTCAGATGTGCAGTAGAGTGATCATATTGATTAGTATTGTAGCCACATTGGTCACAGTTAATTCGGCCCTTGTAGGAATCTCTCACTTCTGAACTGGAAGAGCCAGATTCCCTGGCTTTAGCTTGTTTCTCTGTACTTTCTTTAACAAAATATTTCTTGGCACCATGTACTCTAATGTGTTGTACAAACTGTTCTTCAGGTTCTGCTTTATACTGGCATGGCTTACAGTGAAAGGGTTTGGTCTTCGGTTGTTACATTTGTTTCCTGCTCCAGATATTTCTGAAGGACAATTGTCATTTGACCTGTAAATTTCTGGGGGAGGTGATGCCTCAAATACAGGCTGAGATTCTATAATACTGAGTTCCAGATTTCTCAGTTCCATATTTTGCAGTCTATTGCATTCACCTTTTATTTCAGGAGACTCCCCAAGTTCTTTTCAATCACTGTCTCAAAAGTTGTTATCCCCAACATGCATTAGTTCTGCCATCTGTTTTTCTTCACCAATCAGGTAATCACAGCAGCTGCCATTTACTTCCCTCAGTTAAAGCTATAGGTGGGAAGTCTATAAATAAGCCTTCAAATAGTTCCATTTTGTGAAGGCAAGTTTGAAGTCTTTTGTGAGTTAGAAAGGAAAAAAAACCTGAACAGAACTCCATATGTGGCTAAACGCCTGGTCACATAGAAGTGATTAAAGGCCTGGTTTCTTGGGAGCAGGCCTGCAGGCAGATACCTGTATATCTCAGGAATTTCCAGACTACTCCCTAAAGATGAGTGACTGCCTCCAGATGGTCTGTTAAAGGTCAAGCATTCAAAAAGCTTATTCCCTCAGAGTCTTGTTTTACGGTTTTGTTTTTGATTACTTAGCATAAGAATAACTTTAGATAATGTTAGTGAAGTGGTTATTGGTTAATCTGGTTAATCCGTAGACCAGTAGTGCCAGGCAGTAAGAAGCCTGGGGCTAAGGTTTAAGTCATATGTTTCTTGATTAATTGTGTGTATGTGTAGTATTGCCTATATAAGCTTTGGTGGAAGAAATAAAGTTTCTGCATACCATGAGAGAGCTGCAGTCTTCTTTATTTGCTGACATTCCATTGCAGGTCTTAACCTCTGTGGCACTGCAACATGCACAATTCCAGAAATGAAACATATTGGTGTAGTTGTTAGGACAAACTTCACAAGGTCAGAATGGGCGCCTGCTTCCTCGAGGAGCTTTCTTGTTCAAGCAGTTGTCAACTTAAAGTAAGCCTGGTACTTTAGAACTGGAAAGAAGGTTGTCACGTTGTAAGTACACAAGACTTCCAGCAATAGAATAAGGAATTAATGGGACATTTTCAGTTCTTGCAGGACCAGTATGTGGCCCTGTTGAAGACTCTGTTGAAGTCTACAGGCACTACTGTTAAAACAAAAACTTCGCAAGGACTGTTTTGGATAGTAGCTAAATATTGCTACTGGTTTACTCCAGAAAAGAAAAATCAGTTAAATTTAAAAGTCTGGAAGAGAGTAGGCAAGGATCTTAGACGTGCCCACCAGAGAGGTGAGTGCATTAGCCCAGAAGTTTGGACCACCTACCATTTGGTAACTGTGGCTTTGGAACCTTTACAATCTAGTTCTGATGCTGATTATCTTGAAAATTTCCCTCCCCCACCTCCTGAAGAGGAACAAGAGGTGGAGGAGCCAGTTTATGATGAACCAGAATGAAGTCCTAAGGTAAAGGAAGAATCAAAGAAAAATGAAACTGAAAGTGATTCAGATTGTACTATAACCAACTTTTCTGATAGCAAGGACATAACTGAAATTAAGAAAAAGTTAACCCAGTGTTGCCAGACCATTGAGAAATGCTATTCAAAACCTCCCCTAAATAAGCATTTTCCAATTTTACAAGATAAGCCTTTGACTTCCACTGCTCCTCCAGGTTGCTATCCAGTATGGCCAAATCCTCTGGATTCTCAATTCGTTACTAAAATCCATTTTCCTGTTGATCTGGCAACTTTTAATATCATCCAAAATGCCGAGTCTGCCTCTGCACTGCCCCAAGCTTCTAATGCTCAGTCCACCAGTGCTTTTCCTTTCCTACTATTTAGTGAAGTGCTTGAGGATGGGCATGTACAAACTGGTCATACTCCTATTCAACTAAAAGTTTTAACTATATTAAAAGATGCTGTTCATACTTATGGCCCTAACTTGCTGTATGTTATGGGTATATTAAGATCCTATTGTGTAAACTGTTTACTTATTCACATAGATTGGGATACTCTATCACAGAGTACTTTGATTCCAGAACAATACATTCGATTTAAATTTTGGTGGATGGAGGAAGCAAAAAAGCAAGCTCACTGTAATAGACAGGACAATCCTCCTACTTTTAACTTTGATCAGTTAATGGGAACTGGAGCCTTTGATATTATAAATGCTCAAACATGGTATTCTAATGAATTACTGGCTCAAATTCGAGATAATTGCTTTACTGCATGGCAGCATCATGATGAAAAGGGGCAGATTAGAGAATTTTTCACAAAAATGTTTCAAGGAAACAATGAACCATATACTGAATGTATTGCTCGTTTACATTACAATTACAGCAATTGAGAGATTAGTCCCTGGAGAAGATGCCCAAAAAATGTTGCTCTTGAAACTGGCTTTTGAAAATGCCAATACGGATTGCAAAAAAGTGATGGTTGATCTTAAGAATCAAGATAATGTTCCCATTGATTGATACATTCACATTTGCTGAGAAGTTGGATCAGGCACTCTCAGGCTAATTTATTGGCATTGGCCTTACACATTAGTAATGTAAGAGCTAAATGCAATTGTGGAAAATTTGGCCATATTTGAAAAGAATGTCAGAAGAGTAAAAGTGAAACTAAAACTCAGACTGAGCTGGCAGGTGTTTGTCGCTGGTGTAGTAAAGGCAGATATTGGACAAGTGAGTGTTATTCTGTTAAGGACAATGATGGCAATATTCTGCCTTCTACCCAGCACCAGGGAAACTCCACTGTAGGGCCAGCTCAAAGCCCCCAGAACAAAAATTTGAGCTCTCTTCTTCAGCAGTTCCCAGTGAGTGACAGCCAAGCTCATGCTCAGATGAATCAGAACTAAGCCCTGTTAATAGAATTCATGTCCAGCATTTTTTTCATTCCACACAAGGAAGTGCAGCTTTAGATCTACCTGTATTGGGCAGCACCTGTGGCTCAAAGTGTGGGGTGCCGGCGCCATATGCCAGAGGTGGCGGGTTCAAACCCAGCCCTGGCCAAAAATTGCAAAAAAAAAAAAAAAAAAATAGATCTACCTGTATTAACAAATGTCAACTTGAACAATGTGGAATCTCATAAAAAATTACTCACTGGAATTTATGGTCCTATACCTTCAGGGACTATGGGTTTAATTTTAGGAAAAAACAGTCTTACTATGGAAGGACTTTGTGTACACCTGAGAATAATTGACGAAGATTATGAAGGTGAAATTTTAATTATGGTGTTAGCCACAAAAAAATCCAATAGTCTGCAGGACATGGCGTGGCTCAAATATTAATTTTACCATACCATAAAGGCACAAAGCTCCCATTACCAGAAAAGGTGGTTTTGGAAGCACAGGAAAACATGTCTTTTGGCATACTTTCCTAAATGATGCTCGCCCTCAATGTAAGGTGACATTTGAACATAATATTCAAATTGAGGGGCTAGTGGACACAGAAGCAGATGTCTCTATTATTGCTTCTCACATGTGGCCTGAATGTTGGTCAAAAGCTCAAGTAAAAGCTACTTTTGTCGGGCTTGGAACAATGACTAATATTGAACAAAGTACTTCTGATTTACATTGTCAAGGACCTGAAGGACAAGCAGCTTATATCCACCCTTATGTTGCACCCATAGCCATTACCTTGTGGGGTCAAGATCTATTGTGACAATGGGGAGCAATGCTTACCATTTCCACAATTTCAAAAGCTGCTAAAAATATAATGTTTAACATGGGCTATGATCCAACTCAGCCCTGTCCTTCTAGAGAGCCTGAAATAACTCGAACAGGCCTGGGGCTTCCTTCATTATCAGAGGATTTTTCCTAAGGGCCTCTGCCCAGCACTTCACCCTTTCCTTGTAGTGGAAAATGGATAAACTGGTTTGGGTGGAACAGTGTTCTCTTCCTCTGGTAAAATTAGAAGCACTACCTCAATTAATTGATGAACAATTACAAGCTGGACACATTGAATCTACCACCACTGCCTGGAATTCTTCAATTTTTGTAATTAAAAATAAATCAGGCAAATGGAGAATGTTAACAGATTTAAGAAAAATTAATGCAGTCATCAACCAATGGGTTCTTTACAGCCTGGAATTCTAAATCAAACTTTAATTCCAAAACATTATCCTATAATTACTATTGATTTAAAAGATTGCTTTTTTGATATTCATTTGCAACCAAAAGATGTGGAAAGTTTTGCTTTTACTGTTCCTTCTCTAAACAATGAAAAACCTACTCCGAGGTTTCATTGGAAAATGTTGCCTCAGGGCATGCTCAATAGCCCCTATGTGTCAACTATTTGTAGATCAACCTTTAGAAGAACTTAGGAAATCTTTTCCGGAGCCCATGTGTTTACATTATATGAATGATATATTGTAAGCTCATCCATGTCCTAATAAATTACAAAAATTATAACAATTAGCATGTTCCAAATTTAAAGAATATGGTCTTCAAATAGCAGAAGATAAAGTTCAAACTCAGGAACCTTGGGAATATTTAGGATATCGCATTACTGCTCAAAATATTGTTCCTCAAAAAGTGAAGATTAGAAGAGATTCTCTTTGAACTCTAAATGACTTTCAATATTATTAGGTGTATTAATTGAATACGACCAACTTTAGGAATCCCCACTTATTCTCTTATTAATTTATTTTTCATTTTGGAAGAAGATCCTGATCTTCACAGCCCTAGACAGCTTACTCCTGAGGCTGAAGAAGAATTCCAGTGGGTTGAGGAACATATTCAGGATGCTCAATTAAACTGAATCTCTCAAATCAATAATTTTTATATCTCTGTTTTTCCATCAATGTACTCTCCTACAGGACTGATTGTGCAAGAAACAGCCTTTGTTTTATGGTGCTTTTTACCTAATAAAGTATCCAAAAGGATGAAAACCTACGTACAAAAAATGGCCTTTATAATATTAAAAGGAAGAAAGCACTATTTAGAGCTTTTTATTAGAAAGCACTATTAAGAGCACTACAAAGCACTTCCTATTAAGAGAATTAATAGGAAGAGATCCCGAAAAAATTGTTGTTTCTCTAACTAATAATCAAATTTCTGATTTACTTATGTTGAATACTGAATGGCAAATTGCATTATCAGACTATCGGAATAATAGACAATCATTTTCCTCCAGATAAAAGATTTCAGTTTCTTAAAAATACTTGTTGGATTTTAGCTAAAATCATAAAATTAGAACCTATACCACATGCATATATGTTTTATACAGATGCAAATAAAGTGGGAATATATGGATATTTAGGCCCTCATATGCATAAAGTACAACAATTTCCTTATTTGTCTGTACAAAAAGCTGAGCTATTTGCTATCATATTAGTTCTAATAGATTTTCCTAATTGTTCCCTTAACATTATTTCCTATTCACAGTATTCTACTCATACTGTAAAAACTATTGAAACTGTTACTTTGCCATTTAATTCCCAAGAACTTACTTTATTGTTTTCATGCCTTTGACAGTTAATTAGAAATAGATCTTATCCTATATATATTACTTATGTTAGCGCTCGCTTCAATTTACCATGACCCATTTCACTGGGCAATCAAAGTATTGATCAGTTAGTAGATTCAGTTTTATGTTCTCAACATGAGTATACATTACATCATACTAATGCTCAAACTTTAAAAAGAAGACATAACGTTTTTTGGCATACTGCAAGAGCTATAATACACTCTTGCCCTACTTGTCAGCCTTTAATGGTTCCACATTTACATATGGGAGTCAATCCTAGAGGATTATTATCTAATCAATAATGGCACATGGATGTTACTTAGTTTCAAGAATTTGGAAAATTAAAATATATGCATCATTCTGTAGATACTTATTCTCATTTTTCTTGGGCTTCAGCAATGACATCTGAGAAGGCTGATGCTGTAATTTCTCATTTATTAGAAGCCTTTTCAGTCCTGGGTAAACCTTTGACTATAAAAACAGATAATGGTTCTGCTTATATTTCTAGAAAATGTCAAATTTTTTAAAATTAAATAACATAAAGTACATTACTGGAATTCCTGGTAATAGTACAGGACAGGCCATTATCGAAAGACAATTCAAACTTTAAAAGAAATGCTGTTAATACAACGAAAGGGGGAGAACAGTATAATATCTGTTACTATAGATAGATAATAGATTATCTTCAGCTCTTTTTACTTTAAATTTTTTGAATATGAATGAGAAAAATGAGACTCCAGCTCATAAGCCTTGGATCAAAATTACTACTTCTTTATTAAATCATCCCATTTATTGTAAGGATACTCTAACAAACTCATGGACCCCAGCTCATGTTATACATTGGGGAAGAGGCTATGCTTATATTTCTATAGGAAATTGTAAACTTTGGGTTCTAGATAAAAACGTGAAACTCTGACATGGCCCCTCGGACACACACCTGGAAATTGGAGAAACAAATGATGTCCCGTTTGAACAGACTAAAACTAGCAGCAATACAGAAGTAGTATTTCTTTGTCACTGCTGCCTCAGACAAAGAAAGCACTCCCCACCCCCAATAACTTGAGGTCAGGTAAAGAAATTGTGACATTAAGCAGAGGAACTGGTGAATTACACTCACCAGCAGATGAATGCCTCCAATCTATTTTTGGCAATTATGGCCCTTTTGACTGTCCAGATTCTAGGACAAAAATATGAATATTGTACTTATATTCCTAACCCTCCTCTACTTCAAGGTGTTAGCTGGCTGGAACCTACTATTCCTATTTATGTTAATGATTCTTCTTGGCTTCCTGGTCCTTATGACACCAGAGGGCCGTTCTGGCCTAATGAAGAAGGCATGGTAATTTCTAATTATACTACTGGAGTGATTGGTCCTCCCATATGTTGGGGGGGCCACTCCCATTGCCTGAACATCTCTATTAAAATGTGGGCTGGTTTGTATAAACATAAGCCTGAAAACAAAGAATAAATATCTGAAATGTTTATGTTAAATGCTTACTCTCTAGACAAGATTTGTGTTGATAAGATTTTTTCCAATCTGAATTACCACCTTGTAAAATGCATATGTTTTCAGAAATTTGTAAATGACTACATTGGACCAAATGTGAAGGAGATTTTGCACATATGCTTATTAATACCACAGGTGGAGAAGTCATAGATTGGGGACCTATGGCTTACTTAAGATCAGATGTGGAATCAGCTTTGTCTTCAAAAATTTTATATAATGAGAGCAAAGTGTCAGTTTCAGCTTCTGAGTATATTTCATGGATGCACAGAGGGTTCTCCTCCCCACCCCCTGTTACCTGGAATTGCCACATGTTCTAAAGAAATGCATTTGTGGAAAATTGCTATGGCTTTACAACCTCTTAAGGCTTAGACTGGAAGATTATTTTTCCATAACAACCTCCAGGAATGTGAAATGAAGTTTGTAGTAAATGACAACAAGTACATTAAAGCCTGTTTACAACTTCCTTTTGTATGGCTAAAAGGAAATGTTACTTGGAATAAAATAACAGGAGAATTATTTTGTTATACTTGCCAATTGTTCACTTGTATTAACAATTCTTTGAGTTTTAATCCATCTAAGGAACAATTGTGTTTGCTGAGAGCTCACACCGGAGTTTGGCTTCCAATCAACTTAAACAGACCTTGGCAGGATTCCAGCATTATCCATTATGCAACTTGTAGCTCATAAGATCCTGAAAAGAAGTAGATGTTTCATCGATCTGCTGATTGCTGCCATTTTAGGGATTATTGCTGTTACTGCTGCCACTGCTACTGCTGGCATTGCATTAACTGAAAATATTAAGCCTCATAACTTTGTGGCTGATTGGCATAAGAACTCTGAACAATTATGGACTGCCCCCAAAACAAATTGATGCTAAAATATATAATGAATTATCAGATTTAGAACAAGTTGTTGTTATGTTAGGAGATGAATTGCTCAATTTAAAAAGACAGATAAAATTGAAATGTGATTGGAATCTGTCAGCTTTTTGTATTACCTCTGTTATGTACAATGAAACTAAGTTCCCTATTGAAAAAGTGATTGGAATCTGTCAGCTTTTTGTATTACCTCTGTTATGTACAATGAAACTAAGTTCCCTATTGAAAAAGTGAAAAAAACATTTGTCAAACCATGAAAATTTAACTGCTGATATTGTTAATTTACAACATGAAATGTATTCCACTTTTCAGTCTAAATTGGAAACAGTGGGTGGAGATGTGATTTTAAAAGGAATTGCTGATGGAATAGAACAGTTAAACCCATTGCCAAAAATTAATGGTCTAATTGGAAGTTCCGTAGGATCATTTGCTTTGTTATTAATTTTGTGTTTGATTTTATATATTGTGTGTAAGAGAACTAATCAAGCTAAGCAAGAAAATGAAAGATATGCTGTGATTTTTGCAGTAATAATTAGTGGATAAATAATAAATGCTCAAAACAACAATAAAAAAAGGGGTAATTATAGTCAGAAAGCCTATAAATAAGCCTTTAAGTAGTTCCATTTAGCGAAGGCAATTTTGAAGTCTTTAGTGAGTAAGAAAGGAAAAAAACATGGATAGAACTCCATATGTGGCTAAGAGCCTGGTCACGGAGTAGTGATTAAAGGCCTGGCTTCTTGGGGGCAGGCCTTCAGACAGGTACCTGTATATCTCAGGAATTTCCAGGAACCTGTATATCTCAGGAATTTAGACTACTCCCTAAAGATGAATGACTGCCTCCAGATGGTCTGTTAAAGTCAAGCTTTCAAAAAACTTGTTCCCCCAGAGCCTTGTTTTGTGGTTTTATTTTTGATTACTTAGCATAAGAATAACTTTAGATAATGTTAGTGAAGTAGTTATCGGTTAATCCATAGACCCGTAGGTGCCAGGTAGTAAGAGACCTGGGGCTAAGGTTTAAGTCATATGTTTATTAAATAATTGTGTGTACATGTAGTATTGCCTATATAAGCTTTGGTGGAAGAAATAAATTTGCTGCATGCCATGAGAGAGCTTCAGTATTCCTTATTTGCTGACATTCCATTGTGGCTCTTAACTTCTGCACCACGCACAATTCCATTCCAGCAACAAAAGCCACCTTTGCCAGCATGATAAGCTGAGGTGCAGCCATCTCAGCTTTGGAGAAGTTATGTGTGTCTTACAGGTAATTAGGCAATGCCCTGCCAATGCTCCTGCTGACAGTGAACAGCCCTCTTCCTCCAGAAGCCTGTCCCATTACCTGGGTGTCCATTACTGTATTCCTCCTTTCTTGGTGAGGTGGGGCGGGCCACCTAGCATCACAGCTCCTTCTCTGACTACTTTTCCTTGTTGCTGGAGTTGCAGGAGAGGGAAGGGGAGGGTGGCAAGGTTGGGCATAGGGGCCCTGGAGGCCCACGAAGGCCCACAAAGGACCAGGAGTGCGACTACCAAGGGTGTTCAGACCATTGGCCCTTGGCTGTCTCCCAGCTGGTGGAGCAGACACCACCATCATTACAGCCAGGGTCTGGGGCCCCAGGCCTTGGCAGTGCTCATATTCAGCTGTGGGAGTTAGACATGCCAGCACCTCATTTTAAATACTATGTCCCAACATGGTGACAATCTATGAGAGTTTTAATTCAAAAGTTAAGATCCCCAATATTCAAGATGGGCATATTTAGGGTGGGAGCTAAATTTCAAAAACAATAAAGATGAGAGGCAAGTGGGAAGGTCACATGGGATCTAAAAGTACCAGACCGGTTTTGTTGTCTAGGCTCTAGCCCGGCTGACTCCACCTTCTCCCTACATGAGCTTTCAAGAGTTGTGAAAAAGCTCAGTTGCTCAGTGGGTCCTGCACAAAGGGTGACAGAAGAATTCTTTTTAGGTCAGGATTAGGATACAAAAGTGTAAGGTTATTTTATATTAGAGAACAGGTAGAATCCATTAGAAAGAGAAGAGAGAAAGGAGTGAGTGAGGCGGAGATAGGAGTGGAAAGAGACAAAGCTTAGTATCCCAAAGAAAGCAAGAAAGAATGTTCAGGCTGAGGTCAGATGGGTGTCTGGATTTAAGCGGAGAAGGAAGTTAATGCAGCCGATTTTACAACATGTTGTGACTGTGAATTGTGTGTCCATTTTTCCTCAGGAAATGTTGAAGACAAACATTTTTCTAGGTGTGTCCTATCCTTAGCAGTGATTGTTCATAGTTCCATGTGGGACACTCAGGAATCACTGTAGGCATAAATGAACAAATACTGAAAGACAAAATAGCTCAGAAAATGTAAAAAGAAAAAAAATTTTCAGGCTCAGTGCCTGTCGCTCAGGTGGCTAAGGCGCCAGCCACATACACACCAAGCTGGCAGGTTCAAATCCAGCCTAGGCTCACCAAACAACAATGATGGCTCCAACCCCCAAAATAGCCAGGTATTGTGGTGGGTGCCTGTAGCCTCAGCTACTTGGGAGGTGGAGGCAGGAGAGTCACTTGAGCCCAGGAGTTGGAGGTTGCTGTGAGCAGTGATGCCATGGCACTATTCCCAGGGTGACAGCTTGAGGCTCTGTCTCAAAAAAAAAAAAAAAAAAAAAAAAAGAAAAGAAAAAGAAACAGAATTTCCATTTTCTTTTGGTTGGTTTGTTGGGTTTATTTACAGTTTGTGAAAACAGAAATCCATAGAGATGAGGGATGTGGAGGCAAGAGAAAGGAGGCAGGCTCAGAGATTTTAGTCCTTCCTGAAAATCTATGAATTTATGTGTGTGTGTTGGTATTTGTTTGTATGTACATGTCTCTATACAGATATGTGTATATACATTTTGAGAAATGAAAACGATGTTTTCATATATTCAAAGAGGCCAAGTGCCAAGGCTCATGTCTACCATCCTATGTCTATGAGAGGCTAAGGTGGGTGGATTGGTCAAGCTCAGGAGTTGGAGATCAGCCTGAGCAAGAGCAAGGCTCTGTCTCCATTAAGAATATAAAAAGTAGCCAGTATTGTTGTGAGGGAAAGAGGGCTGTAGTCCCAGATACTTGGGAGGCTGAAGCATGAGGATTGCTTGAGCCTAGGAGTTTGAGGTTGCTGTGAGCTTTGACATTCCTGCACTCTAGTCGGGGGCAATAGAGTGAGATACTGGCTATAAAATAGACACTGAAACAATGAAAATACTGGTCAGCTGTGCCAGTGTCCAGTCAGCAACCACCTGATTTATTCCCTCGGAAGTGATCATGGTGAAAACTGAGGCTGCTACAGGTCTCCTCACTTACTCCAGAATGAGGGGAATGGTAGCAATTCTTATCGCTTTCATGAAACAGAGGAGGATGGACCTGAATGACTTTATTCAGAAGATTGCTAATGACTCCTATGCATGCAAGCACCCAGAAGTTCACTCCATCTTGAAAATCTCCCAGCTCCAGGAGCCTGAGCTTATGAATGTCAACCCTTCTCCTCCACCATGTCCTTCTCATCAAATCAACCTTGGTCTGTCATCCAACCATCATGCTAAACCATCTGACTTTCACTTCTTGAAAGGGATTGGGAAAGGCAGATTTGGAAAGGTTCTTCTAGCAAGACACAAGGCAGAAGAAATTTTCTATGCAGTCAAAGTTTTACAGAAGAAAGCAATCCTGAAAAAGAAGGAGGAGAAGGATATTATGTCAGAGCACAATGTTTTCTTGAAGAATGTGAAACACCCTTTCCTGATGGGCCTTCACTTCTCTTTCCAGACTGCAAACAAATTGTACTTTTTCCTAGACTACATTAATGGTGGAGAGTTGTTCTGCCATCTCCAGAGGGAAGGGCTGCTTCCTGAAACCACGGGCTCGTTTCTATGCTGCTGAAATAGCCAGTGCCTTGGGTTACTTGAAGTCTCTGAACATCATTTATAGAGACTTAAAACCCGAGAATATTCTGCTAGACTCCCAGGGACACATTGTCCTTGCTGACTTTGGACTGTGCAAGAAAAAAATTGAGCACAATGGCACCATGTCTACCTTCTGTGGTACACCTGAGTATCTGGCATCTGAGGCACTCCATAAGAAGCCTTACGCCCAGACAGAGGACTGGTGGTGCTGGGGGTCATCTTGTATGAGATGTGTATGGCCTGCCTCCTTTTTATAGCCAAAACACAGCTGAGATGTACGATAATATTCTGAACAGGCTCCTCCAGTTGAAACCAAATATTACAAATTCTGCAAGGTACCTCCTGGAAGGCCTCCTGTAGAAGGACAGGACATCCATGGTGCCAAGAATGACTTTATGGAGATTAAGGGTTACATCTTCTTCTCCCCAATTAACTGGGATGATCTTTTTAATTAGAAGATTACTCCTTCTGTGGACTCAGTGACCTGCAGCACTTTTTTCCGAGTTTACAGAAGAGCCAGTCCTCAACTCCATTGGCAGATTCCCTGACAGCATCCTCATCACAGTCAGCATCAAGGAAGTTGCAGAGGCTTTCCTAGACTTCTCCTATGCACCTCCCATGGATTCATTTCTGTGAACAATCTTGGGGTCCTTTTGAAGGATTTTGTGTGTTTTAAATGTTTTCGTTAGCCTTTTAGTGGAGCTGCTGGCTGACAGGACATTTTTTAAAAAGAATTTTCATATCTCTTGGAAGCTTTAGCAATCTTTCACACTGCTTGCTGGGAGCTTTTGGCAGATCACATCCTCAGTAAGCTCATGATGTTTTCATTTTTATTTTTACTTCCCATGTGGTACTATCTCTGAAATGAGCATTGGAGTGCCACCTTAGATACAGGAGTCATGTCAGAAGGAAGACGATGTTCTAAGAAGGTTCTCCTGCATGTCTATCTAGGCTGTGATAACGAATATTATGAAATGTGACTTTTCTGAAGAAATCATGTTAGCTCCAAATATTTTCCTATTGCAAAGTGTTTCAGTTCTCTACTGTTTCCTTGTGGACTTACTCTGTGAACAGTGGAATGAGTATGGTATGCTTGATCACAGATGATGGATTTTGTTATAAGCATCCATGTGACACTTGCAGGACATTACAACATGGGACATTGTTTCTTCCATATTTGGAAGATAAAAGTGTATGTAGACTGTTGTTTTTCTTTTTTTTTGTAAGATATAGTTAATAATTAAAATTTATTGAAATGGTCTTGCAATGACTTGTGTTCAGGTGCTTAAAGAAAGCATTGCTGCAGGCAGCACCTGTGGCTCAAAGGAGTAGGTCGCCGGCCCCATATGCTGGAGGTGACAGGTTCAAACCCAGCCCCAGCAAACAAAAAAAAAAAAGAAAGAAAGAAAGAAAAGAAAAGAAAAGAAAGAAAAGAAAGCATTGCTAATAGAAATATTTCTATTTTTATTTATTTGTTTATTATTATTTTGTGTGTGTGTGTGGAGACAGAGTCTCACTGTACCGCTCTTGGGTAGAGTGCCATGACGTCACACGGCTCACAGCAAACTCTAACTTTTGGGCTTACGCGATCCTCTTGCCTCAGACTTCCGAGTGCCTGGGACTACAAGCACCTACCACAATGCCCGGATATTTTATTTTTTGTTGCAGTTTGGCCGGGGCTGGGTTTGAACTCTCCACCCTCGGCATATGGGGCCGGCGCCCTACTCACTGAGCCGCAGGTGCCACCCAGAAATATTTCTATTTTTAGAAACAGTTTTTATAGACCAATGCTCCAGTTGTCAGTCAGAGATGTTGGTGTATGTATTGTTTAAAAATGTCACCTGTAGGGTGGCGCCTGTGGCTCAGTTAGCAGGGCGCCAGCCCCATATACCGAGGGTGGCGGGTTCAAACCCAGCCCTGGCCAAAACTGCTACAACGAAATAGCCAGTTGTTGTGGCGGGCGCCTGTAGTCCCAGCTACTCGGGAGGCTGAGGCAGGAGAATCGCCTAATCCCAGGATTTGGAGGCTGCTGTGAGCTGTGTGACACCATGGCACTCTACCGAGGGCAATAAAGTGAAACTCTGTCTCTACAAAAAAAAAAAAGTCACCTGTAAAATAGGCATTATTTATGGGGGTTTTTTTGCATTCCTGATAATTGTGGGTATTGCATAAAAAATAATCTGTACATTGGGTTATAACACTAGTATATTTAAACTTATAGGCTTATTGTAATGTAAACCACCATTTTAATGTATTATAATTAACATGGTTATAATATGTACACTCCTTTCCTTCTCCTACCACACAACTTTTTTGGTGTGTGATAAACCAATTTTGGTTTGCAATAAAATCTTCAAAAACTAAATAAATAAAATGAAATAAACAATGAAAATCTTATCAGTTGTTTTATTTTTTTATCTCCTCTTCCTTTGTGAATTTCAGATTAATATGAGGATTGAAATGATTAGGTTACATGCTTTGTGTTTGTGAGGTCAAATCCATTTGTAGATGTGCCTGTCACCTGGGAGGTGTGCCATATACCTTTACATTGTGCCTCTTAGGCGAGAGCACACCAATCTCCCTCTCACCTCCCCTCTAATTTTGGGATGATTTAACTCTAAAGATCAACCATACTTGCAATTTATAAAAATAAATTTGAATTGGATTTTGCTTTCATAACCTAGAAATGCAAGGCTCTGGATCCCTTTCAGCCTAATTCCTTCTAGTATATTTTAACACTCTACAGGAGGACTGGTTTCTCCCTGCATTTTCCAAAAGTATGGCTAGTCGAGTTTAAATGTACCTCATTTTTTTCCTCAGCCTAACTCTTCAAGGTTTCAATTTTCAGGTTTTCTTATTTTTCCAAATGCTAACTTTCCATCCAATTTACATTATTGATCAAGTCAAACCCCGCCCAAATGGGGTGGATCCACCTAAAACAATCAAACCCTTACCCTCTCCCACTGGATGACCCACCTAAGAAAAGTGAATGGGACAACCACCTATCCTGCTTCACCGGATGCCTGGACATGTAAATGGAACAACCCCCACCCTTATGACAGATGTTCAGCCTAGGGAATGGAATGTTCTGATCCCCACCATCCTAACTTCTAAACACCCCCCACCTTCCACCCACATTCCCCATTACCCAAGTGTAAATTTATTCCCTATAGGTTGGAAATCTTACCCCACCTGAACCCAGGTGCAATTAGCCATTTTAATTGCACAAACTGGGTCTTCGTTTTCCTTTTATCTTGTGCTTAGTCATAATCTTTCATCTTTGGTTCCATAACATTTCAATTATCAATTGTTTTTCTCTTTATTTATCAGTTCAAACAGATGCAGTATTTTTGTTATTTATCATCTCTTTATATAACAGTGGGTGATTTTTTTTTTTCAATTGTTGGTTTTTACAAGTTTCTGAACATGACTCATAAGAAGAAAGAAGAAAATAATCCTGTGACACTCTGATCAAAATCTTTGTGCCTTTACTCCTTATATTTTGCTGAGGCACACAATTTTTTCCCAGAATGCCTTTGCATTGAGACTCCTCATTGGTAACTGTACAGGATGATGAGTCCTCAGTCACCCTTCTGTCATTTGTCATTCCAGGTCTTCACACTTGTCTGAGGAGGACCCAAGATGCCCATAACATCCATGTTTACTGGCTTGCTCCCCAAATATCAATTCCTGTGACATAGCTGTCCAGTGGATAGCCTAAAATATCTGGATGGAGCCTCTTAGGAAAGTAAATGAATGCCTTTCAGCTTGAGAGTAGTTTCTTAGTATATCCTTCCTGGAAATAAGTAACCCATTGGGACTTTAATTCTTTTGTTTGTTTATTTGTTTTGAGACAGTTTCAAGCTGTTGCACTGGGTAGAGTGCCCTGGCATCACAGTTCACAGCAACCTCAAACTCTTGGGTTGAAGCAATTCTCTTGGCTCAGCCTCCCAAGTAGCTGGGACTACAGGCCCTTGCCACGATGTCTGGCTTTTTTTTGGTGCAGTTGGCATTGTTTAGCAGACCCAGTCCAGGTTCGTAACCACCACCCTTGGTGTATGTGGCCAGTGTGCTGCTGACTGAGCTACAGGCACACCCAGGGACTTTAATTGTTTTTAATACCAGCCTCAATCTTCATTTCTGGACCACATTATTGTTTAGTGAGAGATTTGGGACCAAAAATGAGAGGTTATTCTGAGACATCATTTCAGGAAGATGAGGCCCAATGGAGAGAAAGAGCACCCAAACACCATGTTTATAAGAGGAAGTGCTTCATTTCATCTGGTGGAGCTTATGGTATACAAGAATTCAAATTGGCCATGTTCTCCAACTGGCTTGTTTTCCCTTTTCATCTCCAGTCAAAAAGTTTCAACCCACAAGTACTTTCTATTGGTCAGTTTGAATCAAGCAGAAGATGGGGTTCCAGCACCAACAGAGCTACAGAATTTGACAGAAGCAGAAATTTCCAAGTTCCAGGAAGTTGAGTCTACAAATTCCCAAAGGCTGAGTCACCATGGAGAGGACTCTGCAGGTGTATCCTTGTGGTCTCCTTGAGAAAACCTGTTCTCCAGGACCTCACGCTTCCTGGGCATCCTCTCTCATTCCTCCTTTTCTGAGATTCAATATATATTTCAATTTGAGGTCTCAATGGCACTGTGTCAATCCCACTGTTTCTGTGGTAGCCAGTATTAATGAATTTTCACATTTGACTTTGCATAACTTTTCTACAAAATCTAAGGCATAGAAGTATTTCTGATCTGTCCTATAGTTTCTTTCCTAGTTGCTTCTGCTGTAGCACCCTCACATGGCACTACAGGTAGTAAACTTTAGAGTTACCTGGCTGGGCTTTCCTACTTCTCTGGTCTGAACCAGCATTCAGATTTCAGGGAGTTTGACTGTTCTCAAGTTCTCTACCCAGATTTTAATTATACCATTGTGTTAGGCAAATATACATAGGAGTTTTGACTTTTCCTGTGTTACATACAGCTTACTGTATCTGATTATGAGCACAAGCTCTCCCCTGGGTTACTTCGTATTCCTGGAAGGCATAAAGGAGTCACCCTTTGTCCTATCTTAATGGTAAAGTCCAATTAAGGCAAGTCCCGCAAAAAGTTTCCCCAGACTTCAGCTCTGTGTCTACTATCCAGCTGCCAGTATGTGGCTGGAAGAGGGCATGTTTACTGTCTTTTTTTTTTTTTTACTTAGAGACAGAGTCTCACTTTTTTACCCTCAGTAGAGGGCTGTGGCATCACAGCTCACACCAATCTTTAGCTCTTAGGCTTTAGGGGATTATCTTGCCTCGGCATCCCAAATAGTCAGGACTACAGGCACCTGCCACAATGCCTGGCTATTTGTTGTTGTTGCAGTTTGGCTGGGGCTGGGTTTGAACCCACCACCTTTGGTATATGGAGCTGGTAGCCTACTCACTGAGCCAAAGGTGCCATCTGATGTTGACTGTCTTAAAAGACCTTTGCTACCCATGGGGCAGTGAAGCTGTCTTCAGCCAGATGTAATGAATCCAGGCAAAAATTACTTCCACCTTTCCTGCCATGCACGTGGTCAGGATGACGATGTAAAGGACCTTGTACCTTGGTTAGAGGGGGACCAGGTTCTGATCTTTGACCTAGACTTGATCCCCTTACTTCCCCAGAGAGAAAGGATGTACAAAAGACTCAGCAAAACATGGTCAAATACCCAAGTGGAGATCTTTCTTGTTACTCTTCCTAGGGCTTCTGCCTGTTCAATTCAGTATCTTCCCCCTTAATAACTTCAGGGACAAAGTCAAGGTTGGGTTCAGTGTAAGAGAATGAAACCATTTAGCAGTTACCTACAAACAATTACAAGTTCTGGATTTTGAGGCTAAGGTTTACACAATGATAGCATCAGTATTCCTACTTAAACACTAAGCACAGTTCTTAAGATAATACCTAGTTTTAAGAGTCTATACAGAACTGATCCAAAGTTCTGGAAACTTCGAGTGAATATTTGTGAACATCAGTTGAGTGTGGGGCCACTTATGTGGTTGTGTTACACTCACACAATATACTGGGAAATTTTCATTCAGGTTCTAATTTTCCTGGGGTATCTGCTGTGTCTATAACATTTAATACTGCACAAAATTTTCCCCTGTAGCCAACAGGTGACCTTTGTTGAACCTTAAAGTTTCAGAGCAAATATAACTACTAGATATAATTCCATACTCTTTGCCCAAGAATCACTTAAGCCCAAGAGTTTGAGTTTCCTGTGAGCTGTGACACCATGGCACTCTACCAAGGGTGACAGTGAGATTTTGTATCAAAAAAAAAATTCTATACTTTTTTTCCAGTCTCTTAATTTCATTGAACAGATCAGTTTAGTAAAACAGCTATGTCTCAGTTTATGGAATGCTATTGCAGACAAAGCTGGAATCTAATACAGGTGGGCCACAGTTTTTTTCCCATTTTGAACCATTTCTCTCTCTTTATTAAAGACAAATTATAGCAGAACTAATTTAGATGCCAAAACAAACTGTTCCTTCAGTAGACTAGGTCTGATTATTTGTATAAATTGTGGCAAGTATAATTATCAGCCACTTAGGCTTTATTTCCCTTTAAAATTGGCTTTGTGAAACCTTTTATAAATAATCTCAGGTTAGACTTGAAAGCCTTCCACAAGCCAAGGTTTCATCTGTGCCATTGTATAACTGTATGCATTGGTTAATTTCCTCTTCTCTTGAGGTCTGCAAGCAAATTCAGATTTCAGGAACTGTCAGAAAGCAAACTTCTTTACTTACCAAAGATTGAGAAATGTTATTGGTGGGTACCTGGCCAGTTTTTCCAAAGCACTTTTTTTATTGGCCTTGTAAAGTCAACCTTAATTTCTTAATGCAGTTTGTACTTCTCTGACAATGCTATTCTAGTCAAAGCCTTGGTAAAATAACCAGTTCCTTCGTTACGTCCTATAGAACAGAACAGATTCTTATTCAGCTTATGCAAATAACTGTACTGTCAGAAAATAAGAATACTTATAAATGGAATTCAAATTCTGGAGAAATCAGGGAGAGAGAAAAAATAAATGTTTCAAAGTCTGCCTATAAGTACATACATTGTTGAAAGCTACAAATAGCTGAACAGACAGAAAATGGCTTTTACGACTTCTGTAAAAGAAGACACAGACTGGATCACCAGTGTTTCAAAAAGAAAGCCCTAACAAATCAACCCCATTCCATGTAATTGATTTCTGTTCTGTTTTAAGTTAGATTACTAATACTCATGAACATGTTAGCTTTCTCTCTCTCATTTTTAGAGACAGAGTCTCACTTTTTCATTCTTGGTAGAGTGTTGTGGCATCACAGCTCACAGCAAACTCCAGTTCTTTGGCTAAGGCAACTCTCATGCCTCAGTCTCCCAAGTTGGTGGAACTATAGGTGACTACCATAACCCCTGACTATTTTTTTGTGGTAGTTTGCCTGGGGCTGGGTTCAAACCCATCACCCTTGGTATATGGGGCTGGTGCCCTACTCACTGTGCCACCCCAACATGCTAGTTTTCTAATTAAAGTTCTAGCAGTTTGCTTATAGGCCAAAGGTATTTAATTTACAAAAACATCAGAAATTCGAGTTTGAGAGAATTTGTCAGCCTCTCCTAATCTTTCTTTTGAAGGACAAAGTTTGGACTCAGGCAGTTATGAAAAATACTTTTTGTGGGTGACAACTGTGGCTCACTGGGTAGGGTGCCAATCCCACATGCCAATGGTGGCAGATTTGGGCTGGCCCTGGCCAAATGGCAACAAAAAAATACCTATGCATTGTGGCAATCACCTGTAGTCCCAGGTACTTGGGAGGCTGAGGCAAGAGAATCATCTAAGCCCAGGAGTTGGAAGTTACTGTGAGCTATAATGCTACGGCACTCTACCCATGGCAATAAAGTAAGATTCTGTCTCTAAAAAAAAATACTTTCTGAGTTGAATTAAAATTACTATTGTTGATATACACTAACACATACCAATATTATAAAATGTTGGAAAATACATATGAACATATTCAACACAAAATTAACCACCATTTCAGATTTGACAATGTTTCCTATACATTTTCAACAAACAAATTAAGCCTAATATGTCTTTCTCATATTTTCAGTGGTCTTAATCCATCAAAAAGACTGATTTTTTTTATTTTGGAAGGTTTGTCAAATATCAAAGGCTTTAAACTTTTATTTGTTCCAGCAAGATTTACAAGCCAAAAGATTCTAAGGGAAATACATAGTCAACTGAATCACATGTAAATACCTTCACAAATGCCCTTTTATGAGCTTTATTCAACATGCACAGACAATCTACAAACATAAACCTTGTGGATTGCCTTGCCTATCACTTTCTGATGTAACTGTTCTGTTTCAGGACAAAATTTACCACACAATATCCTTTTCTTACACAATGCCATTTTCCTTTCTGTCTAATGTCTCTCACTCTCAAAAACCCACTTTTCACAGAACAGGATCATAGTTTTGTATGAAGTAAACTATTGGCTTGGCTAGACTGAAAATTAGAAGATTTAAAAGGCAAGAATCTTATACTTTGACAAAGACTTGCTTTCCCAAATAATTTAAACAACCAAATTATTACATTTTACAAATGAGAGACATTTTGTGCAACATAGCATTAATATAGGGTTTTTCCACTCAGGACTGGACAGGGAACCCACATTTGTCTGGCTTAGGTGAGTTCAGAAATCAGACTTCCATCTAGACACAAACACGCCACTCCCTATATAGGTGAAAAGCCTGTAAGTGAACTTTTAAATGGTTCCATTATGTGAAGGCAAATTTAAAGTCTTTTGTGAGTTAGAAAGGATAAAATTCTAGATAGAACTCCATATGTAGTTTAGAACCTGATCATATAAAAGTGATTTAGGACCAAGCTTTGTGGAGGCATGCTTGCAGGCAGATACCTGTATATCTCAGGATTTTCTAGACTACTTTCTAAAGATGATTAACTGCCTCCAGATGGCCAAGCATTCAAACAGCTTATTTCTCCAAAATCTTGTTTTATGGTTTTGTTTTTGATTACTTAGCATAAGAACAACTTTAGTGAAGTAGTTATTAGTTAATCTGTTAAACCTTAGGATATAAGGATAGCTTTAGATAATGTTAGTAAAATGGTTATCAATTAATCCAGTTTGTCAATAGGCCGTAAGTATCAGGGAGTAAGAGGCCTGGGGTCAAGGTTTAAGTCATGTGTTTATTGATTAAGTTATGTGCCTATATAAGCTTTGGTGGAAGAAATAAAGATTGCCACTTGCCATGAGAGTGTAAGTGGTCCTCCTTATTACTCAGACTATTTCATTACAGGACTCATTTCTCTGCATCACTGATCAATTGGGAGACTTTCACACAACAATTTGGTGCAGCGAGCAGGGTCAGCTTTGCAGAGATAGCACAACCGGCTTCTTTGGGAACACTTCTCAGTTCCTGCAGTGGATGCTTAAGGTGAGCATCAGACTTTGAAACCAAGCAAGTTCTGGTCATGCAGGGTATGCGACACTCTTGGCATTAATAAAAAGTAAAAAATCATGGGCAACTCTCAATCCTTAGAAGACCAGTATGTCATATTGTTGAAAACTCTGTTACAATGTACAGGCATTTCGGTTAAAACTAAGATTTTGAGAGTTGTTTCAAGTAGTGGCTAAGCACTGCTACTGGTTTAAGGCTGACAGAAAGAATCAGCTCAATGTGAAAGTGTGGGAAAATGTTGGCAAGGTTCTCAGACGAGTGTATCATAGAGGGGAGCCTATCAGTAAAGATGTTTGGGGTGCACACCATTTGGTTTTGGGAGCACTGCAACCCTTACAGTCTGGCTTTGATGGAGAAGGTAGTGAGATTGAACTCCCCTCCTCCACCTATAGAGGAGAAACCTAAGGCTGAACAACCTGTGTATGATGAACCTATGGAAACTTCCAATCCTATGTGTCCAGTAGAACAAAAAAAAAGGGGTTATTGATAGCTCTGGTAAAGACCTTATAGATTTTGAAAGTGATTCTGACCATAATATTTCCAGTCATTCTGAAAGTGAAGAGATGAGTGAAATAAAAAAGATGTTAACCGAAGGCTTTCAGAAAACAGAAAAAAGATTTCAAGCAATAGAGAAAGGGAGCTCACAAACTGATTTACATTATTCTGCAGCTCCTAGACCACCTGCTGCATTCCCTCCCAGATGTTTTCCTTTCAGAGATGGGCCGATAACACCTTTGGCCCCTCCGGGACTTTGTCTTATTTGGCCAAATCCACCAGACCCTAGAATTGTAACTAGACTTCATTTCCCTTCATGCTACTTTTAATTTGGTTCAAGAAACAGAATCTCCCTCCTCTGAATCAGGAACCAGTGTACGAAATGCTATGGCTTTTCCTATTGTAAGACATGAGGATACTGATGGCACTGTTCGTATCTCCCACAATAATATCGCTATCAGATTTTTAAAAGTTTTAAAAGATGCGTTCATGAATATGGCCCTAACTCGCCATACATGATAGGCGTGCTCAGTTCTTATTGTGGGGATCATTTATTGCTCCCCCAGGACTGGAGCACTTTGACTCATACAACCTTAAGCCTAGGACAATTCATTCAATTTAAGTCTTGGTGGGCTAAGGAGGCAAAATTACAAGCTAATCAAAATCGGGCTGAAAATCCTCCATCCTTTACTTATGCCCAATTCACAGGGATGGGCGATTATGAGTACATTGACCAGCAAATTATTTATGTTCCTAATTTTCTTCATCAAGTTTAAGACATGTGTCTTAAAGCTGGCAACATTTAGATGAGAAAGAGGAGATCACACAGTTTTTCACAAAAATTTTTCAAGGTAATAATGAAACACATGCTGAATTTATTGCCCGCTTGGAAACGGCTAGTGAGAGATCCATCCCAGGTGCAGAGGTATGCAAAATGTTTCTTTTTCAATTGGCTTTTGAAAATGCTAACATAGAATGTAAGCAAGTTTTGGCCAGACTTAGAAATCAAGACAGTGTTACCATTGATCAATACATTCGTGTGTGTCGTGGAGTAGGTTCCAGCACTTTTCAAGCTAATTTGCAAGCAACCGCTTTAGCTTCTGCTTTACAAGCTCACAATAAAAAATCTAAGTGTTTTAATTGTGGCTGAACTGGGCATGTTAGAAAAGAATGAACGAAAGGTAAAAATGACAAACCCGCTGGAATTTGTCACCACTGTCGCAAGGGAAGGCATTGGACCAACAAGTGCTGATCTATTAAAGACAAAGACAGCAATATTTTGCCTCCTACTCAAAGTCAGAGGAATTCTAATGAAGGATCGGATCAGGAAAACTCTCATGTGAGGCTAGCTCAGGGCCCCAAGACAAAAAAGTCAAGCTCCCCTGCTTCCAGCCATTTCCAATGAGCAATGGCAAAGCCCATGCACAAATGAATGAGTTTCCAGTGAACAATGGACCAGCTCATGCCGAAATGAACCAGAATTAAGTCCGGTTCATAAAATCCAGGTCCAGGACTTATTTCATGCTACTCGAGGAAGTGCAGCTTTATATCTTTCCTTTTTAACTGATGTTAATCTCAAGTGTAGAAAAGCTCTTGAAAAATTATCTACCAGGGTTACTGGCCCCATACCCTCAGGAACTATCGGTCTTATATTGGGGAGAAGTAGTTTTAATATGGAAGGACTTAATATCCATCCAGGGATTATTGATGAAGATTATAAGGGTGAAATTTAAATAATGGCCTTAGCTGCTATGGATATTCAGTTATCTGCTGGACAGCATGTGGCTCAAATATTGATTTTACCTTATCATAAAGGTAAAACAGCTCCCATTCCTAGAAAAGGTGGTTTTGGACGTACAGGCAAACAGGTTTTTGGCATATTTTTCTAAATTACTCTCGCCCCCAATGTAAAGTCACTTTTAAACAAGATGTTCAAATTGAAAGGCTTGTGAACACTGAAGCAGATGTTTCTATAATTGCCTCTCAAATGTGGCCAAAATGCTGGCCTAAAGCTATAATTGAAAGACAAAATCGAACATAAAAAGAAATACTTCTCAAACAGAAAAAATGGGGATAGCAATAAAATATTAGCCCTAGAAATACAGTATCTTCAGCTCTTTTGACTTTAAATTTTTTAAACATGAATGAGAAATATGAAACTCCAGCATATAAACACTGGGTAATGGTTACTCCCCCCTGGTTAAACCAGCTGGTATATTACAAAGATACATTAACTAATACTTGGATTTTAGCAAATGTTGTATGTTGGGGAAGAGGTTATGCTTATATTTCTACAGGACATACGAAATTTTGGGTTCCATATAAACATCTAAAGCTCTGACATGGCCTCACGGAGCCATGCATCAAGGAGGAAGAAGATGACAGAGGAGAAGCTAGCTGCCAGAATGGAGAGAATCAACATGGGATCAACCCAAAGAAAGAGATGAACAGTTCTGCCCAGAACAAAGGATGCAAACCAGGTGACATGGGGTCAAATAAAGAAATTGTGACTTCAAGCACAGGCCCTGGTACATCACACTCACCAGGAGATGAATGCAGTTAATCTCTTTTTGGTGGTACTTTCAATATTATCTGTGTCCACTGGAGGACAAAAATATGAATAGTGGACTTATATTCCTAACCCTCCATTATTAAGGGGTGTTAAATGGCTAGAACCCACAGAGCCTGTCTATGTCATTGATTCATCATGGCTTCCCAGTCTTTATGACACAAGAGGACCATTTAGACCCAAGGAGGAAGACACCATAATTTTTTTTTTTTTTTTTTTTGTAGAGACAGAGTCTCACTTTATGGTCCTCGGTAGAGTGCCGTGGCCTCACACAGCTCACAGCAACCTCCAACTCCTGGGCTTAAGCGATTCTCTTGCCTCAGCCTCCCGAGCAGCTGGGACTACAGGCGCCCGCCACAACGCCCGGCTATTTTTTTGTTGCAGTTTGGCTGGGGCTGGGGTTTGAACCTGCCACCCTTGGAATATGGGGCTGGCGCCCTACTCACTGAGCCAGAGGCACCGCCCGGCATTTCCTTAGTTATTGTATGTAGACATTTGTATTCAGCATTTAGTATGTTTCACCTGTACCCATTCTAAGATGCACCGTAGGTGTGGCCCCTCTCATTACCCTCTGTCCACCCTAACCTCCCCCATCCCTTCCCCTTCCTTGGCCCTTTCCTTATAGTCTTGTGCTATAGTTCGGTTATAGCCTTCATGTGAAAGTTATAATTTAGCTTCAATGTAGGGCTGAGTACATTGGATACTTTTTCTTCCATTCCTGACATACTTTGCTAAGAAGAATATGTTCCAGCTCCATCCATGTAAACATAAAAGAGGTAAAGTCTCCATCTTTCTTTAGGGCTGCATAATATTCCATGGTATACATGTACCACAATTTGCTAGTCCATTCGTGGGTTGATGGTTACTTGGGCTTCTTCCATGACTTAGCAATTATGAATTGGGCTGCAATAAACATTCTGGTACAGATGTCTTTGTTATATTGTAATTTTTGGTCTTCTGGGTATAAACCTAGTAAAGGAATTCTAGGATCGAATGGCAGGTCTATTTTTAGGTCTCTAAGTATTCTCCAAACATCCTTCCAGAAGGAACGTATTAGTGTGCATCCCCACCAGCAGTGTAGAAGTGTGCCCTTTTCTCCACATCCACGCCAACATCTCTGGTTTGGGGATTTTGTTATGTGGGTTACTCTTACTGGGGTTAGGTGATATCTCAAAGTAGTTTTGATTTGCATTTCTCTGATAAATAAGGATGATGAGTGTTTTTTCATGTGGTTGTAGACTGTGCATCTGTCTTCTTTGGAGAAGTTTGTCTTCAAGTCTCTTGCCCACTCTGAGATGGGATCACATGTCCTTTTCTTGCTAATACGTTGGAGTTCTCTGTGGATTCTGGTTATCAGATGTTTACCGGAGGTATAACCTGCAAATATTTTCTCCCGTTCTAAGGGCTGTCTGCTTGCTTTACTCACTATGTTCTTGGCTGTGCAGAAGCTTTTTAGTTTGATCAGGTCCCAATAGTGTATTTTTGATACTGCTTCAATTGCCTGGGGAGTCCTCCTCATAAAATATTCACCGAGGCTAATTTCTTCAAGAGTTTTCCCTGCACTTTCTTCAAGTATTTTTATAGTTTCATGTCTTAAGTTTAAATCTTTTATTCAGTGAGAGTCTATCTTAGTTAATGGTGAAAGGTGTGGGTCCAGTTTCAGTCTTCTACAGGTTGACAGCCAGTTCACCCAGCACCATTTGTTAAATAGGGAATCTTTTCCCCACTGAATGTTTTTCATTGGCTTGTCAAAGATCAAATAACAGTAAGTAGCTGGATTAATGTCTTGGTTCTCTATTCTGTTCTAGACATCTAGTTCTCTGTTTTTGTGGCAGTACCATGCTTTTTTGATCACTATCTATTTATAGTACATTCTCAGGTCTGGTAGTGTGATTCTTTCTGTTGTGTTTTTATTGCTGAGTAATATTTTGGCTATTGGAGGTTTTTTCTGAATCTATATAAAACAAAGTATTATTTTTTCAAGATTTTTAAAATATGACAATGAAGCTGTACTAATAATTCTGTGAGTTTTAATCCCTCTGAGGAACAATTATATTTTCTGAGGGCCCACACTGGAGTTTGGATTCCAATCAATTTGACTAGGTCGTGGCAGGAGTCTACAGCCCTCTCAATTTTATAGCTATTGGCAGACAAGATATTAAAAAGAATCAAACATTTTATTTATCTGTTGATGCTGCCATCTTGGGAATCATTGTGGTAACTCTAAGTGCCGCGACTGCTTGTGAGGCCTTGATCTGGAATATAAAGACTCAAAATTTTGTTGCTGATTGGCATAAGAACTCTGAACAATTGTGGACTGCTGAAAAATAAATTGATACTGAACTTTACCATGAAATATCCTATTTAGAACAAGTAGTTGTTATGTTAGAAGATGAACTAATTAGTTTGAAGAAATGGATAAAATTAAAATGTGATTGTAAAGGATATCTTTTTGTATTACCCCTGTAATGTATAATGAGACTAAATTTCTTTGGGAAAAGTTACCAAGTTCTGTCTCGGCGCCTGTGGCTCAAGTGGCTAAGGCGTCAAGCACATACACCTAAGCTGGTGGGTTCGAATCCAGCCTGGTCCTCCCAAACATCAATGATAGCTTCAACAAAAATATAAAAAAATAGCCAGGTGTTGTGATGGGTGCCTGTAGTCCCAGCTACTTGGGAGGTGGAGGCAAGAGAATCACTTAAGCCCTGGAGTTGGAGGTTGCTGTGAGCTATGATGCCACAGCACTCTACCCAGGGCAACAGCTTGATGCTCTGTCTCAAAAAAAAAAAAAAAAAAGAAAAGTTACCAAGTTCTGTTGGTTCATTTACATTGTTGTTAATTTTATGTTTAATTTTATATATTATAGGTAAGAAAGTTAATCAAGCAAAGAAAGAAAATGATTACCATGCCACAATTTTTGCATTAATAATGAGTGATGTAAATGCTCAAAACCACAATAAAAAAGAAAGGGGGATTATAGGCAAAAGGCCTATAAGTAAACATTTAAATGGTTCCATTTTTTGAAGGCAAGTTTAAAGTCTTTTGTGAGTTAGAAAGGAAAAAATCCTGGATAGAACTACATATGTGGCTTAGAATCTAATCACGTGAAAGTGATTTAGGGTGGAGCTTCATGGGTACAGGCCTGCAGGCAGTTACCTGTATATCTCAGGATTTTCCAGACTCCTCCCTAAAGATGATTAACTGCCTCCAGATGGTCTAGCATTGAAACAGCTTATTTGCCCAGAATCTTGTTTTATGATTTTGTTTTTGATTACTTAGCCTAAGAATAAATTTAGTGAAGACTTTAAACTTGCCTTCACAAAATGGAACCATTTAAATGTTTATCAGTTAACCTGGTTAAACCATAGCCCATAGGAATAGCTTTAGATAATGATTTAGTAAAATGGTTAACAGTTGTTGTTTTGTTTTGTTTTTTTTTGTAGAGACAGAGTCTCAGTTTGTGGCCCTCGGTAGAGTGCCGTGGCCTCACACAGATTACAGCAACCTCCTGGGCTTAAGTGATTCTCTTGCCTCCGCCTCCCAAGTAGCTGGGACTACAGGCGCCTGCCACAATGCCCGGCTATTTTTTGGTTGCAGTTCAGCCAGGGCCGGGTTTGAACCCGCCACCCTCGGTATATGGGGCCGGCACCTTACCAACTGAGCTACAGGTGCCGCCCAAAATGGTTAACAGTTAATCCAGCTTATTTGTAGGCCTGTAAGTACAAGGCAGTAAGAGGCCTGGGGCAAAGGTTTAAGTCATGTGTTTATTGATTAAGTTATGTGCCTAGATAAACTTTGGTAAAAGAAATAAAGATTGCCACTTGTCATGAGAGTATAAGTGGTCCTTCTTATTACTCAGACTATTTCATTATAGGACTCATTTCTCTGCATCAGCGATCAATTGGGAGAATTTTACACAACACCCTATGAGCTCTAGCAAGGTCATGAACAAAGCAGCCCATGAAGTTTTAGATGACTCCACCCTGAGTAGGGTGCACCAGGAACTGGCCAAATATCTGTTAGGGAAAATTACTTACCCCTAGATAAAGGATCCATGCAGGAGACCTCTGACTTGAGCCTACTCCCTCTGGTGCTCTCCACTTCATCTGCATGCACGTTCATCCAAAAAAATCCTATTTTGTCACCGATCTACAGCCTTTGGACTCAATTCTCAAATCCCTGAGATCAAGTACTGACTGAATGAGGAAATTCCAGTAACAAAACCACAACACAGTCATCCTTTCTGACGTCTTTTCATTTACCCCTAAGTATCACATTACTACATGCTGCCAAGGACTAGGCCTGTGTCTGAGATAGAAAGCAGAAAACCTTGGACTCTAGTTTCTCTCCTAATAGCCAGTGGATGATGTTGGAGCAGGAAAAAAGGGGCCAATAACACAATCACTTTGCCCTTTGAAAGGGAAGTAAACCCCACCTATTATAAATACCATGTTTATAAGAGGAAAGGTTTTATTTCAGCTGGCAAAGGGCAAGTCAGAAGAATTCAAAATGGCCACACTCCCCAAGTTGCTCTGTCTTTTCTTTTTCATCCCCAGTCAAAAACTTCCTGCCCACGCATTCCTTTTTCATAGATCAGTTTGAATCAAGTGAGAGAAGCTGTTCCTGCCCCAACAGGACTACAGAATTTCACGGAAGTGGAAATTTCTGGGACCAGGAAGTTAAGTTTCTATAAATTCCTAAGACCTGAGTCATCACAGGGACAACACCGCATGTGTATCCTTGGGATCTCCTTGAGAAGATCTCTGTTCTTCCAGACCTTGGCCTTCCTGAGAATCCTTTCTCAGCACAGCAAATTGCATGCTGTTCCAAATAATGAAGGCACAAAAATCCTGCTGCAAATTTTCAATCATGTTTCTTGAGAAGTTATAGTCTGTGGTGTGCCAAAATTTGTCACTACAGTCATGTACATAGGGAAAAAGGAAAATTGTAGCTGAATGTACTATTTATTTTTTCTTTCTTTTTTTTTTTTTTTTTGTGGTTTTTGGCCGGGGCTGGGTATGAACCTGCCACCTCCGGCATATGGGACCGGTGCCCTACTCCTTGAGCCACAGACACCGCCCACTATTTATTTTTTCCAATTCAATTGTCTTTGTTCCGGTTGGTTGTGGGTGGGGTAAGATTTCCAACCGGAAAGGAATCTACATGTGGGTAATAGTGAATGGAAAGGGTTAAAAGTCTGAAAGTTGGGAGTTGGGTTATTCCCTTTCCTGGGTTGGACCTCTGTAGTAAATTTGGGGGTTGACTCATTCACCTTTCCCAGGTGGAACATCCCTGGAGTAGAATAGGAGGTTGAGTTATTCACTTTTTTTTTTTTTTCACTTTGTTACCCTAAGTAGAGTGCCATGGCTTCACATCTCACAGCAATTTCAAAGTCTTGGGCTCAAGTGATTCGCTTCCCTCAGCCTCTCAAGTAGCTAGGACGTCAGGTGCATGCCAAAATGCCCAACTATTGTTCAGAGATGAGGTCTCACTCTGGCTTGGGATGGTCTACAACCTGTGAGCTCATTCTACCCGCCTCAGCCTCTGAAGTGCTGGGATTACAGTTGTGATCCACTGGACCTGGCTACTCATACTTTCATTTACAACAAAATTTACAAATTATTCTCTGTGTGTTTCCATCTCTTTCTAAAATTTTGTAATCAATATTTTGTAAAGGCATATTTAGCTACAATTTTCAATTTTCCTTACATATTGTGACTTGTGGTGACAACTTGTAAATTTTTACAAACTACCTTTATAGGTCAGCAATCAGGCATTGTGTCTGTGTCTTTCAATTATCCTGATATCTTCAGACCTAAAACCGATCCTGAGACAAGAGAAGGCCAGAAGCTGATCCTGGATGACAAATATGCATTGAGTATACCTGAGAATGTCCTCATTTTCATTTTTCTGTTTCTCTAATTCTCACGAATGTACATAGGGCACTAGGTGCATCCCACCAGGTCCAAATTCTGAGTCCAGGTCCTTCCTCAGACACTACATTCTTCTTTGACCACTAGAGACTTTAAAGTGTCAGTAAACTATGTCCTGTTTTAAGATTGTGATTGTGGTCTTCCTTGAACCAAAGTTATTTACTTTGTTAGAAAGTGTTGGGGAGAAGGGGCTCTGTGCGGTGTTTGCTTTCTCTAGCTGAGTTCTGCTTTAGTCCAGAAAAAGTAACAGCAGCAATAGGGGGAATTGTTAAAGAAGCCACTCCCTAGAGTCACTCAAAATCTGCAAATTTTAACCAAAGCCAAGATTGACTATTCCCCCCTGAAACGTCAAAGTCCCAATGCAAGAGTTGGTGGAAGAACAGTTTATTCAAGAGCAATGTGAAGAGATGGCTAACTAATGTTGCAAAGAGCACCTCATGTTCCTGGGCGGACTAGATGATGGTGGAAGGGGAAAAGAGCTTGGGAAACTGTGAGTGCAAACTTTCCACGTGCAGATCTCCATGTCTCATATAAATGGTTTGTTGCCATCTGTCTGGCTGATATCAGCTAGACCAAAACAAAAATGGGGGTTAACTGCTCAGTATTTTCCTTCATGGGGAGTTGTGCAATGTTGATGCTATAGTGAATGGCTTAAACCCCTTCCTGCAATTTATTCTTTTATGAGGCAGAGTCTCACGTAGTCACCCTCCATACAATGCTGTAGTGTCACTGCTTACAGCAACCTAAAACTCCTGAGCTCAAGCCATCATCTTGCCTTGTCCTCCCAAGTAGCTGGGACTACAGGCACCTGCCATAATTCCCAGCAATTATGGAGACAGGGTCTCAGTCTTGTTCAGGCTGGTCTGGTACTCCTGAGCTCAGATAAGCCACCTGCCTTGGGCCCACAAGAGTGCTGGGACTACAGGCTCGAATCATCTGGCTGGCCTTTCTTAAATTCTTAAGGAAGGACATAAATAGGGATTGTGAAATAAAACTGAATATTCATTTCAAGATAGAGAAACTGCTGCTATCATTGAATCAGATTCTTAAATTGGCATACTGAGAAATACTTTGTATGAATACTAAAGCCTGAGAGGCAATGCCTAGCTAAGTGTTTCTCAGTCCAGGCTTCCGGGAAGGATTCCATGGCCAGTTTGAAGAAATACCATTATCTGTGATTCTGCCTGCCAACAGATTCAGTGTGGCTGTTGTCATTCATGTGGCCCCCTGTGATGCTAATGGAAGGCCAATGCCAAGGATGAGGGTTTCCAAATACATTTAAGAGAGTCAAGTTTATTTTTTTCCAGAAAAAGTTCAGGGGGCCCATATTCCCATTTCCATAGCAGAAATTGCTGGCAGGGAAAGGCATGGGCGGCCAAGAAATTAGAAACTCATACTTGGTTGTTATATGGAACTTCTTTCTTCCTGACTCTCTCCCTTGATAAAGAATAGGAAAGGGTAAAATTTTCTCTACACTTCGAGGTCCCCGAGCCTGTGGATGTGGTGGTAGCAGGTGAAGAGTTTGTGCTGATGCCTTTAAAAGCATATTGTCAAGGTGCAGGAGTAATGTGTTCAAATAATCTCACCTGAGAAGGAAATCAAGGGAAGCAGGAAAAAGAGAAAGAATTTATAATTTCTTGGATAATGGAATCCAAGGTCCAGGGCTGTGCCCACTTTTTCTCTGCAATACCATGTTCTCAGACTTTGCAAACCCTTAGGTCTATACTTGTGATGTTCCTGACGAATGAATTTGTTTTAAATACTCTTTTCCCCTTTTCTTTTAATAGTCACAATGCTCCAAAACTCCTTCTTCTCTAAATATGGCAGAGTCTTCTTTCCAGTCTCTCTCCATCCAGGCTCCCCATTATGCCCTAAAAGATTGTCACTTTAAGTTTGTTTCCTGAAATAGTGAAAATGTTCCATTTCACTCTGTTGAAAATGAAAAAGTGTGGACACCCAAGATTTTCATTGTGGATGAGGTCCGGTCATTGTATTGTAGCAAAGGAGGGAAATATGTACTGTTTAGCTTCAATCTAGAAGCTCCATCGGTTCTATAGTATGACGTCCCTGCACTTTTACAGAAGATGGCATTAACTGCCTAGAGTAATTCACAGTTTTTATAAACAGAATAATTAGAAAAGAGTTGCTTTGTAGGATGGTAAAGAAGGCTATTTAAAAACACAATTAGAGATTAGAAGACATGTCAGATATCTGTACCTGGAACTTTGCCAAAACTAGGATTTTCTCAACTAGTTTTTAATCACATTATGGTTGACTTTTTCTGGCCAATAGTATCACAGCAGTGATGTATTTGCATTTGTGAATCAGAACCTGATACTAATTTGTCCTGTTGCACTTGATTTTAATTTTATTCACTCAGTTACGGTGTTCCTGGACACATATTCCATTGTATGGTTCAATATATCTTCTGTGTTGTTAATAAGTAGTTGGGGAGATTATCAACTAATGAGAACAAATCAAAACATTTATTGAGGATACAGTCCTTTCTTCTTAGATTCTCTCCCATAAACCTTTCTTGGGAAAGTAAATATTGTCATCTGTATTTACTGGTTCTGTAATCAACTAGGGTAAATCCAGCATCCACAGTTCACTGCATGTTTAACGAAATATCATCATGGGACTGAAGCATTGTTCCTCCTGTTAAGCTTGTTTGAAATTTAGAAATGGCATCTTCACCCCATATTATCTGAGTAACAATGTGCATTTTTTCAAGATCTCAGCTCTTTCTTGTACACATTAACACTTTAGAGTGTTCATTTATCTCATCATGACATTGTCATATAAAAAAATATACACAGATTATAACGTATGATGTAAAAAAGGCACAAAATTCTGCATGCTGGTGTTGATGGCCTTTTATTTCTACTGTGTCAACCAAAAGTGTACAATCTGTACATTGGTTTTGTAAATGCAATTCCATCCCCTGTCTTCAGCGTTAGGTAACACATGAGGGAATATAGCTCTTCCATAGTTGTTAGGTAATTGCACTCACTTATGTAAGTCAGCAAGTTCTCACCACTCATTTAAGTAAAAGTGAAATTCAGTCTTCTGGTGACTTCTTGATAAGAAGCTTTGATTTTAATTGAGCGCTGCCATTCTAGGATGGGTCTATTGAATTCTCTATGGGCGAGTGGGCCTGTCTGAACCCTGCTGAGCAGCATTTGTAACAGAATGTCATGTTAGAGACCTACAGAAACCTGTTCTTCCTAGGTGAGGATAACTTAAAACACAGTTCAGTGCTACACTAAGCAATTCATATTCTCTTTTTGTAGAAGGTTTTTATTTACTTTATTCATTATCAGGTTCTTGTATCGATGGAAAAATTTAGGATATATTGCTATAGAAAAGAAAACATTGGATTTGTATAATTTTGGCATTAATCTTACCATTTTTTGAGCTAATTTATATCCTTATCTAGATTAATGGAAATTTGAAAAATTTCATGGCACAGATTGGTACTCATAACTTTAATTCTGATTTCTAGCACCAAATTTTATTTCGGTAGTTTTCGGTAGTGGAGGAGTTAGGAATGTTCCAACTTCAAATACTTTATTATTATTATTATTTTTTATTTTTAACTTTAAATACTTTTTAAAGATTCTAATGTTTCTGCACAGAAATCTGCTTGGGATTATTATTTCAGGATCTTCTAAAGTGTCCTTTTCTATACTTCAGCAAGGCATTACATTGCCAATTGAAGAACCCCAATTCCTTTTCATTTTTGCAGATTTGGCTGGGTTTGAACCTGCCACCTCCAGTATATGGGGCTGGCGCCCTACTCCATTGAGCCACAGGCACCAATTTTTTTCTAATAGAACAGGTCTTGCTGTATCTAAGCCAGACCTCATCACCTGTCTGGAGCAAAGCAAAGAACCCTGGAAGTTCCAGGGTCCAAGTTATAGGAGGAAACCACACAATTCAGTGTGATTAGTGAAGCTCAGCTTCATTGGAAATGATTTCTGAGAAGCCTAGGTTTCTTTCTCTTCTTCTTACATAAGGCCATCTGTCTTCTTGTTTTTATTATTTTTTAATTTTAATTAATTAATTTCTTTTTTTTTTTTTTGTAGAGACAAAGTCTCACTTTATCATCCTCGGTAGAGTGCCGTGGTGTCACACAGCTCACAGCAACCTCTAAATCCTAGACTTAGGTTATTCTCTTGCCTCAGCCTCCCGAGTAGCTGGGACTACAGCTTCTCACCACAATGCCTGGGTATTTTTTTGTTGAAGTTCAGCCAGGGCCTTGTTTGAACCCACCACCCTGGGTATATGGGGCTGCTGCCCTACTCACTGAGACCTAGGCGCTGCCAATTTTTATTTTCTTACTGATACAGAGTCTCACTCTCTTGCCTCACACTAGAGTGCCGTGACATCAGCCTAGCTCACAGCAACCTTAAACTGCTGGTGTCAAATTATTTTTATATCTCAGCCCCTAATAGCCAGGACTACAGGTTTCTCCCTATTGCCTCCATAATGGTTTTTCTATTTATTTACTACAGAGAAGTTCTCATACTCACTCAGACTAGTATCAAACTTGTGAGCTGAAGCAGTTCTCCCTCCTTGGCTTCCCAGAGTGCTAGGTATATATTTATGAGCCACTATGCCTGTTCTTGGTTTTGATTTCCAGAAGAACCTTACTTTTCAGTGAGACTCTAGGTTACAATAAGAATGAAAGAAATTTCTATGGCTTACATGTGAGTGCAGGGTTTGAGTGCTCTTCCATTGCTTTTAAGTACATAAAATATGTGTGTATTCTTTAGTATACCTGTGAAAATTTTTTTTTTATTATTATTCTAGGTGGCTCACACTTCTAATCCTAGCTCTCTGGAACCCAAAGTGGGACTATTGCTTTAATATAGGAGAGTGAGACCAACCTAAACAAGAGTGAGACCCTGTCTCTACTGAAAATGGAAAAATATCCAGGCATTGTAGTGGTTGTGTGTTGTCCCATCAACTGGGAGCTGGTGGTAGGTGTGAGATTGGAGAATGCTTGAACCCAGGAGTTTGAGGTTGCTGTGAGTTAGGCTGATTTTATGACACTGTAGTCTTAACAACAGAATGAGACTGTGTCTGAATAAAGTTTATATTTCTTTTTTCTTTTTTTTTTTTGAGAGGCTCAAGCTGTCTCCCTGGGTAGAGTGCTGTGGTGTCATGGCTCATAGTAACCTCAATCCCTTGAGATTCACTGATTCTCATGCCTCAGCTTCCCAAGTAGCTCGGACTTTAGGTGCCTGCTACAATGCCTGGCTATTTTATTTGTTGCAGTTGTCATTGTTGTTTTAGCTGACCTAGGCCATGTTCAAACCTGACAGCCTCAGTGTATGTGGTTAACTCCTTACTCACTGAGCTACAGGCACTGTCAAAATTTCTTTTTCTTTTGAATCACTTTCAAATATGTGAGTGAGGTGGTGATGTTAGTACTTCTTTCAGAAATCCCAGGAACACCACAAATAGTTGTAGTGTGATTTATACTTTATACTTTTTTACACTATGGAGGTTTCAAATAAGATTTTGAAGAAATTATAATCATTTTATCAGAACACTAAGAATCTCCCCAAATGGAAGAAAGTCTAATGTTCTTTAGCCTCACAATTTTGTTTTTATATGGACTGGGATAAAAAATTTAATTTATATGTTCAGTAATTTGCCAATCTTTTACTTTTTTTTTTTTTTGAGACTGTTAGGTAATTGCTCCAGAGAAAGCCCCTCCCCCAGAAAGCCCCTTCCTGCTTTCTACCAAGTTACAGCTCCATTACCCAGTGAAAATGTCAAACTTATGACCACCCCTTACTGGCTCTTCCCACCGGAGCAGTAACTCCTTATTGGCTATTCAACCATACCGTCACCATTCTAAGACTTCCCCTAATGGAATTTATATAAGGGTCTTTACTCTCTCTCTTTCCTCACTCCTCCTTAGTGTTGTCCTACAACATCTCCCCTCCCCAATAAGACCTTTCATACAAGCCTTGGTGGTCTATGAGATCTCTGCTGGTTGAGTGCATTTCCCCCCCCACCCCTTTCATCTGGTGTCAAAAGCCGAATGAAATTAGGGAATGTTCCTAAGCACAGCTAATACTCCTTCCACAGGGTTTTAGCTCCTGGGGGCTCCCATCCTCTTCCTGCACTTCCAGGCTTGTGTCCATCCGCCAAGTCCTCTAACTGGCACTCAACACCGGCCTCATTCAGACTTGGTAAGTACCCATTTGGGAGTGAGTTTTCCCTAATGGTGGGCTGGATTGCTTACATTCCTGCTTACCTTCACCCGTTTCTCGAAGCTTGAGTTCCCTATTCCCCTTGACCTTGCGTGGCTTAGCGCAGAGCTTCCACACCTTCGCACGAAATTTTCTGGCACCAGGTCTCAAGCCACCCTTGGCCCCAACACTGATCTAGGTGGGTGACGACCTATCCTAGACTGTGTTCTCGTCTACACAGCAGGCAACAATGTAACAAAGACGTTTGTTCTTTGTCCTGGTCCTCGCGTGATTCTACTCACGCAATCGCCATGGGTGCAGGCCAGTCCATCCCACCTAATTCCCCCTTGGGGTGCTTATTGGGCTACTTAGTGGAATTAGGATTAGATTTAAAGCCACAAAAATTAATTTAACTCTGTACCCAGGTTTGGCCACTTTACAAACTAGACAACCAAAGTATCTGGCCAAGTTATGGTTCATTTGATTTTTCTTTAATTCGAGACTTATATAACCATTGTGAGTGCCTTGGCAAATGGAGCGAAGTCCCCTATATTCAGGGCTTCTTATATCTTAGAATCAAGCCTAAATTATGTTCAGGTAATTCCAAGATTCTGTTAGCAAAGGATCTTCTACTCTCTATCTCCCTGAACCAAACCTATTTGATCTAGCAGATGAACCTCCACCGCCCTGGTGAGCAATCACTGCTTCCCAAACTGGAGTAATTCCTGCTCCAGCTGCCCCACATTTGGCTCCTCCCTCAACCACACACTTACCTCCACCCTCTGTCCCTCCTACTTTCCTGTCAACCAATCTGAGCTGGTCTCCTAACTCCTCCCCTCCAACCAGCCCACAGAGTTCTTCCAGGTCGTCCCTTAGTCCACCGCCAGCTGCTTCAAGAAACTCTTCCGAACTTCTTTATCCCTTTCGCCCTCCAGCTCCTCCATATGATGGTCCTACAGTGCCACCGTGTGACAATATACACAAATTACAAACTAATTCTACCACACCCACTACTCATTCCTCACTTACCTCCAGTCCCCTCACCCGCTCCCTCTCCCATTGACCTCCAGAATTAGAGGGACCTTCAGCTCCCTTTCACCTCCTGGCTCCGCTCTGCGAGGTAGCTGGGGTAGATGGTGTGGTCTTCGTCTATGTTTCTTTTCCTATGACTGAACTCACATACCTTAAAGTTAGACTAGGTTTCTCCACTTCTAATCCTTCTCATTTTATTCAATAATTTCAATTTATTACTATGTCCTATCAACTTACCTGGCATGATGTTTTTTTATTCTAGCCAATACCCTAACCTTTGATGAGCGCAAATGAGTGTGGAAGAGGGCAAAAGAGGCAGCAGATCAATTTCATATGTCAAATAATGGGCATCCTACAGGTAACACCACAGTCCCTAACTCCCAGCCAAATTGGAATTATAATGATAATGCTGGGAGGAAAAGTAGAGACTTTTTTTGGGGGGGGGAATTTTTGGCAAGGGCTGGGTTTGAACCGACCACCTCTGGCATATGGGGCCGGTGCCCTACCCCTTTGAGCCATAGGCGCCACCAAGACATTTTTTTTAATTATAAAAATATTTTAATTAAATGGTACAGAAAAAATTATGTATACATAGAAATGATTAAAAGTTCATGTTAGAAAATACTATGTGGCTCAGTGGGTAGGGCACCAGCCCCATATACTGAGGGTGGTGGGTTCAAACCCAGCCCCGGCCGAATCTGCAACAACAATAAAAAACTAGCACAGTTTAATACGGGAGGTGCCTATGGCTCAGAAAATACTAAACACTTGGTAATTTACATGATGAGAAAATCTAAAGTGATGAGAAAACATAAACTAATTTGCTCCTCTCACCCAAGAAAACTATTATAAAAATGAGATTATTTTCAGTAATTACTGAAGCGGCACATGACAACATAATTCCTTTATACACAGTCAGTCTTTCCCTGCAATGGACAGCTCTCCCTTACGTGGAAGAGTGAGCAATTTGTTTAGCATAGGGGGAGTGCATTAGGCACCTATAATGAAACCACCACTTTCTCCAGAGTCAAAATGATTACATTGAAAAACAGTCATTTCAACATAACATAGACTTCTGAAAAATTCAATATTCGTTTAAGTTTAAGAATATCCAAATGAAATATTTATTATGACATCAACCACAGACCCACAAAATCACAATTCTTCCCAGGAAACAACTCTCTTCCTGGATTCCCAAACGCACTGTCGCTTTTCCATTATCTGTCTGTGATGTTTTCAGCCAGTTGGATGTTCGATCTTTCACTTTAAATTCACACGTCCAGCTGGGCATGCTGGCCCACACCTGAAGTCCCAGCTGCTTGGGAGGATGACAAAGGAGTTCAAGGCCAGACTGGGCAACACAGCAAGACTACCATCCCTTCCGGTCATCCAAGGAGTGAGATAAGCATCACGACCCTCAGAAACTGGGTAAACAGCAACACCAGAGTGAAGAGTAACCACACGTGCCACAGGGCAATGTTGAAGCAAATTCCTGCTGCGATGAATGTAGCGGTAGTGATGGGGATCAGTGCTGGGTACCTGACATCGTACTCTCTGATGCCGCCATACCATTCCAGGTACACTACGCAGTAAGACGCAATTGACAAACTGACAAGCAGCAAGTCACTGCCCAAGAGAAACCAACTGGGGGAGGGGGGTCTCTCATCACTCTCCAAAATGCAGTAAGGACACTAGGATATGATTCACAAGCTTCTCCATGTCAACTACAGAGACTGCAGTCAAGTAGAGACATTTTTATTACCTGCATTCTTTGCGGACTTAGAACTTCTGCTAAAAAGGCTATCAATTATGATAAATTATGGGAGGTCATACAAGATATATCTAAAAATCCTTCAGCTTTCCTCCAATGCCTTACTGAGGCTTTTATTAAGTATACTAACTTAGATCCTGAAACAATAGATGGGGAAAATATTCTCATGACTTATTTCTTTAACCAAAGTTACCCCGACATCAAACTTAAACTAAAGTGCTTGGAGCACAGACCCTTAACACCCCAGGCCGTGATCTTAGACACAGCCTTTAAGGTTTACATGGGGCGAGATGATATTTTTCGAAGGGAAAATAAAAAATCTCAAACCCCAAATTATCAAATGCTAGCTCAAAACATTACAAACAGTGTCGCTGAGGCCATCATTCCTAACCTGTCTAAGCCATCAGGGGCCAAAGGCCATTTCATAACTCAGCCACCTGAACCATGCTACAAATGCGGTGAAGAGGGCCACTGGGTAAAATGTTGCCCCAATCCCAAACCTCCGCCAGGGCCATGCCTTCTCTGCAAAAAAAAGGGTCACTGGAAGGCTGACTGCCCCTAGGCTCAGAGAGGACATGGGGCCAGCCAACCTGTGACACCCACAGCAGACTTACCGGGAATTGCCTCTTCTGACGGGACCCTGGCTCCTCTCACCCGACGAAGATCACTTCTGTGGAGCCAAGGGTAACCCTGATGGTGGCAGGTAGAATAATTGCCTTCTTATTAGAGATGGGAGCTAGTTTTTCAGTTCTTAAAGAGTTTAGTGGTCCTACCTCCCTGTTGCCCACCTCATTTGTCGGCGTAAAGGGTTTTTCCCACCGTCCACATCAAACTATTTTTTTACACTGCATGATTGGCAATTTCTCATTTATACATTCCTTTTTAATACTATCTTCCTGTCCAGTTCCCCTTCTGGGACGTGACATACTTTCCAAATTAGGTACTACCCTCACTTTTGATCTTAAATTGATAGATGCTGATCCATCTCCTTCTGCCTCACTCTGCCTCATCCTTTCCCAAGCCATCAAAGACTCATCGCCCTGGCCCATTCCACCAGAACAAGTAAATCCTAAAATTTGTGATACTAAAACTCCCTCAATTGCCTCCTGCTCTCCAAATCTTATTAAACTAAAACACCCTTCTATTTTTCCTTCTCAACGTCACTATCCACTTCCCCAGTCTAGTCTCTTGGGACTCCAACCTATTATACAAAATCTCCTAAGAAAAGGGTTTTTACGACCTGCCCACTTACCATATAATAATCCTATACTAGCAATTAAAAAACCTAATGGCACCTATCGCTTAGTACAAGATCTAAGACTCATCAACTCTACAGTCATTCCTATACACCCTGTAGTCCCCAAACCATACACCTTCCTATCAAGCATCCCACATCAAACCACTTATTTCTCCATACTAGACCTCAAAGATGCCTGTTTCTCCATTCCCTTACACCCTGATTGCCAGAACCTATTTGCCTTCACATGGACTGACCTACTTCTTAGACTTCTTCCCAACTTATTGGACTGTACTTCCCCAGGGATTTCATGATAGCCCCCACTTATTTGGCCAAACATTAGCACGACACCTCCAGTCCTATGATCCCTCCCCTTCAACCTTAGTTCAATATGTTGATGACCTCCTACTCTGTAGTCCCACCTTACATGACTCTGAACAGAATACCTGTTCCCCCCTTAATTTCCTTGCAGATAAGGGACATCAAATCTCTCCCTCAAAGGTTCAATTATTTCAAAAAAAAGTCACATACCTTGGTGTCCTTTTATTCCCAGGCTTCAAAGCTATTACCATAGACAGAAAAAGCCTTTTTCACAACTTTCCTCTACCCACCACAAAACAAGAACTCCTCTCCTTTTTAGGATTAGCTGGATACCTCAGAGCATGGATTCCCAACTTTTCTCTCCTAGCAGCTCCTGTATATAATGCTACTCAAGGTAGCCCTAATGAACCTCTCCTAACCTCTTAAATCTTAAATCTCTACAGCATGCTTTATTAGAAGCTCCAGCCCTCCACCTCCCTGATCTTTGTTGCCACTTCCTCCTATACGTTACAGAAAACTGTGGATTTGCTCTTGGCATGCTTGGACATCAGCTAGGCCCCACCTTTGTTCCAGTTGCCTATCTCTCAAAACAATTAGATCACACTGTTCAAGGTTGGGCCCCTGTTTCAAGGCGTTGGCAGCTGCAGTTACTCTAATACAAGAATCAAAGAAACTCACTTTCAGTTCCCCTACTACTGTCCTATCCCCTCATTCTCTATCTGATCTTTTAACATAGAAAAATCTTAAACCCTACCATCATGCCGCATTCTTAACCTCAAACCTCTCTCTTATCTGGCACATCATTATCTTTCAACACATGTCCCACACTAAATCCTGCATCCCTCTTACCTACTCCCTCTGATTCATCACCCACTCACGATTGTCTTCAAACACTAGACACCCTTCTCCCTTGCCTCTACAACATACAAGAAGGACCTCTTCCTGATAGTGATCTCCTCTGGTTTTCAGAGGGCATTTCCTTTATGTATTAGTGCACGTGGCCAGCGCCTTGACCACTGAGCTATGAGTGCCAAGCCTACCTATTTATTTTTTTGTTCCTTTATCAAAAGGGAAAATTCTAGTTTCAGTTTCATCCAGTGGTGGGCCGAGGGAAGTAGAAAATAAAAAAAGATTCAATGCAAATAACATTTTTCTTTTCTTTTCTTTCTTTTTTTTTTTTTTTGGAGACAGAGCCTCAAACTGTCGTCCCAGGTAGAGTGCCATGGCATCACAGCTCACAGCAATCTCTAACTCCTAGGCTCCAGTGATTCATCTGTCTCTGTGTTCCAAGTACCTGGGACTACAGGCGCCTGCCACAACGCCCAGCTATTTTTTGTTGCAGCCATCATTGTTGTTTGGCAGGCCCATGCTGGCTTCAAACCCACTATATCAGTTGTATGTGGCTGGTGCCTTAGCCACGTGAGCCACAGGAGCCAAGCCACAAATAACATTTTTCAAATGAAAGAATTTCTAACTGACCATAAGTTCATATTGCTAATAAATTTGTCATTGAAGCAATTTTTAATATGTACAAATAGGCTTGGTACTTGTAGCTCACCGGCTAGGGTGTCAGCCACATACACCGGAGCTGGTGGGTTCAAATCCAGCCCTGGTCTGCCAAACAACAAAGACAACTAGAACAAAAAATAGCCAGGCATTGAGGCAGATGCCTGTAGTCCCATCTACTTGGGAGGCTGAGGCAAGAGAGTCACTTAAGCCCAAGAGTTTGAGGTTGTTGTGAGCTGTGACGCCATGGCACTCTACCGAGAGCAACATACTGAAACTCTGTCTCAAAGGAAAAAAAAACATAATAATAAGAAGTACAAATACATCCAATAAGGTTCAGAATTTAATACAGGCCTGACAATCAAGTCCTTATTTTCTGGAAGAAAGGCCTCAAGTCCCAATCACTTTTCATTAACAGCCTTTTTACAGATGAATTTAACAATAAGGGCTTTAATTTCCTTCATCTTTTTGTTTTTAGCATTCTAATCTTAAAGACAAGATTAGAAACTAGTTCAATTCCCCAGAAGGCATTTTTTTTTTTTTGCTTCTGCAGTATGAAAGAATCCACAAAAACCTGTTCCCTGTTTAATTCTCAGTGTCCATTCTGTGGTTCAGATGAATCTTTTTCTATCTAATGGAAACTGTAACTTAGGTAAAGTATAGCCGTGAACATGAAACTAGTCATTAGAAAGATTTTACTTGCTTTATAATTTAAGTTGTTGTTTTTTTTTTTTTAATTTTGGGGGCAAAGTCTGATCATGTTGCCCTTGGTAGAGTGCTGTGGCATCACAGCTCACAGCAATCTCAAACTTTTGGGCTTAAGAGATTCTCTTGCCTGAGCCTTCCAAGTAGCTGGGATGACAGGTGTTGGCTACTTTTTGGGGGGTGGGGGGTTTGTAGTTGTCATTGTGTTTGGCAGGCCCTGGCTGGGCTCAAACCCACCAGGTCTGGTGCATGTGCCTTGTGCCCTAGCTGCTGAGCTACAGGCTCCAAGTCTATAATTTATGTTTTAAACATTAATATTTGCAGCTTGATATTTTGTTCACAATGGTTGTTGGAGACTAGAATTCAATATTTATAAATTCCCGTTCATGTACACAAAGCACACAGCGTTATCACACAACTTACTCCTGTCTGGAGAGAATCTTCTACTTTCTTAAATGTTCGACCTCCCAGTCAAATTCCACGTCCAAACAACTTTCAACTCAGTCTTTTGTCTTAGATTTTTAACAACTGTTCCACTCTTGCATTATTTTTTTTTCTTTAGACAGTCTCATTTTGTCACCCTTGGTAGAGTGCTGTAGCATCATAGCAGACAGCAACCTCAAACCCCTGGGTTTAAGAGATTTTTTTTTGCCTCAGCCTCCCAAGTAGCTAGGACTACAGGAACCCACAATAATGCCCACCTATTTTCCAGATGAGGTCTCGCTGTGGCTCAGGCTGGTCACAGAATTGACCTTTGAGCTCAATTCTGTGTTGCTCCACCTGCCTTGACCTCCCAAATGCTGGGATTATAGGCTGAGCTACCATGCCAGCCCCTGCCCACGCAACATTAACCCTTTTTCTAATGTTTCTTTTTGTACCTACTTCAAAGAGAAGACCAAATTGAAAAAACAGTAAATGAAACATAAAGTGGTTATATCTACATTGAATACAAGATGTCAGAATTCACGATTCCCTATTGGGATTATACTTTATTTTACTGCAGCGAGTATCTAGTAACTTACAGCAATTAATAACGACCATTGGTAAGAAAAGTCCTAGGTTGGATTCTTTCATACTCTGTGGCAACTCACCAAAGAATGCAGAAAAAAAAGTTTTGGAATACATGCCCTTTTCATTCAAAGTAGTACCCCATAGAGTGCCAGAATAGCTATAATTCATTTGAAATCTCACCTGTAGAAAGAGGCTGTCACAAGGACAGACATGACACCCAGAAGTTTGTGGAGATCCCTGAGAAAGTATTTTTTTTTTTTAATCTGGAGTGTACTTCAGTTTCACCTGCCTCTTTTTTTTTCTTTTTTGAGACAGAGTCTCATTATGTTGCCCCTGGTAGAGTGCCGCAGCATCACAGCTCACAACAACCTCAAAATCTTGAGCTTAAATGATTCTCTTGGCTCAGCTTCCCAAGTACCTGGGACTACAGGTGCCTGCCACAGCACTCAGTTATTTGCTGTTGTTGCAGTTGTTTAGCTGTCCGGACCAGGTTTCAACCAGCCACCCTCGGTATATGTGGCTGGCAGTGTAACTAGTATTCTACAGGCCCTGAGTCATTTCACCAGCCTTTTCACTGTACTTACAGGAAGCTGCAGCTGGTCTCCAGCACTCTTACTACCTATAGGTTTCCTGTATAATGGCAATGGCTTTGCAATCTCCCCAGTGATGCTCTGTAAAAAACTTGAAGGAATAATTATGTATCCTGATTCCAGGTTTGCAATTTTCACCACTTAACTGTTCTTTATTCAGTTTAAGTAGCTGTAATGGACACCACCCATGTATGAGAAAAGGTTTTCTTCCAAAATGTAATTTAACACTGGCACTCTAACTGCTGAGGTACAGGCGCCGAGTGTTTGAGATAAACATTTAGTCAATATAAAGCCTCATGATTAATTTGCTACAAAATCAAAACTGAGAGCTATACATTTACTACATCCATTCAGAATAAATAACTTATATGAAATACAGATTCTGGTATAGAAACAATATGTGAAAATCAAAATCAAAGGATTGAAGCTGCATGTTACATGTTTCATTTGCTCACAAATTTCCACATACTTTTATTCTGCAAAAAAGACAAATGCAGCAAAGAAAACTGCCCCTTTGCAAACAAAACTAAAAGCATCCCTCTACTGAGACCAAAATAAACATGTAGTATGCACAAAGTGTTACTGTTCAATACAGATTCTATTTCTAGAAAATATTTAACTCTGAAGGTTAAAAAAAATAAAAACAAACCAATGTGTGACATCTTAAGCCATCAAAGCACCCCGAAAAGAAAACGCGCACACCGAAATCACTGTTTTTTATAACAATAAACATACAAAAATTAGAAATATTAATCAAAACTCAGTAAGTAAATAACTGGACTGATAAAATGTCCATTGTTGGGAGAATTTCTCTTCAATTTAAATGTCATCTTTAAAAAAGAAAGTTTAAGGTGCTTACTTTATATAAAGCAGGCAAATCTTCAAGCGCTTTGCTGTTAACTAAGCCTATTTTTATAGAGCTAAACTCGGCACTAAATGTAAAATTGGAAGTTAGACATAGAGAAAAAACTGACAAGCTGTAGCTGGACAAAGCAACAGAATGCTATTAGACCATGTTGGCCATTTCATATCAATTAAACACATAAGCTAACAGGTTTAGGCATCTGCTTGTTTAGTACACTAACTCCCTTAGATTTGTTTAAATGTATACAACAATCAAGAGGTATATACAAAGTCCTAAGTAAAAAAATGCCACGTAAAAATCAATGTCGGAGGCTCGGCGCCTGTAGCTTAAGTGGCTAAGGCGCCAGCTACATACACCAGAACTGGCGGGTTCGAAACCAGCCCCAGCCTGCCAAACAACAATGACAAGTACAACTTAAAAATAGCCAGGCATTGTGGCAGACGACTGTCGTCCCAACTACTTGGGAGGCTGAGTCAAGAGAATCCCTTAAGCCCAAGAGTTTGAGTTTGCTGTGAGCTGTGACGCCACGGCACTCTACCCAAGGGCGGTACAGTGAGACTCTTGTCTCCACAAAAAAAAAAAAAAAAAAAAAGCCAGGCTTCGTGGGAGGCGCCTGTTTGGGAGGCTGAGGCAAGAGAATCACTTCAGCCCAAGAGTTTGAGATTGCTGTGAGCTGTGATGCCATGTCACTGTACCAAGGGTGACAAAGTATCACTGTCTCAACAACAAAAAAAATCAACATTGGAAACTAAAACAATCTTAAAAGGCTATCTGCTATTATAAATAGATATATAAAATGTAATAAGCCTTACAAATGTTTTTATTCCTGTCCTTGAGCAGCTTTTTCCAGATAGTGCACATTAACCAAAATGGTTATGAAGGTGCTTTCTGAAATCTTTCTCCTGTCTAAAAGAAAAATCTTAGAAGATACAAACAAAATGTACCTTCGATGCTTTGACTGCGAAGGCTTTTTTTGCATTTTTTCTACTAGTTTCTTCTGTAGTTGGCCGAGCCCCACGCAATCATGAATTATCACTACTCTCTGACCTGTTGTTACTTAAGTCCCTTCCATCATGACTGTGTATGCCTTCATCTTCATCAACTTCCTGAGACTCATTTATTGCTGGGGTAATAGGAGGTGACGTCAGAGTAGTTTTGGACACTGCTTCACTTTCTTCCATTGGTGGGGCAGGAGCAACGGTGAAACTGGGTCTTCAGGTGGTGCCTGTGGCTCAAAGGAGTAGGGCGCTGGCCCAAATGCCGGAAGTGGCGGGTTCAAACCCAGCTCGGGTGAAAATACTGCGAAACTGGGTCTTCAACTGCTGAGTCTTTATCAGGAAGATTCTCTGTTGTGTTCCGATCAACGTTCATTTCCACTTCACAAGGAATATTGTCAGTCTGATATTTACCATCTAAAGTTTCACCCTGTGTTATATTCAGGCTTTGTCCAGAGGATCAAATAGTGGTGGATTCCTTGGTATAAGCAGCATGACCAGCTGGACTGGCATCTGCCTCTTCTGCTCCTACTCTCTGAAGAGAAGCTTCTTTATTCTCTTAACCTTGAGAGAGTGGTTTTGGTCTTTTGATGCCTCTTCTTTTTTTTTTTCTTTGTTTGTTTTTGAGACACTCTCACTATGTCTCCCCCTGTAGAGTACGGTGGTGTCCCAACTCACAACAACCTCAAGTACTTCAGCTCCAGCGATTCTCCTGCCTTAGCCTCCTCAGCAGCTGGGATTGCAAGCACCCACCAAAACCCCCAACTACTTTTCTTTCTTTTGGTGGTAGTATTCATTGTGCTTTACAGTTCTCAAACCCACCAGCTTCAGTGTATGTGGCTGACGCCCTACTCACTGAGCTACAGGCACTTAGCCAAATTTCTTTCTTACTTTCTTTTTTTTTTTTTTTGAGACAGAGCCTCAAGCTGTTGCCCTGGGTAGAGTGCTGTAGCATCATAGCTCACAGCAACCTCAAACTCCTGGGGTCAAGCAGTCTCCTGTCTCTGCTTGCCAAGTAGCTGGGACTACAGGCGCCCGCCACAATGCCCGGCTATGTTTTGGTTGCAGCCGTCATTGTTGTTTGGTGGGCCCAGGCTGGAGTCAAACCCACCAGCACAGGTGTATGTGGTTGGCGCCTTAGCTACTTGAGCCACAGGCACGGAGACTTTTTTTTTTTTTTTTTTGAGACGGAATCTCACTATGTCGCCCTGGGTAGGGTGGTGTGGCGTCATACCTCACAACCACTTCAAACTCTTGGGCGTAAGTGATTCTCATGCATCAGCCCCCCCAAGTAGCTAAAACTACAGGCACCCAACACAAAGCCTTGCTACTTTTTTGTTGTAGTTGCCATTGTTGTTTGGCTGAGCCTGGCTGGGTTCAAACCCCACAACCCCAGTGTGTGTGGCCATTGTCCTAGCCAGTGAGCTGCAAGCGCTGAGTCTGCTTTTTTTTCATGTTTTATTTTTGACATAAAGTCTCATTATATCACTTTCTGTAGAGTGCTGTGGCGTCACATCTCACAGCAACCTCCAACTCTTGGACTTAAGTGATTCTTCTGTGTCAGCCTCCCAAGTAGCTAGAACTACAGGTGCCTGCCACACACCCGGCTATTTTTTTTTATTATTGCAGTTGTCATTGTTGTTTAGCTCTCCTGGGCTGGGTTCAAACCTGCAAGACTTGGTGTATGTGCCTGGCACTATAACTACTGTCCTACAGGCGCTGAGACAGATGCCTCTTATTTAAGCTTTCCTTTAACAGTGCTGGTGATGGTGGTAAGACACCCTGTGTCCTTGTCCTTTCCTTTAGAAGTCGGCTGTCTTTCACAGGCACTAAGCCAACTTCATAAGGACTTGCTCCTTCCATGCCATTTCACTCTGCACGTTAGACCTTTCCTTTTTATCTTTTTGGAGAAGAGTTTTCGTGGGAATTGGTTCCATGTGAAAAGGAGATTCTATGGTTGGAGGCAATTCCACTCGAGTCATCTTCTGAACCACTTTCAGGGGAGGAGTCCCCAGTTCAGCAGACTCCTTCTGAACAGTCTCCATGGAGGATACAGCTGCACTTGAGCTGCAATTGAGCACACTCCTCCTCAACAAGGAGGAGGAGTAGGCCCCATCTGAGCAGACCCCGTGTGATCAGGCCCCCGTCTGAGCAGGTTTCGTCTGAGCAGGCCCCTTCTGAACACCTCCATAGGAGCAGGGCCTTTCTAAATAGGCTCCTTCTGAGCAGGCTTGCTGGGTCTTTTGCTTGACTTATACTTGAGGGATCTTCTTGTACTTTTTTTCATGCAGGCATTTTGCATCCTACTCTCCTCCATTTTGTTGTCACCCTTTGGCACTTCCTGACTACTGTATTCTCTTTCTATTTTCTTTTTCTTATTTGTCACAGGCTTCTCATCATTCACAAGATCACTTAAGGATTGGACTTCAGCTTCCATCTTCCTTTTGCTTTTCTTGGTTTTACAGAATTTTTCTAAATTACTTCCTGTAGATCCATCCATCTTTTTACTTTCTGTTGCTAATTTGCGAGTTCTGGTAGTCACTTGGGTCATTGAGACGCTACTGCAAGGCTCTTTCTTTCTTTCTTTCTTTTTATTTTTTGAGCCAGAATTTCACTTTATCACCCTAGGTAGACAGCCATGGCATCACAGCTCACAGCAATCTCCAAGTCCTGCACTTAGGCAATTCTCTTGCCTCCGGAGTAGCTGAGACTACAGGTGCCCACCTCTACACCTGGCTATTTTTGGTTACAGTTTTCCCAGGGCCAGGTTAAAACTTGCCACCCTTGGTATGTATATAGGGCTGGTACCCTACCCACTGAGCCATGGGCACCGCCTGGCTTTTTATCTTTTAAAACATTTTTTTCTCTACTTCTACAGACTTCTCATTTTCCTTTCCAGCCACATCTCCCTTTATTTTTGTCTGCTCTGTTTCTAGTTTTTCATTGGTAGTATTGTTATCAAGCGAGTCAGCCTCTCACTTTTTGGTTTTCTTCAGTTTCACTTTTGAGACATCCTTTTTTTTTTTGGACAAGTAGGATGTTTAGATTTGAAGTGATATTGTAGATTACACTTCTTGGAAAATGTGTAGTCACATACAGGGCAATTGACCTGTTGTGGGCTAACAAGGAGCTCCACATGTTTTGAAGTTGCTTCTGTCTTGTCTTTTGTAGTCACAGTGTGGGCAGTTAAGAGGTTTAGGCCCATTGTGAACCTGTCTTGGATGACGAGTTACTTCACTTTGATTAGAGGCCACGTAACTGCACATCTAAATGGCTTCTCATCTGAATGAGTACGCATATGTCTAGCTACATGAGTCTTCTGAGAACTTGAATAAGGACAAAATTCACATTCATATAGGCCTTCTCCTGTATGAGTTATAAGATGCTGAACATAATTAGTTTTTCTGTCTGAAAAATAGTTGCATTCCCTACCCATTTATACTTTCCTTGGAAAATGGTTTCTTCAGTGTTTCCTCCAGTGATACTCACTAACTGTTGTATATGTACAAATGATGCACTTGTAGACTCACTTGTTATCCCCAGCTCTGATGTGGTGTTTCAGATGTACAGTACAGTGATTCATATCGATTCGTATTATAGCCACAGTGATCACAGTTAATGGAGCCCTTGGAGGAACCTCCCACTTCTGAAGTGGAAGAGCCAGAGTCCCTGCATTTTGCTTGCTTCTGTGCACTTTCTTCAACAAAAAATTTCTTGCCACTGTGTATTCTGATTTGATGTACAAACTGTTCTTCAGGTTCTGCTTCAGACTGGCGTGGCTTACAGTGAAAGGATTTTATCTGCAAGTTCATGCATTTGTCCTATGCTACTGGTGTTTCTGAAGGAAGATATTTATTTGAGGTATAAACTTCTGGGGAAGGTGATGCCTCAAATACAGGCTGAGATTGTACAACACTGACTACTGAATTTCTCAGTTCCATGTTTATCAGTCCATTGGGTTCACCTTTTATTTGAGGAGACTCCTCAATTCCTTCTCCATCACTGTCTGAAATGTTGTTATCCCCAACAGTCATCAGTTCTGCCATCTGTCTTTCTTCACCCACCAGGTAATTACAGCAGCTGCCATTTACTTCCCCAGTTGAAGCCACATTTGCCAGCATGATAAGCTGAGGTGCGGCCATCTCAGCTTTGGAGAGGTTGTGTGCATCTTTAGGCAACTCCATGCCAATGCTGCTGCTGCTAGTGAATAGCCCTTTTTCTCCAGAAGACTGCCCCATTACCTGGGTGGCCATAAGTGTATTCCTTTTTAATTGGCGAAGTGAGGGGGGCCACCCAGAGTTGCAGCTCTTTCCCCACTAATTTTCTTTTTTGCTGGAGTTGCAGGGGAGGGAAGGGGGATGGTGGACATGTTGGGCACAGTGGCACTGGAGGCCCAGGAAGGCCCAGGAGTGTGACTGCTGAGGGTGCTGAGACCACTGGCCCTGGGCCATCTTCCAGCCAACTGAGCAGCCATGACAATCGCCACAGTCGGGGCCTGGGGCCTAGGGCCTCAGTGGTGCTGGCCTTTACCTTGTGGGAGCTGAACATGCTAGTGCCTTATTTTGAATAATATGTCACAACATGGTGACAGTTTATGACATTTTAAATTCAAAAGTTAAGATCCCCAACTATTTAAGATGGGCATCTTTAGGGTGGGAGGTAAATTTAAAAAACAATAAGGATGAGAGACAGGTAGGAAGGTCACACAGGACCTAAAACCACTAGACTGTCTGTGTCCTCTAGGCTCTAGCCCAGCTGACTCCATCTTCTCACTACATGTGTTTCAAGAGGTGTGAAAAAGCTCAGTTTTTCAGTGGGTCCTACACATAGGTTTACAGAAGAATTTCTTTAGGTCAAGATTAAGATACAAAATTGTGAGGTTATTTTATATTAGAGAGCATGTTGAAGCCATTAGAAAGCGCAGAGAGCTGGTTGTGAGTGAGGAGAAGATACGAGTGGAAAAATAAAGTAAAAGACAAAGTGTAGTATTCCAAAGAAAGTAAGGAAGAGTGCCCAGGCTAAGGTCACCTGGGTGTCTGAATTTAAGTGGAGTGGGGAGTTTTATTTTTGCTGGCACAAAGTAGGCTTTTATTTAGTTTTTTTTTTCTATTCCTCTGATCTTATATATTTTATTTATTAAATTATACCTGTGTACATTAATGTGATCATGGGGCACCATACACTGGTTTCATAGACCGTTTGACACATTTTTATCACACACTTTAAAATAGCCTCCCTGGCATTTTCTTAGTTATTGTGGTAAGACATTTACATTCCACATTTATTAAGTTTCACATATACCCTTGTAAGATGCACTGCAGGTGTAATCCCACCAATACCCCTCCCTCTGCCCACCTCCCCCCTCCCTCCCCTCCCTTTCCCCATTCCCCCTATTCTTAGGATGTAACTGGGTTATAGCTTTCATGTGAAAGCCATAAATTAGTTTCATAGTAGGGCTGAGTACATTGGATAATTTTTCTTCCATTCTTGAGATACTTTACTAAGAAGAATATGTTCCAGCTCCATCCATGTAAACATGAAAGACCATGGAATATTATGCATCCTTCTTTAATGCTGCATAATAATCCATGATGTACATATACCACAATTTATTAATACATTCATGGATCAATGGTCACTTGGGCTTTTACCATGACTGAGCAATTATGAATTGGGCTGCAACAAACATTCTGGTACAAATATCTTTGTTATGATGTGATTTTTGGTCTTCTGGGTATATGCCTAGTAGAGGAATTATAGGATTGAATAGCAGACCTATTTTTTGATCTCTAAGTGTTCTCCAAACATATTTCCAGAAGGAATGTATTCATTTGCATTCCCACCAGCATTGCAAAGGTGTTCCCTTTTCTCCACATCCACATCTTTTCTCCACACCAACATCTCTGGTCTTGGGATTTTGTGATATAGGCTAATCTTACTGGAGTTAGATGATATCTAAAGTAGTTTTGATTTGAATTTCTCTGATGATTAAAGATGATGAGCATTTTTTCATATGTCTGTAGGATGCACACCTGTCTTCTTCAGAGAATTTTCTCTTCAAGTCCCTTGCCCAGCTTGTGATGGGATCACTTGTTCTTTTCTTGCTTATACATTTAAGTTCTGTGTGGATTCTGGTTAATAAACCTTTGCCATAGGGCGGTGCCTGTGGCTCAGTCAGTAAGGCGCTGGCCACATATACCGAGGGTGGCGGATTCAAACCCAGCCCCCACTGAACTGCAACCAAAACATAGCTGGGCGTTGTGGCGGGTGCCTGTAGTCCCAGCTACTCGGGAGGCTGAGGCAAGAGAATCACTTAGGCCAGGAGTTGGAGATTGCTGTGAGCTGTGTGATGCCATGGCACTCTATCGAGGACCACAAAGTGAGACTCTGTCTCTACAAAAAAAAAAAAAAAACTTTGCCAGAGATATAACCTGAAAATATCTTCTCCCATTCTGAGGGCTGTTTCCTTGCTTTACTTACTGTGTTCTTGGCTGTGCAGAAGCTTTTAGTTTGATCAGGTCCCAGTAGTGTATTTTTGAAGCTGCTTCAATTGCTCAGGAAGGTTCACCTCATAAAATACTTGCCCAGACCAATTTCTTCAAGGATTTTCCCTGCACTCTCTTCAAGTATTTTTATAGTTTCATGTCTTTTTTTTTTTTTTATTGTTGGTGATTCATTGAGGGTACAATAAGCCAGGATACACTGATTGCAATTGTTAGGTAAAGTCCCTCTTGCAATCATGTCTTGCCAGTTTCATGTCTTAAGTTTAAATCTTTAATCCAGTGAGAATCTATCTTAGTTAATGGTGAAAGGTGTGGGTCCAGTTTCAGTCTTCTGCAGATTGCCAACCAGTTCACACAGCACCATTTGTAAAATAGGGAATCATTACCCCACTGAATGTTTTTAATTGGCTTGTCAAAGATTAAATAATGGTAAGTAGCTGGATTCATCTCTTGGTTCTCTGTTCTGTTTCAGACATCTACTTCTCTTTTTTGTGCCAGTACCATGCTGTTTTGATAACTATCTATTTGTAGTATAGTCTGAGGTCGATAGCATGATTTCTCCTGTTTTTGTTTTTATTTCTGAGTAAAGTCTTGGCTATTCGAGGTTTTGTCTGATTCCATACAAAACAAAGTATTGTTTTTTCAAGATCTTTAAAGTATGACAGTGGAGCTTTAATAGAGGGATTGCATTAAAATAATATATTGCTTCAGGGAGTATGGACATTTTAACAATGTTGATTCTTCCCAGCCATGAGCATGGTATGTTTTTCCATTTGTTAACATCTTCAGCTATTTCTTTTCTAAGAGTTTCATAGTTCTCTTTATAGAGATCTTTCACATCCTTTTTCAAATAAAATCCCCAATATTTCATCTTCTTTGGCACCACTGTGAATGGGATAGAGTCCTTAACTGTTTTTTCAGCTCGACTATTGTTGGTATATATAAAGGCTACTGACTTATGGATGTTGATTTTATAACCTGAGATGCTGCTGTATTCCTTGATCACTTCTAAGAGTTTTGTAATAGAATCCCTGGTGTTTCCAGATGTACAATCATATCATCTGCGAAGAGTGAAAGTTTGATCTCTTCTGACCCTATATGAATACCCTTGATAGCCTTCTCTTCCCTAATTGAGGTGACTAAAACTTCCGTTACAATATTAAAGAGCAGTGGAAAAAATGGGCAGCCTTGTCTCACTCCTGATCTGAGTGGAAATGATTTCAATTTAACTCCATTCAATATGATATTGGCTGTGGGTTTGCTGTAGATGGCCTCTATCAGTTTAAGAAATGTCCCTTCTATACAAATTTTCTTAAGTGTTCTGATCATGAAGTGATGCTGTATATTATCAAAAGCTATTTCTGCAACAAATGAGAGAATCATATGGTCTTTGTTTTTTAATTTGTTTATGTGATGAATTATACTTATAGATTTATGGATATTAAACCAGCCTTGAGACCCTGGGATAAAACCAACTTGGTCATGATGTATAATTTGTTTGATGTGTTGCTGGATTCTGTTTGTTAGGACCCTGTTGAATATTTTTGCATCTATATTCATTAGTGATATTGGTCTATAATTTTCTTTTCTTGTTGGGTCTTTCCCTGGTTTAGGTATGAGGGTAATGTTTGCTTCATAGAACATGTTGGGTAATCTTCCTTCTTTTTCTACCTTTTGGAACAGGTTGAGTAATATAGGTACTAATTCCTCTTTAAAGTTTTGGTAGAATTCTGACATGAAACCATCTGGTCCCGGGCTTTTATTTTTAGGGAGGTTTTGTATGGTTGATGCTATTTCTGAACTTGATATGGGCCTGTTCAACATTTCCACTTGATTCTGGCTAAGTCTTGGAAGGTGACGTGCTTCCAAGTACTGGTCAATTTTTTTCAGATTTTCATATTTCTGAGAATAAAGTTTCTTCTAATATTCATTAAGGATTTTTTGAATTTCTGAGGAGTCTGTTGTTATTTTGTCTTTGTTGTTTCTGATTGATGAGATTAGAGATTTTACTCTTTTTTTCCTGATTAGGTTGGCCAAAGGTTTATCTATTTTATTGACCTTTTCAAAAACTACCTTTTTGATTTTTGATCTGTTGTATAATTCTTTTGTTTTCAATTTCATTTAATTCTGCTCTAATTTTGGTTATTTCTTTTCTTCTACTGGGTTTGGGATTGGAATGTTCTTTTTTTTCCAGTTGCTTGAGATGTCCCATTAAGTTGTTAACTTCCTCTCTTTTCATTTTCTTGAGGAAGTCTTGCACTGCTATAAATTTCCCTCTTAGGACTGACTTTGTGTTATCCAAGCAATTCTGATAATTTGTGTCTTCATTGTCATTTTGATTGAAAAATTTGGCAATTTCCTTCTTAATATCAGCTATGACCCAGCTATCATTCAGCATAAGGTTATTTAACTTACATGTTTTTGTATGAGTATGCAGATTCCTGTTGTTACTCAGCTCAATTTTTATTCCATGGTGGTCCAAGAAGATGCAAGGATAATTTCTATTCCTTTAAATTTACTGAGGTTAGACTTGTGAACTAAGATGTGATCAATTTTGGAGTAAGTTCTGTGGGCTGTTGAGAAGTATGTGTATTCAGTTTTTTGGGGATGAAATGTTCTGCAGATGTCTGCTAAATCCAAATGTTGGATGGTTGGTTTTAAATCTAAATTTTTTTTGCTCAGCTTCTTATTGGAGGATCAATCCAACACTGCCAAATTAGTGTTGAAATCTCTGACTATTATGTAGCTGGAGGAAATCAAGTTGCTCATGTCTGTTAGAGTTTCTCTTATAAATTGATGTGCATTCTGGTTGGGTGCATAGATATTAATAATTGAAATCTCATCATATTGGGTATTACCCTTAACAAATATGAAGTGACCATTTTTATCCTTCCTTACTTTTGTTGGTTTAAAGCCTATTGTACCTGCAAGTAAAATTGCAACACCTGCTTTTTTCTGATTACCATTTGCCTAAAATATGGATGACCATGTTTTCACTCTTAGTCTATATTTGTCTTTTAAGGTAAGATGTGACTCTTGTATGCACAAAATATCTGGCCTGAGTTTTTGTATCCAGTCCGCTAACCTGTGCCACTTTAGAGGACAGTTTAAACCATTCACATTAATGGAGAATATTGATAAGTCTGATAAAATTTTGGGTATCAAGTTTTTAATCCTTTGTCTAGTGTGGAAGTTGGAGTTTGATCAAAAGTTTCTCCGTGAGTTTACTTTTCTTTTCTTTTTTTTTTTTTTTTGTGGTTTTTGGCCAGAGCTAGGCTTGAACCTGCCACCTCTGGCATATGGGACCGGCGCCATACTCCTTGAGCCACAGGCGCCGACCCTGAATGAGTTTACTTTTGTGGTAGAGAATTAGATTGGTCATTATGGAGGATAGTTCTGAGAATATCCTGAAGAGCTGGTTTGTTTATCGCAAATTTCTTCAAAATATGAATGTCATTAAAGTATTTAATTTCTCCATCATAAATGAAGTTCAGTTTAGCTTGATACAGCATTTGGGGTTTAAAGTTATTTTGCTTTATGAGATTAAAAGTTGATGACCCCCCTCTTCTGACTTTAAAAGTTTCAGCAGAGAGATCTGCAGTCATTCTAATATTCTTCCCTTTGTAAGTAATGGCTTTCTTATGTCTGGCTGCTTTGAGAATTTTCTTCTTCATATTAACTTTAGTGAAGTTAATTATGATATGCCTGGGGATGTCTTATTGGGGTTGAGTCATGCTGGGGTTCTGAAGCTGTCTGCTATTTGAATTTCAGAATCTCTATGCATGTCTGGAAAATTCTCTTTCATAATTTCATGCAGAAGGGCCACTGTGCCTAGCGAGGCCACTTCATTGGTTTCAGGAATTCCAATGAGTTGGATGTTAGCCTTCTTCGTATTATCCCAGAACTCTCTGAGAGAATGATCCGTTTTTGCTCTCTTCCTCTTTGAGAGTTTGGGAGCATTCAAAGGCTTTGTCTTTAATGTCAGAAATCCTTTCTTCTGCTTGCTGCACTTTGTTACTGAGGGATTCTACTGTATTTTTCAGATCTTTGAGGGCTGCAAATTCTTGCTTCAGTGTGTCTAAACCTTTGGTGGTTTTCTCTTTAAATTCGTTAAATTCTTGAGACAACTTTTGAATTTCTCCTTGAATTCCTAATTCTGACTTTTGAATTGCTGCTCAAAGTTCTAATTCCAAATTTTCCTCCACTTTATTAATCTTGTTTGCAATCCAAATTCTGAATTCAATTTCTGACATCTCAGCCAGTTGTTTATGAATGGGATCTTCAATTACATCTGCCATATCTTTCCTTGGTGGGGCGGGGTTTGATCTATTCTGGTTATTCATGTTACTAGAGTTTTACTGCTGATTCCACTCCATGATTGTTTTCCTCCTTTTGATTTTTCCCCTGGAGCTATGTTGAGGACCTGTACAGTGCTGTGGCCTGAGAAACTGGGGACCTGTTTGGTGTGGTGGGGCTAAGTGGTTCTGTCTTGCTTTCAGCTGGTTTCTGTTTGACCCTAGTGAAACAGTTACTCTGGGTTGAAGTCTCAGCTGTGGAGAAATACCAGCAATTAAGTCACCCCGCTCACCACAGGCAACAATTTGAAAAGGAAAATCAAACATTCCTACAACCACACACCCAGGGCACCACCTGAATAGTCCTCAGGCGATGGGCTCAATTCAAAAGGTCCAAATCAATTGTCTCAGTCAGCACCTGTCTTGGGTGGGAGAGTTTAAGAGGTCTCTGGGTACTGGATCACAGGGGTCTGGTGACTACTCTGATATGGCTTACTCCAGTTCTGCGTGGAGTCAGGAGGAGCCACCCAGCAAATAGATCAGTTTGGGAAGGTTGAAGCCTCCTACCCCACCTTGCACCTCTGTCACACCCAGTCTCTTATAGCCCTGCAGTTGGCTGACCCAGTTGCCTGTAGTGGACAGATACTCCAGGGGTTTGCACCAGCCTGAATAACAAGGAAATCTGCCAGGCCTCTGCGCTATCCCTCTAACTAGCAGGAGGAGGTGAGGCCTGACAGCACCGGGTGCTTGGTGAAGGTTGGGGGGTGTTCACTCAGGTCCAGCCCCGCCCTTGATTGATGTTACTGACAGAACCGAACAGAACTGCTAAATTCCCCTGCAGAAGAGTTGTTTTGAGTTCCAAAGCTTATTCTTTGCTCCTGCAGGTTTGTATTAAGTTATCTGTCAGTTTTATCCTGCTGCCTTCCTTTGTCTATAGGCTGATGATTCCCTGAGAGCCAGGTGCGTCTTAGGCTCAGTAAAGTGGTTCTTTGGGTCATCCCTACCCTGGGAGCTTCCCAGGTCTGTGAGTCAGTACCACCTCAGGCAAATCCTTTACTCATGGGTTGTTGCCGGAATCCTCTGGTTGCCCAGGGAGACAGGGAGTGTGGCTTCAGAATATCCATGAGTGAGCCGTATTGCTTCTAAAAGATGGCTCCGCACCTCAGGGAACTGCTGCTCTGGTGTAGTTCCCTCTCAGACAACGGTCTTCTCCTCGCTCCTTGGCTCCAGAGTCAGCACTGACCAGCTGCAGTTTAGGCACTGTCCACACCCCTTGAGAAATCACCCAAGAATCTGAACTCCTGGAGGACAGGCCTCCAGACCTCAGAGTGAGAGTGGAGGGGAGTGCTGGGAGCTCAGAGTTGCAGGTAGAGAATATATACAGTTTTATACAGTTTTATGCCTGGCAGGAGAACGCCATGGCACCCTAGTAGCAGAGGCAGGTCGAGTTTTTAGAAGGTCTCTCCCATGGAATGTAGTGGGAGGACCTTTGAACTCTGCCCGTTTGTTTGTGGGGCACTCTGAGCCATTCTCATGGGAGAGGGGACTCCTGGCTGCTTGGTGATGGATTTTGTACCTTTTGTTTGTATCCTTGTGGTCGCAGCTCACCTCAGCGGGGTTGGTGTGCATTCTTCAACCTCTCTCTTGGTGCAGCTCAAATCCACCAGGTTACTTGCTAAATTTTTGTCCTTTAACTCTTCTTCTGGATGGGAGCCTCTCTAGAAAGCTGGCTTCAGTTAGCCATCTTGTCTCCACCTTGAGTTGCTTTTGGAATAAACATAACATTGGGATTAATGACCAAAAATGGATTTAAAAAGACATCTAAATTTTGAGACTGTCAAAAAAAATATATAGTTATAACTTACAATGTTCATTAATTCTTTTCCCTTTAATAAACAAGTTTAACTTTCCTATATTTTATAGGGATGTCTGACACTTTTAAATATTTATATAAAAATGATTAATTGACAAGCCAGTACCTTCAAAATATATCTGAATAAAATTATAATTATAATTTACCTCTTATTCATGACTAGTAATGCCTTTCTTTGTAGATTTTTTTTTTTTTTGATACAGAGTCTTAGTGTATCACCCTCAATAGACTGTGAATGTGGTGTCACAGCTCACAGAAACCTCAGACTCTTGGACTCAAGCAATGCTCTTGCCTCAGCCTCCCAAGAAGCTGGGACTACTGGAGCCCAACACAATGCCTGGCCATTTTTGTTGCTGTTGTTGTTGTCATTGTTGTTTAGCAGGCCCAGCCAGGGTTCGAACCCACCAGGCCCAGTGCATGTGGCGAGCTCTCTAACCACTTAGCTACGGGTGCCAAGCCCCTTTTCCAGATCTTGTACAAAGTGTTCTCCACCTCTTAAAATACTTCTTACATCTTTAGTTGGAGAGGTACTGGCCCCTCAAGTGACATGGCTTCATGTCCTCCCCGAGGAACATTGCCCTAAGATGGAAAAACTTCTTTCTTTGTAGACATGCCTGGGCTAGTAAGAACAATCGGTTAAATTTTCACAGAAAGGAAAGTTACCGGAGGGCTTCCCAAGGTTGCATCTGGGGGCTGGGAACCTACAAGACTCTGTCTCTAAAACAAACAAACAACCATAACAACAACAACAAAAAAAAACAATAAAGGCCATCATGATCAGAAAGCATTGGAAGAGGCCTTTTTAATATCTACATAAAACCTGTGTAACCTGATTGGGAATCAAAAGGGGCTTCTGACTTCCTTATTACATGCTAATAGATCTGGCCACAAGGTTATTGAAGCAAGATACCTGTCTCTGAGTTTAATCTACAGATAAATCTTTTTCCACCCATCTACACACACTCTCCCTTAGCAACTACTTGTTGCACCTACATTTTCTACATTCTCCCTTCTCCCTTCCAATAGCCATCTATAAAAGTCTCTGATTATTACCGAATCTGTAGGTAATCATTCATTTGTTTCCACCCATACACATGGTATTTAGATTAAACCTTTTTCTTATTTATTTATTTACTTAGACAGAGTCTCAAGCTGTCTCCCTGGGTAGAGTGTCATCGCATCACAACTCACAGTCACATCCAACCCTTGGCCTGAACGATTCACTTACTTCAGCCTCCCAAGTAGTGGGGACCCTGGTGCCTCCCATAATGCCCAGCTATTATTATTATTATTTTTGCCATTGTTGTTTTAGCTGGCCCAGGGTGGCTTGGAACCAGCCAGCTTAAATGTATGTGGCTGGTACCCCACCTACTGAGCTACGGGCATGGCCCATCCTTTTTCTTATTAATCTATGACAATTACAAAAACCCACACAAAAAAAAATTTAAAAAAACTACCACAATTGTGAGTTAATATTTTAATGAACCAAGGGAAAAAGGCAGGTTTTGCCATGTTCCTACATATACAAGGGGACTTCTTACAATGTCACGTTTTGCATGTCTATAAAGTACCACATTATGAACAAAAGAGACAAAGTTTGTAATTCGAGTGGCAGTTATAGTGGAGTACAGAGGGTGTCAGATAACTAAGTCTACAGTGTCCTGACCATTCAGGTGAAGCTATTTCTATTTGTTTCTATTACAGAAGATGAAAAACACCAGTGGTATTTATAGACAGTGAAGTTAAAACGTGTGACTTTCCATCATGCAGTTTGCTGTGTCTTGTCCTTATCACTGACACTTTCATATATTTAGTTGTCATGTGCCTGAGAAACTTTTCTCTTTTTTTGAGACAAAGTCTCACTTTGTCACTCTTAGTAGGGTGCCATACCATCATAGCTCACAGCAACCTCAAACTCCTGGGCTTAAATGATTCTCTTGTTTCAGCCTCCTGAGTAACTGGGACCACAGGCACCCACGACAATGCCCAGCTATTTTTTGTTGCAGTTGTCACTGCTGTTTTAGCAGGCTAGGGCTGGCTTCGAACTTGCCACCATCGGTATTTGGGGCCGACACCCTACCCACTGAGACACAGTCACTGCCCTTCAGGTTTATGTATGAAAAGAATAGGGGTCGGGCGGTGCCTGTGGCTCAGTGAATAGGGCGCCGGCCCCATATACCGAGGGTGGCGGGTTCAAACCCAGCCCCGGCCAAACTGCAACAAAAAAATAGCCGGGCGTTGTGGCGGGCGCCTGTAGTCCCAGCTACTCGGGAGGCTGAGGCAAGAGAATCGCTTAAGCCTAGGAGCTGGAGGTTGCTGTGAGCTGTGTGATGTCACGGCACTCTACCGAGGGCCATAAAGTGAGACTCTGTCTCTACAAAAAATAAATAAATAAATAAATAAATAAATAAATAAATAAATAAATAAAAGAAAAGAATAGGGGTGTTTATCTGGTGTGGTGGTTTACATCTGTTATCCCAGCACTTGGGAGGCAGAGGTGGATAGATTGTCTGAGCTCACAGGTTCAAGATCAGCCTAAGCCAGTGTTGTAGGCATTGCCACCTGGAAGAAAGACTCAAACCTCACTTCAGGTATAAATCAGATGGTGATTTATTACACCTGCCAAGGTGGGTCACTGCCCCCAATGGCAAACAGCCCCAAAATGAGGAGCAAGCTGATTTTTATACCATTTTTGTGTTGTGTTGGCAAGCAGGCAAGCAAACACAGAAGGAGAACGTGGCAATCAGGGGGTTACATCGTGGCAGTTGGCATGGGGACAAACTAAGGAGACTCAGTAGTTTGGGAAACTCTGCTTGAGTAAGTTTTCACTACTGTTTTCCCTGTGGCTAGGAGTTTTTGAAAACTCAGAGAACTTCCTTATTCTATTCTGAAACCTGTTCCCGGATTTTGCCGGGGGTGGGGGAAGGGAGGTTTGAGACTTGCGGGGAGTCAGGTTGAGATAGTTAGGGGCCTTTAGGGGTCCTTTTGCTGGGTATACACCAGAGCTAGACCTCATCTCTAAAAAATAACAGGGCATGTGGCTGGCACCAGTAGTCCCAGCTACTTGGGAGGCTGAGGTAAGAAAATTGATTGAGCCCAATAGTTTGATGTTGATGTGAGCTGTGATGCCACAGAATTCTACTGAAGGTTACCAAGTGAGACTATCCCCCCCACAAAAAATTTTAAAAATAGGGGCTTTATATAAAGATTCACAGAGCCTTTTAAGTCCACATATTATGAAGTTATCAATCAAAGGGGCTATGTCCATTATTGCTTCATGCTTCAAAAAGTATAGACGTTTTTGTGGTGGTTGAGCTTCTGATTTTAAGTGGGCCTCAATTGGGGTGATCCTGAAAACTTTCCTAAGTGTATCCTCTTCCCCGTCATTGTATTTTAACTGGATGTTGATTTCTCCTAACCATTCGTCCTCAGCCTCCAGATGTTGAGGTAGCACCTACCAGACATGTTCTTGCTGTACCTTCATTGGAAGGCTACTGTTTTATGGACAAAAGGTAATCTGAGTACATAATTTAGACAAGACTCTCCTCACCAAGACAATAAGGAAATCAAGCATCTGAAGGAACCAATGAGGCATCTCTTTTTCTTCAATCCAGCATATAAGAGGTTTAATAAAGAATTTGTGTTCCAGCTGTCCTGTCACTCCTGCTACAGAACCAGGTTTAGTCATAGGAGAGAGTGCAGTATGAAGCACTAAATATGCAGCTCCAGCATTTGTTAGAAAGTCGTGGCCCACAGCTTTCCACGGATAGAGAAGAGATGGTAGACTACCAATTAGACAAAGCATTCCTACAGACATTGAGGCAAATTGCTGCTGTCCAGATAGGCATCATTGTCATGGCAAATTAATACCTGTGGACAATGCTGTGCCCTTCCCAGGTGGCCAGAGTTTTCCAGGCCCTGCATTTTCCCACCTGCAATTACAATGTCAGATTCCAGGTGCAGGAGGCATCTGTTACCAAGTATCTAACCACTTCCTACTCTCAATACCTGAGTTTCATACCTACCTGTGGTTGGTTTAGCCTTTGCCTCACCCAGTCCTCTTACTCAGATGATATCCCTGTATGCTCTGATTTTGACTAGTGACCACAGTGAAAGGGCTGCCCATTGATTCAACCTGAGGAGTCTGTGAAGAGGATTATCACAGACCATTTGCCTCCAGTTGAGGGGTGGCTAATGAGAGCTTTCATAAAGCCAAGAGAAGAGCAAGGCTGTAGTTTTATAAAAGATCGGGAGTGATGCAGTAGGTGAAAGACCCAGTGCAAACTTTTTATTTGATTTAGAAAGTCACAAAGCAAAAAGTGCAGCAATAAGGGCATGGAGTCCCCAGTTTGTCTCACAACCAGAAAGGGTCCACTGTGGCCAAAGTACACACTTGTGAAAGAAATAAATATTGTTCAAGTGTGGCAGAATTTACACATACATGTTCTGTCAGCTTGGCTTAGCAACAAAAATCAAAGAAGAGTGATGAGTAAATTAAAGACACAGAGGAAGGATTGAAATTGTCAGGCAGTTGAGAAAAACAGAGTGGTATTTTAAAGAATAAAGTTGGCTCCTTTTTTTCTTTCTTCTGTTTCAAAGGAGTAACTGATGACCTTGAGTAAAGGTAAAAGTTTAATAATCTTGATCTCAACACCCATAACGAAACACATACAGGCTGTAGGCAGGAAGAAGAACATACAGAGAGATAGATTTATTTTCACTCCATAGTGGAAGATTGATACTGAATAACTGATGCAACTTATTTGCCAATTTCAATATATACAAAGCAATCCAAAGAGGTTTTAAACAAGGTCTCATGACAAAAAGAACACTTTGTGGCCTTATTTTTTTATTTTTATTTGAGACAGAATCTCAAGCTGTCAACCTTGGTAGAGGGCTGTAGCATCATAGTTCATAGCACCTGCAACTACTAGGCACAAGAGTTCCTCTTGAATCAAGTTTTGTATTTTTGTTACAGATGGGGTCTTTGTTGTGTTCAGGCAGGTCTGGAACTCATAGGTGCAAGCAATCCAGCCAACTTTGCCTCCCCCAGTGGCAGAATTACAAGCCTGAGCCAAGGCCCCCAGCCCACTTTGTTGTTTTAATTAGAGATTCCCTTTCAATTAGACCAACTTGTTGACATACAAAATGTTGATAAATCCACCTTTGCAAATATCATGCCTTAAATAGACTATTTTTAACTTGCTGAAGCCGTGTTTTTATCCCAAGTTTTTCCTATTAAACCCTGACTTATTTTAGGACAAATATTGCTATATCAGTTTTTGTCCTAGATAAAATTATTCCCTTACCCTTTAAACTTCCTGATGACCCATTGTTTTTCACAGTCATGACTTTCTTCACATTTTACTTCAGGCTATACTACAAGGCTTTAGTAATCAAAACAGCATGATACAGATATAAAGCCTTTGGATATGAACAGAGAATAGACCTTTGGATCAGAACAGACAATCCAGATATGAAACCATCATCACATGCCACGTGACCTATGTCAAAGCGAAAAAAAACATACAATAGGGAAAAGAATCCCTATCCAATAAATGGTGCTAGGAGAACTTGATAACCAACATAAAATACTGCAAAAGGATCTGCACCTTTCACAGTGGATAAAAGAAATACTTAAGTTATCAAACTATAAGAATTCTAGAAGAAAGTATAGAAAAAAATCCTTATATTGACTGAGCTAGGGAAAAACTTATAAGGAGAGGGAGACAAGATGGCGGACTGAAGCCAGCTATCAACAGAGGCTCCCGTCCAGAAGGAGACTTAAGGGACAGGAATTTAGTAAGTATCCTGGTGGACTTGAGCCTCACCAAGAGAGAAGGTTGAAGAACGCACATCAACACCGTGAGGCAAGCTGTGATCACAAGGACGCAAACAAAAGGTACAAAATCCACCACAAAGCGGATGGGAGTCCCCCTCCCCCATGAGACCGGCTCAAGAGCCCCACAATTGAACAAGCGGGCAGAAATTAAAGGCCCTCCCACTACACTCCAGGGAGAGACCTTCTACAAACTGGACCTACCTCCCCTACTGGGGTGCCATGGCGTTCTCCTGCTGGGCATAAAACTGAATAAAACTTTGGGAATCCTTTGCCGGCAACCCTGAATCAACGGCGCTCCCCTCCCGCCCACTGAGGTCTGGAGACCTGTCCCCCAGGAGTTCGGATCCTTGGGTGATTTCTCAAGGGGAGTGGACAGTCCCCGAGTTGCGACTGGTCAGCGTTGACTCTGAGGCGCGCGAGTGAGGAGAGGGCACTGGGCTGAGGGGGAGTCACGCCTCGCGGCACTTCCCTGCGGTGCAGTCAGCAACCCTCCCAGGGCAACATTATGGGGCACAAGACTGAATAAGACTCTAGCTTCCCCGCTGAGAGCTGAGAGCCCCTACTCTCACTCGGGGTCTGAGGGCCTATCCACCAGGAGTTCAGATTCTTGGGTGATTTCTCGAGGGGAGTGCATAGTGCCTGAGCTGCGTCAGGTCAGCGCTGACTCTGGGACACGTGAGCAAGGAGAGGGCACTCTGCTGAGGGGAAATCAAGCCTTGGCGGCACTTCCCTGCGGTGCAGTGCAGGAGCCCTCCCCGGGCCGTAGTGTTGCGTAAAACTGAATGAAACTCTAGCTTCCCACCCCACTCCCAATCGGGGACTGGGGGCCCATTCCCCAAGAGTTCTGATTCTTGGGGGATCTTTTGAGGGATGTGGACCCAGCACAAACTGCGGCCGCTCAGTGCTGACTCTGGGGAGCGGGACAGAGGAGAAAAGGGTCGCCTGAGTGCCCACACCAGAGCAGCAGTTCCCTGGAGGTAGATGAACAGCCGTTTTTTCTTTAACGGCAGAACGCTCACTTCTGGATATTCTGAGGCCACACCCCCTGTCTCCCGGGGCAACCAGAGGAGGCCACCGGTGAGCGGGGGATTTCCTGACACGGCTCACAAACCCGGGAAGCTTCCAGGGCAGGGCGACCCAGAGAGGTGTTTGGACGCAAATTTCCAGCAGCAAAGACGTTTGAACTCAAAACAGCCCATCTCTGTAGGCGATTTCGACAGGAACAGAGAAAGAACCCCGCAAAGTTGTCTGTTCTGTTCTGTTCTGTTAGCAACATCCATCAGGGACGGGGCTAAGCCTGAGTGAACACCTCCTTCCCATCACCTGCATCAAACACTCAAAGATGTCAGGCCCCATCTCCTCCTGCTAGATAGCGGCAGGCTGCGGGGGCCTGGCAGACTTCCTTGCGATTCAGGCAGGTGCAAACCCCTGGAGTGTCTGTTCACTGCAGGCAACTGGGTTAGCCATCTGCAGAGATACCAGTGACTGGGTCCGACGGAGGGGCAAAGTGGGGAAGGAGACGTCAACCTTCCTAGACTGCTCTGTTTGCTGGGTGGCTCCTCCTGACTCCACGCTGCACTGGGGTGAGCCGTGTCAGAGGAGTCACCAGGCCCCTGTGATCCAGTTCCCAGAGATCTCTTGAACTCTCCCACCCGAGACAAGTGCCGATTTAGACAGTTGATTTGGACCTTTTGAACTGGGCTAATAGACTGAGGACTTTTCAGGCGGTGCCCGGGTGTGCGATTGTAGGAAGGTTTGATTCTCCTCTTCCAACTGGGGCCAGAGGTGGGCAGGCGGGGTGACTTAATTGCTGATTTTTCCACACAGCTGAGACTTCAAGCCAGAGTAGAAGTTGCAATAGGATCGAACAGAAACCAGCTGAAAGCAAGACAGAACCACTTTACTCCACCACACCAGACAGGGCCTCAGTTTCTCAGGCCACAACACTGTACGGGCCCTCAATAAAACCCCAGGGGAAAAACCAAAGGGAGTAAAATAACCATGGGGCAGAATCAGCGGAAAAACTCTGGAAACATGAATAACCAGAATAGATCAACCCCCCCAAGAAAAGATATGGCAGATGTTATTGAAGATCCCATTAATAAACAACTGGCTGAGATGTCAGAAATCGAATTCAGAATTTGGATTGCAGATAAGATTACTAAAATGGAATTAGGAATTCGGGGAGAAATTCAAAAATTGTCTCAAGAATTTAACGAATTTAAAGACAAAACCACCGAAGACTTAGACACACTGAAGCAAGAACTTACAGCCCTCAAAGATATGAAAAATACAGTAGAATCCCTCAGTAACAGAATGGAGCAAGCAGAAGAAAGGATTTCTGACATTGAAGATAAAGTCTTCGAACGCTCCCAATCTCTCAAAGAGGAAGAGAAATGGAGAGCAAAAACGGATCACTCACTCAGAGAACTCTCAGATAAATTGAAAAAAAGCAACATAAGGATTACAGGAATTTCTGAGAACGATGAAGTCGCCTCCGAGGACACAGAGGCCCTTCTGCATGAAATTATGAAAGAAAATTTTCCAGACATGCCTAGAGAATCTGAAATTCAGATAGCAGACAGCTTCAGAACCCCAGCACGAGTGAACCCCAATAAGTCATCCCCCAGACATATCATAATTAGCTTCACTAAATTAACATGAAAGAGAAGATTCTCAAAGCAGCCCGGTGAAAGAAAACTATAACGTACAAAGGAAAGAATATTAGAATAACTGCAGATCTCTCTGCTGAAACTTTTCAAACCAGAAGAGGCTGGTCATCAACTTTTAATCTCCTAAAGCAAAAAAACTTTCAACCCAGGATCTTGTATCCAGCTAAACTGAGTTTCATCTATGATGGAGAAATGAAATACTTCAATGACATTCATATTTTGAAAAAATTTGCCATAAGTAAACCAGCTCTTCAGGATGTTCTCAGACCTATCCTCCACAATGACCAATCCAATCCTATACCACAAAAGTAAACTCACTCAGAAACTTCGGATCAAACTCCAACTTCCACACTGGCGAAAGGATTAAAAATGTCCACTGGACCTTTGAAAAACTCGATACCCAAAATTCCACCAGACTTATCAATACTCTCCATCAATACTCTCCATCAATGTGAATGGCTTAAACTGTCCTATAAGGAGGCATAGGTTAGCTGATTGGATACAAAAACTCAAGCCAGATATTTGTTGCATACAAGAGTCACATCTCAACTTAAAAGACAAATACAGACTCAGGGTGAAAGGATGGTCATCCATATTTCAGGCAAATGATAATCAGAAAAAAGCAGGTGTTGCAATTTTATTTGCAGATACAGTAGGCTTTAAACCATCAAAAGTAAGGAAGGACAAGAATGGTCACTTCATATTTGTTAAGGGTAATACTCAATATGATGAGATCTCAATTACTAATATCTATGCACCCAACCAGAATGCACCTCAATTTATAAGAGAAACTCTAACAGACATGAGCAACTTGATTTCCTCCAGCTCCATAATCGTCGGAGATTTCAACACTCCCTTGGCAGTGTTGGATCGATCCTCCAGAAAGAAGCTGAGCAAAGAAATCTTAGATTTAAACCTAACCATCCAATATTTAGATTTAGCAGACATCTACAGAACATTTCATCCCAACAAAACTGAATACACATACTTCTCATCAGCCCACGGAACTTACTCCAAAATTGACCACATTTTAGGTCACGAGTCTAACCTCAGTAAATTTAAAGGAATAGAAATTATTCCATGCATCTTCTCGGACCATCATGGAATAAAACTTGAATTGAGTAACAACAGGAATCTGCATACCCATACAAAAACATGGAAGTTAAATAACCTTATGCTGAATGATAGCTGGGTTAGAGATGAGATTAAGAAAGAAATCGCCAATTTTTTGGAACAAAAAGACAATGAAGACACAAACTATCAGAACCTCTGGGACACCGCAAAGGCAGTTCTAAGAGGGAAATTTATAGCACTGGAAGCCTTCCTCAAGAGAACGGAAAGAGAGGAAGTTAACAACTTAATGGGACATCTCACGCAACTGGAAAAGGAAGAACATTCCAACTCCAAACCCAGTAGAAGAAAAGAAATAACCAAAATTAGAGCAGAATTAAATGAAATTGAAAACAAAAGAATAATACAACAGATTAATAAATCAAAAAGCTGGTTTTTTGAAAAGGTCAATAAAATAGATAAACCTCTGGCCAACCTAATCAGAAAAAAAAGAGTAAAATCTCTAATATCATCAATCAGAAACAACAAAGACGAAATAACCACAGACTCATCAGAAATTCAAAAAATCCTTAATGAATATTATAAGAAACTTTATTCTCAGAAATATGAAAATCTGAAGGAAATAGATCGATACTTGGAAGCACGCCACCTTCCAAGACTTAACCAGAATCAAGTGGAAATGTTGAACAGACCCATATCAACTTCAGAAATAGCATCAACTATACAAAACCTCCCTAAAAAGAAAAGCCCGGGGCCAGATGGTTTTACATCAGAATACTACCAAACCTTTAAAGAGGAATTAGTACCTATATTACTCAACCTGTTCCAAAAGGTAGAAAAAGAAGGAAGACTACTCAACACGTTCTATGAAGCAAACATCACCCTGATCCCCAAACCAGGAAAAGACTCAACAAGAAAAGAAAATTATAGACCAATATCACTAATGAATATAGATGCAAAAATATTCAACAAGATCCTAACAAACAGAATCCAGCAACACATCAAACAAATTATACATCATGACCAAGTTGGTTTTATCCCAGGGTCTTAAGGCTGGTTCAATATACATAAATCTATAAATGTAATTCAGCACATAAACAAATTAAAAAACAAAGACCATATGATTCTCTCAATTGATGCAGAAAAAGCTTTTGATAATATCCAGCATCCCTTCATGATCAGAACACTCAAGAAAATTGGTCTAGAAGGGACTTTTCTTAAACTGATAGAGGCTATCTACAGCATACCCACAGCCAATATCATATTGAATGGAGTTAAATTGGAATCATTTCCACTCAGATCAGGAACCAGACAAGGCTGCCCATTGTCTCCATTGCTTTTCAACATTGTAATGGAAGTTTTAGCCGCCGCAATTAGGGAAGAAAATGCGATCAAGGGTATCCATTTAAGGTCAGAAGAGATCAAACTCTTGCTCTTCGCAGATGATATGATTGTATATCTGGAAAACACTAGGGACTCTACTACAAAACTCCTAGAAGTGATCAAGGAATACAGCAGCGTCTCAGGTTACAAAATCAACATTCATAAATCGGTAGCCTTTATGTACACCAACAACAGTCAAATTGAAAGAGCAGTTAAGGACTCTATCCCATTCACAGTAGTGCCTAAGAAGATGAAATATTTGGGAATTTACCTAACAATAGAATGAAAGATCTCTATAAAGAGAACTATGAAACTCTAAGAAAAGAAATAGCTGAAAATGTTAACAAATGGAAAAACATTCCATGCTCATGGCTGGGAAGAATCAACATTATCAAAATGTCCATACTACCCAAAGCAATATATAATTTCAACGCACTCCCTATTAAAGCTCCACTGTCATATTTTAAAGATCTTGAAAAAACATTACTTCGTTTTATATGGAATCAGAAAAAACCTCGAATAGCCAAGACATTATTCAGAAATAAAAACAAAACAGGAGGAATCACACTACCAGACCTCAGACTTTACTACAAATCGATAGTGATCAAAACAACATGGTATTGGCACAAAAACAGAGAAGTAGATATCTGGAACAGACTAGAGAACCAAGAGATGAATCCAGCTACTTACCGCTATTTGATTTTTGACAAGCCAATTAAAAACATTCAGTGGGGAAAAGATTCCCTATTTAACAAATGGTGGTGGGTGAACTGGCTGGCAACCTGCAGAAGACTGAAATTGGACCCACACTTTTCACCATTATCTAAGATAGACTCTCATTGGATTAAAGATTTAAACTTAAAACATGAAACTATAAAAATACTAGAGGAGAATGCAGGGAAAACCCTTGAAGAAATTGGTCTGGGTGAGTTTTTCATGAGGAGAACCCCCCGGGAAATTGAAGCAGCTTCAAAAATACACTACTGGGACTTGATCAAACTAAAAAGCTTCTGCACAGCTAAGAACACAGTAAGCAGAGCAAGCAGACAGCCCTCAGAATGGGAGAAGATATTTGCAGGGTATATCTCTGACAAAGGTTTAATAACCAGAATCCACAGAGAACTCAAACGCATCAGCAAGAAAAAAACAAGGGATCCCATCGCAGGCTGGGCAAGGGATTTGAACAGAAACTTCTCTGAAGAAGACAGGCGCAAGGTCTTCAGACATATGAAAAAATGCTCATCATCTTTAATCATCAGAGAAATGCAAATCAAAACTACTTGAGATATCATCTAACTCCAATGAGACTAGCCTATATCACAAAATCTCAAGACCAGAGACGTTGGCGTGGATGCGGAGAAAAGGGAACACTTCTGCACTGCTGGTGGGTATGCAAATTAATACATTCCTTTTGGAAAGATATATGGGGAACACTCAGAGATCTAAAAATAGATCTGCCATTCAATCCTGTAATTCTTCTGCTGGGCATATACCTAGAAGACCAAAAATCAGAACATAACAAAGATATTTGTACCAGAATGTTTATTGCAGCCCGATTCATAATAGCTAAGTCATGGAAAAAGCCCAAGTGCCCATCGATCCACGAATGGATTAATAAATTGTGGTATATGTATACCATGGAATACTATGCAGCCTTAAAGACAGATGGAGACTTTACCTCTTTCATGTTTACATGGATGGAGCTTTAACATATTCTTAGTAAAGTATCCCAAGAATGGAAGAAAAAGTACCCAATGTACACAGGCCTACTGTGAAACTAATTTGGGACTCTCACATGAAAGCTATAACCCAGCTACAACTTAAGAATAGGGGGAATTGGGAAAGGGGAAGGGGCTGGGTAGAGGGAAGGGGATCGGTGGGATCACACATGTGGTGCATCTTACAGGGGTATTTGCGAAACTCGTTAAATGTAGAATGTAAATGTTTTGGCACGGTAACTGAGATAACGCCGGAAAGGCTATGTTAACCACTGTGATAAAAATGTGTCAAATGGTTTATGAAGCGAGTGTATGATGCCCCATGATCATATCAATGTATACAGTTATGATTTAATAAAAATAAAATAAAATAAAAATAAAATAAAATAAAAAAAAAGAAAGGTATCGGTGTTTGTTAAAAGCTTTGCCACATTCTTGACATCTGTAGGGTTTCTCTCCAGAGTGAATTCTTTGATGTGCAGAAAGTTATGCTTGTTGATGAAAGGCTTTGCCACATTTTTGAAATTTGTAGGGTTTCTCTCCAGAGTGAGTTTTTTGATGTCTAGAGAGGAGTGAGTAATATTTAAAGCCTTTGCCACACTTTTGACATTTGTAGCTTTTCTCTTCAGAATCAATTTGTTTATGGCCAGAAATTTGTGAGTATGCTTTGTAAGTTTGTCACATTCCTTATATTTGTAGGGTTTTTTCCCAGTATTCAAAATCTTATGGTTACAATGCTTTAATTTATGGCTAAGATATTTGCCATCATTTTCATACTTGTTGAGTTTCTCTTCAGTATGGAGTCCTGAAAAAGATTGGAAGACTTGGCTACCTTCTTTGCATTTGTATTGTTTTTCTCCAGTATGAGTTATCTTATGGTCTGTGTTGTGTGAGCAGAGCTTAGATGCTTTCCCATACTTTTCACATTTAAAAGTTTTCTCTAAGGTACATATCATCTAACGGCTATTTAGATTTGACAATTGTCTGAAGACATTCAAACAATTACTACATTGGAAGACTTTGCCATGGGTAGCTGTTACACATTCGTCAAGTCCACAGTAACATACTTTCTGCTGCTTACACTCATACACATCTTCCAAGTCTTTTGTAAAGTTTAAAATCCCAGGGCCACAGGTTTGATATCTGCTCAGGATCCTCTTTGGAAATAAAATATTTGTGCCCAGCTCTTGCAAATTTCTTGGGTAGAAATATTAGATACAGCTGAAAGAAATGTAAACAATAACAATTTTAGCCACTAGCTTTTTATCAGAATCCAGTAAATATACATTACAAATTTTATCTGCAAAATCATGTCAAGAACATTAAAAGATGCCATAATACAGTAGAGAGGAGCTAATTATCTTAAAGATAAATAAATGTTACATATATACACTGCATTTTGGAGAATTCTAAAAATCAGGTAAGAATATGCAGCACAACAGGTAAGCAGAAGTCGTAAAGATAAAGTAGAAGCAGGACAGTGGATTATGTTTTTAATCGTAGAACTCAGCGACACTGAGGTGAATGGATCACTTGAGCACAGGTGTTTGAGATCAACCTGGGCAATAGTGAGATCCTATCTGGTTCGGCACCTGTAGCTCAAGTGACAAAGGCGCCAGCCACGTACACTGAAGATATAAGTTTCAAATCCAGCCCCAGCATACCAAACAACAATGACAACCAAAAAATAGCTGGGCGTTATGGCGGGCGAATGTAATCCTAGCCACTATTGGCGGTAGCAAGAGAATTGCTTAAGCCCAAGAGTTGGAGTTTGCTGTAACCTGTGATGCCATGATACTCTACCCAGGGCGACAGCTTCAGACTCTGTCTCAAAAAAAAAGAAATAAAAAATATTTAGACCCCCAACTCTACCATAAATAGAAAAATTGGTCCAGCATGTTGGCACATGCCTCTAGTCCCAGGAACTCATGAGGCTGAGGTAAGATCTCTTGTGCCCAGAAGACTGAGGATGCTGTGAGCTATGACAACTCAGCACTCTTCCCAGGGTTACAATTACTCAGGCTGAAATAAATGAATAAATAAATCAATACAAACATACATACATTCATAAAGTGTGTATGGGCATATACACATATGTATTTCCAAAATAAAAGGAAAAATCGTCAATAATAATAATAATAATGAAAGAGCAAAGGAAAATAATAAGAAAAGTTTGTCACATTTACCCCAACCACAGAATTTATGACATCATTTTTTTTTTTTAAATCATAACTGTGTACATTAGTGCAAACAAGGGGTACAATGTGCTGGTTTCATATACAATCTGAAATATTCTCATCAAACTGGCATCTTAATAGAGAATGGTGAAAATGGAAGTAATCTTCCAAATCCCAGCTTTGTCCTCAAAAAGAAAAGAGTAACACGTGTGTTAATCCTTCTTGCTTTTGAAGGTGTTTCCAAAGAAAGGTTGTTGAATCCCATCGGTGACATGGCTGAAAGAAATGGTGCTATAGTTTATAAGACAGACTAGGGGTGCTTAATTCAAAGGCAAAATATTATTATAGCAACAGAGAGACTCCAACGTAACAGACAGATTAAGGTATAGCAAGTGATGAGAAACTCTGAGGAGGACGTGTGGAAAATGCTTCCACTACAGTAATAACCACACATTTCCAAAGACAAAACATTATCCAAATGTACAATTCCCCCCTTCTTACTCCAATGTGTGTCAGTCTTGCAGGATACAGCCATATCACAAACTTTGTGAAAGGTGGCTTTTCTAATCCTCAAATTCAATGTGAAAGGGGTGTTGTCTATGGCTCAGTGGGTAGGGTGCCGGCCCCATATTCGGAAGGTGTTGGATTCAAACCCGGCCCTGGCCATAATCCAAGAAAAAAATAGCCAGGTGTTGTGGCAGGAGCCTGTAGCCAAGGCTACTAGGGAGGCTGAGGCAAGAGAATCGCCTAAGCCCAGAAGTTGGAGGTTGCTGTGAGCTGCAACACCAAAGCATTCTACTGAGGTCGATAAAGTGACACTCTGTCTCTACAAAAATGAAAAAGTAAAAGAAAGAAAGAAACTTTATAACATATACAAAATGTTGAGGGGACATAACCCAAAGAATCACACACACACAAAAAAAAAACACACATCTAGAATAAACCACAAAAAATAGAGATTTCTAATTTACTCTACACTTTTATCTGAATATGCTAAATGCATCAAATAGGAATGATACCAACAACTTAGTAAAATCAGAAAAATTAAGGTATCAAACACAATGAAAATGACTGAGCAGTCTCAAATGTAAGTAAAAAGGTATAAAGTATAAAGAAGTCTCACCATACTTCAGCTAGGAGAAACAAACAGTCCCACAAAAGGATAGATGAAGATCAAGGATTTGAAAGTTACATACACAAGGTCGGCACCTGTGGCTCAGTGAGTAGGGCAACCCCATGTACTGAGGTTGGTGGGTTTGAAACTGGCCCCGGCCAAAGTAAAACAAAAATAAGCCTGGCGTTGTGGTAGGTGCTTGTAGTCCAAGCTACTCAGGAGGCTAAAGCAAGAGAATCGCCTAAGCCCAGGAGGTAAAGGTTGCTGTGAGTTGTGATGCCACAGCACTCTACTAAGGATAATAAAGTGAGACTCTCTCTCTAAAAAAAAAAAAAAAAAAACAAAGAAAGAAAGTCACACACAACAAGAGAATTTTAAAAGCAGCAAGAGAAAATAGATCTGTTATCACTAAGGATGCTATTGTCAGATTACTAGTTGATTAATCAACACGAACCTTCCGCATCAAAAAAGAGTTGGCAATATAGTAAAAGTGCCAAAAATAAATAAATAAATAAATAAGTGAAAGCACATACATGATAACTAAGAAAATGCCACGAAGGCTACGTTGAACAGTTTGATGAGAATATTTCAGATTGTATATGAAACTAGCACATTGTACCCCTAGAATGCATTAATGTACAGAGGTATGATTTAACAATAAAAAAAAATAGGATTAAAAAAAAACTTTTTATGAGACAGGTAGTCATAACTGGTAGTTACTATGAGTGTTCATATATGATCGTTTTCTAAATGATTTGTTATACAAATATTAATTAAATGACATGTTTATTCTTTCAAAGGGATAAATACATTTTGTTTAGGTGTAAAGTGTAAGTGCTTTATCATTTTCTTATCTCCTATAAATGTAAACACTGAAAAAATAAAGATAAAATATTTGTGGAGAAAGAAAAAAAAATTGGGATTCTTCAACTGGCAATCTAATGCCCTTGTGAAATAGAGAAAGGACATTTTAGAATATCCTGAAATAATAATCTCAATCAGATTTTCTTGCAGAAAAATCAGAATCTTTAAAAAGTAATTAATGTTGGAACATTCCTAACTCCTCCACTAGCAAAACTACTGAAATCAAATTTGGTGCTAGAAATCACACTTAAAGGTATGAGTAACAATCTCGGCTACAAAATTTCTGAAATTTCCATTAATCTAGTGAAGGATATAAATCAGCTAAAAAGGGGAAGATTAATGGCAAAATAAAACAACTCCAATTTTTCTTTTCTGTACCAAGATATCCTAACGTTTTCCATAGAAACAAGAACCTGATACTCAGTCAATGAATAAACTTAAAAAAACGTTCTGCAAAGAGAGAATATAAATTGTTTAGTGTAGAACTGAAACTGTGTATATAAGTTGTCCTAACCCGGGAAGATCAAGTTTCTGTAGGTCTGTAACATGACTTCTCGATACAAATGCTGCTGAGCAGGGTCCAGGCAGGCCCACTCATCCAGAGAGAATTTAATAGACACATCCTTAAATGTCAACACTCCCTGAAACACAAACATATTTATTAAAAAAACACAGGCATATAGAATTTCACTTTTTTTTTTTATTTGAGACAGAGTCTCAGGCTATCACCCTGGGTAAAGTGCTGTGGTATCACAGCTCACAGAAACCTTAAACTCTTGGGCTTAAGTGATTTTCTTGCCTCAACTTACTAGCTGGGACTACAGGTGTCCTTCACAAGGCCCAGCTAATTTTTTTTGTTGCCATTGTCATTGTTGCTTAGCTGGCTGCGGTGGGGTTCAAATCCACCATCAAGAATGTACATGGCCAGCCCCTTACCACTGTGCTACAGGCACCAAGCCATGAATTTCACCTTAGGGTAAGTGAGTGAAGAGAACTCTTGCTGACTTATAAGAGTAAATGCAATTACCTAACAAGTACAGAAGAACTATATGCCTTCGTGTGTTACCTAACACTGAAGACAGGTGGTGGAATGGCATCCACAAAACTAATGTATAGATTGTACACTTTTGGCTGACACAGTAGAAATAAAAGGCCACCAATACCAACATGCAGAATTTTGTGCTTATTTACACCATATGTTATAATCTGTGTATGTTTCTTATAAGACAATGTCAAGGTGAGATAAATGGTAACTCTAAACTTTTAATGCGTATAAGAAAAAACTGAAGATGTTGAAAAAATGTAGAATGTTATTCAGACAATATGGGGTGAAGATTCCATTTCTAAACTTCCAACTAGCTCAACAGTAATGACAATGCTTCAGTCCCATGATGATATTTTGTCAAACACACAGTGAACTGCAGACACTGGTTTATCCCATTTGATTCCTGAACCAGTAAACAAAGATGACAACCTTTACTTTCCAAAGAAAGGTATGTGGAAGAGAAACCTAGAAGAAAGGGATGCTTCCTAAATAAATGTTTTGATTTGTTCACATGAGTTGATAATCTCCCCCAAGTACTTATTAACAATAGAGAAGATATACTGAACTCTACAATGGAATAGATATCTAAGAGCACCATAAATGAGGGAATAAAATTAACATCAACTGTAACAGGACAAAAAATTAGTATCAGGTGCTGATTAACAAGTAAACCCAACATCACTGCTGTGATAATACTGGCCAGAAAAAGTCAATCATAATGTGATAAAAACTAGTTGAGAAAAACCTAGTTTTGGCAAAATTCCAGTTACAGATATCTGGCATGTCTTCTAATCTCTAATTGTGTCTTTAAATACCTTTCTTTACCATCCCAGAAAGCAACTCTTTTCTAATTATTCTGTTCTTGAGAATTTTGAATTACTCTAACCAGTTAATGCCATCTTCTATAAAAGTGCATGAACGTCATCCTATTTTACATAGAACTGGTGGAGCTTCCAGATGGAAGCTAAACAGTACATATTCCCCTTCGTTGCTGTAATCCAATGACCCAACCTCATCCAGAATGAAAATTTTGGGCATCCACATTTTCCCATTTTCAACAGAGAGAAATGGAACATTTTCACTATTTCAGGAAACAAACTTAAAGTGAGAATATTTTAGGGCATATGGGGAGCCTGGATGGAGAATGGAAAGAAGACTCTGCCATATGAAGAGGAGAAGGAGTTTTGGAGTCTCATGACTATTAAAAGAAAAGAGGGAAAGAATATGTAAAACAAACTCATTCAGCAGGAACATCACATGTGAAGACGTAAAGGATTGCAAAGTTTGATAACATAATATTGCAGGAGAAAAAGTGGGCACAGCCCAGCGCCTTAGACTCAGTTACCAGAGAAGCAATCAGTTTTTTCTTTTTCTCCTTTTTCCCTTGATTTCCTTCTCCTTTTCTTTCTTTTTTTATAATTTTGCTGTTGTTGTTGTTGCAGTTTGGCCAATGTTGGGTTCAAACCCGCCACCCTCGGTATATGGGGCTGGCGCCCTATTCACTAAGCCACAGACACTGCCCCCACTTGATTTCCTTCTCAGATGAGATTATCTGGACACATTACTCCTGTACTTTTACGATACGCCTTTAAAGGCATCAGCACAAACTCTTCACCTGCTACTATTACATCCATAGGCACAGGGACCTTGAAGTCCAGAAAAAAATTTTACTCTTTACTATTCTTGATCAAGCGAGAGAGTCAGGAAGAAGGATGTTCCATATAAAGACCAAAGTGTGAGTTTCTAATTTCTTGGCCTGCAGTGCCATCCCCTGCCAGCAATTTCTGCTATGGAAATGGGAATATGAACTCCCTGACAATTTTCTGGAAAAAAATAAACTCGACTGTCTTAAATTATCTGGAAACCCTCATGCTTGCCAATGGCCTTTGTTTAGTATCACAGGGGGCGATATGAATGACACCAGACACACTAATAGAATCTGTTGGCAGGCAGAATCACAGATGATGGTATTTCTTCAAACTGGTCAAGGAATCTTCCTGGTAAACGGGGCTGAGAAACACTTAGCTAAGCATTGCCAATCAGGCTTTAGTATGCACCCAAGGTATTTCTCAGTATGCCCCCTCTAAGTGTCTGATTTAATAATAGCAGCAGTTACTGTATCTTCAAACAAATAATCAGTTTTATTTCACAGTGCCTATTTTTGTCCTTCCTTAAGAATTTAAGAAAGGCCAGCCAGATGATTCAAGCCTGTAGTCCCAGCACTCTTTGGGGCCCAAGGCAGGTGGCTTGTCTGAGCTCAGGAGTACCAGACCAGCCTGAACAAGACTGAGACCCTTGGGTAGCACGTGCGGCTCAAAGAAGTAGTGTTCTAGCCCCATATACCACAGGTAGTGGATTCAAACCCAGCCCTGGTCAAAAACTGCAAAAAAAAAAAAAAAAAGACTGAGACCCTGACTCCATAATTGCTGGGCATTATGGCAGGTGCCTGTAGTCCCAGCTACTTAAGAGGATGAGGCCAGAGGATGGCTTGAGCCTAGGAATTTTAGTTTGCTGTGAGCGAAGATATCACAGCACTCTATGGAGAATGACTAAGTGAGATTCTGCCTCATAAAAGAATAAATTGCAGGAAGGGTTTTGAGACATTCTGTATAACATTAACATTGCACAACTCCCCACGAAGAAAAATAGTGACCAGTTAACCCCCATTTCTGTTTTGGTCTAGCTGATGTCAGCCAGACAGCCAGATGGCAAGAAACCATTTCAATGAGACATAGTTTTCCAAGCTCCTTTCCCCTTTTACCACCTTCTAATCAGCCCAGGAACATGAGGTGCTCTTTGCAACATTAGTCAGCCATCTCCTCACGTAGCTCTTGAATAAACTGCTTGTTCTTCAACAAAAAACTGCTTACTCACCAACTCTTGCATTGGGGCTTTGGCATTTCAGGAGGGAATAGTCAATCTTGGCTTTGGTTAAAAATTTGCAGGTTTTGAGTGAGTCTAGCAAGTGGCTTCTTTAACAATTCCCCTATTGCTGCTGTTACTTTGTCTGGGACTAAAGCAGCACTCAGCTAGAGAGGAAACACGGCACAGAGTCCCTTCTGCCCAACACTTTCTAACAAAACAAATAACTTTCGTACAAGGAAGACCACCAATCTCAATCTTGAAACAGAATATAGTTTACTGACACTTTAAAGTCTCCAGTGGTCAAAGAAGGCAGCAGTGTCTGAGGAAGGACCTGGACTCAGAATTTGGACATGCTGGCTGAGCGTGGTAGCTCACGCCTATAGTCCCAGTGCTGTGGGAGGCCGAGGCGGGTGGATTGTCTGAGCTCAGAGGTTCAAGACCAGTATGAGCAGCAGTGAGCCAAAGTAAAACCCCGTCTCTACTAACAACATCCAAAAAAAACAGCCAGCACCGCCAGAGGAAGAAGAAAATGAATAAGAAAAGAGTACTACAAACAAAGAATGAACAAGCAAACTGAAAATAAAAATAAAAATAAATTTAAAAAGAATTTGGACATGCCGATTTAGGTCTTGCAATGGTGGGATGCAGCTAGTGCCCTATGTACATTCATGAGAATTAGAGAAACAGAAAAATAGGAATGAGGAAATTCTCAGGTATACTCAATGTATATTTGTCTTCCAGGATCAGTTCCTTGCCTTCTAGTCTCAAGATCTGTTTTAGGTATGAAGATATCAGGATAAGACAAACACACAATGCGTGATTGCTGCCCTATAAAAGTAGAATGTAAAAATTTACAGGTTGTATTCAAAAGTCACCATATGTAAGGAAAACTGAAAATTGTAGCTAAATATACTTTTACAAAATAGTCATTATAAAATATTAGAAAGAGATGGAAAGACACAGAATAATCTGTAAATATTTTGTAAATTTTGTTGTAAATGAAAGTATGTATAGCTGGATCCAGTGGATCACGACTGTAATCCCATCACTTCAGAGGCTGAAGCGTGTAGATTCACTGAGCTCACACTTTGGAGACCGGCCTGAGCCAGAGCGAGACCTCATCTCTGAACAATAGTTGGGCACTGTAGCATGCACCTCATGTCCTAGCTGCTTAGAGGCTGAGGCAAAGAATCATTTGAGCCCAAGACTTTGAAATTGCTGTGAGATGTGAAGCCATGGCACTCTAACCGGTAACAAAGTGAGACTCGGTTTAAAAACAAAAGGTGAATGGCTCAACATTTTACCCTACCCCAGGAATGTCCCACCTGAGAAAGGTAAATGACCCCACCCCAATCCTTACTACAGATGTCCAACCCAGGAAAGGGAATGTCCCAACCCCAACTTCTTCACCTCTAACCCCCTCCCTCCTTCACCATTACTCACATTTAGATTTCTTCCATGTTGGAAATCCTACCCAACCCGCACCCAAGAGGAATAAAGTCAATTTAATTGGAAAAAATAAATAGTACATTTAGCTACAATTTTCCTTTTTCCTTATGTATAGTGACTGTAGTGGCAAATTTTGACACAACACAGACTATAACTACTCAAGAAGGGTGATTGAAAATTGGCAGCTGGCCCTTTGTACCTTCATTATTTGGGACAGCATGTGCTCTGCTGAGAGAGGATACCCAGGAAGGGTGAGGTCTAGGAGGACAGAGATCTTGTTAAGGAGACCCCAAGGATTTCTAGGTAATTGCCCCAGAAAGCCCCTCTCCCAGAAAGCCCCTTCCTGTTTTCAACAGACCAAGACTAGCTGTCTCACTCCTAAAGTTACAGTTCCTTTCCAAGAACAGAGAGTTGCCCTCTGAACAACAGGGAGTTTCCTACCAGACATCTCCTTATTTCCGAGTTGCAAAACTTACCTCATCTCCCTGTCCCTATTACTCGCTGAAAATTTCAAACTTATGGCCTGCCCCTAATGGCTCTTCCCACCAGAACAGTAACTCCTTATTGGCTATTCTACTGTCCCGTCACCATTCTGAGTCTTCCCCTAACTGAACCTATATAAAAGTGCACTTTTTTTGGTCACTCTCTTTTCTCTCCTTCTTGGTGCTGCTCTGCAGCATCCCTTGCCAATAAAGACCTTTCGTACAAATCTTGGTGGTCTATGAGATCTCTACCAGTTGAGTGCTGCCCTTTCAAGAATATACTTGTGGGGTCCAGCCCATGGTGACTAACGTCTTAGCAATTTATAGAAACTTAACTTCCTGGGACCCGGAAATTTCCACTTCTGTGAAATCCTGTAGTGCTATCAGGGCAGGAACAGCTTCTCTCACTTGATTCAAACTAATCAATGAGAAAGGAACCCATGGGCAGGAAGTTTTTGGCTGGGGATGAAAAGAAGGGAGAACATCTTGGGGAGTGTGGCCATTTGGAATTCTTCTGACTTTCCCTCTGCCAGCTGAAATAAATCATTTCATCTTAGAAACATGGTGTTTGGGTGCTCTTTCTCCCAATTGGGCCTCCCTGTGTGGATGCCTTGGGTAGGCAGAGAAAGGACTTCTTTGGCAGGTTTCCAAGGAGTCAAAAACTGGGAGGAACTGGTACCTGCACTGGGAGACATCTAAGACAAGGTAGGACAGATACCAGATTCCCAACATTTGGGTGGAATCTGGTGAGAGGTGTATGAGAGTGTGTGGATGTGCTGTGACTGGAATGAACTCTAAGAGTGGCGGTGGACCTCCCCTCACAGGGCCTACAGGAGTGTTGATTCCGCCTCCTATACCTAAGTGGCAGTTTGAGTGGGAAATCAAGGAGCCCCGGTTAGGAAAATGATCATAATTGTGTGCATGTCAGTATTTGGAGACTGACAGAGACGGGTAACAATAGGTGGGGTTTACCATCCCTTCTTCACAGGGAAAGACAATTGTGTCACTGGCCCCTTTTTCCCTGCTCTAAAATCATCCCCTGGCTATTCTGAGAGAAACTGGAAGTTCTAGATTTTCTGCTTTCCATCTCAGACACAGGCCTAGTCCTTGGCAGCCATGTGGCCATATGAGACTTAGGGGTACATCAAAAGACATCAGAAAGGATGACTGTGTTGTGATTTTGTTACTGGAATTTCTTTATTCAGTGAGTCCTTGATCTCAGGGATTTGAGAATTGAGCCCACAGGCCACAGATTAGTGGTAAAATAGAATTTTGTTGGATGAAGGAGCATGCAGAGGAAGTGGAGAGCACCAGAGAGAGGTGTTCTGTCAGAGGTCAGAGGTCTCCTGCCTGGCCCTAAGAGATATTTGGCCAGTGCCTGGTAGATGGAAAAAATAAATTTACATTTTTTGGGAACTGAGTCTTTGTCAAAGTATAAGATTCTTGCCTTTTAAACCTTCTAATTATCAGTCTAGCCAAGCAAATAATTGACTTCATAGAAAACTGTGGTCCTGTTTTGTGAAAAGTGAGTTTTTGAGAGTGAGAGACATTAGATGTAAAGGAAAATGGCATCATTTAAAAAAAGGATATTGTGTGGTAAATTTTGTCCTGAAATAGAATGGTTATATCAGAAGGTGATAGGCAGGGCAATCCAGAAGGTTCATGTTTGTAGATTGTCTGTACAGGTTAAATGAAACTCATAAAATGGCATTTGTGAAGGTATTTACATGTGATCCAGTTGACTGTATATTTCCTTTAGAATCTTTTGGCTTGTAATCTTACTTGAACAAATAAACGTTTTAAGCCTTTGATATGTGAGAAACCTTCCAAAATAAAAACCCTAAATTCAGTCTTTTTGATATATCAAGACCACTGAAAATCTGAGAAAGGCATATTAGGCTTAATTTGCTTGTTCAAATGTATAGGAAACATTGTCAAATCTCAAATAGTGGTTATTTTTTTACAAATTATGGGCATATGTATTTTCTAATATTTTAAAATATTGGTCTGTGTTAGTGTATATGATCAATAATAGTTTGAATTCAACTCAGAAAGTACTGTTTTATTGTTTTTTACAGACAGAGTCTCACTTTATTGCCCTGGGTAGAGTGCCGTGGTTTTACAGCTCACAGCAACCTTCAACTCCTGGGCTTAGGAGATTCTCTTGCTTCAGCCTCCCAAGTAGCTGAAAGTATAAAAGGCCACCACAACACCCAGCTATTTTTTTGTTGCAGTTTGCCCAGGCCCAGCCCAAACCTGCCATTCTTGGCATATGGGGCTGGTGCCCTACCCACTGAGCCACAGGGGTTGCCCACAGAAAGTATTTTTTATAACTGCCTGAGTCCAAACTTTGTCCTTCAAAAGAAATATTAGGAGAGGCTGATAAAGTCTCTCAAACTCAAATTTCTGATGTCTTTGGAAGTTAAATACCTTCGGCCTAAAATCCTAGAATCCTAATGCTAGAATTTTAATTAAAAAGCAAACATGTTGGGGCAGCACCTGTAGCACAGTGAGTAGGTCGCTGGGCCCCATACACTGAGGGTGACGGGTTCGAACTCAGCCTCAGCCAAACTGCAACCAAAAAATAGCTGGCCGTTGGGGTGGGCACCTGTAGTCCCAACTACTCAGGAGGCTGAGGCAGGAGAATCGCGTGAGCCCAAGGGATGCAGTTTGCTGTGAGGTGTGATGCCACAGCACTCTACCAAGGAGTGAGATGCTGTCTCTAAAAAAAAAAAAACACAGAAAGCCAATATATCCATGAGTATTGCTAATCTAACTTTTAACAGAACAGAAATCAGTTACACGGAGGAACGGGGCTGATTTGTTAAGACTTTTTTGTTTGCAACACTGGTGATAAAGTCTGTGTTCTATTTTACAGAAGTCAAAAAAGCCATTTTCTGTCTCTTCAGCTATTTGTAGCTTTCAACCATGTATGTACTTATAGGTAGAATTTAAAACATTTATTTTTTTCTCTCTCAATTTCTCCAAATTTGAAAGCCATTTGTAAGTATTCTTAATTTCTAATAGTACAGTTATTTGCATAAGTTCAATAAGAATCTGTTTTGTTCTATAGGATGCAATGAAGGCACTGGTTATTTTACCAAGACTGTGACTGGAATAGCATTGTCAGAGGAGACCAAACTGCTAAGGAATTAAGGGTGACTTTACAAGACCAATAAAAAAAGCCCTTTGGAAAAACTGGCCAGATACCCTTCAATAACGTTTCCTGATCTGTGGTAAGTAAAGAAGGTTGCTTTCAGGTTCCGAAATCTGAATTTGCTTGGGGACCTCAAGAGAAGAGGAATTTACCAAATGCATACAGGTATCTAATGTAACAGATGAAACCTGGGCTCATGGAAGGCTTTCAAGTCTAACCTGAGATTTTTATAAAAGGTTTCAGGAAAGCCAATTTTAAAGGGAAGAAAAGCCTAGGTGGCTAATAATTATTCTTGCTGCACTTTATGCAAATACAGACCTAGTATACATAAGGTACAGTTTATTTTGGCAACTAAGTTAGTTCTGCTATAATTTGTCTTTAGTAAAGAGAGAAATTAAAGAGAGAGAAATGGTTCAAGAGAAAAAAACTGTATTAGATTCCAGCATTATCTGCAATAGCATCTCATAAACTGAGACATAGCTGTTTTACTAAACCGATCTGTTCAATGAAATTAAAAGACTGGGCAGAAAGTACAGAATTTTTTTTTGATACACAATCTCGCTGTCACTCTTGGTAGAGTACCATGCTGTCACAAGTCACAGCAACCTCAAAATCTTGGGCTTAGTTGATTCTTGGGCAACGCGTATAGAACAATACCTAGTATTTATATTTGCTCTGAAACTTTAAGGATCAAAAAAGGTCACTTGTTGGCTACACTGCAAAAATCTGTGCTGTATTAAATGTTATACACAGGAGATACCTCAGAAAAATTATAACTTGAATGAGAATTTCCCAGTATATGATGTGAGGATAAAACAACCACGTAAGTGTCTCCACACCCAACTGATGTTCACAAATATTCACTCAAAGTTTCCAGAACTTTGGATGAGTTCTGTATGGAGTCTTAAAACGAGGTATTATCTTAAGAACCGTGCTAATGGGCGGCACCTGTGGCTCAGTGAGTAGGGCACCAGCCCCATATGCCGAGGGTGGCGGGTTCAAACCCAGCCCCAGCCAATTGCAACAAAAAAATAGCCGGGCATTGTGGCGGGCGCCTGTAGTCCCAGCTGCTCGGGAGGCTGAGGCAAGAGAATCGCGTAAGCCCAAGAGTTAGAGGTTGCTGTGAGCCATGTGAGGCCATGGCACTCTACCGAGGGCGGTACAGTGAGACTCTGTCTCTACAAAAAAAAAAAAAAAACAGTGCTAAGTGTTTAGGAATATCCATGCTTTCATTGTGCAAACCTTAGCCTCAAAATCGAGAACTTGTAGATGTCTGTAGGTAACTGCTAAATGGTTTTATTCTCTTACACTGAACCCAATCTTGACTTTGTTCCTGTCAGTGTAAGGGAGCCAGAAGGCCACAAACATACAAAGTGGCTGAGGTGATGCAGAAGCCAGATGAAAGCCCTGAGAATTTCTGTGAAAGACTGTGTGAAACACAGACTGCCAAACCATTGTATGAAGTCACTAAGGGGGAAGAGATTCAATTGAGCAGACAGAAGGCCAGGAAGAGTAACAAGAAAGATCTCCTCTTGGGTAATTAACCATGTTTTGCTTAGCCTTTTGTGTCACTACATCCTTTCTCTCTGGGGGATCAAAGGGATCATGTCTAGGTCAAAGATCAGAACCTGGTCTCCCTGAAACCAAGGTAGAAGGGCCTTTATACCATCATCTTGACCACATGCATGGTAGCAAAGGTGGAAGAAATCCTTGCCTGGATTCATCACAGCTGGCTGAAGGGAGATTTAATCCCCCATCAGAAGCAAAGGTAACTGAAAATGGTCAATGTTGCCTTGTTCCAGCTACACACTGGTTAGTTGGCACACTGCTGAAACCTGAGGAAGCTCCTCGCAGGACTTGTCTTAATTGGACTTTGGGAAAAGGGTAGGATGGATGTAATCTGTGTAACCACATCATTGAGATAGGACAAAGGATGACTCCTTTATAGCTTCTACGAATGCAAAGTCCCCCAGGAGGGAGCTTGTGCTCACAATGAGATACAGTACTCTATGTGTAACACAGGGAAAAGTCAAAACTCGTACTTATATTCACCTATCACCATAGTACAATTAAGGCCTGGGAAGAGAACCCCAGAGGAGTCACAGTCCTGGAAATCTGAATGCTGGTCCAGACCAGAGAAACAGGAAAGCCCTGCCAGGTGACTCTGAAACTCTCTGTGAGGGTGCTATAGCAGAAGAAAGTGGGAAAGAAACTACAGAACAGATCAGAAATAATTCTATGCCTTAGATTTTGTAGAAAAATTATACAAAGTTGAAGGTGAAAATTGATTAATACTGGCTCCCACAGAAACAAGCTGCTATTAAGACCTCAAATCAACATATATATGGAGTCTCAAAAGGGAGGAATGAGAGAGGATACCCGGGAAGCCTGAGATGTAGAACAGGTTTTATCAAGGAGACCACAAGGATACAGCTGCAGAGACCTGGTGCTGGAACAACATCTTCTTTTTTTTTTATTTTTATTGTTAAGTCATAGCTGTGTACATTAGTGCAATCGAACATCTTCTGCTTGATTCAAACTGACCAATTGAAAGGTACCTGTGTTCTGGAACTTTTTGACTGAAGATGAAAAGGGAAAGATCAAGGCAGTTGCAGAATATGGTCAATTTGAATTCTTCTATGCCATATGCTCGACCAGCTGTAATAAATCCCTTCCTCTTATAAACATGGTGTTTGGGTGCTCTTGGGCCTCATCTTCCTGCAATAATGTCTCAGAACAACCTCTCATTTTTGGTCCCAAATCTCCCGCTAAACAATAATGTGTCCCAGAAATGAAGATGGAGGCTGGTATTAAAAACAATTAAAGTCCTGGGTGGTGCCTATAGCTGAATAAGCAGGTCGCTGGCCACATATACCAAGGGTGATGGGTTCCAACCCAGCCTGGGCTAGTTAAAAAACAATGACAACTCCCAAAAAATAGCCAGGCATTGTGGTGGGTGCCTGTAATTCCAGCTACTTGGGAGGCTGAGGCAAGCGAATTGCCTAAACCTAAGAGTTTAAGGTTGATGTGAGCTCGGGCGGCACCTGTGGCTCAAGGAGTAGGGCGCCGGTCCCATATGCCAGAGGTGGCGGGTTCAAACCCAGCCCTGGCCAAAAACAAACAAACAAAAAAAAGGTTGATGTGAGCTGTGACGCCATGACCTAGGGTGAAAGCTTGAGAGTGTCTCCAAAAAAAAAACAAAACAAGTCCCAATAGTTTAGCTGCTTACATGAAGGGTATACAAAGACTACTCTCAAGCTGAAAGGCATTCATTTACTCCCCTGAGAGGCTCCGTCCCCATATTTCAGGCTATCCACTGGACAGGTATGTCCCAGAAATTGATATTTGTGGAATACTCCAGTAAACTGGATGTTTTGGGTGTCTTGGGTCACCCTCAGAAAAGTGCGAAGCCCTAGAATGACAAGTGACAGAAGGTTGACTCAGGACACATTATCCTGTACAGTTACCAATGGCGAGTCTCAATACAAAGACATTCTGGCAAAAAGTGTGCCTCAGCAAGATACAAAGGAGTAAAGGCACAAAGGTGTTGATCGGAGTGTCACAGGATTATTTTCTTCTTTCTTTTTATAAGTCATGTTCAGAAACTTATAAAAAACAACAATTTAGACAACAATCACCCACTGTTACATAAAGAAATGACAAATAAGAACAATACTGCATCTGTTTCAACTGAGAAATAAAGAGAAAAACAATTGATAATTAAAAAGTTACAGAGCCAAAAAAAAAAAAAAAAAGTTACAGAGCCAGGGCGGCGACTGTGGCTCAAGGAGTAGGGCGCTGGTCCCATATGCCGGAGGTGGCGTGTTCAAACCCAGCCCCGGCCAAAAACCACAAAAAAAAAAAAAAAAAGTTACAGAGCCAAAGATGAAAGATTATTCTGAGGCACGAGATAAAAGGATAAAGGAGGCCTGTTTTTTGCAATTAAAATGGCTGTATGGGTGGCGCCTGTGGCTCAAAGGAGTAGTACGCAGGCCCCATATAACAGAAGTGGTGGGTTCAAACCTGACTCAAGCCAAACAAAAAACAAATCAAATCAAATGGCTTTATTCCACTTGGGTGCAGGTGAGGTAAGATTTCCAAACTGCAGGGAATAAATCTACACTTGGGTAATGGCATATGGGGGTGAAAGGTAGGGGATGTTTATAGGTCGGGAAGGTGGGGATCTGGACATTCCCTTCCCTGGGTTGGACATCTGTTGTAAGAGTGGGGGGTGGCCTATTTACTTTCCCAGGTGTGACATCCAGTGAAGTAAGATAGGGGGTTGACCCATTCACCTTTCTTAGGTGGGTCATCCGGGGGGAGAGAGTAAGGGGTTCATTGTTTTAAGGAGGTCCACCATATCTGGGCAGAGTTTAACTCTATCAATAATGTAAATTGGATAAAAAGTTAGCATTTGGAAAAATGAGAAATAAATTGAAAATTTAAGATTTGACTGCAAGACCTCGAAGAGTTAGGCTGAGGAAACAAATGAGGAACATTTACACTTAGCCTGCCAGATTTTTGGAAAATGCAGGGGGAAACCAGTCCTCCTGTAGAGTGTTAAAATATATGGGGGGGAATTAGGCTGAAAGGGATTCAGAGCCTTGCATTCCTAGGTTACGAAAGCAAAATCGAACTCAAATTTATTCTTAAAAATTGCAAGAATCATTGATCTTTAGAGTGAAATCATACAAAAATTAGAGGGGAGGTTGGAGGGAAATTGGTGTGCTCTCACCTAAGAGGCACAATGTAAAAGTATATGGCAGGACGGTGCTTGTGGCTCAATGGATAGGACGCCAGCCCCATACACCAAGGGTGATGGGTTCGAACCGGCCCCAGCCAGCTAAAATGGCAGCGACAACTGCAACAAAACCTAGAGGGGCATTATGGCGGGCGCCTGTAGTCCCAACTACTTATGAGACTGAGGCAAGAGAATCGCCTAAGCCCAAGTGTTGGAGGTTGGTGTCAGCTGTGATGCCACAGCACTCTATGGATTGAGGCAAAGTGAGACTCTATCTAAAAAAAAAAAAAACAGGGCGGTGCCTGTGGCTCAAAGAGATAGGGCACCGGTCCCATATGCCGGAGGTGACGGGTTCAAACCCAGCACTGGCCAAAAACTGGAAAAAAAAGAAAAAAGAAAGAAAGAAAACAAAAACAAATACAAAAACGGCTCAGCGCCCGTGGCTCAAGCGGCTAAGGCACCAGCTACATACACCTGAGCTGGTGGGTTTGAATCCAGCCTGGGCCTGCCAAACAACAATGATGGCTGCAACAAAAAACAGCCAGATGTTGTGGCGGGCACCTGTAGTCCCAGCTACTTGGGAGGCGGAGGCAGGGGAATAGCTTAAGCCCAGGAGTTGGAGATTGCTGTGAGCTGTGATGGCAATTCACTCTACCCAGGGCAACAGCTTGAGGCTCTGTCTCAAAAAAAAAAAAAAAAAAAAAAAAAGGGCGGTGCCTGTGGCTCAGTGGGCAGGGCCCCGGCCCCACATACCAAGAGTGGTGGGTTCAAACCCGGCCCCCGCCAAACTCCAACAAAAAAACAGCCGGGCGTTGTGGGGGACGCCTGTAGTCCCAGTTACTAGAGACGCTGAGGCAACAAAATCGCCTAAACCCAGGAGTTAGAGGTTGCTGTGAGCTGTGTGACACCATGGCACTCTACCGTGGGTGATAAAGTGAAACTCTATCTCTAAAAAAAAAAAAAAAAGAAAAAGAAAGAAAAAAAAGAAAAATATATGGCACACCTCCAAGGTGAAGGGCACATCTTACAGCATGGACTTGACCACGCAAACACGTGTAACCTAATCATTTCTACCCTCATTTTAATCTAAAATTTACAAAGAGAGAGGAGATACAAAAATAAAACAACTGATAAGTATTTTCATTGGTTAAATACCTATTTTGGAGCCAGTGTCTCACTCTATTGCCCCAAACTAGAGTGCAGGAATGTCATAGCTCACAGCAACCTCAAACTCCTAGGCTCAAGCAATCCTCATGTCTCAGCCTCCCAAGTAGCTGGGACTACAGCCCCCCCAACAACAACACTGGCTACTTTTTATATTCTTAGTAGATACAGAGTGTTGCTCTTTCTCATTCTAATTTCCAACTCCTGTGCTAAAGCAATCCACTCATCTCAGCCTTCCAGAGAGATAGGATGGGAGACATGAGCCTTGGCACTCGGCCTCTTTAAATATATGAAAACATCATTTTCATTTCTCAAAGAGTATATACACATATCTGTATATAGACATGTACATACAAACAAATACAAACACACACACATAAATTCATAGGTTTTCAGGAAGGACTAAAATCTCTCAGCCGGCCTACTTTCTCTTGCCTCCAACTCCCTCACCTCTGTGGATTTCTATTTTTACAAACCCAACAAATTAAGCAAAAGAAAATGGAAATTCTTTTTCTTTACATTTTCTGAGCTATTTTGTTTTTCATTATTTGTTCCTTTATGGCTCTAGTGTCCTGAGTTTCCCACATGGAACTATGAACAATCACCGCTAAGGATGAAAAACACCTAGAAAAATGTTTGCCTTCCACCTTTGCTGAGAAAAAATGGACACACCATTCACAGTCACAACACGTTGTGAAATCAGCTGCATTAACTCTCCACTCCGCTTAAATTCAGACACCCATCTGCCCTCAGCCTGGGCATTCTTCCTTGCTTTCTTTGGGATACTACGCTTTGTCTCTTTCCACTCCTATCTTCTCCTCACTAACGACCTGCTCTCTGCTCTTTCTAATGGCTTCCACCCATTCTCTAATATAAAATAACCTTACACTTTTGTATCCTAATGTTGAACTAAAGAAATTCTTCTGTCATCCTATGTTCAGGACCCACTGAGCAACTAAGCTTTTTCACATCTCTTGAAAGTGCATGCAGTGAGAAGAAGATGGAGTCAGTTGGGCTAGAGCCTAGAGGACACAGTCTAGTGGTTTTCAGTCCCATGTGACCTTCCCACCTGTCTCTCATCCTTATTGTTTTTTAAAGTTACCTCCCATCCTAAAGATGTCCATTGAATAGTTGGGGATCTTAACTTTTGAATGAAAAATGCCATAAACTGTCACCACGTTGTGACATTATTTAAAATAAGGTGCTGGCATGTGCAGCTCCCACGAGATAAAGTCAAACACCTCTGAGGCCCTGCACCTCAGACACCAGCTGTGGCAATGGCCACTGCTGCTTGGCAAGCTGGGAGAGGTCCGAGGACCAGTGTTCTGAGCACCCTCAGCAGTTGCACTCCTGGGCCTTCCTGGGCCTCCAGGGCCCCTGCGCCCAACATGTCCACCATCCCCCTTCCCTTCCCTGCAAATCCAGAAACAAAGAAAAGTAGTGGAAAAAAGGGCAGCGACGCTGCCACCTCACTGAGGAAGGAGTAATACAGTTATGGCCACCCAGGTAATGGGGCAGGCTTCTGAAGGAAAAGGGCTGTTCACTGGAAGCAGCAGCACTGGCATGGCGTTACCTAACGACCAATATAATGCACACAATCTCTCCAAAGCTAAGATGGCCGCACCTCAGCTTATCAGGCTGGTAAACGTGGCTTTAACCGGGGAAGTAAATGGCAGCTGCTGCAATTACCTCTGCCATAGCCCACGTGTGGATTTCTCCCGGGTCAGGAATCTCAGCCCACCGGTAATCAAGGTGGAATAAAGGCTGTGTTAACTGTATGAATTGGATCTCCCTTTTCCTTTCGTCTTGCCTCTCGTAATGGTTTTATCCTTGGGTCCAGAACTTTTCACTAAATACATTTTAACCATTTTTGTCAACAATAGCTATTGGACTCAATCTGAAAATCAGTCCACTGGCCTGTGCCATCGTCAAGGCCCTTGATACAACTTCTCAAGCCAAAAACACTCTGAACATTGAATTAAAACAAGTATGAGAAGCTATACTAAAAAATCAAGCAGCCATTATTGATTATTAAAACACAATCATAGATGTAAAAACTTTAAGATCTATATACTGCTTCAATGTATCTAACAGTTTCCAACTCATTAAAAACAAGTTAACATGTATAAAACACATAGTCCAAATAAACAACAAGATTTTTCAGAATATCCATTACTTCCTATCTAAAGAATTGTCATAATTACCCAACATTACCTTTCTGTACCTTTATAGTTATTCTTATGTTATATATTATAAGCATCTTAATAGGTTACAAAATACAATGTATACCATTCATATGTACCCACTGTTTCACAAATTTCTTTTTTCATTTTTTAATTTTATTTTAGATAGAGTTTCACTTTTTCACCATCTGTAAAGTGCCTGGCATCACAGCTCACAGCAACCTCAAACTTTTAGGCTTATATGATTCTCTTACCTCAGACTCCGAAGTAGCTGGGGGTATAGGTGCTGGCTACAATGCCCACCTTTTTTTCTTTTTTTAAGAGATGAGCGGTAGCTCTGGCTCTCACTGGTCTCAAACACATGAACTCAGGCAACCCACCAGCCTTGGCCTCCCAAAGTGCTAGGATTACAGGTCTGAGCCACCATGCTCAGCCATCTTTCACAAATTTCAAAAAAAAAAAATTAACCAGCCCAGCTTGCATGTCAATCTAACTAACCATAACAACTTTAAAATTATTTATAATTATTTTCATTTTAAATCAATTTCATAGATGTGAAAATAAAATAAATAAAAGTAGAGAATGTGGTAGACACACACACACCCACAACATTTCTTAGCTATTTTTGAACTGAGAATTCACTTTAAAATATAGGAAGAGGAAGTCAGTCAAACAGGCCAAACCAGATATAGGGAATAAAGATAATAATCTTGGGGGGGGGGAGAACGAGGAAGTAATGAGGCACTATAGAACAAGTTAATAGCATGTTTAGTAACTTTTTTTTAATTTTTTTATTATTAAATCATATCTGTGTACATTAACGCGATCATGGGGCACCATTCACTGGTTTTATAGACAGGTTGACACATTTTCATCGCACTGGTTAACATAGCCTTCCTGGCATTTTCTTTCTTTTTTTTTTTTTTTTTGTATAGACAGAGTTTCACTTTATTGCCCTCGGTAGAGTGCCATGGCATCACGCAGCTCACAGCAACCTCCAACTCCAGCAACCTCCAGAGAACTTGTAACTTCTCTGTTACAACTTTGGAGTAGAAACCCTCAAGCGATTCTCTTGCCTCAGCCTCCCGAGTAGCTGGAACTACAGGCGCCCGCCACAACGCCCAGCTATTTTTGTTGTTGTTGTTGCAGTTCGGCCGGGGCCGGGTTTGAACCCGCCACTCTCGGTATATGGGGCCGGCGCCCTACCGACTGAGCCACAGCCGCCGCCCGGCATTTTCTTAGTAATTATCTTTTTATTATTGATGATGATATTTGATTATTTTTTTGTTATATGTATTTAACTTGCCTACATGTTGTTAACATATAAGTATATTTCCAGTATAGTTGCGAAATTATTCTATATATAAATTGTTAAAATTTTTACCTATAAAAAACAGCATTTAAAAATTGCTCTCGGGTAGCGCCCGTGGCTCAAAGAAGTAGGGCGCCGGTCCTGTATGCTGGAGGTGGCGGGTTCAAACCCAGCCCCGGCCAAAAACTGCAAAAAAAAAAAAAAAAAATTACTCTCGGTGTTCTCTGGATTACTAGCCTGTCCCATAATAAAGCCTTTTTACGCATCAACTCCCTGTCCCTGTGTTTAACTACACCTACAGGTACCCAACCCACTGCCCGTTAGTCAACAGAGTGAGCCACCCCATCGGGACTTCAGTTTATTTAACAAAAGAATGGAGGGGCTGAGGGCCCCACAGACTACAGCCCTTCTCAGGAACAAACCCCACACACTCATTTGGGATTCTTCCCTGAGGACCCTTCCACTGTCACCAGGAGGGAGGGATGCCGGGTGCTGCAGGCACACAGCTGCTCAGAGACAGCTGTGGGGTGTGGTGCAAGTAACAGCTTCAGAAATGCTTGGAACAACAGGTTCCCAACTCCCTGCCCACCTCCACCTTTTGCCAAGTGGGGCCTGTGGGCCAAGAGGTGCCAGTGGGAAACTTTAGTCTGAAGACTCTAAAACTGAAGGGTAATGGCCCGGTTCCGCCACAGCCACTTCTGGCTCCAACCATACTCCTCCCCCTCTCAGGACACCCAGTCTCCTGTACTCACCATTTCCCAGGGCCGGGGATGTCCCGGTGTCCGCCTTACAGATCTCCCAGTACCTGAAGATCACAGCGTGACAGAGGTTCCTGCACAGACACTTGGGATCTCCAGGAAAGGGAACAGCTGAAGAGGAGGATCCAGCTCAGAGCCCAGTTCCAGAGACAAACCCTGCTCAGAATTGCAGGTGCCACCTTTTACTTTCTGTGCATCTGATTGGACAGTTCATATTGGAACATCGCTGATTGGATAGAGTCTAAAAGCCCACCTCTCTGACTTTGAGTGACAGGAATGCCGTCCAACAAGAGGCTGGAAGAGGCATGGAACTATGCTAATAGTTTCTTCCCCAGGGCACCTTTTTCTTTTTTTTTAATTTAAGGACCGGGATCAGGACTTTATTCATTTCTATACTCCAGGGCCACTGTGCTTGCCATACAGTAACTATTTAACAATTTTCGACCAAAGGAATGAAACTCTGTTTATTGAATCTTCAGTCTGTGTGAGGATTGGTTACCTGTTATTTAAATAGGAGTTAGACTCTGCTATGAAGGTGTTTTCAATACACATGGCCATACCTAGGTAAAAACAAACACACGAATAACTCAGTAATCTGGCGGAGCCTGTGGCTCAGTGGGTAGGGCGCGGGCCCCAAATAACGAGGGTGGTTCCAACGGCCCTTGCCAGCTAAGACCATGACAACTGCAACAAAAACTAGCTGGGCGCCTAATCCCAAGATTTGGAGATGCTGTGAGCTGTGATGATGCCACACCACATAAAAAATAAAGTGACCTCGTTTATATCTATATTCCTTAGCTTTTAAAAACTGCAATAGTCACATTTAATCACTTCTTCTTTAAGCACACCCCTCTTTTATTTGTTTTATTTATTTATTTATTATTTTATTATTGTTATTATTTTTTTTTTTTGCCGTTTTTGGCCAGGGCTGGGTTTGAACCCGCCACCTCCGGCACATGGGGCAGGCGCCCTACTCCTTTGAGCCTCAGGAGCCACCACACCCCTCTTTTAGAAATAAAACATGTTAGATACTGAGTAAAAGTTGCCTCTATCTACCCTATTTTTCCTTTTTTGTTTTTTTTCTTTTTTTTGTAGAGACAGAATCCCACTGTACCGCCCTCGGGTAGAGTGCCGTTGTTGTCACACGGCTCACAGCAACCTCTAACTCTTGGGCTTACGCCTCAGCCTCCCAAGTAGCTGGGACTACAGGCGCCCGCCACAATGCCCGCTATCCTATTTTTCCTTTTATCTTCCACTATACCTTTTTCAAACCACACCTTAATTTTACTTGCCCATTCTGTTTTTCCACAAATTCAGGCACAGACCCAGCACCCCTTTACAACAGTCTTTCAAACTCCTGCCACATTAACTTCTCAGTCAGATTGCTGGTTATTCTGACATCTAGATCATATAAAGGAACTTGAATTTATTTTTATTTCTGCTAATATGAATGCCTGGTGAAACCAATCAGGAAAATGGACGTGTCATGTAGTATCCACAGGCAAAGAAGAAAAAACATACTGCTTCACCAGATAAAAAGACAACTCAACATATAAAAACTTCTGTGAAAAATCAAGAACTATCTCTGTTCAGAGACACATGACAACCAGATGTGAAAGTGTCAGTGAAGAGGAAAAGATACAGCAAACTCCAGGCTGGAAGGTCACAAGTTCTAACCTGACTCTGTCGATAACTCTGCTCTTTTTATGTTGTGATGTAATAAAGTATACAAATGGTTCCCACCCCATTGGTCAAGATGCTATGGACTTGGTTGTCTGACACCCTCCGTTAACAAGTACTCCACCTGGGCAGCGCCTGTGGCTCAATCGGTAAGGCGCCAGCCCCATATACCGAAGGTGGCGAGTTCAAACCCGCCCCGGCTGAACTACAACCAAAAAATAGCTGGGCATTGTGGCGGGCGCCTGTAGTCCCAGCTACTCAGGAGGCTGAGGCAAGAGAATCGCTTAAGCCCAGGAGTTGGAGGTTGCTGTGAGCTGTGTGATGCCATGGCACTCTACCGAGGGCCATAAAGTGAGACTCTGTCTCTACAAAAAAAAACAAGTACTCAACTTTAGGGCGGCACCTGTGGCTCAGTCGGTAAGGTGCCGGCCCCATATGCCGAGGGTGGCGGGTTCAAACCCCGCCCCGGCCAAACTGCAATCAAAAAATAGCCGGGCGTTGTGGTGGGCGCCTGTAGTCCCAGCTACTCGGGAAGCTGAGGCAAGAGAATCGCTTAAGCCCAGGAGTTGGAGGTTGCTGTGAGCTGTGTGAGGTCACAGCACTCTACCGAGGGCCATAAAGTGAGACTCTGTCTCTACAAAAAAAAAAAAAAAAAAAAAACAAGTACTCCACTTTAAATGCCAGTCAAATGACAAACTTGGGCTATTTTTGTTCATAAGGTAGTACCTAATAAACATACAAAACGCACCATTATGAGAAATCCCCTTCTTATAATAATTCAAAGTTCTTTTGAATGATCAAAATCCTTTTCCCAACATTTGGAACTTACAAAATTGAAAGAGCAGTCATGAGGTGGCGCCTGTGGCTCAAGGAGTAGGGCGCCGGTCCCATATGCCGGAGGTAGCAGGTTCAAACCTAACCCCGGCCGAAAACCGCAAAAAAAAAAAAAAGAGCAGGGCGGCACCTGTGGCTCAGCAGGTAGGCGCCGGCCCCATATGCCGAGGGTGGTGGGTTCAAACTCAGCCCCCGCCAAACTGCAACAAAAAAATAGCTGGGCGTTGTGGTGGGCGCCTGTAGTCCCAGCTACTTGGGAGGCTGAGTCAAGAGAATCGCCTAAGCCCAAGGATTTGGAGGTTGCTGTGAGCTGTGTGATGCCACGGCACTCTACCGAGGGCGATAAAGTGAGACTGTCTCTACAAAAAAAAAAAAAAAAAAGAGCAGTCATGAATCTCTCCATAGTAATAGAACAAGAGCTCAAGATCACCACAAGATCTCAAGATCACCATGCAAGCATTGGGACCACTTCAATTAGAGCTTAATAGCCTAGCACCTATTGTAATTCAAAACCACTGCATCCTACATACTTTGACAACTCAACATACAAGAGCTTATACTGTTAATTGGAGAAAAATGTTGTGTTTATGTAAATTAGTTAGAGCAAATAAAGACTGATCTACATCTTTTTTTTTTTTTTTGTAGAGACAGAGTTTCACTTTATCGCCCTCGGTAGAGTGCCGTGGCGTCACACAGCTCACAGTAACCTTCAACTCCTGGGCTTAGGCAATTCTCCTGCCTGAGCCTCCCGAGTAGCTGGGACTACAGGGCCCGCCACAACGCCCGGCTATTTTTTTGTTGCAGTTTGGCCGGGGCCGGGTTTGAACCCGCCACCCTCGGTATATGGGGCCAGCGCCCTGCTCACTGAGCCACAGGCACCGCCCTGATCTACATCTTTTAAGGACAAGATAAATATTCTTCACCAAATTAATGAAACCATTCCATTGGACTGATTCATTCCCAGGAATGAGAGATTTGTTTAGTGGGCTGTGGGGAAATGTGCTCAGATCTATTCTTTTCTGTTTATTTATGCTCATCATAATTTACATTCTTGTATCTCTTTTCAAACATCTTATGACTAGTTACTCCGCCGCACTCTCTCTCCTCAGGTGCCAACTCAGCTCTTAACATGTGAAACTTCTAGGGAAATTCCAGTTGAGGGAAATGAAGGACCTAAGGAAATTTCACCCCAAAATATGACTCCTTGTATTGTCCCCAGGAGTTCAACAAAGACCACACTGCCAAAGTAGTTGAATTCATACCAGAGTGCTTTTATTGAAGAGCCAATTGGTAACTGCCTCAGTGTCACATGGTGTTTCTGAGAGCAGCCCCGAGTGTTTAAGGGGTTGGGTTTGTAAGGCTTGGTCTGCATCCTGGTTGGTACTCAGGCTGTCCAGGTGTATCTGGGTAGAATAGCAAGCAAGCATTTTACAGAAGCAGAATTTGGGGGTTAGTTATATGTCATACACCCCATAGACATATTAGTTTCATACATCTTTGCCTCAGTATTTGCTGCACCTGGTATTGTTTAAAGGTCATTCCAAGGACAGTTGGTTTGTCTCCCAGGGAGTTAGCCAAGTGAAAAACTGGGAGCGAACTAAAAGTAAGAAAACAATTAGTACTTTCTCATTTATCTTGGGGTTGAATTAGACTTATTTCATTTCTTTTTTGAAAAATTGCAGTCTGGAAATTTGCCAGGAGTTAACTGGTATTTTTCCATTATAGCCTAGGCCTGACACTTATCTGCTTTAGCCTAGGCCCACTTAGGCCTAACACTTGGTATAAAGAATATTTTCAAATAAAGCCCAGTCAAGGGGTGGTGCCTGTGGCTCAGTGGGTAGGGTGCCAGCCCCATATACAGAGAGTGGCGGGTTCAAACACAGCCCCTGCCAAATGGCAACAAAAAAATCGCTGGGCGTTATGGCTGGCACCTATCGTCCCAGCTCCTCAGGAGGCTAAGGCAAGAGAATCGCTTAAGCCCAAGAGTTGGAGGTTGCTGTGATATGTGATGCCCCGACACTCTACCAAGGATGATAAAGTGACTGTCTCTAATAAAAAAAAAAAAGAAAGAAAGAAAAAAGCAATAAAAGCCAGTCATGATCAGGAAGCATTGAATAGGCCTTTTTAATATGTACATAAAACCTGAGTAACCTGATTGAGAATCAAAAGGGACTGCTAACTTCCTTATTACATGCTATAGATCTGGCCCCAAGATCATTTCAAGCAGGATACCTGTCTCTGAGGTTAATCTACAGATAAATCTGTTTCCACCCATCTACACACAGTCTCCCCCAGCAACTACTTTTTGCACCTGCACTTTCCACATTCTTCTCCCCTCCCTTCCAAAAGGCATCTATAAAAGTCTCTGATCACCCAATCTATGGGTAATCATTCATGTGCTTCTACCATACACATGGTATTTAGAATTAAACCTTTTTCTTATTTATTGTTATTTTTTTTTAAATAGAGTCTCAAACTGTCTTCCTGGGTAGAATGTCATTGTGTCACAGCTCACAGTCACCTCCAACACTTGGCCTTCAGCGATTCTCCTCCCTAGCTTCTCAAGTAGCAGGGACTACAGGAGCGTCCCATAATGCCTAGCTATTTTTTTTTTTTTGCTATTGTTGTTTTAGCTGGCCCACACTGGGTTAGAAACTGCCATCCTGGCTTGGTGCCCGTAGCTCAGTGGTTGAGGCACCAGACACATACAACAAGACTGGCAGGTTCGAATCCGGCCTGGGCCTGCTCAATAACAATGATAACTGCAAGAACAACAATAAAAACAGCCAGGTATTGTGGCGGGTGCCTGTAGTCCCAGCTACTTGGAGGCTGAGGCAGAAGAATAGCTTGAGCCCAGGAATTTGAGGTTGCTGTGAGCTGTGATGCCACAGCTCTCTTACCAAGGGTGATATACTGAGACTCTGTCTCAAAAAAAAAAACCTGGGCGGCGCCTGTGGCCCAAGGAGTAGGGCGTTGGTCCCATATGCCAGAGGTGGCGGGTTCAAACCCAGCCCCGGCCAAAAACCACACACACAAAAAAGAACCTACCAGCCTTAGTGTTTGTGGCCAGTGCCCCACCTACTGAGCTACGGGCACCACCCGACCTTTTTTTTTTTTTTGTAGAGACAGAGTCTCACTGTACCGCCCTCGGGTAGAGTGCCCTGATGTCACACGGCTCACAGCAACCTCTAACTCTTGGGCTTACGCAATTCTCTTGCCTCAGCCTCCCAAGCAGCTGGGACTACAGGAGCCCACCACAACGCCCTGCTATTTTTTGGATGCAGTTTGGCCGGGGCTGGGTTTGAACCCACCACCCTCGGCATATGGGGCCAGCGCCTTACTCACTGAGCCACAGGTGCCGCCCTCCCGACCTTTCTCTTATTAATCTACCACAATTACAAAAACACACACAAAAAAAATTAAAAAAAAAAAACTACAATTGTGAGTTAATCTTTTAATGAAGCAACCAAGGGAAAAAGGCAGGTTTTGTCATGATCCCTACATCGCCAAGGGCATTTCTTACATTGTCACATTTTGTATGTCTATAAAGTACCACCTTAGGAACAAAGGAGGCCAACTTTGTAATTCGACTGGCATTTATAGTGGAGTACTTGGTAGCAGAGGGTGTCAAATGACTAAGTCTACAGCGTGCTGACCATTCAGGTGGGAACCATTTGTATATGTTACTATTACAGAAGATGAAAAACACCAGTGGTATTTATAGACAGAGTGAAGTTAAAACCTGAGTTTACATCGTGGAGTTTGCTGTGTCTTCTCCTTCTCACTGGCACTTTCACATACCCAGTTGTCATGTGCCCCTGAGAAATTTTTCGTTTTTTTGAGACAGTCTCACTTTGTCACCCTTAGTAGAGAGCTGTGGCATCACAGCTCACAGCAACCTCAACCTCCAGGGCTTAAGTGATTCTCTTGCCTCAGCCTCCCAAGTAGCTGGGACTATAGGCGCCCCGCACAATGCTCAGTTATTTCTTGTTGCAGTTGTTACTTCTGTTTTAGCCAGGGCCTGGTTTGAACCTGCCAACTTTGATATTTGGAGCCAGCTCCCTACCCACTGAGACACAGGCTCTGCCCTTTAGGTTTTTCAATGAAAATAGGGGTGTTCACCTGGTGTGGTGGCTCACAACTGTCATCCCAACACTTGGGAGGCTGAGGTGGATAGACTGGTTGAGCTCATAGGTTCAAGGTCAGCCTAAGCCAGAGCTAGACATCTCTAAAAAATATCCGGGTGTGTGGCCAGCACCAGTATTCCCAGGTACTTGGGAGGCTGAGGTAAGAAAATTGATTGAGCCCAATAGATTAATGTTGATGTGATCTGTGATCCCACAGCACTCTAATGAGGGTTACCAAGTTAGACTCTGTCCCCAACCAAAACAATTTATAAATGGCGGCTTTATATAAAGATTCACCGAGCCTTATAGGTCCACATCTCATGAAGTTTTAATCAAAGGGGCTATGTCTATTATTGCTTCATGCTTCAAAAGTATAGATTTTTTGTGGTGGTTGAGCTTCTGATTTTAAGTGGGCTTCAACTGGGGTGATCCTGAGGGATTTCCTAGCGGTATCCTCTTCCTGGATGTTGATTTCTTCTGACCATTTGTCCTCAGCCTCCAGATGCTTGAGTAGCTCCTACCAGACATGTTCATGCTGTAACTTCATTGGAAGGCTACTGTTTTCTGGACAGAGGTAATCTGAGTACATAATTTAGACAAGACTCTCCCCAGCAAGACAAGGAAATCAATCAAAGATATATCAATGAGGTATATCTTTTTCTCCAATCCATCATGTAAGAGGTTTAAGAAAGAATTTGTATTCTGGCTGAACTGTCACTCCTGCTACAGAACCAGGTCGTTTAGTCATAGGAGAGAGTTGCAGTATGAAGCACTAAATATGCAGCCCTAGCATTTGTTAGAAAGTCTTGACCCACAGCTTTGCACAGGTAGAGAAGAGAGGATAGACTACCCATCAGACAAGGCATCCCTACAGACATTGAGGCAAATAGTCGCTGTCCAGAAAGGCATCATTGTTGTGGACGAAGTAATACCTGTGGACAATGCTGGGCCCATCTCAGGTTCTCCAGGCCCAGCATTTCCCACCCAAAATCACAATGTCAGTTTCCAGGTGCAGGAGGCATCTGCTACCAACTATCTAACCACATTCTACCCTGAATACCTGAGTTTCATACCTATCTGTACTTGGGCACCTCTGTTTAGCCTTTGCCTCACCCAGTCCTCTTGCTCAGATGATGCCCCTGTCTGCTCTGATTCTTACCTGTGACCATAGTGAAAAGGCTGCCCATTGATTCAACCTGAGAGGAGTCTGGAGTGTCTTCCTGGATCTTTCTCAGGGAGTCTGTGAAGAGGTTTATCACAGACCATTTGCCTCCAGTTGAGGGGTGGCTAACGAGAGGTTTTATAAAGCCAAGACAAAAGCAAGGCTGTAGGGGGCGGCGCCTGTGGCTCAGTCGGTAGGGCGCCGGACCCATATACCCAGGGTGGCGGGTTCAAACCCAGCCCCGGCCAAACTGCAACCAAAAAATAGCCGGACGTTGTGGCAGGCGCCTGTAGTCCCAGCTACTCGGGAGGCTGAGGCAAGAGAATCGCTCAAGCCCAGGAGTTGGAGGTTGCTGTGAGCTGTGTGAGGCCACGGCACTCTACCGAGGGCCATAGGGTGAGACTCTTGTCTCTACAAAAAAAAAAAAACAAGGCTGTAGGTTTATAAAAGACCACAGTGATGCAGTAGGTAAAAAATCTAGTCCAAACACCTTGAAAATGTCACAACTCAAAAAGTGCAGCAATAAGGGCATGGAGTCCCCATTTTGTCCCACAACCAGAAAAGGTGCAGTGTGGCCAGAGTACACATTTGTGAAAGAAAAAATTGTTGTTGTTCAAGTGTGGCAGAAGTTACATGTACGTGTTCTATCATCTTAGCTTAGCAACAAAAATCCAAGAGGTGTGAAGAGTGAATTAAAGACACAGAGGAACGAGTGAAAATGTCAGACAGCTGAGAAAAAGAGAGTGGAATTTTAAAGGATAAAGTTGGCTCCTTTTGTTCTTCCTTTGGTTTCAAAGGAGTGACTGATAACCTTGAATAGAAAGAACAGCTTAATAATAATGTTGATCTCAACACCCATAACTAATCACATACAGCTGCAGGCAGGCAGAAAACATACAGAGAGGGAGATTTATTTTCACACCATAGTGGAAGATTGATGCTGAATAATTGATGCAATTTATTTGCCAGTTTCAAGAGGTTTTAAACAAGGTCTCATAACAAAAAGAACACTTGATGGTCTTATTATTATTATTTTTTGAGATAGAGCTGTCACCCTGGGTAGAGTGCTGTGGCATCACAGCTCACAGCAACCTCCAATTCCTGGACTCAAGCGATTTTCCTACCTCCACCTCCCAAGTAGCTGGGACAACAGGTACCCGCCACAATGCCTGGCTAATTTTTTGGTTGCAGCCATTATTGTTGTTTGGGCTAGATTGGAACCCTCCAGCTCAGGTGTATTGTGGCTGGCACCTTAGCTACTTGAGCCACAGGTGCCAAGCCTGTGGTCTTATTTTTTTATTTTTATTCCTTTGAGACAGAATCTCAAGCTGTCACCCTGGGTACAGTGCTGTGGCATAATAGTTCACAGCACCTCCAACCCCTAGGCTCAAGAGATCCTCTTGCCTCAGCATTTCTATTTTTGTTAGAGACGGGTATCGGTTGTGTTCAGGCATGTCTCAATCTCCTAAGTTCAAGCAATGCAGCCAACTTTGCCTCCCAGAGGGGCAGAACTACAGGCCTGAGCCAAGGCCCCCAGCCCACTTTGTTGTTTTAATTAGAGATTTCCTTTCAATTAGACCAACTTGTTAACATACAAAATGTTAATAAATCCACCTTTGCAAATATCATGCCTTACAGACTATTTTTGACATACTGAAGCCCTGTGTTTATCCCAAATTTTTCTTATCAAACCATGATTTATTTTAGGAAAAACATTGCTATATGAGTTTTATGCCCTCGCCAAATTTATTCCCTTACCCTTTAAAGTTCCTTATGACCCATTGTTTTTCATAGTTGTGACTTTCTTCACATTTCACACCTACATTTTGGATACTTCTTGCTTCTTTTTTCTACTTTGAAATAAAATTGCATCCTAATTGTCTTTTCTTTATAAAGACATGAGAAAGGAGGCCTGTGGATTTAAAGGATTTAGGTCTCTAGCCTGAAGAGGAGACTTCGTCCAAACAAAGGGTTAAGGCAGTTGAAAAGCATCAAAAGGGTTAAACAAAGACATCATCAACCAATGAGCAGTGGGACTTTAGGGATCACAGGGGTTTGCATTTCACCTTCCATTTTGAAGAGAGATATAGAAGAGGGAAACAGAGGCCCTGAATGTCCAGGGAGAGCAGAGTAGAGGCTCTAATGTTATGCACACCAATTTGTTTACTATGATGGAGAGAGAAAGCTTGCCAACACTCAGCCTTCCCAGCTGAGCCTGTTCTGAAGTTGCAGTTTGTTCATCAGACTGAGAGATTCAGTTACTCAGGAGACTGAGGCAGGATAGTCATTTAGGCCCAGAGGTTGGGAGGTTGCTGTGAACAGTGATGACAGAACTCTACCCAGGGTGACAGCTTGAGGCCATCTCAAAAAAAAAAAAAAAAGAAAAGAAAGAAAGGTATGATTGCTGGTTAAAAGATTTGCCACATTGTTGACATTTGAAGGGTTTCTCTCCAGAGTGAATTCTTTGATGCACTGAAAGGTTTGAGTATGAGTTGAAGGCTTTACCACATTATTGACATTTGTAGGTTTTCTCTCTAGAGTGAATTCTTTGATGTACAGAAAGGTGTGAGTTCAGCTTAAAGGCTTTGCCGCATTCTTGACACTTGTATGGTTTCTCTCCAGAGTGAATTCTTTGATGTCTAGTAAGGCATGAACTAACATTAAAGGTTTTGCCACACTCTTGACATTTGTAGGGTTTCTCCCCAGAGTGAATTCTTTGATGTACAGAAAGGTCTGAGCACCGGGTAAAGGGTTTGCCACATTCTTGACATTTGTAGGGTTTCTCTCCAGAGTGAATTCTTCGATGTATAGAAAGGTGTGAGTGCTGATTAAAGGTTTTGTCACATTCTTGACATTTGTAGGGCTTCTCCCCTGAATGAATTCTTTGATGTACAGAAAGGTGTGACTTCAGCTTAAAGGCTTTGCCACATTCTTGACATTTGTAGGGTTTTTCCCCAGAGTGAACTCTTTGATGTATAGAAAGGTCTGAGCCCCAGTTAAAGGCTTTGCCACATTCTTGACATTGATAGGGTTTCTCTCCAGAATGAATTCTTTGATGTGCAGAAAGGTGTGAATGCTGGTTAAAAGCTTTGCCACATTCTTGACATTTATACGGTTTCTCTTCAGAGTGAATTCTTTGATGTCTAGAAAGGTGTGAGTTCAACCTAAAGGCTTTGCCACATTCTTGACATTTGTATGGTTTCTCTCCAGAGTGAATTCTTTGATGTCTAGTAAGGCATGAACTAACATTAAAGGTTTTGCCACACTCTTGACATTTGTAAGGTTTCTCCCCAGAGTGAATTCTTTGATGTACAGAAAGGTCTGAGCACCAGGTAAAGGGTTTGCCACATTCTTGACATTTGTAGGGTTTCTCTCCAGAGTGAATTCTTTGATGTATAGAAAGGTGTGAGTGCTGATTAAAGGCTTTGTCACATTCTTGACATTTGTAGGGCTTCTCTCCTGAATGAATTCTTTGATGTACAGAAAGGTGTGACTTCAGCTTAAAGGCTTTGCCACATTCTTGACATTTGTAGGGTTTTTCCCCAGAGTGAACTCTTTGATGTATAGAAAGGTCTGAGCCCCAGTTAAAGGCTTTGCCACATTCTTGACATTGATAGGGTTTCTCTCCAGAATGAATTCTTTGATGTGCAGAAAGGTGTGAATGCTGGTTAAAAGCTTTGCCACATTCTTGACATTTATACGGTTTCTCTTCAGAGTGAATTCTTTGATGTCTAGAAAGGTGTGAGTTCAACCTAAAGGCTTTGCCACATTCTTGACATTTGTAGGGTTTCTCCCCAGAGTGAACTCTTTGATGTACAGAAAGTTCTGAGCACCAGTTAAAGGCTTTGCCACATTCTTGACATTTGTAGGGTTTCTCTCCTGAGTGAATTCTTTGATGTGCAGAAAGGTGTGAATGCTGATTAAAGGCTTTGCCACATTCTTGACACTTGTAGGGTTTCTCTCTAGAATGAATTCTTTGATGTCTACAAAGGTTTGTGTGCTGGTTAAAGGCTTTGCCACATTCTGAACATTTGTAGGGCTTCTCTCCTGAGTGAATTCTTTGATGTCTAGAAAGGTGTGAGTTCAGCTTAAACTCTTTGCCACATTCTTGACATTTGTAGGGTTTTACTCCAGAGTGAATTCTTTGATGTGTAGAAAGATGTGAGTGCTGGTTAAAGAATTTTTCACATTCTTGACATTTGTAGGGTTTCTCTCCAGAATGAATTCTTTGATGTTCAGAAAGGTGTGAGTGCCAGTTAAAGGCTTTGCCACCTTCTTCATATTTGTAGAGTTTCTCTCCAGAGTGAATACTTTTAGTAAAGGATGAACTAATATTAAAGGCGCTGCCACATTCTTGACATTTGTAGGGTTTCTCTCCTGAGTGAATTCTATGATGTACAGAGGGGCTTAAGTACTGTTTGAAGGCTTTGCCACACTCTTGATATTTGTAAGGTTTTTCTCCTGAATGAAATCTTTGAGGTCTAGAGAGGAGTGAGTGCCTGATAAAGGCTTTGCCACATTCTTCACATTTGTAGGGTTTCCCTCCAGAATGAAGTACTTTATGAACGGAAAGGCTTGAGTAATGTTTAAAGGCTTTGCCACAGTCTTGACATTTGTAGCATTTCTCTCCAGAATGAATTCTTTTATGGCCATAAATGTGTGAATACTGCTTGGTAAGTTTGTCACATTCCTTATATTTGTAGGTTTTTTCTCCAGTATTCAAAATCTTATGGTTATAACACTTTGATCTGTGGCTAAGACTTTTGCCATCATTTTCATACTTGTTGAGTTTCTCTCCAGTATGGAGTCTTGAGCAAGATTGGAAGACTTGGCTACCTTCTTTGCATTTGTATTGTTTTTCTCCAGTATTTGTTACCTTATGTTCTGTGAAGTGTGAGCAGAGCTTAGAGGCTTTCCCATACTTTTTACATTTCAAAGTTTTCTCTAAGGTATGTATCATCTTATGTCTATTTAGATTTGACAACTGTCTGAAGACATTCAAACATTTACTACATTGGAAGACTTTGCCATGGGTAGCTGTTAAACATTGGTCATGTCCACTGTAACATACTTTCTGCTTCTTACACTCATACACACCTTCCCAGTCTTTTGTTAAGTTTAAATTCTCAGGGCCACAGCTTTGATATCTGCTGAGGATCATCTCTGGAAATAAAATATTTGTGTCCAGCTCTTGCGTAGAATGATTATATAGAGCTGAAAGAAATTTAAGCAATAATAATTTTAGCCACTAGCTTTTTATCAGAATCCAGTAAATATTCATTACAAATTGTATCTGCAAAATCATGTCAAGAACATTAGGAAGATGCCATAATGCAGTAGAGAGGCACCAATTATCTTAAATAAATGTTGCATGTATACACTGCATTTTTGAGGAACTCTGAAAACCAGGTAGAATATGCAGCACAACAGGTAAGCAAAAGTTGTAGAGATAATGTAGAGGCAGGGCATTCGATCATGTATTTAATTTTAGAACTCAGGGACACAGAGGGGAATGGATCACTTGAGCACAGGTGTTTGAGATCAACCTGAGCAAAAGTGAGACCCCATCTGAATCGGCGCCTGTAGCTTAAGCGACTAAAGTGCCAGCCACATACACTGGAGATGTAAGGTTCAAATACAGCCTCACTGCCAAACAACGACAATCAACAACTAGCTGGGTGTTGGGGTGGGTGAATGTAATTCCAGCTACTCCTGGTTGTGGCTAGAGAATTGCTTAAGCCTAAAAGTTGGAGATTGCTGTAACCTGTGAGGCCATGGCACTCTACCCAGGGTGACAGCTTGAGACTCAGTCTCATTAAAAAAAAAGAGAGAGAGACCCCCCCCAACTCTACCACAAATAGAAAAATTAGTTCAGCATGGTGACACAGGTCTCTAGTTATAACAACTCATGAGGCTGAGGCAAGAAGATTTCTTGTGCTCACAAGATTGAGGCTTCTGTAAGCTATGACAATACAGCACTCTTCCCAGGGTGACAATTACATAGGCTGAAATAAATGAATAAATAATTAGATACATACATACATACAGTGTGTATGTGCATAAACACAAATATATTTCTAAAATTCAAGAAAAAATTGTCAAAAATAATAATAATGAAAAAGCCAAGGAGAACAATAAGAAAAGTTTCTCATATTTACCCCACTACAGAATTTATGTCATCCTAATAGAGAATGGTGAAAATGGAAGTAATCTTCTAAATCCGAGCTTTGTCCTCAAAAGGAAAAAAGTAACACATGTTTTAATTCTTCTTGCTTTTGAAGGTGTTTCCAAAGAAAGGTTGGTGAGAGTGCTGAAAGGAATGATGCTATGGTTTGTAAGATAGACTGGGGATGCTGAATTTAAAGGTAAAATATTATTATAGCAGCAGAGAGACTCCAATATAACAGAGATTCAAGTCTAGCAAGTGATGAGAAACTCTTAAGAGTACATGTGGAAAAAAGCTTCCACTAGAAAGGGACCACACATTTCCACAGGCAAAACACTGAATGTACAGTTCGCCCTTTCTTAGTACAATGTGTGTCAGAGTCTTGCAGGATACAGCCATATCACAAAGTTTGTGAAAGTTGGCTTTTCTTTTCTTTTTTTTTTTTTTTTTTTGTAGAGACAGAGTCTTACTTTATGGCCCTCGGTAGAGTGCCGTGGCCTCACACAGCTCATAGCAACCTCCAACTCCTGGGCTTAAGCGATTCTCTTGCCTCAGCCTCCCGAGTAGCTGGGACTACAGGCGTCACAACGCCCAGCTATTTTTTGGTTACAGTTCAGCCGGGGCCAGGTTTGAACCCGCCACCCTCGGTATATGGGGCCGGCGCCTTACCGACTAAGCCACAGGCGCCGCCCAAAGGTGGCTTTTCTAATCCTCATAAATCACTGAAAGCTTATAACATACACAAAATGTAAATACACAGGCGTAGCCTTGGGCGCCTGTAGTCTCAGCTACTCGGGAGGATGAGGCAAGAGAATCGCTTAAGCCCAATGGTATGATGTTGCTGTGAGCTGTGATGCCATGGCAGTGTATCAAGAGACAGCTTGAGACTCTGTCTCAAAAAAAAAAAAGAATAGAAAGAAAAATTTTTATTCAGACACAGTCACATTCAGTTTTTCAGTCAACAGTGTCATAAAATCAGCCTAACTGATACCAATCTCAAACTCCTGGGTTCAAGCAATTCTCCAGCCTCATCCCCACCATCTGGCCCCAGTAGGTGGGACAACACGGAACCACTACAATGACTGGATATTTTTTCCCTTTTTAGTAGAGATGCGGTGTCAATCGTGTTCAGGTTGGTCTCACACTCTTGAGCTCAAGCAATAGTCCCACCTTGGGTCCCAGAGAGCTAGGATTAGAGGTGTGAGCCACCACACCCAGCCTAAAGAATATTTAAAAAAATTTCACAGGTATACTAAAAAATACACACATATTTCATGTCCTTAAAAGCAATGGAAGAACACTCACATCCTGCACTCACATGTAAGTGACAGGAAGTTTTTTCATTCTCAGTGTAACCTATAAGGAATATCAGTGAAAAGTAAGGTCCTTCTGGAAATTAAAACCAAGAACAGGCATAGTGGCTCACAACAATATGCCTAGCACTCTGGGAAAGCAAGGAGGAAGGACTGCTTCAGCTTGCAAGTTCGAGACTAGCCTGAGTAAGTATGAGAACTCACCTGTACTAAAAAAAATAAAAATAACATTAGCCAGGCAATGTAGAAAATCTGTAGTCCCGACTATTTAAGGGCTGAGATAGAAAAATCGCTTGATACCTGTAGTTTAAGGTTGCTCTGAGCTAGGCTGATGTCATGGCACTCTAGTGTGAGGCAAGAGTGAGACTCTTTACCAATAAGAAAATAAAAATTAAACAATAATAGAAACAAAAAGAAAGATGCCTTCATGTAAGAACAAGCGAAAGAAACCCAGGCTTCTCAGAAATCATTTCCAATTAAGCTGAGCTTCCCTAATCACACTATCTTGTGTGATTTCCTCCCAGAACTTGGACCTATTACCTGGTGTTACCTGCATCACTCACTCTAACCTACCTGGGTGCTTGACTAGTGTCGGCTGAGTCTTCACCTTCCAGGGTCCTTTGCTTTGCTCCAGACAGGTGATGAGGTCTGGCTTAGAGACAGCAAGACCTGTTTTATTAGAAAAAAAAATTGGGATTCTTCATTTGTCAATCTAATGCCTTGGTGAAGAGAGAAAAGGACATTTTAGAATATTCTGAAATAATAATCCCAAACAGATTTCCTTGCAGAAACTTCAGAGTCTTTAAAAAGTATTTAAAGTTGGAACATTCCTAACTCCTCCAACTACCAAAACTAGTGAAATCAAATTTGGTGCTAGATATCAGACTTAAAGGTATGTGTAACAATCTAGGCCATGAAATTTCCATTAATTTCGTAAAGGATACAAATCAGCTCAAAAAAGGTAAGATTAATGCCAAAATAAAATAATTTTTCTTTTCTATACCAAGATATCCTAAAGTTTTCCATAGAAACAAGAACATGATACTCAGTCAATGAATAAACTGAATAAAAACCTTCTACAAAGGGAGAATATGAATTGTTTAGTGTAGCCCTGGAACTGCGTATATAACTTGTCCTCACCCAGGAAGACCAGGTTTCTGTAGGTCTCTATCATGACTTCCCGATACAAATGCTGCTGAGCAGGGTCCAGGCAGGCCCACTCATCCACAGAGAATTCAATAGACACGTCCTTAAATGTCAACACTCCCTGAAAAACAAACATATTTACCAAAAAAACACAAGCATATAGAATTTCACTTTTTTTTTTTTTTTTTAGATAGAGTCTCAAGCTGTCACCCTGGTAAAATGCTGTGCCATCACAGCTCACAGCAGCCTTAAACTCTTTGGCTTAAGTTATTCTTGCCTCAGTCTGCTAGCTGGGACTACAGGTGCCTTCCACAATGCCAAGCTATTATTTTGTTGCCACTGTCATTGTTGTTTAGCTGGCCCGGGCTGGGTTCGAACCCACTAGCCTGGGTGTATGTGGCTAGTGCCTTAACCAATGTGCTAAAGACACCAAGCCATGAATTTCACTTTAGGTTAAGTGAGTGAAGAGAACTCTTTCTGACTTATAAGAGTAAATGCAGTTACCTAATAAGTATAGAAGGGATATATTCCTTCATGTGTTGTCTAACACTGAACAAAGGGGATGGAATGGCATCGACAAAACCAGTATACACATCAGACACTTTTGGTCAAATATAGTAGAAATAAAAGGCCACCAATACAAACATGTAGAATTTTATGCCTTATTTACATCATACGTTATAATGTGTGTATATTTTTTATATGACAATGTCATGGTGAGATAAATGGTAACTCTAAAGTTTTAATGTGCAGAAGAATTGGAAATCTTGAAAAAATGCAGATTGATATTCAGATGATGTGGGGTGAAGTTTTTATTTCTAAATGTCCAACAAGCTCAACAGGAATGACGATGCTTCAGTCCAATGATAATGTTTTGTCAAACAGGCAGTGAGCTCGGCGCCTGTAGTTCAAGCAGCTAAGGCGCCAGCCACTTACATGACAGCTGGTGGGTTCAAGTCCAGCCCAGGCCCGCCAAACAATAATGACAACTAAAACCAAACAAAAAAATGGCCAGACACTGTGGCGGGCGCCTGTAGTCCCAGCTACTTGGGTGGCGGAGGCAAGAGAATCGTTTGAGCCCAGGAGTTGCAGGTTCCTGTGATGCCAGGGCACTCTACCCAGGGTGACAGCTTGAGACTCTGTCTAAAAAGAAAAAAAAAAAGAACATGCAGTGAACTGCAGACACTGGATTTACCCCGGTTGATTCCTGAACCAGTAAACAAAGATGACAACCCTTACTTTCCAAACAAAGGTACATGAAAGAGAATCTAAGAAGAACGTGTGCTTCCTCAATAAATGTTTTGATTTGTTCACATTAGTTGATAATCTCCCCAAATTTTTTTGTGGTTTGTTTGTTTGTTTTCTGCAGTTTTGGGCCAGGGCTGGGTTTGAACCCACCACCTCCGGCATATGGGGCCAGGGACCTACTCCGTTGAGCCACAGGCACCGCCCGCTCCCCAAGTTCTTATTAACAGTACAGAAGATATGCTGAACCTTACAATGTAATATGTGTCAATGAACACTGTAACTGGCTTGGCGCCTGTGGCCCAGCGCCTAGGGTGCCAGTCACATACACGGGAGCTGGCGGGTTCGAATCCCCTTGGTCCCTGTCAAAGAATAATGACGACTACAAACAAAAAACAGCTGGGTGTTGTGGCGGGCACCTGTAGTCCCAGTTATTTTGGAGGCTGAGGGAAGAGAATCACTTGAGCCCCGGAGTTTGAGGTTTCTGTGAGCTGTGATGCCATGAAACTCTACCCAGTGAGAAAGCTTGAGACTGTTTAAAAACAAAACAAACAAACAAACAAAAGAAAGAACACACACAAAAAAACAAGAACACTATTACTGAGTGAATAAAATTAATATCAACTGTTAGTGGATAAATTAGTATCAAGTGTTGATTCACAAGTACAAACCCAACATCTGTGCTGAGATAGTACTGGCCAGAAAAGTCAATCATAATCTGATAAAAGCTAGTTGAGAAAAACCCAGTTTGGGCAAAGTTCCAGTTTCAGAAATCTGGCATGTCTTCTAATCTCTAATGATGTCTTTAAATAGCCTTCTTAACCATCTAATTATTCTGTTTTTGAGAACTCTGAAACTCCTATCCTGATTTCTGTAAAAGTGGGTTTTGGAGATTAAGAGGCCTAACCAATGGTTCTCAACCTTCCTAATGCCACAACCCTTTAATACAGTTCCTGTGAGTCACAACCCACAGGTTGAGAACCACTGCATTAGACCAAAAAAAAAAAAAAAAATGGCATTGTGTAAGAAAGGGATCTTGGATGGAAAATGTTCTCCTGAAACAGAATGGTTATTTAAGAAAGTGATAGGCAGGGCAACCCAGGAGATTTATAGTGTATGTAGATTGTCTGTGCAGGTTAAATGAACCTCATAAAAGGAATTTTGTGAAGGAATTTACATGTGATCCAGTTCACGATGTATTGCCTTTATAATCTTTTGGCGTGTAATCTTGCTTGAACAAATATTTGAAGACTTTGACAAACCTTCCAAAATTAAAACTCTAAATTTGGTCTTTTTAATATATCAAGACCACTGAAAAGCTGAGAAAGACATAGTAGGCTTAATTGGTTTGTTAAAAATGTATAGGAAACATTGTCAAATATGAAATGGTGGTTAATTTTGTGTGACTTAGGTTTATATATATTTTCCAATATTATAAAATATTGGTCTGCCTTAGTATATGCTGTCAGTAATAATTTTAATTCAACTCAGAAAGTATTTTTTTATAACTACATGAATCCAAACTTTGCACTTCAAAAGAAATATTAGGAGAGGCTGATGAATTATCTCAAATTCAAATTTCTTTTTTTTTTTTTTTTGGTTTTTGGCCGGGGCTAGGTTTGAACCCGCCACCTCTGGCATATGGGACCGGCGCCCTACTCCTTGAGCCACAGGCGCCGCCATCAAATTCAAATTTCTGATGTCTTTGGAAATTAAATGGCTTTGGGCTAAAAGCAAACTAACTGCTATAACTTTAATTAGAATGCTAACATGTCCATGAGTATTGCTAACCTAACTTTAAACACAACAGAAATCAGTTACATAGAATAGGGCTGATAATTGTTAAGGTTTTGTGTTACAAATATTGCCGATCCTGTCTGTATTCTGTTTTCCAGAAGTCACAAAAGCCATTTTCTGTATCGTCAGCTATTTGTAGCTTTCAACAATGTATGCACTTATACCCAGAATTTAAAACATTTATTTTCTCTCTCCTGATTTCTCTGGAATTTCAAAGCCATTTGTAAGTATTCTTAATTTCTGACAATACAGTTATTTGCATAAGTTCAATAAGTAATTCTTGGGCAAAGAGTATAGAATTATATATAGTAGTTATATTTGCTCTGAAACTTTAAGGCTCAACAAAGGTTGCCTGTTGGCTACACTAGAAAATCTGTGCAGTATTAAACATTGTCTGCTGTATCTGTACAGGTACCTCAGGAAAATTAGAACCTGAATGAGAATTTCCCATTATATAGTGAGTGTAACAACCTCATAGGTGGCTTCACAGCCAACTGATGTCCTGAAACATTCACTCGAAGTTTCCAGGACTTTGGATTAGTCTTTATAGACTCTTAAAATCAGGTATTATCTTAAGAACTGCACTAAGTCTGTAAGTAGTAATACTAATGTCCTCATGATGTAAACCTTACCCTTAAAATCCAGAACTTGCACATGTTTGTACATAAGTGCTAAATGGTTTCATTCTTTTACTCTGAACCCAACCTTGATTTGGTCCCTGTCAGTGTAAGGGAGCCAGAAGGCCACAGACATATGTAATGTGGCTGAGTCATGTCGATGCCAGATGAAAGCCCTGAGAATTTCTGTGATAGACTATGTGAAACATACAGACTGCCAAACCATTGTATGAAGTTACTAAGGGGAGAGAGACTGAATTGAGCAGACAGAATCCCTAGGAGAAGTAACCAAGAAAGATCTCCACTTGGGTAGTTAACCATGTCTTTAGTGTCAGTACATCCTTTCTTTGGGGGATTAAGGGGATCAAGTCTAGGTCAAAGATCAGAACCTGGTCCCTCTCAAACCAAGGTAGAAGGGACTTTACACCATCATCCTGACCACATGCATGGCAGTAAAGGTGGAAAGAATCCTTGGCTGGATTCATCATCTCTTGGCTGAAGAGAGCTTCACTGCCCTGTGGGACGCAAAGGTAACTTTTAAGATGGTCAACATGGGGCGGCGCCTGTGGCTCAGTCGGTAAGGCGCCGGCCCCATATACCGAGGGTGGCGGGTTCAAACCCAGCCCCGGCCAAACTGCAAAAAAAATAGCCGGGCGTTGTGGCGGGCGCCTGTAGTCCCAGCTACTCGGGAGGCTGAGGCAGGAGAATTGCCTAAGCCCAGGAGTTGGAGGTTGCTGTGAGCTGTGTGACGCCACGGCACTCTACCGAGGGCGATAAAGTAAAACTCTGTCTCTACAAAAAAAAAAAAAAAAAAAAAGATGGTCAACATGCCCTGGTCCAGCCACATACTGGGAGCTGGCTAGTTGACACACAGATGAAGCCTGAGGAAGCTCCTCGCAGGATTTGTCTTAATTGAACTTTGGGAAGAGGAGGAATGTAATCTTTGTAAACACACCACTGAGACAGGACAAAGGGTAACTCATTTATAGCTTCTATAAATGCAAAGTCACCCAGGAGGGAGCTTGTACTTATAATCAGATACACTACTCTAAGTGTAACACAGGGAAAAGTCAAAACTCATACATATATTGACCTATCACCATGGTACAATTAAGGCCTGGGTAGAGAACCCGAGAGGAAGTCACAGACCCTGAAATCTGAATGCTGGTCCAGACCAGAGAAGTAGGAAAGCCCAGCCTGATGACTCTAAAGCTTACTGCCTGTAGCCATGCGAGGGTGGTACAGCAGAAGTAACTGGGACAAAACTATAGGATAGATCAGAGATGCTTCCATGCCTTGGATTTTGTAGAAAAGTTATGCAAAATTGAATATGAAAAGTTATTAATATCGGCTCCCACAGAAGCAAGGTTATTGAGATCCCAAATTAACATATATATGGCATCTCAAAAATTGAGGAATGAGAGAGGATATTTGGGAAGAATGATGTCTTGGAGAACAGGTCTCTTATGAAAGAGACCACAAGGATACATCTGCAGAGTCCTCTCCATGGTGACTCAGCTCTTGGAAATTTGTAGTCTTAAATTTCTGAAACTTGGAAATTTCCACTTCTATGGGAACTGGAACAGCATTTTCTGCTTGATTCAAACTGACCAATAAGAAAGGTACCTGTGGGCTGGAACTTTCTGACTGGAGATGAAAATAGGAAGACCAAGCCAGTTGGAGAACATGACCATTTTGAATTCTTCTATACCTTAAGCCACATCAGCTGAAGTAAAGCCCTTCCTCTTATAAACATGTTGTTTGTGTGCTCTTTCTCTCCATTGGGCCTCGTCTTCCCGAAATAATGTCTTAAAATAATACCTTATTGTTGGTCCTGAATCTCTCACTAAACACTAATGTGTCCCAGAAATGAAGACTGAGGCTGGTATTTTCTTTTTTTTTCTTTCTTTTTTTTTTTGTTAGAGGCTGGTATTAAAAACAATTAAAGTCCCAATGGATTAGCTGTGTACAGGAAGGGTATACTAAGAGACTACTCTCAAGCTGAAAGGCATTCATTTACTCCCCTGAGAGGCTCCATCCCCATATTTCAGTCTATCCACTGGACAGGTATGTCCTAGGAATTGATATTTGTGTAACACTCCAGTAAACATGGATGCTACAGGCATCATGGGTCATCCTCAGACAAGTGTGAAGCCCTGAAATGATAAAGGACAGAAGGTTGACTCAGACCACATCATCCTGTACAGTTACCAATGGGGAGTCTCAATGCAAAGACATTCTGGCAAGGAGTGTGTGCCTCAGCAAGATGTAAGGATAAAGGCACAAAGATTTTGATCAGTGTCACAGGATTATTGTCTGCTTTCTTCTTATGAGTCATGTTCAGAAACTTATAAAAACCAACAATTTAGAAAACAATCACCCACCCACATATAAAGAAATGACAAATGACAAAAGTAATGCATCTGAATGAACTGAGAAATAAAGAAAAAAAAATTGACAATTGAATGGTTATGGAGCCAAAATTCCAAGGCATGAGATGAAAGGAAAACAGAGGCCTGGTTTATGAAATTAAAATGGCTTAATTCCACCTGGGTGCAGGGGGTAAGATTTCCAACCTGTAAGGAATAAATCTAAGCTTGGTAATAGCGAACGGGGGAGTGGGTGGAGGGTGTTTAAAGGTCACGAAGGTGGGGATGGGGACATTCCCTTTCCTGAGTTGGGCATCTGCAGTAAGGTTGGGGGTTGGACCATTTACATTTCCCAGGTGTGACATCAGTGAAGTAGGATAGGGGGTTGACCCATTCACCTTTCTTAGGTGGGTCATCTGGTAGGAGAGGGTAAGGGGTTGATTCTCTTAGGCAGGACCACCCTATTTGTGTGGGGTTTGACTACCAATACTGTAAATTAGATGGAAAATTAACATTTGAAAAAATGAAAAAGAAATTGAAAATTTAAGATTTGAAAACAAGACCTAGACGAGTTAGGCTGAGGAAAAAATGAGGTACATTTACACTCAGCTTGCTATACTTTTGGAAAATGCAGGGTGAAACCAGTCATCCTGTAGAGTGTTAAAATATACAGGAGGGCAGCTGGGCACCTGTGGCTCAAGTGGCTAAGGTGTCTGCCACATACACCTGAGCTGGCAGGTTCAAATCCAGCCGGGGCCTGCCAAAACAACAATGATGGCTGAAACCAAAAAATAGCCAGGAGTTGCAGCATATGGAATTAGGCTGAAAGGGATCCAGAGCCTTGCTTTCCTAGGTTACAAAATCAAAATCAAATTTATTCTTATAACTTGCAAGAATTTATACAGGAGTCCACCACTCAGGGCTAGACAAGGGAGCCCCATTCTCTAGGCCCAGGTGAGGTCAGAAGAGATGAGACCCCCATTTCCAAGCACAAGCAGAGTGACTTTTTTGGTACACACCCTCTGGGCTCTGATAAGATCAAGAACAAAGGAGCCTGAGATGGTTTTTTGTATGGTCCACCTTGAGTAGAAGCACACTGTCCTAATTCCTTCTCAGAGACAAAGATTGTAAAGGACCTGATAACCTCACCCTAGAGGAGGAGGAACTACATTCATTCATTTGTTAACACACTCACTAACTTTGAAAAGATGTTTTTTCCATCTACCAACTGCCTGGCCACATGTAATTCTCAAGACCTAAGACCCCTAGATAAAGAGCCCATGTAGAGACTCTCCAGCTAGTTCAGTTCTTTCTCCTTCCAGAAGTTCGTGCTTTTTACTTCTTCTGTATTCCTTTCTAACTTCTAATAAAAATCCTATCTTACCACTGATCTGTGGTCCCTGGGTTCATTCTTTGAATTCCTGAGAAGAACGACCTACTGAAGAGCAAAAAGCAAAATTCCAATATCAGAATGGTTGGTCTTTAGAGTGAATCATACAAAAATTAGAGAGGAGGTGGGAGGGAGATTGGTTTGCTCTTACCTAAGAGGCATAATGTAAAAGTATATGGCATACCTCCCAAAACAGACTTGAACACACAAATACAAACCATGTAACTTCAACATTTATTTCTACCTTCATGTTAATCTGAAATTTACAAGGAAAGAGGAGATGCAAAAATAGAACAACTGAGAAGTATTTTCATTGTTTAAATATCTATTTTGGAGTCAGTGTCTCACTCTATTGCCCCAGACCAGATTGCAGGAATGTCATAATTCACAGCAAGGTCAAACTCCTGGGCTCAACCAATCCTCATGGCTCAGCCTCCCAAGTAGCTGGGACTACAGCCACCACCAAAAACACTGGCTAATTTTTGTATTCTTAGTAGAGACAGGGTCTTGCTCTTACTCAGACTGATCTTCAACTCCTAAGCTAAAGCAATCCACTCACATCAGCCTCTCAGACAGACAGGATGGTAGACATGAGCCTCAGCACTTGGCCTCTTTGAATATATGAAAACATCATTTTCATTTCTCAAAAAGTGTATATACGTATTGAAGGAAAGTACTACAAAATCCAAAAAGGGGGGGTGACCAGATATGTAGCAGCACCCCTAGCCCCCTACCATAAGAATGTGACCTTTTGTAACTGTCCTAGGAAATAGCCCTGGGCTGAAGCAGATAACCGGTAACAGGTTCTGAAAGAAAAAAAGCTAAGCAAATGTTTAACTGCTGATCTTGTCTTAAGATAGATGAGTAATGAACCAGAGTTCTTCTTATCTGGAGAAGCCCCTAGGTCTGCTACCCCTCCCTAAAGCCCCTGCTATGTCTGCTACCCCTCCCTAAAGCCCCTGCTATGTCTGCTACCCCTCCCTAAAGCCCCTGCTATGTCTGCTACTCCTCCCTACTTGGTTTTTGCCTTTATAAGCTTGTAAAAACTGCTGTTCACGGCTTGACTCCTCTCCTCGGCTCCTAAAAGAGTTGCGAGTCAGGCCCCAGCATGCTGGAATAAAATCCTCTTGCTGTTTGCATCAAGCGCCATCTCTTGCGGTTGATTGGGGTCGCCAGAGCTCAGGGCAGAGTGGGGGGTCCTGCCCCAAGTCTTTCAGTATCTGTATACAGATATGTACTTACAACCATATACACACATGCACACACAAATTCATCGTTTTTCAGGAAGAACTAAAATCTCTCAGCCTGCCTCCTTTCTCTTGCCTCCAGCTCCTTCACCTCCGTGGATTTCTGGTTTTTTTTTATTAACTTTTTTATTGTTAAATCATAGCTGTGTACATTAGTGCAATCAAGGGGTACAATGTGTGGGTTTCATATACAATCTGAAATATTCTCATCAAACTGTTCAACATAGCCTTCATGGCATTTTCTTAGTTACTGTATGTAGGTATTTATATTCTGCATTTAGTAAGTTTCGCCTGTACCCATTCTAAGATGCACTGTAGATGTGGCCCCACCCATTACCCTCCCTCCACCAAAACATACCGCCTCCCTTCCCCTTCCTTGTCCCTTTCCCCATAGTTTTGTGCTATAGTTGGGTTATAGCCTCCATGTGAAAGCTATAATTTAGCTTCATAGTAGGGCTGAGTACATTGGATACTTTTTCTTCCATTCCTGAGATACTTTGCTAAGAAGAATATGTTCCAGCTCCATACATGTAAACATGAAAGAGGTAAAGTCTCCATCTTTCGTGCATTTCTGTTTTTACAAACCATTAATAAACCCAACAAACCAACCAAAAGAAAATGGAAATTCTTGGGCGGCGCCAGTGGCTCAGTCGGTTAGGCGCCGGCCCCATTATACTGAGGGTGGCGGGTTCAAACCCAGCCCTGGCTGAACTGCAACCAAAAAATAGCCGGACATTCTGGCGGGCGCCTGTAGTCCCAGCTACTCGGGAGGCTGAGGCAGGAGAATCGCTTAAGCCCAGGAGTTGGAGATTGCTGTGAGCTGTATGATGCCATGGCACTCTACCAAGGGCCATAAAGTGAAACTCTGTCTTTATAAAAAAAAAAAAAAAAAAGAAAATGGAAATTCTTTTTCTTTACATTTTCTGAGCTATTTTGTCTTTCAGTCTTTGTTCCTTTACCTCCAGTTATTCCTGAGTGTCCCATGTGGAACAATAGAGTATGAACAATCACCACTAAGAATGGAAAATACCTGGAAAAATGTTTGTCTTCAACCTTTGCTGAGGTAAAATGGACACACCGTACACAGTCACAACATATTGTGAAATCGGCTGCATTAACTTCCCCCTCAGCTTAAATCCAGACACCCATCTGCCCTCAGCCTGGGCATTCTTCCTGGCTTTCTTTGGGATACTACGCTTTGTATTTTGCTTTGTGTCTTTCCACTCCTATCTTCTCCTCACTCACGACCTGCTCTCTGCTCTTTCTAATGGCTTCCACCCATTCTCTAATATAAAGTAACCTTACACTTTTGTATCCTAATGTTGACCTAAAGAAATTCTTCTGTCACCCTATGTGCAGGACCCACTGAGCAACTAAGCTTTTTCACACCTCTTGAAAGGGCATGTAGTGAGAAGAAGATGGAGTCAGCTGGGCTAGAGCCTAGAGGACACTGACAGTCTGGTGGTTTTAGGTCCCATATGACCTTCTAACATGTCTCTCATCCTTATTGTTTGTTAAAGTTAGCTCCCACCCTAAAGATGCCCATCTTGGATAGTTGGGAATCTTAACTTTTGATTGAAAAAGTCATAAACTGTCACCACATTGTGACATATTATTCAAAATAAGGCGCTAGCATGTGCAGCTTTCACGAGGTAAAGGTGAGCACCACCAAGGCCCCGGCCCCAGACAATGGCTGTGGTGATGGCTGCTCAGCCGGCTAGGAGATTGCCGGAAGATTGCAAGGGCCAGGTATCTGAGAACCCTCAGCAATTGCACTCCTTGGCCTCCAGGGCCCCTGTGCCCAACATGTCCACTGTCCCCTACCCTCCCCTGCAACTCCAACAACAAAGAAAAGTAGTGGGAGAAAGAGCTGCAACCCTGGGTGGCCCGCCCCACCTCGCTGAGGTGGGTGACCACTTACGGCCACCCAGGTGATGGGGCAGTCTTCTGGAGAAGAAGGGCTGTTCATTGGCAGCAGCAGCATTGGCATGGCATTGCCTAATAACCTGTATGAGGCACACAACCCTCCAAAGCTGAGATGGCCACACCTCAGCTTATCATGCTGGCAAATGTGGCTTCAACTGGGGAAGTAAATGGCAGCTGCTGGGAATACCTGGTGGGTGAAGAAAGACAGATGGAAGAACTGATGACTGTTGGGAATAACATTTCAGACAGCGATGGAGAAGGAATTGAGGAGTCCAGATAAAAGGTGAACCCAATGGACTTGTAAACATGGAGCTGAGAAATTCACAACTCAGTGTTGTACATCTCAGCCTTTATTTGAGGCATCACCTTCCCCAGAAGTTTACAGCTCAAATAAAGATCTTCCTTCAGAAACACCAGGAGCAGAGGACAAATGCAAGAACTTGAAGACCAAACCCTTTTGCTGTAAGCCACGCCACAATGAAGCAAAACCTGAAGAACGGTTTTTACATCACATCAGAGTACACAGTGCCAAAAAACATTTTGTTGAAGGAAGTGCAGAGAAGCAAGTAAAAGCCAGGGACTCTGGCTCTTCCGCTTCAGAAGTAGGAGGTTCCTCCAAGGGTCCCATTAACTGCGATCACTGTGGCTACAATACCAATCGATATGAACACTGCACTGCACATCTGAAACACCAGACCAGAGCTGGGGATAACAAGCAAGTTTACAAGTGCATCATTTGTACATATACAACATTTAGTAAGTATCCCTAGAGAAAACACTGGAGAAACCATTTTCCAAGGAAAGTATACATGTGTGGGAAATACAACTATTTTTCAGACAGAAAAAACAATTATAGTTAGCATCTTAGAACTCATACAGGAGAACAAATATAGAAATGTCAACTTTGTCCTTATTTAAATTCTCAGATGACTCGTGTAGCTAGACATATGCGTACTCATTCAGATGAGAACCCATTTAGATGTGCAGTTACAGGGCATCTATTCCAAGTGAAGTAAGTCTCCATCCAAGACAGGTTCAAAATGGGCCTAAACCTCTTTACTGCCCACACTGTGACTACAAAACAGCAGACAGAAACAACTTCAAAAAGACATGTGGAGCTCCTTCTTAGCCCACAGCAGTTTAATTGTCCTGTATGTGATTACACAGCTTCCAAGAAGTGAAATCTACAGCATCACTTCAAATCTAAGCATTCTACTTGTCCAAAACAAAAAACAAACAAACAAACAAACAAAAAAAAAACTGATTTCTCAAAAGTGAACCTAAAGAAGACCAAAAAGCGAGAGGCTGACTTGCCTAATAACAATACTACCAATGAAAAATCATAAACAGAGCAGACAAAAATAAAGGGAGATGTAGCTAGAAAGAAAAATGAGAAGTCTGTAAAAGTGAAGTAAAAAATGTTTTAAAAGAGAAAAAGCCAGGCAGTACCTGTGGCTCAGTGGGTAGGGCATGGGCCCCATATACCAAGGGTAGTAGGTTTGAACCCAGCCCCGGGAAAACCATAACCAAAAATACCCAGGTGTAGTGGCAGGCCCCTGTAGTCCCAGCTACTTTGGAGGCTGAGGCAAGAGAATTGCCTAAGCGCAGGACTTGGAGGTTGCTGTGAGCTGTAACACCGTGGCTCTCTACCTAGGGCAATAAAGTATAACTCTGTCTCAAAAAAAAAGAGGGCAGCACCTGTGGCTCAAGGAGTAGGGCGCTGGTCCCATATGCTGGAGGTGGTGGGTTCGAACCCAGCCCCGGACAAAAATCACAAAAAAACAAAAAAAAAAGAAAGAAAGAAAGAAAGAGCCTTGCAGTAGCATCTCAATGACCCAAGTGACTACCAGAACTCCCAAATTAACAAGAGAAAGTAAAGAGATGGATGGATCTACAGGAAGTAATTCAGAAAAGTTCTGTAAAACCAAGAAAAGCAAAAGGAAGATGGAAGCTGAAGCCTAATCCTTACATGATCCTGTGAATGATGAGGAGTTTGTGACAAAGAATAACAAAAAAATAGAAAGAGAATCCAGTAGTCAGGAAGTGCCAAAGGGTGACAACAAAGTGTAGCACAGTAGGATGCAAAATGCCTGCATGAAAAAAAGTACAAGAAGATCCCTCAAATATAAGTCAAGTAAAAGAAGCAGCAAGCCTGCTCAGAAGGAGCTGGTTTAGAAAGGCCCTGCTCCTATGGAGGTTGTTCAGAAGGGGCCTGCTCAGAAGGGGCCTGCTCTGATGGAGTCTGGTTAGAAGAGTTCTGCTCATATGGGGTCTGTTCAGAAGGGGCCTGCTTAGAGGAGGCCTGCTCCTCTGGAGGTTGAGGAGGACTGTGATCAAGTGCAGCTGTATCCTCCCATGAAGACTGGAAGAAGTCTGCTGAGCTGGGGCCTCCTCCCATGGAAGTGGTTCAGAAGAGGACTCAGATGGAACTACCTCCAACCACAGAACCCACTTTTCACATGAAACTAATTCTCAAAAAATCTCCTCTTCGAAAAGATAAAAGGGAAAAGTCTAACATGAAGAGTGAAATGGCACAGAAGGAGCAAGTCCTTAGTGAAGTTTGCTTAGTGCCTGTGAAAGACAACTGACTTCTAAAGGAAAGGACAAGGACACAAGGTATCTTACCACCATCACCAGCACTCCTGAAGGAAAGATTTAAAGAAGAGGCATCAGACTCATTGCCCTTAGGACAGTGATTATGGTGCCAGATACATACACCAAGGCTGGCGGTTTTGAACCCAGTCTGGGCCAGCTAAACAACAATGACAACTACAATAATAATAATAATAATAATAATAATAATAATAATATAGCCAGGCATTGTGGCAGGCGCCTGTAGTCCCAGCTACATGGGAGGCTGAGGCAGTAGAATCACTTAAGCCATAGAGTTGGAGGTTACTGTGAGATGTGATGCCACAGCACTCTACTGAGGGCTACATAGTGAGACTCTGTCTCAAAACAAAACAAAACAAAACAAAACCATGAAAAAAGTAGACTTAGTACCTGCAGCTCAGTGGCTAAAGTGATGGCCACATACACCGCGGTTGTGGGGTTTGAACCCAGCCTGGGTCTGCCAAACAATGGCCACTACAACAAAAAAGTAGCCAAGCTTTGTGGCAGGTGCAAGGAGTTCTAGCTGCTTGGGGGGCTGAGGCAAGAGAATCATGTAAGCCCAAGAGTTTGAGGTTGTTGTGAGCTGTGACACCACAGCACTCTACCCAGGGAGACATAGTGAGATTCTGTCTTAAGAAAAATTAATTTGGCTCAGCACCCATAGCTCAGTGAGTAGGGCGTCAGCCACATACACCAAAGCTGGTGGGTTTGAGCCCTGGCTGGGTCTGCTAAAGCACAATGACTACTACAACAAAAAGAAAGAATAGTAGATGGGCATTGTGGTGGGTGCTTGCAATCCCAGATACTCTGGAGGTTGAGGCAAGAGAATTGCTTGAACTCAAGAGTTTGAGGTTGTTGTGAGCTGGGACGCCACCATACTCTACCTAGGGCAACATAGTTAGACTCTGTCTCAAAAAACAAAAAAAAAAAAAAAAAAAAGAAGAGGCATCAAAAGACCAAAAATCACTCTCAGAAGGTTAAGGGAATAAAGAAGCCCCTCTTCAGAGAGCAGGAGCAGAAGAGGTAGATTCCAGCCCAGCTGGTCATGGTGCTTATACCAAGGAATCCACCACTATTTCATCCTCTGGACAAAACCTGCATATAACAGAGGGTGAAGCTTTAGATGGTAAATATCAGACTGACAATATTCCTTGTGAAATGGAAATGGACACTGATTAGAACACAACAGAGAATCCCCCTGACAAGACTCAGCAGTTGAAGACCCAGTTTCAACGTTCCTCCCTGCCCCACCACTGGAAGAAAGTGAAGCAGCGTCCAAAACTACTCTGACATCACCTCCTATTACCGTGGCAGTAAATGACTCTCAGGAAATTGATGAACATAAAGGCATACACAGTCATGATGGAAGCAACTTCAGTAACAATAGGTCAGAGGGTAGTGATGATTCAGGATTGCATGGGGTTTGGCCAGCTGCATAAGAAACTAGTAGAAAAAATGCAAAGGAAGCCTTGGCAGTCAAAGCATCAAAGGTAGATTTTTGTTTGTATCTTCTAAGATCATTCTTTCAGACAGGAGAAAGATTTCAGAAAGCAACTTCATAGCCATTTTGGTTAATTTACACTATCTGGAAAAAGCAGCTCAAGGACAGGAGTAATGAACATTTTTAAATTACTTTTTTTATAAATATTTTATAAAACATTTTTATATTACTTCCTTTAGATCCATCTGTCTCTTTACTTTCTGTTGCTAATTTGCAAGTTCTGGTAGTCACTTGGGTCATTGACATGCTACTATAAGGCTTTTTCTTTCTTTCTTTCTTTCTTCCTTTTTTTCTTTTTTTTGAGACAGAGTTATACTTTATTGCCCTAGGTAGATTTTATATATCCATTTATAATAGCCGACAGCCTTTTAATATTGTTTTAATTAGTGTCCAATGTTGACTTTTTTTTGAAACAGAGTCACACTTTGTCACCCTTGGTACAGTGCCATGGCATCACAGCTCACAGCAATTTCAAACTCTTGGGCTTAAGGGATTCTCCTGCCTCAGCTTCCCAAGTAGGTGGGACTACAAGCATCTGACACAACGCCCGCAGATTTTTTCATTGTAGTTTGCCCAGGCTAGATTCAAATCCAACAGCTCTGGTGTATGTGGCTGGCACCCTAGCCACTGAGGTACAGGTGCTGAACATCCAATGTTGAGTTTTTTCTTTTTCTTTTTTTTTTTTTTTTTGAGACAGAGTCTCAAGCTGTCACCCTGGGCAGAGAGCTATGATGTCACAGCTCACAGCAACGTCAAACTCTTGGGCTTAAGCGATTCTCTTGCCTCAGCCTTGCAAGTAGCTGGGACTATAGTTGTCTGTTACAATGCCTAGCTATTTTTAAGTTGTAGTAGTCATTGTTATTTGGTGGCCCCGGGCTGGATTCAAACCAAGTGTATGTGGCTAGAGCCCTAGTCACTTTGGCTACAGTTGCCAAGCCTCCAACATTGATTTTTAGGTGGCATTTTTTTCCTTAGGACTTTGTATATACCTGTTGATTGTTGTATACATTTAAGCCAATCCAAGGGAGTTAGTGTACTAAACCAGCAGATGCCTAAACCTGTTAGCTTATGTGTTTAATTGATATAAAATGGCCAACATGGTCTAAGCATTCTGTTGCTTTGCCCAGTTACAGCTTGTCCATTTTTTCTCCATGTCTACCTTCCAATTTTACTTTTAGCGCGTAGTTTATTTCTTTTTTTTTTTTTTTTGTAGAGACAGAGTCTCACTTTATGGCCCTCGGTAGAGTGCCGCGGCCTCACACAGCTCACAGCAACCTCCAAATCCTGGGCTTAGGCGATTCTCTTGCCTCAGCCTCCCGAGTTGCTGGGACTACAGGCGCCCACCACAACGCCCGGCTATTTTTTTGGTTGCAGTTTGGCCGGGGCCGGGTTTGAACCCGCCACCCTCGGTATATGGGGCCGGCGCCTTACCGACTAAGCCACAGGTGCCGCCCCGTAGTTTATTTCTATAAAAATAGGCTTACTTAACAGTAAAGTAATTGAAGAATTTGCCTACTTTATATAAATTTAGCACTTTAAACTTATTTTTTCTTAGAGATGACATTTATTTATTTATTTATTTTGAGACAGAGGCTCAAGTTGTCACCCTGGGTAGAGTGCCATGGCATCACAGCTCACAGCAACCTCCAATTCCCAGGCTCAAGTGAGTCTCTTGCCTCTGCCTCCCAAGTAGCTGGGACTACAGGAGCCTGCCACAACACCTGGCTATTTTTTGGTTGCAGTGGTCATTGTTGTTTGGTGGGCCTGGGCTGGATTCACACCGTCAGCTCAGGTATATGTGGCCGGTGCCTTATCTGCTTAAGCCACAGGCTCAAGCCCAGAGATAACATTTAAATTGAAGAGAAATTCTCTCAGTGGACATTCTAGCCATCCAGTTATTTACTTACTGAGTTTTGATCAACATTTCTAATTTTTGTTTGTTTATTGTCATAAAAAACAGTAATTTTGATGTGTGTGTGTTTTCTTTTCAGGGTTGTTAAATGGCTTAAGATGATGCACTTTGCTTTCTTTTTTTATTTTAAACCTACGAAGTTAAATATTTTCTAGAAATAGAATTTGTGTTGACAGTAACGCTTTATAAATACTACATGTTTATTTTGGCCTCAGTGGAGGAATATTTTAGGTTTGTTTGCAAAAGAGCAGTTTCCTTTTTCTTCGCTGCATTTGTCTTTTTTGCAGAATAGTGTGTGCGAGTTTGTGAGTAAATGAAACATGTTACATGCAGCTTCAATTTTTTGATTTTGATTTTCACATATTGTATCTATGCCAGAATCTCTATTTCATATAAGTTATTTATTTTGAATGGATGTAGTAAATGTATAGGTCTCACTTTTGATTTTGTAGCAAATTAACCACAAGGCTCCATATTGACCAAATGTTTATCTCAAACACTAACTATAGAGTGTTAAATCACATCTTGGAAGAAAACCTTTTCTCATACATGGGTGGTGTCCATTACAGCTACTTAAACTGAATAAAGAACAGTTAAGTAGTGAAAATTGCAAACCTGGAATCAGGATACATAATTATTCCTTCAAGTTTTTACAGAGTATCACTGGGGAGATTGCAAAGCCATTGCTATTATACAGGAAACCTATAGGTAGTAAGAGTGCTGGCAGACCAGCAGCAGCTTCCTGTAAGTACAGTGAAAAGGCTGGTGAAATGGCTCAGTACCTGTAGAACACTGGTAGTTACACTGCCAGCCACATATACCGAAGGTGGCTGGTTAAAACCTGGCTTGGGACAGCTAAAAAACTGCAACAACAACAAATAGCCAGGCATTCTGGCCAGCACCTCTACTACCTGCTACTTGGGAGTCTGAGATAAGAGAATCACATAAGCCCAAGAGTTTGAAGTTGCTGTGAGCTGTGATTTCATAGAACTCTACCAGGGGTGACATAGTGAGACTCTGTCTCAAAAAAAAAAAAAAAAAGACTTGTAAAACTGAAGTACATTCCAGATTTCTTTCTCGGGGATCTGCACAAACTTCTGGGTCCCATGACTGTTCTTGTGACAGACTTTATACAGGTGAGGCCTCAAATGAATTATAGCTATTCTGGTGCTATATCGGGTACTTCTTTGTATGAAAAAGGGCGTGTACTCCAAAACTTTTTCTTTGACATTCTTTGGTTAGTTGCCACAGAGTATGAAAGAATCCAACCTAGGACTTTTCTTACCGATGGTCCTTATTTTATTTATTTATTTTTTTGAGACAGAGCCTCAAGCTGTCACCCTGGGTACAGTACCGTGGCATTACAGCTCACAGCAACCTCCAACTCCTGGAGGAGTTGGGCTCAAGCGATTCTGGGCTCAAGCGATTCTCCTGCCTCATCTCCCAAGTAGCTGGGATTACAGGTGCCTGCCATAATGCCCGGTTATTTTTTGGTTGCAGCCATCATTGTTGTTTGGCGGGCACCGGCTGGATTCCAACCCACCAGCTCAGGTGTATGTGGCTGGTGCCTTAGATGCTTGAGCCACAGGCGCCGAGCCTTATGGTCCTTATTTATTGCAGTAAGTTAGTAGATACTCACTGCAGTAAAATAAAGTATAATCCCAATAGGGAATCTGGAATTCTGACATCCCGTATGCAATGTAGATATAACCACTTTATGTTTTATTTACAGTTTTTTCAATCTGGTGATCTCTGTGAGGTAGGTACAACAAAAGAAAGAATAAAAAAGGGTCAATGATGTGTGAGTGGGGGCTGGCGTTGTTCTTCAGCCTGTGATCCCAGCACTTGGGAGGTCAAGGCAGCACCAGAGCAACTGAACTCAAAGGTTCACGACCAGCCTGAGTCACAGCAAGACCTCATCTTGAAAATAGTTGGGCGTTGTTGTGGGTGCCTGTACTCTCAGCTACTTGGGAAGCTTAGGTGAAAGAATCTCTTAAGCCCAGGAGTTTGAGGTTGCTGTCTGCTATGATGCTACAGCATTCTACCAAAGGTGACAAAATGTGACTGTCTCAAAAAAAAATAAATAAATTGATGCAAGAGTGGAAAAGTCGTTAAAAATCTAAGTGAAAAGTCTGAGCTGAAAGTTGTTTGGACTTGGGAGGTCAAATATTTAAGGAAAAAGATTTTCTCAAGACAAGAGTGAGTTGTGTGATAATGGTGCATGCTTTGTATGCATGAACAGAAATTTGTAAATGTTGAATTCTAGTCTCCAACAACCATTGTCAACAAAAGATCAAGTTGCAAATATTAATGTTTTAAAACTTAAATTATAGGCTTGGCGGCTATAGCTCAGCAGCTAGGGCACCAGCCACATGCACCAAACATGGGTTTGACCCAGCCCGGGCCTGCCAAACACAATGACAATTACAACCAAAATTAAAATAAAAATAGCTGGGCATTGTGGAGAGTGCCTTTGGTCCAAGCTATTTGGAAAGCTGAAGCAAGAGAATCTCTTAAGCCCAGGAGTTTGAGTTTGCTGTGACACCATAGCACTCTACCAAAAGGTACATAGTGAGAATCTTCTGCAAAAAAACAAACAAAAAACCTTACATTATAAAGGTAGTAAAATCTTTCTAATGAGTAGTTTAATGTTCATGGCTATGCTTTACCTAAGTTATAGTTTACATTAGATAGAAAAAGATTCATCTGAAGCATAGAATGGATAATGAGAATCAAACTGGGGAAGAGATTTTTGTGGATTCTTTCATACTACAAATGCAAAAAAAATTACCTTCTGGGAAATTGAACTAGTTTTTTTTTTTTCAGTTTTTTTGGCCAGGGCTAGGTTTGAACCCGTCACCTCCGGCATATGGGACCGGCGCCCTACTCCTTAAGCCACAGGCGCAGCCCTGTAAAAACACTCTTACTGAAAAGTGATTGGGACTGAGGCCTTTCTTCCAGAAAATAAGGACTTAATTGTCCGGTCTCTTTTAATTTCTGAACCTTATTGCATATATTTGTACTTATTATGTTTTATTTTTTTCCTTCAGACAGTTTCAGTATGTCACCGTCGGTAGAGTGCCATGGCGTTACAGCTCACAACAACCTCAAACTCTTGGGCTTAAGTAACTCTCTTGCCTCCGCATCCCAAGTAGCTGGAAATAGGGCAGTGCCTGTGGCTCAAGGAGTAGGGTGCTGGTCCCATATGCCAGAGGTAGCAGGTTCAAACCTAGGGCCAGTCAAAAACCAAAAAAAAAGAGTAGCTGGAACCAAGTAGCTGGAAATATATGCCTCCACCACAATGCCTGGCTATTTTTTGGTTGTAGTTGTCTTTGTTGTTTGGCAGGCCCAGGCTGGATTCAAACCCACCTGGTCCCATGTATGTGGCTGGTGCCCCAGCCATTGAACTACAAGCGCCAAGCCTATTTCTACTTATTAAGTACTGAAAGACCAAGCTAACTCAATTTTGTTAAAACTAACTCCATTTTGTCTCACAGACTTCACTGACCCCACTTTGCCCCACAGCCTTCAATTTGCAGCTGCATACCAAAGGTGATAGGCAACCTGCTTGCATGCCAAAGGGGATAGGCAACCTGCTTCCTCCCCCACCCCTGGCTCCAGTATGTATGCCCCAAGCAATAATGGCACCCACCCTTGGTCCTAGTAGTAAATCTTTCCCCTAAGCAATCAGCCCAACTCAAACATTGTTTAGGTCCCTAAGCCCCTATCCCTCCTCCCTTTTTCCTTTCTGTATCCTTAAAACTGCTCTTCCCTCTGTGGTCAGGGCTTCTCTGCTCTCCTGCTGCACCAGGAATGAGAAGTCCAGACCCAGGCTTGTGAATAAACTACCTCTTGCTTTTGCATCGGACTTGGTTTTCGGGTAATTTATGAGGGGTACCCCACTACCTGGGCACAACAGTACTGCCCTCTTTGACCAAAATTATAAGTGGAGAGTCCACGTAATCTGGCCAAACCTACTCTGGGTGGACAGTTTAAGGTAATTCTGTCCAGTGAACCAGGTTCACTCATCTAGCATCTTCCTAGAGGCCTAGATTCGGCTGACAATCAAAGGCAGAGGACACCCTCTGTGTTTGCAGTCTTAATCATTTTATTGCAGTCTCGGTTGTTTTATTGGTCCCTAAATTCCCTTTACTTTCCCCGAACAGCCTCCTCATGTTAGCTTTAATCTTATTTGTTTTCTTCCCCCAGTCTTCACTATGGGCAGCACTCAATCAAAATTCCCCCTTCTTCACCTCTAAGCTGTCTCCTAAATCACCTGAAACCTCTACATCTCTATCCTGACCTCAAACCTAAATGTCTCATTTTTCTATATAACACTGCTTGGCCTATGTACAAACTTGGCAATGATTCACATTGACCTAAACATGGCATCTTTCGATATCTCAAGTCTCACTAATCACAAAAATTACTGTCACAAATTAGCCAAATGGTCAGACATTCTTTACTTTCATGCATTCCTCACACTCCAAAATATTCCTTCCCTGTGTTCATCCAGTAAATCCTCTCAAATTCTCCTTGAGCAATACCTCCAAATTGTACAGACTTGTCTGACTCTGCATTGTCTTCATTGAATCTGGCAGATAACCCTCCCCTCTACTTCCTCCCTAGGGGTAAACTTCCACCCCTCCCCCTTCTCCAATTCCCCAACAGGTGGTAAACAAACAAACAAACAAAAAACAGTGTTTCTACTCCCTACTGACCAGCTTCCGCCCCTCCTCGCCCTTCTCCCACTTCCACTCCTCCCCGACCTTCTCCAATTCCCCGACCAGGACTAAGAGAGAAAGGATGGTGGATCTGGGATGGAAAAAAACATTCCAGACTCAGCTCCCCACCCCTTACTAGGTCTGGCCACATCTTTAGACCTCCCACTTCCAAAATACCCCAACTCTTATACCCCCTCAGAGAGGTTATGGGAATGGAAGGCATTGTCAGGGTTCATGTTCCATTTCCTCTCTCAGACCTCTCCCACATAATCAAAGTATAGGCTCATTCTCTACGGATCACAAAAAATACTCTCAAGAATTTAGATATCGGGCAGCACCTGTGGCTCAAAGGAGTAAAACGTCAGCCCTATATGCTGGAGGCGGCAGGTTCAAACAACCCAGACGCAGACAAAAACAGCAAAAAAAAAAAAAAAAATCAGATATCTAACTCAATCATATGATTTAACCTGGCATGATTTATATGTTATCCTCACCTCCACTCTAACTTCGGAGGGAAGAGAACAACTCTGGAGCCAATCAAGCCCAAATTTATGCTGAAAACCTATGCAGAATAGATCAAAATCTGCCAGAAGGCATTAGGGCTCTTCCCCGAGAGCAACTCAATTGGAATTACCAAACTGATGCTACTAGAATCCGCCTCTATAAGCACATGGTCCACTGTCTCTTAGAAGGACTAAAGAAACCAGCCCATAAAGCTGTCAATTATTAAAAGTTAAAAGAAACTACGCAAAGATGGGATGAAAATCCTGCCCAGTTTTAGCTCATCTTAATGAAGCTCTCCAGCTATAAACTACCCTATCTCCAGAGAGCTACAAAGGCAGACTCATCGTTAACATGTATTTTTATCTCAGTCTGCACCTGACATCTGGAAAAAACTCCAAAAATCTCCCTAAAATGACCAAACCCCTCAATGAAATCTATTAACCGGGCTTTTAAAGTTTTAAAAAATTGTGAGGATGCTTTTAAAAGGCAGCGGCTCTCAAGATTCCAGTTACTGCCTTGTGCCATTAGGCAAAACCCAGCAGTTTCTCAGAATTCCCCAGGGTACTCTAAAAAAATGAGATTTCCCCCAGGACTGTGTTTTAAGGGCAGCAGGACCAGGCTTTGTGGCAGGAGCCTGTAGTCCCAGCTACTCGGGAGGCTGAGGCAAAAGAATCGCCTAAACATGGGCGGCGCCTGTGGCTCAGTGAGTAGGGCGCCGGCCCCATATACCGAGGGTGGCGGGTTCAAACCCAACCCCGGCCAAACTGCAACAAAAAAATAGCCGGGCGTTGTGGCGGGCACCTGTAGTTCCAGCTACTCAGGAGGCTGAGGCAAGAGAATCGTGTAAGCCCAAGAGCTGGAGGTTGCTGTGAGCCGTTTGACGCCACAGCACTCTACCGAGGGCGGTAAATTGAGACTCTGTCCCTACAAAAAAAAAAAGAATCGCCTAAACCCACGAGTTGAAGGTTGCTGTGACCTGTGACACCACAGCACTCTACCAAGGGTGATAAAGTGAGACTCTATCTCTAATAATAATAATAATAAAAATAAAAGTGCCAGGCCAGGTCACTAGGCAAAACTATGCCCAAACCAAAACCCTGCCCTCAAACTATGTCCAACCTGCAGAAGGCTTCACTGGAAGTTTACCAAACCAAGTCCTTCTGAGAATTTGGTTTGCAGACATTTCCAAAATAAGGCAAAATTCTCCCCAACTCCTTCCTGGGGACCTGGTTCATGGATGCACCCAAAACGTGCCTAAATTTCCCAACCTTCTGGGCCTAGCAGTTCTCGGAGCATCATAGTGTCCCCTGGATAATTACAAAGTCTTAACTCCGGAGGGATTTGCTACTGGAAAATAAGCCAATTTCTTTATTATTCACTGTAAAGGACACCACATTATTTCTAGATTCCATCTCCCCAGCTCTATTCAGAGCAACAAAAGCCCAGCTTTCATTAGCCACATCACCTCCCAAATCTCACAAGCCCTAGGAATTCACTGGCATCTACATGTGCCTTACAGACCCCAATCATCAGGAAAAGTAGAACAAACGAATAGCATCCTTATACAACAGCTCACAAAATTAGTGCCCTGCAAGACTTTACCTCCTTGTTGAACAGGCCCTCACATGGTTCTTTACAGCAACCCCATGGCTGTTCACCTTGTGGGCCCCCCCGTTAGGATTCACTGATCCTGAATAAAACTGTCCCACAGGAAAACTTCCAACACTGAAGAACTATCCCTGGAAATCACAAGTACTGTCCCCCGCCATCTCAAACTCACCAGGATCCCTGAAGAATCCTCTTCCTAATAAATGTATAACATTCTTCCCCATTATTTTCCTTTTCTCTATAACTTTTCTCAGGATGCCTGGCTACTCTCACACGTTCAAAGTTGGAACAACCTCCTTGGAGCCTCTAAAAATTTGTGATAACAGGGCACCTCCCGAGACTTTCTCCATAATAAAACAATTTTCTTATTCTTTCTTTTTCTCCTTCTGGCTACCCCTCCTACCGATTCTGGCTTTTCTCCCCATCAATCGCAACTGATGATAAAATCACTAATCATAATTCTTCTCATTCTCGGTTACAGATCAGCAATTCCTTGCTTCATCTCTAGATTTATTGAACAGTCACCTGAAAACTATCATATTATAACCCTACTAAATACAAACCTCGGCTTGGCGCCTGTGGCTCAAGCTGCTAAGGCGCCAGCCACATGCACCTGAGCTGGTGGGTTCGAATCCAGCCCAGGCCCCCCAAACAACAATGATGGCTGGAACAAAAAATAGCCGGGCGTTGTGGCCGGCGCCTGTAGTCCAGCTATTTGGGAGGCGGAGAAAGGAGACTTGCTTGAGCCCAAGAGTTTGAGGTTGCTATGAGCTATGATGCCATGGCACTTTACCCAGGGCAATAGCTTGAGTCTCTGTCTCAAAAATAAATAAATAAATAAATAAAATAAAAAATAAAAAAATACCAACCTCCTCAAACTGAAGAAAAACTGAACAGTTCCTGTAAGCACCATGCCTCTTCCCCTCCAATTCTTTTTTACAGGCAGCCCACACCCCCCTGCAAAAAGCTGTCAAAAAGAGTCTACACCCATCACTCTACCTCCTTAGAATAAACTAAAGAGGCTGGTCTGATAGATCAACTGCCCAAATAAATTTACCCCGCCCAGACAGGCTCAGGTTCATGGCCCATCCAAGTAAGGTCAAACTCATGTCCCTCCCAGGAAAACAGGAATGCCAAAAGTCTTGACTGCCCAAACCCTTTAAACCATGGTCTGCCATAGCACAGTGTGGATTTCTCCCCAGCCAGGAATCTCAGCCAACCTGTACTTGAGGTGCAATGAAGGACACGTTAACTGCAAAAATTGGATCTCCCTTTTTCTTTCATCTTGCGTCTTAGAATTATTTTATTTTTGTGTCTGGAACCTTTCACTAAATACACCACTTTAGCCATTTTTGTCATACCAAGAATAGATATTGGATTCAATCCGAAAATTAGGCCATTGGCCTGTGCCATCGTCAAGGTCCTTAATACAACTTCTCAAGCCAAAAACACACTGAGCATTAAATTAAAACAAGTATAAGAAGCTATACTAAAAAAAATCAAGCAGCCATTATTGATTATTAAAACACAATCATAGATATAAAAACATTAAAATCTACATACTACTTCAATTTATTTAACAGTTCCCAACTCATTAAAAGCAAGTAAAGTGATATAAAACACATAATCCAGGTGGCGCCTGTGACTCAAAGGGGTAGGGTGCCGGTTCAAACCCAACCCCGGCCAAAAACTAAAAAGAAAAACAAAACAAAACAAAACACATAATCCGAATAAACAAAAAAGATTTTTCAGAATATCCAATACTTCCTATCTAAAGAATTGTCGTAACTACCCAACATTACCTAAGTCTGTACCTTTATAGTTATTCTTACGTTATATATTATAAGCTTCTTAATATGTTACAAAATGCAATGTATACCATTCATATGTACCCGCTGTTTCACAAATTTCTTTTTATTTTATTTTAGACAGAGTGCCACTTTGTCATCATCTGTAGAGTGTCAGGCGTCACAGCTCACAGCAACCTCAAACTCTTGGGCTTATGTCATCCTCTTGCTTAGGACTCCCAAGTAGTTGGTACTACAGGTTCTGGCTACAACACCGGGCTTTTTTTTTTCTTCTTTTTTCTTTAGAGATTAGGTGTCCCTCTGGCTCAGGCTGGTCTTAAAGTCATGAGCTCAGGCAATCCACCTGCCTCGGCCTCCCAGAGTGCTAGAATTACAAGCCTGAGCCACCATGTTCAGCCACGTTTCACAAATTTCAGAAACAAAATTAACCAGCACAGCCCACATGTCAATTTAACTAACCATAACAAATTTAAAATTATTTAAAATTATTTCATTTTAAATCACTTTCATAGATGTGAAAATAAAATAAATAAAAGTAGAGAATGTGAGGGTGGCGCCTGTGGCTCAGTGAGTAGGGCTCTGGCCCCATATACCTGGGGTGGTGGGTTCGAACCCAGCCCCAGCCAAACTGCAGCAAAAAAATAGCCTGAGGTTGTGGCAGGCGCCTGTACTCCCAGCTACTTGGGAGGCTGAGGCAAGAGAATCGCCTAAGCCCAAGAGCTGGAGGTTGCTGTGAGCTGTGGCCACGACAGTACCAAGGGCGACAAAGTGAAACTCTCGTCTCTAAAAAGAAAAGTAGAGAATGTGGTAGACAGAGGCAACCCCACAGCCTTTTTTAGCTATTTTTGAAGTGAGAATTCACTTTAAAACATAGGAAGAGTAAGTCAGTCAAACAGGCCAAACCAGAAATAGGGAATAAAGATAATAATCTTGGGGAAAAAAAAAAAACGAGAAAGTAATGAGGCATTATAGAACAAGTTGATAGCATGTTTAATGATGTTTTATTGATGAATTCTGATCAGTTTAAAATTGTGATATGTATTTAACTTGCCTACATGTTGTTAATCATATAAGTATATTTCTAGTATGCTTGTGAAATTATTCCCTATATGAATTATTAAAATGTGTTACATAGAAAAAACAGCATTTAAAAAATTAGTCTCTTGGCGGCGCCTGTGGCTCAGTGGGCAGGGGTCGGCCCCTATACCGAAAGTGGTGGATTCAAACCTGTTCCGGCCAAACTGCAACAAAAACACAGCGGGGCGTTGTGAGGGCTGCCTGTAGTCCCAGCTACTCAGGAGGCTGAAGCAAGAGAATCGCCTAAGTCCCAAAAGCCGGAGATTTCTGTGAGCTGTGTGACCCCACGGCACTCTACCGTGGGCGATAAAGTGAAACTCTGTCTCCACAAATAAAAAAAAAAAAATTACTCTCTCGATGTTCTCCAGAATTGCTAGCCTGTCTTATAATAAAGTCTTTTTGCGCATCAACTCCCTGTCCCCGTGTTTAACTACGATAGGTAACTGAGCCACTTCCGGTTCCGCAACAGAGTGAGCTACCGCACAGGTTTTCAGTTTGTTGAACAAAAGATTGGAGGGTTTGAGGGCCCCATAGACTACAGCCCCTCTCATGAACAAACCTCTCACTCTCAGTTGGGATTCTTCCCTGAGGACACTTCTAATGTCACCACGAGAGAGGGATGCCGGGCGTTGCAGGCACACAGCTGCTCAGAGAGCTCTGGGCCGTAGTGCAAGTAACAAGTTCAGAAAACCTTGGAGCAACAGGGTCCCAACTCCCTGCCCCACTCCACCTTTTGCCAAGTGGGGTCCGTGGGCCAAGGGGTGCCATTTGCAAACTTTAGTCTGAAGATTCTAAAACTGAAGGGAAATTGCCCGGTCAGCTATAGCCACTTCTGTCTCCAACCACGACCCTCACCCTCTCAGGACACCCAGTCTCCTATACTCACCATTTCCCAGCTCCCAGGATGTCCCGATATCCTCCCTACAGATCTCCCAGTACCTGCAGTCACAGGGTGACAGAGGCTGCTACACAGACACTTGGGATCTCCAGGAATGAAACCGGTGAAGAGGACCCCACAGCTCACAGCCCAGCTCAAGTGACAAATCGCTCAGAATTCCCGGTGCCTTCTTCTTTCTGGCTGTGCATCTGATTGGACAGTTCATATTGAACCATCCCCGATTGGATAGGGCCTAAGAGCCCACCTCTCTGACTTTGAGTGACGGGAATGCAATCCAATAAGAGGCTGGAAGAGGCCAGAATGCTAATAGTTTCTTCCCTACAGCACTTTTTTCTTTTTCTTTTTTTTTTAATTTAAGGGCAGGGATCATGAATTTATCTCCATATTCCAGGGCCACAGTGCTTGCCCGACAGTAACTGTTTAACAAATTTCCACAAAAGGAATGAAACTATTTACTGAATGTTTAGTCTTTGGAGGCTTGGGCACCTATTATTTAAATAGCAGTTAGACTCTGCTGTGAAGGTGTTTTCAATATACATGGTGATGTCTAGGTAAAAACATGCACGTAAGGAACTCAGGAACCCAGCGGCGCCTGTGGTTCAGTGGGTAGAGCACCGGTCCCATATACTGATGGTGACAGGTTCCAACCCAGCCCGCCTGACCAGCTAAAACAGTAGTGAAAACCGCAACAAAAAATGGCCCGTTGTTCTGGCGGGTGAGACAAGACAATCGCCTAAGCCCAAGAGTTGGAGGGTGCTGGGAGCCTGGACATCATGGAGCTCTACGGAGGGCGACAAAGTGAGATTCTGTCTCAAAAAAAATCAGTAACCTTGCAGACAGATGAATACCATTGTCTATGCCAGTTCAGAGAAGGGTGAAATTACCAGTCATCTCTAGGGCGCTGGCATTGCAGGAAGCTTCATGCAGGAGGTGATGTTTAAGCTCCCAACTAACAGCCGCTACATAGGACTAAGTGATACAACTCTTGGGTGCAAGGGCTGAGCTACAATGTGAATATTTCCTAGCAAACTCTTTAGGTCTTTTAACACAGGGCGTTGTTCCCTGGCAGGCAGCTCTGCCTGAGGGGTATTTGTATTTAGGGCTGAATAGAAATTATATCCTTTTATTAATTTTAGTTATAGATGCATACATGTGTTTATATATAAACAGAAAGTAAATACATGTTCTCCACTCAGGGAAACAACATGTTAACAATTATATATATGGGCGGTGCCTCTGGCTCAAGGAGTAGGGCGCTGGTCCCATATGCCGGAGGTGGAGGGTTCAAACCTAGCCCCCCGCCAAAAACCAAAAAAAAAAAAAAAAAAAAAAAAAAATTATATATATATTATGGTGAAAAGTTATATAAACGGTGGTCATAAAGCTTGTGTGTAATTTACTATAGTTTTCTATTTAAACTTAAAATTTCAGGGTGGGCTGGGCACATGCACAGAGGCTGGTGGGTTCTAATTAGAACAGGGCCTGCTAAACAAAACAAACAAATGAAAAAATAGCCCAGTGTTGTGACGATGGGCTGTAGTCCCACCTACTAGGTAGGCTGAGGGAAGAGAATCTCTTGAACCCAGGAGATTGATGTTCCTGTGAGCTGTTGATACAGAATTCCACCACTCAGTGCAAGACAGGGAGCCCCCGTTCCCTAGGCCCAGGTGAGCTCAGAAGTCAGACCCCCATTTCCAGGCACAAGCAGATTGCCTTCTTTGGGACACACCCTCTGGGCTCTGATAAGACCATGAACAAAGCAGCCTGTGATGGTTTTTTGGGCGGTTCCACCTTGGGTAAGACCACACACCCTAATCCCTTCTAAGGACAAAGACAGTAAAGGACCAACTGCCAGCCATGTGTAATCCTCTAGACTTAAGACTCCTAGATGGGGCGGCGCCTGTGGCTCAGTCGGTAAGTCGCCGGCCCCATATACCGAGGGTGGCGGGTTCAAACCCGGCCCCCAGCTGAACTGCAACAAAAAAATAAAATAGCCGGGCGTTGTGGCGAGCTCCTGTAGTCCCAGCTACTCGGGAGGCTGAGGCAAGAGAATCGCTTAAGCCCAGGAGTTGGAGGTTGCTGTGAGCTGTCTGATGCCACGGCACTCTACCAAGGGCCATAAAAAGTGAAACTCTGTCTCTACAAAAAAAAAAAAAAAAAGACTCCTAGATGAAAGAGCTAACGTGGAGACTGCCAAGAGAGTTCTTCAGTTCTTTCCCCCTTTCAGTAGCTCTGGTGCTTTTCAGTATTCATTTCTAACTTCTTCTTCTCTTTTTAATGTAATACTGTGTATTTAACTTCAAAAACATTTCAGCATTGTAAACATACAAAAAATAACAGAACATTGCAAATGTGTTTAAGTATAAAAGGTTCTTGAACTTTCATTGATGCAGTGGCTTTTCCTCTTGCCACTTGCCAACAATGAAGAGTTCTACGGTTTGTTTTAAAACACTTTAAAAACTACCGCACTTAACTAAAAAAAAAAAAAAAAAAGAAATCCAAACACTTCTCATGCCAACTGACCCCGCTTTGTCCACAGCTAAGAATGGAAGCAGAATGCTATGCCACTATACACAAAAACAAGACAACCTGAAGCTAAATGGATGCCTGCCACAGTGTCAACAGGTCCAGCTCACAGTGCATGCCCAGAGATACGGCCCCTCCAAAGGGCATCTTTCTCCATGGCCTTAATGACAAGCAAGGAGCAGCAAGAGTTGATCTCGGTTGTTTTGTTCTTTTTACAAACTATAAATATGTACAGTTGATAAGTCAGGATTTCTAGCCAATAACCATATAGTTAACACCACCTTACAAATTAAAAAAAAAAAAAAATACCAGAAACATCTTTAAATGCCTTGTCACACCAACAGCAAATTGCACAGAGTGAGGAGAACACGAGAGTGCCTTTTCATTTTAAAAATGTTTGGAAATATGTACAATTTTGATACAGTTTCAGGATGCTCCAGACACCCACGGCCACTTCATGTAAACCACTGACAATTTCTAGAGCACTTGGAGACTACAATATGATTGTGATCAAATTTTGTGATTAAACCTAATGAGGGCAATAGACATTCCTCAATTAAGAGATGTGTCATTTACAGCACTCCCTACTCCCTTGTATTCACAAGGAGACAGATAAACAGTTTTTTATTCATCCTCCTCCTCCTCCTCATCTTCTTCATCTTCCTCTTCCATCTTTTTCCTGGCAACTTTAGTGGGACCCTTTTTTTTATTTATTTATTTTAAGACAGAGCCTCAAGCTGTCACCCTGGGTAGAGTGCTGTGGCTTCACAGCTCACAACAACCTCCAACTCCTGGGTTCAAGCGATTCTCCTGCCTCTGCCTCCCAAGTAGCTGGGACTACAGGTGCCTGCCACAACGCCCAGCTTTTTTTTTTTTTTGTAGAGACAGAGTCTCACCGTACCGCCCTCGGTAGAGTGCTGGGGCATCACACGGCTCACAGCAACCTTCAACTCTTGGGCCTACGCGATTCTCTTGCCTCAGCCTCCCGAGTAGCTGGGACTACAGGAGCCCACCACAACGCCCAGCTATTTTTTTGTTGCAGTTTGGCCGGGGTTGGGTTTGAACCCGCCACCCTCGGCATATGGGGCCAGCGCCCTACTCACTGAGCCACAGGCACCGCCCTAGTGGGACCATTTGAGCCATCAAACTTTCCTTTAGACTTATAGTCAGCGACATCCTTCTCATACTTCTCCTTCAGCTTGGCTGCCTTAGTGATCTAAGGCTGCTTTTTGCTGTCACTTAAGTTATTACACATCTCACCCAGCTTTTTTGCCACATCTCCAATAGAGATATCAGGATTTGTACACTTGATCTTGGGGCAGAATTCTGAACAGAAGAGGAAAAATCCAGACGGTGGCCTCTTGGGGGCATTAGGGTCCTTCTTCTTTCCTCCTTTAGCTGGTCCATAATCCTTCATTTCCTGATCATAGTGGACATTATCAGCCTTTGCCATTTCATCAAATTTAGACTTCTTTTTCCCAGACATTGCCTTCCACCTTTCAGAGCACTTCTTGGAAAATTCTGCAAAATTTACAAGGACCTCTGGGTTTTTCTTCTTATATTTTTCTCTGCATGTCTGCACAAAGAAGGCATAGGCAGACATCTTGCCCTTTGGTTTCTTAGGGTCACCTTTAGCCATCTTGACTGTGTTGTTCACTAGTGTCCTTTCTAACTTCTAATAAAAGTCCTATCTTACCACTGACCAGTGGTCCATGGGTTCATTCTTCAGATCCCTGAGACCAAGGACCTACTGATGAATGAAATTCCGGTATCACTCTGACACCACAGCACTCTACCAAGTGTGACAAAGTGAGGCTCTGTCTCCAATAAATAAATAAACTTGAAACTTCACTATTTCAATTTTAATTAAAATACTTTACTACTTCTATTGCACACATACTTTATATCCACGAGACATTTAGAATTAGCTAGCTGGACTTTGTATTTTTATTTAAGGGGGCAGCCTGAACTTTAAAACGGGAGGCAGTCCTCTGAGTCAGCTTGTCCAAAAGAAATAAAATGAGAGCTATATGAATCACTTCCACTTTTCTAGGGGCCACATCACAAAAAAAAAAAAATGAAATATACAGCCATGCTGAATATTCAAACATTAAAACATATGCCCAGCCTAATGTTCGTAATTCTTTCAATAATCAGCACCACAACCAATTCGTCTGAGTAAATTTAAAAAACAACCTATTTTTTATTTTTTTGTTGTTGTTGTTGCAGTTTGGCTGAGGCCAGGGCCTGAACCTGCCACCCTCACCATAGGGTCTGGTGCTTTACTCCCTGAGCCACAGGTGCCACCCAAACAACCTATTTTCTTCTTCTTTTTTTTTTTTTTTGTAGAGACAGAGTCTCACTGTACCACCCTCGGGTAGAATGCCATGACGTCACACAGCTCACAGCAACCTCTAACTCTTAGGCTTACACGATTCTCTTGCCTCAGCCTCCCATGCAGCTGGGACTACAGGTGCCAGCCACAATGCCCGGCGATTTTTTTGTTGCAGTTTGGCAGGGGCTGGGTTTAAACCCGCCACCCTCGACATATGGGGCCCGTGCCCTACTCACCGAGCCACAGGCGAATACCTATTCTCTAAAACAAAAACTGACACCTATCTGAGAAGAAATAAGTCTCCCAGTTTCAGCCTATAGAGTAGTTTAAAAAAACAAAGGGAACCAAGTGGTAATCAGATAAGGCTGAAAACTCAGAATATCAGTTTCTGTCCCAGAAAGCTTTGTATTCCAAGTATGCTTCAAAGTCTTTATTTGAAGCAGAGCTCCAGATGTGCAACGACAACTATGTAATATAACTAATTCAGTTTCTCAATTTTCTTTTTTTCTTAAATTTTTTTTTTATTGTTGGGGATTCATTAATCTCTCAATTTTCTTATGAAAAATTTGCACCGTATAAAAGACAAGTTCTAAGGTAGTTTAAAGCACATTATTTGTCACTTCCTGCTCTGTAGTATCAGCACACTTCCTGCTCTGTAGTTTGATCAGAATAATTTCCTGGGGACTGCGTCTGTGGCTAAGTGGGTAGGGTGCTGGGGCCATATACCGAGGTTGGTGGGTTCAAACCCAGCCCCAGCCAGCTAAAACAGCAGTGACAACTCCAACAAAAATAGCCAGGCATTTTGGCAGGTGCCATAGTTTCAGCTACTCAGGAGGCTGAGGCAAGAGTATCACCTAAACCCAAGAGTTGGAGCTTGCTGTGAGCTGTGACACCAGGACACTAATGAGGGTGACAAAGTGAGACTCTGTCTCAAAAAAAAAAAAAAGAAAAAAAATGAATAATTTCCTGGCAGGGACCTGAATTACAATAAACACCACATAGAGTCCCATCTACCAATTTCAATTATTTCTCAGTAAAAAAGTTTTCTTTTAAACAAAGAATCAAAACTGGCCATGTTCTACCTACTTGTTCCATTTACTTTAGAAAAATATGTAGACAGGTCAAATGCTCTTTGATGAAACCCCTTTTGGGGGGTTGCTAAAATCTAATAATTTTATTGAATGGCAGATGAGACAGCAGGGTGACACTAGGGAATACCACCACTCATTCACATGAAGAAAGCACACTGTGGGGCTAGCACACTGTCTACAAACTAGTGCATTTAGCATATTATGGTAGTTTTCACTGAAACTGTACATACATATACCTATCTACTATGGTAAACAAATAGCTATAAGAAAAAAAATTAAGTGTTTTGTAATTAATATTTAAATGTTTTTTGCAAAATGCAAAAATTCTTTTTTTTTTTTTTTCTGTAGAGACAAAGTCTCACTGCACCGCCCTCGGGTAGAGTGCCGTGGCGTCACACGGCTCACAGCAACCTCTAACTCTTGGGCTTACGCGATTCTCTTGCCTCAGCCTCCCGAGCAGCTGGGACTACAGGCGCCCGCCACAACGCCCGGCTATTTTTTTGTTGCAGTTTGGCTGGGGCTGGGTTTGAACCCACCACCCTCGGCATATGGGGCCAGCTCCCTACTCACTGAGCCACAGGCGCCGCCCAACAATTCTTATACAAAATGACTGCTACGGTCATTTTGATTAGAGGTCAATTCAGTAGGCTTAAGGGAAAACAGAACCTAAACAGAGGCCTCAAGAAAGCCCTATATGCAAAGGGTAAGTAGAGCAGTGGCTAGTAAAAAATATTGAGGGAAACACCAGAGAGGTATGAGGACAATCCAGAAAGAATGATGTCGTGGAAGTCAAGGGAAGACACTGTTTGAGAATACAGGAAGTGTACAATGTGTCAAATGCTGCTAAAAAGTCAGGTAAGATGTGCACGTGATGAGCATAGGCATGGCAAATGCACGCACCTGAAGAGTGAAGCAGCCTGGGAGGCCAGTTCACCATGACTTGAGCGTGTGTGTTTGAGGCAGAAGGCAAGTAAGAGGAAGCAGCCAGGTCATGAAGACCCTTGTGTGCCATGCTAAAGGACTGTCAAAATATAAAAAGCCACACTTATAAAAATAATTGGCTTCACTTATAAAAATAACAAATTCATAATTGTGGTTTTAAAAGCTACTATTACTAACAGTCCGCAGAACAGAGTACGGTGTTTAAAGAGATGGTTAGAAGACTATTAAAAGGTTCAAGGTAGACATGAGGAAGGCCTCGGTGACCATGGTTAGCAAAGAGTTAAGAAACAGGAATGGTCCAAGTATCTAGCTTAGGTGACTGGGTAGGAGATAGTGTGGTGCACTGACTGCAGATTCCTAAAGCAGTCATTTAGAAAATCCTTTTTTTTCTCCCTGGCATTCATTTTTTGTTCTCCAAGAAAATGTTCTAAATTCTCATGTCTTTCTTCTTTAATGAAGAAGAGTGTTTAAAGATCTTTAAACATATTTACCCCAGTGGGAGTTTGGTGTAATCTTTAAGAAATTTCCTCTGACAGGTAGGACATTAATAAATTTGTATGTCAAAAAATAAATAAATAAATTTGTTTTTCTTTTGTCTTATGAATTTTCTATGTGTGTATTGGTATTCAGGGAACAATCAAAAAATTAAGAGGGAGATTTTCTTTTGGACTCTGAATTAGTGAGAGTGTTATTGATGGAGAGGGTCCAGCTGCCTGTCACCGTCAGCCAATATACAGGGATAGGTTCATCAAACTTTGTCAGAAAGCCAGTATTTCTGGAGAATAGTGAGAGTAGCCTGTCCACACTGTCTGTTCCTCCATTTCTAAAATCACACCTTTATATTTAATGGTTCATAGCAAATACCACATTAACTTTAAATAAAAAACAGCACTACTCAGTGACAAATTATAACATTTTCAATTGAAAAGCTAGTTCTCTTGGAGCCCAGTGTGGTGGCTCATGCTTTTATTCATAGCACTTTGGGAGACCATAGTAGGTGGATCACCTGAGCTCTGGAGTTTGAGATCAGCCTGAGCTAGACCGAGACCCCATCTCTAAAATTAGTCAGGATTTGTTGGTTTCTTTGTTCTTTCTTTCTTTTTTTTTTTTTTTTTGCTTAGCAAGCCCAGGCCAGTTTTGAACCCACTAGCCCTATAACCATTGAACCATGGGCACTCAGCAAAAATCATAGTTTAATACTTTCAAAGAGGCTGAGCACCAGGGCTCATACCTACAATCATAGAACTCTGGGAGGCTGAGGTGGGTGGATTGCTTGAGCTCAAGAGTTAGAGATCAGTTTGAGCAAGAAGATGACCACAGACTCTAAAAAACTAGCTAGGGATTGTGGCAGGTGTCCATAGTCCCAGCTACTTGGGAGGCTAAGGTGGGAGGATTGCTTGTGCCTAGAAGTTGAAGGTTGCTGTGAGCTATGACATTCCTGCACTGTAGTCTGGGGCAATAGAGTGAGACACTGTCCCCCAAATAGTTATTTAACCAATGCACATACTTATCTATTGTTTTATTTTTGCATCTCCACTCTTTGGGTAAGTTTCAGATTAATACAAGTGTAAAAATGATTAGGTGACATTGTGTTTGTGTGGTCAAGTCCCTGTTGCAGATGTGCCCCTCACCCAGGGTACATCTGCCATACATCCTTATATTGTGTACTTTAAGTGGGAGCACACCAATCTCCCTATGTCCTCCCCTCTAATTTTGTATTGTTTTGCTGTAAGACCAACCATTCTAACACTCTGAGAGCTTTGGGACCTAAAATGAAAGCAGAGTCCTGATTCTGTGTGGGCAACATGGCCTTTGATCAGTCAGGTATGAGTGGGCTGAATTTGAAAAATACGTCAGCAGGTGGGTTAATGAAGGGTGGAAATATAAGAATTGGCAGGGTGGTGATTGGCAGACTCATTTCCTCCTGGGTGGAATCACTGCTTCCTGGATAGAATGGTTCTATTTGGGTGGGTCCTACATTCGGCCATAACACAATGGGTCCATTATAAGAATAAATTGGAGTTGGATTTTATTTTCCTAACCTAGGAGTGCAAGGCTTTAGATCCCTTTCAGCCTAATTCCCTCCTATATATTTTAACACTCTGCAGGGGGACTGCTTTCCCCACTACATTTTTTTCACAAGTATAGCAAGCCTTAACCCATTGTAGCAACCATGGTAAAACTCACCCTATTCCCATGAGCATCCTGGGAAGCAGAAGAATGATTGTCCAATTTCTTTTTTTTTTGTGGAGACAGAGTCTCGCTTTATGGTCCTCAGTAGAGTGCCATGGCCTCACACAGCTCACAGCAACCTCCAACTCCTTGGCTTAAGCAATTCTCTTGCCTCAGCCTCCCGAGTAGCTGGGACTACAGGCGCCTGCCACAACGCCCAGCTATTTTTTGGTTGCAGTTTGGCCAGGGCCGGGTTTGAAACTGCCACCCTCGGTATATGGGGCCGGCGCCCTACTCACTGAGCCACAGACGAACAACCTATTCTCTAAAACAAAAACTGACACCTATCTGAGAAGAAATAAGTCTCCCAGTTTCAGCCTATAGAGTAGTTTAAAAAAACAAAGAGAACCAAGTGGTAATCAGATAAGGCTGAGCCACAGGCGCCACCCGATTGTCCAATTTCTAAGTGATGGTCAGAGACTTTTATGAATGCCTTTTAGAAGGGATGGGGGAGAATGTGGAAAGAATAGGTGTATCATGCTGTTGCTACAGAGGATGTGTAGATGGAGGGAAACAGGTAGATTTGTAAATTAACCTGAGAGGCAGGTCTTGTGATTTTTTATTTTTTTTTGAGACAGAGTCTCTCAGTTGTTGCTCTGAGTAGAATGCCATGATGTCATTATTCACAGACACCTCCAACTCAGGATCAAGCCATCCTCTTGCCTCAGTTTTTTTTATTTTTAGTAGAGACAAGGGTCTCACTCTTGTTCAGTGTCAAACTCCTGAGCTCAAGTAATCCACCCGCTTTGGCCTCCTAGAGTCCTAGGAATACACACATGAGCCACCCCTCCTGGTCCAGGTATTGTGTTGTCAATGATTTGGGCCCAGGTTTGTTAGTATTGAGAAAAGAAAGTCAGCAGCCCCTTTTGATTCCCAATCAGGTTACTCGGGTTTTATGTAGATAGAGGAAAGGCCTCTTCCAATGCTTCCTGATCATGAATGGCCTTTAATTCAGAATATTCTTTATACCAAGGAGTCACATTTTGAGGTAACATTTACTTAATTTCTTCATTCCCCTCTTCTGGAACTTCCATGGGCACTGCCCAAACTTTCTCTTATTAATCTACCACAATTACAAAATACAAAAAAAATTTTAAAAAAACTACCACAATTGTGAGTTAATCTGTTAATGAAGCAACCAAGGGAAAAAGGCAGGCTTTTCCATGATTCCTATATATACAAGGGGGTTTCTTATAATGTCACGTTTGTATGTCTATGAAGTACCACCTTATGAACAAGAGGCCAAGTTTGTAATTAGACTGGCATTTACAGTGGAGGACTTGGTAACAGAGGGCGTCAGATAACTAAGTCTACAGCGTCCTCAACATTCAGATGGAAGCCATTTGTATATGTTACTACTACAGAAGATAAAAAACACCAGTGGTATTTTTAGACAGAGTGAAGTTAAAACCTGTGACTTTCCATCGTGGAGTTTGATGTGTCTTCTCCTTCTCACTGGCACTTTCACATATCCAGTTGTCATGTGCCCCTGAGAAATTTTTCTTTTTTTTTTTGAGACAGAGTCTCACTTTGTCACACTTAGTAGAGTGCTATAGCATCATAGCTCACAGCAACCTTAAAATCCTGGGCTTAAGTGATTCTCTTGCCTCAGCCTGCCGAGTAGCTGGGAAGACAGGTACTCACCACAATGCCTGGCTATTTTTTGTTGCAGTTTTCAGTGCTGTTTTAGCTGCCCAGGGCTGGGTTCAAAAGTGCCACACTCGGTATTTGGGACTGGTGCCCTACCCACTGAGACACTTGTGCTGCCCTTCAGGTTTTTTGATGAAAAGAATGAGGGTGCTTGGGCGGCGCCTGTGGCTCAGTGAGTAGGGCGCTGGCCCCATATGCCGAGGGTGGCGGGTTCAAACCCAGCCCCGGCAAAACTGCAACAAAAAAATAGCCGGGCGTTGTGGCGGGTGCCTGTAGTCCCAATTGCTCGGGAGGTTGAGGCAAGAGAATCGCGTAAGCCCAAGAGTTAGAAGTTGCTGTGAGCCTTGTGACGCCACGGCACACTACCAAGGGCGGTACAGTGAGACTCTGTCTCTACAAATAAAGAAAAAAAAGAATAAGGGTGTTCATCTGGTATGGTGGCTCACACCTGTCATCTTAGCACTTGGGAGGCCGAAGTGGATAGGTTGTCTAAGCTCATAGGTTCAAGATCAACCTAAGCCAGAACTAGACCTCTTCTCTTAAAAATAGCTGGCAAAAATAGTCCCAGCTACTTGGGATGCTGAGGTAAGAAAATTGAGCCCAATAGTTTGATGTTTATGTGAGCTGTGATGCCACGGCACTCTACTGAGGATTACCAAGTGACTCTCTGTCCCTACCCCCATCCCCAAAAATTAAAAAATAGGAGCTCTATATAAAGATTCAGAGTCTTATAGGTCCACATCTCATGAAGTTGTCAAAGGGGCTTGGTCTACTATTGCTTCATAAAGTATGGACTTTTTTTGGTGGTTGAGCTTCTGATTTTAAGTGGGCCTCAACTGCAGTGATCCTGAGGGCTTTTCTAGGGATATCCTCTTCCCAATCAGAGTTCACCTGGATGTTGATTTATTTCTTCTGACCATTTGTCCTCAGCCTCCAGATGCTGGAGTAGCTCATACCAGACTGTTCCTGGTGTATCTTCATTGGAAGGCTATTGTTTCCTGGACAGAAGGTAATCTGAGTACATAATTTAGACAAGACTCTCCTCAGCAAGACAACAAGGAAATCAAGCATCTGAAAAAATCAGCGAGGCATGTCTTTTTCTCCAATCCAGTATGCAAGAGGTTTAAGAAAGTATTTGTGTTCCGGCTGTCCAGTCCCGCCTGCTACAGAGCCAGGTTGTTTAGTCATAGGAGAGAGTGCAGTATGAAGCACTAAATATGCAGCCCTAGCATTTGTTAGAAAGTCTTGGTCCACAGCTTTCCACAAGTAGAGAAGACAGGGTAGACTACCCATCAGTCACGGCATCCCTACAGTTACTGGGGCAAATAGTTGCTGTCCAGAAAGGCATCATTGTCATGGACAAAGTAATAATGCTGTGCCTATCTCAGGTGGCCAGAGTTCTCCAGGTCCTGCATTTTCCCACCCGGAATCACAACATCAGATTCCAGGTGCAGGAGGCATCTATTACCAAGTATCTAACCACTTTCTACCCTCAATACCTGAATATTACGCCTACCAGTGTTTGGGCACCTCTGTTTAGCCTTTGCCTCATTCAGTCCTCTTGCTCAGATGATGTCCCTGTCTGCTCTAATTCCAGGTGCCAAGAACAGTTATTACAACCAAGACAGAGAAACAAATGAGCAGAATAAGCAGATACAAGTGTCCAAAAGGGCAAAGTTTATAAAGGATTGCACACTCCAGAGAAAGAGCAGATCTACATTTTCAAGTGAAGACCCTGGGATTAGGAATATGTTTCCTCTTCATGGATTTTCCAATTTTAGGTTAGTGGCGTGAGGGTAAAATATTCGTGATTTTTTTGGAAATGGGGAAACCTTCCAGAATGGAGACTCCTCCCATTTCTATCAGTGTAATCAATGAACACTATTTGTCATTGTAATTGTAGATTATGATATAACTGGTGTAAATTGTACTATGTTTATGAAAATAGGTCACTTGAGCCTACTATCATCTTACTCATATGCCCACAAAAAGACTCCTTTTTTGTGGCGTTGGCCATATCTTCACATTGTGGCCTCTCTACCTCTGAGACTCATGTCTGTAGAACAAACATCAGTTCAGTTTTGGGACGCCTTCTTGAAATGTCAACTTTTGTTTCCTGGAAGTCCCTTCTGCTTGATTTGTTCTTCTTACATTATGGACAAAGGATCTCCTAGTATCACCTGCCCTTGGCTCTCCTTAGCTCTACCTAACAAGATAAACACAACTTTAAGGCTCTGAGACATGACTGACATTTGTAGAGTATTTCTTTCATTTGAATTTTTTTTTTTTTTTTGTAGAAACAGAGTCTCACTTTATGGCCCTCAGTAGAGTGCCATGGCATCACACAGCTCACAGCAACCTCCAACTCCTGGGCTTAAGCGATTCTCTTGCCTCAGCCTCCTGAGTAGCTGGGACTACAGGCGCCTGCCACAACGCCCAGATACTTTTTGGTTGCAGTTCAGCAGTGGCCGGGTTTGAACCCGCCACCCTCGGTATCTGGGGCCGGCGCCTTATTGACTGAGCCACAGGCGCCACCCTCTTTCATTTGAATTAGTATTGGAAAAGCATGAGATATATTTTTTTGTGTTTTTTTTTCCCCGGGGCTGGGTTTGAACCTGCCACCTCTGGCATATTGGACTGGTGCCCTACTCCTTGAGCCACAGGCACCACCCAGCATGAGATATATTTAAAGAAACTGTCACACTCTTTTTTTTTTTTTTTTTTTTGTAGAGATATAGTCTCACTTTATTGACTTTGGTAGAATTCCGAGGCATCACAGCTCACAGCAACCTTCAACTCCCGGGCTTAGGTGATTCTTTTGCCTCAGCCTCCCAAGCAGCTTGGACTACAGGCATCTGCCACAATGCCCAGCAATTTTTGTTTGCAGTTTGGCCTGGGCCAGGTTTGAACCCTCCACCCTTGGTGTATGGGGCCAGCACCCTACTTACTGAGCCACAGATGCCGCTTGATATTGTCAGTCTTAACATATGCAGTATTTCTCTATGAATTCTGTTATGTACCGAAATGAGTACAGGTGATATGATTTGACACTTCTCATTAGTAGGGAATTTCTGCTATAAATTTTTTATTTATACAATGGTTTACAGATTAAACAGCTGTCAACCTCTTCACATTTGTAGAATTTTTCTTTTTTATCTCTTTTTTTTTTTTTTTGGCCAGGGCTGGGTTTGAACCCACCACCTCCGGCATATGGGACCTACTCCTTGAGCCACAGGCGCCACCCTGTAGAATTTTTCTGTAACATGAATTCTGTTGTGTACATAAAAGTGTCTACTGGAATGAGGCTTTGCGACATCTTCACATTGTTACCACTTTTCTCTGCTATGATTTCTCTTATTTTTTTTTTTTTTTGAGACAGAGCCTCAAGCTGTTGCCCTGGGAAGAGTGCTATGGCTTCATAGCTCACAGCAACCTCCAACTCTTGGCTCAAGCGATTCTCCTGCCTCTGCCTCCCAAGTAGCTGGGACTACAGGCACCCACCACAAAGCCCGGCTACTTTTTGGTTGCAGCCGTCATTGTTGTTTGGCGGGCCCGGGCTGGATTCGAACCTGCCAGCTCACGTGTATGTGGCTGGCACCTTAGCCGCTTGAGCCACAGGCACCAAACCAATTTCTCTTATGTTTAATAAGACTGAGGACCACTAAAAACCTTTGCCACATTATTTACATTTGTAAGATTTCTCTCCAATATGAATGTTCTTATTTGTAGTAAGGTTTGAGCTCTGGTTAAAGTCAGTGCCACACTGTTCACATTTGTAGGATTTCTCACCAGTTTGAGTTCTTTTATGCTTAGGATGCTATGCACACCAGGTAAAGGCACTGCTACAGTCTCCATATGGAGGGTTTCTCTCCTGCGTGATTCCTTCTGGGTACAGTGAGAACTGAATGTGAATTACAGTTTGCCTACTGTATTCTCTCCAGAATAAATTCATAAATGTCTAGAAAAGTTCACAAATGAATTAAAGGCTTTGCCACATTTTTGACCTTTGTAAAGTTTCTCTCCACAACAAATTCTTTCATGTGTACTACTAGTTCACCTACATTTAAAGGCTTTAACACATTTTTTAAATTTGTAATTTTATGTATAGTGCAAATTCTTTTATGTTCAGAAAGGTGAGTACCAGTTAAAGGCTTTGTCACATTCTTGACATTTGTAGTGTTTCTCTCCAGAGTGAATTCTTTGATGTATAGAAAGGTGTGAGTGCCAAGTAAAAGCTTTTCCACATTCTTGACATTTGTAGGGTTTCTCTCCAGAATGAATTTGTTGATGTACCGAAAGGTTTGAGTATGGGTTAAAGGCTTTTCCACATTCCTGAAATTTGTAGTTTCTCTCCAGAGTGAATTTTTTGATGTCTAGTAAGGGATAAACTAACATTAAAGGCTTTGCCACATTCTTGACATTTGTAGGGTTTCTCTCCAGAGTGACTTCTTTGATGTACAGAAAGACCTGAGCGCTGGGTAAATGTTTTGCCACATTCTTGACATTTGTAAGGTTTCTCTCCAGAATGAATTCTTTGATGTGCAGAAAGGTGTGAGTGCTGGTTAAAGGATTTTCCACATTCTTGACATTTGTAGGGTTTCTCTCCAGAGTGAATTCTTTGATGTACAGAAAGGCTTGATTGCCGGGTAAAGGTTTTGCCACACTCTTGACATTTGTAGGGTTTCTCTCCAGAGTGAATTCTTTGATGTCTAGTAAGGGATGAACTAACATTAAAGGTTTTGCCACACTCTTGACATTTGTAGGGTTTCACCCCAGAGTGAATTCTTTGATGTATAAAAAGGTCTGAGCACCGGTTAAAGGCTTTGCCACATTCTTGACATTTATAGGGTTTCTCTCCAGAATGAATTCTTTGATGTGCAGAAAGGTGTGAGTTCTGGTTAAAGGATTTTCCACATTCTTGACATTTGTAGGGTTTGTCTCCAGAATGAATTCTTCGATGTTCAGATAGGTGTGAGTGCCTGTTAAAGGCTTTGCCACATTCTTGACATTTGTAGGGTTTCTCTCCAGAATGAATTCTTTGATGTACAGAAAGGTGTGAGTACTGGTTAAAGGTTTTCCCACAGTCTTGACATTTGTAGGGTTTCTCTCCTGAGTGAATTCTTTGATGTCTACAAAGGTGTGTGTGCCGGTTAAAGGCTTTGCCACATTCCTGACATTTGTAGGGTTTCTCTCCAGAGTGAATTCTTTGATGTACAGAAAGGTTTGAGTGCCTGTTAAAGGCTTTACCACTTTCTTTATATTTGTAGGGTTTCTCTCCAGAGTGAATACATTTATGTTTAGTAAAGGATGAAATAGTATTAAAAGTTCTGGCATATTCTTGATGTTTGTAGAGTTTCTGTCCAGAGTGAATTCTTTGACATACAGAGGGGCTTGAGTTAGCTTTCTCTCCCGAATAAATTCTTTGACGTCTAGAGAGGAGTGCCTGCCTGATAAAATCTTTTCCACATTGTTCACATTTGTATAGTTTCCCTCCAGAATGAAGTACTTTATGTACAGAAAGGCTTGAGTAATGTTTAAAGACTCTGCCACAGTCTTGACATTTATAGAGTTTCTCTCTGAAATGAATTCTATTATGGCCATAAATGTGAGAGTACTTCTTGGTAAGTTTGTCACATTTTTTACATTTGTAAGGTTTTTCTCCTGTACTCAAAATGTTATGTTTACAATACTTTGATCTGTGGTTAAGACATTTGCCATCATTTTCGTTCTTGTTGAGTTTCTTTCCAGTATGGAGTCTTGAGGAAGATTGGAAGACTTGGCTAACTTCTTTGCATTTGTATTGTTTTTCTCCAGTATTTGTTATCTTATGTTCTGTGATGTGTGAGAACTTAGATGCTTTCCCATACTTTTTACATTTAAAATTTTTTTCTAAGTTATATATCATCTTGTGTCTATTTAGATTTGACAACTGTCTGAAGACATTCATACATTTACTACATTGGAAGACTTTGCCATGGGTAGCTGTTAAACATTGGTCAAGTCCACTGTAACATAGTTTCTGCTGATCATACTCATACACACCTTCGCAATCTTTTGTAAAGTTCAAATTCTCAGGGCCACAGCTTTCACATTTGCTCAGGATCATCTCTGGAAATAAAATATTTGTGCTCAGCTCTTGCAAACTGTCTTTGGTTGAATGATTAGATAGGGCTGAAAAAAATTTAAACAATAATTTTAGCCACTCACTTTTTATCAGAAGCCAGTAAATATACATTAAACACTTTATTTACAAACTCATGTCAAGAATATTAGGAAGATGCCATAATACAGGAAAGAGTCACCAATTATCTTAAAGATAAGTAAATGTTGCATGTATACACTGCATTTTGGGGAATTCTGAAAACCTGATAATATGCAGCACAACAGGTAAGCAAAAGTTATACAGATAATGTAGAGGCAGGGCATTGTATCATGTATTTAATCCTAGAAATCAGGGACATTGAAGTGAATGGATCACTTGAGCACAGGTGTTTGAGACCTCATCTGGATCGGTGCCTGTAGCTCAAGCAACTAAAGCTCCAGCCACATACACTGGAGATGTAAGGTTTGAATTCAGACCCAACCTGCAAAACAACAATGACAACCAAAAACTAGCTGAGCTTTGGGGTGGGCAAATGTAATCCCAGCTACTCCTGGCTGTGGCAAGAGAATCGCTTAAGTCCAAGAGTTGGAGGTTGTTATAAACTATGATGCCATGGCAGTCTACCCAGGTTGACAGCTTGACAACTCTGTCTCAAAAAAATAAAAAAATGGGGGTGGAGCCTGTGGCTCAAGGAGTAGGGCGCAGGTCCCATGTGCCGGAGGTGGCGGGTTCAAACCCAGCCCCGGCCAAAAAAAAAAAAAAAAAAAACCACAAAAAAAAAAAAAAAAAAGAAAAAAATAATGAGACACCCCCCCCCCCCAACTATACCACAAATAGAAAAATTGGTCTGGCACTATGGCCCATGCCTCTATTTCCAAGAACTCATGAGGCTGAGGCAGGAAGATCTTTTGTGCCCAGAAGATTGAGAATGCTGTGAGCTTTGACAACACAGCACTCTTCCCAGTGTCACAATTACCTAGGCTGAAATAAATGAATAAAAATACATACATTCATACATTGTGTATGGTCATATACACAAATATAGTTCTAAAATAAAAGGAAAAATTGTCAATAATAATGAAAGACCCAAGGAGAACAATAAGAAAAGTTTGTCATATATACCCCCACCACAGAATTTATGCTGTCTTAATAGAGAATGGTGAAAATGGAAGTAATCTACTAAATCCCAGCTTTGTCTTCAAAAGGAAGAGTAAAACATGTGTTAATACTTCTTGCTTTTGAGGGTGTTTTTAAAGAAAGTTTACTGTCTTACATCAATGAGAGTGCTTAAAGGAATGGTGCTATAGTTTGTAAGACAGACGGCGGATGCTTAATTCAAAGGTAAAATATTATTATAGCAGCAGAGAGACTCCAATGTAACAGAGAGATTCAAGTCTGGCAAGTGATGAGAAACTCTTAAGAAGACGTGGAAAAATGCTTCCACTAGAAAGTAACCACACATTTCCACAGGCAAAACACTGTCCGAATGTACAGATCTCCTTTCCTTATTATAAGGTGTGTCAGAGTCTTGCAGGATAAACCATATCACAAAGTTTGTGAAAGATGACTTTTCTAATCCTCACAAGTCACTGAAAGCTTATAACATACACAAAATGTTAGGGGGACATAACCCATAGAACCAAAAAAAGAAAAAGAAAATCAGGATCTAACCATAAAAAATAGAGATGTCTAAATTACCCTAAATCTTTATCTGAATAGTGCTAAGTGCATCAAATAGAAATGATACAGACAACTAAGTAAAATAAAAAAATGAAGCTACCAAACACAATGAAAATGACTAAGCAGTCTCAAATGTAAGAAAAAAAACGTCATAAAGTATGAAGAAACCTCACCATACTTTAGCTAGGAAAAACAAAGAGTCCCATAAAAGACCGGTGAAGATCAAGGATTTGAAAGTCACACACAAGGTCGGCACGTCTGGCTCATTGGTTAGGGTACTGGCCGATGGAGGGTTGTGTGTTTGAACCTGGCTCCAGCCAAACTGCAACAAAAAATAGCCGGGTGTTGTGGCGGGCGTCGGTAGTTCCAGCTACTCAGGAGGCTGAGGCAAGAGTATCGCTTAAGCCCAGGAGTTGGAGTTTGCTGTGACCTGTGATGCCACGGCACTTTCCTGAGGGCAATAAAGTGAGACTCTGTCTCTTAGAGAAAAAAAAAAAAAAACAAAGAAAGTAAGTCACACACAAGAAGAGAATCTTGAAAACAGCAAGAGAAAATAGATGTGTAATCGCTAAGGATGTTCTCGTCAGATTACTAGTGGATTAATCAACACGAACCTTCCACATCAAAAAAGAGTTGGTGATAAGGTCAAAATGCCGGAAAAAGAAAAACTTGAAAGCACATACACGATATCCACCAAAACTGTTCTTCTAAATGAAGAAAAAAGAAATATTTATCAAGGTATATAGATGCTGGCAGGGTGAGGTGGCTCACGTCTGTAATCCTAGCACTCAGGAAGGCCAAGGGGGGTGGATTGCTAGAGGTCACAGGTTTGAGACCAGCCGTAGCAAGAGCAAGAAACCATTAGTACTAAAAATAGAAAATCTGAGGCAAGAGGATCATTTGAGCCCAAGAGTTTGAGGTCTGTGAGCTATGACACCATAGCACACTACACAAGGCGACATAGTGAGACTCTGTCTCAAAATAAAAAGAAAAAAAGAAAAAAAAGGTCTGCAGTAAACCTCTGGTAATGGGTGTATATTTACAATATAACAAGATATATTTCTTCACATAAGTAACAAAATCAGGTACAGATGTAAAAAGAACAAATTGTCAACAGTAAGCCCTTCTGTTTCAAAGTTATAATATAAATAATTCACAGTAATTTCTTCTCTTTCAAAAACTATGTATATGACTGGGTGGGGTAGCTCATGCTTGCAATCCTAGCACTCTTACAGTCTGAGGTGGGTGGATTGCTTGAGCCCCTGAGTTCCAAATCAGCCTGAGGAAAACTGAAACCCTGCTTCTACTAAAAATAGAAAATCTGAGGCAAGATCGCTTGAAACCAAGAGCTGAAGGTTGCCGTGAGCTATGATGATACCATGGCATTCTACTTAGGGTGACAGCTTGAGAATCAGTTTCAGAAAGAAAAAAAAAAATTATATACAAATTTATGGACTAAACTTCACAATGAAAGGACAAACATTAAATAAAGATAGGGAGCCCAGGCAAGGTGGCTCATGCCTTCAATTCCAGGACTCTTGGGACCCAAGGTGGGTGGATTTCTGGAGGTCCCGGTTCAAGACGAGCCTGAACAAGTGAGAGAGACCCTGTCTATAAGAAAATATCTGGGTGTTCTAGCTAGCACCTACAGTATAAGCAATTCCAGAGGCTGAGGCAAAAGGATCGCTTCGGCCCAAGAAGTTGAGGTTGCTTTGAGCTATGATGCCATGGCACTATACCGGGGGCAATTAAGTGAGACTCTGCCTCAAATAAAATAAAATGAATAAAGATAGGGATTTAAAAAATCAAAATCCAGGGCAGCGCCTGTGGCTCAGTGAGCAGGGCGCCGGCCCCATATACCGAGGGTGGCGGGTTCAAACCCGGCCCCGGCCAAACTGCAACAAAAAAATAGCCAGGCATTGTGGCAGGTGCCTGTAGTCCCAGCTACTCGGGAGGCTGAGGCGGGAGAATTGCCTAAGCCCAGGAGTTGGAGGTTGCTGTGAGCTGTGTGATGCTATGGCACTCTACTGAGGGCGATAAAGTGAAACTGTCTCTACAAAAAAAAAAAAAAAAATCAAAATCCAACTGTATCTTTGATACTCATCTTTCATGTAATGACAAACATGGAATAAAAAATGACAAAACAGAAAGGTATTAGGTCGGGTGGAGTGGCTCACAGCTGTAATCCCAGCACTCTGGGAGGCCAAGGTGGGTGGATAGCTTGAGATCATGGGTGGAGACCAGCTTCAGCAAAAAGCAAGACCCTGTGTCTTGTAAGAATAGAAAAACTGAGGCAAGAGTATCCCTTGAGCCTAAATTTGGAAGTTGCTGTGAGGTATGTTGCCATGGCACTCTCCCCAGAGTGAAAGCTTCAGACTCTGTCTCAAAAAAAAAAAAAAAAAAAAGAAAGAAAGAGAAAGAAAAGAACAAGAACGATATTTAATTCAAATATTAATCAAATGAGAGCAAGGGAGATTATCATAAGGAGATATGTACATAAATGTGTGTGCTTGTGTCTGTATGTATATACACACATGTTAAAACAGAGTCTCATCCTATATACCAGGCTAGAGTGCCACGGCATCAGCCTAGCTCACAGCAACCTGAAACTTCTAGGTTCAAACAATCCTCCTGAATCAGCCTTCTGACTAGCTGGCATTACAGGTGCCTGCAATGATATTTAGGTAAGTTTTTCTTCTATTTCTAGTAGACATAGGGTCTACAGACATGGGGTGTTGCTCTTGTTCTGGCTGGTCTCCAACTCCTGAACTCAAGACATCCTCTCCTCTCAGCCTCCCAGATTTATAGCATTATACACATATGACAAGGGTGCCCAGCAAGAGATAATATATTTTGAGGCAAAACATGTCTTATTTCATAAAATATACTTTAAGTCAAAGTGGTCACAAAAGGTGAAGAGTATGAAATTATAATATAAGGGCTTATAGTTAGAAAATAATAACTCGTTGTTATTTTAAATATATATAAAATACATACCGAAAAAATGTAGGACAGATATAAAACCATCACGTACATGCTCTCATAAAGAGCTATTTGCACATATATTTATTATAGCATTAGTCACATAATCCATTTGGTGAAATAAATACACATCAGCCTCAAGAAACAAATGGTGAAATTTAATTCAGGATATAAAAAGGATAGAGTATTACTCAGCTTCTAAAAATCAGGAAATCTAACATCTCTAATAAAGATAAATGTTAACTTTATGGTAAATGAAATGGCCTTTCAAAAATTATCTTTAATTGCACAAATAATCCACACAAACATAATATCTATTCACCAGTAAGTATGAGTTAAACTGAAGACAGTTTTACTACACTGGGGGCAGTGGTTCATGGCTACAATCCTAGCACCTCTGGGAGACTGAGCTGTACATTGCCTCAGCTCAGGTATTCAAGACCAGTCTAAGCCAGAGCAAGACATGTCTTCAAAAAAAGTAGATGGGGATTGTGGTGGATACCTGTAGTCTCAGTGACAGGGGAGGCTCAGGGAAAAAGATCATTTGAACCCAAGTGTTTCAGGTGCTGTGAACTATAATACCATGCCAGTCTACCGAGGGTGACAAAGTGAGACTCCGTACCCCCTACCCACAAAAAGAGTTTTCATATATATTCACCTACAGGATAAAATAACCATTGGCCAGCAACAAAGAGAAAATCTACTATTCCTAAACCAAATATAAGAAACTTGTAGGCCTATTAACAGAAACAAAATGAAATGAAATTCCCAGTAGACATGTAACTGATTTCTATTTAACTTTTGTTCTCAATGTCTTAAAGTATACAGAGTTGAATAATATCATGCAAAATTATAATTAAAAAAGTGTGAAAAAGTGACTCAGAGATAAAACAGTAATATTATATTTTACATTTTGAATCTTTATTTTCAGACAGAAAAATATGATGGAAAATCTTGTAATGAATATTTTGTAAAGAATGGTACATTTAGCTACAATTTCCCATTTTCCTTATCCATGTATGTCTGGCAAATTTTGGTACATCATGTATAGGTAAAAAGTACAAATAAAATTGACTGAGGTGAGGGGACATACTCTAAAAATTTAAAAAGAGGGACAGCGCCTGTGGCGCTCAGTGAGTAAGGCACTGACCCCATATACTGAGGGTGGTGGGTTCAAACCTGGCCCCGGCCAAACTGCAACAAAAAATAGCCAGGCGTTGTGGTGGGCACCTGTATTCTCAGCTATTCCGGAGGCTGAGGCAAGAGAAATTGCCTTAGCCCAGGAGTTGGAGGCTGCTGTAAGTTGTGACACCACGGCATTCTACCTAGGGTGATAAAGTGAGACTCTGTCTCTAAAGAAAAAAAGAAAAATTAAAAAGAGGCCTGGAGCAGTGGCTCATGTCTGTAATCCTAACATTCTAGGGGGCAGAACCAGGTAGATGGCAGGAGCTCACTAACACTTTTCAAAGAACTATAAATGGTCAATGAGCATTTCAAAGGATGCCTAAAGTCCTAATTCTTAGGGAAATGTGAAGCAAATCAGATTTTGCTTCACATCATACAGTGAAATATTACATCATACAGTGAACCCTAAAAAAACGTGTATCAAAGAATCATAGAAATTACAAACTTTTAGCAAAGTTGATGAAGATAAATGTTTCAGTATTAAAATGCTTGAAGCGGCGCCTGTGGCTCAGTGAGTAGGGCTCGGGCCCCATATGCCAAAGGTGGTGGGTTCAAACCCAGCTCCGGCCAAACTGCAACAACAACAACAAAATAGCTGGGTGCTGTGGCGGGCGCCTGTAGTCCCAGCTACTCGGGAGGCTGAGGCAAGAGAATCGCTTAAGCCCAGGACCTGGAGGTTGCTGTGAGCTGTGTGATGCCACGGCACTCTACCAAGGGCCATAAAGTGAGACTCTCTCTCTATGGAAAAAAAAAAAAAAAAAAAAAAGATGTAAAGTCTCAATCTTGGGCGGCGCATGTGGCTCAGTGAGTAGGGCGCCGGCCCCATATGCCGAGGGTGGCGGGTTCAAACCCAGCCCCGGCCAAACTGCAACAAAAAATTAGCCGGGCCGGGCGTTGTGGCGGGCGCCTGTCGTCCCAGCTACTCCGGAGGCTGAGGCAAGAGAATCGCGTAAGCCCAAGAGTTAGAGGTTGCTGTGAGCCGTGTGACGCCAGGGCACTGTACCGAGGGCGGTACAGTGAGACTCTGTCTCTACAAAAAAAAAAAAATGCTTGAAGGGTCAAAATACCTAATTACTGCTGTCAACAAATGATTAATGTTTACACCGGTCTGAGCTTTTCCTTCATAACCAATTTATGTCCTTTTCTTTTAGGAATCATTTATTCAATAAATGTAAACCTTGAAATTCGGAAAAAAAAAAATGCTTGAAGGTTTCTCAGAAAACTAAATTTAAAGTTATTATTTGGCTCTGTGCCTTTAGCTCTGTGGCTGGGGCATCAGCCACATGCACCAGGACTGGCGGTGTTAGAGGGCGTCTGTTCCCAGATAGTCAGGAGGCTGAGCCAAGGGGATGCCTTGACCTGAAGTGCTTATGGTTGTGAGATATAATGCCATGAAACATTACGTTGTCTCAAAAAGAAAATCCCAAAAATGAAATTTAGGGAGTAGATACGTTTAAACATACTAAGGTTGGCAAAGGCCGGGCGCTGTGAATCAGGCCTATAATCCTAGCACCGTGGGAGGCCGAGGCGGGTGGATTGCTTGAACTCACAAGTTTGAGACCAGCTTGAGCAAAAGCAAAATTCTGTCTGTACTAATAATAGAAAAACTGAGGCAAGAGCATCGCTTGAACCTGAGGTGGAGCCTGCCCTGAGCTATGACACCACTGCACTATAACCAGGGTGACAGCTTGAGACTCTGTCTCAAAAAAAATGGTTGGCAAATTACTGCACATAGAAATTAAATTATTTTTCACAGTCCATATAAAAACAGAATTTTCAGGCAAAAGAACATTAGACTCAGCTCAGCACCTGTGGCTCAAGTGGCTAAGGCACCAGCCACATACATCAGAGCTGGAGGTTTTGCCATAAAGCCCGGTCCTGCCGAACAACAATGATAACTGCAACCAAAAAATAGGTGGGCATTCTGGGGGGCATCTGTGATCTCTGCTACTAAGGAGGCTAAGGCAAGTTAATTGCTTAAGTACAGGAGTTTGAGGTTGCTGTGAGCTATAATGCCACGGTACTCTACCCAGGGGCACAGCTTGAGGCTTGGTATCAAAAAAAAAACAGAACATTAGACTTTCTTACATTTGGGGAAATTCTTAGTGTTCTGCTAAAATGAGACTATAATTTCTTCAGAAACTTATTTGAAATCTTTATAGCATAAAAAAATATAAAACATAAAATACGCAAAAACTATTTGTGGTGTTGCTAGGATTTCTGAAACAAATACTAACATCACCACCTCACTCACATGTTTTAGATATGATGCTAAAGAAAAAGAACCTTTGGCAGCGCCTGTAGCTCAGTGAGTAGTTTCGGCAGGTTAGAACATGGCCCGGTCCAGCAAAAACAACAATGACAACTGCAACAAACAAAATACACGGCGTTATCTCAGGCGCCTGTAGTCCCAGCTACTTCTGAGGCTGAGACAAGATAATAGCTTTAGCCCAGGCTGTGACATTGCTGTGAGCTGTGATGCCATAGCACTCTATCTAGGGAGACAGCTTGAGACTCTGGCTCAAAAAAAAAGAAAAGAAAGAAAAACTTTTATTCAGACACAGTCTCACCCTGTTGTTCAGGCTACAGTGTCATAAAATCAGCCTAACTGAAAGCAACCTCAAACTCCTGGGTTGAAGCAATTCTCCATCCTTATTCCCACCACCAAACCCCAGTAGGTAGGACAACATGCAACCACTACAATGCCTGGATATTTTTTTCTCTTTTTAGTAGAGATGGGTATCAATCTTACACTCCTGAGCTCAAGCAATAGTCCCATCTTGGTTCCCAGAGAGCTAGGATTAGAGGTGTGAGCCACCACACCCAGCCTAAAGAATATTTAAAAAAAATTCCCAGGAATACTAAAAACACACATATATTTCATATCCTTAGAAGCAATGGAAGAACAGTTACATCCTGCACTCACATGTAAGCCACAGGAAGTTCTTTCATTCTCACTGTAACCTAGAAGAAATATCAGTGAAAAGTAAGGTCCTTCTGGAAATTAAAAACATGAACAGGCTAGTGGCTCACAACTATATGCCTAGCACTCAGGGAAGCCAAGGAATGAGGACTTCTTCAGCTCACAAGTTCGAGTCTAGCCTGAGTAAGTATGAGAACTCCCCTGTTTAAAAAAAAAAAAAATTAGCCAGACAGGGTGGAGAAACCTGTAGTTCCAGCTATTTGGGGACTAAGAAAAGTCACTTGACACTGTTAGTTTAAGGTTGCTCTAGCAAGAGGGAAGGAGGGAGAAAGGTAGGGCCTTGGTGTGTGCCACACCTATTGGGGGCAAGGCACAATTGTAAAAGTGACTTTACCTAACAAATGCAATCAGTGTAAACTGGGTTCTTATACCCTCAATGACTCTTCAACAACACAAAAAAAGAAAAAGGTTGCTCTGAGCTAGGCTGATGTCAGGCACTCTAGTGTGAGGCAAGAGAGTGAGACTCTTTTTTTTGTAGAGACAGTCTCACTTTATGGCCCTCGGTAGAGTTCCGTGGCATCACACAGCTCACAGCAACCTCCAACTCCTGGGCTTAAGCGATTCTCTTGCCTCAGCCTCCCGAGTAACTGAGACTACAGGCGCCCACCACAACACCCAGCTATTTTTTGGTTGCAGTTTGGCTGGGGCCGGGTTTGAACCCACCACCCTCAGTATATGGGGCTGGCGCCTTACCGACTGAGCCACAGGTGCCGCCCGAGAGTGAGACTCTTTATCAGTAACAAAACAAAAATTAAAAAATGATAAAAAGATGAACAGAGATGCTTTTATGTAAAAACAATGGAAAGAAACTCAGGCTTCTCAGAAATAATTTCTGATTAAGCTGAGTTTCCCTAATCACACTGTATTGTGTGGTTTCCTCCTAGAACTTGGACCTCTGACCAGTGTTACCTGCTCCACTCACTGCAACCTACCTGGGTGCTTGAGCAATGTCTGCTGAGTCTTCAGCTTCCAGGGTTCTTTGCTTTGCTCCAGACAGGTAATGAGGTCTGGCTTAGAGACAGCAAGACCTGTTTTATTAGAAAAAAAAATTGGGATTCTTCAATTGGCAATCTAATGCCTTGTTGAAGTAGAGAAAAAGACATTTTAAAAGATCCTAAAATAATAATACCAAACAGATTTACTTCAGAATCTTTAAAAAGTATTTAAAGTTGGAACATTCCTAACTCCTCCAATACCAAAACTACTGAAATCAAATTTGGTGCTAGATATCAGACTTAAAGGTATTAGTAACCATCCAGGCCAAGAATTTTCTGAAATTTCCATTTATTTAGTGAAGGATATAAATCAGCTCAAAAAAGGTAAGATTAATGCCAAAATAAAACAACTCGAATTTTTCTTTTCTATACCAAGATATCCTAAAGTTTTCTACAGAAACAAGAACCTGATACTCAGTCAATGAATAAACTGAACAAAAACCTTCTACACAGAGAGAATATGAATTGTTTAGTGTAGCCGTGGAACTGTGTATATAAGTTGTCCTCACCCAGGAAGACCAGGTTTCTGTAGGTCTCTAACATGACTTCTCGATACAAATCCTGCTGAGCAGGGTCCAAGAAGGCCCACTCCTCCATAGAGAATTCAATAGACACGTCCTTGAATGTCAACATTCCCTGAAAAACACAGTTACCAAGAAAACACGAAGATATAAAATTTCACTTTTTTTTTTTTTTTTGAGAGTTTCAAGCTGTTACCCTGGGTAAAGTGCTGTGGCATCACAGCTTACAACTACCTTAAACTCTTGGGCTTAAATGATTTTCTTACCTCAGCTTCCTAGCTTGAACTACAGGCGCCCTGCACAAGGTCCAGCTAATTTTTTTGTTGCCATTATAATTGTTGTTTAGCTGGCCAGTGCAGGGTTCAAATCCACCATCCAGAATGTACATGGCCAGCCCCTTAACCACTGTGCTACAGGCACCAAGCCATGAATTTCACTTTAGGTTAAGTGAGTGAAGAGAACTCTTGCTGACTTATAAGAGTAAATGCAATTACCTAACAAGTAAAGAAGAGCTATATTCCCTTATGTGTTACCTAACACTGAAGACAGGGGATGGAATGGCATCCACAAAACCAGTGTACAGATTGTACACTTTTGGTTGATACAGTAGAAATAAAAGGCCACCAATACCAGCATGCAGAATTTTGTGCTTATTTACACCATATGTTATAATCTGTGTATGTTTTTTAATTAATTGATTAATTAATTTATTTATTTGCAGTTTTTGTTTTTCTTTTTTGGCCAGGGCTGGGTTTGAACCCACCACCTCTGGCATATGGGGCCAGTGCCCTACCCCTTTGAGCCACAGGTGCCGCCCAATCTGTGTATGTTTTTTATATGCAGTGTCAAGGTGAGAGAAATGATAACTCTAAAGTTTTAATGTGTATAAGAAAGAACTGGAGATCTTCAAAAAACACATTGTTATTCAGACAATATGGGCTGACGATTCCATTTCTAAATTTCCAGCCAGCTCAACAGGAATGACAATGCTTCAGTTCTATGATGATATTTTGTAAAACATGCAGTGAACTGCAGACACTGGTTTTACCCCACTTGATTGCTCAACTGGTAAAGAAAGATAACAACCTTTACTTTCCAAAGAAAGGTATGTGGAAGAGAATCTAAAGAAAGGGATGCTTCCTCAATAAATGTTTTGATTTGCTCACATTAGTTGATAATCTCTCCAAGTACTTATTAAAAATACAGAAGATATACTGAACCCTACAATGGAATAGGTGTCCAAGAGCACTGTAACTGAGTGAATGGAATTAACATCATCTGTAACAGGACAAATTAGTATCCGGCACTGATTCACACATGTAAACCCAACATCACTGCTGTGATAATACTACACAGAAAAAGTCAATTATAATGTGATAAAAACTAGTTGAGAAAAACCTATTTTTGGTAAAGTTCCAGTTACAGATATCTGGCATGTCTTCTAATCTCTAATTGTGTTTTTAAACAGCTTTATCGTCCCAGAAAGCAACTCTTTTCTAATTATTCTGTTGTTGAAACTTTGAATTACTCTAAGCAGTTAATGCCATCTTCTTTAAAAGTGCACGAATGTCATCCTACTTTACATAGAACTGGTGGAACTTCCAGATAAAGGCTAAACAGTACATATTCCCCTTCGTTGCTACAATCCAATGACCCAACCTCGTCCACAATGAAAATTTTGGGAATCCACATTTTCCCATTTTCAACAGTGAGAAATGAAACATTTTTACTATTGTGAGAAACAAATTAAAATGAGAATATTTTCAGGCATATGGAAAGCTGCATGGAGAGAGAATGGAAAGAAGACTCTGTCATATGTAGAGGAGAAGTTTTAGAGTCTCATGATTATTTTTTTTTTACTTTTTATTTTTTATTGTTGGGTATTCATTGAGGGTACAATAAGCCAGGTTACACTGATTGCAGTTGTTAGGTAAAGTCCCTCTTGCAATCATGTCTTGAGTCTCATGATTATTAAAAGGGGAAATGAATGTTTAAAACAAACCATTGGGCAGGAACATCACAAGTGTAAGGCTTGCAAAGTCTGAGAACATGATAATTGCAGGAGTAAAAGTGGGCACAGCCTTGGACCTTGGACACAGTTACCCCAGAAGCAATCACTTACTTTTCTTTCTCCTAGTTCCATTGATTTCCTTCTCAGGTGAGATTATCTGGACACATTACTCCTGTACCTTGACAATATGCCTTTAAAGGCCTAACACAAACTCTTCTCCTGCTATTACCACATCCATAGTCACAGGGACCTTGAAGCACAGAAAAAAAATTTACCCTTTCCTATTCTTTTTTTGGGGGGAGTTTTTGGCCAGGGCTGGGTTTTAGCCCACCTCCTCTGGCATATGGGGCTGACGCCCTACTCCTTTGAGCCACAGGCACCACCCCCTTTCCTATTCTTAACCATGAGAGAGGGTCAGGAAGGAGGTGGTTCCATATAAAGACCAAGGTGTGGGTTTCTAATTTCTTGGCCTCCAGTGGCCTCCCCTGCCAGCAATATCTGCTATGGAAATGGGAATATGGGCCCTCTGACCTTTTTCTGAAAAAAAAAATAAATAAATAAATAAATAAAATAAATAAATCAACTCAACTGTCCTAAATGTATCTGAAACCCTCATTCTTCACATTGGCCTTTATTTAGCATCACAGGGGGCCACATGGATGACACCAGCCACACTAATAGAATCTTTTGGCAGGCAGAATCACAGATAATGGTACTTCTTCAATCTGGCCATGGATTCCTTCCTGGAAGCCTGGGCTGAGAAGCACTTAGCTAAGCATCACCTTGCAGGCCTTAGTATGCATACAAGGTATTTATCAGTATGCCCCTTCTAAGTGTCTGATTCAATAATAACAGCAGTTACTCTACCTTCAAACGAATAATCAGTTTTATTTCACAGTGCCTATTTATGCCCTTCCTTTAGAATTTCAGAAAGGCCAGTCAGATGATTCAAGCCTGTAGTCCCCGCTCTCTTGTGGGTCCAAGGCAGGTGGCTTGTCTGAGCTCTGTACTACTTGATCAGTCTGAGCAAGAGTGAGACCCAGTCTCTATAATTGCTGGGCATTGAGGCAGATGCATGTAGTTTCAGTTACTTGGGAGGATGAGGCAAGAGGATGCTTGAGCCTAGGAGTTTTAGTTTGCTGTGAGCAGTGATGGCAGAACACTCTATGGAGGGTGACTAAGTGAGACTCTGCCTCATAAAAGAATAAATTGCGGGGTTTTGAGCCATTCACTATAGCATCAACATTGTACAACTCCCAAAGAAAATAGTGAGCAGTTAACCCCCATTTCTGTTTTGGTCTAGCTGATGTTAGCCAGACACCCAGAGAAACCATTTCAATGAGACATGGTTTCTCAAGCTCCTTTCCACTTTCACCACCATCTGGTCAGCCCAGACACATGAGGTGTTCTTTGCAACATTAGTCAGCCATCTCCTCACATTGCTCTTGAATAAACTGCTTGTTCTTCCACCAACTCTTGCATTGGGACTTTGACATTTCAGGAGAGAATAGTCGATCTTGGCTTTGGTTAAAAATTTGCAGGTTTTTTTTTTTAATTTTTTATTAAATCATAGTGGTGTACATTAATGCAATCATGGGGTACAATGTGCTGGTTTTATATACAATTTGAAATATTTTCTTTTTTTTATTGTTAAATCATAGCTGTGTACATTGGTGCAATCGCCTAAAAAATTGCAGGTTTTGAGTGAGTCTAGGAAGTGGCTTCTTTAACAATTCCCCCTATTGCTGCTGTTACTTTTTCTGGATTAAGGCAGCACTCAGCTAGACAAAGCACAGAGTTCCTTCTGCCCAACACTTTCTAACAAAACAAATAACTTTGGTTCAAGGAAGACCACCACTCACAATCTTGAAACAGGACAGAGTTTACTGGCACTTTAAAGTCTCCAGTGGTCAAACAAGGCAGCAGTGTCTGAGGAAGAACTCAGAATTTGGACCTGCCGATTTGGGTCTTGCACTGGTGGGATGCAGCTAGTGCCTTATGTACATTCATGAGAATTAGAGAAACAGAAAATGGGACTGAAGACATTCTCAGGCATACTGAATGTATATTTGTCATCCAGGATCAGCTTCAGGCCTTCTGGTCTCGGGATCAGTTTTAGGTTTAAAGATATCAGGATGATGGGGCAGTGCCTGTGGCTCAAAGGAATAGGTGCCATCCCCATATGCCAGAGGTGGCCGGTTCAAACCCAGCACCCTGGCCAAAAACTGCAAAAAAAAAAAAAAAAAAAAAAAAATCAGGATAATTGAAAGACAGAAACATAATGCCTGATTGCTGCCCTATAAAGGTAGTTTGTAAAAATTTACAGGTTGTTCTCAAACGTCACCATACATAAGGAACATTCAAAATTGTAGCTAAATATACCTTTACAAGATATTAATTATAAGTATTAGAAAGAGATAGAAAGACACAGAGAATAATCTATAAATATTTTGTAATTTTTGTTGGAAATAAAAGTATGTATAGCTAGATCCAGTGGATCACGACTGTAATCCCAGCACTTCAGAGGCTGTGGTGGGTAGATTGACTGAGCTCACAGTTTGGAGACCAGCCTGAGCCAGAGTGAGACCTTGTCTCTGAATAATAGTTGGGCGTTATGGCATGTGCCTCATGTCCTAGCTGCTTGGAGGTTGAGGCAAGAGAATCACTTGATCCCAAGCCTTTGAAATTGCTGTGAGATGTGAAGCCATGGCTGTCTACCTGGTAAAAAACTGAATGGTTCAACCTCCTGCGCTACCTAGGGATGTATCACCTGGGAAAGTTTAATGACCCAACCTCCACCTTTCCTACAGATGTCCAACCTGGGAAAGGGAATGTCCCAACACCCTAATTCCTGACCTTTAACCCTCTCCCTTCACTATTTCTCACATGTACATTTCTTCCCTGTTGGAAATCATACCCAACCCTCACCCAAGTGGAATAAAGATAATTTAATTGGAAAAAATAAATAGTACATTTAGCTACAATTTTTCTTTTTCCTTAGGTATAGTGACTATAGTGGAAAATTTTGGCACACCACACATGATAACTACTCAAGAAGTGTGATTGAAAATTGGCAGCAGGGGGCAGCGCCTGTGGCTCAGTGAGTAGGGCGCCGGGCCCATATGCCAAAGGTGGCGGGTTCAAACCCAGCCCCGGCCAAACTGCAACCAAAAAATAGCTGGGCGTTGTGGCGGGTGCCTGTAGTCCCAGCTACTAGGGAGGCTGAGGCACGAGAATCGCATAAGCCCAAGAGTTAAAGGTTGCTGTGAGCAGTGTGATGCCATGGCACTCTACCGAGGGCGGTACAGTGAGACTCTGTATCTACAAAAAAAAAAAGAAAAAGAAAATTGGCAGCAGGAACTTTGTAGTTTCATTATTTGGGACAGCATGCAATGTGCTGTGCTGAAAAAGGATACCCAGGAAGGGTGAAGTCTAGAACAGAGATCTTCTCAAGGAGACCCCAAGGATATACCTGTGGGGTCCACCCCATGGTGGCTCAAGTCTTAAAAATTTATAGAAACTTAACTTCCTGGGACCCAGAAATTGCCACTTCTGTGAAATCCTGTAGTCCAGTCAGGGCAGGAACAGCTTCTCCTGCATTATTCAAACAAAAACAAAGGAACCATGGGCAAGAAGTTTTTGACCGGGGATGAACAGAAGACAGAGTAAGTCATGGAGATGGCCATTTTGAATTCTTGTGAGCCTCCTTCTGCCAGCTGAAATATAGCCTTTCCTCATATAAACATGGTGTTTGGGTGCTCCTTCTCTCCATTGGGCCTCCCTGTGTGGATGCTACTGGGCGGAGAAAGGACCAATTCAGCAGGTCTTCAAGGAATCAAATAATGGGAGAAACTGAAGGGCAGGAACTGGCACTTGCACTGGGAGAGGTCTAAGACAAGGTAGGATAGTTGCCAGATGCCCACCATTTGGATGGGAGCTGGGATTCAATCAACCCCTGGGGCAAGTTGCTGCCAGGTCTGGTGAGAGGTGTATTAGTGTGTGGATGTGGTGTGACTGGGATGAACTTGGAGGGTGGTGTTGGACCTCCCCTCACAGGGCCTACAGGAGTGTTGATTCCGCCTCCTATCGCTAAGTGGCAGTTTGAGTGGAAAATCAAGGATGCCTAGGTTAGGAAAAGGATTGGAATTGTGTGCATGTGAGTACTTGGAGACTGACAGAGACGGGTAACAATAGGTGCGGTTTAGCAGCTCCCCTTCACAGGGCAAAATGATTGTGTGAGTGGCCCCTTTTTCCTTGCTCCAACATCATCCCCTGGCTATTCTGAGAGAAACTGGAATTCTGCTTTCCATCTCAGACATAGGCCTAGTCCTTGGCAGCCACATAACCATGTGATACTTACAGGTAAATGAAAAGACATGAGAAAGGATGACTGTGTTGTGGTTTTGTTACTGGAATTTCTTCATTCAGTGAGTCCTTGATCTCAGGGATTTGAGAATTGAGCCCACAGTCTGCAGATCAGGAATGAAATAGCATTTTGTTGGAGGAACGACCATGCAGAGGAAGTGGAGAGCACCACAGTGAGTAGGCCCAAGTCAGAGGTCTCCTGTATGGATCCTTTGTCTCGGGGTAAATAATTGGCCCTAACAGATATTTAGCCAGTGCCTGGTAGATGGAAAAAATAACCTTACGAGCTGAATGAGCATTTTTTTTTTTTTTTTTGTAGAGACAGAGTTTCACTTTATTGCCCTCAGTAGAATGCCGTGGCGTCACACAGCTCACAGCAACCTCCAACTCCTTGGCTTAGGCGTTTGGCCAGGGCTGGGTTTGAACCCGCCACCCTCGGTATATGGGGCCGACGCCCTGCTCACTGAGCCACAGGTGCCGCTCGCTGAATGAGCATTTTAACGAATAAATGAATGCAGTCCCTGTCCTTGGGTAAAGTTATTAGGTCTTTGCAGTTTTTGTTTAGAGAGGGGATCAGGGTGTGAACTCCCTACTCAGGGTGGAGTCATCTAAAACTTTATGGGCCGCTTTGTTCATGACCTTGCTAGAGCTCATAGGGAGTCCTCTGCAGTGTGCCATGTTTGTGCCTAGCTGGGAATCTGACTTCTGAACTCACCTGAGGCAGAAAAATGGGAGTTCCCTGTCCAGCCCTGAGTGGGAAAACCCTCTATCAATGCTATGTTTCACAAAATGTCTCTCATTTGTAAAATGTAATAATTCAGTTGTTTAAATTGTTTTGGAAACCGAGTCTTTGTCAAAGTATAAGATTCTTGCCTTTTACACCTTCTAATTATCAGTCTAGTCAAGCCAATAATTAACTTCATAGAAAACTGTGATTCTGTTTTGTGAAAAGTGGGTTTTTGACAGTGGGAGACTTTAGATGGAAAGGAAAATGTCATTGTGTAAGAAAAGGATATTGTAAAAAAAAAAAAAAAAAAGGATATTGTGTGGTAAATTTTGTCCCGAAACAGAATAGTTATATCAGAAAGTGATAGGCAGGGCAGTCTAGAAGATTTATGTTTGTAGATTGTTCAGGTTAAATGAAGCTCATAAAAGGGTATTTGTGAAAGATTTTACATGTGATCCATTTAACTATGTATTTTCGTTAGAATCTTTTGGCTTGTAATCTTGAACAAATAAATGTTTTAAGCCTTTGATATTTGAAAACCTTCCAAAACAAAAACTCTAAATTTGGTCATATTGCTATATCAAAGCCACTGAAAATCTGAGAAAGATATATTAGGCTTAATTGGTTTGTTGAAAATGTATAGGAAACATTGTCAAATCTGAAACAGTGATTAATTTTGTGTGGATTATGTTCATATGTATTTTCCAATATTTTAAAATATTATTCTGTGTTACTGTATATGGTCATCAAGAGTTTAAATTCAACTCAGAAAGTACTTTTTCTTTCTTTCTTTTTATTTATTTATTTATTTTTTTAGTAGATACAGAGTCTCACTTTATGGCCCTCGGTAGAGTGCCATGGCATCACACAGCTCACAGCAACCTCCAACTCCTGGGCTTAAGGAATTCTCTTGCTTCAGCCTCCTGAGTAGCTGAGACTACAGGTGCCCGCCACAACGCCCAGCTATTTTTTGGTTGCAGTTCAGCCCGGGGCCGGGTTTGAACCCGCCACCCTCGGTATATGGGGCCAGCGCCTTACCGACTGAGCCACAGGCGCCACCCCTTTCTTTTTTTTTTTTTTAATAGACAGAGTCTCACTTTATTGCCCTGGGAAAGTTTCCAACTTATTAAAAACAAGTTAGGATGTATAAAAGACATATTTGAAATAAACAACAAACAATATTTTTCAGAATATCCAATACTTCCTATCTAAAGAATTGTCATAATTACCCAACATTACCTAAGTCTGTACCTTTATAGTTATTCTTATGTTATATGCTATAAGTTTCTTAATATGTTACAAATTACAATGTATATCATTTGTATGTACCCGCTGTTTCACAAATTTCTTTTTTGTTTATTTTAGACAGAGTCTCACTTTGTCACCATCTGTAGAGTGCCTGGTGCCACAGCTCACAGCAACCTCAAACTCTTGAGCTTAAGGGATTCTCTTGCCTCAAACTCCAAAGCAGCTGGGACTACCAGTGCTGACTATGACACCTGGCTTTTTTTTTTTCTCTCTCTCTCTAGAGATTAGGTGTCCCTCTGGCTCAGGTTGGTCTCAAACTGATGAGCTCAGGCAATCCACCTGCTTCCACCTCCCAGAGTGATGGAATTACAGGCCTGAGCCACCGTGCTCAGCCACGTTTCACAAATTTCAAAAACAAAATTAAAACCAGCACAGCCCACGTCAATTTAACTAACCGTAACAAATTTAAAATCGTTTAAAATTATTTTTATTTTAAGTCAATTTCATAGATGTGAAAATAAATAGAAGTAGAGAATGAGGTAGACACAGACACCCCCACAACTTTTCTTAGTTATTTCTGAACGGAGAATTCACTTTAAAACATAGGAAGAGTAAGTCAGTCAAACAGGCCAAACCAGAAACAGGGAATAAAGATAATAATCTTGAAAAAAAAAAAAAAAGGAATTAATGACCTATTATACAATAGCATGTTCAATGATGTTTTATTGATGATGATTTTTGATTAGTTTTAAATTTTTGTATTTATTTAACTTGCCTACATGTTGTTTATCATACAAGTATATTTCTAGTATACTTGCGAAATTATCCTATAAATTATTAAAATTTGTTACATAAAAAAACAGCGTTTAAAAAATTACTCTTGCTGTTCTCCGGCATTACTAGCCCTGTCCCATAATAAAACCTTTTTACGAATCAACTCCCTGTGCCCGTGTTTAACTACAACTACAGGTAACCGGGCCACTTCCGGTTCCGCAACAGAGTGAGCCATCGGCTGGGGACCTCAGTTTATTTAACAAAAGAATGGAGGAGCTGTGGGCCCCCGCAGACTACAGTCCCTCTCATGAACAAACCTCAGAAGCTCAGTTGGGATTCCTCCCTGAGGACCCTTGTAACATCACCACCAGGGAAGCATGCCGGGCACTGCAGGCACACAGCTGCTCAGAGAGAGCTCTGGGCTGTGGTGCAAGTAACAGGCTGAGAAACCCTTGGAGCAACAGGGTTCCAAATCCCTGCCCCACTCCTCCTTTTGCCAAGTGGGGTTCGTGGGCCCAGGGGTGCCTGTGGCAAACTTTATTTTAAATACTCTAAAACTGAAGGGAAATTGTCCGGTCCGCCACAGCCACTTCCGACTCCAACCACGTCCCTCCCCTCTCAGGACACCCAGTCTACTATACTCACCATTTCCCAGCTCCCAGGACATCCCGGTGTCCTCCCTACAGATCTCCCAGTACCTGCAGGTCACAGGGTGACACAGGATGCTGCAGAGACACTTGGGATCTCCAGGAGATGGAACAGCCGAAGAGGAACCCCCAGCTCGAGAGACAAACGCTGCTCAGAATCCCCGGTGCCACCTTCTTCTTTCTGTCTGTGCATCTGATTGGACACTTCATATTGGATCATTTCTGATTGGATAGGGCCTAAGAGCACACCTCTCTGACTTTGACTGACAGGAATGCAATCCAACAAGAGGCTGGAAGAGGCAGGAATGCTTATAGTTTCTTACCCAAGGCACTTTTTCTTTCTTTTTTTTTTTTTTTTGCATTAAGAATAAATTCATTTATTAAGAGATCATTATTTTGTAGCACTTGAGATGTAACATTTCATTCATAATCAAATGTAATGAATTGGCATAAACATTGCAAAATTGATTTTTTATGGAGAACCAGCTCTATATCAAGACACAACTTTGATGTATAGAAATAATGACATTGAATTGCAGATTCTAGTTCATAACTTATAAAACCCATTTTATCACTTTCTTTGCAGTTAAATGCCAAATATAGGATATCATCACACATGGTATCTTATTTCAAGTTATTGATGATGTTATGATATCACCCAAAATGTTTAGTACAAATGGTTTATAAAAAGCAGTTAAGATTGTCTCTAATATTCCTTTTTTAAGCAATAAGATTAAAACACCTCGAGTGAAACAACATAGTAATAACAAAGAATGGAAAACTATTCATAGCTTCCCAGTCTAAGTTGGTTTAAAGGTAAAGCGTGGTATATTCTGATTATAGTAGTTTACTACAGCTGTATAGAAAATTACTACACACCCACCAGCTTTAAAAAAAAAAATCTACCATTATCTCACAGCTCTGGAGGGCAGGTGTCTTCTCAGAGTCTCATGAGGCTCCATGAAGGAGCCAGCTCGGCTGCTGCGGATCTGGGGTCCTGACAAGGAAATAATTCACTTCTGAGCTCACGTATAGAATTAGCTGAACTTACTTCCTTATAGCTGTATGATTGAGAACATGAAAAGATAGGATTGTAACTAACTGTTGGCTGGGGTCAAGATCCTAGAGGCAAACCAACATTATCCGGAATCATAGAGCTTTCCATAGGGAGCTTTTGTTTGTTTTTTGTTTAAGTTTAACTTTATCGCCCTAGATAGAATGCCATGACGTCATAGCTCACAGCAACGTCAAACTCTCAGGCTTAAGTCATCCTCTTGCCTTACCTTCCCAGGTAGCTGGGACTACCGGTGCCTGCCACACCTGCCTAGTTTTAGAGACCAGGTCTCCCTTTGTATCAGGCTGGTCTCGAACTCCCAAGCTCAAGCAATCCACTTGGCCTCCCAGGGTGCTAGGAATACAGGTGTGAGCCACCATGCCGGGCCTCTTTCCACCAGCTGTTAACAAGTTGGCTATTTTCTTACACAAGCCACACAAGATGATCTCTCTCTCAAGTCTGCCAAGACAGTTCTATACAATGTTACCAATCATAGGAGCGACATCCCACCACTCTGCATCAGTGTGGAGGTTTGGTTCTGTCCTTTAATTTCTGAGTTCTTACTTTGCTGCTGATCCATTGTGGTGGTCAGTGTGCAGAATAGGTTGAAGTATTTCCTGTAGAGCTGGTCTTGTTGTGGCGAATTTCCTCAATGTTTGCATATCCGTAAATGATTTGATTTCTCCATCAATTTTGAAGCTTAGCTTAGCAGGGTACAGAATTCTGGGCTGGAAATTGTTCTGTTTAAGTAGATTAAAGGTAGATGACCATTGTCTTCTTGCTTGGAAAGTTTCATTAGAGAAGTCTGCAGTCACTGTGATGGATTTGCCCCTGTAGGTCAACTGGCGCTTACTCCTGGCAGCTTTCAGAATCTTTTCTTTTGTCTTGACTTTGGACAGGTTCATCACAATGTGTCTTGGAGAAGCTCAGTTAGAGTTGAGGCGACCTGGGGTCCAATAGCCCTCTGAAAGCAGTGTGTCAGAATCTTTGGTGATATTTGGGAAATTTTCTTTTATAATATTCTCTAGTATGGCTTCCATTCCTCTGGGGCATTCTTCTTCCCCTTCTGGAATTCCTATAACTCGTACGTTGGAACGCTTCATAAAGTCCCATAATTCTGACAGTGAACGTTCTGCTTTCTCTCTCTTCTTTTCTGCCTCTTTTACTATCTGAGTTATCTCAAAAACTTTGTCTTCTACCTCTGAAATTCTTTCTTCTGCATGGTCTAACCTGTTGCTGATACTTTCCATTGCATCTTTAAGTTCCCTGATTGACTGTTTCATTTCCTTCAGCTCTGCTATATCCTTTTTATATTCTTCATATCGTTCATCTCTGATTTGATTCTGTTTTTGGATTTCCTTTTGGTTATTTTCCACTTTATTAGCAGTTTCCTTCATTGTTTCCATCATTTCTTTCATTGTTTTCAACATGTGTATTCTAAATTCCCTTTCTGTCATTCCTAACATTTCTGTATAGGTGGAATCCTCTGCAGTAGCTACCTCATGGTCCCTTGGTGGGGTTGTTCTGGATTGGTTCTTCATGTTGCCTGGAGTTTTCTGCTGATTCTTCCTCATGGGTGATTTCTTTAATCTGTTTCCTTGCCCTAATTTTCCTTTCACTTCCTCTTGCTCTTTAAGTTCTCGTGCCTGTGGAAGTTGCGGGCGGGTTTAGACGGATTGAACACATGCGACCACTTGCCGGTTTTCCACTGTTTTAGTCCTCCTCTTGGGGTCCAGAAGTCTCTCGCTGACTCCCTGTATCCTCTCAGGGGTGATGATAGGCAGATCCCACCAGCCAGAGATGCCTGGAGTCCTATATCCCCAGACTCACAGTGCCCAGATGCAAGGAAGCTGTTACTCAGCTGCCATCTTGCTCCGCCCTCCGGCACTTTTTCTTTTTTAATTTAAAGGCAGGGAACATGACTTTATTCATCTCCATATTCCAGGGCCACCATTCTTGCCAGACAGTAACTGGATAACAAATTTCCACAAAAGGAATGAAACTATTTACTGAGGGTTTAGTCTGTGCGAGGCTTGGGCACCTCCTATTTAAATAGGAGTTAGACTGCTGTGAAGGTGTTTTCAATATACATGGAGATTTCTAGGTAAAAACATGCACCTGAAGAACTCAGGAACCTGGCTGCCCCTGTGCCTCAGTGGGTAGGGCGCCGTCTCAAAAGGTAAGGGTGGTGGGTTGGAACCGGCCCTAGACAGCTAAAACAGTGACAACTGCAAGTAAAAATAGCCGGGCATTGTGATGGGTGCCTGTAGTCCTAGCATTCTGGGAGGCTGAGGTGGGTGGATTGCCTAAGCTCCCAGGTTCTAGACCAGCCTGAGCCACAGCGAGATCCTGTCTCTAAAAATAGCCGGGCGTTGTGGCGGGCGCCTGTAGTCCCAGCTACTTCGGAGGCTGAGGCAGGAGAAACCCATAAGCCCAAGAATTGGAGGTGCTGTGAGCTGTGATGTCACACCACTCTTCCAAGAGGGACAAAGTGGTACTCTGCCTCAAAAATAAATTAATAAATAAAAAAGAAAGTAACCTCGTTTATGGCTATATTCCTTACCATTTAAAAAACGAATAGTCACGTTTAATCACTTCTTCATTAAAGCACACCCTACTTTTAGAAATAAAACACATAACACATTAGATGCTGAGTGATTTTCACTCACTTTTTGCCTCAATCTAGTCCATTCTCCTTTTATCTTCCACTATACCTCTTCTTTCAAAGGATGCTTTACTTTTACTAGCCCTTACTCTTTTTCCAGCAATTCAGGCACAGACCCAGCACCCCTTTACATCAGTCTTTCAAACTTCTGCCACACTAATTACTCAGTTGCATTACTGGTTATTCCAACGTCTAGATCATATAAAGGAACTTGAATTTATTTTTATTTCTGCTAATATGATTGCCTGGTGAAACCATCTGGAAAACAGACATATCATTTAGTATCCACAGCCAAAGAATAAAAAACATACTATTTTACCAGATAAAAAGACAATTGAACATACAAAAACTTCTGTGAAAAATCAAGAACTATCTTTGCTCAGAGACACATGACAACCAGACATGTGAAAGTGCAGTGAAGAGGAGGAAACACAGCAAACTCCTGGCTGGAAAGTCACAAGTTCTAACCTGACTCTGTCTATATCTCTGCTCTTTTTATCTTGTGAGGCAATAAAGTATACAAATGGTTCCCACCCCAATGGTCAAGATGCTATGGACTTGGTTGTCTGACCCCCTCTGTTACCAAGTACTCCACTTTAAATGCCAGTCAAATGACAAACGTGGGCTATTTTTGTTCATAGGGTAGTACCTTATAAACATACAAAACACACCTTCATAGAAAGTCCCTTCTATGTAATAATTCAAAGTTCTTTTGAATTATCAAAATCCTTTCCCAACATTTGGAACTTACAAAATTGAAACAGCAGTCATGAATCTCTCCATAGTAATAGAACAAGAGCTCAACATCACCATGCGAGCATTGGGAACACTTCAACCAGAGCTTAATAGCCTGGCATCTATTATAATTCAAAACCAACACATCCTAGATGCTTTGACTATTCAACACGGAAGAGCTTATACTGTTATTGGAGAAAAATGTTGTGTGTTTATGTAAATCAGTCGGGGCAAATAAAGACACATCTACCTCTTTTAAAGGACAAGATAAATATTCTTCACCAAATTAATGAAACCATTCCATTGGACTGACCTCTTCCCAAGAATGAGAGACTAGTTTAATGGGCTGTGGGGAAATGTGCTCAGATCTGGTCTTTTCTGCTTATTCATTCTCATCATAATTTATGTTCTTGTATGTCTTTTCAAACATCTTATGACTAGATTACTAACCTGCTCTCTCTCTCCAGGTGCCAACACAGCTCTTTTATTTATATTATTATTTTTAATTAATTAATTTTTTTTTTTTGAGACAGAGCCTCAAGCTGTCACCCGGGGTAGAGTGCTGTGGCATCACAGCAACCTACAACTGCTGGGCTCAAGCGATTCTCCTGCCTCAGCCTCTCAAGTAGCTGAGACCACAGGCGCCCACCACATCGCCCAGCCACTTTTTGGTTGCAGCCATCATTGTTGTTTGGCGGGCCTGGGCTGGATTCGAACCCGCCAGCTCAGGTGTATGTGGCTGGCACCCTAGCTGCTTGAGCCACAGGCGCTGAGTCCCAACTCAGTTCTTAACGTGTGAAACTTTTAGGGAAATTCCAGTTGAGGGAAATAAAGGACCTAAGGAAATTTCACCCCAAAATATGACTCCTTGTGTTGTGCCCAGGAGTTCCACAAAGACCACACTGCCAAACAAGTTGAACTCATACCAGAGTCCTTTTATTGAAGAGTCACTTGGCCACTGCCTCAATGTCCCCAAATGGTGTTTCTGAGAGCAGCCCTGAGTGTTTAAGGAGCTGGGTTTGTAAGGCTTGGTCTGCATCCTGGTTGGCACGCAGTCTGTCCAGGTGCATCCGGGTAGGATAGCAAGCAAGCATTGTACAGAAGCAGAATTTGTGGGTTAGTTATATATCATACACACCATATACGTATTAGTTTCATACATCTTTGTCTCAGCATTTTCTCCATCTGGTATTGTTTAAAGGTCATTCTGAGGACAGTTGATTTGTTTCCCAGGTGGTTAGCCAAGCAAAAAGCTGGGAGTGAACTAGAAGCAAGAAAACGATTAGTACTTTCTCATTTATCTTGGGAGTGAACTAGACTTATTTCATTTCTTTTCTGAAAACTTGCACTCTGGAAATTTGTCAGGAGTTAAGTGGTATTTTTTCATTATAGCCTAGGCCTGACACTTATCTGCTTTAGGCTAGGCCCACTTAGCCCTAACACTTGGTAGAATATTTTCAATTAAAGACCAGTCAAGGGGCGGCACCTGTGGCTTAGTGGGTAGGGCCCTAGCCCCATATACCAAGGGTGGCAGGTTCAAACTCAGCCCCTGCCAAATTGCAACAAAAAAATAGCCAGGTATTATGACTGGCAGCTGTAGTCCCAGCTCTGCGAGAGGCTGGGGCAAGAGAATGGCCTAAACCCAGGAGTTGGAGGTTGCTGTGAGCTGTGATGCCCCCAGTACTCTACCAAGGGCGATAAAGTGAGACTGTGTCTCTAAAAACAAACAAACAAAAAAGAAACAATAAAGGCCAGTCATGATCAGAAAGCATTGGAAGAGGCCTTTTTAATATCTACATAAAACCTGAGTAACCTGATTGGGAATCAAAAAGGGCTGCTCACTTCCTTATTACATGCTAATAGATCTGGCCCCAAGGTCATTTGAAGGAGGATACCTATCTCTGAGGTTAATCTACAGATAAATCTGTTTCCACATCTACACATACTCTCCCCTAGCAAAGACTTGTTGCACCTACACTTTCTACATTCTCCCCCCTCCCTTCCAAAAGGCATCTGTAAAAGTCTCTGATCATTACCAAATCTATGAGTAATCATTCATGTGCTTCCACCCATACACATGGTATTTAGAATGAAACCTTTTTATTATTTATTTTATTTTATTTTTTAAACAGAGTCTTAAGGTGTCTCCCTGGGTAGAGTGCCATTGCGATACAGCTCACAGTCAACTCCAACCCTTGGGGTCAAGCAATTCTCTTCCCTAGCTGACCAAGTAGTGGGGACTACAGGCACCTCCCATAATGCCAAGCTATTTTTTTTTCCCTTGTTATTTTAGCTGGCCCAGGCTGGGTTCCAACTCACCAGACTCAGTGTATATGGCTGGTGTCCCACCCACTGAGCTACAGGCACCACCCAACATTTCTCTTATTAATCTACCACAATTAGAAAAACACACACAAAAAAAATTAAAAAAAAAAAAAAAAACTACCACAATTGTGAGTTAATCTTTTAATGAAGCAACCAAGGGAAAAAGGCAGTTTTTTCATGATCCCTATATATACAAGGGGATTTCTTTCTTTTTTTTTTTTTTTTGGCCGGGGCTGGGTTTGAACCTGCCACCTCCCGCATATTGGGTCGCCACCCTCCTCCTTTGAGCCATACATGCCACTGGGGATTTCTTATAATGTCACATTTTGTATTTCTATGAAGTACCACCTTATGAAGAAAAGAGGCCAAGTTTGTAATTCAACTGGCATTTACAGTGGAGTACTTGGTAACAGATGGTGAATAACTAAGCAGAGGTCCTCAAACTTTTTAAACAGGGGGACATTTCACTGTCCCTCAGATCGTTGGAGGGCCAGACTACAGGTAAAAAAAAAAATATGAACAAATTCCTATGCACATTACACATATCTTATTTTGAAGTAAAAAAAAACAAAACTGGAACAAACACAATCACACGACCTCATGTAGAGTTTGAGGACCCCTGGACAGCGTCCTGACAATTCAGGTGAAAACCATTTGTATATGTTACTACTACAGAAGATGAAAAACACAAGTGGTATTTATAGACAGAGTGAAGTTAAAACCTGTGACTTTCCATCGTGGAGTTTGCTGTGTCTTCTCCTTCTCACTGGCACGTTCACATATCCAGTTGTCATGTGCCCCTGAGAAATCTTTCATTTTTTTGAAATAATCTCACTTTGTCACCCTTAGTAGAGTGCTGTGGCATGATAGCTCACAGGCAACCTCAAACTCCTGTGCTTAAGCAATTCTCTTGCCTCAGCCTCCAGAGTAGCTGGGACTCCAGGCACCCACCACACTGCTTGGCTATGTTTTGTTGCAGTTGTCACTGCTGTTTTAGCTGGCCAGGGCAGGGCTCAAACCTGCCACCCTCGGTATTTGGGGCCGGTGCTCTACCCACTGAGAAACAGGTGCCACCCTTCAGGTTTTTAGATGAAAAAAATAGCGGTTTTCATCTGGTGTGGTGGCTCACACCTGTCATCCCAGCACTAGGGAGGCCAAGGTGGATAGGTTGTCTGAGCTCACAGGTTCAAGATCAGCCTAAGCCATAGCTAGACCTCATCTCTAAAAACTAGCTGGGCATGTGGCTGGCACCAGTAGTCCCAGCTACTTGGGAGGCTGAGGTAAGAAAATTGATTGAGCCCAATAATTTGATTTTGATGTGAGCTGTGATGCCACAGCACTCTACTGAGGGTTACCAAGTGAGACTCTGTCCCCCACCAAAAAAAAAAAATTTGAAAAAATTAGCTTTATATAAACATTCACCGAGCATTATAGGTCCACATCTCATGAAGTTGTCAATCAAAGGGGCTAGGTCTATTATTGCTTCATGCTTCAAAAAGTATGGACTTTTTTGTGGTGGTTGACCCTTTCATTTTAAGTGGGCCTCAACTGGGTTGATCCTGAGGGCTTTCCTAGGGGTATCCTCTTCCCAGTCAGAGAAGTTTACCTAGATGTTGATTTCTTCTGACCATTTGTCCTCAGCCTCCATATACTGGAGTAGCTCCTCTCAGACATATTCCTGGTGTATCTTCATTGGAAGGCTATTGTTTTCTGGACAGAAATAATCTGAGTACCTAATTTAGACAAGACTCTCCCCACCAAGACCACAAGAAAATCAAGCATCTGAAGGAACCAGTGAGGCATCTCTTTTTCTCCAATCCAGAATGTAAGAGGTTTAAGAGAGAATTTGTGTTCCAGCTGTCCTGTCACTCCTGCCACAGAGCCAGGTTGTTTAGTCATAGGAGAGAGTTGCAGTATGAAGCACTAAATATGCAGTCCTAACATTGTTAGAAAGTCTTGACCCACAGCTTTCCACAGGTAGAGAAGAAAGGGTAGACTATCCATCAGATAAGGTATCCCTACAGACATTAAGGCAAATTGTTGCTATCCAGAAAGGCATCATTGTCATGGATGAAGTAATACCTGTGGACAATGCTGGGCCCATCTTAGGTGCCAGTTCTCCAGGCCCTGCATTTTCCCACCCAGAATCACGTCAGATTCCAGGTGCAGGAGGCATCTGTTACCAAGTATCTAACCACTTTCTACCCTCAATACCTGAGTTTTATACCTACCTGTGCTTGTACACCTCTGTTTAGCCTTTGCCTCACCCAGTCCTCTTGCTCAGATGATGTACCTGTTAGCTCTGATTCTTATCAGTGACCACAGTGAAAGAGCTGCCCATTGATTCAATCTGAGAGGAGTCTGGAGTGTCTTCCTGGATCTTTCTCGGACTCTGTGAAGAGGTTTATCACAGACCATTTGCCTCCAGTTGAGGGGTGGCTAACGAGAGCTTTTATAAAGCCAAGAGAAGATCAAGGCTGTAGGTTTATAAAAGACCACAGTGATGCAGTAGGTGAACAATCTCATCCAAACACCTTATTTAATTGAGAAAGCCACAACTCAAAAAGGGCAGGATTAAGGGCATGGAGTCCCCAGTTTGTCCCACAACCAGAAAGAATGGAGTGTGGCCAGAGTACACATTTGTGAAAGAAAAAAATCTGTTGTTCAAGTGTGGCAGAAGTTACATTTACATGTTTATCATCTTAGCTTAGTAACAAAAATCCAAGAGGCGTGACCAGTGAATTAAAGACAAAGAGGAAGGAGTGAAAATGTCAGGCAGTTGAGAAAAAGAGAGTCATATTTTATTTTATTTTTTTTTTTTTGTTTTGCAGTTTTTGGCCAGGGCCAGGTTTGAACCTGCCACCTCTGGTATATAGGGCCAGTGCCTTACTCCTTGAGCCACAGGCACCACCCTGAGAGTGGTATTTTTTTTTCTATTTATTTTATTATTTATTTATTTTTTGAGACAGAGCCTCAAGCTGTCACCCTGGGTAAAGTGCCGTGGCATCACAGCTCACAGCAACCTCCAACTACTTGGCTCAAGTGATTCTCCTGCCTCTGCCTTCCAAGTAGCTGGGATTACAGGTGCTTGCCACAACACCCAGTATATTTTGGTTGCAGTCATCATTGTTGTTTGGTGGGCCTGGGCTGGATTTGAACCCGCCAGCTCAGATGTATGTGGCTGGTGCCTTAGCCCCTTGAGTGACAGGTGCCGAGCCCGGAGAGGTATTTTAACAGATTAAGTTGGCTCCTTTTTTTCTTCCTTTGGTTTCAAAGGAGTAACTGATAATTTTGAGTAGAGATAACAGCTTAATAATCTTGATCTCAACACCCATAACTAATCACATACAGCTGCAGGCAGGCAGAACATAGAGATTTATTTTCACTCTATAGTGGAAGATTGATGCTAAATAATTGATGCAATTTATTTGCCAGTTTCAATATATACAGAGCAATCCAAAGAGGTTTTTGTTTTTTTTTTACTTTAAATATTTTTTTTATTGAGATATAATTTACATACCATAACAATTTCCGAAGAGGTTTTAAACAAGGTCTCATAACAAAAAGAACACTTTGTGGTATTATTTATTTTTATTTCTTTGAGACAGAAACTCAAGCTGTCACCGTGGGTAGAGGGTTATAGCATCATAGTTCACAGCACCTCCAACTCCTATGTTCAAGAGATCCTCTTGCCTCAGGGATTCTGTTTTTGTTAAAGATGGGGTATTGGTTGTGTTTAAGCTGTCTGGAACTCAGAAGTTCAACCATTCCAGACAACTTTTCCTCCTAGAGTGGCAAAATTACCGACTTAAGCCACGGCCCCCAGCCCACTTTGTTGTTTTAATTAGAGATTCCCTTTCAGTTAGACCAACTTGTTGACATACAAAATGTTGATAAATTCACATGTGCAAATATTATGCCTTACATAGACTATTTTTGACATGCTGAAGCCCTGTGTTTATTCCAAAAATTTCTTATTAAAACATGACTTATTTTAGGACAAAAATTGCTATATCAGTTTTTGTCCTAGACAAAATTATTCCCTTACCATTTAAAGTTCCTTATGGGGGGCGGCACCTGTGGCTCAGTCGGTGGGGCGCCGGCCCCATATACCAAGGGTGGCGGGTTCAAACCCGGCCCTGGCCGAACTGCAACAAAAAAATAGCCGGGTGCTGTGGTGGGCGCCTGGGAGGCTGAGGCAAGAGAATTGCTTAAGCCCAGGAGTTGGAGATTGCTGTGAGCTGTGTGATGCCATGGCACTCTACCGCGAGCCATAAAGTGAAACTCTGTCTCTACAAAAAAAAAATAAATAAATAAAGTTCCTTATGGGGGCGGCACCTATGGCTCAGTCGGTAAGGCACGGGCCCCATATACCGAGGGTGGTGGGTTCAAACCTGGCCCCAGCTGAACTGCAACCAAAAAAAATAGCCAGGCGTTGTGGTGGGCGCCTGTAGCCCCAGCTACTCGGGAGGCTGAGGCAAGAGAATTGCTTAAGTCCAGGAGTTGGAGGTTGCTGTGAGCTGTGTGATGCCATGGCACTCTACTAAGGGCCATAAAGTGAGACTCTATCTCTACAAAAAAAAATAATAAATAAATAAAAAATAAAGTTCCTTATGAACCATTGTTTTTCATAGTCATAACTGTCTTCACATTTCACTTCTATATTTTGAATCCTTCTTTTTTTCTACTTTGAAATAAAATTGCATCCTAGTTAAGTCTTTTCTTCATAAAGATGTGAGAAAGGAGACCTGTGTATTTCAAGGACTTAGGTCTCTACCCTGAAGAGGAGACTTCATCCAAACAATGGGTTAGGGCAGTTGAAAAGCATCAAAAGGGTTAAACAAAGACATCATCAACTAGTGAGCAGAGGGACTTTAGCAATCACAAGGGTTTCTATTTTACCTTCCATTTTGAGAGAGATATAGGAGAGGGAAACAGAGGCCCTGAATGTCCAGGGAAAGCAGAGAGGCTCTAATGTTATGCACACCCATTTGTTTACTATGACAGAGAGACAGCTTGCCAACACTCAGCCTTCCCAGCTGAGCTTGTTCTGAAGTTGCAGTTTGTCCATTAGACTGAGAGAGTTTCAGAGGGTCAGTGCTGGTTCACGGATTTCACAGAGTGTACAGGTTCTAAACCTTCCTAATGCCGTGATTTGTTTTCATTGTTACAAAGGAGCCATGACCCACAGGTTGAGAACCGCTGGGAGGACAATGTAACTTCCACTGCACCTCTCTAATAGAGAGGGTATAGTTCCAGCACAGGCCTCTTTCTGAGCCATTTATTATTCCAGGAACCTAGACTGGGAAGGGCTCAGGCATGGTGTCTTCTTGACTGAGCCTCTAGGGGAACTCAGTGCCCGACAACCTTCCCCAGTGATAGTAACCATTTCAAAAGCTTCCTTCTGTCCAGGCGTGGTGGCTCACACCTGTAGTCCCAGTGCTGTGGGAGGCTGAGGCGGGTGGACTGTCTGAGCTCAGAGGTTCAAGACCAGTATGAACAGCAGTGAGCCAGAGTAAGACCCCGTCTCTACTAACAACATCAAAAACAGCCAGCACCGTCAGAGGAAGAAGAAAATCAACAAAAAAGAAGTACTTCAAACAAAGAATGAACAAGCAAACTGAATTTACAAAAAAAAAAAAAAAGCTTCCTTCTGCTCTTAAGATCTGCTAATGGAGCTCAGTGCCTGTAGATCAAGCAGAATACACCAGAGCTGGAGGGTTTGAATCCAGCCTGGGCCGGCCAAACAAAAAGGACAACTACAACCAAAAACAAAAACAAAAACAAACAAAAAAAAAACAGGCATTTTGGGGAACACCAGTAGTTCCAGCTACTTAGGAGGCTGAGGCAAGAGAATCGCTTAAGCCCAAGAGTTCCAGGTTGCTGTGAGCTGTGATGTCACAACAAAGAAGCAAACAAACAACAACAAAAGCCCAAGAAAACCCCAAAGATCTGCTCATGGCCTGACTTTCTCCCTTTGTCTACTCATCCCCATTCTATATATCAATACCTTAAAATCTGGTTTAACATTCTTTATATGGGGCCTGAAACCCCTTTTTAAGCTTTTGAATATTAGCACTAACTGAGAGATGAAGTGCACTGTCAAGATGAGGAAGAAAAAAGCTGATGAAGCAGGTGCAGGTAAGGAGCTACGTTACCTGGAAGTGAAGACAGCCAGAGAGATGTAGGAATAGTAAGTAATATGAGTAATATGCAGCAGCAGAGTGAATTCAGAATGTCTATTTTTCCATTAGCTTATCTTGTTGAAGATGTATATTTTCCTCCCAAATAGGAACACCAAAATGTCAGATATTAGGGGACCAGACGTGAGGTAAATGTGTTCCATTTTTTTGTTGCAGATGTCAAAGATCAGTTATTACAACCAAGACAGTGAAACAAATGAGCAGAATAAGCAGATATAACTGTGCAAGAGGGCACAGTTTATAAAGGACAGTACACTCCAGAGAAAAAGCACATCTACATTTTCAAGTGGAGAAGACCCTGGGATTAGCAAGATGTTTCCCCTTACATGGATTTTCCAAATCTGTGTTAAATGGTGCGGGGGTAAAATATTCATGATTTTTTCTTGAAAAGGGGAAATCTTCCAGAATATACAGTACTCCCATTTCTATCCCTGTAATCAATGGACATTATTTGTCATTGTAATTGTAGAGTATGATAGAACTGGTGTAAATTGTACTATGTTAATAAAAATAGGTCACTTGAGCCTACTGTCATCTTACTTCTATGCCCACTCCAAAGTGCCTTTTTTGTGGCCTTGGCAATATCTCCACATTCCAGTACAGATGTTAAAAAAGTTGTCAACAGTAAGCCCTTCTCTTTCAGAAGTTTTTTTTTTTCTTTCAAAAGTTTTAAAAATCACAGTAATTTCTTCTCTTTCAAAAACTACATACACATGACTGGGTGGGGTGGCTCATGCATGTAATTCTAGCACCCTTACAGGCTGAGGAAGGTGGATTGCTTGAGCCCCTGAGTTCCAAATCAGACTGAGCAAAATTGAGACCCTGTCTAAAAAGAAAAACGTAGGCAAGAAGATTGCTTGAAAGTAAGAGTTGAAGATTGCTGTGAGCTATGATGATACCATGGCATTCTACTCAGGGCGACAGCTGGAGACACATTTTCAAAAAACAAACAATTTACATACAGATTTTTGGACTAAACTTCACAATGAAATGACAGACATTAAATAAACATATGGAGGCCAGGCACGGTGGCTCATGCCTTCAATCCCAGTACTTTTGGGGTCCAAGGTGGATGGATTTCTTGAGCTCCCAGCTTCAAGACTGTCCTGAACAAGTGAGAGAGACACTGTCTATAAGAAAATATCCAGGGCGGCGCCTGTGGCTCAGCGGGTAGGGCGCTGGCCCCATATGCCGAGGGTGGCGGGTTCAAACCCAGCCCCAGCCAAACTGCAACAAAAAAATAGCCGGGCCTTGTGGCGGGTGCCTGTAGTCCCAGCTACTCGGGAGGCTGAGGCAAGAGAATTGCCTAAGCCCAAGGATTTGGAGGTTGCTGTGAGCTGTGTGATGCCACGGCACTCTACCGAGGGCGATAAGGTGAGACTCTGTCTCTACAAAAAAAAAAAGAAAATATCCAGTTGTTCTGGCTAGTGCCTACAATACAAGCAACTCCAGAGGCTGAGGCAAAAGGATCAGTTCAGCCCAGGAAGTTGAGGTTGCTTTGAGCTATGATGCCATGGCACTATAACAGGGGGAACAAAGTGAGACGGTCTCAATAAAATAAAATAAAATAAAATGAGTACAGATAGGGATTTAAAAACTAAAAAAATCAAAATCCAATTCTATATTCGATACTCATCTTACATGTAATGACAAACATGGAATAAAAAATGACAGGACAGGCTTGGCACCTGTTGCTCAAGTGGCTAAAGCACTAGCCACATACACCTGAGCTGGGGGGTTAGCATCCAGCTCAAGCCCACCAAACAATGACAGCTGCAATCAAAAAATAGCCAGGCCTAGTGGCATACACCTGTAGTCCCAGCTACTTGGGAGGTGGAGGCAGGAGAATCGCTTGAACCCAGGACTTGGTGGTTGCTATGAGCTGTGATACCATGGCACTCTACTCAGGCTCTGTCTCAAAAAAAAAATTACAGGACAGAAATATATTTGGCCGGGTGCAGTGGCTCACGACTGTAATCCCAGGACTCTGGGAGGCCAAGGCGAGTGGATATCTTGAGCTCATGGGTTTGAGACAAGCTTCAGCAAAAAGCGAAACCGTGTCTCTACTAAGAATAGAAAAACTGAGGCAAGTGGATCCCTTGGGCCCAAATTTGGAAGTTGCTGTGAGGTATGATGCCACAGCACTCTCCCTGGAGTGACAGCTTCAGACTCTGTCTCAAAAAAAAAAAAAAGAACAAGAGAGATATTTAATTCAAATATCTGTCTCTCTCTATATATATATACACACACATGTGTTAAAACAGAGTCTCACCTTATGGCCCAGGCTAGAGTGCCACTGCATCAGCCTACCTCACAGCAACCTGAAACATCTAGGTTCAAGCGATCCTCCTGAATCAGCCTTCTGACTAGCTGGCACTACAGGTGATTTTATTTTCTATTTTATCAGCTAATTTTATCTTCTATTTCTAATAGACATGGGGTGTTGCTCTTGTTCCAACTGGTTTTCAACTCCTGAGCTCAAGACATCCTCTCATCTCAGCCTCCCAGATTTATAGCATTATAGACATATGGCAGGAGCGCCTAGCAAGAGACAATATATTTTGAAGCAAAACATGTCTTATTTCATGAAATATGCTTTAAGTCAAAGTGGTCACAAAAGGTAAAGAATATGAAATAATAATATGAGGGCTTATTTGTTAGAAAACTGTAACTCATTGTTGTTATTTTGAATATATATAAAATACATACTGAAAAAAAAGGTAGGACAGATATACAACCGTCACGTACGTGCTCTAATAAAGAGCTATCTGCACACATATTTATTACAGCATTAGTCACATAATCCATTTGGTGAAAGAAATCCACATTAGCCTCAAGAAACAAATAGTGAAATATAATTTAGGATATAAAAAGGACAGAGTATTACTCAGCTTCTAAAAATCAGGAAATCTTCTAACATCCTTAATAAAGGTAAATGTTAACTTTATGGTAAATGAGATGGCCTTTCAAAAATTATCTTCAACTTACACAAATAATTCACACAAACATAATATATATTCACCAGTAAATATGAGTAAAACTTGACACACTTTTTGTAGGTAGGGGCAGAGGTTCATGCCTACAATCCTAGCACTCTGGGAGACCGAGGCAGGTACATTGCCTGATCAGTCTAAGCCAGAGCAAGACCCCCATCTTCAAAAAAAGTAGATGGGCATTGTGGTGGATACTTGTAGTCCCAGTGACAGGGGAGGCTCAGGGAAAGGAATCATTTGAACCCAAGTGTTTGAGGTTGCTGTGACCTATAATACCACACCACTCTACCGAGCGTGACAAAGTGAGACTCTGTTCACCCCCACCCACAAAAAAAGTTTTCATATATATTCACCTACAGGATAAAATAACCATTGGCCAGCAACCAAGAGAAAATGTACTATTCCTAAACCAAATATAAGTAACATGTAGGCAAATGAACAGAAACAAAATGAAATTCCCACCAGACATGTGGTTGACTTATATTTAACTGTCATTCTCAATGTCTTAAATTATATAGAGTTGAATAATGTCATGCAAAATTACAAAAATTGTGACAAAGTGTCTCAGAGATAAAAAAGTGATATTATATTTTAGATTTTGAATTTCTTTCTTTTTTTTTTTTTTTGTGGTTTTTGGCCAGGGCTGGGTTTGAACCCGCCACCTCCGGCATATGGGACTGGCGCCCTACTCACTGAACCACAGGCGCCGCCCGAATTTCTTTCTTTTTGTACAGAAAAATATGATGGAAAATCTTGTAATGAATATTTTGTAAATAATGGTACATTTTCCTACAATTTCCAATTTTCCTTATCCATGTATGTCTGGCAAATTTTGGTACACCATGTATAGGTAAAAAGTACAAACAAAATTGACTGAGGTGAGGTGACATACTTTAAAAATTTAAAAAGAGGGGCGGCACCTGTGGTTCAGTGAGTAGGGTACCTTTCCCATATACTGAGGGTGGTGGGTTCAAACCTGGCCCTGGCCAAACTTCAACAAAACATAGCCGGGCGTTGTGGCGGGTGCCTGTATTCTCAGCTACTCCAGAGGCTGAGGCAACAGAATCACTTTAGGTAATCACTAGGAGTTGGAAGTTGCTGTAAGCGTGACACCACAGCACTCTATCAAGGGTGATAAAGTGAGAATCTGTCTCTAAAGAAAAAAAAAAAATTAAAAAGAGGCCTGGAGCAGTGGCTTATGTCTGTAATCCTTTTTTTTTTTTTTGAGACAGAGCCTCAAGCTGTCGCCCTCTGTAGAGTACTGTGGCATCATAGCTCACAGCAACCTCCAACTCCTGGGCTCAAGCAAGTCTCCTGCCTCCTCCTCCCAAGTAGCTGGGACTACAGGCACCCGCCACAATGCCCGCTATTTTTTGGTTGCAGCGTCATTGTTGTTTGGCGCGCTCGGGCTGGATTCGAACCCTCCAGCTCAGGTGTATGTGGCTGGTGCCTTAGCCGCTTGAGCCACAGGCGCCGAGCCATATGTCTGTAATCCTAACATTCTGGAGGGCAGAACCAGGTAGATGGCAGGAGCTCACTAACACTTTCCAAAGAACTATAAATGGCCAATGAGCATTTCAAAGGCTGCCTAAAGTCCTAATTCTTACGGAAATGTGAAGCAAAACCACAATGAAATGTTACATCATACTCACAGTGAACCCTAAAAAACGTGTGTCATGGATACATAGAAATTAGAAACTTTTAGCAAAGTTGATGAATAAAAATGTTGCAGACTCTATTAAAATGCTTGAAGGATTCTTCTTAAAGTTACTATTTGGCTCTGCTCCTTTACCTCAGTGGCTGGGGCACAGGTCACATGCACCGGGACTGGCGGGTTCAAACCTGGCCAGGGCCTTCCAAACAACAATGACAACTATAACAAAAAAATAGCCTGGCGTTGTGGCGCTGGGCTATTAATTTTGTTGTTGTAGTTGTAGTTGTAACTGTTGTTTAGCACACCCGGGCCGGGTTCAAACCCGCCACCCCCCAGCGCCCTAACCATTGAACAACATGCACTGAGCCCAGGTATTTTTTGTTAATATTAGTTAACATTTTGTTGGATGAGAGCAGGTATACTGAATATTTTATGCACCATCTTTCAATAAAATTTAATGGAAAATGTATAATTTATTAATATGAGATACTTATCAGAAAATGTTAATAAATATTTGAAAATAGTAAAGATAATTTTATTTATTTTTTTTTTTTTTGTAGAGACAGAGTTTCACTTTATTGCCCTCGGTAGAGTGCTGTGGCGTCACATAGCTTACAGAAACCTCCAACTCCTGGGCTTAGGTGATTCTCCTGCCTCAGCCTTCCTAGTAGCTGGGATTACAGGCGCCCGCCACAACGCCCGGCTATTTTTTTGTTGCAGTTTGGCAGGGGATGGGTTTGAACTCACCACCCTCAGTATATGGGGCCGGCGTCCTGCTCACTGAGCCACAGGCGCTGCCCAGTAAAGATAATTTTTATTATGTTATTAATATATTCTTATTTTTTCAAAAACTGAAAAGGTTTAACTCACCCTTAAGAAACAATAAAAAAAAATTATAAATAAAATAAAAATATAACTTTGTAAATACGATAAATCATACTATTTAAAATAAGCATTTGGGCAAAATTAAGATATCATTTAGATACAGGTTGAGGAAAGTGATAACAATCCTGCTGATTTATGTTTGCCCCGAGTAAACTAGAAATTTTAAGTTTGTTTTGAAAAATAAACTTTCTTTGAAAAAAATTTTCAAGAAATTTATTTATTTTTCTTTCTTTATTTTTTGAGACAGAACCTGAAGCAGGGTACAATGCCATGACATTACAACTCACAGCAACCTCCAACTCCTGGGCTTAAGCAATTCTCTCGCCTCAGCCTCCCAAGTAGCTAGGACTACAGGCGCTCACCACAATGCCTGGCTATTTTTTTTTTTCCTTTGTTGGTTGTAGTTGTCATTGCTGTTTGGCAGGCCAGGGCTGGATTTCCCCCCACACCAGGTCTGACGTATGTGGCTGAGGCCTTAGCCGCTTGAACTACAGGCACCAAGCCTTATTTATTTATTTACTTTTTTTGAGACAGAGTTGCTCTGTGTTGCCCTCAGTAGAATGCCGTGGCATCACAGCTTACAGCAATCTCAAACTCCTGGGACCAAGCAATTCTCTTGCCTCAGCCTCCCACATAGCTGTGACAAAGGCGCCGCCAGGATAACTGGCCATTTTCCTCTTGCAGTTGTTACTGTTGTTTAGCTGGCCCGGGCTAGGCTACAACTCACCAACCTCGGTGCATGTGGCTGGCGCTGTATCCACTGTGGTACAGGTGCCAAGCCAAATGAGCCTTTTAATAAATCTGGAATTCCTACTCATTCTCTAAATTACTTGCTACAATCTTGTTAGATTGAAATTCTAACACATAGTTCTGAATATTTAAATCTAAAATTACAAAAGATTGAACACAAAATAAATGGAATGTGAAAACATAGATACAGACAGTAAAACCAGCAAGACAGCAGAATACAAGTCCTGTCTTCATGTATTCCTCCCAAGGGAGCCATCTATAGGGAAAGATGCTTCAGTGACAGCCCAGCACACGGACTCACACCTGTCATCTCACCTATTGGGAGGCTGAGGTGAGAGGATCACTTCAGTCCAACAGTTGGACACCAGCCTAGGCAAAACAGTGAGTCACCATCTCACAATAAGTGATGTTATGCGAGCTTTAGAATCCAGGGAGGAGGTTGTGACATCCTTCTAATGCCCTTAAGAAGGGTCACTCAGACAAGGCCGACCCTCATTCACTTAGCAAACTAGAGGATCCCTGATCTGGGTTACTGACTGGAGAATGGCCTGCATGCCTTTGTCCTATTAACAATTCTGAGGGGACAATGTGGGACTCTCCAACTTCTCCCAGCCATGTGTGGGAATGGTGCTACCCATCCAGAGACCTGGAGGGAAATGTTCACTCATGACCATGGAGACAGGCCTGCAGACCTTGACACTTTGTGTGCGTGTGTCTTTATGTTATTTGGATGTGTATATAAATATGTGTACTATTTGTGTGTATGTGTAAATGTGTGTGTGTGTGTATACATACTATTTGTGCATGCATATATATGTATGGACTATTTTCTGTGTGTATATGTATTTGCGTCTGTGTATATACATATATATATATACATATTTTGTGTGTATACATACATGCATATATATACACACACACAAATAGTAAATATGTATACATACACACACACATTAGAACCTCCATAGTGAGCCATCTCCCTACATTGACCTTCTCCTCAACTTGACCTGATTTTCATAGAGCAGACACGCACCACATATGTGTATTGGTACAGCAGGCCTGGTTCCTTATGCTAATCACCTCTGTATGTTGGCAAGTTTGTCACAGTCCTTTGAGTGGTCAACTTGCAGAGGTTCTGCTGCCTGCATGCTCTGTGTGTGTGTGTATGAATAAGCATATCATAAGCCAGAGACAGTTATAAAATGAGAATTATATTGTAACAACAGAGACACTAATGTATCCTCAGGAATACTCTAAACTCCTGAATAACATAATATTATTAAGAAATATAGGCTCGATGCCTGTAGCTCAAGCGGTTAAGGCGCCAGCCACATACACCAGACCTGGTGGGTTCAAATTCAGCCTGGGCCTGCCAACAACAATAACAACTACCACCAAAAAACTGCCGGAAGTTGTGGCAGGTGCCTGTAGTCCTAGCTACTTGAGAGGCTGAGGCAAGAGAATCGCTTAAGACTAGCAGTTGGAGGTTGCTGTGAGCTGTGATTTTACAGCACCCCACCCAGGGTCTCAACTTGAGACTCTGTCTCAAAAAAAAAAAAAAACAGAAAAAGAAATGTAGCCATCAGATGTGGGGGATCATACCTAATCCTAACCCTTGGGGAGGGCAAGGCAAATAGGCTGCTTGATCTCAAGAGCTCAGGACCACCCTGACCAAGAGGGAGATACCAACTCTACTAAAAATTTCAAAACTAGTCAAATGTGGTGGATGCCGCAAACACTCAGGAGGCTGAGCCCAGGGGATCCCTTCACCTGAAGTGTTTAAGGTTGTGAGCTATAATGCCATGACACATTACATTGTCTCAGAAAGAAAACCCCAAAAATGAATTGTAGGGAGTAGATACCTTTAAACACACTAAGGTTGGCAAAGGCCAGGTGCTGTGGATCAGGCCAAGGTGGATGGATTGCTTGAACTCACAAGTTAGAGACCAGCCTGAACAAAAACAAAATCCTGTCTCTACTAAAAATAGAAAAAGTGAGGCAAGAGCATCATTTGAGATTGAGATGGAGCCTGCCATGAGCTATGATGCCACCGCACTGTTACAAGGGTGACAGCTTAAGACTCTGTCTTCAAAAAAATGGTTGGCAAATTACTACACATAGAAATTAAATTATTTTTCATAGTCCATATAAAAACAGAATTTTGAGGCTAAAGAACATTAGACTTGGATCAGCGCCTGTGGCTCAAGCAGCTAAGGAGCCAGCCACATACACTAGAGCTGGAGGGTTTGAATCCAGATCAGGCCTGCCAAACAACAATGATAACTGCAAACAAAAAATAGCTGGGTGTTGTGGGGGCACCTGTGATCCTGCTACTTGGGAGGCTGATGAAAGAGAATCACTTAAGCCCAGGAGTGTGAAGTTGCTGTGAGCTATAATGCCATGACACTTTACCCCGGGGAACAGCTTGAGGCTCGGTCTCAAAAAAAAAAAAAAAAAAAATTAGACTTTCTTACATTTAGGGAGATTCTTAGTGTTCTGTTAAAATGACTATAATTTCTTCAGAAATTTATTTGAAATCTTCATAGCATAAAAAAATATACAGCATAAAACACACAAAACCTATTCGTGGTATTCCTGGGATTTCTGAAACAAATACTAATATCACCACCTCACTAACATATTTTGGATATGATGCTAAAGAAAAAGAAATTTTGGCAGTGTTTGTATCTCAATGGATAGTTTTGGAAGGTTCGAACACAACCTGGGCCAGCAAAAACATCAATGACAACTGCAACAAACAAAATAGAAAGGTGTTGTCATAGGCACCTGTAGTCCCAGCTACTTGGGAGGCTGAGGCAAGAGAATTGCTTAAGCCCAAGGGTTTGAGGTCACTGTGAGCTGTAATGCCATAGCTCTGTCCAGGGAGATAGCTTGAGATTCTTGTCTCAAAAAAATAGAGAAGAAAGAAAACTTTTATTCAGACACAGTTTCATTCTGTTGTTCAGGCTACAGTGTCATAAAATCAGCCTACGGATAGCAATCTCTTAGTCCTAGGTTCAAGCAATTCACCATCCTTATCCCCACCACCAGCCCCCAGTAGGTGGAACAACACGAAAACACTACAATGCCTGTATACTTTTTCTCTTTTTAGTAGAGATATGGTGTCAATCTTGTTTAGGTTGGTCTCACACTCCTGAGCTCAAGCAATAGTCCCATCTTCGTTCCCAGAGAGCTAGGATTAGAGGTGTGAGCCACCACACCCAGCCTAAAGAATATTAAAAGAAATTTCACAAGTATACTAAAAAATACACACATATTTTATGTCCTTAAAAGCAATGGAAGAACAGTCAGATCCTGTACTCCAATGTAAGCCATAGGAAGTTCTTACATTCTCACTGTAACCTAGAAGGAATATCAGTGAAAAGTAAGGTCCTTGTGGAAATTAAACCAAGAACAGGCATAGTAGCTCACAACTATATGCCTAGCACTCTGGGAAGGAAAGGAGGGAGACTGCTTCAGCTCACAAGTTCGAGACTAGCCTGAATAAGTATGAGAACTCCCCTGTACTAAAATGATAATAATAATAATAATAATAAAACGTTAGCCAGAAAATGTAGAGAAACCTGTAGTCCCAGCTATTTGGGGTCTGAGATGGAACAATCACTTGACACCAGTAGTGTAAGGTTGTTCTGAGCTAGGCTGATGTGATGGCACTCTCGTGTGAGGGAAGAGAGTGAGACTCTTTATCAATAAGAAAATAAAAATTAAAAAATAATAAAAACAAGACAGATGCCTTGATGTAAGAATAAGGAAAAGAAACCCAGGCTTCTCAGAAATAATTTCTGGCTAAGCTGAGCTTCCCTAATCACACTGCATTGTGTGGTTTCCTCCCAGAACTTGGACCTCTGACCAGTGTTACCTGCTCCACTCACTCCAACCTACCTGGGTGCTTGAGTAGTGTCTGCTGTGTCTTCACCTTCCAGGGTTCCTTGCTGTGCCCCAGACAGGTGATGAGTTCTGGTTTAGAGACAGTAAGACCTGTTTTGGGGATTCTGCAATTGGCAATCTAATGCCTTGGTGAAGTAGAGGAAAGGACATTTTAGAAGATCCTGAAATAATAATCCCAAACAGATTTCCTTGCAGAAACTTCAGATCTTTATAAAGTATTTAATGTTGGAACATTCCTAACTCCTCCACCACTGAAAACTACTGAAATAAAATTTGGTGATAGAAATCAGACTTAAAGGTATGAGTAACAATCTAGGCCATGAAATTTCTGAAATTTCCATTAATCTAGTAAAGGATATAAATCAGCTCAAAAAAGGTAAGATTAATGCCAAAATAAAGCAACTCCAATTTTTCTTTTTTATACCAAGATATCCTAAAGTTTTCCATAGAAACAAGAACCTGATACTTAGTCAATGAATAAACTGAATAAAAACCTTCTACAAGGACAGAATATGAATTGTTTAGTGTAGACCTGGAACTGTGTATATAAGTTGTCCTCACCCAGGTAGACCATGTTTCTGCAGGTCTCTAAAATGACCTCCTGATACAAATGCTGTTGAGCAGGGTCCAAGCAGGCCACTCATCCATAGAGAATTCAATAGATAATTCCTTGAATGTCAACACTCATTGAAAAACAAACATATTTACCAGGAAAACACAGGCATATAGAATTTCACTTTTTTTTTTTTGAGACAGAGTCTCAAGCTGTCACCCTGGATAAAGTGCTATGGTGTTACAGCTCACAGCAACAATAAAGTCTTGGGCTTAAATAATTTTCTTGCCTCATTCTCCTAGCTGGGACTACAGGTGCCCTCTACAATGCCCAGCTATTTTTTTGGTGCCATTGTCATTGTTGTTTAGTTGGCCTGGGCCAACTTTGAACCCACCAGCCGGGGTGTTGTGGCCGGCGCCTTAACCACTGTGCTAAAGGCACCAAGCCATGAATTTCACTTTTAGTTAAGTGAGTGAAGAGAACTCTTGCTGACTTATAAGAGTAAATGCAATGACCTAATAAGTATAGAAGGGATATATTCCCTCATGTGTTGCCTAAAACTGAAGAAAGGGGATGGAATGGCATCCACAAAACCAGTGTACACATCAGACATTTTGGGTTGACACAGTAGAAATGAAAGGCCACCAATACAGGAATGTATAATTTTGTGCCTTATTTACATCATAGGTTATAATCTGTGTGTTTTTTATATGACAATGTTATGATGAGATAAATTGTAACTCTAAAGTTTTAATTTGTAGACTTGGAGATCATGAAAAATGTAGATTTTATTCATGTACATTGCAAAATGTATGGGGATGATATGGGGCGAAGATTCCATTTCCTAATTTCCAACAAGCTCAACAGGAGGGATAATGCTTCATTCCCATAATGATATTATGTCAAACATGCAGTGAACTGCAGACATTGGATTTACCCCATTGATTCCTGAACCTGTAAACAAACAAGACAATCTTTACTTTCCCAAGAAAAGTATAATGAAGAGAATCTAAGAAGAAAGGGGTGCTTCCTCAATAAGTGTTTTGATTTTCTCATATTAGTTGATAATCTCCCCAAGTTCTTATTAACAATACAGAAGATATACTGAACCGTACAATGGAATATGTGTCCAAGAACAGTGCAACTGAATGAATAGAATTAACATCAACTGTAACAGGACAAATTATCAGGTGTTGAATCGCAAGTGCAAGCCCAATATCACTGCTGTGATAGTACTGGCCAGAAAAAGTCAATCATAATCTGATAAAAACTATCTTATAAAAACCCAGTTTGGGGAAATTTCCAGTTACAGATATCTGGCATGTCTTCTAATCTCTAATCATGTCTTTAAATAGCTTTCTTTACCATCCCAGAAAGCAAGTCTTTTGTAATTATTCTGTTTATGAGAACTTTGAATTACTCTAGGTCGTTAATGCCGTCTTCTGTAAAAGTGCATGGACATCATCCTATTTTACATACAACCGATGGAACTTCCAGATACAAGTGAAACAGTACATATTTCCCTTCTATGCTACTATCCAATGACACAACCTCATCCACAATGAAAATCTTGGGCATCCACCCACATTTTCCCACTAGAACTTATGAGAGATTTCACTTTTCCCATATATCCACAAAATTATCACATACTCGGATATTTACAGTTACAAAACAACCACTACTCTCAAAAAAAGAGATATATTTGCTATACAACTGAAAAATGAAACTGCTAGTCATAAATATATCAAGCTTCAACAGTACCCATTCCGATACACTAACCTGAATAATTTCTTAATTAAATGTAACTTAACTGCCTTTCTACCTTATGCCAATAGACACACCAAGCTACCCTGAAGACAGTTCTTATTATCTGGCACCCAGGATTTTTCATCCATCCCTGCTACAACACAGGGAAACTTTGTTTGCTAAGATTCACCCTTTTTCTACCCTGGGTACAAAACTTAAGTCCAACTGGTCTAAAGTAACTTAATATATTAACCTCCCTGAAAACTATAATAGTCAACTACACCTTTTAGCCCTGCTAAATACACCACTTCAGCCATTTTTTTCATACCAACAATAGCTATTGGACTCAATCTGAAAATCAGTCCATTGGCCTTTGCCATCATCAAGACCTAAGACCTTTTCAAGCCATAAACACTCTGAGCATTGAATTAAAACAAGTATGAGAAGGTATACTAAAAAATCAAGCAGTCATTATTACTAAAACATAATCATAAATGTAAAAACTTTAAAATCTATATACTGTGTCAATTTATCTAACAGTTCCCAACTCATTAAAAACAAGAAAACATGGGCGGCCCCTATGGCTCAAGGAGTAGGGCGCTGGCCCCATATGCTGGAGGTGGCAGGTTCAAATCTAGCCCCGGCCAAAAACTGCAAAAAACAAACAAACAAGTAAACATGTGTAAAATGCATAGTACAAATAAAACAGCAAGCAAGATTTTTCAGAATATCCAATGGTTCCTATCTAAAGTATTGTCATAATTACCCAACATTACCTAAGTCCATACCTTATAGTTATTTTTATTTTATATACTATAAGCTTCATAATATATTACAAAAGACAATGTATCCAATTTATATGTCCCATCTGTTTCACAAATTTCTTTTTTTCTTTTTTTAGACAGAGTCTCACTTAGTCACCCTCCGTAGAGTGCTCTGGCATCACAGCTCACAGCAACCGCAACCTCTTGGGCTTAAGCGGTTCTCTTGCCTCAGACTCCCAAGTAGGTGGGACTACAGACACTCGTCACAATGCTCGGCTATTTTTTTTTTTTCTCTTTTAGTTTTAGAGAGGAGTTGTCGCACTGGCTCAGGCTGGTCTCAATCTCATGAGCTCAGGCAATCCACCTGCCTCGGCCTCCCAGAGTGCTAAGATTGCAGGCCTGAGCCACCAGGCCCAGCCTTGTTTCACAAATTTCAAAAACAAAATTAACCAGGACAACCTGCATGTCAATTTAACTAGCTATAACAAATTTAAAATTATTTTCATGTTAAATCAGTTTCATAGATGAGAAAATAAAATAAATAAAAGTAGAGACTATGGTAGACACAGACACCCCCACAACCTTTCTTAGCTATTTCTGAACTGAGAATGCCTTTAAAACATAGGACCAGCAAGTCTCTCAAACAGGCCAAACCAGAAATAGGGAATAAAGATAATAATCGTGGAAAAAAAGAATACGAGGAAGTAATGAGGCACTATAGAACTAGTTAATAGGATGTTAAATCTGTTTTATTGACGATGATTTTTGATTACTTTTAAATTGTCATATGTATTTAACTCGCCTACATGCTGTTAATCACGTAAGTGTATTTCTGGTATACTTGCAAAATTATTTTCTATATAATGTATTAAAAATACATTTTAAATGTATTACATACAAAATACATTTAAAAAATTACTCTCACTGTTCTCCAGAATTACTAGCCTTTCCTATACTAAAGCCTTTTTAAGCATCAACTCCCTGTCCCCGTGTTTAACTACAATGACAGGCAACAGAGAAAGCCACTGCGTTGGTACCTCACTTTGTTTGACAAAAGAATGGAGGAGCTGAGGGCCCCCCAGACTACAGCCTCCTTATGAACAAACCCCACATACTCAGCTGGGATTCTCCCCTGAAGACCCTTCTATCACCAGGAGGGAGGGACTACAGACGCTGCAGGCACACAGTTGCTCAGAGCGAGCTTTGGGCCATGGTGCAACAGTTTCAGAAACGCTTGGAGAAACAGGGTCCCGACTCCCTGCCCCACTCCTCCTTTTGACAAGTGGGGTCCGTGGGACAAGGGGTACAAGTGGCAAACTTTGTTCTGAAGACTGTAAAACTGAAGGGAAATTGTCGGTCCTGCTACAGCCACTTCTGGCTCCAACCACTTCCCTCCCCATCTCAGGGCACCCAGTTTCCTATACTCACCATTTCCCAGCTCCGGTGATGTCCTGGTGTCCTCCCGACAGATCTCCAGTACCTGCAGGTCACAGGGTGACAGAGGCTGCTGAAGAGACACTTGGAATCTCCAGGAGATGGAACAGGAGGCCCCAGCTCAGAGCCCAGCTCAAGAGACAAACGCTGCTCAGAATCCAAGGTGCCGCCTTCTTCTTTCTGGCTGTGCATCTGATTGGACAGTTCATATTGGAGCATCCCTGATTGGATAGAACCTAAGAGCCCACCTCTCTGACCGTGAGTGAAAGGAATACCATCCAACCAGAGGCAGGAAGAGGCCGGAATGCTAATAGTTTCTTCCCCACAGCACTTTTTTTTTTTTCTTTAGATTAAGCGCAGGCTTAGTCCCAGCTACTTGGGAGGCTGAGGCAAGAGAATAGGAGTTGGAGGTTGCTGTGAGCTGTGATGTCACTGCACTCTACCCAGAGCGACAGCTTGAGGCTCTGTTTCAAAAACAAAAATTAATAATAATAATAATATAAATTAATTAATACATTAATAAATTAAAGGCAGGGATCATGACTTTATTCATCTTCATATTCCAGGGTCACCGAGCATGCCATACAGTAATTGTTTAACAAATTTCGACAAAAGGAATGAAACTCTATTTACTGAGTGTTTAGTCTGTGAGAGGCTTGGGCACCTATTATTTAAATAGGAGTTAGACTCTGCTGTGAAGGTGTTTTCAATATACATCATGATGTCTAGGTAAAAATATGCACAGGAAGAACTCAAGATGAATGCCATTGGGAGTTAAAGCAAGGCTGACTATCTATGGCAGTTCACAGAAGGGTGAAATTACCTGTCATCTCCAGGAGGTTGGCATTGTAGGAGGCTTCATGCAGGAGGTGATGTTTAAGCTCCCAACAGGCAATGCAAGGGACTATGTGGTACAACTCTTGGTGGAAGGGCTGAGCTGCAATGTGGACTTTTCCTAACAAACTCTGTAGCTCTTTTTACACAGGGCTTTGTGCCTTCTTTGGCATGCAGCTCTGCCTGAGGGATATTTGTATTTAGTGCTGGATATAAATTATATCCTTTTATTAACTTCAGTTTTATATATATATACATATATATATACACACATATGTGTTTCTATATAAACACAAAGAAAATACATGTTTTCCAGTCATGGAAAAAACACTTTAACATATATATAATATATATATATATATTATATATATACACACACACATATATATTATGGTGAAAAGTTATATACAGAGTGGATATAAAGTTTGTGGCAATTTACAATAGTTTACCATTTAAACTTAAAATTTCAGGGTGGGCTGGGCATCTGTAGATCAGTGGTTAGGGCGCCAGCCACATACACCAGGACTAGTGGGTTGGAAGTAGGCCTGGGCCTGCTAAAATAAACAAACAAAAAAATATCTTGGTGTTCCTATGGGCACCTGTAGTTACTGGGGAGGCTGAGGCAGGAGAATCCCTTGATTCCAAGAGATTCATGTTCCTGTGAGCTGTGACACCACAGCACACTACTGAGTGTGACAAAGTGAGATTCCAAAAAAAGAAATAAATTTGAAACTTTATGATTTCAATTTTAATTAAAATACTTTACTATTTATATTACACACGAACTTTACATCCACGCTGTATTTAGAATTAGCCAGCTGGACTTCATATTTTTCTTTATTTATTTACTTTTCTTTTTGAGACAGATTCTCACTTTGTCATCCTCAGTAGAGGGACATGGCATCACAGCTCATAGCAAAATAAACCTCTTGGGCTTAAGAGATCCTCTTGCCTCAATTTCCCAAGTAGCTGGGATTACAGGCACTCGACACAGTGCTCGGCTATTTTTTTTTTAGAGACGGGTTCTCGCTGTGGCTTAGACTAGTCTCCAACCCATGAGTTTAGTCAATCTACCCACCTCGGCCCTCTAGAGGGCTAGGATTACAGGTATGAGACACAGTGCCTAGCATTGGACTTGGTTTAATCATGCCAATTTGATGGGCAACATCCAAAGCATCATAATCAGCAGCCAGTGGAACATATGCCTTCTTCTCTCCATCAGGCATGATCTGGGTGTTGACCTTTGCCACATCAATTTCATAGATCTTCTTCACAGCCTGTTTGATCTAGTGCTTGTTGGTTTGACATCCACAATGAACACAGTGTGTTGTCTTCTCTCTTGTTCATGGTAGACTCTGTGGTCAGGGAGAACTTGATGATGCACAGTGGCCAACCTTGTTTCTCTTGGGGAAGCCCTTCCTGGGATATGTGGACTGCCTTCAGAGGATCCACAGAGCCTTTGGCCACCTGAATGTGGGTGATGTATGAATATCCTTTTTTTGTGTGGCTCTGGTTGCTTTTTAGCACTGCCTTCTGTGACTTCAATGCCTTTGCTTTGGGAGGGGCGGGAGCTTCCTTGTTTACCTTCAGCACCATCTTGTGAAAAGCAACAATTATTTTAAAGTTTGAGATTTTTAAAAATTTGCCTGGACTCTGGTCTTTTGAGGGGGCTAAAATGGGAAGTAATCCCTTAAGTTAGCCTGTTCAGTAGAAAAGGGTCTACCTGTAAACACACTTCACACACTGCTTGGTAGATGCCTATCTATCTTCCAGAAATCATACAATGAACAAAAATTAATGGGCCTCCAAGAAGGAACCTCAATACTTTGGTTACATAACTGCAAAGAATGGGATATACACATAAGCAATGTGATTACTGTGACTGGACAGGGTAGGGTGGGTGTGAGATCTAGGTTTCTGAAAAGTACCTGAAGTCTGATAAGTACATCCACCACCCCCAGGGATTAATCCAAACTTCCAATTTGACTCTCCAAATTGAACACAGGTGAGCACAACACCAGCCTCTTCTCTGCCTCTGGGCTGCACCAAGGGGAAGAGACCTTGGGGCTGAGCTGGGTAAGCAGTGATGTGGAGCCAGGACAAGTGGCAGGTTGGTGGTGCCTATAGTTCATTGGGTAGGGTGCCGGCCATGTACAACAAGGCTGATGGCTTCAAGACCAGCCCGGCCTCCTAAACAACAATGACAATTGAAATAAAAAAAATAGCCGAGTGTTGTGGTGGGGGCCTGTAGTCACACCTACTTGGGAGTTTGAGGCAAGAGAATCTATTAAGCCCAAGAGTTGGAGGTTGCTATGAGCTGTGATGACAGAGCACTCTACTGAGGGTGAATTCTGGGACTCTGTCTCAAAAAAATAAAATAAAATAAATAAAGAGAAGTGGCAGGTAATGGCTGGGCTGGGCCTGCACCAAGGCAGGACGTTAGCACTTGGGACCAGGCACATCCTAGGGCTTCTACTACACTAACTTCTTCTTTTGTTTTTTGAAACAGAGTCTCACTTTGTCCTCCCACTCCCACCCAGAGTGCCATGGTGCCATAGCTCACAGAAACTTCAGACTCGTGGGCTCAGCAATTATCTTGTCTAAGCCTTGGGAATAGCTGGGATTACAGACATCTGCCCAACCCCAGGCCTTTTTAATTTTTTTTTGAAACAAAATCTCACTTTGTTGCCCTCCTTAGAGTGCCCTAGCATCATAGCTCATAGCAACGTCAGACTCTTGGGCTAAAGTAATCCTCAGGCAGTCAGAGGAGAATTGTTAGTTTGGATTGGTTAAACTAAAATTGGTTTCTGCTAAGTTGATGCTGGGGACCAAAAAGTAATTCTTAAAAAATTGTATTTTAGGGCCAGGCGTGGTGAATCACACCTCTAATTCTAACTGTTGGGAGGCCAAGGCAGGTGGATTGCCTGAGCTCATATGTTTGAGACCAGTATAAGTAAGGGCAAACCCCAGCCTCTATTTTTTTTTTTTTTTTTTGAGACACAGTCTCAAGCTGTCACCCTGGGTAGAGAGCCATGACATTATAGCTCATAGCAACCTCAAACTCTTGGGCTGAAGTCATCCTCTTGTATCAGTTTTTCTATTTTTTTGTAGAGATGGGGTCTTGCTTTTTGGTCAGACTGGTGTCAAACTCGTGAGCTCAAGCTATCCACCAGCCTCAGCCTCCCAGAGTGCTGAGATTACAAGCCTGAGCCACAGAGCCCTGCCAGACCCAGTCTCTATTAAAAGTAGAAAAACTGAGGCTATCCAGGCTTGGTGGCTCATGCCTGTATTAGCAGCACTAGGGAGGCCTAGGTGAGCAGATTGCCTGAGCTCACAGTTTCAAGACCAGCCTGAGCCAGAGTGAGACTTCATCTCTAAAAATACCCAGGCATTGTATCAGGTGCCTGTAGTCCCAGCTACTTGGGAGGCTGAGGCAATCCTAAGCCCAGGATTTTCAGGTAACTGTGAGGTATGACTCCACGGCACTCTACCCAGGGTAACAACTTGATGACTCTCAAAAATAAATAAATTGAATAAATAAAATATTCTAGTAACAAACAAATCTTACTAAAACAAAAACAGTTGCTCTGTATTGCTTTTCTATTAGCTCATTAACTGCTGCACATAAAATATTCAACCACTATGGGAGGATGGTTTATTACTCAACATACTTTTTGCCTCTCAGATTCATTCAGATTCCTAAAACAATCATTTATGACATCCTTCTCCCCGCCCGTCCATTCATTCTCTCTAATCATTTATTTGTTCTCCAAGAAAATGGTCTAAATTCCCATCTCTTTCTTCTTTAATGAAGAAGAATGTTTCAACATCTTTATCCCAGTGGGAAGTTGGTGAAATGTTTCAGAAATTTCCTCCCACAGGTAGTACATTAATAGTACCAGCTACTCGGGAGGCCTGAGGTGGGAGGACTACTTGAACATAGGAGTTAGAGGTTGCTATGAGCTATATGACATTCCTGCACTGTAGTCTGGGGCAATAGAGTGAGACACTGGCCCCCAAATAGTTATTTAACCAATGCACATACTTGTCAATTGTTTTATTTTTGCATCTCCACTTTTTGGGTAAATTTCAGATTAATATGAGGGTAGAAATGATTAGGTGATATTGTGTTTTGTGGTCAAGTCCCTGTTGTAGATGTGCCCCTCATCCATTGTACATGTGCCATACACCCTTATGTTGTGACCGTTAAGTGAGAGCACACCAATCTCCCTACCACCTCAACTCTAATTTTTGTATTATTTCACTATAATACCAACCATTCTAACACTCTGAGAGGTTTAGGACTGAAAATATAAGGTTATTCTGAGACATGAATGAAAGGAAGTAGAGTCCAGATTCTGTGTGGGCAAAGTGGCCTTTGATTTGTCAGGTGTGAGCAGACTGAATTTGAAAAAGAACTCAGTAGGTGGGTTAAGACATGGTAGAAATATAAGAGTTGGCAGGGTGAGGATTGGCAGACTCATTCCTTCCTGAGCGGACTCGCTACTTCCTGGACAGAATGGTTCTATTTGTTTGGATCCTACATTTGGCCCTATCACAATAGGTACCTTATAATAAATTGGAGTTGGATTTTGTTTTCCTAACCAAGGAGTGCAAGGCTTTAGATCCCTTTCAGCCTAAATCCCTCCTGTATATTTTAACATTCTACGGGGGAACCAGTTTCCCCCCTACATTTTTTCACAAGTATGGCAAGCCTTAACCCATTGTAGGGATCATGGCAAAACTCACCCTATCCCCATGAGCATCCTGGGAACCAGAAGAATGATTGCCCAATGTCTAAGTGATGGTCAGAGACTTTTATGAATGCCTTTTAGAAGGGGAGGAGAATGTGGAAAGTATAGCTCTACCATGCTGTTGCTAGGGGGTATGTATAGATGGAGGGAAACAGATTGATTTGTAAATAATCCTGAGAAGCAGGTATTGTTATTTATTTATTTATTTTGAGACAGAGTCTGAAGTTGTTGCCCTGAGTAGAGCGCCCTGATTTCATAATTCACAGCAACCTCCAACTAGGTTTCAAGCAAGCCTCTTGCCTCAGTTTCTCTATTTTTAGTAGATATGGTGGTCTCACTCTTGCTCAGTGTCAAACTTCTTAGCTCAAGGAATCCACCCTCTTAGGCCTCATAAAGTGCTAGCAATACAGGCATGAGCCACCACCCCTGGCCCAGGTATTATGTTTTAAATAATTTGTGCCCAGGTCTTTTAGTATTCAGAAAAGAAAGTCAGCAGCCCCTTTTGATTCCCAATCAGGTTACTTGGGTTTTATGTAGATAGAGGAAAGGCCTCTTCCAATGCTTCCTGATCATGAATGGCCTTTAATTCAGAATATTCTTTATACCAGTGAGTCATATTTTGAGGTATCATTTGCTTAGCTCCTTCATTCCCCTCTTCTGGAACTTTCATAGAAGTTTCACACATTAAGAGCTGAATTGGCAATTGTGAAGAGAGAGAGTGTAGGTTTGTAATCTAATAATAAGATGTGTGAAAAAAGATACAAGAACATAAATACAAGAACATAGGAATGAATAAGCAGAAAAGAAAAGATCTAAGCTCATTTCCTCATTCCCCATTAAACCAGTATCACACTCTGGGGGATAGGTCAGTCTAATGGAATGGTTTGTCAATCTGATGAATAATAGTTTGTCTTCTAGGAGATGTAGCTCAGTCTCTACTTGCCCTGACTGATTTACATAAAAACAACATTGCTCTCCTTGCTCTCAACAGCACTAGCTTCTCCTTGTTGAGCTATTAAAGCACCCAAGATGCTGCAATTTTGAATTTTGACAGATACTAGATTATTAACTTCTGTTGAAGGGTTCCCCGTGTCTGCATGATGATGTCAAACTCTTGTTCTATCACCATGGAGAGGTCCACTGTAACATAATTTCTGCTGCTCACACTCATACACCCTTTCCCAGTTTTTTTAAATTTTCAGAGCCACAGCCTTGATATCTTATCATGACGATCTCTGGGAATAAAATATTTGTGTCCCACTCTTAAAAACGGTCATCAGTAGAATGATTATATAGAGCTGAATGAAATTTAAACACTGGCTTTTTATCAGAATCCAGTAAATATACATTACACATTTTATCTGCAAAATCAGGTCAAGAACATTAAGAACATGGCATAACACAGTAGAGAGGAGGCAATTATCTTAAAGATAAATAAATGTTGTGTGTATACACTGCATTTGAGGTAATTCTCAAAATCAGGTAAACATTTGTAGCACAACAGGTAAGCAGAAGTTGTACAGGTAAAGTATAGGCTGGGTGTAGGCTCATGTTATTAATTCTAGAACTCTGGGAGACTGAGATGAATGGATCACTTGAGAAAAGGTGTTTGAGATCAACCTGAGCAACAGTGAGATCCCATCTCTACCCCAAATGAAAAAATAAGGACAAAAAATGACTCCTTTATAGCTTCTATGAATGAGAAGTCACCCAGGAGGGCACTTGTACTTATAATCAGATACAGTACTCTATGTGTAACACAGGGAAAGGTCAAAACTCATACTTATATTGGCCTACCACCATGGTACAATTAAGGCCTGGGTAGAGAACCCTAGAGGAGTCACAGTCCTGGAAATCTGAATGCTGGTCCAGACCAGAGAAATAGGAAAGCCCTGCCAGGTGACTCTGAAGGTTACTACCTGAAACCCTCTGTAAGTGTGATAAAGGAGAAGAAACTGGGAAAGAAACTATAGAACAGATCAGAAATAATTCTACACCTTAGGTTTTGTAGAAAAGTTATGCAAAGTTAAATATGAAAATTAATTAATACTGGCTCCCACAGAAACAAGCTGCTATTGAGACCTCAAATCAATATATATATGGAGTCTCAAAAGGGAGGAAGGAGAGAGGATGCCCGGGAAGAACAGGTTTTCTCAAGGAGACCATAAGGATACACCTGCAGAGTCCTATCTTTTTCTTGATTCAAACTGACCAAGGAGAAAGGTACCTGTGGGTTGGAACTTTTTGACTGGAGATAAAAAAGGAAAGACTGAGGCAGTTGGAGAACATGGCCAATTTGAATTCTTCTATGTCATAAGATCCACCAGCTGAAATAAATCCCTTCCTCTTATAAACATGGTGTTTAGGTGCTCTTTGGGCCTCATCTTCCTGCAATAATGTCTCAGAACAACCTCTCATTTTTGGTCCCGAATCTCTCACTAAACAATAATGTGTCCTAGAAATGAAGATGAAGGCTGGTATTAAAAACAATTGAATTATTATATAGATGGGGATTTCTTATAATGATGGGTTTTGTATGTTTATAAGGTATTACCTTATGAACGAAAATAACCCAAGTTTGTCATTTGACTGGCATTTAAAGTAGAGTACTTGGTAACAGAGGGTGTCAGATAATCAAGTCCATAGCATCTTGACCAATGGGGTGGGAACCATTTGTATACTTTATTACCTCACATGATAAAAAGAGCAGAGTTATAGACAGAGTCAGGTTAGAACTTGTGTCCTTCCAGCCTGGAGTTTGCTGTCTTTTCCTCTTCACTGGCACTTTCATATATCTGTTTGTCATGTGTCTCTCAGCAAAGATAGTTCTTGATTTTTCACAGAAGTTTTGTATATTCAATTGTCTTTTTATCTGGTGAAACAGTATGTTTTTTATTCTTTGGCTGTGGATACTACATGACACATCTGTTTTCCAGATGGTTTCACCAGGCAATCATATTAGCAGAAATAAAAATAAATTCAAGTTCCTTTATATGATGTGGATGTTGGAATAACCAGTAATACGAGTGAGGCGTTAGTGTGGCAGGAGTTGAAAAACTAGTGTAAAGGGGTGCCAGGTCTGTGCCTGACTTTCTGGAAAAACAGTAAGGGCTACTAGTTCTTCCAAATGATCAAAATCCTTTTCTCAACATTTGGAACTTACAAAATTGAAAGAGCAGTCATGAATCTCTCCATAATAATAGAACAAGAGCTCAACATCAACATGCAAGCATTGGGAACTCTTCAACTAGAGCTTAATTGTCTGGCATCCATTGTAATTCAAAACCAGCGCATCCTAGATGCATTGACAACTCAACATGGAAGAGCTTATACTGTTATTGGAGAAAAATGTGTGTTTACGTAAATCAGTCAGGGCAAATAAAGACTCATCTACATCTCTTAAAGGACAAGATAAATATTCTTCACCAAATTAATGAAACAATTTCATTGGATTGATCTATTCCAAGGAATGAGAGACTGGTTTAATGAGCTGTGGGGAAATGTGCTCAGATCTGTTCTTTTCTGCTTATTTATTCTCATCCTAATTTATATTCTTGTCTCTCTTTTCGAACATCTTATGACTAGATTACTAACCCACTCTCTCTCTCCCCAGGTGCCAACTCAGCTCTTGACGTGTGAAACTTTTAGGGAAATTCCAGTTGAGGGAAATGAAAAAGCTAAGGATATTTCACCCTAAAATATGACTCCTTGTATTGTGCCCAGGATTTCCACGAAGACCGCATTGCCAAACAAGTTGACTTCATACTAGAGTCCCTTTATTGAAAAGCAAATTGGCAACTGCCCAGTGAACCAACATGTTGTTTCTGAGAGCAGCCCCGAGTGTTTAAGGGGTTGGGTTTTTAAGGCTTTGTCTGCATCATGGCTGGCACACAGGCTTTCCAGGTCCATCGGGGAAGGATAGCAAGCAAGCATTGTACAGAAGTAGAATTTGTGGGTTAGTTAGTTATAGGTCATACATCCTGTATATATATTAGTTTTATCATTTTTGTTTCAGTATTTTCTCCACCTGGTATTGTTTAAAGGTCTGTCTGAGGACAGTTGGTTCTTTTTCCAGGGAGTTAGCCAAGCAAGAAACTGGGAGCGAACTAAGTAAGAAAACAATTAGTACTTTCTCATTTATCTTGGGGGTGAAGTAGACTTATTTCATTTCTTTTTTGAAATCTTGCAGTCTGGAAATTGCCAGGAGTTAACTGGTGTGTTTCCATTATAGCCGAGGCCTGACACTTACCTTGTTTCCCCGAAAATAAGACAGTGTCTTATTTTAAGGTGTGTTCCCAAAGATGCGCTAGGTCTTATTTTCAGGGGACGTCTTATCTTTCCTGTAAGTAGGTCTTATTTTCAGAGGATGTCTTATTTTCAGGGAAACAGGGTATCTGCTTTATCCTAGGACCACTTAGGCCTAACACTTTGTATAAAGAATGTTTTCAATTAAAGGCCAGTCATGATCTGGAAACATTGGAATAGACCTCTTTAATATGTACATAAAACCTGAGTAACCTCATTGGGAATCAAAAGGGGCTGCTGAATTCCTTATTACATGCAATAGATCTGGCCCCAAGGTCATTTGAAGCAGGATACCTGTCTCTGATGTTAATCTGCAGATAAATCTGTTTCTTTTTTTTTTTTTTTTTTTGTTTTTGGCCAAGGCTGGGTTTGAACCCGCCACCTCTGGCATATGGGACGGGCGCCCTACTCCTTGAGCCACAGGCGCTGCCCCAGATAAATCTGTTTCTAACCATCTACACACACTCCCACTAGCAACAACTTGTTGAACCTATGCTTTTGACATTCTCCTATCTCCCTTCCAAAAGGAATGTATAAAGCTCTCTGGACATCACCAAAACTACAGGTAATCAATCATTCATGTGCTTCCATCCATAAACATGGTATTTGTAATTAAACCTTTTTCTTATTTATTTATTTATTTTGATACAGAGTCTCAAGCTGTCTCCCTGGGTAGAGTGCCATGGCGTCATAGCTTACAGCTACTTCCAACTCTTGAGCTCAAATGATTCTCTTACCTCAGCATCCCAAGTAGTGAGGACTACAGGAACCCACCATAATGCCCAGGGTTTTTTTTTTTGTTTTTTTTTGCCATTGTTGTTTTAGCTGGCCGGGGCTGGGTTCAAACCCGTCAACCTCAGTGTATGTGGCTAGGCCCCTAAACACTGAGCTACAGGCACTGCCCAACCTTTCTCTTATTAATCTACCACAATTGTAAAAACACACTCACACAGACAAAAAAATAAAAAACAAACTACCACACTTGTGAGTAAATCGTTGAATGAAGCAACCAAGGCAAAAATTCAGGTTTTGCTATGATCCTTACATATACAAGGGGATTTTGTATAATGTCACGTTTTGTATGTCTATAAGGTACCACCTTGTGAACAAAAGAGGCCAACTTTGTAATTCAACTGGCATTCATAGTGGAGTACTTGGTAACAGAGGGTGTCAGATAACTAGTCTACAGCATCCTGACAATTCAGGTGGAAACCATTTGTATATGTTACTACTACAGAAGATGAAAAACACCAGTGGTATTTATAGACAGAGTGAAGTTAAAACCTGTGACTTTCCATCGTGGAGTTTGCTGTGTCTTCTCCTTCTCACTGGCACTTTCACATATCCAGTTGTCATGTGCCCCTGTGAAATTTTTTTGAGACAGAGTCTCACTTGTTATCCTTGGTAGAGTACCGTGGCATCATAACTCACAGGAACCTCAAACTCATGGGCTTAAGCGATTCTCTTGCCTCAGCCTCCCAAGCAGCTGGGATTACAGGTGCCTGCAACAATGCCTGGTGATTTTATTTATTTATTTTTAATATTTATTTATTTATTTTTGAGACAGAGCCTTAAGCTGTCACCCTGGTTAGAGTGCCATGGATTCTTAGCTCACAGCACTGCAAACTCTTGGGCTTATGTGATTCTCTTAATTCAGCCCCCCAAGTAGCTGAGACAATAGGTGCCTGCCACAATGCTGGGCTATTTGTTTTTTTGCGGTTGTCATTGTTTTAGCAGGCGCAGGCCTGGTTTGAACCTGCCAGCCTGGGTGTATGTGACTGGCAATCTACTGAATGACCTTTGGGCACCACCAACAATTAGCTACTTTTAGAGACGCGGTCTCATTTTCACTAAGGCTGGTCTCGAACCTATGAGCTCAGGAAATCCACCAACCTTGGCCTCCCAAGTGCTGAGATTACAGGCGTGAGCCACTGCACCCTGTGGTCCCTGTCAATTTGTAGAAACAGAAAAGGTTAGGGAATATTTGATATAAAAGGTCTTTTGTGTGGTTTTGGAAGGTTTATGGCTTGATGCTATCACCTAACCAGGTTCATCCAGACTTTTGGTCTATCCTAATGTAGTTGTTAATGCCTGGCAGTTTAACCAGGAGAGAGAGTCAACTATCCCAAGTTGCACAGGCCTAGCCTGTGGGCTGTTCACAACATATGGTAATTTGACAAGTTTTGTCATTAGGAAGGTTAGTGTCAGCACCATCAAGGATCTCTGTGAGAGGCGTAAGAATGTCAATTGTGGAATGAAACCGTAGAGTTTGATCATAATATTATTCCAGGATATCACCTAGCAAAGATCCAGCATCATTTTGATTTTGAATGCACTGGGGAAAATTGTGTTCTAGCAACTTTACCTGAACAAAAGAGAGTTCCTGAGTTTCCTCAGAACTTTTTCTATATCTAGTTGTCTCACCATTAGGTGAAGACTATGTTGCTTCTTCTCTGGCTGTGGATGCCACATCCTATCATGCTTCTGCTTTCCAGATTGGCTCCACCAGACACTCATGTTGGCAGAAATAAAAATAAATGCTGTTTCCTTTGCATGATCAAGATGTTGGCATAACCTGCAATCAGACTGATTAGTTTGTGTGGCCTGGGTTTGAAATACTGGTACAAAATGGTGCCAGGTCTGCACTTGACCTGCTACCCTGTTTCCCTGAAAATAAGACATCCTCAAAAAATAAGACCTACTTACAGGAACCATAAGACGTTCCCTGAAAATAAGACCTAGCGCATCTTTGGGAGCACACCTTAAAATAAGACATTATCTTATTTTCGGGTAAACAAGGTAGAAAAGCAGTAAGGGTTAGTAAAAGTGAGGCATAGTTTGAAAGAAGAGCTCTATTGGAAGATAAAAGAGAGAATGGGATAGATTGAGGCAACTTCTACTCAGCTACAACTGTGTTATTTCTAAAAGTGGAGGATCCCTAATGAAAAAATTGTTTAAATGTGACCATTGGGGAGTTTTAAAGGCCAGGAATATAGATTAAATGAGGTTTCTTGATCTGCGATCTTGAAAAATAGCTGTCTACTTCCTGGAGTCATCTGTTTCAGAAGCCTGGGGATAGCATCTGGAAATACTGACTTTCAGGTCACCTGTAGGGGTCAATCTGCAACTGTCTGGGTGTATTCTGGAGTGTCTCAAGTGAATCCAGGAGAATTTTCCTTTTATTTTTGTGACAGTGTTGGTTGTTAAGAGTACTTCATCAGGGCCTTCGTAGCGGGGTGATAGTGCATGTTTTCTAAAAATTTTGGTTTATACATGACCTCCTGGTTGAAAGTGATGGCAAGACTTATCAGTTGTTGGAGTCCATGTTTTACTCACCTGTTGATAATATGCTCCAAGTACATTAATCAGTGCCTGTGTATATCTAGTAATGGTATCAAATTGTTCACTCACATGGTTATACTTTCCAGTCAGCCCAGGATGTTTAGAGGTGCCAGTAGACATAGGGTGACGAAACACTATTTCAAAGGGTGTTAATTCATGTGTTCTATTTGAGGTGGTATGGATGTTTATAAAGGCCAAGGTAGTGCTTCTAGGCATTTAAGTCCAATGTCTTGACATGTTTTTAGAAGACATAAGACAAAAGACTTCTCTTTATGTCTAGGTTTTTACATTTTACCTGTCCCGAGGATTGAGGATGATATGGGATGTGAAATTTTAATGAGTACCCCAGAGCTTTTGCAAGCAGATGGTTTATTACTGCTGTGAAAATTGTTTCTTGAGTGGTGTCCATAGCTCAGTGTTTAGGGTGCTGGCCACATGCAAAGGGGCTTTTAGGTTAGAACTCAGCACAGGAGTGGTAAACAAACAAACAAACAAACAAAAAACCAGCCATGTGTTGTGTCAGGTGCCTGTAGTCCCAGGTACTAGGGAGGCGGTGGCAAGAGAATTGCTTGAGCCCAAGCTTTTGAGGTTGCTGTGACTATAAGGCCACAGCACTCTCCAGAAGAAAACAAAGTGAGACTCTGTCTCAAAAAAAAAAAAAAAGAAAAGAAAAGAAATGTGTTCTTTGATCTGATTCGATCCATAAGGGTATACCAAATGAAGGAATAATTTCAAGTATCAATTTTTTTTTACTACTGTCAGAGCATCTGCACATCTGGTTGGGTAACATTCAGTCCACTCATTAAACAGATAATACCTAAGCAGTGAGAAAAGCCTAAAGCTGGAGGTAAATCTATAAAATCGATTTGGAGTGCCATAAATGGCAACACGTGCCTTTGTGGACTCCCTAAAGATTATTGGTCTCCTCCAGAGATTTAGTGAAATTTACAAATAGTATACTGGGAAATAGTTTGATCAGAGATTCTGTAGATCCCAGAGAAGTACGAACTAATTTTTAGTACCTTAATTATCCCCCATTTGCACGTATGTCCCATTTGGTGAGGGATAAAAGCAAGAGAAAAAGTTAAAGGAAAGGGGGCCATAGTGAGTCCATTTGGTCCAAATATCCATTTGATAACTGTTTAGCACCATTATGTATCCTTTTATCTTTTTTGGTCTGTGGGGTATTAATCTGATGATTACTGATGCCAAATAAGGATAAAAGGAAGGTAATAAGTTAAATGAACAAAGGATGGGGGAGGGGACCATTTCAGTAACATGTTTTGCAGCTCTGCCTGCTCTATCATTTCCTAGAAATACAGCATCTGTTTCTTTAATGTGGGCTGGACAATGAATAATAGTAACCTTAGAGGGAAGATGAATGGCTGTAATCAGGAAGCAATTATAGGCCCACTGGCAATAGGGGTGCCAGCTGATGTTAAGAAACCATAGATTCCCAAATCATAACAACTGCATGGCAGACTTCAAAGGCATTAGAGTTTGTGTAAATAGTGACAGTTTTTCCTTGTGCTAATGTGTAAGCTCTAGTGAGGGATATAAGTTCAGCGACTTGTGCTGACTTTAAAGTATTCAGGAGTATGCCTACAGAATTTCATGTGGAGAAACTATAGCACAGCCAGCCATTATACTATTGAAGGAGCTAAGGAAATTTTGCCTCAATATATGACTCCTTGGTATAAAGAATATTTTGACTTAAAGGCCATTCATGATCAGAAAGCATTAAAGGAGGTCTTTCCTCTATCTACATAAAACCTGAGCAACCTGATTGAGAATTAGAAGGGGCTGCTGACTTCCTTTCTACATGCTAATAGATCTGATGCCAGAGTTATTTGAAGCAGGATACCTGTCTCTGAGGTTAATCTACAGATAAATCTGTTTCCACCCATCTACACACACTGCCCCCTAGCAACTACTTGCTGCACCTATACTTTCCATATTCTCCCCCCCCTTCCAAAAGGCATCTATGAAAGTCTCTGAATATCACTGAGACTTTGGATTATCATTTCCGTGGTTCCACCCATGCACATGATATTTAGAAATAAACCTTTCTTTTATTAATCTACCATTAATGTGAGTAGATCTTTCAGTGACTCAACTAAGGGAAAAGGGCAATTTTCACCATGATCCCTACACTATCTTTGAAATCACATTTGCAAGAGCCTTCACAAAAGAAAATTAAGTTTGGTATGTCTAAAGGAATGCCTGGGAAATTTTCTCATACTTTTAAAATCACATCAACAGCTGTAAGGCAGTCATGTGAAATGTAGTGGGGATCTTCTTCATCAGGGGGAGGTAGGAGTGTAGCTGGATTTAAAATATTGCAATTGTGTAAAATAATGGAGGAGTTGGTTACTAAGGATTGTTCACAGGTGTTCCATCATCTAGTAGAGAGATGCTGTGTTTGTGGACTTGTAAGAGAGCGTGGGGAACATGTAGATGAATAGGGGAACCTAATATGAGGGTGCTGGCTTTGTTAATTAGGGTGGCAGGTGCTGCTACTGCACATAAGCATGGGGGCATGCCTGAAGCCAAGGGATCTGATTGACATGAAACATACACTATAGGACAGATCTGAGAGGGAAAACGCTGTCCTACAATACCAGCAGCAATTCCATTATTTTTATGGCAGTATAAATGGAAAACTTTATCAAAACTGGGTAAGCCCAGAGAAAGAGGTGTGGATGATACTAATTTGAGAGTTTTAAAGGAGTCTAATGTCTCTATGGGTCAGAGGATAGCTTCTTGGATACTGTCAGGAAGGAGGGAATATAACGACTTAGTGAGGGCAGCAAATTTGGCAACCCATCAGGGGCACTAGCCAGCTGCCCCTAGAATTTTTCCTAATTATTTTTTAGTTTTGGGAAAGGGGATAGACAAAATTGACTCAAGGGGTTTTGGAGTTAGTTTTTGAGTGCCCTGAGATATTTTGTTTCCTAACTAAGTAACAGTGGTCTGTACCTACTGGAGTTTGAACTGAGAGGCTTTATGGCCTTTTTTAGCTAGAGTTTTTAATAGAGTGAGATAGTCTAAGAGGGCACCTTATTTAGTGTGATTACAGAGTAAAACGTCATGAATGTACTGAAGCAGAGTGGACTCATAGCTAAAGTTAAAAGAGTCTAAATCAGCCTTGAGAATTTTAGAGAATATTGAAGGAGATTCAGTGTATCCTTGGAGAATTCATGTCTTTATTAATTGTCTCTCTCTGAAGGTAATTGCAAAGAGAAACTGTGAGTTAAAGTTCAAGGAATTGAAAAGAAAGCTGAGCAGAGATGAGTCATTGTAAACCAGGCCGCATTAGCAGGAATCAAGATTAAGGATTATAACTGGATTCTGCACAGCAGAGTGTACAGGGATTACAAAGGAGTCTAAGGCTCTCAGATCTTGTAGAAATCGGTAGATTTGATTTCCATCTGAATCAATTTTTCCTTTCTTTTTTACTGGTAGAATTGGGATGTTATAGAGTGAGGTGGTAAAAATGAGTCCTCTCGGCTGTAAAAGGGAATCTATTATAGGTGTAATTTCCTATCTGCATCTCGTGAGAGGAGGTATTCAGCTACTGCAGGAAAGGTGGTTTTTTTTTTTTTTTTTTCCAGGAGATACTTAAAGGCTCTGAACATAGTAGCAGTCAGATTTCATTTACATGTTTTGCCCAAAGGCTATGTGGGACACCCTCTAGGATAGTCTCATTAAGGGAATTACATCAGAATGGGTTTCCATTAAATACAGTAAGAAGTTTGGAGTTTCATCTGAGGGCAGAGACATAAAAAATACTATTTTCATTACATTATAAAGTAGAATTCAATTTACGTAACAGGTCTGACATTGAAAATGGCATAAATGTATTTATGATCTATGTACAAAAGTCTTAATAAAAAATAAATAAAAAGAAATGTTTGCTGCTGAGAATCAGATATTAGAAAGGCATGATGAGTGTTAAGAGCACCTAAAGATATAGGAGAACCCTAAGAGAAAGGTAATGAAATAGGTTGTCAAGAGACTCCATTAGCTTGAACAGAATCAGAAGTCAGAAGTTGAGATAATTCTTCTGATCAAATGATAGAAAATGTTGCACTAGTTTCAATAAAACATTCCACTTCCTGATCCTCTACTTTAAGTTTAATGGTGGGGTGGGACTGAGGGTTGACTGTCCTGGTCCATCAACTGAATACTGTTCAACAGGGGAAAATTTACCTTTCTGACACGTGGGGAAGATTTTCTTTGAGTTTTCCTTTTATTTTTAAACACAGGACAGTTAACTTTCTGATGTCCAGATTTTCTGCAGTATCTGCACTCATCTCAAGAAATGAAACAAGATAATCTTAATTTATTTTCAGAGGACTGTTGTTGCTTCTGCAATGATCCAATTTGTAAAGTAAGGACTGCGAATTTTAAATCTTTCTTTTTCTTGTTCTCTTGTGATTTTCAAAAAACTGTGTAGCTGCTTCTACTTTAACACCTAGAGATTGAGCAGTCCAGTCAAGTACACTGTTATTGTTTTTGTTTGTTTTTGCATCCAAAATCTTTTTAATAAGATAGTACTTTCCAGGGTTAGTTTTTGTAGACTCTGCTGGCCCATTGGCCTCTGGCACATTGAACTTCCAGCCCTTCCAGTGGACATAGTATGTGGTGTGGCTGTGTGGTGTTCATGGTGTCCTTGCCAAAATGCCTTGTAAGGACCAGAAAGCAAAACAGTGCCACAGCCCCCATGGGAGTCCAGGGCCAGCAGGTTGAAGGTGAGGATCTTATCTCCAGCCTTGAGGATGAGGGTGCAGGTCCAGCTGTGCATGCACAAGGAATATTCCTTCAGTTTGGTCACTTCCTGAACCCACACAACATCAGTTATGGTCCTCACAAACACAGCTGTTTTGTTTTCCTGGCTAGGAAGCTTCATCTTTCAGATCATCCATGAAAGAGAGAGTGGTGGCTGATTGGTGCAACTCATAAACAACATCTTCAGGATCACCTGGTTGAGGATAGAGTTGGTCTGTCTGGCCAGAAACCTGACAGCTTGACCAGCAGCCTAAGATAAATGACCTAGATTTTGGGCTCCTTGTGACGCAACTTTTGGTTCTTGTGGTCGTGTGTATCAACTCACATGATGGCGACTCGTGCTTGGTCAGGTCCAGAAAGAGCAACTCTACTGTTTTGAATCTGTTTTTTTCTTTTTTCTTTTTTTTTTTTAATTTCTGAAAGAACATTTCCAAGCAGGATAGATGTTTAAAAATTTCTATGCTCTGATGCTTCAGGAGTAAATGATGTATGTCTCTGGAAAGCTTTGATAAATCTCTTAATGAAGATTTTAGGATGTTCTCCCTCCTTTTGAGTACATAAATCAACTTTAGACCAATTTACTTTAGGAGGGAAAGCCTGTAATATTGCTTCCAATAGACTCTGAATGTCAGTATTTAGATGAGTAATTTCTTGGTTACTTGTAGGGATCCAGAAAAAAGATCTGGCCATCTTTTTCCTCTATGGATAGGATGTTCTCCTAGAAGCCTTCTGTCTTGTCTAATGACTGCAGTACAATCATGTGTGGGAAGAACACTCCTTAGCATCCAGTCAAGATCCCTGTGAGTGGGATTATGAATGGCTACAAGCCTCTCTAATTTGTCTCTAAATGTGGTGGGATCCTCTGTAAGCATGGGGAAAGGGGTTTTGTATTTCAGAAGATCTGCTGCAGTTCAGGGGACATGAATTCTCTGGGAGGTGGGTGGAAACCCTGGGTGCATTCTTAAAGGGCACTGTATAGGGAGGTCTGGGGTTGATGGAGTTCAATTACACAATCCTGGGGAATAAGAGGCATTGTACGGGACAGAAACCAAGCTTTGCTTTGGCTCTGTAACAGGCCTACTTCATGCTTCTCAGCTTTTATTCAATCAACCTGTGTATTTTGAGATTTTTAAATCAGGCCTGAGTGCCTTCTGTAAATATTGGAGAGATACAGATATTAAATCAGGCAACTGGGTATTAAAAAGGTTTTCTGAAAAAGTTGGAGTCAACATAATTTTAATAGCTCCTAAGTACCATTGTTGAGGGGTTAAGGTTGGATTTTGAAGTTGGTTGTGATCAGGAAGGCAGTAATCCAAAAGTGCTTCTGAGGGATCAGTGACAGGTAATTGAGGATAGAGAGGAGTATTAATTGAAGGGCAGTTTAAAGTGCAAGCAGATTTTAATTTCTGTTCTAATTTAGATTTCTGCTCTTCAGTTGTTTTTTTTTTTAAGGGCGTTTTGAAGGCAAGCCACAACACTATTTTTCTTTCTATTTGATTTTCCCATAAATACAAATAAGGCATTTGCTTAGGATAAGAGCTCTGTAAAATTTTCTTTAAATAAAGAAGCTTTAGCTCAAAGGATCCATTTTCTGGCCAGTCATAGTCAGAATTTCCTATGGTATATTTGTTCCAAAAGTGGCTCAATCCAATAAGTCTCTTTATAGAAAGCCCAGGTGGTAGTCTTCCAGGTTTAGAGGAATTTTTTTTTTTTTTCTGGAGACAGAGTCTCACTTTATGGCCCTCGGTAGAGTGCCATGGCATCACACAGCTCACAGCAACCTCCAACTCCCAGGCTTAAGCGATTCTCTTGCCTCAGCCTCCTGAGTAGCTGGGACTACAGGCCCCAGCCACAATGCCCAGCTATTTTTTTTGGTTGCAGTTCAGCTGGGGTCGGGTTTGAACCCGCCACCCTCGGTATATGGGGCCGGCGCCTTACCGACTGAGCCACAGGCACCGCCTGGTTTAGAGGAATTTTTAATCATAGAAGCTAGAGGTATTCTTGGAGAGGTCTTAGAGGAGACAGTTCCTATGATTCCTAAAATTTACTCTGAGAAATAGATTTATGATAGAGTAGACAATGAGAAAAAGTCTCACTCCTCAGAACTTGACAGGTTTGGTACAGTGTCAAGGTTTGGCTGCCGAGAATCTCATGTGTCTTGGACTCCTACTCTTTCTAGATTGGCCACCTCATGGGTTTCCAACAAAACAGCACCCCCTCAACCCCTCAAATCCCCCCCAAAAATTACAGAGACTGAGGAGAGAATTTCCACTCAGTCCCAGAATCAAGGTCAGAGACATAAAGCAGAATGAGAGGGAATCCATATATATATATATATATATATATACATACATACATATATATATTTATATATAAATATTTATATATATTTTATTTATATGTATTTTATTGTTATTATTTTTGAGGCAGAGTTTTAAGCTATCACCCTGGGTAGAGTGTTATGGCATCACAGCTCAAGGCAACTCAAATTCTTGGGCTTAAGCAATTCTATTTCTTCAGCCTCCCAAGTAGCTGGGACTACCGATGCCAGCCACAATGCATGGGTATTTTGTTGTTGTAGTTGTAATTGTTGTTTTTTTAGCTGGCATAGGTGTTTTTTTTTTTTAATATTTTTAATGGTCATCTCAAGACATGATTGCAAGAGGGACTTTACCTAACAATTGCTCAACTATTTTTTTTTTGTGTGTGTGTGTGGTTTTTGGCCGGGGCTAGGTTTGAACCTGCCACCTCCGGCATATGGGACCGGCGCCCTACTCCTTGAGCCACAGGCGCCGCCCGCCCAGGTGGTTTCAAACTCTCCATCCTTGGTGTTCATAGCCGGTGCCCCAACCACTGAGTTATAGAAATATAGGTTGGTCCCTCTAGCTTGGGGCAAAATGTCAGGGTATGCTCTTCATGAAATTGCCCAGGCCTAGGAAACTGGAGTCCATTGTTCAGGTTTGAATGGGGTATCCTGTGTCAATAGTTTCTCCAGATAAAAGGTGATCTAGGGGTCTGCAATAGAATCACATCTTGGGCTGGAACCCCTTTCACTCTTCAGGACCTTATGATCTCTGGAAGACGTAAAGCTGATTAGCTTATCATCTGATTAAAATTTGCCTTTTGAATTTAAAAGTCCAGAAAGTTCATGAAAAGTATAAACAATTAGGCCTCTTCCCAAAGTTGGCTTAATTGCCTCTGGGCTTAAGAGGGCAGTGGCCACTACCATCTGTAGGTAGTGTGGTTATACTTCAGCCATGGTGTTAATTTCTTTACTAAGATAAGCTGCAGGTTGTAAAACTGGACCCCAGTGTTGGGTCAAGACTCCTAGGATAGGAGGCTCCTGTAGCTCAGTTGTCAGGACTCTGACACAGGCCACATACACCTAGGGTGGCAGGTTTGAATTCAGCCTGGGCCTGCTAAGCAACAATGACAACTGCAACTGAAACATAGCTGGGCATTGTGGCCAGTGTCTACAGTCCCAACTACTTGGGAGACTGAGGCAAGACATTTGCTTAAGCCCAAGAGTTTCAGGTTTCTGTGAGCTGTGATGCCAGGGTACTCTACCCAGGGTGATAGTTTGAGACTCTGTCTCCAAAAAAAAAAGACTCGCAGGATGATCTGTAACTTGGATATTAAATTGTTGTCTGGTAGGAAGACTTAAAGCCGGGGACTGTAAAAGATCACTTTTAGGTGTTGGAAGGCTTTAACTGCTTGTAGTTTTCATTCTAGAGTGGTTAGGCACTCTTTGAGTATTTTTAATTAAAGAATTGAGTTGTCTAGCTATTTCACTACATCCAGGGATACAGAGTCTACAAAAGCCTGTAATTTCTAAGAAGCCTGGAGACTTCGAAGTTTGGGTTAAGCCAAAATTGTTTTTAATCTTTCTTTGGTCAAGGCTCTCTTACCGTGTGAAATTTGGAGGCCCAGATAGTATACTTCAGGCACGTATAATTGAGTTTAGCCTTGGAAACCTTGTACTCACAATTCGCTAGAAAGTTTAATAGAGCTTGGGTAGTTTTGTAGCATGCCTCTGCATCTGGTGCTCACAAAAGAATGTCAGTTATGTACTGAACAAGAGTCACTGTGGGATGAGAAATGACTCAAGAGTTGACCTAAGTCTTGTCCAAACAAGTGAGGACTGTCTCTAAACCCCTGAGGTTAATTTGGACCAATTGAGCTTCTTTTGCTGTTCCCATCTGTTCTTCAGTAGCCCATGATTCTGGGTTTATTTGTGTCTTTAATAAGGGAAGGCACAGTAGAAGTACTTGTTCTTTATTCATATAAATGGCTATTCCTGCTTTGGTTAGTATGTCCCTCCCCAGGAGGGGAGCAGGACTTTCAGGCATGATTAGAAAGGCAGGAGAGAACAGCCAGTTGTCCCAATAGCAGATTAAAGGCTGAGAGGGGAATTTGGTAACCGTCTTTCAAAACACCTTCTGTATTATTTCTTTTTATTTTTATTATCATTATTTTTTGAGACAGAGTCTCACAAAGTTGCCATCAGTAGAGTGATGTGGAGTCACAGCTTATAGCAACCTCAAACTCTTGGCCTGAAATGACTCTTTTGCCTCTGCCTTCCTAGTAATTTGGACTACAGGTTCCTGTGGCAGAGCCTGGGTATTTTTATTTTTAATTTTTTAGAAGGCCCTGGCTGGGTTTGAACCCACCCGACCCAGTGCACATGGCCAGTACCCTAACCACTGAACAAACAGGTGCCCAGTCCTCCTGTATAGTTACTTTAAAATAATCTGGCCCTCTAAGGAGTCAGGCAATAAATTGGGTGTGTTTGCTCACCACCTCCTTAAGCCATTCAAGATAGGCTGAGGGACTTTCTTTTTTTTTCGTAAATGGTAGACAACTTCATATAACTCATAGACTTTCTTTTGGATCAATGTCAACCTTCCAGGATACATGATAGAAAATGTTTACACCACCAGTCACCTTGTTTCTCAGATCCCATTCAGGATCCTCAAAGGAAAATGTCTTTGCAAGGGGTATCTGTTTTTTTCCGCAGAGGAAATACTCCTATCAGCATTGGACATAAACCAGAAATCATCCTACTTTCTAGCCTCATCCAAGCCTTCACTTTTCTCATCTAAAGTTAAAGTTTGTTTAGTGTAGCATTACATCTTTTTAAGACAGGCCAAACTTTGTCCTGCATCTCTTCCACTGCATTTCTCTAATAGTGAGGGCATAGTCAAAGCAGAGGCCCCTTTCTGAGCCATTTCTTACTCCAGGAATCCAGACATAGTAGGGAAGGGTTCAGGCCTGGTGTCTTCTTGCCTGAACCTCCAGGGGAACTCAGTGCCTTTCAACAATTTGAAAGTGATAGCAACCATTTCAAAAGCTTTCTTCTGCTCTTAAGATCTGCTGATACCCTGGCTTTCTCTCACTGTTTCCTCATCCTCATTCTGGTTATAAAGACTGTAAAAATCAGGTTTAACATTCAAATGTGCTTGTGGAGCCTGAGACGTTTTTAAGCTTTTGAATATCAGCACTAAGTGGGAGATGTAGTGCATTGTCAAGGTGAAGAAGAAAAAAGCAGATGAAACAGGGGCAGGTAAGGAACTACATTTCCTGGAAGTGAAGAGAGTGAGAGAGATGGAGGAGTAATAAGTAATATCCAGCAGCAGAGTGAATTCAGAATGTCTATTGTTCCATTAGCTTATCTTGTGGAAGATGTATATTTTCCTCCCAGATGGTGGCGCCAAAATTTCAGATATTAGGGGACCAGAGGTGAGGTATGCTTTCCATTTTTTTCTTCCAAGTGCGAAAGAGTGGCTATTACAACTAAGACAGTGAAACAAATGAGTAGAACCAGCAGATACAAGTGTTTAAAAGGGCCAGGTTCATAAAGAACTGTGCACTCCAGAGGAGGAGCACATCTACAGTCTCAAGTGGAGAAGACCCTGGGATTAGTAAGATGTTTCCCCTTACACAAATTTTCCAATTCTATGTTAGGTGGTGTGGAAGTAAAATATTTATGATTTTTCTTGGAAATGGGGAAACCTTCCAGAATGGAGAGTCCTCCCATTTCTATCCTTATAACCAATGGACACTATTTGTCACTGTACTTGTAGAGTATGATAGAACTGGTGTAAATTGTACTACGTTAATGAAAATAGATCACTTGAGCTTATTGTCCTCTTACTTGTATGCCCACTCCAAAATGCCTTTTTTGTGGCCTTGGCCATATCTCCACATCATGGTCTCTCTAACTCAGACTCATTTTTGTAGAACAAACATCAGTTCAGTTTTTGGAAGCCTTGGAGTGTCAGCTTTTGTTTCTTGGAAGCCCCCCTCTGCTCAATTTGTTTCTCTAAGTATGGACAAAGGATCTCCTAGTATCATCTGCCCTGACTCTCCTTAGTTCTACCTACCAAGGATAAACACAACTTTAAGGCTGTGAGATGTGACTGACATTGGTAGAGTATTTCTTCCACTTGAATTATGATTAGAAAAGTTTGAGATATATTTAAAGATATTGTCATACTCTTCACATAGTAGAATTTCTCTATGAATTCTTTTATGTACTGAAATGAGTAGTGGTTATAGGATTTGACACTTTCCTCTCATTTGTAAGTGATTTATATGTTATAATTTTTTTATTTATACAATGATTTAAGAACTAGTTAAACAGTTGTCAAGCTCTTCACATTTGCAGACTTTCTCTTCAACACGAATTTTATTGTGTACAGAAAACAGTGCATACTGGCATGAGGCTTTGCCACATCTTCGCATCATTTGCATTTTTTCTCCTAGGGGTTTCTCTTATGTTTACTAAGACTGAGGACCACTGAAAACCTTTGCCACATGATTGACCTTTGGACAATTTCTCTCTACTATGAATGTTATGTGTAGTAAGGTTGGATCTCTGCCTAAAGTCATTGCCACACTGTTCACATTTGTAGGATTACTCTCCAGTTTGAATTCTTCTGTGCTTAGCATGCTATGAACACCAGGTCAAGGCACTGCCACAGTCATTAAATGGAGAGTTTCTCTCCTGTGTGATTTCTTCTATGTACAGTGAGGAGTGAATGTGAGTTAAAGTTTGCCACACTGTCCATATTTATAAGGTTTCTTTCCAGAATAAATTCTTAAATGTCTAGAAATGTTCACAAACTAATGAAAGTCTATGCCACATTTTGACCCCTGTAGAGTTTCTTTCAAGAATGAATACTTTGATGTACAGAAAGGGTTGAGTACAGTGTAAATGCTTTGCCACATTCTTCACATTCATAGTTTCTCTCCACAAGAAATTCTGCAATGTTCACTATGAGCTGAACTAAAGTAAAAGGCTTTAGTGCATTTTTTAAATTTGTAAGTTTTATGTCCAGTGTCAATTCTTTGATGTACAGAAAGGTTTCAGTCACAGTTAAAGGCTTTTCCACACTCTATATTTGTAGGGTTTCTCTCCAGAGTGAATTCTTTCATGTTGAGAAATGTATGCATACCTGTTAAAGGCTTTGCCACATTCTTCACATTTGTAGGGTTTGTCTCAGAGTAAATTATTTGATGTTGAGAAAGGTGTGAGTATTGGTTAAAGGCTTTGCCACATTCTTGACATATGTAGCGTTTCTCTCCAGAGGGAATTCTTTGATGTGTAAAAAAGCTTGTGTGATTGTTAAAGGCTTTCCCACATTCTCCACATTTGTAGGGTTTTTCTCCGGAATGAATTCTTTGATGTCTAGAAAAGTGTGAGCATTATTTAAGGCTTTGCCACATTGTTCACATTTGTAGAGTTTCTCTCCAGAGTGAATTCTTTGATGTACAGAAAGGTGTTAGTGCCCGTTAAAGGCTTTGCCACGTTCTTGACATTGGTAGGGTTTCTCTCCAGAATGAATTCTTTGATGTCTAGAGAGGGTTGAGTACACATTAAAGGCTTTGCCACATTCTTGAAATCTGTAGGGTTTCTCTCCTGAGTGAGTACTTTGATGTACAGAAAAGCTATAGTAATGATTAAAGGGTTTGCCACATTCTTCACATTTTTAGGGTTTCTCTCCATAATGAATTCTTTGATGTTGAGAAAGGTGTGAGTGTGGGTTAAAGGTTTTGCCACATTCTCCACATTTGTAGGGTTTGTCTACAGAGTGAATTCTTTGATGTACAGAAAGGTGTGAGTGCCCGTTAAAGGCTTTGCCACACTCTTGACATTTGTAGGGGTTCTCCCCAGAATGAATTTTTTGATGTCTAGAGAGGCATGAGTACACATTAAAGGCTTTGCCACATTCTTGACGTTTGTAGGGTTTCTCTCCAGAGTGAATTCTTTGATGTACAGAAAGTTTTAAGCAGTGGTTAAAGGTTTTTTCACATTCTCCACATTTGTAGGGTTTCTCTCCAGAATGAATTCTTTGATGTCTAGAAAGTTGTAAGTGCTGGTAAAGGCTTTGCCACATTCTCCAAATTTATATTGTTTCTCTCCAGAATAAATTTTTTGATGTTGACAAAGGCTTGAGTACTGTTTAAAGGCTTTGCCATACTCTTGAGATTTGTAGGGTTTCTCTCTAGATTGAATTCTTTGATGTCTAAAGAGGAGTGTGCTGGTTAAAGACTTTGCCACATTCTTCACATTTGTAGGGTTTCTGTCCAGAGTGAATTCTTTGATGTCTAGAAATGTTTGAGTGGTGTTTAAAGTCTTTGCCACATTCTTCACATCCATAAGGTTTCTCTCCAGAATGAATTTTTTGATGTACAGAAAGGTTTGAGTACTTGTCAAAGGCTTTGCCACATTCCTGACATTTGTGGAGTTTATCTCCAGAATGAATTATTTTATATCTAAAGAAGAGAGAGTGATCGTTAAAGGTTTTTGCACATTCTTCACATTTGAAGGGTTTCTCTCCAGAATCAATTCTTTTTTGTCCAGAAACGTGTGAGTACTGCTTGGTAAGTTTTTCACATTCCTTACAGTTGTAGGTTTTTCTCCAGTATCAAAATTCTCATGGTTACAGTATTTTGAACTGTGTCTAAGATAATTTGCCATCATTTTAACACTTGTCTAGTTTGTCTTCAGTATGGAATCTTGAGCAAGACCAAAAAACTTGGCTACCTTCTTTGCATTCGGACTCTTTTTTTCCAGAATGAGTGGTCTTATGTTCTGTAACATGTGAGCAGAATTCAGAGGCTTTCCCATACCTTTTACAATTAAGTTTTCTCTAAGGCATAGATCATTGTTTGTCTATTGAGATTTGACAATTGTCTGAATGTGTTCAAAGAGTTATTACATTGGAAAACTTTGCCATAGGTAGCTGTTAAACATTGGTCAAGTCCACTGTAACATACTTTCTGCTCATCACACTCATATACACTTTCCCAACTTTTTGTTAAGTTTAAATTCTCGGAGTCACAGCTTTGATACCTGCTCAGGATCATTTCTGGAAATAAAATATTTGTGCCCCACTCCTGAAAACGGTCTTCAGTAGAATGATTACATAGAGCTGAAAGAAATTTAAACAATAACAATTTTAGCCACTAGCTTTTTATCAGAATTTAGTAAATATACATTACATATTTGATCTTCAAAATCAGGTCAAGAAAATTAAGAACATGCTATAATACAGTAGAGAGGTACTAATTATCTTAAAGATAAATAAATGCTGTCTGTATACTCTATATTTTGGGAATTCTCAAAACCAGGTAAGAATTTGCAGCCCAACAGGTAAGCAGAAGTTGTAGAGATAAAGTATAGGCTGGGTGTTGGCTCATGTTTTTAATGCTAGAACTCTGGGAGACAGAGGTGAATGGATCACTTGAGCGCAGGTGTTTGAGATCAACCTGGGCAAGAGTGCAACCGCATCTCTACCACAAATAGAAAAATTAGTCCAGCATTGTGACACATGCCCCTAGTCCCAGCAACTCATGAGGCTCAGGCAAGAAGATCTCTTGCACCCAGAAGATTGAGCCCGTGAGCCCTGATAACAGAGCACTCATTCCAGGGTGACGATTATTCAGCCTGAAATAAATAAGTATCGCTTCTCGGCCTTTTGGCTAAGATCAAGTGTAGTATCTGAAATAAATAAATACATACTAACAGCAACCTCCAACTCTTGGGCTTAAGCTATTCTCTTGCCTCAGCCTCCCAAGTAGCTGAGAATACAGGCTCCTGCCATAACGCCTGGCTATTTCTTGGTTGTAGTAGTCAATGCTGTTTGGCAGGCCTGTGCTGGATTTGAACTCGCCAGCTCTGGTATATCGCTAGTGCCGTAGCTGCTTGAGCTATAGATGCCAAGCCTCACTAATTCTTTTTTGATGTAGAAGGTTTGTGTTCATTAATCACTAGTAATCTGATGGAGCATCCTTAGCAATAACACGTCTATTTTCTCTTAACTGCTTTCAAGATTCTCCTGTGTGTGACTTTCAAATCCTTTGTCTTCATCTGTCTTTTTATGGGACTCTTTTTTTCTCCCAGCTGAAGTATGGTGAGCTTTCTTTGTACCTTATACCTTTTTTCTTACATTCCAGATTCCTCAGTCATTTTCATTGTGTTTGATACCTTCATTTTCTCTGATTTTACATAGTTGTCTGTATCATTCCTATTTGATGCATTTAGCATTATTCAGATAAAAGTGTAGGGTAATTTAGACATCTCTATTTTTTATGGTTAATTCCAGATTTTTTTTTAAGAATACAGAAGATACACTGAACCCCACAATGGAATACGTGTTCAAGAACACTGTAACTGAGTGAATAAAATTAAAATTAACTGTAACAGGACAAATTAGTATCAGGTGCTGATTCACAAGTGCAAGCCCAACATAACTGCTGTGATAGTACTGGTCAGAAAAAGTCAATCATAATCTGATAAAAAGTAGTTGAGAAAAACTCAGTTTTGGCAAAGTTCAAGTTACAGATATCTGGCATGTCTTCTAATCTCTAATCATGTTTTTAAATAGCCTTCTTTACCAACCCAGAAAGCAACTCTTTTCTAATTATTTTGGTTTTGAGAACTTTGAATTTCTCTAGGTAGTTAATGCCATCTTCTATAAAAGTACATGAATGTCATCCTATGTTACATAGAACCGGTGGAGCTTCTGTTACATAAAACAAATGTAAGCTAAACAATAAATATTTCCCTTCTTTGTTACTGTTGTACTCATGTCACCTGTAAGAAAAACTCAGACCTCACTTCAGATATAAATCAGACGATTTATTATACCTGCACAAGGGGCCGCTGCCCCAAGGGCAGGCGGCCTCGAAAAGAGGAGAAGGCTGATTTTTATACCATTTTTGTGCTGTGTGGAAAGCTGGCAAACACAAAAGCAGAATGTGGCGGTTAGCTCAGGTTGGGGTTATGGTCAAGGGGCTACAGTGTGGCGGTTGGCACTGGAACAGCTCTTGGGAGACTCAGTAGCTTGGGAAACTCTGCTTGAGTAAGCTTTCACTATTGTTTTACTTGTGGCTAGGAGTCTTTAGGAACTCAGCAAACTTCCTTATTGTATTCTGAAACCTGTTCCTGGATTTTCCTGGTGGAGGGGGGTTGAGACGTGCAGGGACTCAGGCAGAGACAGTTAGGGGATTTTATGGGTCTTTTTGCTGAGTTGGTTTTTACATTCCCCACTTGTCTTTTGGGAATCAAATCTGATTCATTCCTGATGTTGGGAAGGGGCTGATAATGGGCTAATTTTCTTATTCAGGGCTGGGCAGGGAACTCTCTTTTTTCAGGGTCAGGTGAGTTCAGACACTAGACTCTTATTTCTATGCTCAAACTCTCTGAGTCTTAGCAAGGTCATGAACAAAGCAGTTTTAAACATTTAGAATAGTCAGGGGAGAAAGTTGAAGCAGGGAAGAAGGGCATACTTATACATTTTTTTTATCCTGTGAATGGGGATGGGAGTGAAGCCCTACCTATTGTTATTTGTCTTAGTTATTTTTTAAGCACTCATATGTATACCATTTTGATTTATTTTTTAACTAGGGCAGTCTCTATTTTTGTTCGAGTTGTCACTTAGCCATAGGAGGTAAACTAACACTTTTTTAGACCCTGTGAAGGGAGGTTTAACTCTACTTTTAGAGTTTTTTCAGTCACTTTGTACTTATACACTCTTATATACTTTTTAACAGACTTGTCGGTGATCTAATGTTTTAGGAGTTGATTATACCTTGTTTTAATTTAGGGTCTCAATATCAGCTTGTTTTTGCAGGTGATGATATTTTAGTACTGAGGTTTTAGGGACTGTGACTCTTCTTGGGTTCTTTATTTGGGCCTTAATAATACTGTCTTGGTAGGCTATATACCTATGAGTTTTTATTTTTTCCTGTGACATTTCTTCCTTTTTCTTAAAGTCTAAAAGTTTAATTAATGTAAATCTCTTGAGGAGTTTCTTTAGGCTTCAGTCGTGCATTGGCCAGACAACTATGTGGCCGGAGTAGGGCTTGTTGACTGTCTCTAGATGTCATCTTTTAAGTCCAGGCAAGTGGGTCACTTAGCTTCTGCCAGCAGTAGACTGAGCAGAGTATGCGAATTAGGCACAGTAGAATGAAGTGTTACAGTTAAATATAACTACTGTATATAATTTTATATTTTTTATTAGTCTCTTAGTTTTATTTAACAGATTAGTTTAGTAAAACTGTTATGTCTCATATTATGAGTTGACATTATAGACAAGGCTTGGATTTAATATTACAGGTGGGTCACAGAACTATTTTTGAACTATTTTTTAAAAAATTTTTCTCTTTACTAAAAACAAAATATAGTAAAATTAACTTAGTTATCAAAATAAACTGTACCTTCAGTATATTGGGTTTGATTATTTGCATAGACTGCAGTAAGAATAATTATTAGCCATCTAGGCTTTTTTTAAAGCTGGCTTTGCTGGAATCCTTTATAAGGAATCTCAGTTGGACTTTCTTGAAAGTCTTTCATGAGCCCAGGTTTCATCTGTGCCATTAGATACCTGTATGCATTGGGTAAATTTTTTTTTTTTTCTTGAGGTTCTTAAAGCATATTTTGATTCCTGGATCCATTATCAAGTGACCTTCATTACCTATCACAGGTCAGGAAATGTTACTGATGTGTATCTGGCCAGTTTTTTAAAGGGCTTTTTTTTTTTTTTAAGGGCTTTTTATTGGCTTTATAAAGTCAACTTCAATTTTTTAGTGCAGTCTGGACACTTCTGGAAATATTATTTTAGACAAAGCCTTGGTAAATTAACTAGTGTCTTTATTATTTTATAGAACAAAACAGATTCTTATTGAACTTATGTAAATAACTGTATTGTTAGGAATTAAAAATACTTACAAATGGCTTTAAATTTTAGAGAAATTAAGGAGAGAGAAAAAATACATGTTTCAGATCTTGCTTGTAAGTACATACTTGAAAAGTTATAAATAGCTTTAAAGATAGAAAATGGTTTTCTTGATTTCTAGGAAATAAAACACAAAGAATTAGTAATATTTTAAACTTTAACAAATCAGCTTAGTTTCATGTAGTTGATTTTTGTTCTGTTTGAAGTTAGTTTAGCAATACTCATAAACATGTTATCTTTTTAATGAAAGTTAAAGGAAATACATAGTTAACAGGATTACATATAACCTTTTTTATAAGTTGTATTTAACTTGTATAGACATTTTACAAATATTTGAGACCTTTTTAACTTTTGTTTTGCCTTTTACTCTTTTATATAACTATTTTGTGTTTTAGGACAAATTTATGAAATAAGATTTTTTTTACAAAATTATTATTTAACTTAACCTTAAGATTTTATAGGAACAGTGGGGGAGGGTAGTTAAACTTTCTAGAGGTGAGGAAGTTGTGGAATACATATGTGGTTGTATTTTACTCTTTACTTTAGAGATGGAGTTAAAAAAAGTAGGTTTATTGTCAGAGCCTGCTCTTCCCCTGCATGTTCATTCTTCTATTTGTGGGTTGCTGTCACAAAGAACCACTGTGGGACCTTCCTGCCACCCTGCTGGGGCCCTCCTCTCCATGTAATTACCCTGTTTCCCCTAAGGTGTGCTCCCAAAGATGCGCTAGGTCTTATTTTCAGGGGATGTCTTATCTTTTCTGTAAGTAGGTCTTATTTTCGGAGGATGTCTTATTTTGGGGGAAACAGGGTAGTATGGGAGGGCTCTTAGGGAATGGGATCAATCAGGGTGCTGGGAAGCACTTTCATCAGGGAACCACATTGTTACAGGAAAACAGTGAATTAAAAACACATTTATACTAACAATATAGAGGAAGAAACCTCTAATTGCTGGTAAGAACTAGAACTTAGGTGTCTCAAGACTTAAAATGTTGAGTTCTAGGGAACCCTTTTTTAAACTCTTTTATACTCGTTTTCTTTTTCTTTTTTTCAGTTCAATACAACATTGTTTCAGGCCGAGAGCAATCCTTTAATAAACACTGAACAAATGACATAAAATGACATGGCAGACATAGGCCTGGCATGAACAATATTTAAAAATTTACATTTACTTTTACACTCTCATATTTTCAAAACCAGAACCAGAACACTTTTTAATATATTTTTTAACAGACCTATGGGTGATCTAACAACCTGGGGGTTGATTGGATGCTTGCTTTTATTTTAATGGTGTTTCTGGTAATGGATGTGAACACACATTTTGTGTTTTTTGGGAGATCCTGACTGGCCAGTAGGATTGAGGCTTTTCATGCTTCAAAAACTTTTGACAGGCTAATAGCCCAGCAACCTGAAGTCCTGATCTCTTTGGCCTTTCCTCAGAGGTTTTACAAAAATTCTAACAATTGAATTTAACAAACAGTTGCATATTTTTTTTAACAATTTACAACAAATAAGCACAACAAAAATATGAATAATTATATTAATGTCTGTAGACACTAGTTAAAATTAGATGTTAAAGTGGCTTACCTCTGGAAGTGGACCCACAGGTGAATTTAGGAGTGATCATCAGCAGGTCTTCTGAGGGCTCCAGGTTCTCCTGGGATCCTGGGATGTTTTCCAGGGGGCACCTCCCCTCAGAGGGACCACAGCCTGTCCCCCTCCTGGAGGCCACCTGAGGATCAGCAGAATGCATGCCAACCAGAGTAATGCCAAGTAGCTGCTGTTTTAAAGAGTCTTCTCCCCCCCCCTTTTTTTTTCTAAATGGGTAATTGACCTTGTTTTTTTTGCTGAGTGCTGGCACCTTATTTCAAGATTTATTTGTAACATAGCAACCACAGTTTTTGGCAGTCAAAAGGAGGAACAATTTTAATTAACTTTGTAGTAACTCTTTAATTTCCAGGAAGAGAGGGTTTTAACCGCAAGTGGGTTATAGGGCAGTGGGAGACATAGGGGGTATAACAAATTGTACGTTGACACGTTCACAGACAACAAGAAAACAGAGATGCTTACACCTAAATTTGGAATTGACTAATCTTTGAAAGGAATTCTGACAGGGCGGTGCCTGTGGCTCAGTGGGTAGGGCGCCGGACCCATATTCTGATGGTGGTGGGTTCAAACCCAGCCCTGGCCAAAACTGCAACAAAAAAATAGCCAGGTGTTTTGGCAGGCACCTGTAGTCCCAGCTACTTGGGAGGCTGAGGCAGGAGAATTGCCTAAGCCCAGGAGTTGGAGGTTGCTGTGAGCTGCGTGATGCCATAGCACTCTACCAAGGGCAATAAGGTGAGACTCTGTCTCTACCAAAAAAAAAAAAGATAAAAAGAAAGGAATTCTGACAAAACATTGGAAACAGCAAACACAAATATGACAAACAACTCACATACACTAGCCAAACAAACCAAAGATCCACCCTCTGTGAGTCCTATGAAGAGAACCTGACAGACCAGGGACTCACCTTCTGTGAGCCTAAAGAAGAGAAAAACTAGACAAAGTGAAGACTTCTGTGAGTCCTAAAAGAAAAAACTTGAGACAGGCCAGGAAGACTTGAGACAGACTAGACTAACACTTGTGACTCCAAAACCTAGACAGACTGAAGACTGACTAGGCACAAAGAAGACTGACAGGTTTCACACATTTTCACTGACCTAGAAGAGGGAGTTCACCAAGAGACAGAAAAAGGACCAAGAAACCAAAAGAAACAGACTTGCATGATATAGATCTGGACTCACCCCTGTGAGCCCGCATGATACAGATTTGCATGATACAGACCTAGGCTCACCACCGTGAGCCCTGCATGATACAGACCTGGACTCACCCCCATGAGCCCTGCATGATACAGACTCAGACTAACCCCTGTGAGCCCTGTATGAATACAGACCTGGGATGGGAAGAATTCTCCCACTGCCCAGGGAACCGACCGTGTAGTTGTGTCCAACTGATCTGGCTTCCCCTGCCCAAAATCTCTAGAGATTTAAACAAACTTATAAAAATCACCCAGGTGTTACTGATTAATCACCAATTCAAGAGTTTTGGAAACCTATGCCCTGGCTCCACACATCCAAGGGCTCCGGGGCAGAGGAATCTCTCCGAGGCCTTCCCCTGGAGCTGTCGGGTGGTGGCAGGCCTAGGTGGGGGTAGGGGGATAGCAATCTCTCTGGGGCCTCCAGAAATATCGAACTCATGCCACCTATAAGAAAAACTTGGACCTTACTTCAGATATAAATCAGATGGTGATTTATTATACCTGTAAAGGGGGCTACTGCCCAAAGGGCAGGCAGCCTCGAGATGAGGAGCAGGCTGATTTTCATGCCATTTTTGTGTTGCATGGCAAGCTGGCAAGCACAGAAACAGAATGTGGTGGTTAGCTCAGGGTGGGATTATGGTCAGTGGGCTACAGCGTGGCTGTTGGCACTGGGACAGCTCTTGGGAGACTCAGTAGCTTGGGAAACTCTGCTTCAGTAAGCTTTTACTATTGTTTTGCCTGTGGCTAAAAGTCTTTTGGAACTCAGGGAATTTCCTTATTCTATTCTGAAACCTGTTCCCAGATTCTGCTGGGGGGTGGGTTGGGTTTTGAGACGTGCAGGGACTCAGGCTGAGACAGTTAGGGGCATTTAGGGGTCTTTTTGCTGAGTCGGTTATTACAGTTACTATCTAATGACCCAACCTCATCCACAATGAAAATCTTCAGTTATTACAGTTACTATCCAGTGACCCAACCTCATCCACAATGAAAATCTTCGGTTATTACAGTTACTATCCAGTGACCCAACCTCATCCACAATGAAAATCTTGGGCATCCACATTTTTCCATTTTCAACAGAGAGAAATGAAACATTTTCACTATTTTGGGAAACAAACTTAAAGTCAGAATTTTTTAGGGCATATGGGGAGCCTAGATGAAGAGAGACTGGAAAGAATACTCTGCCATATATAGAGAAGGAGTTTTGGAGCCTCTTGACCAAGGGTCCTCAAACTTTTTAAACAGGGGGCCAGTTCATTGTCCATCAGACCTTTGGAGGGCTGGACTATAGTTTAAAAACAAAAACAAAAACTATGAACAAATTCCTATGCATACTGCACACATCTTATTTTAAAGTAAAAAACAAAACAAAACGGGAACAAATACAATCACACCACCTCATGTGGCCTGCAGGCTGTAGTTTGAGAACCCCTGCTCTTGACATTGAAAGAAAAGGGGAAAAGAGTATTTAAAACAAACCCATTCAGCAGGGACATCACAAGTAGAGACGTAAAGGTTTGCAAAGTCTGAGAACCTGATATTGCAGGAGAAACGTGGACACAGCCCTGGGCCTTGGACTCAGTTACACGAGAAGCAATCACTTCTTTCTTTTTCCCTTCCTGCCCCTGATTTCCTTCTTTTTTTTTTTCTTTTTTTGAGACACAGCCTCCAGCTGTCACCCTGGGTAGAGTGCCATAGCATCATATCTCACAGCAACCTTCATCCTAGGCTCAAGCAATTCTCTTGCATCTGACTCCCAAGTAGCTGGGAATACAGGCACATGCCATAACACCCAGCTATTTATTGGTTGCAGCCATCATTGTTGTTTGGCGGGACTGGGCATGATTCAAACCTGCCAGCTCAGGTGTACGTGACTGGCACCTTAGCTTCTTGAGCCACAGGTGCTGAGCCTGATTTCCATCTCAGGTGAGATTATCTGGACAAATTACTCCTGCACTTTGACAATATGCCTTTAAAGGCATCTGCAGAAACTCTTCACTTGCTACCACCATATGCACAGGCACAGGGACATCGAAGTACAGAAAAAAATTTTAACCTTTCCTATTCTTTATCAGGGAAGAGAGTCAGGAAGAAGGAGGATCCATATAAAGATGAAACTGTGATTTTCTAATTTCTTGGCCTCCAGTGCCCTCCCTGCCAGCAATTTCTGCTATGGAAATGGAAATATGGGCCCTCTGACCTTTATCTGGAAAAAAATAAATCAACTCAAATGTCTTAAATGTATCTGGAAACCCTCATTCTTGACATTAGCCTTTATTTAGCATCACAGGGGGCCACATGGATGACACCAGCCACACTAATAGAATCTGATGGCAGGAAGAATCACAGATGATTGTACTTCTTCAAACTGGCCATGGAATCCTACCTGGAAGCCTGAGCTGAGAAACACTCAGCTAAGCATCACCTCTCAGGCCTTAGTATGAATGCAAGGTATTTCTCAGTATGCCCCTTCTAAGTGTCTGATTCAATAAAAGCAGCAGTTACTCTATCTTCAAACAAATAATTAGTTTTATTTCACAATGCCTATTTATGTCCTTCCTTAAAAATTTCAGAAAGGCCAGCCAGATGATTCAAGCCTGTAGTCCCAGCACTCTTGGGGGCCCAAGGCAGGTGGCTTGTCTGAGCTCAGGAGTACCAGAACAGCCTGAGCAAGACTGTGACCTTGTGTCTATCATTGCTGGGCATTATGGAAGGTGCCTATAGTCCCAGCTACTTGGGAGGATAAGGCAAGAGGACGGCTTAGGCCTAGGAGTTTTAGTTTGCTGTAAGCAGTGATGCTACAGCACTCTATGGAGGGTGACTAAGTGATACTCTGCCTCATAAAAGAACAAATTGCAGGAAGGGTTTTGACCCATTCACTATAGCATCAACATTGCACAACTCCCCATGAAGGAAAATAGTGAGCAGTTAACCCCCATTTCTCTTTTGGTCTAGCTGATGTCAGCCAGACTGTCAGCTGGCAAGAAATCATTTCAATGAGACATGGTTTCCCAAGTTCCTTTCCCCTTTCACCACCTTCTGGTCAGCCCAGATACATGAGGTGTTCTTTGCAACGTTAGTCAGCCATCCCCTCATTTTGCTCTTGAATAAACTGCTTGTTCTTCCACCAACTCTTGCATTGGGACTTTGACATTTCAGGAGGGAAAAGAAAATTTGCAGGTTTTGAGTGAGTCTAGGAAGTGGCTTATTTAACAATTCCCCCTATTGTTGCTGATACTTTTTCTGGACTAAAGCAGCACACAGCTAGAGAAAGCAAACACCACAGAGAGTCCTTTTTGTCTAACACTTTCTAACAAAACAAATAATTTTGGTTCAAGGAAGACCACAAATCACAATCTTGAAACAGAACAGAGTTTACTAATACTTTAGAGTCTCCAGTGGTCAAAAAAAGGCAGCAGTGTCTGAGGAACTCAGAATTTGGACCTGCTGATTTGGGTCTTGCACTGGTGGGATGCAGCTAGTGCCCTATGTACATTCATGAGAATTAGAGAAACAGAAAAATGAGAATGATAATATTCTCAGTTATACTCAATGCATATTTGTCATCTAGGATCAGCTTCAGGCCTTCTAGTCTCGGGATCGGTTTTAGGTCTGAATATATCAGGATAATTGAAAGACAGAGACACAATTCCTAATTGCTGCCCTGAAAAGGTAGCTTGTAAAAATTTACAGGTTGTCCCCCAAAGCCACCATATATAAGGAACACTGAAAATTGTAGCTAAATATACCTTTACAAAATATTGATTTCAAAATTTTAGAAAGACATGGAAAGACACAGAGAATAATCTGTAAGTATTTTGTAAATTTGTATAACAGGATCCAGTGGATCACGACTATAATCCAAGCACTTCAGAGGCTGAGGTAGATAGATTGACTGAGCTCATAGGTTGGAGACCAACCTAAGCCAGAGTGAGACCTTGTCTCTGAACAATAGTTGAGCATTATGGCATTCACCTCATGTCCTAGCTACTTGGAGGCTGAGCCCAAACCTTTGTAATCGATATGAGATGTGAAGCCATGTGCCTCTACCTAGTAAAAAATGAGACTCGGTCTCAAAAAAAAAAAAAAAAAAATTAAAAAACAAACAAACAAAACCTGTGGCTGAAAGGAATGAGGGTGCCAGCCCTATATTCTGGAGGTGGCGGGATCAAACCCAGCCTCAGCAAAAACCTGCAAAAAATAAAACAAAAAAAGTTGAATAGCTCAACCTCTACCTACCCGAGGGATGTCCCACTTGGGAAAGGTAAATGACCCAAACACCTCCTTCACTACAGATGTCCAACGCAGGAAAGGGAATGTCTCAAACCCCAAGTTCCTGACCTTTAACCCCCTCCTTTCACCATTACCCACATGTAGATTTCTTCCCAGTTGGAAAGTCTACCCAACCCACACTGAAGTGGAATAAAGTCAATTTAATTGGAAAAAATAAATACTACATTTAGCTACAATTTTCCTTTCTTCCTATGTATAGTGACTGTAGTGGAAAATTTTGGTACACCACAGACTATAACTACTCAAGAAAGGTGATTTAAAATTGGCAGCAGGACCTTTATACCTTCATTATTTGGGACAGCATGTAATGTGCTGTGTTGAGAGAGGATTCCAAGGAAGGGTGAAGTCTAGGAGAACAGAGATCTTCTCAAGGATACACTTGCTGGGTACTCCCCATGGTGACTCAGGTCTTAGGAATTTATAGAAATTGAACTTCCTTGGACCCAGAAATTTCCACTTCTGGGAAAGACTGTAGTCTTGTCGGGGCAGGAAAAGCTTCTCTCATTTGATTCAAACTGACCAATGAGAAAAGAACCTATGGGCAGGAAGTTTTTGACGGGGGATGACAGGGCAACTTGGGGAGTGTGGCCATTTTGAATTCTTTTAACTTTACCTTTGCCAGATGAAATATAGTCTTTCCTCTTATAAACGTGGTATTTGGGTGCTCTTTCTCCCCATTGGGCCTCCCTGTATGGATGCCTCAACTGGATGGAGGAAGGACCAATTCAGCAGGTCTTCAAGGAGTCAAAAATTGGGAAGAATTGGCGTGGAGGAACTGGTATTGGCACTGGGGAACGTCTGAGACAAGGTAGTATAGATACTGGATACCCACAGTTTGGGTGGAAACTGGGGTCCGATCAACCCCTGGGGAAACAGATTGCCAGCAGGTCTGGTGAGAGGTGTATGAGAGTGAGTGGATATGGAGTGACTGGGATGAACTCTGAGTTTGGGGTTGGACCTCCCCTCAAAGGGCCTAGAGGCGTGTTGATCCCACCTCCTATTGCTATGTGGCAGTTTTAGAAGGAAACCAAGGATGCCCAGGTTAGGAAAAGGATTGGAATTGTGTGCATGTGAGTGCTTGGAGACTGACAGAGAAGGGTAACAATAGGTGGGTATTAGTGCCTCCCCTTCACAGGCAAAACAATTGTGTGAGTAGCTCCATTTTCCCTTCTCCAACATTGGTCCTTGGCTATTCTGAGAAAAACTGGAAAGTCCAGGTTTTCTGCTTTCCATCTCAGACACAGGCCTAGTCCTTGGCAGCCACGTGACCATGTGAGACTTAGAGGTAAATGAAACCACATCAGAAAGGATGACCGTGTTGTGGTTTTTTTACTGGAATTTATTTATTCAGTCAGTCCTTGATCTCAGGGATTTGAGAATTGAACCCAAAGGCTGCAGATCAGTAATAAAATACAATTTTGTTGGAGGAAGGGGCATGCAGAGGAAGTGGAGAGCACCACAGGGAGTAGGCCCAAGTCAGAGGTCTCCTGCATGGATTCTTTGTCTAGGGGAAAATAATTGGCCCTAAGAGATATTTGGCCAATGCCTGGTAGATGGAAAAAATACCTTCTTGAGCTGAGTGAGCATTTTAACAAATAAATGAATGACAGTCCCTTCCCTTGGGCAAAGTTATTAGGTCTTTGCAGTTTTTGTCTAGGGAGGGGATCAGGTTGTGTGCACCCTACTCAGGATGGAGTCACCTAACTCTAAAACTCTTTATGGGATGCTTTGTTCATGACCTTGCTAGAGCTCATAGAGGGTCCTCTGCAGTGTGTGGCATATTTGAGCCTAGCTGGGAGTCTGACTTCTGAACTCACCTGAGGCAGAAAAATGGGGGTTCCCTGTCCAGGCCTCAGGGGTAAAACCCTCTATCAATGCTGTTTCACAAAATGTCTCTCATTTGTAAAATGTAATAATTTGGTTGTTTAAATTATTTGGGAAACCGAGTCTTTGTCAAAGTATAAGATTCTTGCCTTTTACACCTTCTAATTATCAGTCTAGCCAAGTGAACAATTAACTTCATGGAAAATGTGATCCTGTTTTGTGAAAAGTGTGTTTTTGAGATTGAGAGACATTACATTGAAAGGAAAATGTCATTGTGTAAGAAAAGGATATTGTGTGGTAAATTTTGTCCCAACAGAATAATTATATCAGAAAGTGATAGGCAGGGCAATCCAGAAGGTTCATGTTTGTAGATTGTCTGTGCAGGTTGAATGAAGCTCATAAAAGGGTATTTGTGAAGGAATTTACATGTGATCCAGTTGACTATGTATTTCTTTTTTTTTTTTGTAGAGATAGAGTCTCACTTTATGGCCCTCGGTAGACTATGTATTTCTTTTTTTTTTTTGTAGAGATAGAGTCTCACTTTATGGCCCTCGGTAGAGTGCCGTGACCTCACACAGCTCACAGCAACCTCCAACTCCTGGGCTTAAGCAATTCTCTTGCCTCAGCCTCCCGAGTAGCTGGGACTACAGGCACCCGCCACAACGCCCAGCTATTTTTTGGTTGCAGTTCAGCCGGGGCCGGGTTTGAACCCGCCACCCTCCGTATATGGGGCCGGCGCCTTACCAACTGAGCCACAGGCGCCGCGCCACTATGTATTTCTATTAGAATCTTTTGGCTTGTAATCTTGCTTGAACAAATAAATGTTTTAATCCTTTGATATTTGACAGACCTTCCAAAATAAAAACTCTAAATTCGGTCTTTTTGATATATCAAGATGACTGAAAATCTAAGAAAGATATATGAGGCTTAACTGGTTTGTTGAAAATGTATAGGAAACATTGTCAAATCTGAAATGGTGGTTAATTTTGTATGGACTATGCTCATATGTATTTTCCAAAACTGTGAAATAGTGCTCTGTAGTAGTGTGTATGGTCAATAGAAGTTTGAATTCAACTCAGAAAGTACTTTGTTTTAGAGACAGAGTCTCACTTTATTGCCCTGGGTAGAGTGTTGTGACGTTACAGCTCATAGCAACCTCCAACTCCTGGACTTAGGCGATTCTCTTGCCCTAGCCTCCCAAGTAGCTGAGACTATAAGTGCCTGCCACAACAGCTGCCTATTTTTTTGTCACAGTTTTGCTGGGGTTAGCCTAAACCCACCACCCTTGGCATATGGGGACAGCATCCTACCCACCGAGGCACAGGCATCACCCACAGAAAGTATTTTTTATAACTGCCTGAGTCCAAACTTTGTCCTTCCAAAGAAATATTAGGAGAGGTTGATTAATTCTCTCAAACTCAAATTTCTGATGTCTTTGGAAATTAAATACCTTCAGCCTAAAAGGAAACTGCTAGAACTTTAATTAGAAAGTTAAATGTTGGGGCGGGCACAAAGATTTTGATGGGAGTGTCAAAGGTTTATTTTCTTCTTTCTTCTTAAAAGTCACGTTCAGAAACTTATAAAAAACCAACAATTTAGAAAACAATCACCCACTGTTACATAAATAAATGACAAAAATACTGCATCTGTTTGAACTGAGAAATAAAGAGAAAAACAATTGATAGTTCAAAGTTATAGAGCCAAACATGAAAGATTATTCCGAGGCACAGATAAAAGAAAAAAGAAGGCCAGTTTCTGCAATTAAAATGGCTTTATTGCACTTGGGTGAAGGTGGGGTAAGATTTCCAACCTACAGGGATAAATCTATACTTGGGTAATAGCAAATGGGTGTGGAAGGTAGGGTGTGTTTAAAGGTCAGGAAGGTGGGGATCAGGACATTCCCTTTCCTGGGTTGGAAGGTTTGGGGTTGGCCTATTTACATTTCTCAAATGTGACATCCTGTGAAGTAGGGTAGGAGGTTTACCCATTCACCTTTTTTATGTGGGTCATTCAGTGGGAGAGGGTAAGGGGTTTATTGTTTTTAGTGGGTCCACCCTATGTGGGCAGAGTTTGACTCTATCAATAATGTAAATTGGATGGAAAGTTAGCATTTGGAAAAATGAGAAAGAAACTGAAAATTTAAGATTTGACTGCAAGACCTAGAAGAGTTAGGCTGAGGAAACAAATGAGGAACATTTATACTCAGCCTGCCATACTTTTGGAAATGTAGGGGGAAACCAGTCCTCCTGTAGAGTGTTAAAATATATGGGAGGGAATTAGGCTGAAAGGGATCCAGAGCATTCCTAGGTTACGAAAGCAAATCCAATTCTAATTTATTCTTATAAATTGCAAGAATCATGGGTTTTTAGAGTGAAATCATACAAAAATTAAAGGGGAAGTGGGAGGGATATTGGTGCGCTCTCACCTAAGAGGCACAATGTAAAAGTATAAGGCAGGATGGTGCCTGTAGCTCAGTGTGTAGAGAGCCATCCCCATATACCGAGCATGGCAGCTTTGAACCCAGCCTCGGCCAGCTAAAACACAAGTGACACAGCAACAAAACCTAGCCAGGCACTGTGGCAGGTGCCTGTAGTCCCAACTACTTGTGAGGCTGAGGCAAGAGAATCACCTAACCAGGGGTCCTCAAACTATGGCCCACGGGCCACATGCAGGAGTGTGATTGTATTTGTTCCCCCCCTTTTTTTTTACTTCAAAATAATATATGTACAGTGTGCATAGGAATTTGTTGATAGTTTTGTTTTTTTTTTTTTGAACTATAGTCCAGCCCTCTAATGGTCTGAGGGACAGTGAACTGGCCCCCTGTTTAAAAAGTTTGAGGATCCCTGAAAGACTAAGAGTTGGACGTTGCTGCCAGCTGTGATGCCACAGCACTCTACCGATTAGACAAAGTGAGACTCTCTTAAAAAAAAAAAAAAAAAAAGGCCCAGCACCTGTGGCTCAAATGCCAGCCACATACACCTGAGCTGGTGAGTTCGAATCCAGCCTGGGCCCGCCAAACAACAATGATGGCTGTAACAAAAAATATCCGGGCATTGTGGCAGGTGCTTGTAGTCCCACTTACTTAGAAGGAGGCAGGAGAATTGCTCCAGCCCAGGAGTTGGAGGTTGCTATGACCTGTGTGCCAGGGCACTCTACCCAGAGCAATGGCTTGAGGCTGTATCTCACACACACACAAAAAAAAGTATATGGCACAGACCTCCAAGGTGAGGGGCACATCTACAACACAGACTTGACCACACAAACACAAACCATGTAACCTAAACATTTCTACTCTTATTTAATCTAAAATTTACAAACAGAGAAGAGATGCAAAAATAAAACAAAAAAGTATTTTCATTGTTTAAATACCTATTTTGGAGCCAGTGTCTCACTCTATTGCTCCAGACCATAGTGCAGGACTGTCATAGTTCACAGCAATCTCAAACTCCTGGGCTCAAGCAGTCCTCATGCTTCAGGCTCCGAAGTAGCTGGGACTACAGCACACCCCATCCAACAACCTAATTTTTATATTCCTATTAAAGACAGAGTCTTGCTCTTCCTCATTCTGATCTCCAACTCCTGAGCTAAAGCAATCTACTCACCTCAGCCTCTCAGAGAGACAGGATGGTAGACCTGAGCCTTGGCACTTGGCCTCTTTGAATATATGAAAACATCATTTTCATTTGTCAGAAAGTATATATACATGTCAAAAAGTATATATACAACACACACACGTACGTAAATTCATAGGTTTTCAGGAAGGACTAAAATCTCTCAGCCAGCCTCCTTTCTCTTGCCTCCAGCTCCCTCACCTCCATGAATTCTTTTTTCACAAACCATTAATAAACCCAATGAACCAACAAAAAGAAAATAGAAATTCCTTTTCTTTACATTTTGTGAGCTATTTTGTCTTTCAGTATCTGTTCCTTTATGCCTCCAGTGATTTCTGACTGTCCCACGTGGAACTATGAACAATCACCACTAAGAATGGAAAATACCTAGAAAAAAGTTTGTCTTCCACCTTTGCTGAGGAAAAATGGACACACCATTCACAGTCACAACATGTTGTGAAATTGGCTGCATTATCTTCCCCCTCGGCTTAAATACAGACACCCAACTGACCTCAGGCTGGACATTCTTCCTTGCTTTCATTGGGATACTACACTTTGTTTTTTGCTTTGTCTCTTTCCACTCCTATCTTCTCCTCATTCACAACCAGCTCTCTGCTCTTTCTAATGGCTTCCACCCACTCTCTAATATAAAATAAACTTATACTTTGGTATCCTAATCTTGATCTAAAGAAAGCCTTCTGTCACCCTATGTGCAGGACCCAGTGAGCAACTGAGCTTTTTCACACCTCTTGAAAGCACATGTAGTGAGAAGAAGATGAAGTAAGCCAGGCTAGAGCCTAGAAGACAGACAGTCTGGTGGTTTTAGCTCTCATGTGACCTTCCCACCTGTCTCTCATACTTATTGTCTTTTAAATTTAGCTCCCACCCTAAAGATGCCTATCTTAAATAGTTTGGGGTCATAACTTTTGAATTAAAAATGTCATAAACTGTCACCACATTGTAACATATTATTCAAAATAAGGTGCTAGCATGTACAGTTCCCACAAGGTAAAGTCGAGTACCAGCAAGGTGCTGGGGCCCAGATGACCCCTGCTGTGCTGATGGAAATGGCAATGCTGTGCTGATGGCAATGCTGAAAGGCTCTTATTTTATTCTTTATATAACATTCAAGATCATAGACCAATGGCTGAGGGCCAGTGGTCTGAGCATCCTCATCAGTCGCACTCCTGGGCCTCCAGGGCCCCTGTGCCCAATGTTTACACACTCCCCCTATGCTCCCCTGCAACTACAGCAGAAAAGAAAAGTTTTTAGCTGGAGAAGGAGCTGAGACCCTGGGTGGCCTGCCCCACCTCATCGAGAAAGGAGGAATAAAGTTATGGCCACTCAGGTAATGGGGCAGGCTTCTGGAGGAAAAGGGCTGTCCACTGGCAGCAGCAGCATTGTCATGGAGTTGCTTAAAAACGTGTATAATGTACACGACCTCTCCAAAGCTGAGATGGCTACACCTCAGCTTATCATGCTGGCAAATGTGGCTTTAACTGGGGAAGTAAATGGCAGCTGCTGCGATTACCTGATTGGTGAAGAAAAACAGATGACAGAACTGACGACTATTGGGGACAACAACTTTTCAGACAGTGATAAAGAAGGAATTGAAGAGTCTCCTCAAATAAAGGGTGAACCCAATGGACTGATAAACACGAAACTGAGGAATTTAGAACTCAGTGTTGTACAATCTCAGCCTGTATTTGAGGCATTACCTGCCCCAGAAGTTTACAGCTCAAATAAACATCTTCCTTCAGAAATAAAAGTAGCAAAGGACAAATGCAAGAACTTGAAGACCAAACCCCTTTGCTGTAAAGACCAAACCCCATGCCACAATGAAGCAGAAGCTGAAGAACAGTTTGTACATCACATCAGAGTATAAAATGCCAAGAATTTTTTTGTTGAAGAAAGTGCAGAATAGCAAGCAAAAGCCAGGGACTCTGGCTTTTCCACTTCAGATGTGGGAGGTTCCTGCAAGGGCCCCATTAACTGTGACCACTGTGGCTACAATATGAATCAATATGATCATTGTACTGTACATCTGAAATACCACACCAGAGCTGGGGATAACAAGTGCATCCTTTGTACATATACAACAGTTAGTGAGTATCACTGGAGGAAACACTGGAGAAACCATTTTCCAAGGGAAGTATACAAGTGTGGGAAATGCAACTATTTTTCAGACAGAAAAAATAATTATGTTCAGCATCTTAGAACTCATATAGGAGAAGGCCTATGGGGGTGAACTTTGTCCTTATTCAAGTTCTCGGAAGACTCATGTAGCTAGACATATGCATACTCATTCAGATGAGAATCTATTTAGATGTGCAGTTATGTGGCCTCTAATCCAAGTGAAGTAAGTTGCCATCCAAGACAGGTTCACAATGGGCCTAAATCTCTTAACTTCCCGCACTGTGACTACAAAACAGAAGACAGAAGTAACATTAATAAACACATGGAGCTCCTTGTTAGCCCACAGCAGTTCAATTGCCTTGTATGTGACTACACAGCTCTCAAACTCTCAAAGAATAAGAGAAGTGGAGAGCAAAAATGATTATTCTCTCAGAGATCTCTGGGATAATTCGAAGAAAACCAATATTCATCTTATAGGGATCCCTGAAGGCAACAAAGTAACTTCACAAGGCCTCAAAGGCTCTTCTTCATGAGATTATGAAAGAGAACTTTCTAGATATGCCAAGAGATTCTGAAATTCAGATAGAAGACAGTTTCAGAAACCCAAATGAGTCAACCTGAATAAGACATCGCCCAGGCACATCATAATTAACTGCCCAGGCATCATCATAATAAAGTTAGTACAAAGGAGAAAATTATGAAAGCAGCCAGACGAAAGGAAACCGTCACCTACAAGGAGAAGAATATTAAAATGACTGGAGATCTCTCTCCTGAAACCTTTCAAGATAGAAGAGGATGGTCATCAACTTTTAATCTCCTAAAACAAAATAACTTTCAACCCAGGATCCTGTATTGAGCTAAACTGAGTTTCACTTATGATGCAGAAATTAAATACTTTCATGACATTCACATGTTGAAGAAATTTGCCATAACTAAACCAGCTCTCCAGTATATTCTCAAATCTATCATCCATAATGATCAGCACAATCCTCCACCACAAAAGTAAATTCATCAGAAACTTTTGATCAAATTCCAATGTCCACAGTGGCGAAAGGATTAAAAATGTCCACTGGTCTTTCAAATAACTCAAAACTCAAAATTCTATCAGGCTTGTCAATATTCTCAATAAATGTGAATTGTTTAAATTGTCTTCCAAAGAAGCACATGCTGGCTGACTGAATACAAAAACTTAGGCCAAATATCTAATGCATACAAAAACCTCATCTTACCTTAAAAGATAAATATAGACTCAGAGTGAAAGGATGGTCATCCATATTCCAGGCAAATGGAAAGCACAAAAAAGCAGGTGTTGCAATTTTATTTACAGATACAATAGGTTTTAAACCAACAAAAGTAAGGAAGAATAATAATGGACACTTCATATTTGTTAAGGGTAATACTCAATATGATGAGATTTCAATTATTAATATTTATGCACCCAAATAGAATGTGCCTTAATTTATAAGAGAAAATTTAACAGACATGAGCAACTTGATTTCCTCCAGCTCCATGGTAGTTGGAGATTTTAACACTCCTTTAGCAGTATTGGATAGATCCTCCAATAAGAAGCTAAGCAAAGAAATTTAAGATTTAACTTAATCATTCAACATTTGAATTAAATGGACATCTACAGAACATTTCATCCTAACAAAACTGAATACACATTCTTCTCATCAGCCCACAGAACATACTCCAAATCAATCACATCTTAGGTCACAAGTATAACCTCAGCAAATTTAAAGAATAGAAGTTATTCCTTGCATCTTCTCAGACCATCATGGAATAAATGTTGAACTCAGTAACAACAGGAATCTGCATACTCATACAAAAACATAGAATCTAAATAACTTTATGCTGAATGATAGATGGGTCATAGATGAGATTAAGAAGGAAATTACCAAATTTTTGGAACAAAAGGACAATAAAGATGTAAATTATCAGAGCCTCTGGGATACTGCAAAGGCAGTTCTAAGCGAGAAATTTATAGCACTGAAAGCCTTCCTCAAGAGAATGGAATGACAGGAAGTTAAAAAATTAATGGGACATCTCAAGCAACTGGAAAAGGAAGAACATTCCAATTCCAAACCCAGCAGAAGAAAAGAAATAACCAAAATTAAAGTAGAATTAAATAAAATTGAAAAAAAGAAAAGAATTATACAACAGATCCATAAATCAAAAAGTTGTTTTTTTAAAAAGGTCAATAAAATAGACAAACCTTTGGCTAAACTAACCAGAAAATAAAGAATAAAATCTCTAATTTCATCAATCAGCAATAGTAAAGATGAAATAACAACAGACTCCTCAGAAATTAAAAATATCATTAATGATTATTTCAAGAAAATTTATTCTCAGAAATATGAAAATCTGAAGGAAATTGACCAAAACTTGGAAGCATGCCACCTTCAAAAACTGAGCCAGAATGAAGTGGAAATGTTGAACAGGCCTATATCAAGTTCTGAAATTGCATCAATTATACAAAATATCCCTGAAAGAAAAGCCCAGAACCAGATGCCTTCATATCAGAATTCTACCAGACCTTTAAAGAGGAACTAGTACGTATATTACTCAACCTTTTTCAAAACAAAGAAAAAGAAGGAATACTATCCAACACATTCTATGAAGTGAAAATCACCTTGATCCCCAAATCAGGAAAAGACCCAACAAGAACAGAAAACTATAGACCAATATCACTAATGAATATTGATGCAAAAATAATCAACAAGATCCTAACAAACAGAATCCAGCAACACATCGAACAAATTCTACAACATGACCAATTGGGTTTTAATCCCTGGGTTTCAAGGCTGGTTCAATATACATAAATCTACAAGTATAATCCAGCACATCAACAAATTAAAAAACAAAGACCATATGATGTTCTTAATTGATGCAGAAAAAGCTTTTGATAATATCTAGCATCACTTCATGATCAAAACACTTAAAAAAATTGGTATAGAAGGGACATTTCTTAAACTAATACAGGCCATCACAGCAAACCCACAGTCAATATCATATTGAATGGAGTCAAATTGAATTCATTTCCACTCAGATCAGGAATCAGGCAAGGTTGCCCATTGTCTCCACTGCTCTTTAACATTGTAATAGAAGTTTTAGCCATTGCAATTAGGGAAGAAAAGATGATCAAGGGTATTCACTTAGGGTGAGAAGAGATCAAACTTTCACTCTTCACAGATGATAAGATTGTAAATCTGGAAAACACCAGAGATTCTACTACAAACCTCTTAGAAGTGATCAAGGAATACCGCAGTTTCTCAAGGTTACAAAATCAACACTCATAAATCTGTAGCCTTTATATATAACAATAGCCAAGCTGAAAAACTAGTCAAGGACTCTATTCCATTCACAGTAGTGCCAAAGAAGATGAAATATTTGGGAGTTTACCTAACAAAGGACAGGAAAGATCTCTATAAAGAGAATTATGAAACTCTAAGAAAAGAAATAACTGAAGATGGTAATAAATGTAAAAACATACCATGCTCATGGCAGGGAAGATTGAACATTGTCAAGATGTCCATACTACCCAAAGCAATATACATTTTTAATGCAATCCCTATTAAAATCCTCTGTAACACTTTAAAGATCTCAAAAAAATAATCCTTTGTTTTATATGTAACTATAAAAAAACTTCAAATAGCCAAGACATTACTCAGAAATAAAAACAAAGCAGGAGGAATCATGCTACCAGACCTCCAACTATAGTATAAGTCAATAGTGATCAAAACAGCATGTACTGGCACAAAAACAGAGAGGTAGATATATACAACAGAATATAGAATGAAGAGATGAGCCCAGCTACTTACTGTTATTTGATGTTTGACAAGCCAAATAAAAACATTCAGTGGGGAAAAGATTCCCTATTTAACAAATGCTGCTGAGTGAACTGGCTGGCGACCTGTACAAGGCTGAAACTGGACTCACACCTCTCACCATCAATTAAGATAGACTCTCACTGGATTTAAGACTTAAACTTAAGACATGAAACTATAAAAATACTAGAAGAAAATGAAGTGAAAACTCTTGAAGAAATCGGCCTGGGTGAATATTTTATGAGGAGGACCCTTTGGGCAATTGAATGTACATCAAAAATCACTTCTGGGATCTGATCAAACTAAAAAGCTTCTGCACAGCCAAGAACACAGTATGTAATGCAAGCAGACAGCCCTCAGATGGGAGAAGATATTTGCTGATTATGTCTCCGACAATGGTTTAATAACCAGAATCCACAGAGAACTCAAACCTATAAGCAAGAAAATAACAAGTGATCCCATCTTAGGGTGGGCAAAAGACTTGAAGAGAAACTTCTCTAAAGATAGGCTCGTGGCCTACAGTCACATGAAAAATTGCTCATCATCCTTAAGCATCAGAGAAATGCAAATCAAAATCACTTTGAGATATCATCTAACTCCAGTAAGATGAGCCCATGTCACAAAATCCCCAAACCAGAGATGTTGGTGTAGATGTGGTGAAAAGGAAACACTTTATTGTTGGTGGGAATGCAAACTAATATGTTCCTTTTAGAAAGTTGTTTGGAGAAAACTTAAAGATGTAAAAATAGACCCGCCATTTGATCCAATAATTCCTCTACTAGGTATATATCTAGAAGACCAAAAATCACATTATAATAAAGATATTTGTACCAAAATGTTTATTGCAGCCCAATTCATAATTGCTAAGTCATGAAAGAAGCCCAAGTGCTAATGGACGCACAAATGGATTAATAAATTGTGGTATATGTACACCAAGGAATATTATGCAGCGTTAAAGAAAGATGGAGACTTTACCTCCTTCATGTTTACATGGATGGAGCTGGAACATATTCTTCTTAGCAAAATATCTGAAGAATGGAAGAAAAAGTGTCCAATGCACTCAGCCCTACTATGAAACTAATTTATGGCTTTCATATGAAAGCTATAACCCAATTATAGCACAAGAATATGGGGAAAGGGACATCCAAGATGCCAGCCAAGTAACAGCTTCCATGCTACAGGGCATGGTGAGTCTGGGGAGATAAGACTCCAGCATCTCTGGCTGGTGGGATCTGCCTACAATCATCCCTTTGAGAATACAGGGAGTCAGCAAGAGTCTTCTGGACCCCAAGAGGAGGACAAAAACAGTGGAAAACTGGCAAGTGGTTGCGTGTGTTTGATCAAACTAATCCTGCCTGCATCCATAAGTACAAGCAGCAGTGAGACTGCAAACCGGAAAGGCCTTACCTGTGAACTGTTTCAGTGTTTTTGGACTTGACACTAAGTTGAACTGCCTTGGGGAGAGCTTGAGCAGGAGTGTAGAGGACTTTGGGCATTGTCTAGGGCCCCGGACAGATCCGCTGAGCTGGACAAAGCTAATAGAGTTTGGCTGCCCTGAGAGAGGGAGCGATTGTGAGAGAACTGTCCTGGCAAGCTCCGCCCTCAGTGTCACAGAGCAAGGATCATAGAGGAGGTAGTAACCTAGTGACTTAGCAGCCTAAAGGCAGAGACTGAGGTGTCTTACAGCCTTAACCATCAGGAGCAGAGTGAGACCGGTTTTGGCACACTGGAAAATTGGGCTGTTGCCCTGGATAGAGTTCAGTGGCATCACAGCTCATAGCAACATCAAATTCCTGGGCTTAGCACTACCCGGACCTCCATAAGAGCTGTGCAGCAACACCTGCCCGTGACCCGCGCCCACCAGGCCTCCACATGCCCTGACCAGGACCTGCAGGAGCCGTGCAACACTGCTTCCTCCCTTCTGTACCCTCCTGCCTCCACACCAGCCTGCTCATCTGGCCAGGGACTCTGTAGCCGCATGCCTCCGGAGCCAGCCATGCCTCTGCGCAGAGCCCTTCTCCTGGCCAGAGACTGCTGGAGCCTTGGGCTTTCTGTGCCAAAGTCACTGGTGACCAGGTACTCCCAGAACCATGCACACCACCTACTGCCCTGTTGCTGGATCCAGGTGTGTCACACTCCAGAACTGCATCCACAACCAGAACTGCCTGGCTGGGGTAGCCCCAGAGGAACTACACAAGGTCACTCCCTACAAAGATCCACCAACAATAGAGTGATCCAGCTGGGGTCTAAACTTAGAGAGACACCTCCCCAACTCTGAGGACTGCCAGAGGCAACAGTGAAAAAATAATTATGAGGAGAAATCAATAGAAAAACTCTGGCAATATGAATAATCAGAGTAGATCGACTCTCCCAAGGATGAATGGGGCCGACATATCACAAGATCCCATGCACAAACAAATAGCTGAGATGTCAGAAATTGAATTTAGAATTCAGATAGCAAATAAGATTGAATTAGAATTCCAAGCAGTAACCCAAAAGATGTCTCAAAGAATTCAATGAATTCAAAGACCAAATGACCAAAAATTTTGGCACATTGAGACAAGAAGTTGCAGCCCTCAATGATCTGAGAAACACAGTATAATCCCTCAGTAACAGAATGGAGCAAGCAGAAGAAAGGATTTCTGACACTGAAGACAAAGCTTTTGAAAGCTCCCAAACTCTCAAAGAGGAAGAAAAATGGAGGGCAAAAACAAATCATTCTCTCAGAGAGCTCTGGGATAATTTGAAGAAAATCAATATTCGTCTTATAGGAATCCCTGAAAGTTGCGAATTGGCTTTGCAAGGCACAGAGTCTCTTGTCCATGAGATTATGAACGAGAACTTTCCAGACATGCCAAGAGATTCTGAAATTCAGACAGCAGACAGTTTCAGAACTCCAGCATGACTCAACCCAAAAAGACATCCCTCAGATACAGGATAATCAATTTCACTAAAGTTAATATGATACGGAAAATTCTGAAAGCAGCCAGACGAAAGAAAACCATCACCTACAAGAGCAAGAACATTAGAATAACTGCAGGTCTCTCTGCTGAAACCTTTCAAGCTAGAAGAGGATGGTCATCGACTTTTAATCTCCTAAAACAAAATAACTTTCAACCCGAGATCCTGTACCCAGCTAAACTGAGTTTCATTTATAACGAAGAAATTCAATGCTTCAATGATATTCACTTGTTGAAGAAATATGTCACAACTAAACCAGCTCCCCAGGATATTCTCAGACCTATACTTCATAAAGACCAGCATAATCCTCCACCACAAAAGTAAACCCACCCAGAAAATTTCGATCAAATTACAACTTCTACAGACACAAAAAAATTAAAAATGTCCACCAGACTCTCGAAAGGCTTATCAATATTCTCAATTAATGTGAATGGTTTAAATTGTCCTCTAAAGAGGCACAGGTTGGCTGACTGGATAGAAAAAAATCAAGGCATATGTCTGCTGCATACAAGAATCACATCCTACATTAAAAGACAAATATAGACTCAAGGTGAAGGGATAGTGATCTATACTCCAGGCAAATGAAAAGCAGAAAAAAGTAGGCCTTGCAATCCTATTTGCAGACACAATAGGCTTTAAACCAACAGAAATAAGGAAAGATAAGGATGGACACTTCATATTTGTTAAAGGTAATACTCTATATGATAAGATTTCAATTATTAATAGTTATGCACCCAACCAGAACGCACCTCAATTTATAAGAGAAACTCTGACAGACATGAGCAACTTGATTTCCTGCAGTTCCACAGTAGTTGGAGATTTTAATGCCCTTTAACAATGCTGGATAGATCCTCCAAAAAGAAAGCAAGCAAAAAAATTTTAGATGTAAACCTAACCATACAACATCTGGACTGAACAGACATCTACAGACAATTTTATTCCAACAAAACTGAATACACAGTCTTCTCATCAGCCCATGGAACATACTCCAAAATCAACCACATCCTAGGCCACAAATCTAACCTCAGCAAATTATAAACAATAGAAATTTTTCCTTGCATCTTCTCAGACCATCATGGAATAAAAGTTGAACTCAATAACAACAGGAACCTGCATACCCATACAAAAACATGGAAGCTAAACAACTTTATGCTGAAGGATAAATGGGTTATAGATGAGATTAAGAAGGAAATCACCATATTTTTGGAACAAAACAATAATCAAGACACGAATTTCCAGAACCTCTGGGATATTGTAAAGGCAGTCCTAAGAGGGAAATTTATAGCACTTCTAGCCTTTCTCAAGAAAACGGAAAGAGAGGAAGTTAATAACTTAATGGGATATCTCAAGCAACTGGAGAAGGAAGAACACTCCAACCCCAAACCCAGCAGGAGAAAAGAAATAACCAAAATCAGAGCAGAATTAAATGAAATTGAAAAAAAAAATTATACAACAGATCAATAAATACAAAAGTTGGTTTTTTGAAAAGATCAATAAACTAGATAAAACTATGGCCCACCTAATAAGGAAAAAAAGAATAAAATCTCTAATTTTATCAATCAGAAATGGTAATGGTGAAATAACAACAGACCCCTGAGAAATTCAAAACATCCTTAATGAATACTACAAGAAACTCTACTCTCAGAAATATGAAAATCTGAAAGAAATCGACCAATACCTGGAAGTACGCCACCTACCAAAACTTACCCAGAATGAAGTGAAAATGTTGAACAGGCCTATATCAAGTTCTGAATAGCATCAACTATACAAAATCTCCCTAAAAAGAAAAGCCCAGGACCAGATGGCTTTACGTCAGAATTCTACCAAACCTTTAAAGAAGAACTAGTACCTATATTACTAAACCTCTTCCAAGATATAGAAAAAGAAGGAATATTACCCAACAAATACTACGAAGCAAACATCACCTTGATCTCCAAACGAGGGAAAGACCCAACAATAAAAGAAAATTATAGACCAATACCACCCATGAATATTGATGCTAAAATACTCAATAAGATCCTAACAAACAGAATCCAACAACACATCAAAAAAATTAAACACCACGACCAAGTCGGATTTATTCCAGGGTCTCAAGGCTGGTTCAATATACGTAAATCTATAAATGTAATTCAGCACATAAAAAAACTAAAAAATAAGGACCATATGATTCTATCAATTGATGCAGAAAAAGCTTTTGATAATATCCAGCATCCCTTCATGATTAGAACACTTAAACAAATTGGTATAAAAGGGGCATTTTTGTAAACTAATAGAGGCCATCTACAGCAAACCCACAGCCAATATTGTATTGAATGGAGTCAAATTGAAATCATTTCCACTTAGATCAGGAACCAGGCAAGGTTGCCCAGTGTTTCCATTGCTGTTTAACATTGTAATGGAAGTTTTAGCCATTGAAATTAGGGAAGAACAGGCGATCAAGGGTATCCACATAGGGTCAGAAGAGCTCAAACTTTCACTATTCTAAGATTATATGATCGTATATCTGGAAAACACTAGGGCTTCTACTACAAAACTTTTAGAAGTGATCAAGGAATACAGTAATGTCTCAGGCTACAAAATTAACACCCATAAATCTGTAGCCTTTATATATACCAACAATAACCAAGCCGACAAAAAAGTCAAGGACTCTATTCCTTTCACAGTAGTGCCAAAGAAGATGAAATATTTGGGAGTTTACCTAACAAAGGACGTGAAAGATCTCTACAAAGAGAAATATGAAACTTTAAGAAAAGAAATAGCTGAAGATGTTAACAGATGGAAAAACATACCATGCTCATGGCTGGGAAGAATCAACATTGTTAAAATGTCTATACTACCCAAAGCAATATATAATTTTAATGCAATTCCTATTAAAGCTCCATTGTCATATTTTAAAGATCTTAAAAAAATAATACTTCGTTTTATATGGAATCAGGAAAAAACTTGAATAGCCAAAACATTACTCAGCAATAAAAACACTGCAGGAGGAATCACGCTACCAGACCTGAGACTGTACTATAAATCGATGGTGATCAAAACAACATGGTATTGGCACAAAAACAGAGAAGTAGATATCTGGAATAGAATAGAGAACCAAGAGATGAATCCAGCTACTTACCGTTATTTGATCTTTGACAAGTCAATTAAAAACTTTCAGTGGGGAAAAGATTCCCTATTTAACAAATGGTGCTGGGTGAACTGGCTGGCAACCTGTAGAAGATTGAAACTGGACCCACACCTTTCACCATTAACTAAGATAGACTCTCACTGGATAAAAGATTTAAACTTAAGACATGAAACTATAAAAACACTTGAGGAAAGTGCAGAGAAAACTCTTGAAGGAATCAGCCTAGGTAAATATTTTATGATGATGACTCCCCAGGCAATTGAAGCAGTATCAAAAATACACTACTGGGACCTGATCAAACTAAAAAGCTTCTGCACAGCCAAGAACATAGTAAGTAAAGCAAGCAGACAGCCCTCAGAATGGGAGAAAATATTTGCAGGTTATACCTCTGATAAAGGTCTAATAACCAGAATCCACAGTGAACTCAAACATATTAGCAAGTAAAGAACAAGTGACCCCATCTCAGGGTGGGCAAGAGACTTGAAGAGAAACTTCTCTAAAGACAGATGCATGATCTACAAACACATGAAAAACAGCTCATCATCCTTATTCATCAGAGAAATGCAAATCAAAACTACTTTTGAGATATCACCTAACCCCAGTAAGAGTAGCCCACATAGCAAAATCTCAAAACCAGAGATGTTGGCATGGATGTGGAGAAAAGGGCACACTTCTACACTTCTGGTGGGAATGCACACTAATACGTTCCTTCTGGAAGGATGTTTGGAGACTACTTAGAGACCTAAAAATAGACCTGCCATTTGATCCTATAATTCCTTTACTTGGTTTATACCAAGAAGACACAAAATCACAATATAACAAAGACATCTGCACCAGAATGTTTATTGCAGCCCAATTCATAATTGCTAAGTCATGGAAGAAGCCCAAGTGCCCATCGATTCATGAATGGACTAGCAAATTCTGGTACATGTGTACCATGGAATATTATGCAGACTTAAAGAAAGATGGAGACTTTACCTCTTTCATGTTTACACGGATGAAGCTGGAACATATTCTTCTTAGCAAAGTATGTCAGGAATGGAAGAAAAAGTATCCAATGTACTCAGCCCTACTATGAAGCTAAAGTATAGCTTTCACATGAAGGCTGTAACCCAACTATAGCACAACACTATGAGGAAAGGGCCAAAGAAGGGGAAGGGAGAGGGGAAGTTAGGGTGGAGGGAGGATAATGGGTGGGGCCACACCTTAGGTGCATCTTAGTATGGGTACAGGTGAAACTTACTAAAGGCAGAATACAAATGTCTACATACAATAATTAAGAAAATGCCATGTAGGCTACGTCGAACAGTTTGATGAGAATATTTCAGATTGTAAATGAAACCATCACATTGTACCCCTTTATTGCACTAATGTACACAGCTATGATTTAACAATAAAAAAAAAAAATAGCCAGGCGTCGTGGAGGGTGCCTGTACTTCCAGGTACTTGGAAGGCTGAGGCAAGAGAATTGCTTAAGCCAGGAGTTAGATGTTGTTGTGAGCTGTGTTGCCATGGCACTCTCCCCAGGGTGACAGCTTCAGACTCTGTCTCAAAAAAAAAAAAAAGGAAAGAAAGAACGGAAAATGATATTCTATGCAAACTTATTTTAGAGAAAGGTTATTGCACACAAAGGAAGACAGTATGTGTATACAATTGGCAAAAAGGCATTATATCATATTTGCTAGACTGACCCCCTCATAAAAAGAAAAAAAAAAGAAAGAAAGCAGATAAGAAAGAGAGAGGACTCATATTACTAAAATCAAGAACAGAATTAGGAAAATTGTTGCTGACATCATAGAAATAAAAAGGATTATAACAGAATACTTAGGATAGTCATATGTCAGCAAATTGAATAACGTAGAAGAAATCAATGAATCCCTACAAATAAACTACCAAAACTGACTCAAAGAAAATATTCAAAGTCTGGAAAAAAAATAATATGGGGAAAGGGGAAAGAAGGGGGGTGATGGGCGGAGGGAGTGATTGGTGGGATCACACCTACTGTTCATTATAGAAGGGTGTAGGTGAAACTTACTAAATGCGGGATATAAATGTCTGAACACAATAACTAAGAAAATGTCATGAAGGCTATGATAACCAGTTTGATGAAAATATTTCAAATTGTATATAAAACCAGCACATTGTACCCCATGATTGCATTAACATACACAGCTATGATTTAATTAAAAAAGAAAGTAACAGAAAATATTAAACTATCATTTTCTCTGGGTGCCCATGGCTCAATGGTCCCAATGAACCAGGGCTGGTAGGTTCAAAACTGTCCTCAGCTTGCTAAGCAAAAAAAAAAAAAAAAAAAAATGAAAGAAAGAAAGAAAGAAAAAAGAAACCAAAAATACCCAGCTATTTTTAGAGATGGGTACTCCTCTAGCTCAGGCTGGTCTCAAACTCCTAAGCTCAGGTGATCCGCCCACCACAACCTCCCCAAGTGCTGGGATTTTGCATAAGCTGTGATGCCAGGGCCCTCTACCAGGGGTGATAAAGTGAGAGAGAAAGAAAGAGAGAGAGAAAGAAAGAAAGAGAGAGAGAGAGAGAGAGAGAGAGAGAGAGAGAGAGAGAGAGAGAGAGAGAGAGAAGAAGAAGAAAGAAAGAAAGAAAGAAAGAAAGAAAGAAAGAAAGAAAGAAAGAAAGAAAGAAAGAAAGAAAGAAAGAAAGAAAGAAAGAAAGAAAGAAAGAAAGAAATTGATGAGGCTTTGCCACATCTTCATATTGTTACCATTTTTCTTGCCATGGTTTCTATTATGTTTTCAAAGACTGAGGACCACTGAAAACCGTTGCCACATTATTCACATTGGTAAGATTTGTCTCCAATATAGATGTTCTTATGTGTAGTAAGGTTTGAGCTCTGGTTAAAGTCATTGCCACATTGTTCACATCTGTAGAATTTCTCTCCAGTTTGAATTCTTTTTATGCTTAGCATGTTATGAACACCAGGTAAAGGTACTGCAACATTCTTCTTATTGACAGGGTTTCTCTCCTATATAATTTATTCTAGGTTCAGTGAGGATTGAAGGTGAATTAAAGAGTTTCTAATTAAGTCTTTGACACATTTTTGCTCTCTATGGAGTTTCTCTCTAAAATAAATTCTTTGATGTTTACTTAGGGTTGAACCAAGTTTAAAGTCTTTGCCGCATTCTTCACATTTGTAAGGTTTCTTTCCAGAGTGAATTCTTTCATGTTCAGAAAGTTTTGAGTACCACTTAAATGAAGGCTTTGCCACAGTCTTGACATTTGTAAGGTTTTTCTGCAGAGTGAATTTTTTGATGTTCAGAAAGGTGTAAGTAACAGTTGAAAGCTTTGCCACATTCTTGACATTTGTGTTGCTCTCCAGAGTGAATTATTTTGTGTCCAAAAAAGTGTGAGTACTGCTTAGTAAGTTTGTCACATTCTTTATAGTTGCTGAGTTTTCCTCCAGTATCAATATTCTCATTGTTAGAATATTTTGATCTGTGGCTAAAAAATTTGCCATCTTTTTCACAATTGTCGAGTTTCTCTCCAATATGGATTCTCTAACACTTAAGACAGGCTTGAGCAAAGTTGCAAGACTTTGCTACCTTCTTTGCATTTGTACTTGTTTTCTCCAATATGAGTTATCTTGTATTCTGTAATGTGTGAGCAGAGTTTTGAGGCTTTCCCATACCTTTTACATTTAAAAGTTTTCTCTAAGTACATATAATTATGTCTATTTAGATTTGACAATTGTCTAAAGATGTTCAAACATTTACACACTGGAAGACTTTGCCATCGGTAGCTGTTAAACACTGGTCAAGTCCACTGTAACATAATTCCTGCTGCTTACACTCATACACAATTTCCCAGCCTTTTGTTAAATTTAAATTCTCGGGGCCACACAGCTTTGATATCTTCTTAGGATCGTGTCTGGGAATAAAATGTTTGTGCCCAACTCTTGCAAACAGTCTTCAGTAGAATGATTACATAGAGCTGAAAAAATTTAAAGATTAAGAATTTTATTTATTTTTTTGTTTTTGTTGAGACAGAATCTCACTATGTTGCCCTTGGTAGAGTGCCGTGGCATCACAGATGACAGCAATCTCAAACTCTTGGGTTTAAGTGATTCTCTTGCCTCAGTCTCCCAACTAGCTGAAACTATAGGCACCTGCTACAATGCCTGGCTATTCTTTGTTGCAGTTGTCACTACTGTTTAGCTGGCCCAGGCCAGATTCGAACCCGCCAGCCTCAGTGTATGTGGGTGGCACCATAACCACTGTGCTACAGGCACGGAGCCAAACACTAAGAATTTCAGCCACTAACTTTTTATGAGAGTTGAATAAATATACATTATACCATTTATCTGCAAAATCATGCCAAGAACATTAGGAAGACACTGTAATACAGTAAACAGGCACTAATTATATGAAAGAGAAATAAATGTTGTGTGTATATGCTGCATAAAAACCAGGTAGAATTTGCAGCACAACAGGTAAGCAGACATTGTAGAGGTAAAGTAGAGGCAGGGCATTGGCTCATGTTTTTAGTCCTAGAACTCTGGGAGACTGAGGTGAATGGATGGCTTCAGCACACTTAAGCAAAAGTGTTTGAGATCAACATGAGCAAGAGTGAGACCCTATCTCTACCATAAATAGAAAAATTAGTCCTGCTTGGTGGCACATTTCTCCAGTCCCAGAAATTCATGAGGCTGAGGCAAGAAGATCTCTTACACACAGAAGATTGTCATGCTGTGAGCTATGACAACACAGCACTCTACCCAAGGTGACAATTACTCAGCCTCAAAAAAATAAATACAGACATACATATATTTGTGTGTGCTTATTCATAAAAAGTCAATAATAATAATGATAGGTTCGGCACCCGTAGTACAGTGGTTACAGCACCAGCCACATATACCAAGGCTGGTGGGTTCCAATCCTGCAAGGGCCTGCTAAAGCAACAATGACAACTACAACAACAACAAAATAGCTGGGCATTGTAGTGGGCACCTGTAGTCCCAGCTACTCGGGAGGCTGAGGCAAGAAAATCACTTAAGCCCAGGAGTTGTAGGTTGCTGTGAGCTGTGTGATGCCACGGCATTCTACCGAGGGCCATAAAGTGAGACTCTGTCTCTACAAAAAAATAAATAAATAAATAAATAATAATTTGTCATAATTACCCACCACAAACTTTATGCTATCTTAATACAGAATAGTGACAATGGAAGTAAATTTCCAAATCCTAGCTTTGTCCTCAAAAGAAAAAGGGTGACACCTGTGTTAATCCTTCTTGCTTTTGAGGGAGTTTCCGAAGAAAGGTTGCTGTATTTCATCAGTGATAGTGCTGAAAGGAATGGTGCTAGAGTTTGTAAAACAAACTCGGGGTGCTGAATCCAAAGGGAAAATATTTTTACAGCAGCAGAGAGTCTCCAATGTAACAGACAGATTCAGGTCTAGCAAGTAATGAGAAACTCTTAAGAGGACATGTGGAAAAATGCTTCCACTAAAAAATAACCACACGTTTCCACAAGCAAAAAACACTGTCCCAATGAAACAGTTCTCCCTTTCTTAGTACAATGTGTGTCAGAGTCTTGCAGGATACAGCCATATCACAAAGTTTGTGAAAGTTAGCTTTTGTGGCTCAGCACCCATAGCTCAGTGCATAGGGTGCCAGCCACATATACCAAGGCTGGCGGGTTTGATCCCGGACCTGCTAAACATCAATGATAACTTGCAACCAAAAATAGCCAGGCAGTGTGGTGGGCACCTGTAGTCCCAGCTACGTGGGAGGCTGAGGCAAGAGAATTGCTTAAGCCCAAGAGTTTGAGGTTGCTGTGAGCTATGATGCCACAGCACTCTACCAACAGTGACATAGTAACACTCTGTCTCAAAAAAAAAAAAGTGGCTTTTCCAATCCTCAAATATCAAAGAAAGATTACAACATGTAAAACATATTAGAGGGATGTAACCCAAAGAAATAAAATTAAAAGTCTGGAATCAACCATAAAATATAGAGATGCCTAAATTACCCTAAAACTTTAATTGAATAACGCTAAATCATTCAAATGGGAATGATACAGACAACTAGATAAAATCAGAAAAATGAAGGTTTCAGAAAAATAAATAAAGCATGAATAAACAGAAATTCTGCAGATGAAGAACACAATGAAATGACTGAGGAGTCTCTAATGTCAGAAAAAAGGTATAAAATATCAAGAAATTTACCACATTTCAGCTAGAAGAAACACGAAGAGTCCCATAATGCTTGGCTCCTGAAGCACATTGGTTAGGGTGCTGGCCACATGCACCAAGGCTGGTGGGTTTGAACCTGGCCAGGGCCTGCTAAACAATGACAACTACAACTAAAAATGAGCTGGGCATTGTGGCAGGCACCTGTAGTCTCAGCTACTTGGGAGGATGAAGCAGGAGAATCGCTTGAGCCCAGGAGTTTGAGGTAGCTGTGAGCTGTGACTTCACAGTACTCTATCAAGGGTGACGTAGTGAGACTCTTTCTCAAAGCTATGATTTAACAATAAAAAAAATAAACAAACAAAAAGAAAAAACGAGTCCATAAGAAGACAGCTGATGGTCAAAGATTTGAAAGTTACACACAAGAAGAGAATCTTAAAAGCAGCAAGAGAAAATAGATGTGTTACCTCTAAGCATGCTCCTGTGATATTACTAGTGGATTAATCAACAGAAACTTCCACATCAAAAAAGAGTTGGCGATATAGTCAAAGTGCTGAAAGAAGAAAAATTTGAAAGCACATACATGATATCCATCAAAACTGCCCTTCTAAATGAAGAAAAAATACATATTTATAAAGATAAATAAATGCTAAAAGCTTTCACAGAAGAAACATCAAAAGAAGCCAATGTCAGGGCAGCACCCGTGGCTCAAGGAGTAGGGCACTGGCCCCATATGCTGAGTGCGGTGGGTTCAAGCCCGGCCCTGGACAAAACTGCAAAAAAAAAAAAAAAAAAAAAGTCAATGTCATTGTCAATGAAATGACGTTAGACAACAATACTATATTATGTAAAAATAAAGAAATCTGGGAAAAATAACTATGCACATGTATGTGAAATCCTGTATTATTATAATGATGGTGCACAAAACACTTTTAATTATGCTTGTTTAAAGAAAAAGTTCAAAGACAAAAATAGCACCAAACCTCTGGTAATGCGTCTGCATGTACAATATAGCAAGATGTAATTGCTGACATTGTAACGAAATTGTGTACAGATGTAAAAAAAATATATTCTTAACAGTACATTCTTGTCTATCAAGTTATTTAGGCTTGGCACCTGTAGCTCATACACCAGAACTGGCGGATTCAAATCCAGTCCAGGCCACCAAACAACAATGACAACTACAATAAGAAAACAGCTGGGTGTTGTGATGGGGGCCTGTAGTCCCAGCTACTTGGGAGGCTGAGGCAAGAGAAAGCTCAAGCCCAGGAGTTGGAGGTTGCTGTGAGCTTTGATGCCACAGCACTCTACCCAGGAAGACAGCTTGAGGCTCTGTCTCAAAAAAAAAAAAATTATTTAGGCTGGGATTGAGCAGCATGAACAAGAGGGAGGCCTCGTCTCTAAAAATAGCTGGTCATTGTGGTGGGCACTTGTAGTCCCAGCTACTTGGAAGGCTAAAGCAAGAAAATCACTTTAGTCTAAGATTTTGAGGTTTCTGTGACCTATGTCACCATGGCACTCTACTGAGGGTGAAAAAATGAGACTCTGTCTCAAAAAATATATATAAATAAAAAACAAAGCTCAGTGCCTGTAGCACAGTAGTTAGGGTGGGCACCAGCCACATGCACCAAGGCTGGCTGGTTCAAACCCAGTCGGGCCAGCTAAACAACAATGACAACTGCAAGAACAACAACAAAAAAATTGCCGGGTGTTGTGGTGGGTGCCTGTAGACCCAGTTACTTGGGAGGCTGAGGCAAAAGAATTGCTTGAGACCAAGAGTTTGAGATTGCTGTGAGCTGTAACACCACAGCACTCTACCACAGGTGACAGGGTAAAACTCTGTCTCAAAAAAAAAAAAAGAAAAAAATATATTTTAAGTCAAAATGACCACAAAAGGTAAAAAATACAAAATTGTAATACAAGAGCTTAGTCATTAGAAACCCACAATTCATTATTATTATTTTGCAAATGTATAAAATACATACTAAAAAAAATGTAGGACAGATACATAACCCTCACGTACATGGTCAAATAAAGAGCTATTTGCACACATATTTATTACAGCATTATTCACATAATCCTTTTAGTGAAAGAAATCCACAACTGCCTAAAAACTAAATGGTGAAATATAACGTAGGATATAAAAATGATGTAAAAATTATAGAGTATTATTCAGCTTCTAAATGTCAGGAAATCTGACATATCTATGAAGATAAATATTAACTTTATGGTAAATGAAATAGCCTTTCAAAAATTATCTTCAAATTACACAAATGATTCACACAAACATAACATATATATTCATCAAGAAATACGAGTTTAAATTAAGACAGCTTTTGTAGGCGGGGTGTGGTGCCTCACGCTTATAATCTTAACACTCTACCAAGGGTGAAAAGGTGATACTCTGCCTCCCTCCCCTCAAAAAGAGTTTTTATAAAATTCACCTATATGATAAAATAACCATTGGCCAGCAACCAAGAGAAAATATACTATTCATAAACCAAATATAAGAAACATGTAGGCAAACAAACAGAAAGAAAAAGAAATTCCCACTAGACAAGTGGTTGATTTATATTTAACTTTTGTTCTCAATGTCTTAAAGTATACAGAGTTGAATAACAACATGCAAAATTATAATAAACAAAGTGTCCCAAAGTGACTCAGAGATAAAAAAGTGATATTATATTTTAGATTTGTAATCTCTTTATATTCACATAGTGAAATATGATGGAAAATCTTGTAATGACTATTTTGTAAATAATGGTATAGTAACACTTTTTTCTTTTCAGAGTCAGTGTCTCATTTTATTGCCCCGGTAGAGTTCCGTGGCATCACAGCTCACAGCAACCTAGAAGGCTATTCTCTTGCCTCAGCCTCCCGAGTAGCTGGGACTATAGGCGCCTGCCACAACGCCTGGCTATTTTTTTGTTGCAGTTCAGCTAGGACATGGTACGAACCCACCACCCTTGGTATATGGGGCCTGGCACCCTACCCACTGAGCCACCCATCACTTTTTTATTTTTGTTATCCATGTATGTCTGGCAAATTTTGGGACACCCTGTATAAGAAAAAACTACAAACAAGATTGACTGAGGTGAGGTGACCTACTTAAAAAAATTAAAAGGAGTCTGGGAACAGTGGCTCACATCTGTAATTTTAACACTCTGGGGGGCAGAACCAGGTGGATGGCAGAAGCTCACTGACATTTTTCAAAGAAATATAAATGAAATGACCAATGCCTAAAGTATTAATTATTGGAGAAACAAAAAGCAAAATCACAAAGATGTACTACATCATAGTCACAAGGAACACTAAAAGAAAAAATTGTCAATGATTTAGAGAAATAAGAAACTTTTAGAAATGTTGGTGAGGAAAAATGTTGCAGATGCTATTAAAATGTATAACGCTTTCTCAGAAAACTAAAATTAAAAGTTATTATTTGATTCAGCAATCTCATGACTGATTATATACGCCAAAATACACACTGCAGGACGGGGAAGATACACGTCGTCACTCACATTCATCACAACATTATCATAAAAGCCAAGATATGGCCAGGTGCAGTGGCTCATGCCTCCAATCCTAGTATTTTGGGAGGATGAGGCGGGAAAATAGCTGGATCATGGGAGTTCAAGACCAGGCTAAGCAACAGTGAGACCCTGTCTCTACTAAAAGAAGAAAAGTATATGGGAGGTGCCTGTGGCTCATTGAGTAGGGCGCCAGTCCCATATACCAAGGGTGGTGGGTTCAAACGCTACCTCCACCAAACTGCAACAACAACAATAACAAAAACAAAAAAATAGCTGGGCATTGTGGCAGATGCCTGTAGTCCCAGCTACTTGGGAGGCTGAGGCAAGAGAATCACCTAAGCCCAAGAGCTGGAGGTTGCTGTGAGCTGTAACACCATGGTACTCTACTGAGGGCAACAAAGTGAGACTCTGTCTTTAAAAAAAAACAAAAAAGAAGAAGAAAAGTATAGCCGGGAGTTGTGATGGCCATGTGTAGTTTCAGCTATTTGGAAGCCTAAGGCAGGAGGATCACTTGAACCCATGTTGTTGGAAGCTGGTCTAAGCTGGGATGATGCTACAGTATTCTAGCCCTGGCAACAGAATGGGGCTGTATCTCAAACAAAAATTCTCTTACCTAGATAACAATATTCCATTGTGACTGTGGACTTATCCAAAGCGAGTATTTTTTCTTATTATTGGTTAACATTTTGTTGAATGAGAGCAGGTATACTAAATATTTTATGTAGCACATGCCAATGAAATTTCATGGAAAAGGTACAATTTATTAATATGAGGTACTTGTCAGAAAATATTAATAAACATTTAATCCCAGTACTCTGGAAGGCAGAAGCGGGGGGATTGTCTGAGCCCACTGGTTCAAGACAAGCCTGAGCCAGAGTGAGACCCCACTTCTAAAACAGTCAGGCGTTGTGGCAGATGCCTGTAGTCCCATCTACTTCAGTGGCTGAGGCAAGAGAATTTCTTGAGCCCAAGAGTTGGAGGTTGCTGTGAGCTATGATGCCATAGCACTCTACAAAGGGCGAAAAAGAGACGGTCTAAAAAAAAAAAAAATAAATAAAATAAAAAATAAAAAACAAAAAAAAAATTAAAAATAGTAAAGGTTTAATTCACCATTTAGAAGCAATCAAAACAAAATAAAAAGATAAACTTTGTGAAAAATTATAAATAGTACAATGTAAAATAAGCATTTAAGAAAATATCATTTAGATAAAGTTTAAGGAAAGTGATGACAATCCTGTTGATTTCTTTTTGCCCAGAGTAAACTAGAGCTTTTAATAGAGCCTTTCAATAAATATGGAATGTCTACTCATTATCTAAATTACCTGTTACATAAGTTGAAATGATGACACATAGTTCAGAATAATTAGATCTAAAATTACAGAAAATTGAATGTGGAATAAAATGGAATGTAAAAACATACATAGACACAGAAAATCAGTAAGACAATAGAATACAACTCTCATGTTCATATATGCCTCCCATGGTAACAAAAATTTGGGAGCCATCTATGGGGAAAAATGCTTCGGTGAGAGCCCAGCACATGGACTCACACCTGTTATCTCACCTACTTAGAGGCTGAGGTGAGAGGATCACTTCAGTCCAACAGTTTGGCACCAGCCTAGGCAATACAGTGAATCACCATCTCACAATAAGTGATGTTATGAGAGCTTTAGAATCCAGGGAGGAGGTTGTGAAAACCTCCTAATGCCCTTAAGGAGGGTCACTCAAAGAAGGCCGACCCTCATTCAGTCAGCAACCTGGAGGATCCCTGGTCTTGGTTACTCATTGGAGAATGGCCTGTTCACCTTTTTCCCACTGAGAATTCTCAAATGACAATGTGGGCCTCTCCAACTTCTCCCAGCCATGATGTGGGAGTGGTGCTACCCATCCAGAGACCTGGAAGGAAATGTTCACTCATGACCATGGAGACAAGCCTGCAGACCTTGACACTTTGTGTATGTGTATGTGTTTATATAACTATTTGTGTGTATATATATATAAAATGTATGTAATATTTCTATGTGTACATATATGCATGTATGTATATATACATAAACACACACATATATATACACACATACACAAATAGTATATATGATACACACACACACTAGAACTTCCATAGTGGGCCAACTCTCTACATTGACCATTTCATCAAGTTCACCTGATTTTCATAGAGCAGACATGCACCACATGGGTGTATTGGTATAGCAGGCCTGGTTCCTTATTCAAATCACCTCTGTATATTGACAAGTTTATTATAGTCCCTTGAGTGGTCAACTTGCAGAGGTTCTACTGTGTGAATGTGTGTGTGTGTATCTGTGTATGTACGAATAAGCACATGTTAAGCCAGAGACAATTATAAAATAAGAGTTATTTTCTAACAGCAGAGGCAATAATGTATCCTCAGTAATACTCTAAACTACTGAATGGCATAGTATATTTAAGAAATGTTGGCTTGGTGCTGGTGGCACAGTGGTTACAGTGCCAGCCACATGCACTGAGGTGGCAGGTTCAAACCTGGCCCGGTCAGCTAAACAACGACAACTGCAACCAAAAAAAAAAAAAAAAAAAAAAAATATATATATATATATAGTCAGGCCCTGTGGTGGGCACCTGTAATCTCAGCTACTTGGGAGGCAAAGGTAAGACAATCACTTAAGCCCAAGAGTTTGAGGTTCCTGTGAGCTTTGACACCATGGCATTCTAATCAGGGTGACAATTTGAGACTCTGTCAAAAAAAAAAAGAAATGTAGTTATTGGATGTGGGGATCATACGTCTAATCGTAACACTCGAGGAGGTGAAAGCGAATAGACGGCATGAGCTCCGTAGTTCAAGACCAGCCTAGGCAAGAGGGAGACACCAACTGTATTAAAAATTCCAAAATTAGCCAAATGTAGTGGAGAGCACCTGTATTCCCAGCTACTGTGTAGGTGGAGCCAAGGGCATCCCTTGAGCCCAGGGTTTAAGGTTTCTGTGAGCTATACCAGAGCACATGACATTTGTCTCAAAAAATGGAACCAGAGGCACCCGTAGCTGAGTGGTTAGGGCACCAGCCACATGATCCAGGGCTGGTGAACCCAGCCAGGGCCTGCTAAACAAACAAACAAAAAATAGCTGGTTGTTATGGCAGGCACCTGAAGTCCTAGCTACTAGGGAGGCTGAGGCAAGAGAATAGCTTGAGCCCAAGAGCTAGGGGTTGCTGTGAGCTATGACGCCATAGCACCCTACAGGGTGACAAGGTGAGACTGTGTCTTAAAAAAAGAAAAAAACAAAACAAAAAAAGAATTGTAGGGAGTAGTTTTAACTATAAGAAGGCTGGCAAAGGCTGGGCACTATGGGCACGGTGGCTCGTGCCTCTAATCCTAGCACTGTGGGAGGTCGAGGTGGGTGGATTGCTTGAACTGCTTAGTTACAAACTAGCCTGAGACTCAGCGCCTGGTGCAAGTGGTTACAGCACCAGCCACATACACTGAGGCTGGTGGATTCAAAACTGGCCAGAATCTGCTAAAAAACAATGACACCTGCAATAAAAAACTAGCCAGGTGTTGTGGTGGGTGCCTACAGTTCCAACTACTTGGGAGGCTGAGGGAAAGGATTGCTTAAACCCAAGAGTTAGAGGTTCCTGTGAGCTGTGACAACCACAGCACTCTACTGAAGTTGACAAACTGAGACTCTGTCTCAAAAAATAAAAAAATAAAAAAATAAAAGAAATCAGCCTGAGCAAAAGTGAGACCCCGTCTCTACTAAAAATAGAAAAACTGAGGCAAGAGGATTGCTTGAGCCTGATTTGGTGGTTGCTGTGAGCTATGACGCCACAGCACTCTACCCAGGGTGACAGCTTGAGACTCTGTCTCAAAAACAAAAAAATGGTTGGCAAATTAGGGGACACACAAATTAAATTATTTATCACAGTCCATATAAAAATAAAATTTGAGGCTAAAGAATATTAGACTTCCACCTGTAGCACAGTGGTTACAGTGCTGGCCACATGCACTGAGGCTGGCAGGTTTGAACTTGGCTCAGGCCAGCTAAACAACGATGACAACTGTAACAAAAAAATAGCCGGGCATTGTGGCAGGCACCTGTAGTCCCAGCTACTTGGGAGGCTGAGGCAAGAGAATCACTTAAGCTCAAGAGTTTGAGTTTGCTGTGAGCTGTGACACCATCACACTCCACGGAGGGTGTCATAGTAAGCCTCTTTCTCAATTAAAAGAAAAAAAAAAGAATATTAGACTTTCTTATATGTGGGAGATTCTTAATGTCCTGATAAAATGACTATACTTTCTACAGAATCTTATTTGAAAACTTCATAGCATAAAAAAATATGAAGCAGTGGCTCAGCGCTTGTAGCAGTGGTTATGTTGCCGGCCACATGCACCAAGGCTGATGGGGTCGAACCCAGCCTGGGCCAGCTAAACAAATATGACAACTGCAACAAATACATAGCCGGGCACTGTGGCAAGCACCTGTCATCCTAGCTACTTGGGAGGCTGAGGCAAGAGAATCACTTAAGCCCAAGAGTTGGAGGTTGCTGTGAGCTGTGACGCCACAGTATCTACTGAGGATGACAAGTGAGACTCTGCCTCAATATATATATGGAGAGGAAAACATACAACAACTATTTGTGGTCTTCCTGGGATTTTTGAACCAAATACTAATATCACCCCTCACTCACATATTTTGGATATGATGCTAAAGAAAAGGAAACTTTTTCAGACACAGTCTCGTTCTGTTGCACAGGCTACAGTGTCATAGGATCAGTCCAACTCACAGCAACCTTAAACTCCTGTGTTTAAGTAAGTAACTCTCCAGCTTCATGACCACCACCCACCCCCGTTTGGCTACTTTTAGAATTTTTAGTAGAGTTGGTGTCTTCTTGCTCAGGCTGTTCTTGAACTACTGAGTTTAACATGCAACCACTACAATGCCTGGCTAATTTTTATATTTTTAGTAGAGACAGGGACTCATTCTTGTTTAGGCTGGACTCATACTCCTGAGTTTAAGCAATAGTTCCATCTTGGGGCCCAGATTGCTAGGATTAGAGGTGTGAGCCACAACACCCAGCCTAAAGAATATTAAAAAATTTCACAGGTATACTAAAAAATACACACATATTTCATGTCCTTAAAAGCAATGGAAGAACAGTCACATCCTGCAGTCACATGTAAGCCATAGAAATTCTTTCATTCTCACTGTAATATAGAAGGAATATTCCTGAAAATTAAGATCCTTCCCCATATTAAACCAAGAACAGGCACAGTGGCTCACAACTATATACCTAGCATTCTGGGAGCCAAGAAGGGAGGACTGCTCCAGCTCCCAAGTTCAAGACTAGCCTGAGTAAGTATGAGAACTCTCTACTTAAAAAAAAATAGAAAAACCATTAGCCAGGTAATGTAGAGAAACCTGTAGTCTTGGCTATTTGGGAGGATGGGATAGAAAAATCACTTGATCCCAGTTGCTCTGAGGTTGCTCTGAGCTAGGCTGATGCCATGACACTGTAGTGAGAGGCAAGAGAATGAGACTCTGTATCAATTAAAAAAAAATTAAAAGGGCAGTGCCTGTGGCTCAAGGAGTAGGGCGCCGGTCCCATATGCCAGAGGTGGTGGGTTCAAACCCAGCCCTGGCCAAAAACCAAAAAAAAAAAGAAAAGAAAGCAAGAAAAAAAAATTAAAAAATAATAAATACACGAAGAGAGGTCCTCTTATGTAAGAAGAAGAAAAGGAAACCCAAGCTTCTCAGAAATCATTTTCAATTAAGCTGAGCTTCTCTAATCACATTATATTGTGTGGTTTCCTTGTATAACTTGGACCTCTGACCAGTGTTATCTGTTTCATTCACTCCAACATACCTGGGTTGACTAGTGTCTGATGTGGCTTCAGTTTCCAGGGTTCTTTGCTTTGCTCCAGACAGATGATGAGCTCTAGCTTAGAGACAGCAAAATCTGTTTTATTTTATCCATTTATTTATTTTTGAATTCAGGGAACTTTATTGATGTTACATGACAAGGTGGGATTCCTTAGGCCCCTCTTGTTCTTGAGGGGGTCTGGTGTGGAAACTGCCAAGGGGAGATTCTCAGTGAGGTGGGGGACCAAGTAGGCAGGGGCACCCTAGCAGCTAAGGGCCTTTCTCTTCCTCTCGTGCTCTGGCTGGGGCTTGTAGTCTGGGGGTTCTTACTCCTTGGAGGCCATGCAAGCCATAAGATCTACCACCCTGTTGCTGTAGCCAAATTCATTATCATACCAGGCACTGAGTTTGACAAAGTGGTCGTTGAGAGCAATGCCAGCCGCAGCATCAAAGGGGGAAGAATGGGTGTCACTGTTGAAGTCAGAGGAGATGACCTGGTGCTCGGTGTAACCCAGGATGCCCTCGAGGGGGCCCTCTGATGCCTGCTTCACCACCTTCTTTATATCATCATATTTGGCAGCCTTCTCTAGATGGCAGGTGAGATCTATGACCGACGCGTTGGCAGTGGGTACCCAGAAAGCCATGCCAGTAAGCTTCCCATTCAGCTCAGAGATGACCTTGCCCACAGCCTTGGCTGTGCCAGTTGAGGCAGGAATGATGTTCTGGAGAGCCCCGCAACCAGCACGCCACAACTTCCCAGAGGGGCCATCCACAGTCTTCTGGGTGGCAGTGATGGCATGGACTGTGGTCATGAGTCCCTCCACAACACTGAAGTTGTCATGGATGACCTTAGCCAAGGGGGCTAAGCAGTTGGTGGTGCAGGAGGCATTCCTGACAGTGCAGAGGCTGTTTTCATACTTCTCATGGTTCATACCCATCACAAACATGGGGGCATCAGCAGAAGGGGCAGAGATGACAACCCTTTTGGCACCCCCCTGTAGGTGAGCCCCAGGCTTCTCCATGGTGGTGAAGACACCAGTGGACTCCACAACATACTCTGCTCCTGCCTCATCCCATTTGATTTTGGTGGGATCTCGCTCCTGGAAGATGGTTATGGGATTTCCATTGATGACAACCTTCCCGTTCTCAGTCCTGACTGTGCCATGGAATTTGCCATGGGTGGAATCATACTGGAACATGTAGACCACGTAGTTGAGGTCAATAAAGGGGTCATTGATGGCGACAATATCCACTTTGCCAGAGTTAAAAGCAGCCCTGGTGACCAGGCGCCCAATACAACCAAAGCCGTTTATTTCAACCTTCACTTTCACCATGGTGCCTCGGGGATGCGGCTGGCGCTGCACTAGAAGAAGTGGCTGTCTGACAAACAGGAGGACCAGAGAGCCCAAAATCTGTTTTATGAAAAAAAAGGAACACGATTCTTTTTTTTTTTTTTTTTTGTAGAGACAGAGTCTCACTTTACCGCCCTCGGTAGAGTGCCGTGGTGTCACACGACTCACAGCAACCTCCAGCTCTTGGGCTTATGTGATTCTCTTGCCTCAGCCTCCCCAGCAGCTGGGACTACAGGCGCCCGCCACAATGCCCAGCTCTTTTTTTGTTGTTGCAGTTTGGCCGGGGCCGGGTTTGAACCCACCACCCTTGGCATATGGGGCCGGCGCCCTACTCACTGAGCCACAGGCGCCGCCCAGGAACACGATTCTTGATAGGATTCTTCAATTGGCAATCTAGTACCTTGCTAAGTAGAAAAAGAATATTTTAGAAATCCCCAAATAGATGTTCCTTACAGAAATTTTAGTATTTTTAAAAAGTATTTAAAGTTGGGGGATTCTAAACTCCACTATCCAGGGCTACTGAAATAAAATTTGGTGCTAGAGGCTCAATGTCTGTAGGACAGTTGTTACAGCACCAGCCACATACACCAAGGGGGCGTGTTTGAACTCAGCCTGGGCCAGCTCAACAACAATGACAACTGAAACAAAACATAGCCAGGCATTATGTTGGGTGCCTGTAGTCCCAGCTACTTGGGAGGCTGAGGCAAGAGGATTGGTTGGGCCCAAGTGTTTGATGTTGCTGTGAGCTGTGATGCCATGGCACTTTACTGACGGTGACAGGGTGAGACTCTGTTTCAAAAAACAAATAAATAAATAAAATTTGGTGCTAGAAATCAGACTTAAAGGTAAGAGTAACAATCTAGACCATAAAATTTCTATTAATCTAGTGAAGGACATAAATCATCTCAAAAAAGGGCAAGAATAATGTCAAAATGAAACATCTCCAATATTTTCTTTTCTATATGAAGATATCCTAAAGTTTTCCTTAGAAACAAGAATCTGATACTCATTCAGTCACTGAAGAAACTGAATAAAAACCTTCTACAAAAAGAAAATATGAATTGTTTAATGTAGCCCGGAACTGTATATTTAAGTTATCCTCACCCAGGAAGAGCAGGTTTCTGTAGGTCTCTAACATGACATCCTGATACAAATACTGCTGAGCAGGGTCCAGGCAGGCCCACTCATCCAGAGAGAACTCTATAGACATGTCCTTGAATGTCAACACTCCCTGAAAAACAAACATATTTATCAAGAAGTCACAAGGAGACTGAATTTCACTTTTAGTTAAATGAGTGAAGATAACCTTTGCTGCCTTATGTAAGTGAGAACAATTATCTAATAAGTATAGAAGAGCTATATTCCCTCATATGTACACTGGTTTTGTGGCTGTTATGCCATTTCCTAACAGTAAAGAAAGGGGATGGCATAACAGCCACAAAACCAGTGTACATATTATGTATTTTGGGTTGATGCTGTAGAAATAAAAGGCCACCAATACAGGCATGTATATTTTTGTCCCTTATTTACACCATATGGTATAAGATATATATGTTTTTTATATGATAATGTCATGGTGAGGCTCAGTGCCCGTAGCACAGTGGTTACAGCACCAGGCACATACGTCAAGGGTGGCGAGTACGAACCTGGCCCAGGCCAGCTAAACAACAATGACAACTATAACAAAAAATAGCTGGGTGTTGTGGCAGGTGCCTGTAGTCCCAGCTACTTGGGAGGCCGAGGCAAGAGAATCACTTAAGCCCAAGAGTTTCAGGTTGCTGTGAGTGAGGGTGACATAGTGAGACTCTGTTTAAAAAAAAAAGATATTAGCAAACAGAATACAACAACACATTAAAAAGGTTATACACCATGATCCTCAAGTGAATTTTATCCCAGAGACACAGGGTTGGTTCAACATATGGAAATCTACAAATATAATTCACCACAAAAATAGAATAAAAAACAAAGACCATATGATTCTTTCAATTGATGCAGAAAAGACTTTTGACAATATCCAGCATTCTGTCATGAGAAAAACACTCATTAAAATAGGTGTAGAAGGAACAATCCTTAAGCTGATACAGGATATCTACAGCAAACCCACAGCCAATATCATATTGAATGGAGTAAAACTAATAGCATTCCCACCCAAATCTGGAACTAGGCAAGGATGCCCAGTGTCTCCACTGCTATTTAATATAGTGTTGGATGTCCTATCCATTGCAAGCAGGCAAGAGAAGGAGATCAAAGGAATCCAAATGGGAGCAGAGGAGGTCAAACTCTCCCTCTTCACAGATGACATGATCTTATACCAGGAAAACCCCAGGGATTTCACTACAAAGCTCTTAGAAGTGATCAAGGAATATAGCAGCATCTCAGGTTACAAAATCAATACCCACAAATCAGCAGCCTTCACATATGCCAACAATTGTCAAGCCAAGAACAAAATCAAAGACTCTATTCCTTTTACATTAGACCAAAGAAGATGAAGTACCTGGGAATATATCTAACAAAAGAAGTGAAAGATCTCTATAAAGAGAATTATGAAACTCTGAAAAAGGAAATAGCAGGAGATATCAACAAATGGGAGAACATACAATGCTCATGGCTGGGAAGAATCAATATCATTAAAATGTCCATAGTACCCAAAGCAATGTTTAGATGCAATGCAATTCCCATCAAAGCACCAATGTCACATTTCAAAGGTCTTGAAAAAATAGTAATTCGATTCATCTGAAACCAGAAAAAAACCCTGCATAGCAAATACAGTCCTTAAACATAAAAACAATTCTGGAGGCATCATGTTGACAGACTTCAGGTTGGCAAAGCTATAGTGATCTAAACAGCATGGTACTGGCTCAAAAATAGAGATATAGATCTATGGAATAGGATGGAGAATTGAGAGATGAACCCAGCCACATTATTGTTATTTAACCATCAAAAACATGTAATGAGGAAACGAATCCTTATTTAACAAATGGTGCTGGGAAAACTGGTTATCTACATGCAGAAGGCTAAACTGGACCCACACGTCTCACCATGTCCAAAAATTGATTCTCACTGGATAAAAGACGAAAATTTAAGACACAAAACTTAAAAAAGTCTAGAAGAGAGTGTGGGAAAAACACTTGAAGAGAGTGTGGGAAAAACACATATTGGCCTGGGAAAAAACTTTATGAGGAAGACCCACCTAGCAATTGCAGCAACACCAAAAATAAATAACTGGGACCTGATCAAGCTAAAAAGCTTTTGCACAGCTAAGAGTACCACAAACACAGCAAACAGAAGCCCTCAGAATGGGGGAAGATTTTTACATGTTATGAATCTTTTCTTTTTTTTTTTTTTTTTTTGTAGAGACAGAGTCTCACTGTACCACCCTCGGTAGAGTGCCGTGGCGTCACACGGCTCACAGCAACCTCTAACTCTTGGGCTTACGCGATTCTCTTGCCTCAGCCTCCCGAGCAGCTGGGACTACAGGCGCCCGCCACAACGCCCGGCTATTTTTTGGTTGCAGTTTGGCTGGGGCTGGGTTTGAACCCGCCACCCTCGGCATATGGGGCCGGCGCCCTACTCACTGAGCCACAGGCGCCGCCCCACATGTTATGAATCTAACAAAGGCCTGATAACTAGAATCTGCAGAGAACTCAAATTAAACAATAAGAAAAGTGCAAACAACCCTCTCTATAAGAGGACAAGAGATTTGAAAAGAAACTTCTCCAAGGATGACAGATGAATGGCCAATAATCACATGAAAAAATGTTCATCTTTAATCATCAGAGAAATGGAAATCAAAACCACTCTAAGGGCTCAGTGCCCATAGCTCAGCAACTAGGGCGCCAGCCACATACAATGGAGCTGGCGGGTTCAAATCCAGCATGGGTCTGCCAAACAACAATGACAACTACAACCAAAAAATAGCCAGGTGTTGCGGTGATTGCCTATAGTCCCAGCTATTTGGGAAGCTGAGGCAAGAGAATCACTTAAACCCAAGAGTTTGAGGTTGCTGTGAGCACTCTGCCCAGAGGGACAGCTTGAGACTCTGTCTCAAAAACAAACAAACAAAAAACTCTACAATATCCCCTAACCCCAGCAAGATTAGCCCACACCACAAAGTCCCAAAACACCAGATGCTGGCATTGTTGTGCCCAGGAGTTGCCCAAAGACCACACTGCCAAAAAAACAAATTCATAGAAGAGTCCCTTTATTGAAGAGCCAGCTGGTGATTGCCTCAGTGTCCTAATGTGGGGTTTCTGAAAGCAGCTCCGAGTGCTTAAGGGTTCGAGTTTTTAAGGGTTGGTCTGCATCCTGGTTGGCACATAGGCTGTCCAGGTGCATTCAGGTAGGATAGCAAGCATTGTACAGAAGCAGAATTTTGTGATTAGTTAGTCATACATTCTTGTTTGGGAACTTTCCCCACATGGTATTTCTTAAAGGTCAGTCCAGTACTTCCCAGTCCATTTCTCAGGGGAGTTAGTCAAGCAAGAAGTCAGTGAGACCTTTCCCATCTATCTTGAGACTGAACCAAACTTACTCAATTTTGTTGACAGCTTGTGGTCCAGAAATTTGCGAGGAGTTAACTGATATATTTTTTTACCTTAGTCTAGGCCTAAGAGCATGAATATGGAGAGAAAGGAACATGTCTATACTGCTGGTGGGATTGCAAACTAATGCAGCTGTTTTAGAGAGAAGTATGGAGAATCCTCAAAAATCCAGATGTAGGTCTTCCATTTGACCCTGCAATCCCATTACTAAGTATCTACCCAGAAGAACATAAATCATTTCACCACAAAGACATGTGCACTCAAATGTTTATTGTGGCTCAATTCATAATAGCCAAGTCATGGAAGCAACCTAAGTGTCCATGAACCCATGAATGGATCAAGAAACTGGTATATGTATAATGGAATATCATGCAGCCATTAAAAAAGATGGAGACTTTACATCTTTTACATTTACGTGAATGGAGTTAAAATACATTTTTCTTAGTAAAGTATTGCAAGAATGGAAAGATGAATATCCAATGTACTCCATACTAAATATGAAATCAATATATAAACAATTACATGTTCCTAGAACAAAACACTATTATAGTCCAGTTTGGGAGTAGAGGGAAGCGGGAGAGGGGAGGGGAAAGGACATATGGCAGAGGGAGGGAGGGCATGAGGCGGGATCTCACCTAATGTGCATATTGTAAGGACATATAACATGACCCCTGGGTGAGGGGCTCTTCTACAAATGGAACTCTTCCCTGGAAGTGAGAACAATGTAACCCTCATATTAATTTGCATAAAGTTAAAAAAAACAAAAAAAGAATCGATGGAGCTTTCACATGGAAGCTAAACAGTACATATTCCCCTTCTTTGCTACTAGGCAATAGCCCAACTTCATTCACAATGAGAATCTTGGGCATCTGCATTTTCTCATTTTCAACAGAGACAAATGGAACATTTTCACTCTTTCAGGATATAAATTTAAGGTGAGAATTTTTTTAGGGCATATGGGAAGCCTGGATGGAGAGGGAATGGAAAGAAGACTCTGCCATATACAGAGGAGATAGAGTTTTGGAGCCTCTTTACTATTTTATTTATTTATTTTTTTGAGACAGTCTCCCTCAGTAAAGTGGCATGGTGTCACAGCTCGGGGCTCAAGCAATTCTCTTGCCTCAGCCTCACAAGAAGGTGGGACTACAGGTGTCCATCACAACACCAGCTATTTTTTGTTATTGTTGCTGCAGTTGTCATTGTTGTTTAGTTGGCCGAGGCTGGGTTCGAACACGCCAGTCTTGTGCATGTGGTACTGCATGTGGCCAGTGCCTGAACCACTGTGCTATGGGCGCCAAGCCTAGAGCCTCTTTACTATTAAAAGCAAAGGGAAAAATAGAATTTGAGACGAACTCATTAGGCAGGAACCTCACAAATAGAGATGTAAAAGTTGGCAAATTCTTTTTTTTTTTTTTTTTTTTTTTTGAGACAGTCTCACTTTATCACCCTAGGTAAAGTGTTGTGGCGTCACAGCTCACAGCAACCACCAACTCCTGGTCTTAGGTGATTCTCCTGCTTCAGCCTCCAAAGTAGCTGGGACTACAGGTGCCCACCATAACACCAGGCTATTTTTTTATTGCAGTTTGGCTGGGGCTGGGTTTGAACCCGCCACCCTTGGTATATGGGGCCAGTGCCCTACCCATTGAGCCACAGGCACCACCCAGGTTTGCAAATTCTAAGAACATGATATTGCAGGAGAAAAAGTGGGCACAGCCCTGGACCTTGGACACATTTACCCAAGAAGCAATCATTTCTCTCTCTCCTCTTTCCCTTGATTTCCTTCTCAGGTGAGATTCTCTGGACACATTACCCCTGCACCTTGACAATATGCCTTTAAAGGCATCAGCACAAACTCTTCACCTGCTACCACCACATCCACAGGCACAGGGACTGTGAAGTATAGAAAAAATTTCACTGTTTCCTGGTCTTTTTTTTTTTTTTTTTTTTTTTTAGGTTAAGACAGAGTTTCACTTTGGCAGAATGCCATGGTGTCACAGCTCACATCACCCTGAAACTCTTGGGCTCAAGCGATTCTCTTGCCTCACCCTCCCTAGTAGCTGGGAGTACAGGCGGCCACCACAATCCCCAGCTATTTTTCTGTGTTTAGCAGGCCCGGGGAAAATTCGAACCCACCTGACCCAGAGCATGTGAATGGCACCCTAACCATTGAGGTACGAATACCCAGCCAAAATTCACCTCTTTTTATTTATTTTTTCTGAGACAGAGTCTCATCATGTCACCCTCAATAGAGTGCTGTAGCATCACAGCTCACAGCAACCTCAAATTCCTGGGCTTAAGTGATTCTCTTGTCTCAGCCTCCCAAATTGTTGGGACTATAGGTGTCCACCACAATGCCCGGCTATTTTTCTTTTTTTGTTGCAATTGTCATTGTTGTTTGGCAGGCCTGGGCTAGATTCAAACCCACCAGGTCCAGGGTATATGGCTGGTGCCCTAGCAGCTGAGCTACAGACACTGAGCTTTTTCTTTTTTTCTTGTTTAGCAGGCCCAGGCCATATTTGAACCCACAAGTCCCAGTGCATGTAGATGGCACCCTAACCACTGAGCTATGCATGCCTAGCTTTTTTTTTTTTTGTAGAGACAGAGTCTTACTTTATCGCCCTTGGTAGAGTGCTGTGGCATCACACAGCTCACAGCAACCTCCAACTCCTGGGCTTAGGTGATTATTTTTTTGTTGCAGTTTGGCCAGAACCAGGTTTGAACCCACAGCCCTTGGTACATGGGGCCGACACCCTACCCACTGAGCCACAGGTAGCACCCGCTTTTCTTTTCTTTCTTTTTTGTTTTGAGACACAGTCTCATGCTGTCACCCTGGGTAGAGTGTCATGGCATCATAGCTCATAGCAACCTCCAACTTGGGCTCAAGCAATCATCTTCCCTCAGTTTCTCTATTTTTAGTAGAAACAGGGTCTCATTTTTGCTGAGGCTTTGAACTAAGGCAATCCACCCATCTCAGCCTCCCACAGTGCTAGGGTTGTAGCACTATTGTTTATCACAGGAGACAGTCAGGAAGAAGGAGGTTCCATATAAAGACCAAAGTGTGAGTTTCTAAATTCTTGGCCTCCAGTGCCCTCCCCTGCCAGCCATTTCTGCTATGGACATGGGAATATGGACCCTGTGACTCCATTCTGGAAAAAAATAAATGCCACTGTCTTAAATTTATCTAGAAACCTTCATACTTAACATTGGCCTTCCCTTATCATCACATGGTGGCACTCAATTAGAACTACAAGGATGACAAGAACCACACTAATAGAATCCGTGGGCAGGCAGAATCACAGATGATGACATTTCTTCAAATTGGCCATAGAATCCTTCCTGGAAGCCTAGGCTGAGAAACACTTATCTAAGGGTTGCCTCTCAGTGTTTAATATGTATACAAGGTATTTCTCAGTATGCCCATTATGAGTATCTGATTCAACAACAGCAGCAGTTACTGTATCATGAAGCAAATAACCAATTTTACTTCACAATGCCTATTTATGTCCTTCCTTAAGAATTTCAGAAAGACCAGCCTGAGCCAGAGCAAGACCTAGTTTCTAAAAAAATCGGGTGTCATGGCGGGCCTCTATACTCCCAGCTACATGGTAGGCTGAGGCAAGAGGATGGCTTAAACCCAGGAATTTGAGGTTGCTGTGAGGTGTGATGCTATAGCATTCTACGGAGGGTGAAAAAGTGAGACTCTGTCTCAAAAAAAAAAAAAAAAGAATTTCAGAAAGAAGGCCAAACCCTTGGTTCAAGCCTGGAGCCTCAATCTCAGGGGCCCGAGGCAGGTGGCTTGTCTGAACTCAGGAGTTCCAGATCACCTAAGCAAGTGAGACCCCATCTCTATAAATAGCCAGGTGTTGTGGTGGGTGCCTGTAGTCCCGGCCATTTGGGAGGATGAGGAAAGACTATAGCTTGAGCCCAGGAGTTTGAGGTTGATGTGACTGTGATGCCAAGCACTCTATGAAAGGCAACAACGTGAAACTGCCTCATACAAAGAAAAAAAAATTCTGGAACAGATTTGAGCCTTCACTAAAGCATCAAGATTGCACAACTCCCCATGAAGGAAAATAGTGAGCATTTAATTCCATTTCTGTTTTGGGCTAGCTGATGTTAGCCAGACTGCCGGATTACAATAAACCATTTCAATGAGACATCTAGACTACTAAGGTGATACTGCTTATTTGACCTAGAACAAGACGAGCACAGACTGCAAATTCCCATTTATTGCTCATAATCGATTAGCTGAACAATTCTTTATTTAGCAGTCAGAACAAAATATTTCTTCATCAAATTTTGCTGAAGTTACTCTTCTTCTCCCAAGCCACTGACCTTTAGCCAATTCTAAGTCTGACTTCAACATCTAGCCCCTCTTTATGTCCCCTCCCCAAGAATTGTCTGACTGCAGGGTGAAACATCACTTGAAATGGCAGATTATTTCTCCAGCCTTCATTCTGCCCTCATCTCTCGATTCTATACTTTTGTGTTCCTCTCTATGAAAGAAATCCCCTGTGTGTGATGCTTGCAGATCTTAAACTTCATGCTTTCCTGAAGCAATACTACCTTACAATAATGAAGAATTCATTTTATTTGTCAACAAGGTGTAATTTCAAATTTATTCTACTGGACAATGTCTAAAACAGCCCTAGAACAATACCAATTACACCTTCAGGAAGGCGTTCTCATCACCCTCCACTTTCATCAATCACATCTGCCTGTGGGTCCCCAGCTCTCAAGTGCTCTGCACCTCTGTCCATATAAAGGGCTCTGTTCACACCACTGCTGAACAGGCTGAAAACCTGTAGGGAAGGATTCCTGGGTCCTCAATGACCATCTTTTGGAGGACCAAGTTTAACCTTGGTCCTTAGACCTTTGGTGCCCAGTCAAGGTTATTCACTTACTTTTAGATGAGAAAATATCAAGTGTTTGAGAAATCCAGCAAAATTTGGCAAACTCAGTATTGATGTTTATATGATAGAAGGAAATTATAAGACATTTTACATTTCCTATGTCAACATGAGAAGCAAAATTGTGTATTTGGTCACACAATAGTGACATCATTTAATTATCAATTCCATGAAAGCAAATCATCTAGTAAACAATCATCTGGACCACCTATGAAAGTTTACAAGTCCCCTTCCATTTAGCATTAAACTCCAACTTCCAGATGACAGAAAACAGAACAAAGTTACCTGCTGTCACAGATTCTCCACTCTGTGTAAGAAAGTCGATGTTTTGTGAGTATTTACAATTCACCGATTGATCTACCAAACTTTCATGTGGAAATGTATTCATTTTTATGCAATCATAAACAATCCACCTTTTGTCTCTTTCTTGTTCATGGTATCATTGCAAAGCTAAGCCCTGGATTTCCATTTGTAATAACCCTCAAACAATCACATATCTCAAAACCTTACTGTGCTCACTCACAGAACAAAAGGTAAAAACAATTTTTTAATGAAATTGAATATATGGTCCGGGCGTGGTGGCTCACACCTGTAGTCCTAGTGCTGTGGGAGACTGAGGAGGGTGGATTGCCTGAACTAAGAGGTTCAAGACCAGCATGAACCAGAGTGAGCCAGAGTGAGACCCGGTCTCAACAACAACAACAAAAAAAAGCCAGGAGTTGTGGCGGGCACCTATAGTCCCAGCAACTTGGGAGGCAAAGGGCAAGAGAATCACTAAAAGAAGAAAGAAAAAAAATTAAAAAAAAAAGAAAGAAAATGAATATATGACTATACATTTAATCCCTTTTCTGAACTCCAGTTCTGTCTTCCACTTTCAGGAAAATTTTCTTATTCTTTAAGTTCTATTGATGTGTTGCATTTAATAGTTATTTAAAAAAAAAAAAGAAGCAGAAATAAACAATGCTTTTCAAGGTTGAAACTTCTGAGAGTGACAATGGCAACTGTAAAACAGACATGTCTCACCTAAATGTCAAGTAAGGTCATTCTATACCTTGGATAATACTACCACCCTCAGCATGCTCACAGAATTGCTCAATGGGCATGCTCCCAGCAGAAACAGCACACTAGTTTTCAATGCCTGTGAAGTGTAAATTGTGTTGCAGGGTTTTTTTTTTTTTTTTTTATCATTGGGAATTCATTGAGGGTACAAGAAACCAGATTACACTGATTGCATTTGTTAAGTATAGTTCCTTTTACAATCGCGTTTTGCACCCAAAAGTTGTGGCACACACCAAGACCCCACCCCCCTCGCTCCTACCCTCTCTCTGCTGTTCCTTTCTCCACCCCACCCTCATTCTTTCTCTCTCTGCTCTCTCCTTCCCCCACCCACACCATGTCATTAATTGTCCTCATATCAAAATTGAGTACATAGGATTCATGCTTCTTCATTCTTGTGATGCTTTACTAAGAATAATGTGTTCCACTTCCCTCTAGGTTAATACAAAGGATGTAAAGTCTCCTTTTTTTTAATGGCTGAATGGTATTCCATAGTGTACATATACCACAGCTTGTTAATCCATTCCTGGGTTGGTGGGCATTTAAGCTGTTTCCACATTTTGATGATTGTAAATTGAGCTGCAATAAACTGCCTAGTGCAAGTGTCCTTATGATAAAATAATTTTTTTCCTTCTGCGTAGATGCCCAGTAATAGGACTGCAGGATCAAATGGGAGGACTAGCTTGAGTTCTTTGAGAGTTCTCCATACTTCCTTCCAAAAAGGTTGTATTAGTTTGCAGTCCCACCAGCAGCATAAAAGTGTTCCCTTCTCTCCACATCCATGCCAGGATCTGCAGTTTTGAGATTTTGTGATGTGGGCCATTCTCGCTGGTGTTAGATGGTGTCTCAGGGCAGTTTTGATTTGCATTTCTCTAATAGATAGGGATGAACATTTTTTCATGTTTGTTGGCCATTCGTCTGTCTTCCTTAAAGAAGGTTCTATTCATGTCTCATGCCCATTGATATATGGGATTGTTGGCTTTGTTCATGTGGATTGAGTTCTCTATAGATCCTAGTTATCAAGCTTTTTTCTGATTCAAAATATGCAAATATCCTTTCCCATTGTGTAGGTTGTCTCTTTGCTTTGGTTGTTGTCTCCTTAGCTGTACAGAAGCTTTTCACTTTAACTAAGTCCAATTTGTTTATTTTTGTTGTTCTTGCAATTGCCATGGCAGTCTTCTTCATAAAGTCTTTCCCCAGGCTGATATCTTCAAGTGTTCCTATACTTTCTTTGAGGATTTTTATTGTTTCATGCCTTAAATTTAAGTACTTTATCCATCTTGAATCAGTTTTTGTAAGTGAAGAAAGGTGACGGTCCAGTTTCAGTCTTTTACATGTGGATATCCAGTTTTCCCAGCACCATTTATTGAATAGGGAGTCTTTCCCCCGAGTATGTTCTTGATTGGTTTATCAAAGATTAGGTGGTTATAAGATGTTATTTTCATTTCCCAGTTTTCTATTCAATTCCAAATGTCTATGTCTGTATTTTTGTGCCAGTACCATGCTGTCTTGACCATTATGGCTTTGTATTACAGTCTAAAATCTAGTATGGTGATACCCCCAGCTTTGTTTTCATTACTAAGAACTGCCTTAGTTATGCAGGATTTTTTTCTGGTTCCATATAAAAGGCAGAATCATTTTTCCAAATCTTGAAAGTATGATGTTGGTATCTTAATAGGGATGGCATTGAATAGGCAGATTGCTTTGGGAAGTATAGACATTTTAACAACATTGATTCTTCCCATCCATGAGCATAGTATGTTCTTCCATTTGTTAATATCTTCTGCTATTTCCTTTTTTAGGGCTTCATAATTTTCTTTATAGAGGTCTTTCACTTCTTTTGCGAGGTATATTCCTAAATATTTCATTTTTTGGGGGGCTATGGTGAAGGAAGTTGTGTCCTTAATTAACCTCTCATCTTGCTGTTGTTGGTGTATACAAAGGCAACTGACTTGTGGACATTGATTTTATATTCTGAACATTACTGTATTCTTTGATGACTTCTAAGAGTCGTGTGGTTGAGTCTCTGGGGTTCTCTAAGCATAAGATCATGTCATCAGCAAAAAGGGAGAGTTTGACCTACTCTGCACCCATTTGGATGCCCTTCATTTCCTTGTCTTGCCTAACTGGTGTTGGCTAGAATTTCCACACTATGTTGAATAATAATGGTGACAGACGATAACCTTGTCTAGTTCCAGTTCTAGGAGGAAAAGCTTTCCATTTTACTCCATTCAGTAAAATATTAGCTGTGGGTTTGTCATAGATAGCTTTGATCAGTTTCAGAAATGTGCCACCTATGCCTATGCTCTTCAGTGTTCTAATTAGAAAAGGATGCTGTATTTTATCAAATGCTTTTTCTGCATCTATTGACAGGATCATATGATCTTCGTTTTTGCTTCTGTTAATATGGTGGATAATGTTTATGGACTTGTGGATGTTAAACCAGCCTTGCATCCCTGGGATGAAACCTACTGGATCATGATGTATGACATTTTTAATGATAAGCTGTAATCTATTGGCTAGGATATTTTTTGAGAGTTTTTGCATCTATATTCATTAGTAAAATTGGTCTGAAATTCTCCTTTTTAGTTGAATCTTTTCCTATTTTTGGTATCAGGGTGAAGTTTGCCGCATAGAACATGTTGGGGAAGATTCCTTCCTCTTCAATTTTTTGGAATAATTTCTGCAGTACGGGAACAAGCTCTTCCTTGAAGATTTGATAGAATTCTGGTGTGAAGCCATCAGGATCAGGGCATTTTTTTGTTTCAAGCTTTTTTTATTGTTTCTTTAATATCACTGCTTGAAATTGGTCTGTTTAGGAACTCTATTTCTTCCTGGCTAATTCTAGGGAGAGGGTGTGATTACAAATATTGATCCATTTCCTTCACATTGTCAAATTTCTGGGCATAGAGTTTCTGGAAGTATTCAGAGATTACCTCTTGTATCTCTGCGGCATCAATTGTTATTTCCCCTTTATCACTTCTGATTGAGTTTACTAGAGATTTTACTTTTCTATTTCTAGTTAGTCTGGCCAGAGGTTTATCTATTTTATTTATTTTTTTCAAAAAACCAACTCCTTGTTTCATTAATTTTCTGAATGATTATTTTGTTTTCAATTTCATTGATGTCTGATTTAAGTTTTGGATATTTCTTTTCTTCTGCTGGGTTTAGGCTTAGATTGTTCTTCTTTTTCCAATTCCATAAGATGGCTTGTGAGTTTGTTGATGCGCTCTCTGTTTTTTGAATGTAGGCATCTAAAGTGATAAATTTTCCTCACAGAACTGTTTATGCAGTATCCCACAGGTTTTGATAACATGTGTCTTCATTGTTGTTATGCTATGGAAGTTAATGATTTCCTGTTTTATTTCTTCCTGCACCCAACTGTCATTGATCAGAAGGTTGTTTGATTTCCATGCCTTTGTGTGGGGTTGAACGTTTTTGTTGGAGTTGAGTTCCAACTTTAGTGCCTTGTGGTCTGAGAAAATACAAGGTAAAATTTCAATTTTTTTGATTCTGTTGAGGTTTGCTTTGTGTCCTAGGATATGATCAATTTTGGAGAATGTTCCCTGGGCCCATGAGAAGCATTTATATTCTTTATCTTTGGGATGGAGTGTTCTATATGCATCTATCAAGCACAGTTGTTTTACGGTCTCATTTAAGTTCCTTATATCCTTGTTTAATTTCTGTTTACAGGATCTGTCCAGCTCTGTAAGAGGAGTGTTAAAGTCCCTGTGATTATGGCACTATAGGATATCATATTGCTCAGACTGAGATAGGTCTGTTTCAAGAACCTAGGAGCCTTTAAATTGGGTGCATAAATATTTAGAATTGAAACATCTTCTTGTTGTATTTTTCCCTTGACCAAAATAAAGTGACCATCTTTGTCTTTTTTGACTTTAGTTGCTTTAAATCCACATGTATCTGAAAATAAAATTGCAACTTTGCTTTTCTTCTGAATTCTGTTTGCCTGAAAAATTGTCTTCCAACCCTTAACTTGGAGTTTTAATTTTTCTTTTGAAGCCAGGTGTGTTTTCCTACAGACAGCAAATGGATGGTTTGTGTTTTTTAATCCAGTCAACCAATCTATGCCTCTTCAGTGGGAAATTCAAGGCATTAACATTTATTGAGATAATTGATAATTATGGTAGTGTTCTATTCATCTTATTATGTGAGAGTCCATTGCTTAGTTTTATCTTTTACATCAGTGTGGAAGTTAGGTTCTGTCCTTTAATTTCTGAGTTCTTACTTTGCTGTTGATCTATTGTGATGGTCAGTGTGTAGAACAGGTGGAAGTATTTCCTGTAGAGCTGGTCTTGTGGCGAATTTACTGATAGTTTGTATATCAGTAAATAATTTCATTTCTCCATCAATTTTAAAGCTTAGCTTAGCAGGATATGGAATTCTTGGCTGGAGATTGTTCTGTTTAAGTAGATTAAAGGTAGATGACCATTGTCTTCTTGCTTGGAAAGTTTCATTAGAGAAGTCTGCAGTCACCCTGATGGATTTGCCCCTGTTAAGTCAACTGGTGCTTATTCCTGGCAGCTTGAAGAATCTTTTCTTTTGTCTTGACTTTGGACAGGTTCATCACAATGTGTCTTGGAAAAGCTCAGTTAGAATAGAGGTGACCTGGGATCCGATATCCCTCTGAAAGCAGTGTGTCAGAATCTTTGCTGATATTTAGGAAATTTTCATTTATAATATTTTCTAGTATGGCTTCCATTCCTCTGGGGCATTCTTCTTCCCCTTCTGGGATACCTATAACTCATATGTTTGAACACTTCATAAAATCCCATAATTCTGTCAGTGAACGTTCTGCTTTCTCTCTCTTCTTTTCTGCCTCTTGAACTATCTGAGTCATCTCAAGAGCTTTGTTCTCTACCGCTGAGATTCTTTCTTCTGCATGGTCTAATCAATTGTTGGTACTTTCTATCTCATCTTTAAGTTCTCTAATTGACTGCTTCAGTTCTTTCAGCTCTTCTATATCCTTTCTATATTCTTCATATCATTCATCTCTTATTTGATTCCGTTTTTGGATTTCTTTTTGGTTATTTTCCACTTTCTCAGCAATTTCCTTCCTTCCTTCCTTCCTTCCTTCCTTCCTTCCTTCCTTCCTTCCTTCCTTCCTTCCTTCCTTCCTTCCTTCCTTCCTTTCTTTCTTTCTTTCTTTTCTTTTTTTTTGCAGTTTTGGCTGGGGCTGGGTTTGAACCCCCTACCTCTGGCATGTGGGGCCGGCACCCTACGCCTTGAGCCACAGGTGCCGCCCCTCCTTTATTATTTTCATCATCTGTATTCTAAATTCTCTTTCTGTCATTTCTAACATTTCCTTATAGGTGGAATCCTCTGCAGTTGCTACCTCACAGTCCCTTGGGAACGTTGCTCTGGACTGGTTTTTCATGATGCCAAAAGTTTTCTGCTGATTCTCCTCATGAGTGATTTCCTTTATCTGTTTCCTTGCCCTAATTTTCCTTTCCCTTCCTCCTTTTTAAATTGCCGTGCCTGTGGACTAGGGTTTTGATGAGTCCTTTTGGTATAGGACCAGAAGGATGAGAAGATTGAAGAGCAAGAAGGGAAAAAAAATAAAGAAAAAAGAAAAAGGAGAAAGAAGAGGGGGTGGGTAGAAGTGAATATTGAAAAAAAGAGAGGCACAGAAAGAGGGAGACAGGAGCAGTATAGATGTACAGTAGGGTACTTTGATCCAACCTTAAGAACCCCCAACCTCTGGGGGTGCTGGGTTGGGTTGTTCCCTTGAGGTTAGCAGTTCTTTGCCAGCCTGTTTGGACACAGTACCTCACCTCCACCAATTGGAGAGGAAAGACAAAAATGCTATAAATCAAACCAAAACAAGCAATCTGAAAACTTTAGGGGATAATTTTGGGGTGGGGTGGGGTGGGGTGGGGAAACACTAGCAAAATGGTAGTCGTAAGGGTAGAAACACTAGCAAAATGAAGTTCAAATTGTTGAAAAAGGCAACAAGGGAAAATTATATTTAAAGTAGAAAAATGAAGAAATAAAAAAAGGAAAAAAGAAAAGAAAGATCTATAGGGTAAATGTTGAAATTAAAAACAAACAACAAAGTAGTATATATATCTTGCTGAATATTGTCTGGGCAACAGGTGATCTTTTAGGGTATGATATGTTAATCACAATGCTGATACGGCTGTATGAGATGGAGACTGGTGGCCTCTAATGATTTCTTAAACCCCACAGTGTGGAGAGCCTAAATCTCTCCTCAGCTTGCTTAAAAGGCACTTTAAATTGCTAACCTGGGCTTTTTTCCTCAGCTGCAGCCAAGGTGCTCGGTTCTTCCGAGGAAGCTAGGGCCGCGTTGGGGTGAGGCCCTCACTTGGTCTGGAGACTAGCACCATGCCTGGCAGTGCTATCTCAGTACTCGCTACTCCATGGCCTCCATCTCAGAGCTCGCCTGCATTTACTCAGCCCTCATTTTGCATGACAATGAGGTGACCATCACAGAGGATAAGATAAATGCCCCAATAAAGCAGCTGGTATAAATGTTGAACCTTTTTGGACTGGCTTGTTTGCAAAGGCCCTGGCCAATGTCAACATTGGGAGCCTCATCTGCAATGTAGGGGCTGGTGGACCTGCTCCAGCAGCTGGTGCTGCACCAGCAGGAGGTCCTGCCCCCTCCACTGCTGCTGCCCCAGCTCAGAAGAAAGTGGAAGCAAATAAAGAAGAATCTGAGGAATCTGATGATGACATGGGCTTTGGTCTTTTTGACTAAATCTTTTTTGTAAGGTGCTCATTCAAAAGTTGAAGTCTGCTGTCAAAAAAAAAAAAAAATTGCTAACCTGGGATAAGTAGAAGCTTTCCCAGGAAAGCACTTGTCACTGGGATCACTCGTTAAGTGGCTATCCACTTACCCAGTGTGCCAAAACCGGTCTCAATCTATGCCCCTGAGGGCTAAGGCTGCAAGGCGTCTCAGTCCTCGCCTTTAGGCTGCTCTGTCACTAGATTACTCTCTCCCGCCCGATGCTTGTTCTGCAACCCTGAGGGTGGAGCTTGCCAGGGCAGTTCTCCCACAACGGCTCCACACAGCCCACAGCCAAACACTATTAGCTCCATCTGGCTGGGTGGCTCAGTCTGGGACCCTAGACAACCCTTAAAAGTCCTCTGCATTCTTGCCCAAGTTCTCCCAAGGTAGTTCAACTTAGTGCCACGTCCAAAAAAACCCAAACAGCTCACAGGTAAGGCCTTTCCATCTTGCAATTTCACTGCTGCTGTACTTATAGCTGCTGACAGGATTAGATGGAACGAACACACACAACCACTTGCCAGTTCTCCACTGCTTTTTGTGTGTTGCGGGTTTTGAAACAATTTTGTTAGGGATGTGTTATCCTTACCTTTTGGGATAATTTTCCTCCCTTGAAATATCTGAGAATCCCAGACACAGAAATAATTTGTGCATTTCCCCCTGAATACCTGTATTTGTTGGTCTAAATGATAGGTCTGAATGCAAAGATCCACCCAAAAGGAACTGAGGGTAGGGACACAGAAATGAGTGCACATGTCCCACAACGGAAGGGGTGAGTGCACCAACCCCCTCTTCTGAACCCTTATATTCCCACCCCGCCTTAACCCACCTGTTGACTTTTTTTTCAAACTCAACCCACTGCCATGGAAGTGATTAAAGGCCACATTGCCCACACAGAACCTGGGCTCCACTTCCTTTTGTTCACATCTCGGAATAACCTCTCATTTTTGGTCCCAAACCTTTCACTAAACAATAATGTGTCCCACATATTCAGACTGAGGCTGATATAAAAAAAAATAAAGTGCCTATCGGTTAGCTGCTTATAGGAATGGTATATTAAGAGACCACTCTCAAATTAAAAGCCATTCATATACTCCCCTGAGAGGCTCCATACCCATATTTCAGGCTATCCACTGGACAGCTATGTCCCAGGAACTGATATTTGTGGAACACTCCAGTAAACATGGATGCTTTGGGCATCTTGGCTCATCCTCAGACAAGTGTGAAGCCCTGGACTGACAAAAGACAGAAGGGTGACTGAGGACACATCATCCTAGTCACCAATGAGGAGTCTGAATACAAAGACATTCTGGCAAGGAGTAAAGGCATAAAGATTTTGACCACAGAGTGTCACAGAAAAAAAAAAATTGTTTTTTTTTTTTTTTTTTTTTTTTTGAGACAGGCTCTCACTTTATTGTCCTTGGTAGAGTGCCCTGGTGTCACAGCTAATAGCAACCTCAAACTTCTGGGCTCAAGCGATTCTCTTGCCTCCACCTCCCAAGTAGCTGGGACTACAGGCACCCACCACAATGCCTGGCTATTTTTTGGTTGTAGTTGTCACTGTTGTTTGGCAGGCCTGGGCTGGATTAGAACCCGCCAGCTCTGGTGTATGTGGTTGGTGCCCTAGCGGCTGAGCTACAGGCGTTGAACCTCAAATTTATTCTTATAAATTACTAATTGTAAGAATGATTAGACTTTTAGTGAAATACAAAAATTACAGGGGAGGTGGGAGGGAGATTGGTGTGTTCTCACCTAAGGGGCACAATGTAAGGGTGTTGTACCCAACAGGAGTGGAATTATAGAGAAAATGGCAGCACACTAACTTCAAATTAAGGATGGGGTCCTTTATTGACTAGAAGACTGAGAAGAGTTCACACTCCAAAATTTCTCGCTGAAGCATGACAGAGGAAGGGTTTGTTTATTTGTTTGTTTTATCTTTCTTTCTATTGGATGCAAGGTAGAATTCCTAAAGAAAAGCAATTTTGAGTAGGGAAACTTCCCAAGGTTAGAACTATGGGGAAGGGGGATTGGGTAATTACAAGGGGAGCCAGATGTGGTTTGACAAGGGTCTGTAACTCTGAGCTAATCTGGCCTGTATCCACAGGTATTTTTGTTTAACAACCCATTTTTGCTAAGGTGCAGGTAGTATTAAGAAGGGGAAGGGAAAGTAAGTGCAGGAGGGGGTTGGTCTGGCCTTTCAAGGGTATATGCCACACCTCCTGTTTGAGGGACTCATCTACAAAAATGCACTTGACCACACAAACACAAACCATGTAACCTAATCATTTCTATCCCCATATTTTTTTGTTTGTTTTGAGGCAGAGTCTTACTTTGTTGCCCTTTGTAGCATGCCTACAGCGTCATAGCTCACGCCAACCTCAAACTCTTGGGGTTAAGCAATTCTCTTGCCTTAGCCTCCCTAGTTAGCTGGGACTACAGGCACCTACCACAACGCAGGGCTATTTTGTTGTTGTTGTTGTTGTTTGTTTAGCAAGTCTGGTCCCAGTTCAAACCTGCCAACCCCGGTATATGTGTCTGGCAACCTAACCACTTAGCTACAGGTGCCTACCCTTCTTCCCCCACATTAATCTGAAATTTACAAAAACAGAGGAGGTGCAAAAATAAAAAACTGATATTTTCATTGTTTATATGTTTTGGAGATAGTGGATCACTCTATTGCCCTAGGCTAGAGTGCAGGAATGTCATAGCTCACAGCAACCTCAAACTCCTGGACTCAAGCAATCCTCATACCTCAGGCTCCCAAATAGCTGGGATTACAGCCCACCTACCCCCAATAACACTGGCTACTTTTTATATTCTTAATAGATACAGGGTCTCGATCTTGCTCAGGCTGATCTCCAACTCCTGAGTTAAAGAAATCCACCTATTTCGGCCTCCCAGAGAGACAGGATGGTAGACATGAGACTTGGTGCTGATCTTTGAATATATGAAAACACCATTTTCAATTTCCAAAAACTATAGACAGGCCCAGTTCCTGTGGCTCAAGCAGCTAAGGCACCAGCCACATACACCTGAACTGGAGGGTTCGAATCCAGCCTGGGCCCACCAAGCAACAATGATGGCTGCAACCAAAAAATAGCTAAGGATTGTGGTGGGTGCCTATAGTCCCAGCTACTTGGAAGGCTAAGGGAAAAGAATCGTTTAAGTGCAGGAGTTGAAGGTTGCTGTGAGCTGTGATGCCACAGCACTCTACCCAGGGCGACAGATTGAGGCTCTGTCTCAAAATAAATAAATAAATAAAATAAATAAAGAGATAAATAAATTCAGTTTCCTTTGCATGATCTAGATGTTGGTACAAACAGCAATCAGACTGATTAGTTAGTGTGGCCAGAGTTTGAAAGACTGGTACAAAGGGGTGCACGCCCTGTGCTCGATCTCCTGGAAAAACAGTAAGGGTTAGTAAGAGTAAGGCATAGTTTGCAAGAAGAGCTATAGTGGAAGATAAAAGAGAGAATGGGATACATTGAGGCAACTTTCACTTAGCTTCTGATGTGTTAATTCTGAAAGTGGGGGGTGCTTAAAGGTAAAATTGTTTAAAAGTGACCATTGGGGGGTTTAAAAGGCAAGGAATATAGATTTAAATGAAGTTTCTTCATCTGCGATCTTGTCTACTTCCTGGAGTCATCTGCTTCAGGAGCCTGGAAATCGGCTCTGGAAATCATTCCTTTCAGGTCACCTCTAGGAGTCATCCTCCAACAGTCTCAGGGTATTCTGCCATCCCTCAGGTGAATCAGGAGGAATTTTTCATTTACTTTTATGGCAGTGTAGGTGGTTGACAGTACTTCATCAGGGCCTTCCCAGCGGGGTGAAAGTGCATGTTTTCTTATAAAATTGTTGATGTACACATGATCTCCTGGTTGAAAAGCTTATCAGTTGATGAAGTCTATGCTTTTTTCACCTGTTGATAACATGCTCCAAGTACGTTAATTAGTGCCTGTATATAGCTAGTCATGGTATCAAATTGTTCACTCAGATGGCTACACTTTCCAGTCAGCCGAGGAGGTTTAGGGGTGCCAGGAGACACAGGGTGATCAGACACTATTTCAAAGGGTGTTAATACATGTGTTTTATTTGGGGTATTACAGACTTTTATAAGGGCCAAAGGTAATGCTTCTGGGCATTTAACTCCAATGTCTTGACATGTTTTTGCCAAACTTCTCTTTATGTCTAGGTTTTTATATTCTACCAGTTGTGAGGATTGAGGATGATATGGGGTATGAATTTTTTTTTTTTTTATTAAATCACAGCTCTGTACCTTAATGCGATCATGGGGCACCATACACTGGTTTTATAGACCGTTTGACACATTTTCATCACGCTGGTTAACATAGCCTTCCTGGCATTTTCTTACTTATTGTGTTAAGGCATTTATATTCTACATTTGCTAAGTTTCACATGTACCCTTGTAAGATGCAACGCAGGTGTAATCCCACCAATGACCGTCCCTCCTCCAATCCTCCCCCCTCCCTCCCCTCCCTCTCTCCCTTCCCCGTATTCTTAGGTTATAACCGGGTTATAGCTTTCATATGAAAGCCATAAATTAGTTTCATAGTAGAGCTGAGTACATTGGATAGTTTTTCTTCCATTCTTGAGATACTTTACTAAGAAGAATATGTTCCAGCTCCATCCACGTAAACATGAAAGAGGTAAAGTCTCCATTTTTCTTTAAGGCTGCATAATATTCCATGCTGTGGAATATACACTTTATTAATCCATTCGTGGATCGATGGGCACTTGGGCTTTTTCCATGACTTAGCAATTATGAATTGGGCTGCAATAAACATTCTGGTACAAATATCTTTGTTATAATGTGATTTTTGGTCTTCTGGGTATATACCTAGCAGAGGAATTATAGGATTGAATGGCAGATCTATTTTTTGATCTCTAAGTATTCTCCAAACATCTTTCCAAAAGGAATGTATTAATTTGCATTCCCACCAGCAGTGTAGAAGTGTTCCTTTTTCTCCACATCCACGCCAAGATCTCTGGTCTTGGGATTTTGTGATATGGGCTAATCTTACTGAAGTTAGATGATATCTCAAAGTAGTTTTGATTTGCATTTCACTGATGATTAAGGATGATGAGCATTTTTTCATATGTCTGTAGGCTTATGCGCCTGTCTTCTTCAGAGAAGTTTCTCTTCAAGTCCCTTGCTCAGCCTGTGATGGGATCACTTGTTCTTTTCTTGCTTATACGTTTGAGTTCTCTGTGGATTCTTGTTAAGGCTGGTAATGAGTACCCCAGAGCCTTTGCAAGCAGATGGTTTATTTCTGCTGTGAAAGTGTTCCTTGGGTGGTGTCCAAGCTCAGTTTAGGGTGCTGGCCACATGCACTTGGGCTGTTGGGTTGGAACCCAGCCCGGGAGTGCTAAACAAACAACAACAACAAAATAGCCAGGTGTTCTGGCAGGTACCTGTAGTCCCAGCTACGAGGGACGGTGAGGCAAGAGAATCGCTTGAGCCCAAGCCTTTTAGGTTTCTGTGAACTATGAGGCCACAGCACTCTACAGAGGGTGACTAAGTGAGAATCTGTCTCAATGAAAAAACAAAAAAAAGAAAGAAAGAAAAGAAAGGAATAGTAATATGTTCCTGATATGATTTAATCCATTAGGCTATACTAAATCAAAGAATAATTTCAGGTATCAATTTCTTTTTTTTTCTTTTTTCTTTTTTTTTTTTTTTTTGCAGTTTTTTGGCCAGGGCCAGGTTTGAACCCGCTACCTTCGGTATATAGGACCAGCGCCCTACTCCTTTGAGCCACAGGTGCCACCCGATATCAATTTCTTTACTACTGTCGGAACATCTGCACATCTGGTTGGGTAAAATACAGTCCACCCACTAAACATACAGACAATAACTAAGTATTAAGAAAAGCCTAAAGGTGGAGGTAAATCTATAAAATCAATTTGGAATGATGTAAATTGCAACAGGTGTCTTTGGGGACTCCCTAGAGATTATTGGTCTCCTCCAGAGATTTGGTGAGCTTCGGAAATAGTATTCTGGGTAATAATTCAGTCAGAGTTTCTATAGATCCTAGGGCAGTACGAACTATTTTTTGGTTCCTTAATTATCCCCTATTTGCACATATGTCCCATTTGGTGAGGGATAAGTGCAAGCCAAAAAGTTAAAGGAAAGGGGGCCATGGTGAGTCCATTTGGTCCAATACATAATCCATTTGATAACTGTTTAGCACCATTATGTATCCCTTTATCTTTCTCAGACTGTGGGGTAATCTGATTATTGTTTATGACAGATAAAGAAAAGGGGGAGGTAATAACTAGAATGGAAAAAGAATATGGAGGACCATTTTGGCAGCAAGTTTTGCAGCTCTGCCTGCTCTATCATTTCCTAGAGATACAGCATCTGTTTCTTTAGTGTGGACTGGACAATGAATAAGAGTAACCTTAGAGGGGAGGTGAATGGCCGCAATAGGGAAGCAATTATAGGGCCATTGGCAATAGGGGTGCCAGCTGACATCAACAAAACACAAGATTTTCAAATTATGACAACTGCATGGCAGACTTTGAAGGCATATTTGGAGTCTGTTTAAATACTGACAGTTTTTCCTTGTGCTACTGTGCAAGCTCTAATGAGTTCAGCAGCTTGTGCTGATTTTATAGTTGGCAGGGAGTATGCCTCCAGGGTTTCATGTGGAGAAACTATAGTATAGTATATAGTATATAGTATAGCCAGCTATTATACTTTTGAAGGAGCTAGGGAAACTTTGCCCCAATATATGACTAGTTGATATAAAGAATGTTTTGAATTAAAGGCTGTTATAAATCAGGAAATAGTAAAGGAGGCCCTTCCTCTATTACCTAAAACCTGAGTAACCTGATTTGGAATCAAAAGGGGTTGCTGACTTCGTTTTTACATGTGATAAATCTGGTCCCAAGGTCATTTGACGCAGGATACCTGTCTCTGAGGTTAATCTACAGGTAAATCTGTTTCCACCAATCTACACACACTACCCCTAGCAACCACTTGCCGCACCTGTATTTTCCACATTCTCCCCCTCTCTTTCAAAAGGCATCTATTAAAGTCTCTGATCATCACTGAGACTTTGCATAATCATTCCTGTGGTTACCCCCATGGTCATGGTATTTGGAAATTTGGAAATAACCCCCCCGCCTTTATTTTTTTTGAGACAGAGTCTCACTATGTGACCCCAAGTAGAGTGTCATGGTGCCACAGCTCACAGCAACCTCAAACTCTTGGGTTTAAGCGATTCTTCTGCCTCAGCCACCCAAGTAGCTAGGAATACCAACACCCCCCACTCCCCGCTGCCACAATGTCTGGCTATGTTTTTGTTGTAGACATCATTGTTGTTTAGCATGCCTGGGCCAGGTTGGAACCTGGTGTATGTGGCTGGTGCCCTAGCCACTGACCTAGGAGTGCCAAGCCTCCAGCTCACTTCTTAAACCTAGATAGCATTGACCAAGGGATAACCAAAGGACACAGAAATCCTAGTCTTACTTTTCTCTTCTCCCTAAGCTCCTATTTGTGCAAGTTTCCTACTGTCAAGCAGAAAATGGACTTAAAATGGAATGTGTACCTCTGGGGATACAGGCAGAAGCATAGAGTACAACACAGAGAAATTCTACCTTAAAAGTATAATAATTAAAAAAAAGTATAATAATTAAAATAATGTAAGGGTTAGGTACCATCAGATGAATGTCAATACTACTTCATTTACAACCCATAGCTGTGGGACAATAAGTGTTCATCTATTCTAGGCTTTTCAATGGAAAGAATAGGGGTGTTCGCCTGAGTGTGGTTCCTCACACCTGTCATCCCAGGACTTGAAAGGTCAAGGCAGATAGATTGTCTGACCTCAAAGGTTCAACATCAGCCTAAGCCAGCGCTAGAATTCATGTCTAAAAAATAGCCAGGCATTGTGGTGGGCAACTGAAATTCCATCTACTTCAGAGGCTGAGGAAATAGAATTGATTGAGATTTAGAGTTTAATGTTGCTGTGAGCAGTGACTCTCACACACTCTCACACTCTCACCACAGCACTCTACCGAGGGTGACCAAGTGAGACATTGTCTCAAAAAAAAAAAAAAATGGGCATTATATAAAGATTGGCAGGGCCCTATAGGCCTACATCTCACAAAATCATCAATCAACAGAGCTATGTCTTCTATTGTTTCATGTTTAAAAAGTATGACCTTTTTTGTGGAGGTTGAGCTTCTGATTTTTTTTTTTTTTTTTGTAGAGACAGAGTTTCACTTTATTGCCCTCGGTAGAGTGCCGTGGCGTCACACAGCTCACAGCAACCTCCAACTCCTGGTCTTAGGCAATTCTCCTGCCTCAGCCTCCCGAGTAGCTAGAACTACAGGCACCCGCCACAACGCCCGGCTATTTTTTTGTTGCAGTTTGGCCACGGCTGGGTTTGAACCCACCACCCTCGGTATATGGGGTCGGCGCCCTGCTCAAAGAGCCACAGGGACCACCCGGTTGAGCTTCTGATTTTAAGTGGGCCTCAACTGCGGTGATCCTGAGGACTTTCCTAGAGGTATTCTTTTCCCAGGTAGAGAAGTTTACCTGGAAGTTGATTTCTTCTGACCATTTGTCCTCATACTCCAGATCAAGGGTCCTCAAACTTTTTAAACGGGGGGACAGTTCACTGTCCCTCAGACCATTGGAGGGCCAGATTATAGTTTAAAAAAAAAAACTATGAACAAATTCCTATGCACACTGTACAAATCTTATTTTGAAGTAAAAAAACAAAACAGGAACAAATACAATATTTTAAATGAAGAACAAGTAAAGTTAAATCAACAAACTTACCAGTATTTCAATGGGAACTATGGGCCTGCTTTTGGCTAATGAGATGGTCAATGTCCACTTCCATATTTGTCACTGCTAGTCGTAACAAGTGATGCAAGTGTGCATCAGTTAGTCTAGATCTGCTTGGAGATTTCAGACGTTTCATTCTGGAAAAAGTCTGTTCACAGACATAAGTGCTGCCGAAGATGGTTGCCATTTTGGGTGCATGGTTCCTGAGATTGGATATGCCTCAGAGGGGAGAGATGCATAGAAATTAGGAAGTTTGCTTAACTTGAATGCATCTTTTAGAGAGTCACAATTCTGCAGTTCAGCCAGTTCCATTTGGTAAATCGTATCCACATTTTTACTGTCAATAGAAAATGGGTTACAGAAAAGCTGTATGTCCTGTTCATGGAGATGAAGCTCTTTAAATCTAAATTGGAACTCTTTTTGCAATTTTTCCAGTGAATCCACATGTTTTGTTTGGGAATGCAACCAATGGATTTTCCGCTAACAGATTTTGAGTTGTGGGGAGATGACAGAAATTTTCCTCCTTCACTTGTTTGATGAGGAGGCCTAATTTTACTTCAAATGCTTTCACATGTGATTGCATATCACAGATGAGCGTCCCCTTTCCTTGAAGTTGTACATTGAAATGGTTGAGTAGCTCTGCTATATCTGTCAGAAAGGCAAGGTGCCATTTCCATTCTGCATCATTGAGCTCTGGTACTTCTTTTTTTTTTTTTTTTTTTGAAAGCAGAAAAGCTGTAATCTATGGAAGTAAGTCATAGAAATGTTTCAAAAATCTCCTTCGACTTAGCCAACAGGCTTCTGTGTGGTATGAAACATCTTCACAGGCAACATTTAGCTCAGACACAAATTCCTGAAATTGTCTGTGGTTTAGTGCATTACCTCTAATTAAGTTAACACAAGATACCACAGTTTTCCTAACAGAGTCCCACTTCAGTGATTTACTACTCTGCACTTGTTGGTGGACAAGGCAGTGTACGGCTATTGGATGAGAATGCTTGTTTGTCCATCTCTTGGTTAATGTGAGGAATTACTCCTTTCTTAGACCCCACCATGCTAGGAGCGCTATCAGTTGTCACACTAGCTAGTTTTGCCCAGTCCAGCTCTAATCCATTCACAGTTTGGCAAACCTTTTCATAGATATCCTCTCCTGTAGTTGTTCCTTTGATACTTTGCAGTGCAGCAAGCTCTTCTGTGACTTTGAAATAGTCATTCATCCCATGAATAAAAATTAGAAGTTGTGCAGATTCATGAACATCATTACTTTCATCAAGTGCCAAGGAAAAACAGGAAAGTTTTTTTGCGGAGTTTTGCAAATGCTGATACAAATTGTCTCCCATTTCTTCAATCCTTCATGTATTTGAGGGTCCTGAAAGACTCACTGTACTAAATAAATCGGCCTTCTTTGGACACATCTCTTTGGCAACAGAAAGAAGGCATTCTTTAACAAATTCTCCCTCCATGAATGGTCTGCAAGTGCACACTATTAGTTTGGCAACTTGAAAACTTGCTCACAGTGATGAAATATTTAGCTGCTTCTGCTTCACAAAAGTATTTTGCTGACTTGTCAATGTATATTTCAGTTTTAGTATTTTATCTTTTCTCACTTCTCCGACCGAACAATCATATTTATCTTTATGTTGCGTTTGATAGTGTCAACACAAATTGTATTCTTCAAACACAGACACTATGTTCTGGCATATCAAACACACAGCTCTTTCCTTGTACTGCATGAAAAAGTAATCATAAGTCCACTGTTCTTTGAATATCCTACACTCCAACTCAATTTTTCTCTTTCTTGATATCATTGTTTCCTAGGGATTCCAAATTGCTATTAGTAAAATACCAATATATATATACAGCGCTCCAAAAATAATATACCAGCAATAATTTTGCCCACACAGAGACACATAGACTACACTGCCCATCAATGCAGTCTGATCAGTGTCCATCAATGCAGCCTCCCACTGCCATATGGTGGAACTCCACTTTTACTTCAGGCTCACACGGGTGTGGTGCGGGAACAGGCACAGTTACAGAGCTGGTTCCTCCACCACCTTTCCAGTTCACACTACTCTGCACAAACTGCACTGCGATCTGTGAACTCGCACAGGAACCATGGTGAGAAGACCCATGCGATCAGATTCCACTGCAGGAAAAAAGAAATCATGTGTACCTTTTTTCTTCCTAACCTAATGCGAGTTCAAAAATACAAGCATATGGCCATACAAGAATATGGCTGAACTCTCACTGCTCAGAGATCGCAACACATGGCTTACACAGCACACAACATACATCATACACAACTGAATAGCAATGAGAATATAAATGCACTTACTGTCAGTTAAATTGGGTTTCCTACTCCTTGGCTGTCTGCAGAGCTGGATTAAGTTCCCATGGGACCCTAGGCAGATTACTAGTTTGGGTCCCCCATGCGATAACACTGAGCACTGACCATTTGCAATAACACTGACTGCTGACAATTTGCATTAATACTGAGCACTAACAGTTTGCATTAACACTGAGCACTTACAATTATCATTACCACTGAGCACTATTTGCATCACCTCTGTGCTCTGACAATTTGCATTACCTCTTGAGCACTGACAATTTGCATTAGCATTGAGCACAATTTGTATTAGCACATTATCACTGTGATGCAATCCCCCTAGAAACCACCCCCAACCAACTAACCAACTTCAAAAAAGAAGGTTCTCCTAACTTCAAATAAAAGACTCTTCTAACTTAAAAAAAGGAAAAGGCACCCCCATCTGCAAGAAAAAAAAAAAAAAAAGACCTCCTAACTTCAGAAAAAATGGCCCTCCCTTAACCGCAAAATAAAGGCCCTACTAACTGCAAAATAAAAAAAATAAAATAGACCTCCTAACTTCAAATAAATAAATCCTAACTTGTCCTTACCTCAGTCCTAGGTAAGTCCTAGGGGAACTCAGTGCCTGACAACTTTTTTCCGTAGTGGTAGAAACCATTTCCAAAACTTTCTTCTGCTTTTTGACCTGCTGATGGCCTGGCTTTCTCTTATTGTCCTCTCATCCCCATTCTGCTTACAGAGATCTTAAAAATCTGGTTTACATTCTGCTTGTGGAGCCTGGGGCCCCTTTAAATTTTTGAATATCAGCACTAACTGGGAGATGAAGTGTATTATCAAGGTGAAGAGGAAAAAAGCAGATGAAGCAGGGGCAGGTAAGGACCTACATTACCTGGAAGTGAAGAAAGCAAGAGAGATGTAGGAGTAACAAGTAATATCCAGCAGGCAGAGTGAATTAGAATATCTATTGTTCCATTAGCTTAACTTGTTGGTGTATATTTTCCTCCCAGATTGTAACACCAAAATATCAGATATTAGGGGACCAGAGGTGTGGTATGTGTTCCCTTTTTTGTTCCAGGTGCCAAAGAATGGTTATTACAAGCAAGACAGTGAAACAAATGAGCAGAACAAGCAGTTACAAGTGTGCAAAAGGGCAAATTTTATAAAGGACTGTACACTCCAGAGAAGAGGCACACCTCAGTTTCAAGTGGAGAAGACCCTGGGATTAGTAAGATGTTTCCCCTTACGAGAATCTTCCAATTCTAGGTTAAATGATGAAGGGGTAAAATATTCATGATTTTTCTTGGAAACAGGGAAACCTTCCAGAATGGAGAGTCCTCCCATTTCTATCCCTGTAATCGATGGACACTATTTGTCATTGAAATTGTAGAGTATGATAGAACTGGTGTAAATTGTACTATGTTAATGAAAATAGGTCACTTGAGTCTACTGTCATCTTACTTGTATACCCACTTCAAAGACCCATTTTCTGTGGCATTGGCCATATCTCCACATTGTGACCTCTCTACCTCTGAGACTCGTTTTTGTAGAACATCAGTCAGCTTTTGTTTCGTGATCTCCTAGTATCACTCTCTGCACAATTTTTCCTTCTTATTATGGACAATGGATCTCCTAGTATCATCTGCCCCTGTCTCTCCTTAGCCCTATCTAACAGGATAAATACAACTTTAAGGCTGTGAGACATGACTGACATTTGTAGAATATTTGTTCCATTTGAATTACGATTAGTAAAGCACACTCTTCGCATATGTAGAATTTCTCTATGAATTCTGTTACATGCTGAAATGAGTACTGCTTATAGGATATGACACTTGCCTCTCATTTGTAGGTAATTTCTATGTTATAATTTTTTTCTTTATATAATGGTTTAGGCACTAGTTAAATAGTTGTTAATCTCTTAACATTTGTAGGTTTTTTCTTCAACATGAATTCTATTGTGTACAAAACACAGTGCATACTGGCATGAGGCTCAGTCATATCTTCATATTGTTACCATTTTTCTCAGCTATGATTTCTCTTATGTTTACTAAAAGTTTGGACCACTGAAAACCTTTGCCACATTACTAACATTTGTAAGATTTCTCTCCAATTTGAATGTTCTTATGTGTAGTAAGGTTTGAAGGCAGATTAAAGTCATTGCCACAGTTTCCACATTTGTAGGATTTCTTTCCAGTTTGAGTTTTTTTATGCTATGAACAATAGGTAAAGGCACTGCAACAGTCTTAATGGGGAGGATTTCTCTCCTCAGTGATTTTTTTTCTATGTACAGTGAGGATAGAATGTGAGTTAGAGTTTGCCACACTGCCTTTATTTATAATGTTTCTCTCCAGAATAAACTCTTCAATGTCTAGAAAGGTTCACATACTAATTAAAGGCTTTGCCACATTTTTGACCTTTGCAGAGTTTCTCTCAAAAATGAATTCTTTGATGTTCAGAAAGGGTAGAGTACAGTGTAAATGCCTTGCCACATTCTTCATATTTTTAGAGTTTCTCGCCACAAATTCTTTGATGTTTACTGCGAGTTGAACTGAGTTAAAAGGCTTTACCACGTTTTTTAAATTTGTAACACTTATGTCCAGAGTGAATTCTTTGATGTTCAGAAAGGTTTGAGTAATGGTTAAAGGCTTTGCCACATTCTTGATATTTGTAGGGTTTCTTTCCAGAATGAATTCTTTGATGTACAGAAAGATTTGACTGATGGTTAAAGGCTTTGCCACATTCTTGACACTTATAGGGTTTCTCTCCAGAATGAATTATTTGACGTACAGAGAGGCTTGAGTAATGGGTAAAGGCTTTGCCACATTCTTCACATTTGTAGGGTTTTGCTCTAGAATGAATTATTTTATGTTTAGTAAGAGTTGAACTAACAATAAAGGCTTTGCCACATTCTTCACATTTGTAGGGTTTCTCTCCAGAGTGAATTCTTTGATGCACAGAAAAGGTTAAGTAATGGTTAAAGGCTTTGCCACATTCTTGACATTTGTAGAGTTTCTCTCCAGAGTGAATTCTTTGATGTCTAGAAAGGTTTGAGTAATAGTTAAAGGCTTTGCCACATTCTTCACATTTGTAGGGTTTCTCATTAGAGTGAGTTCTTTGATGTTCAGAAAGGTTTGAGTAATGGTTAAAGGCTTTGCCACATTCTTCACATTTGTAAGGTTTGTCTCCAGAGTGAATTCTTTGATGTGTAGAAAGGTGTGAGTTCAGCTTAAAGGCTTTGCCACATTCTTCACATTTGTAGGTTTTCTCTCCAGAGTGAATTATTTGATGTCCAGAAAAGGTAGAGTAATGGTTAAAGGCTTTGCCACATTCTTCACATTTGTAGGGTTTCTCTCCAGAGTGAGTTCTTTGATGTACAGAAAGGCGTGAGTAGTATTTGAAGGCTTTGCTACACTCCTGACATTTGTAGGGTTTCTCTCCAGAATCAATTCTTTGATGTCCAGAAATGCTTGAGTACTGGTTAAAGGCTTTGCAACAGTCTTGACTTTTGTAGGGTTTCTCTCCAGAATGAATTATTTTATGGCCATAAATATGTGAGTACTGCTTGATAATTCTGCCACATTTGTTATAGTTGCAGGGTGTTTCTCCAGTATCAAAAATTTAATGGTTACGATACTTTGTACTGTACCTAAGACATTTCTCGTTTTTACACTTGTTGAGATTCTCTCCATTATGGAGTCTTGAGCAAGATTGGAAAACTTGGTTACCTTCTTTACATTTGTTCTGTTTTTCTCCAATATGAATTATCTTCTGATCTGTAAAGGGTGGGCAGAGGTTAGATGCAATCCCATACCTTTTACATTTAAAAGTTTTCTCTAAGTTATACATCGTTTTATGTCTATTTAGATTTGACAATTGTCTGAAGATATTCAAACATTTACTACATTGGATAACTTTGCCTTAGGTAGCTGTTAAACATTGGTCAAGTTGGGCAGTGCCTGTGGGTGAGTGAGTAGGGCACCAGCCCCATATACCGCAGGTGGTAGGTTTGAACCCAGCCCTGGCCAAACTGTAACAAAAAACAGCGGGACATTGTGGCGGACACCTGTAGTCCCAGGTATTCGGGAGGCTGAGGCAAGAGAACAGCCCATGCCCAGGATTTAGAGGCTGTTGTGATCTGTGATGCCATGGCATTGTACCCAAGGTGATAAAGTGAGATTTTGTCTCAAAAAAAAAATACATTGGTCAAGTCCACTGTAATATTCTTTCTGCTGCTCACACTCATACACACCTTCCCAGTCTTTCGTAAAGTTTAAATTCTCAGGGCCACAACTTTGATATCTGCTCAGGATCATCTCTGGAAACAAAATATTTGTGTCCAGCTCTTGCCAATGGTCTTGGGTGGAATGATTAGCTAGAACTGAAAGAAATTTAAACAATAACAATTTTAACTACTGGCTTTTTATCAGAATCCAGTAAATATACATTACACATTTTATCTGTAAAATCATGCCAAGAGCATTAGGAAGATGCCATAATACAGTAGAGAGGCACTAATTATCTTCAAGATAAATAAATGTTGCATGTATACACTGAATTTGGGGAATTCTCAAAACCAGGTAAGAATTTGCAGCACAAAAGATAAACAGAAGTTGTAGAGGTAAAGTAGAGGCTGGGCCTTGGCTCACGTTTTTAATTCTAGAACTCTGGGGGACTAAGGTGAATGGATCACTTGAGCTCAAATGTTTGAGATGAACCTGAGCAAGAGTGAGAGCCTATCTCTACATCAAATAGAAAAATTAGTCCAGCACAGTGGTAAATGCCTCTAGTCCCAGCAACTCATGAGGGTGACTGAGGCAAGATCTCTTGCACCTGGATGATTGAGGATACTGTGAGCTATGACAACATAGCACTCTTCCCAGGGTGACAATTACTCAGCCTGAAATAAATAAATAAATACATAAATATATGTGTGTGCATATATATATATATTTATAAAATAAAAGGAAAAATCATCAATAAAACAAATGAAAGAGCCACATAGAACAAAAAGAAAATTTGACATATATACCCCCACCACAGAATTTATGCCACCTTAATACAGAATGGAAAAAATGGAAGTAAACTTCCAAATCCCAGGTTTGTCCTCAAAATGAAAAGAGTGACACCTGTGTTAATCCTTCTTGCTTTTCAGGGTATTTCCAAAGAAAGGTTGCTGTCTTCCATCAGTGAGAGGGCTGAAAAAAATGGTGCTATAGTGTGTAAGACAGACTGGGTGTGCTAAATTCAAACGTAAAATATTATTATAGCAGCAGAGAGTTCAATGTAAGAGATTCAAGTTTAGCAAGTGATAAGAAAATCTTTTTTCTCTTTTTTAGCTGGCCCAGGAGGGTTCGAACCCATCAGCCTCCGTGTATATGGTCTGCGCTCTACCCACTGAGGTACAGGTGCAGCCAATTTTAAGACACTCTTAAGAGGACATGTGGAGAAATGCTTCCACTAGAAACTGACCGCTCATTTCCACAGGCAAAACACTTTCTGACTGTACAGTTCTCCCTTTCTTGGTACAATGTGTGTCAGAGTCTTGCAGGATACAGCCATATCACAAAGTTTGCAAAAGGTGTTTTTTCTAATCCTCACAAATCAATGAAAGCTTATCACATATACAAAATGTTAGGGGGACATAACCCAAAGAGCAAAAGAGACATCTGGAATTAACCATAAAAACAGAGATGTCTAAATTACCCTAAAACTTTATCTGAATAATGCTAAAGGCACCAAACAGAAATGATACAGACAATTAAGTAAAATCAGAAAAATGAAGGTACCAAACACAATGAAAATGACTGAGCAGTCTCCAATGAAAGAATAAAGCATAAAGTATAAAGAAACCTCACTGTACTTCAGCTAGGAGAAACACAGAGACCCATAAATAGACAGATGAAGATCCGGGATTTGAAAGTCATGCACAAGGGCGTTGCCTGTGGCTCAGTGAGTAGGGCACCGGCCCCATATATGGAGGGTGGCAGGTTTGAACCCAGCCCCGGCCAAACTGCAACAAAAAATAGCTGGGCATTATGGCAGATGCCTGTAGTCCCAGCTACTCGAGAGGCTGAGGCAAGAGAATCGCCTAAGCCTAAGAGCTGGTGGTTGCTGTGAGCTGTGATGCCATAGCACTCTACCAAGGGCAACAAACAGAGAGTCTGTCTTTAAAATAATAATAATAATAATAATGAAAGTGATGCACAAGAAGAGAATCTTGAAAGCAGCAAGAGGAAATAGATGTGTTACCAGTAAGGATGCTCTGTCAGATACTAGTGTATTAATCAGCACGAACCTTCCACATCAAAAGAGTAGGTGATATAGTCAAAGTGACAAAAGAAGAAAAACTTGAATGCACATACACAATATCTACCAAAATTGCCCTTCTAAAAAGAAAAAGGAAATATTTATCAAGATATATAGATGCTGGCAGGGCGAGGTGGCTCATGTCTGTAATCGTAGCACTCTGGAAGGCCAATGCAGGTGGATTGTTTGAACTTAACATGTTTGAGACCAGCCTGAAGAAGAATGAGATACCATCACTACTAAAAATAGAAAATCTGCGGCAAGAGGATCACTTGAGCTTGATGTTGCTGTGAGCTATGACACCACCCACATCACACTACACAGGCGACATAGTGAGACTGTCTCAAAAAAAAAAAAAAAGGGAAGTCGGCAGTACACCTCTGGTTATGGGTCTACGAGTACAATATAACAAGATGTAATTGTTGACATCAGTAACAAAATCCAGTACAAATGTAAAAAAAAATTGTCAACACTAAGTCCTTCTCTTTCAAAAGTTATATAAATAATTGACAGTAATTTCTTCTCTTTTAAAAATTATGTACACAAGGCCAGGTGGGAGTGGCTCATGGGTGCAATCCAATCACTGTTACAGGCTGAGGCGGATAGATTGCTTGAGCCCCTGAGCTCCAAATCAGCCTGAGCAAAAGAAAGACCCTCTACTAAAAATAGAAAAACTGAGGCAAGAAGATCGCTTGAAACTAAGAGTTGAAGGCTGCCTTGAGGTATGACACCATGGCACTTTACTAAGGGTGACAGCTTGAGAATCTCAAAAAAAAAAAAAAAATTACATACACATTCATGGGCTAAACTTCACAATGAAATCACAGATATTAGGGTGGCACTTGTGGCTCAAGGAGTAGGGCGCCAGTCCCATATAGCGGAGGTGGTGGGTTCAAACCTAGCCCTGGCCAAAAACCAAAAAAAAAAAAAAAAAAAAAATCACAGACATTAAATAAAGATAGGGAGGACAGGCACGGTGTTTCATGCCTCCAATCCCAGGACTCTTGGAGTCCAAGGTGGGTGTACTACTTGAGCTCCCGAGTTCAAGACCAGCCTGAGCAAGAAATAGACACCCTGTCTATAAAAAAAAGGCTGGGTGTTGTGACAAGCACCTGTAATGTGAACAACTCCAGAGGCTGAGGCAAGAGGATCATTGCAGTCTAGGATGTTGAGGTTGCTTTGAGCTATGATGCCATGATATGAACTAGGGGGAACAAAGTGAGACTCTGTCTCAAAAAAAAAAAATAAATAAAATAAAATGAGTAAAGATAGGGATTTAAAAAATCAAAATCCAACTCTATACTATTAAGTGATACTCATCTTACATGTAATGACAAACATGGAATAAAAAATGGCAGGACAGAAAGATATTTGGCCAGGTGTATTGGCTCATGGCTGTTATCCCAGCTCTCTGGGAGGCCGAGGCAGTTGCATAGCTTGACGTCATTGGTTCGAGACCAGCTTGAACAAAAAGTGAGACCTCTTTTCTACTAAGAATAAAAAAACTGAGGCATGAGAATACCTTGAGGCCAAAAGTTGGAAATTGCTATGAAGTATGATGCCACGGCACTCTACCCAGAGTGACAGCTTCAGACTCTGTCTCAAAAAAAAAAAAAAAAAAAAAGAACAAGAAAGGTATTTAAGTCAAATATTAATCAAATCAGAACAAGAGAGATTATAATAAGGAGATATGTAGATGTATATAAATGTGTGTGTGTCTAAACACAAACAGGTGTTGAAACAGAGTCTCACCCTATGGCCTAAGCTAGAGTGCTACAGGATCAGCCTAGCTCAGAGCAACCTGAAACTTCTAGGTTCAAGCAATCCTCCTGAATCAGCCTTCTTACTAGCTGGCACTACAGGTGCCTACAATGATATTCAGGTAATTTTATCTTCTATTTCTAGTAGACATGGGGTGTTGCTCTTGTTACAGCTGGTCTCCAACTCCTGAGCTCAAGACATCCTCTCGACTCAGCCTCCCAGATTGATAGCATTATAGACATTATAGAGCACAATATATTTTGAGGCAAAACACGTTTTATTTAATAAAATATACTTTGTCAAAATGGCCACAAAAGGGAAAGAATAGGAAATAATAAAAGGGCTTATTAGAAACCTATAACTCATTATTGTTATTTTGAATATATATAAATACATAATAAAAAACGTAGGACAGATACACAACCCTCACGTACATGGTCCAATAAACAGCTATTTACACACATATTTAATGTAGCATTATTCAGATAATCCATTGGCTGAAAGAAATCTACACCTCCCTCAAAAAAACAAATGGTGAAACATAATTTAGGATAGAAAAATGACATAAAAATGACAGAGTATTACTCAGCTTCTAAAATCAGGAAATCTAACATCTCTAACAAAGATAAATTTTAACTTTATGGTAAATGAAATGGCCTTTCCAAATTATCTTCAAATTACACAAATAGGGTAGCCCCTGTGGCTCAGTGGGTACGGCACATGCCTCGTGTGTCAAGTGTGGCAGGTTCGAACCCGGCCCCGGCAATGACAAATGCCAAACAACAAACAAACAACAACAACAACAAAAAAATCCCAGGCATTGTGGCAGGCGCCTGTGGTCGAACCTACTTGGGAGGCTGAGGCAGGAGAATTGCTTAAGCCCAGGATTTGGAGGTTGCTGTGAGCTGTGATGCCACAGCATTCTAACCAAGGGCAACAAAGTGAGACACTGTCTCAAAAAACAAAACAAAACTACATAATGATTCACATAAACAATATATATATTCACCAGTAAATATGACTTAAATTTAAGACAGTTTTTGTAGTCTGGGCGCCGTGGTTCACGCCTGCAATCCAAGCACTCTTGAAGACCAAAGCAGGTACACTGCCTGAGCTCAGGAGTTCAAGACCAGTCTAAGCCAGAGAAACACTCCATCTTCAAAAAAAATAGTTGGGCATTGTGGTGGATACCTGTAGTCCTAGCGGCAGGGGAGGCTCAGGGATGAGAATCATATGAGCCCAAGAGTTTGAGGTTGCTGTGAGCTATAATGCCATGCCACTCTGCCGAGGGTGACAAAGTGAGACTCTGTCCCCCCCCCAAAAAAGTTTTCATAAATATTCACCCACAGGATAAAATAACCATTGGCCAGTAACCAAGAGACAACGTACTATTCCTAAACCAAATATAAGGAATATGTAGGCAAATGAACAGAAAGAAAATGAAATTCCAACTAGAAACGTGGTTGATTTATACTTAACTTTTGTTCACAATGTCTTAAAGTATACAGAATTTAATAATGTCATGCAAAATTATAATAAAAAAGTATCCCAAAGTAACTCAGAGATAAAAAAGGTGATATTATATTTTATATTTTGAATCTCTTTATTTTTGCATAGAAAAATATGATGGAAAATCTTATAATGAATATTTTGTAAATAAGGATACATTTAGCTGCAATTTCCCATTTGTATGTCTGGCAAATTTTGCGACAGCCCGTATAGGTGAAAACTACAAACAAAATTGACTGAGGTGAGGTGACCTACTTCAGAAAATTAAAAAGAGCCCGGGAGCAGTGGCTCTTGTCTATAATCTTAACAATCTAGGGGGCAGAACCAGGTAGATGGCAGGAGCTCACTAACACTTTTCAAAGGAATATAAATGGTCAGCGAGCATTTCAAAGGATGCCTGAAGTTCTAATTCTTAGGGAAATGTGAAGCAGAATCACAATGAAATGTCATATCAGACTCAGAATGAACACTAATGAATGTGTCAAGGATACACAGAAATTAAAAACCTTTAGAGATGTTGGTGAGGAAAAATGTTGCAGACTCTATTAAAGTGTATGAAAGTGTCTCAGAAAACTAAAATTATAAGTTATTATTTGGCTCTGCGCCTGTAGCTCAGCAGCTGGGGTGCCAGACACATGCACAGGGGCTGGAGGGTTCGAACCAAGCTGGAGTCTGCCAAACAACAATGAAAACTACAACAAAAAAATAGCCTAGCATTGTGGTGGATGCCTATAGTCCCAGCTACTTGGGAGGCTTAGGCAAGAGAATTGCTTAAGTCGAAGACTTTGAGGTTACTGTGAGCTGTGACTCCACAGCAATCTACCGAGGGGGACATAGTGAGACTCTGTCACAAAAAAGAATAAATATATAAATAAAAGATATTATTTCATCCAGCAACCCCACATCTGGTTATATAGCTAAAATATGCATTGCAGATTAGGGAAGATACACGTCCTCCCATTCATCACTCACAATCATCACAGCATTGTTCATAAAAGCCAAGACATGGCCAGGTGCAGTCACTCACACATCCAATCCTAGCACTTTGGCAGGATGAGGCAGGAGGATAGCTGGACCACAGGAGTTTAAGACCAGGCTAAGCAACAGTGAGACCCCATTACTACTAAAAGAAGAGTAGTGTAGCCAGGAGCGTGGTGGCCACCTGTAGTTCCTGCTATTTGGAAGGCTGAAGCAGGATTTCTTGAACCCACGTTGTTGGAAGTTGTTCTAAGCTGGGATGATGCTACACCATTCTAGCCCAGGCAATAGAGTATGTGCCTATCTCACACAAAAATTCTCTTTTCTAGATAACTACAATGCTCCACTGTGACTGTGGACTGATCCAAAGTGGGTATTTTTTTTTTTCTTGATACAAAGTCTCCCTTTTCTTACCCTTTATAGAGTGCCACGACATGATGGCTGACAGCAACCTCAAACTCTTGGGGTTTCTCGAAGAGATTCTCTCACCTCAGCCTTCCAAGTAGCTGGGACTACAGGCACTCACCACAATGCTGGGCTAATTTTTTTGTTGTTGTAGTTGTCATTGCTGTTTAGTAGGCCCAGGCCAGGTTTGAACCTGCCACCTTCGTGTATGTGACTGGTGCCCTAACCACTGAACTACAGGCACCAAGCCCGTGTATTTTTTGGTAATATTAGTTAACATTTTGTTGTATGAGAACAGGTAAACTTAACATTTTATGCACCATCTGGCAATAAAATTTCATGGAAAATGAACAATTTATTAAGATGAAATATTTATCTTAATAAAGAAAATGTTAATAAATATTTGAAAACAGTAAAGATAATTTATTATGTTATTAACATATTCTTTTTACAAAAACTGAAAATGTTTAACTCATCCTTTAGAAACAATCAAAAAACATATATAAACAAAATAAAAATATTAACTTTGTAAAATATGATAAATTGTAGTATTTAAAATAAGCATTTGGGAAAATTAATATATCATTTAGATATAGGTTGAGGAAAGTGATGACAATCCTGCTGATTTCTGTTGGCCCAGAGTAAACTAAAACTTTCAAGTGAGCCTTTTAATAAATCTGGAATTCCTACTCATTCTCTAAGTTACTTGTTAAATAAGTTGAAATTCTGACACATAGTTCTGAATATTGAAATCTAAATTTACAGAAAATTGAACACAGAATAATATGGAATGTGTATGGACGCACACACAAATATTGTGTATATATACACACAGAAATACAGACAGTAAAATCACAAGACAATACAAGTCCCATATTCCTCCCAAGGAAGCCACCTATAGGGAAAAATGCTTCAGTGACAGCCCAGCACATGGACTCATACCTGTCATCTCACCCACTTAGAGGTTGAGGTGACAGCATTACTTCAGTCCAGACACTTCATCACTGTCACCAGGAGTTTGATACCAGCCTAGGCATTACAGTGAGTTGCCATCTCACAATAAGTGATGCTATCAGAGCTTTAGAATTCAGGGAGGAGGTTGCGAAATCCTCCTAATGCCCTTAAGGAGGGTCACTCAGAGAAGGCTGACCCTCATTCACTTGGCAAACTAGAGGATCCCTGGTCTGGGTTACTGACTGGAGAATGGCCTGCTCAGCTTTGTCCCATTAAGAATTCTGAGGGGACAATGTGGACCTCTCCAACTTCTCCTAGCCATGATGTGGGAGTGGTGTTACCTATCCGGAGACCTGGAGGGAAATGTTCACTCATGACCACGGAGACAGGCCTGCAGACACTTTGTGTGTGTGTGTAATTGTTATTTGTGTGTATGGATATATATATATACTATTTGTGTGTGCATATATAAGTATGGACTATTTTTTGTGTATATATATACACAATATTTGTGTGTGTACATATTAACACACATATATATACACACACACACACACAAACAGTATATATGTATACACAAACACACACATTAGAACCTGCATAGCGGGCCATCTCCCTACATTGACCATCTCCTCAACTTGGACCTGATTTTCATAGAGCAGACAAGCACCACAGGTGTGTATTGGTACAGCAGACCTAGTTCCTTACACTAATCACCTCTGTATGTTGACAAGTTTGTCACAGTCTGTTGAGTGGTCAACTTGCAGAGGTTCTTCTGCATATGTGTGTGTGTGTGCATGAATAGGCATATTCTAAGCCAGAAACAGTTAAAAAGTGAGAATTATATTGTAACAACAGAGACACTAGTGTATCCTCAGGAATACTCCCAAATGACATAATATAATTAAGAAATGTAGCTTTCGGATGTGGGGGGAAATACCTCTAATCCTAACCCTCGGAAAGGCCAAGGCAAATACAGTGCTTGAGCTCAGGAGTTCATGACCACCCTGAGCAAGAGGAAAACACCAACTCTACTAAACATTGCAAAACAAGCCAAATGTATGGAGGGCACCCGTTCACAGCTACTCAGGAGGCTGAGTCAAGGGGATCCCTTGAGTCCAAGTGTTTAAGGTTGTGAGCTATACTATAATGCCTTGACACATGACTTTGTCTCAACAAGAAAACCCAAAAAATGAATGAATTTTAAATATACAAAGGTTGGCGAAGACCAGGTGATGTGACTCAGGCCTGTAATTGTAGAACTGTGGGAGGCCGAGGTGGGTGGATTGATTGAACTCATAATTTTGAAACCAGCCTGAGCAAAAGCAAAATCCTGACTCTACTAAAAATAGAAAAACTGAGGCACATGCATCACTTGAGCCTGAGGTGGAGGCTGCTGTGACTCCACAGCACTCTACCCATCTACCCAGGGCGACAGCTTGTGACTCTGTCTCAAAAAAACAAAAAAAATGGTTGGCAAAATACTGCACATAAAAATTAAATTATTTAGCACAGTTCATAATTTTGAAGCTAAATAACATTAGATTTTCTTCTATTTGGGGAGATTTTTAGTGTTCTCATAAAATGACTATAATTTCTTCAGAATCTTATTTGAAATCTTCATAGCATAAAAAAGTATAAATCATAACATTTACAACAACTATTTGCAGTGTTCTGGGATTTCTGAATCAAATACTAACATCACCACCTCACTCCCATATTTTTAACATGATGCTAAAGAAAAAGAAACTTTGGTGGTGCCTGTAGCTCAGTGGCCAGGGTGCTAGCAACATACACTGAGGCTGGCAGCTTCAAACACAGCATGGGCCAGCTAAAACAACAATGACAACAGCAACAAACAAAATAGTCAGGTGTTGTCATGGGCGCCTGTAGTCCCAGATACTTGGGAGGCTGAGGCAAGAGAACTGCTTAGGTCCAAGGCTTTGAGGTTGCTGTGATGCTATAGCACTCTACCCAGGGAGACAGCTTGAGACTGCCTGAAAAAAACAAAAATAGAGAGACAGGAGAGGCAGAGCAAGATGGCAGCCGAGTAAGAGCTTCCTTGCATCTGGGCACCGTGAGTCTGTGGATATAGGACTCCAGGCATCTCTGGCTGGTGGGATCTGCCTATCATCACCCCTGAGAGGATACAGGGAGTCAGTGACAGACATCTGGACCCCAAGAGGAGGACTAAAACAGTGGAAAACCGGCAAGTGGTCGCGTGTGTTCAATCCATCTAAACCCGCCCGCAACTGTAAGTTCAGTAGCAGCGAGACTGCAAACCAGAAAGGCCTTACCTGTGAACTGTTTTGGTGTCTTTGGACTTGGCACTCAGCTGAACTGCCTTGGGGAAAGCCTGAGCGGGAGTGCAGACAACTTTGGCCTTTGTCTAGGGCCCCAGTCTGAGCCGCTGAGCCAGACGGAGCTAATAGTGTTTGGTTCTGGGTCACAGGCAGACATTGTGAGCGATCTGCCCCAGCAAGCTCCTCCCCCAGGGTCGCAGAGCTGGAATTGGGTGGGAGCTGGTAACCCAGTGACAAAGAAGCCTAAGGGCGGGGTCTGAGCCGCCTTGCAGCCCTAACCGTCGGGGGCAGAGGGAGACCAGTTTTGACACACAGGGTAAGTGGATAGGCACTTCAGCAGTGATTCCAGCGACAAGCACTTCCCTGAGAAAGCTTCTGTTCAGCAAGTGAACAAGTTCAAAGTGCCTTTTAAGTGGGCTGAAGAGAGATTTAGGGTGTCTACCTGCTGGGGCTTGAGAAACTAGCAGCCTCCAGTCACATCAGAACTGCGATTAACATCTCATACCCCAGAAGACCACGTGTTGCCCAGACAATATTCAACAACATATACATACTGCTTTGTTTTTGGTTGTGTTTTTTTTTTTTTTTGGTTTGGTTGCTTTTTTTGTTTATTTTGATGTTGTGAATTGTAGTTTTCTTTTTTAAGTTCAACCTTTTCCATACAGATCCTTTTTCTTTCTCAATTTTTCCAGTTTAATTATAATTTCCCATTGCTGCCTATTTCAATAATTAGAACTTCATTTTTGTTAGTGTTTCTACTGCTATTATTTGGTTTTTCCAGCCAATTTTATCCCATAAAGTTATCTGTTTGCTTGTTTTGGTTTGATTTATAGCATTTTTGTCTTTCCTCTCTACTTGGTGGAGGTGGGGTACTGTGTCTGATCAGGTTAGCAAAGAGCTGCTGACCTCAAGGGAACCACCCCACAGGCCACCCCCAGAAGGTGTTTTTTTTTTTTTTAAGGTTGTATCAAAGTACCCTACTGTACACTTATAATGCTCTGTCTCCCTCTTTCTGTGCCTCTCTTCTTTTTGTCAATATTCCCTTTACCCACCCCCTGTCCTTTCTCTATTTTTCTTTTTTTTTCCTTATCACTCGGTCCTCCCTTCTTTCATACCTTTTTTGTTCTTCAACCTTCTCAACCTTCTGGTCCTGTAACCCTTAGTCCACAGGCACAAGAACTTAAAGAGCAAGAGGAAGTGAAAGGAAAATTAGGGCAAGGAAACAGATAAAAGAAATCACTCATGAGGAAGAATCAGCAGAAAACTCCAGGCAACATGAAGAACCAGTCCAGAACAACCCCGCCAAGGGACCATGAGGTAGCTACTGCAGAGGATTCCACCTATACAGAAATGTTAGGAATGACAGAAAGGGAATTTAGAATACACATGTTGAAAACAATGAAAGAAATGATGGAAACAATGAAGGAAACTGCTAATAAAGTGGAAAATAACCAAAAGGAAATCCAAAAACAGAATCAAATCAGAGATGAACGATATGAAGAATATAAAAAGGATATAGCAGAGCTGAAGGAAATGAAACAGTCAATCAGGGAACTTAAAGACGCAATGGAAAGTATCAGCAACATGTTAGACCATGCAGAAGAAAATATTTCAGAGGTAGAAGACAAAGTTTTTGAGATAACTTAGGTAGTAAAAGAGGCAGAAAAGAAGAGAGAGAAAGCAGAACGTTCACTGTCAGAATTATGGGACTTTATGAAGCGTTCCAACATACGAGTTATAGGAATTCCAGAAGGGGAAGAAGAAAGCCCCAGAGGAATGGAAGCCATAATAGAGAATATTATAAAAGAAAATTTCCCAAATATCACCAAAGATTCTGACACACTGCTTTCAGAGGGATATCGGACACCAGGTCACCTCAACTCTAACCGAGCTTCTCCAAGACACATTGTGGCGGAGCTGTCCAAAGTCAAGACAAAAGAAAAGATTCTGCAAGCTGCCAGGAGTAAGCGCCAGTTGACCTACAGGGGCAAATCCATCAGAGTGACCGCAGACTTCTCTAATGAAACTTTCCAAGCAAGAAGACAATGGTCATCTACCTTTAATCTACTTAAACAGAAGAATTTCCAGCCCAGAATTCTGTACCCTGCTAAGCTAAGCTTCAAAATTGACGGAGAAATCAAATCATTTACGGATATACAAAGATTGAGGAAATTCGCCACAACAAGACCAGCTCTACAGGAAATACTTCAACCTGTTCCGCACACTGACCACCACAATGGATCAGCAGCAAAGTAAGAACTCAGAAATCAAAGGACAGAACCTAACCTCCACACTGATGCAAAAGATAAAACTAAGCAATGGACTCTCACCAAATAAGACGAATAGAATACTACCACACTTATCAATAATCTCAATAAATGTTAATGGCTTGAATTCCCCACTGAAGAGACATAGATTGGCTGACTGGATTAAAAAACACAAGCCATCCATTTGCTGTCTGCAAGAAACACACCTGGCTTCAAAAGACAAATTAAAGCTCTGAGTCAAGGGTTGGAAGACAATTTTTCAGGCAAATGGAATTCAGAAGAAAAGAGGAGTTGCAATCTTATTTTCAGATACATGTGGATTTAAAGCAACTAAAGTCAAAAAAGACAAAGATGGTCACTTTATATTGGTCAAGGGAAAACTACAACAAGAAGACATTTCAATTCTAAATATTTATGCACCCAATTTAAATGCTCCCAGATTCTTGAAGCAGACCTTACTCAGTCTGAGCAATATGATATCTGATAATACCATCATAACAGGGGACCTTAACACTCCTCTTACAGAGCTGGACAGATCCTCTAAACAGAAATTAAACAAGGATATAAGAGATTTAAATGAGACCCTAGAACAACTGTGCTTGATAGACACACATAGAACACTCCATCCCAAAGATAAAGAATATACATTCTTCTCATCATCCCATGGAACATTCTCCAAAATTGATCATATCCTGGGACACAAAACAAATATCAACAGAATCAAAAGAATTGAAATTTTACCTTGTATCTTCTCAGACCATAAGGCACTAAAGGTGGAACTCAACTCTAACAAAAATGCTCGACCCCACCCAAAGGCATGGAAATTAAACAACCTTCTGTTGAATAACAAATGGGTGCAGGAAGAAATAAAACAGGAAATCATTAACTTCCTTGAGCATACAACAATGAGGACACAAGCTACCAAAACGTGTGGGATACTGCAAAAGCAGTTTTGAGAGGAAAATTCATTGCTTTAGATGCCTACATTCGAAAAACAGAAAGAGAGCACATCAACAATCTCACAAGAGATCTTATGGAATTGGAAAAAGAAGAACAATCTAAGCCTAAACTCAGTAGAAGAAAAGAAATATCCAAAATCAAATCAGAGATCAATGAAATTAAAAACAAAAGATTCATACAGAAAATTAATTAAACAAGGAGTTATTTTTTTGAAAAAATAAATAAAATAGATAAACCATTGGCCAGACTAACGAGGAATAGAAAACTAAAATCTCTAGTAACCTCAATCAGAAACAATAAAGGGGAAATAACAACTGATCCCACAGAGATACAAGATATCATCTCTGAATACTACCAGAAACTCTATGCCCAGAAATTTGACAATGTGAAGGAAATGGATCAATATTTGGAATCACACCCTCTCCCTAGACTCAGCCAGGAAGAAATAGAGCTCCTGAACAGACCAATTTCAAGCACTGAGATCAAAGAAACAATAAAAAATCTTCCAACCAAACAATGCCTCGGTCCGGATGGCTTCACTCCAGAAGTCTATCAAACCTTCAAGGAAGAGCTTATTCCTGTACTGCAGAAATTATTCCAAAAAATTGAGGAAGAAGGAATCTTAACCAACACATTCTATGAAGCAAACATCACCCTGATACCAAAACCAGGAAAAGACCCAAACAAAAAGGAGAATTTCAGACCAATCTCACTCATGAATATAGATGGAAAAATTCTCAACAAAATCCTAGCCAATAGATTACAGCTTATCATCAAAAAAGTCATTCATCATGATCAAGTAGGCTTCATCCCAGGGATGCAAGGCTGGTTTAACATACGCAAGTCCATAAACGTTATCCACCGTAGTAACAGAGGCAAAAATAAAGATCACATGATCCTCTCAATAGATGCAGAAAAAGCATTTGATAAAATCCAGCATCCTTTTCTAATTAGAACACTGAAGAGTATAGGCATAGGTGGCACATTTCTAAAACTGATTGAAGCTATCTATGACAAACCCACAGCCAATATTTTACTGAATGGAGTAAAACTGAAAGCTTTTCCTCTTAGAACTGGAACCAGACAAGGTTGTCCTCTCTCACCTTTATTATTCAACGTAGTGCTCGAAGTTCTAGCCAATATAATTAGGCAAGACAAGTAAATAAAGGGAATCCAAATGGGAGCAGAGGAGGTCAAACTCTCCCTCTTTGCTGACGACATGATCTTATACTTAGAGAACCCCAAAGACACAACCACAAGACTCCTAGAAGTCATCAAAAAATACAGTAAAGTTTCAGGATATAAAATCAATGTCCACAAGTCAGTAGCCTTTGTGTACACCAATAACAGTCAAGATGAGAAGCTAATTAAGGACACAAATCCCTTCACCATAGTCTCAAAGAAAATGAAATACTAGGAATATATCTAATGAAGGAGGTGAAGGACCTCTATAAAGAAAACTATGAACTCCTCAGAAAGGAAATAGCAGAGGATATTAACAAATGGAAGAACATACCATGGTCATGGATGGGAAGAATCAACCTTGTTAAAATGTCCATACTTCCCAAAGCAATCTCCCTATTCAATGCCATTCCTATGAAAATACCAACATCGTACTTTCAAGATTTGAAAAAATGATTCTGCGTTTTGTATGGAACTGGAAAAAACCCCGTATAGCTAAGGCAGTTCTTAGTAACAAAAATAAAGTTGGGGGCATCAGCATACCAGATTTTAGTCTGTACTACACAGCCATAGTGCTCAAGACAGCATAGTACTGGCACAAAACAGAGACATAGACACTTGGAATCGAATTGAAAACCAAGAAATGAAACTAACATTTTACAATCACCTAATCCTTGATAAACCAAACAAGAACATACCTTGGGGGAAAGACTCCCTATTCAATAAATGGTGTTGGGAGAACTGGATGTCTACATGTAAAAGACTGAAACTGGACCCACACCTTTCCCCACTCACAAAAATTGATTCAAGATGGATAAAGGACTTAAACTTAAGGCATGAAACAATAAAAATCCTCCAAGAAAGCATAGGCAAAACAGTGGAAGATATTGGCCTGGGGAAAGACTTCATGAAGAAGACTGCCATGGCAATTGCAACAACAACAAAAATAAACAAATGGGACTTCATTAAACTGAAAAGCTTCTGTACAGCTAAGGAGACAATAACCAAAGCAAAGAGACAACCTACACAATGGGAAAGGATATTTGCATATTTTCAATCAGACAAAAGCTTGATAACTAGGATCTATAGAGAACTCAAATTAATTCACATGAAAAAGCCAACAATCCCTTATATCAAGGGGCAAGAGACATGAATAGAACTTTCTCTAAAGACGACAGACGAATGGCTAACAAACACATGAAAAAAATGTTCATCATCACTATATATTAGAGAAATGCAAATCAAAACAACCCTGAGATATCATTTAACCCCAGTGAGAACGGCCCACATCACAAAATCTCAAAACTGCAGATGCTGGCGTGGATGTGGAGAGAAGGGAACACTTTTACACTGCTGGTGGGACTGCAAACTAGTACAACCTTTCTGGAAGGAAGTATGGAGAAACCTCAAAGCACTCAACCTAGACCTCTCATTCGATCCTGCAATCCCATTACTGGGCATCTACCCAGAAGGAAAAAAATCCTTTCATCATAAGGACACTTGTACTAGACTGTTTGTTGCAGCTCAATTTACAATCGCCAAAATGTGGAAACAGCCTAAATGCCCACCAACCCAGGAATGGATTAACAAGCTGTGGCATATGTATACCATGGAATACTATTCAGCCATTAAAAAAAATGGAGACTTTACATCCTTCGTATTAACCTGGATGGACGTGGAAGACATTATTCTTAGTAAAGCATCACAAGAATGGAGAAGCATGAATCCTATGTACTCAATTTTGATATGAGGACAATTAATGACAATTATGGTTATGGGGGGTAACAGAAAGAGGGAAGGAGGGAGGTGGGTGTGGCCTTGGTGTGTGTCACACTTTATGGGGGCAAGACATGATTGCAAGAGGGACTTTACCTAGCAATTGCAATCAGTGTAACCTGGCTTATTGTACCCTCAATGAATCCCCAAGAATAAAAAAAAAAATAGAAAAAAAATAGCTTTTGTTCAGACACAGTCTCATTCTTTTGTTTAGGCTACAGTGTCATAAAATCAGCCTAACTGACAGCACATCAAACTCCTGGGTTCAAGCAATTTTCCAGCCTCATCCCCACTACCAGCCCCCAGTAGGTGGTACAACACGCAACTACTATGATGCCTGGATAATTTTTCTATTTTTAGTAGAGACAGGGTCTCACTCTTGTTTTAATTGGTCTCACACTCCTGAGCTCAAGCAGTTGTCCCATCTTGAGTCCCAGACAGCTATCCTGTTTTCCCGAAAATAAGACAGTGTCTTATTTTAAGGTGTGCTGTCAAAGATGCGCTAGGGGACGTCTTATCTTTCCTGTAAGTAGGTCTCATTTTCGGAAGATGTCTTATTTTCGGGGAAACAGGGTAGGATTAGTGTGAGCCACCACGCCCAGTCTAAAGAATATTAAAAAAATAATTCACAGGTATACTAAATAATACATGCATATTTCATGTCCTTAAAAGCAATGGAAGAGCAGTCAGATGCTGCACTCATATGTAAGCCATAGAAAGTTTTCATTTTGACTGTAACCTAGAAAGAATATCAGTGAAAAGTAAGGTCCTTCTGGAAATTAAAACAAAAACAGGCACAGTGGCTCACAACTATATACATAGCACTCTGGGAAGCCAAGGAGGGAGGAATACTTCAGCTCACAAGGTCAAGACTAGCCTGAAGAAGTATGAGAACTCCCTTGTACTAAAAAGAAAAAAAACAATTACCCAGGTAATGTGGAGAAACCTGTAGTCCTGGCTATTTGGGGGCTGAGATAGAAAACTCACTTGACATCAGTAGTTTAAGGTTGCTCTGAGCTAGGCTGATGTCATGGCACTTCAGTGTGAGACAAGAGAGTGAGACTCTGTATCAATAAGAAAACGAAAATTAAAAAATAATAAAAGCCAGAAGACAAATGACCTTATGTAAGAACAAGGGAAAGAAAGCCAGGCTTCTCTGAAATCATTTCCCATTAAGCTGAGCTTCCCTAATCACACTATATTGTGTGGTTTCCTCATGAAACTTGGACCTCTGACCAGTGTTGCCTGCTTTATTCACTCCAACCTACCTGGGTACTTGAGTAGTATCGGCTGTGTCTTCACCTTCCAGGGTTCTTTGTTTTGCTCCACACAGGTGATGAGGTCTGGCTTAGAGACAGCAAGCCCTGTTTTATTAGAAAAAAAAAAGTGGGATTCTTCAATTGGCAATCTATGCCTTGCTTAACGAGAGAAAAGGACATTTTAGAAGATCCTGAAATAATAACCCCACATAGATGTTCCTTGCAGAAACCTCAGAATTTTTAAAAATTATTTAAAGTTGGAAAATTCCTAACTCCTCCACTACCAAAAACTACTGACATAAAATTGGTGCTAGAAATCAGACTCAAAGGTATGAGTAACAATCTAGGCCATGAAATTTCTGAAATTTCCATTAACCTAGTGAAGGATATAAATCAGCTCAAAAAAGGGTAAGATTAATGCCGAAATAAAACAACTTCAGCGTTTTCATTTCTATACCAAGATATCCTAAGGTTTTCCCTAGAAACAAGAACCTGATACTCATGCCATCACCTAAGAAACTGAGTAAAAACCTTCTATAGGTTCAGTGCCTATAGCTCAAGTGGCTGGGGTGCCAGCCACATACACAGAAGCTGGCAGATTCGAATCTCGCCTGGGCCTGCCAAACAACAATGATGAAAACTACTGCCCTCTCCCCCGCAAAAATAAATAAATAGCCCACTGTTGTGGTGGGTGCCTGTAGTCCCAGCTACTTGGAAGGCTGAGGCAATAGAATCGCTTAAGCCCAAGAGTTGGAGGTTGCTGTGAGCTATGACACCACAGCACTCTACCCATTATGATAGCTTGAGACTGTCTCAAAAAGAAAAAAAAAAACTTCTACAAAGAGACAATGTGAATTGTTTAGTGTAGTTCCAAACTGTATATTTAAGTTGTCCTCACCCAGGAAGACCAGGTTTCTGTAGGTCTCTAACATGACATCCCGATATAAAAGCTGCTTAGCAGGGTCCAGGCAGGCCCACTCATCCATAGAGAATTCAATAGACACATCCTTGAATGTCAGCACTCCCTGAAAAACAAACATATTTATCAAGAAGTCACGAGGAGACTGAATTTCACTTTTAGTTAAATGAGTGGAGAGAACCCTTGCTGACTCACATAAGTGAGTACAATTACCTAACGTCTATGGAAGAGCTATATTCCCTCCTGTGTTACCTAACACTGAAGAAAGGGAATGGAATGGCATCCACAAAACCAGTGACAGATTGTACATTTTTGGTCGATACAGTAGAAAGAAAAGGCCACCAATACCAGCCTGTAGAATTTTGTGCCTTATTTACCTCATGCGTTATAATCTGTATATGTTTTCTATATGACAATGTCATAGAGAGATAGATGGTAACTTTAGGGCAGTGCCTATGGGTAAGTAGGTAGGGTGCCAGCCCCATATATCGAGGTTGGAGAGTTCGAACCCGGCCCTGGCCAAACTGCAACAAAAAAAGCCAGTTGTTGTGGCAGGTGTCTATAATCCCAGCTACTCAGGAGGCTGAGGCAAGAGAATCACCTAATTCCAGGAGTTGGAAGTTGCTCTGAGCTCATGCCACACCACTCTACTGAAGGTGATAAAGTGAGACTGTCACTAAAAAATATATAAATAAATAAAAAATGGTAACTCTAACATTTTTTTTTAGGAGATCTTTTTTTTATTAAATCATAGCTGTGTACATTGATATGATCATGCGGCATCATTCGCCAGCTTCACAGACCGTTTGACACACTTTCATCACACTGGTTAACATAACCTTCCTGGCATTTTCTCAGTTACTGTGCCAAGACACTTACATTCCACATTTACCAAGTTTCACATGTACCCTTGTAAGATGCACCGCTGGTGTAATCCCACCAATCCCCTTTCTACCCACTTACCCCCTCCCTCCTCTCCCTTTCCCCCTTCCCCCTATTCTTAGGTTGTAACTGGGTTATAGCTTTCATGTGAAAACCCTAAATTAGTTTCATAGTAGGGCTGAATACATTGGGTACTTCTTCCATTCTTGAGATAGGAGCTGGAACATATTCTTCTTAGGAGATCATTTTTAAATGTTAAGCATTACAGGCCGGGTGTGGTGGCTCACATCTATAATCCTAGCACCCTCGGAGGCCGAGGCAGGTGGATCCCTTGAGCTCGGGAGCTCAAGATCAGCCCAAGCAATAGCGAGACCTCATCTTTACTAAAAATTGAAAAAACTGAGGCAGAGGATCACTTGAGCCCAAGAACTTGAGGTTATTGTGAGCTATAATCCCACAATACTTTAGTCTGGGCTCCAGAGTGAGACTTCTGTAACCAAAAAAAATTGTAGGCATTACAGCTATAAATTTCTCATTGATGCGATTGCTTTTTAGACAGGGTAACTCTAACATTTTAATGTGTAAAAGAAAGAACTGGAGATCTTGAAAAAATGCACATTGTTAGTTTTATTCAGATGATACGAGGTGAAGATTCCATTTCTAAATTTCTAACCAGCTCAAGAGGAATGACAATTCTTCAGTCTCAAGATGACATTCTCAAACATGCAGTGAACTGCAGGCACTGAATTTACCCCAGTTGATTCCTGAACTGATAAACAAAGATGACAACACTTACTTTCATAAGAAAGGTATGTAGAAGAGTATCTAAGAAGGGGTATTTCCTCAATAAATGTTTTGGTTTGTGTACATTAGCTGATAATCTTCCCAAGTACTTATTAATAATACAGAAGATAATGCTGAACCATACAGTGGAATATGTGTCCAAGAGCACTGTAACTGAGTGAATAAAATTAACATCAACTGTAACAGGACAAATTAGTATCAGGTGCTGATTCACAAGTACAAACCCAATATCTCTGCTGTGATAGTACTGGCCAGAAAAAGTCAATCATAATCTGATAAAAACTAGTTGAGAAAAACCCAGTTTTGGCAAACTTCCATTTACAGATATCTGGCATGTCTTCTAATCTCTAATTGTGTCTTTAAATAGCTTTTTTTACCATCCCTGAAAGCAACTCTTTTCTAATTATTCTGTTCTTGAGAACTTTGAATTACTCTAGGCAGTTATTGTCATCTTCTGTAAAAGTGCATGGATGTCATCCTATAGAATTGATGGAGCTTCCAGATGGAAGCTAAACAGTATATATTCCCCTTCTTTGTTACTATCCAATGACCCAACCTCATCCACAATGAAAATCTTGGACATCCACATTTTTCCATTTTCAGCAGAGAGCAATGGAACATTTTCATTATTTCAGGAAACAAACTTAAAGGGAGAATTTTTTAAGGCATCTGGGGAGCCTGGGTAGAGAGAGAATGGAAAGAAGACTCTGCCATATGTAGAGAAGGAGCTTCATGACTATTAAAAAAGAAGGGGAAAAGAATATTTAAAACAAATTCATTCGGCAGGGACATCACAAGTATAGACGTAAAGGTTTGCATTGTCAAAGAACATGATATTGCAGGAGAAAAGGTGGGCACAGCCCTGGGCCTTGGACTCAGTTACCCGAGAGGCAATCACTTTTTTCTCTTTCACCTGCTTCTCTTGATTTCCTTCTCAGGTGAGATTATCTGGACACATTACTCCTGCACCTTGACAATATGCCTTTAAAGGCATCAGCACAAACTCTTCACCTGCTACAACCACATCTACAAGCACAGGGACCTCGAAGTACAGAAAAAATTTTACCATTTCCAATTTTTTTTTTTTTTATTGTTGGGGATTAATTGAGGGTACAATAAGCCAGTTACACTGATTGCAATTGCTAGGTAAAGTCCCTCTTGCAATCATGTCTTGCTCCCATAAAGTGTGACACACACTAAGGCCCCAACCCCTCCCTCCATCCCTCTTTCTGCTTCCCCCCCATAACCTTAATTGTCATTAATTGTCCTCATATCAAAATTGAGTACATAGGATTCATGCTTCTCCATTCTTGTGATGCTTTACTAAGCATAATGTCTTCCACTTCCATCCAGGTTAATACGAAGGATGTAAAGTCTCCATTTTTTTTAATGGCTGAATAGTATTCCATGGTATACATATGCCACAGCTTGTTAATCCATTCCTGGGTTGGTGGGCATTTAGGCTGTTTCCACATTTTGGCGATTGTAAATTGAGCTGCAACAAACAGTCTAGTACAAGTGTCCTTATGATAAAAGGATTTTTTTCCTTCTGGGTAGATGCCCAGTAATGGGATTGCAGGATCGAATGGGAGGTCTAGGTTGAGTGCTTTGAGGTTTCTCCATACTTCCTTCCAGAAAGGTTGTACTAGTTTGCAGTCCCACCAGCAGTGTAAAAGTGTTCCCTTCTCTCCACATCCACGCCAGCATCTGCAGTTTTGAGATTTTGTGATGTGGGCCATTCTCACTGGGGTTAGATGAAATCTCAGGGATGTTTTGATTTGCATTTCTCTAATATATAGAGAAGACGAACATTTTTTCATGTGTTTGTTAGCCATTCGTCTGTCATCTTTAGAGAAAGTTCTGTTCATGTCTCTTGCCCATTGATATAAGGGATTGTTGACTTTTTTCATGTGGATTAATTTGAGTTCTCTATAGATCCTGGTTATCAAGCTTTTGTCTGATTGAAAATATGCAAATATCCTTTCCCATTGTGTGGGTTGTCTCTTTGCTTTGGTTATTGTCTCCTTAGCTGTGCAGAAGCTTTTCAGTTTAATGAAGTCCCATTTCTTTATTTTTGTTGTTGTTGCAATTGCCATGGCAGTCTTCTTCGTGAAGTCTTCTCCCAGGCCACTATCTTCCAGTGTTTTTCCTATGCTTTCTTGGAGGATTTTTATTGTTTCATGCCTTAAATTTAAGTCCTTTATCCATCTTGAATCAATTTTTGTGAGTGGGGAAAGGTGTGGGTCCAGTTTCAGTCTTTTACATGTAGACATCCAGTTCTCCCAACACCATTTATTGAATAGGGAGTCTTTCCCCCAAGGTAAGTTCTTGTTTGGTTTATCAAAGATTAGGTGGTTGTAAGATGTTAGTTTCATTTCTTGGTGTTCAATTCGATTCCAAGTGTCTATGTCTCTGTTTTTGTGCCAGTACCATGCTGTCTTGAGCACTATGGCTTTGTAGTACAGACTAAAATCTGGTATGCTGATGCCCCCAGCTTTATTTTTGTTACTAAGAACTGCCTTAGCTATACGGGGTTTTTCTGGTTCCATACAAAACGCAGAATCATTTTTTCCAAATCTTGAAAGTACGATGTAGGTACTTTGATAGGAATGGCATTGAATAGGGAGATTGCTTTGGGAAGTATAGACATTTTAACAATGTTGATTCTTCCCGTCCATGAGCATGGTATGTTCTTCCATTTGTTAATATCCTCTGCTATTTCCTTTCTGAGGAGTTCATAGTTTTCTTTATAGAGGTCCTTCACCTCCTTCATTAGGTATATTCCTAGGTATTTCATTTTTTTTGAAACTATGGTGAAGGGAGTTGTATCCTTAATTAGCTTCTCATCTTGACTGTTATTGGTGTATACAAAGGCTACTGACTTGTGGACATTGATTTTATATCCTGAAACATTACTGTATTTTTTGATGACTTCTAGGAGTCTTGTGGTTGTGTCTTTGGGGTTCTCTAAGTATAAGATGATGTCGTCAGCAAAGAGGGAGAGTTTGACCTCCTCTGCTCCCATTTGGATTCCCTTTATTTCCTTGTCCTGCCTAATTGTATTGGCTAGAACTTCCAGCACTATGTTGAATAGTAAAGGTGACAGAGGACAACCTTGTCTGGTTCCAATTCCAAGAGGAAAAGCTTTCAGTTTTACTCCATTCAGTAAAATATTGGCTGTGGGTTTGTCATAGATAGCTTCAATCAGTTTTAGAAATGTGCCACCTATGCCTATACTCTTCAGTGTTCTAATTAGAAAAGGATGCTGGATTTTATCAAATGCTTTTTCTGCATCTATTGAGAGGATCATGTGATCTTTATTTTTGCCTCTGTTAATATGGTGGATAACGTTTATGGACTTGCGTATGTTGAACCAGCCTTGCATCCCTGGGATGAAGCCTACTTGATCATGATGAATGACTTTTTTGATGATAAGCTGTAATCTATTGGCTAGGATTTTGTTGAGAATTTTTCCATCTATATTCATGAATGAGATTGGTCTGAAATTCTCCTTTTTGTTTGGGTCTTTTCCTGGTTTTGGTATCAGGGTGATGTTTGCTTCATAGAATGTGTTGGGGAAGATTCCTTCTTCCTCAGTTTTTTGGAATAATTTCTGCAGTACAGGAATAAGCTCTTCCTTGAAGGTTTGATAGAATTCTGGAGTGAAGCCATCTGGACCAGGGCATTTTTTAGTTGGAAGCTTTTTTATTGTTTCTTTGATCTCAGTGCTTGAAATTGGTCTGTTCAGGAGGTCTATTTCTTCCTGGCTGAGTCTAGGGAGAGAGTGTGATTCCAAATATTGATCCATTTCCTTCACATTGTCAAATTTCTGGGCATAGAGTTTCTGGTAGTATTCAGAGATGATCTCTTGTATCTCTGTGGGATCAGTTGTTATTTCCCCTTTATCGTTTCTGATTGAGGTTACTAGAGATTTTACTTTTCTATTTCTAGTTAGTCTGGCCAATGGTTTATCTATTTTATTTATTTTTTCAAAAAACCAACTCCTTGTTTCATTAATTTTCTGAATGATTCTTTTGTTTTCAATTTCATTGATCTCTGTTTTGATTTTGGATATTTCTTTTCTTCTTCTACTGAGTTTAGGCTTAGATTTTGGATATTTCTTTTCTTCTTCTACTGAGTTTAGGCTTAGATTTTGGATATTTCTTTTCTTCTTCTACTGAGTTTAGGCTTAGATTGTTCTTCTTTTTCCAATTCCATAAGATCTCTTTTGAGATTGTTGATGTGCTCTCTTTCTGTTTTTCGAATGTAGGCATCTAAAGCGATGAATTTTCCTCTCAAAACTGCTTTTGCAGTATCCCACAGGTTTTGGTAGCTTGTGTCTTCATTGTTGTTATGCTCAGGGAAGTTAATGATTTCCTGTTTTATTTCTTCCTGCACCCATCTGTTATTCAACAGAAGATTGTTTAATTTCCATGCCTTTGGGTGGGGTTGAGCATTTTTGTTAGAGTTGAGTTCCACCTTTAGTGCCTTATGATCTGAGAAGATACAAGGTAAAATTTCAATTCTTTTGATTCTGTTGATATTTGTTTTGTGTCCCAGGATATGATCAATTTTGGAGAATGTTCCATGGGGTGATGAGAAGAATGTATATTCTTTATCTTTGGGGTGGAGTGTTCTATATGCGTCTATCAAGCATAGTTGTTCTAGGGTCTCATTTAAATCTCTTATGTCTTTGTTTAATTTCTGTTTAGAGGATCTGTCCAGCTCTGTAAGAGGTGTGTTAAAGTCCCCTGTTATGATGGTATTATCAGATATCATATTGCTCAGACTGAGTAAGGTCTGCTTCAAGAATCTGGGAGCATTTAAATTGGGTGCATAAATATTTAGAATTGAAATGTCTTCTTGTTGTAGTTTTCCCTTGACCAATATAAAGTGACCATCTTTGTCTTTTTTGACTTTAGTTGCTTTAAATCCACATGTATCTGAAAATAAGATTGCAACTCCTCTTTTCTTCTGAATTCCATTTGCCTGAAAAATTGTCTTCCTACCCTTGACTCAGAGCTTTAATTTGTCTTTTGAAGCCAGGTGTGTTTCTTGCAGACAGCAAATGGATGGCTTGTGTTTTTTAATCCAGTCAGCCAATCTATGTCTCTTCAGTGGGGAATTCAAGCCCTTAACATTTATGGAGATAATTGATAAGTGTGGTAGTATTCTATTCGTCTTATTTGGTGAGAGTCCATTGCTTAGTTTTATCTTTTGCATCAGTGTGGAGGTTAGGTTCTGTCCTTTGATTTCTGAGTTCTTACTTTGCTGCTGATCCATTGTGGTGGTCAGTGTGCAGAACAGGTTGAAGTATTTCCTGTAGAGCTGGTCTTGTTGTGGCGAATTTCCTCAATCTTTGTATATCCGTAAATGATTTGATTTCTCCGTCAATTTTGAAGCTTAGCTTAGCAGGGTACAGAATTCTGGGCTGGAAATTCTTCTGTTTAAGTAGATTAAAGGTAGATGACTATTGTCTTCTTGCTTGGAAAGTTTCATTAGAGAAGTCTGCGGTCACTCTGATGGATTTGCCCCTGTAGGTCAACTGGCGCTTACTCCTGGCAGCTTGCAGAATCTTTTCTTTTGTCTTGACTTTGGACAGGTTCATCACAATGTGTCTTGGAGAAGCTCGGTTAGAGTTGAGGCGACCTGGGGTCCGATAGCCCTCTGAAAGCAGTGTATCAGAATCTTTGGTGATGTTTGGGAAATTTTCTTTTATAATATTCTCTAGTATGGCTTCCATTCCTCTGGGGCATTCTTCTTCCCCTTCTGGAATTCCTATAACTCGTATGTTGGAACGCTTCATAAAGTCCCATAATTCTGACAGTGAATGTTCTGCTTTCTCTCTCTTCTTTTCTGCCTCTTTTACTATCTGAGTTATCTCAAAAACTTTGTCTTCTACCTCTGAAATTCTTTCTTCTGCATGGTCTAACCTGTTGCTGATGCTTTCCATTGCATCTTTAAGTTCCCTGATTGACTGTTTCATTTCCTTCAGCTCTGCTATATCCTTTTTATATTCTTCATATCGTTCATCTCTGATTTGATTCTGTTTTTGGATTTCCTTTTGGTTATTTTCCACTTTATTAGCAGTTTCCTTCATTGTTTCCATCATTTCTTTCATTGTTTTCAACATGTGTATTCTAAATTCCCTTTCTGTCATTCCTAACATTTCTGTATAGGTGGAATCCTCTGCAGTAGCTACCTCATGGTCCCTTGGCGGGGTTGTTCTGGACTGGTTCTTCATGTTGCCTGGAGTTTTCTGCTGATTCTTCCTCATGAGTGATTTCTTTTATCTGTTTCCTTGCCCTAATTTTCCTTTCACTTCCTCTTGCTCTTGAAGTTCTCGTGCCTGTGGACTAAGGGTTACAGGACCAGAAGTGTGAGAAGGTTGAAGAGCAAAAAAGGGATGAAAGAAAGGAGGACCGAGTGATAAGAAAAAAAAGAAAGATACAGAAAGGAGAGGGGGTGGGGATAAGGAATATTGACAAAAAGTAGAGAGGCACAGAAAGAGGGAGACAGGGCAATATCGGTGTACAGTAGGGTACTTTGACACAACCTTAAAAAACCCCACCTTCTGGGGGTGGCCTGTGGGGTGGTTCCCTTGAGGTCAGCAGCTCTTTGCTAACCTGATCAGACACAGTACCCCACCTCCACCAAGTAGAGAGGAAAGACAAAAATACTATAAATCAAACCAAAACAAGCAAACAGAAAACTTTACGGGGATAAAATTGGGTGAAAAACCAAGTGATAGCGGTAGAAACACTAGCAAGAATGAAGCTGTAGTTATTAAAAAAGGCAGCAATGGGAAATTATAATTAAACTAGTAAAATTGAGAAAGAAAAAGGGATCTGTATGGAAAAGATTGAAATTAAAAAACAAAAGAACATCAACAACGTCAAAATAAACAAACAAAAAAAACCAACCAAACAAAAAAAAAAAAGAAAAAAATACACAACCAAAACCAAAGCAGTTTGTATATGTTATTGAATATTGTCTGGGCAACTCGTGGTCTTCTGGGTTATGAGATGTTAGTCACAGTTCTGATACGACTGGAGGCTGCTGATTTCTCAAACCTCAGCAGGTAGACACCCTAAATCTCTCTTCGGCCCACTTAAAAGGCACTTTGAATTTGTAAACTTGCTGAGCAGAAGCTTTCTCGCTGGAATCACTGCTGAAGTGGCTATCCACTTACCCAGTGTGCCAAAACCGGTCTCACTCTGCCCCTGAGGGTTAGGGCTGCAAGGCGGCTCAGACCCCACCCTTAGGCTACTTGGTTGCTGGGTTACCAGCTCCCACCCTTTTCTAGCTCTGCGACCCTGAGGGCAGAGCTTGCCAGGGCAGATCCCTGCCAATGGTTCCATGTGACCCACCGCCAAACACTATTAGCTCCATCTGGCTCAGCGGCTCAGACTGGGGCCCTAGACAACGGCCAAAGTTCTCCGCACTCCCGCTCAGGCCTTCCCCAAGGCAGTTCAACTCAGTGCCAAGTCCAAGGACATCAAAACAGTTCACAGGTAAGGCCTTTCTGGTTTGCAGTCTTGCTGCTACTGAACTTACAGTTGTGAGCGGGTTTAGACGGATTGAACACACGTGACCACTTGCCGGTTTTCCACTGTTTTAGTCCTCCTCTTGGGGTCCAGAAGTCTCTCACTGACTCCCTGTATCCTCATAGGAGTGATGATAGGCAGTTCCCAGCAGCCAGAGATACCTGGAGTCCTATCTCCCCAGACTCACGGTGCCCAGATGCAAGGAAGCTGTTACTCGGCTGCCATCTTGCTCCGCCCTGTAGCACCATTTCCTATTCTTTATCAAGGGAGAGAGTCAGGAAGAAGGAGGTTCCACATAACAACCAAAGTGTGAGTTTCTAATTTCTTGGCCTCCAGTGCCCTCCCCTGCTAGCAATTTCTGCTATGGAAATGGGAATATGGGCCCTCTGACCTTTTTCTGGAAAAAAATAAATAAACTCAAGTGTCTTAAATGCATCTTTAAACCCTCATGCTTGATATTGGCCTTCCCTTAGCATCACAGGGGGCCACATAAATGACATCAGCCACACTAATAGAATCTGTTGGCAGGCAGAATCACAGATGATGGTACTTCTTCAAACTGGCCATGGAATCCTACCTGGAAGCCTGGGCTGAGAAACACTTAGCTAAGCATGGCCTCTCAGGCTTTAGTATGCATGCAAGGTATTTCTCAGCATGCGCCCTCTAAGTATTTGATTCACTACTAGCAGCAGTTACTCTATCTTCAAGCAAATAATCAGTTTTATTTCACAATGCCTATTTATGTATTTCCTTAAGATTTTCAGAAAGGGGCTTAGCACCTATAGTTCAAGCAGCTAGGGCACAGCCAGCCACATATACCGGAGATGGTTTGTTCGAATCCAGCCCTCGCCCACCAAACAATGACAATTACACCCCCAAAATAGCCAGGCATTGTTGTGGATGCCAGTAGTCCCAGCTACTTGGGAGACTGAGGCAAGAGAATCACTTAAGCGCAGGAGTTTGAGGTTGCTGTGAGTTGTGATGCCACAGCACTCTATGGAGGCTGACAAAGTGAATTTCTACCTCATAATAGAAAAAATTTCAAGAAGGGTTTTGAGCCATTCTCTATAGTATCAAAATCGCACAACTCCTCATGAAGAAAAATAGTGAGCAGTTAAACCCCATTTCTGTTTTGGTCTAGCTGATGCAAGAAAACATTTGAGTGAGACATGGAGACCTACACATAGAAAGCTTCCACACCGTTTCCCAAGCTCCTTTCCCCTTTCACCACCTCTGGTCAGCCCAGGAACATGAAGTGCTCTTTGCAACATTAGTCAGCCATCTCCTCACATTGCTCTTGAATGAACTGCTTGTTCTTCCACTAACTCTTGCATTGGGACTTTGACGTTTCAGGAGGGAATAGTCAATCTTGGGTTTGGTTAAAAATTTGCAGGTTTTGAGTGAGTTTAAGAAGTGGCTTCTTTAATAATTCCCCTTATTGCTGCTGTTACTTTTTCTGGACTAAAGCAGCACTCAGCTAGACAAAGCAAACACGGCACAGAGTCCCTTCTGCCCAACACTTTCTAACAAAACAAATAACTGTGGTTCAAGGAAGACCACAAATCACAATCTTGAAACAGGACATAGTTTACTGACCGTTTTAAAGTCTCCAGTGGTCAAAGAAGGCAGCAGTGTCTGAGGAAAGACCTGGACTCAGAATTTAGACGTGCAGATTTAGGTATTGCACACATGAGGATGCAGCTAGTGACCTATGTACATTACTGAGAATTAGAGGAACAGAAAAATGAGAATGAGGATGTTTTCAGGTGCACCCAATGCACATTTGTCATCAGGATCAGCTTCTGGCCTTCTAGTCTCGGGATCAGTTTTAGGTCTGAAGATATCAGGATAATTGAAAGACAGAGACACAATGCCTGATTTCTGCCCTATGAAGGTAGTTTGTAAAAATTTACAAGTTGTCCCCCAAAGTCACCATAAACAAGGAAAATTAAAAATTGTAGCTAAATATACCTTCACAAATATTGATTACAAAATTTTAGAAAGAAATGGCAACACATAGAGAATAATTTGTAAATATTTTGTAAATTTTTTTGTGAATAAAAGTAGGTATAGCTGGGTTCAGTGACTCACGACTGTAATCCCAGCACTTCAGAGGCTAAGGTGGGTAGATTGACTGAGCTCACAGGTTGGAGACCAGCCTGAGCCAGAGCGAGACCCCATCTCTGAACAATAGTCGGGTCTTGTGGCAGCACCTGACATCCCAGCTAATTGGGAGGCTGAGGGAAGAGAATCACTTGAGCCTAAGGGTTTGAAATTGCTGTGAGATATGAAGCCATGGCATTTTACCCAAGTCTCACAAAGTGAGACTTGGTCCCCCCTCTCCAAAAAATTGAATGGTTCAACCTCCTACCCTACCCCAGGGATGTCCCACCAGGGAAAGGTAAATGGGCCAACCCCCACCCTTACTACAGATGTCCAACCCAGGAAAGGGAATGTCCCAACCCCCAACTTTCTGACCTTCAACCTCCTCCCTTCACCATTACCCACATGTAGATTTCTTCCTGGTTGGATATCCTACCCGACCTGAGCCCAAGTGGAATAAAGTCAATTTAATTGGAAAAAAAATAGTACATATACCTACAATTTTCCTTTTTCCCTGTGTATGGTGACTGTAGTGGCAAATTTTGGCACACCACAGACTATAACTACTCAAGAAGGGTGACTAAAAATTGGCAGCGGGACCTTTGTAACTTCATCATTTGGGATAGCATGCAATGTGCTGTTCTGAGAGAGGATACCAGGAAGGGTGAAGTCTAGGAGAACACAGATCTTCTCAAGGAGACCCCAAGGATACACTAGTGGGGTCCTCCCCATGGTGACTCAGGTCTTAGGAATTTATAGAACCATAACTTCCTGGGATCCAGAAATTTCTGCTTCTGCGAAATGCTGTAGTCCTATGGGGGCAGGAACAGCTTCTCCAGCTTGATTCAAACTGATCAATGAGAAAGGAACCCATGGGCAGGAACTTTTTGACTGGGGATGAAAAGGAGAAGACAGAACAAATTGGGGAGCATGGCAATTTTGACTTCTTCTAAGCATCCCTCTGCCAGTTGAAATAAAGCCTTTCCTCTTATAAATATGGTGTTTGGGTGCTCTTTCTCCCCATTGGGCCTCCCTGTGTGGATGCCTGGACTGGGCAGAGAAAGGACCCTTTGGCAGGTCTTCAAGAAGTCAAACAATGGGAGGAACTGGAGGGCAGGATTTGATACCTGCACTGGGAGATGTCTAAGGCAAGGTAGGATAGACTTGGGGTGCCCACCATTTGAGGGAAAACTGGGGTCCAATCAACCTGTGGGGCATTAGATTGCAGGCAGGCCTGGTGAGAGGTGTATAATCATGTGTGGATGTGGTGTAACTGAGATGAACTCCAAGGGTGGGGTTGGACCTCCCCTCACTGAGCCTAAGGGAGTGAGAGTTTGTTCTTCTATGGCTAAGTGGCAGTTCCAGTGGGAAATCAAGGATGCTCAGGTTAAGAAAAGAACTGAAATTGTGTACATGTGAGTGCTTGGAGACTGATGGAGATGGGTAACAATAAGTGGGGTTTAGCACCCCTTCTTCACAGGGTGAAATGATTGTGTTAGTGGCCCCTTTTTTTCTGCTCCAACTTCATCCCCTGGCTATTCTCAGAGAAACTGGAAGTTCCAGGTTTTCTGCTTTCCATCTCAGACACAGGTCTAGTCCTTGGCAGTCATGTGGCCATGTAAGACTTAGAGGGAAATGAAAAGACATCAGAAAGGATAACTGTGTTGTGGTTTTGTTACTGGAATTTCTTTTTTTTTTTTTTTATTAAATCATAACTGTATACAATGATATGATTATGGGGCATCATACACTCACTTCATAAACCATTTGATACATTTTTATCACAGTGGTTAACATAGCCTTTCCGGCGTTATCTCAGTTACTGTGCCAAAACATTTACATTCTACATTTACCAAGTTTCGCAAATACCCCTGTAATATGCACCACAGGTGTGATCCCACCGATTCCCCTCCCTCTACCCACCCCCCCCTTTCCCACTTCTCCCTATTGTTAAGTTGTAGCTGGGTTATAGCTTTCATGTGAGAGTCCCAAATTAGTTTCATAGTAGGGCTGTGTACATTGGGTATTTTTTCTTCCATTCTTGGGATACTTTACTAAGAAGAAAATGTTCCAGCTCCATCCATGTAAACATGAAAGAGGTAAAGTCTCCATCTTTCTTTAAGGCTGCATAGTATTCCATGGTATACATATACCACAATTTATTAATCCATTCGTGGATCGATGGGCACTTGGGCTTTTTCCATGACTTAGCTATTATGAATTGGGCTGCAATAAACATTCTGGTACAAATATCTTTGTTATGTTGTGATTTTTGGTCTTCTGGGTATATGCCCAGCAGAGGAATTACAGGATTGAATGGCAGATCTATTTTAGATCTCTGAGTGTTCTCCATATATCTTTCCAAAAGGAATGAATTAATTTGCATTCCCACCAGCAGTGCAGAAGTGTTCCCTTTTCTCTGCATCCACGCCAACATCTCTGGTCTTGAGATTTTGTGATATAGGCTAGTCTCAGTGGAGTTAGATGATATCTCAAAGTAGTTTTGATTTGCATTTCTCTGATGATTAAAGATGATGAGCATTTTTTCATATGTCTGAAGGCCGTACGCCTGTCTTCTTCAGAGAAGTTTCTCTTCAAATCCCTTGCCCAGCCTGCGATGGGATCCCTTGTTTTTTTCTTGCTGATGCGTTTGAGTTCTCTGTGGATTCTGGTTATTAAACCTTTGTCAGAGATATACCCTGCAAATATCTTCTCCCATTCTCAGGGCTGTCTGCTTGCTCTGCTTACTGTGTTCTTAGCTGTGCAGAAGCTTTTTAATTTGATCAAGTCCCAGTAGTGTATTTTTGAAGCTGCTTCAATTGCCCGGGGGGTTCTCCTCATGAAATACTCACCCAGACCAATTTCTTCAAGGGTTTTCCCTGCATTCTCCTCTAGTATTTTTATAGTTTCATGTCTTAAGTTTAAATCTTTAATCCAATGAGAGTCTATCTTAGTTAATGGTGAAAGGTGTGGGTCCAATTTCAGTCTTCTACAGGTTGCCAGCCAGTTCACCCAGCACCATTTGTTAAATAGGGAATCTTTTCCCCACTGAATGTTTTTAATTGGCTTGTTAAAAATCAAATAGCGGTAAGTAGTTGGATTCATCTCTTGGTTCTCTATTCTGTTCCAGATATCTACTTCTCTGTTTTTGTGCCAATACCATGCTGTTTTGATCACTATCGATTTGTAGTAAAGTCTGAGGTCTGGTAGTGTGATTCCTCCTGTTTTGTTTTTATTTCTGAGTAATATCTTGGTTATTCGAGGTTTTTTCTGATTCCATATAAAACGAAGTAATGTTTTTTCAAGATCTTTAAAATATGACAGTGGAGCTTTAATAGGGAGTGCGTTGAAATTATATATTGCTTTGGGTAGTATGGACATTTTGATAATGTTGATTCTTCCTAGCCATGAGCATGGTATGTTTTTCCATTTGTTAACATTTTCAGCTATTTCTTTTCTTAGAGTTTCATAGTTCTCTTTATAGAGATCTTTCACGTCTTTTGTTAGGTAAATTCCCAAATATTTCATCTTCTTTGGCGCTACTGTGAATGGGATAGAGTCCTTAACTGCTTTTTCAATTTGACTGTTGTTGGTGTATAAAAAGGCTACCGATTTATGAATGTTGATTTTGTAACCTGAGACACTGCTGTATTCCTTGATCACTTCTAGGAGTTTTGTAGTAGAGTCCCTAGTGTTTTCCAGATACACAATCATATCATATGCGAAGAGCGAGAGTTTGATCTCTTCTGACCCTATATGGATACCCTTGATCGCCTTTTCTTCCCTAATTGCGGTGGCTAAAACTTCCATTACAATGTTGAAAAGCAATGGAGACAATGGGCAGCCTTGTCTGGTTCCTGATCTGAGTGGAAATGATTCCAATTTAACTCCATTCAATATGATATTGGCTGTGGGTTTGCTGTAGATAGCCTCTATCAGTTTAAGAAAAGTCCCTTCTAGACCAATTTTCTTGAGTGTTCTGATCATGAAGGGATGCTGGATATTATCAAAAGCTTTTTCTGCATCAATTGAGAGAATCATATGGTCTTTGTTTTTTAATTTGTTTATGTGCTGAATTACATTTATAGATTTACGTATATTGAACCAGCCTTGAGACCCTGGGATAAAACCAACTTGGTCATGATGTATAATTTGTTTGATGTGTTGCTGGATTCTGTTTGTTAGGATCTTGTTGAATATTTTTGCATCTATATTCATTAGTGATATTGGTCTATAATTTTCTTTTCTTGTTGGGTCTTTTCCTGGTTTGGGGATCAGGGTGATGTTTGCTTCATAGAACGTGTTGGGTAGTCTTCCTTCTTATTCTACATTTTGGAACAGGTTGAGTAATGTAGGTACTAATTCCTCTTTAAAGGTTTGCTAGAATTCTGACGTGAAACCATCTGGTCCCGGGCTTTTCTTTTTAGGGAGGTTTTGTATAGTTGATGCTATTTCTGAACTTGATATTGGTCTGTTCAACATTTCCACTTGATTCTGGTTAAGTCTTGGAAGGTGGCGTGCTTCCAAGTATCGGTCTATTTCCTTCAGATTTTCATATTTCTGAGAATAAAGTTTCTTGTAATATTCATTAAGGATTTTTTGGATTTCTGATGAGTCTGTGGTTATTTCGTCTTTGTTGTTTCTGATTGATGATATTAGGGATTTTACTCTTTTTTTCCTGATTAGGTTGGCCAGAGGTTTATCTATTTTATTGACCTTTTCAAAAAACCAGCTTTTTGATTTATGGATCTGTTGTATTATTCTTTTGTTTTCAATTTCATTTAATTCTGCTCTAATTTTGGTTATTTCTTTTCTTCTACTGGGTTTGGGGTTGTAATGTTCTTCCTTTTCCAGTTGCGTGAGATGTCCCATTAAGTTGTTAACTTCCTCTCTTTCCGTTCTCTTGAGGAAGGCTTGCAGTGCTATAAATTTCCCTCTTAGAACTGCCTTTGCAGTGTCCCAGAAGTTCTGATAGTTTGTGTCTTCATTGTCATTTTGTTCCAAAAAATTGGTGATTTCTTTCTTAATCTCATCTCTGACCCAGCTAACATTCAGCATAAGGTTATTTAACTTCCATGTTTTTGTATGGGTATGCAGATTCCTGTTGTTACTCAATTCAAGTTTTATTCCATGATGGTCTGAGAAGATGCATGGAATAATTTCTATTCCTTTAAATTTACTGAGGTTAGACTTGTGACCTAAAATGTGATCAATTTTGGAGTAAGTTCCGTGGGCTGATGAGAAGTATGTGTATTCAGTTTTGTTGGGATGAAATGTTCTGTAGATGTCTGCTAAATCTAAATATTTGATGGTTAGGTTTAAATCTAAGATTTCTTTGCTCAGCTTCTTTCTGGAGGATCGATCCAACACTGCCAAGGGAGTGTTGAAATCTCCGATGATTATGGAGCTGGAGGAAATCAAGTTACTCATGTCTGTTAGAGTTTCTCTTATAAATTGAGGTGCATTCTGGTTGGGTGCATAGATATTAATAATTGAGATCTCGTCATATTGAGTATTACCCTTAACAAATATGAGGTGACCATTCTTGTCCTTCCTTACTTTTGATGGTTTAAAGCCTACTGTATCTGCAAATAAAATTGCAACACCTGCTTTTTTCTGATTACCATTTGCCTGAAATATGGATGACCATCCTTTCACCCTGAGTCTGTATTTGTCTTTTAAGTTAAGATGTGACTCTTGTATGCAACAAATATCTGGCTTGAGTTTTTGTATCCAGTCAGCTAACCTATGCCTCTTTAGAGGACAGTTTAAGCCATTGACATTGATGGAGAGTATTGATAAGTCTGGTGGAATTTTGGGTGTCGAGCTTTTCAAAGGTCCAGTGGACATTTTTAATCCTTTCGCCAGTGTGGAAGTTGGAGTTTGATCCGAAGTTTCTGGGTGATTTTACTTTTGTGGTATAGGACTGGGTTGGTCATTGTGGAGGATAGGTCTGAGAACATCCTGAAGAGCTGGTTTACTTATGGCAAATTTTTTCAACATATGAATGTCATTGAAGTATTTAATTTCTCCATCATAGATGAAACTCAATTTAGCTGGATACAAGATCCTGGGTTGAAAGTTTTTTTGCTTTAGGAGATTAAAAGTTGATGACCAGCCTCTTCTTGCTTGAAAAGTTTCAGCAGAGAGATCTGCAGTTATTCTAATATTCTTACCTTTGTACGTTATAGTTTTCTTTCGCCGGGTTGCTTTGAGAATCTTCTCTTTCATGTTAATTTTAGTGAAGCTAATTATGATATGTCTGGGAGATGGCTTATTGGGGTTGAATCGTGCTGGGGTTCTGAAGCTGTCTGCTATCTGAATTTCAGATTCTCTGGGCATGTCTGGAAAATTTTCTTTCATAATTTCATGTAGAAGGGCCTCTGTGCCCTTGGCAGCCACTTCATCGTTCTCCGGAATTCCTATAACCCTTACGTTGTTTTTTTTTCGAATTATCTGAGAGTTCTCTGAGTGAGTGATCCGTTTTTGCTCTCGATTTCTCTTCCTCTTTGAGAGATTGGGAGCGTTCGAAGACTTTATCTTCAATGTCAGAAATCCTTTCTTCTGCTTGCTCCATTCTGTTACTGAGGGATTCTACTGTATTTTTCATATCTTTGAGGGCTGTAAGTTCTTGTTTCAGTGTGTCTAAGTCTTTGGTGGTTTTGTCTTTAAATTCGTTAAATTCTTGAGACAATTTTTGAATTTCTCCTCGAATTCCTAATTCCATTTTATTGATCTTGTCTGCAAACCAAATTCTAAATTCGACTTCTGACATCTCAGCCAGTTGTTTATGAATGGGATCTTCAATCACATCTGCCGTATCTTTTCTTGGGGGGGTTGATCTATTCTGGTTATTCATGTTACCAGAGTTTTTCCGCTGATTCCGCCCCATGATTTACTCCCTTTGGTTTTTCCCCTGGGGTTTTATCGAGGGCCCGTACAGTGTTGTGGCCCGAGAAACTGGGGCCCTGTCTGGTGTGGTGGAGCAAAGTGGTTCTGTCTTGTTTTCAGCTGGTTTCTGTTCGATCCTATTGCAACTTCTACTCTGGCTTGAAGTCTCAGCTGTGTGGAAAAATCAGCAATTAAGTCACCCCACCTGCCCACCTCTGGCCCCAGTTGGAAAAGGAGAATCAAACCTTCCTACAATCGCACACCCAGGGCACGGCCTGAAAAGTCCTCAGTCTATTATTCCAGTTCAAAAGGTCCGAATCAACTGTCTCAATCGGCACTTGTCTCGGGTGGAAGGGTTCAAGAGGTCTCTGGGAACTGGATCACAGGGGCCTGGTTACTCCTCTGACACAGTTCACCCCAGTGCAGCATGGAGTCAGGAGGAGCCACCCAGCAAACAGAGCAGTCTAGGAAGGTTGACGTCTCCTTCCCCACTTTGCCCCTCCATCGGACCCAGTCACTAGTATCTCTGCAGATGGCTAACCCAGTTGCCTGCAGTGAACAGACACTCCAGGGATTTGCACCTGCCTGAATCGCAAGGAAGTCTGCCAGGCCCCCGCAGACTGCCGCTATCTAGCAGGAGGAGATGGGGCCTGATCTTTGAGTGTTTGATGCAGGTGATGGGAAGGAGGTGTTCACTCAGGCTTAGCCCCATCCCTGATGGATGCTGCTAACAGAACAGAACAGAACAGACAACTTTGTGAGGTTCTGTCTCTGTTCCTGTCGTCGCCTACAGAAGATGGACTGTTTTGAGTTCAAACGTCTTTGCTGCTGGAGAATTGCGTCTGAACACCTCTCTGGGTCGTCCCCTTCCTGGAAGCTTCCCGGGTTTGTGAGCCGCGTCACCCGGTGGCCTCCTCTGGTTGCCCAGGGAGACAGGGGGTGTGGCCTCAGAATATCCAGAAGTGAGCGTTCTGCCGTTAAAGATAAAACGGCTGTTGATCTACCTCCAGGGAACTGCTGCTCTGGTGTGGGCACTCAGGCGACCCTTTTCTCCTCTGTCCCGCGCCCCAGAGTCAGCACTGAGCGGCCGCAGTTTGTGCTGGGTTCACACCCCTTAAGAGATCCCCCAAGAATCAGAACTCTTGGGGGATGGGCCCCTAGACCCCGATTGGGAGTGGAGTGGGGAAAGCTAGAGTTTCCTTCAGTTTTACGTAATACTACGGTCCGGGGAGGGCTCCTGCACTGCACCGCAGGGAAGTGCCGCCAAGGCTTGATTTCCCCTCAGCAGAGTGCCCTCTCCTCGCTCACGTATCACAGAGTCAGCGCTGACCTGACGCAGCTCAGGCACTGTGCTCTCCCCTCAAGAAATCACCCAAGGAGCCGAACTCCTGGGGGATATTCCCTCAGACCCCGAGTGAGAGTAGGGGTTCTCAGCTCTCAGCGGGGTGGCCAGAGTCTTATTCAGTCTTGGGCCCGTATGCCCAGGGAGGGTTGCTGTACTGCACCGCAGGGAAGTGCTGCGAGGCGTGACTCCCCCTCAGCCCGGTGCCCTCTCCTCACTCGCGCGCCTCAGTGTCAATGCTGACCAGTCGCAACTCGGGGACTGTCCACTCCCCTTGAGAAATCACCCAAGGATCCGAAGTCCTAGGGGACAGGCCTCCAGACCTCAGTGGGCGGGAGGGGAGCGCCGGGGATTCAGGGTTGCCGGCAAAGGATTCCCAAAGTTTTATTCAGCCCTATGTCCGGCAGGAGAACGCCACGGCACCCCAGTAGGGGAGGTAGGTCCAGTTTTTAGAAGGTCTCTCCCATGGAGTGTCATGGGAGGGCCTTTAATTTCTGCCCGCTTGTTCAATTTTGGGGCTCTTGAGCCGGTCTCATGGGGGAGGGGGACTCCCGTCCGCTTGGTGGTGGATTTTGTACCTTTTGTTTGCGTCCTTGTGATCACAGCTTGCCTCAGCGGTGTTGATGTGCGTTCTTCAGCCTTCTCTCTTGGTGAGGCTCAAGTCCACCAGGATACTTACTAAATTCCTGTCCCTTAAGTCTCCTTCTGGACGGGAGCCTTTGTTGAAAGCTGGCTTCAGTCCGCCATCTTGTCTCCCCCCCGGGCTTGTTACTGGAATTTCTTTTTTCAGTGAGTCCTTGATCTTGGGGATTTGAGAATTGAGAACTCAGGCCACAGATCAGTGATAAAATGGGATTTTGTTGGAGGAAGGGGCATGCAGAGGAAATGGAGAGAGCCAGAGGGAGAGGCCCAAGTCAGAGGTCTCCTGCATGGATCCTTTGTCTTGGGGTAAATAATTGGCCCTAAGAGATATTTTGGCCAGGGCTTGGTAGCCGGAAAATACACCTTTACAAGCTGAATGAGTATTTAACAAGTAAATGAATGCAATCCCACCCCTTGGGCAAAGTTACTAGGTCTTTGCAGTTTTTGTCTAGCGAGGGGATCAGAGTGTGTACTCCCTACTTAGACTGGAGCCATCCAAAACTTTTCAAGCTGCTTTGTTCATGATATTGCGAGAGCTGATAGGGTGTGCCCTGCCAAGGTGCAGCATCTTTGTGCCTAGAGCTAGGAGTCTAATTTCTCAGCTCACCTGAACCAGAAAAATGGGGGTTCCCTGTCTCTTTCCCTGAGTGGGAAAAGCTTGCTATGTTTCATAAAATGTCTCTCATTTGTAAAATGTAATAATTTGGTTGTTTAAATTGTTTGGGGAACTCGGTCTTTGTCAAATTATAAGATTCTTGCTTTTTAAACCTTCTAATTGGGTGGTGCCTGTGGCTCAGTGAGTAGGGTGCTGGCCCCATATACCAAGGGTGGTGAGTTCAAACCCGGCCCCGGCCAAACTGCAACAAAAAAAATAGCCAGGCCTTGTGGTGGGGGGCTGTAGTCCCAGCTACTCAGGAGGCTGAGGCAGGAGAATCGCCTAAGCCCAAGAGTTGGAGGTTGCTGTGAGCTGTGTGATGCCACGGCACTCTGCCAAGGGTGATAAAGTAAGACTCTGTCTCTACAAATAAATAACCTTCTAATTATCAGTGTAGCCAAGCGAATAATTAACTTCATAGAAAACTGTGATCCTGTTTTGTGAAAATGTGTTTTTGACAGCAAGAGACATTAGACAGAAAGCAAAATGGTATTGTGTAAGAAAAGGGTCTTGTGGGGGAACCGGTAAGGCGTGAGTGTGGCAGGGCAGGAAAGAGACTGCGCTCCAGCCGAAAGCAGCCGAGTCCTCGTGGTGGAGCGTTCGCCCACCAGGGCACGGTTGGCCTCTTTCCAGAATCAGTTTTGTTTGTTAGACCTAGTATAGCTGTGTCAGTGTGTTATGATGCCTTCCAGTACCAACCTGGCTACTGGAATCCCCAGTAATAAAGTGAAATACTCAAGGCTCTCCAGCACAGATGATGGCTACATTGACCTTCAGTTTAAGAAAAGCCCTCCTAAGATTCCTTACAAGGCTATTGTACTTGCCACAGTACTGTTTTTGATTGGCGCCTTTCTCATTACCATAGGCTCCCTCCTACTGTTGCGCTACATCAGCAAATAGGGGGCACACTGAGCCATTCGGGTCCTGATCATTGGTATTCTGGTGTTCCTCCCTGGATTTTACCACCTGCACATTGCCTACTATGCATCCAAAGGCTACCGGGGTTACTCCTATGATGACATTCCAGACTTTGATGACTAACACCCACCCACCTCAGCCCTAAGGTGAGGAGTTACAGTGGAACTAGACCTAAATTGGAGATACTGAGCAGAAACTGAAGTTTGTTATGTTTAACAAAACAATGGCCAGATTTTATGGGTCCATCCCAAAGATGTTAACTGAGCTTATTAATTAGCTAATTAGGACATGCTCTGTTTTTCATCTCCTCGCCCTGGCAAAAACTCCTAGCAAGTTTTTCAACAAGAATATGTATCATGGAGCAATGTTAATTATCTGGGTGGGAGGTTATACTGTAGTGGAAAGCATTGCTACCACGACCACTTTAGAGTTGAATGTTTCTTTTAAATAGTCTTCATTGTCAATTTGTTTTTGCAGAAATGGAAGCATGTAGTATGTCTAATTTCTTATTACTAAGTAATTTATTTTTTAAATGGCTAAGTATCTTAACTGCTACCTTCATGTTCTAGTTGAAGAACATGGTAAAATCAAATATCTGTAGTAGTTTTTACTTGCTTTCTTATTGACAGCAACTGGGAATTTTTTAAATTGCAGAGTGAGCTTTCAAAATTTAAACCCTTTCTCTGTTTACCAGTCCTTGGCCAGCTGTGATCTGTATTGCCAGTAGGTTGAACAGCATATAATTTGGACCATTCATTGTGTCCTGTACAGATCAAGATATTCTGTATATCATGCCTTTAAAGAATGAACTTTTGGCTGTTTCCTAATGAAGAATGTAAATAAGTGTTGTTATTTAGAGTTTATAAGCCTTTTGCCAGCACCTTGTGTAATAATGTCATTCTGATAAGATCGCAAGTATAGATCCCTAAAAGAGTAGATTGCCTTAGGCTGATTCTGTTTGTTAGCTTGCAAAAAGTGATTTATACTCAAAAATTAAAAAGTTGAAATTCAGATCTTAAACTTAAAATGAGTTAACTTTAAACATTTCAGAAGATACTTTTATGATCTTACAATGTCTTAAATCCCAATATCGAGGACTGCCTTTGTTTCCGGTCACTGGCGTATGAATCGGACTCTGCTTTCCAGTCAGTGGACTTGGGGAGCTAGAAGCTTGGACATTCTACCAGCAGCAATTTAGAAGGCTGTGGGTAGAGCAAGTTATGGGGTAAAGATAAGTTTTGCATGTGTTAAATTTTAGGTATCTACTTGATATCCGGGTGGAGCTGTTGAGGAGGTAACTCCAGGGCCCATGTGTATGTAGAGTTCAGGAGTTCTAAACTGGAGATAGAAATCTTGGAGTCAGTATTTGGACAGTGTCTTAGGAGCCATAAGCTCCTGTTTAGAGCACTAGTGGAATGAGTGCATATGGAAGAAAAAGGAGGACTCAGGAAATGGAGGGACAAAAAGAAAGTATCCTAAAGCAGCTTCCAAGGTTAGATGCATTTGGCCATGGGAGGGTGGGTTGGGAAGTCCAATACTCTAGAATTCTTGGACCTTGACACTGAAGGTATGAGGTGATATATAAAGTCTCATGTTGGGCAGTGTTTATAAAACAAAGTTCAGACCAGAACGTTTCTGCTAAGCTAAATCATTTGCTCCTTATAAAGGTAAATAATGCTATGGTCAAAAAAATCAAGATGGAACAGGAAGGTATAAAGTGAAAAGTAAACATCTGAGAGGATGGGGAGTAAATATTTCCTCCCCCAGCTCACTTCCCAAAGTTGTTAAAGGTTTCTAACTAGCATAAACATATATATCTGTGTTTAAAAAAAAAAAAATTAAATTAAAAAAAAGAAAAGGGTCTTGTGTGGTAAATTTTGTCCTGAAACAGAATGCTTATTTAAGAAAGTGATAGGCAGGGCAATCCAGAAGGTTTAGAATGTTTGTAGATTGTCTGTGTAGGTTAAAAGAAGCTCATAAAAGGGAATTTATGAAAGAATTTACACGGGATCCAGTTGACTATGTATTTCCTTTAGAATCTTTTGGCTTGTAATCTTACTTGAAGAAATGTGTCACACTTTATGGGGGCAAGACATGATTGCAAGAGGGACTTTACCTAACAATTGCAATCAGTGTAACTGGCTTATTGTACCCTCAATAAATCCCCAACAATAAAAAAAAAAAGAAAGAAATGTGTTAAGCCTTTGATATTTGACAAACCTTCCCCAATCAAAACTCTAAATTTGGTATTTTTGATATATCAAGACCAGTGAAAATCTGAGAAAGACATATTAGGCCTAATTGGTTTGTTAAAAAAGTATAGGGAACATTGTCAAATACGAAATGGTGGTTAACTTTGTGTGGATTATGTTTATATCCAACATGATAAATATAAACATAATTATGTATTTTCCAATATTACAAAATATTGGTCTGTCAATATTTTATAGTGTAGTTTGTCAGTAATAAATTTAATTCAACTCTCAAAAGTATTTTGTATAACTGCCTGAGTCCAAACTTTGTCCTTCAAAAGAAGTCTTAGGAGAGGCTGATAAATTCTTTCAAATTCAAATTTCTGATGTCTTTGGAAATTAAATACCTTTGGGCTAAAAGAAAACTGCTAGAACTTTAATTAGAAAGCTAACATGTCCATGACTATTGCTTATATAACTTTAAACAGAACAGAAATCAGTTACATGGAATAGGGCTGATTTCTTAAGTTTTTTTTTTGTTTGTTTGTTTGAAACACTGCTGTTCCTGTCTGTGTTCTGTTTTCCAAAAGTCACAAAAGACATTTTCTGTCTCTTGAGCTATTCGTAGCTTTCAACAATGTATGTACTTACAGGGAGAATTTGAAACATTTATTTTTTCTCTTTCCTTGATTTCTCAAATGGAATATGAAAGCCATTTGTAAGTATTCTTTTTTTTATTGTTAAATCATAGCTGTGTACATTTGTGCGATCAAGGAGTACAATGTGCTGGTTTCATACACAATCTGAAATATTCTCATCAAACTGTTCAACATAGCCTTCATGGCATTTTCCTAGTTACTGCATGTAGATATTTGTATTCTGCATTTAGTAGGTTTCGCCTGTACCCATTCTACCCTCCCTCCACTGTGACTTCCCCCCTCTCTTGGCCCTTTCCCCATATTCTTGTGCTATAGTTGGGTTATAGCCTTCATGTGAAAGCTATAAATTAGCTTCATAATAGGGCTGAGTACATTGGATACTTTTTCTTACATTCTTGAGATACTTTGCTAAGAAGAATATGTCCCAGCTCTGTCCATGTAAGCATGAAAGAGGTAAAGTCTCCATCTTTCTTTAAGGCTGCATAATATTCCATGATATACATGTACCACAATTTGCTAGTCCATCGTGGGTCGATGGGCACTTGGGCTTCTTCCATGACTTAGCAATTATGAATTGGGCCGCAATAAACATTCTGGTACACATGTCTTTGTTATATTGTGATTTTTGGTCTTCTGGGTACATACCTAGTAAAAGAATTATAGGATCGAATGGCAGGTCTATTTTTAGATCTCTAAGTTTTCTCCAAACATCATTCCAAAAGGAACATATTAGTGTGCATTCCCACCAGCAGTGTAGAAGTGTGCCCTTTTCTCCGCATCATATGGAATCAGAAAAAACCTTGAATAGACAAAACATTACTCAGAAATAAAAAACAAAGCAGGAGAATTCACACTACCAGACTTGAGACTGTACTATAAATCAATAGTGATCAAAACAGCATGGTACTGGCACAAAAACAGAGAAGTAGATGTCTGGAACAGAATAGAGAACCAAGAGATGAATCCAGCTACTTAAAATTATTTGATCTTTGACAAGCCAATTAAAAACATTCAGTGGGGGTGGCGCCTGTGGCTCAAGGAGTAGGGCGCCTCTCCCATATGCTGGACGTGGCGGGTTCAAACCCAGCCCCAGCCAAAAACCACAAAAAAAAAAAAAAATTCAGTGGGGAAAGGATTCCCTATTTTACAAATGTTGCTGGGTGAACTGGCTGGCAATCTATAAAAGACTGAAACTGGACCCACACCTTTCACCATTAACTAAGATAGACTCTCCCTGGATAAAAGATTTAAACTTAAGACATGAAACTGTAAAAATACTTGAAGAAAGTGCAGGGAAAACTCTTGAAGGAATCGGCCTGGGTGAATATTTTATGAGGAGGACTCCCCAGGCAACTGAAGCAATATCAAAAATACATTACTGGGTCCTGATCAAACTAAAAAGCTTCTGCACAGCCAAGAACATAGTAAGTAAAGCAAGCAGACAGCCCTCAGAATGAGAGAAAATACTTGCAGGTTATACCTCCAATAAAGGTTTAATAACCAGAATCCGCAGAGAACTCAAACGTATTAGCAAGAAAAGAACAAGTGATCCCATCTCAGGGTGGGCAAAGGACTGAAGAGATGCTTCTCTAAAGAAGACAGACACACGATCTGCAGACACATGAAAAAAAGCTCATCATCCTTAATCATTAGAGAAATGCAAATCAAAACTACTTTGAGATATCACTTAACCCCAGTAAGAGTAGCCCACGTAACAAAATCCCAAAACCAGAGATATAAGTATTCTTAATTTCTGACTATAGTCATTTGCATAAGTTCAATAGGAATCTGTTTTGTTCTATAGGACTAATGAAGGCACTGCTTATTTTACCAAGTCTTTGACTGGAATAGCATTCTCAGGAGTCCAGACTGTGTTAAGGATTCAGGTTGACTTTACAAGGCCAATAAAAAGATGCCCTTTGGAAAAACTAGCCAGATACCCATCAATAACATTTCATGATCTTCGGTAAGTAAGGAAGGTCGCTTTCCGATAGGTACCAAAATCTGAATTTCCTTGTGGACCACAAGAGAAGAGGAATTTACCCAATGCATACAGGTATCTAATGGCAGATGAAACCTGGGCTCGGGGAAGGCTTTCAAGTCCAACTTGAGATTTTTTTATAAAAGGTTTCAGCAAAGCCAATTTTAAAGGGAAAAAAGTATAGGTGGCTAATAATTATTCTTGTTGCACTTTATGCAAATAATCAGACATAGTAAGGCAGCACCTGTGGCTCAGTGGGTAGTTTATTTTGGCAACGAAGTTAGTTCTGCTATAATTTATCTTTAGTAAAGAGAAAAATTAAAGAGAGAAATGACTCAAAAAGGGAAAAATTGTGGCCCACCTGTATTAGATTCCAGCTGCAGTACCAGCTCATAAACTAAGACATATCTGTTTTACTAAATTGATCTGTTCAATAAAATTACGAGACTGGGCAAAAAGTATAGAATTCGGTTTTTTTTTGGTACAGAATCTTTGTCTGTCAATCTCGGTAGAGTGCCATGGCATTACAGCTTACAGCAACCTCAAACTCTTGGGCTTAAGTGAGTCTTGGGCAATGAGTATTGAATTATATATTGTAACTATATTTTCGTAGAAACTTTAAGACTAAACAAAGTTTTCCTGTTGACTACACTGGAAAAATTTGTGCAGTATTAAACATACAAATTAGACACAGCAGATATCTCAGGAAAATTAGAACCTGAAAGAGAATTTCCCAGCAAATGATGTGAGTGTAACACAACCATATAAGTGGCCCCATATCCAACTGATATTCACAAATATTCACTCAAATTTTTCCAGAACTTTGGAATAATTCTGTAGAGACTCTTATAACTAGATATTTTCTTTCTTTTTGTTTTTTGAGACAGAGTCTCATTATGTCACCCTCGGTAAAGTGCCATGGTGTCACAGCTCACAGCAACCTCCAACTCTTGGGCTTAGGCCTTTCTCTTGCCTCAGCCTCCCAAGTAGCTGGGACTACAGGTGCCCACCACAATGCCCAGCTTTTTTTTTTTTTTGCAGTTGTCACTGCTGTTTTAGCTGGCCAGGACAGGTTGGAACCTGCCACCCTCGATATACATGGCCGGCGCCCTACCCACTTAGCAACAGGTGCCACTCCCATAACTAGGCATAATCTTAAGAACCATGCTAAGTCTTTAAGTAGGAATACTAATATTCTCATTGTATAAACCTTAGCCTCAGAATCCAGAACTTTTATGTGTTTGTAGGTAACTGCTAAATGGATTCATTCTCTTACACTGAACTCAAACTTCACTTCGTCCCTGTCAGTGAAAGGGAGCCAGAAGGCCACAAACGTATGCCAGGTGGGTGAGTTATGCAGAAGCCAGATGAAAGCCCTGACAATTTACGTGACAGACCATGTGAACCATGCAGATTGCCAAACCATTATATGAAGTTAGTACAGGGGGAGAGACTGAATTGAAGAGAGAGAAGCCCTAGGATAAATAATAAGAAAGATATCCATTTGGGTAATTAACCATGTTTTTTTTTTTGTTGCTTAGTCTTTTGTGTTAGTACATCCTTTCTCTCTGGGGGAGCAAGAGCATCAAGTCCAGGTCAAAGATAAGAACCTGGTCCCTCTCAAACCAAGGTAGAAGGGCGTTTACACCATCATCCTGACCACAGGCACGGCAGTAAAGGTGGAAGGAATCCTTGCCTGGATTCATCACAGGTGGCTGAAGTGAGCTTCACTGCCCTGTGGGAAGGAAAGGTAACTTTTAAGATGGTCAACATGCCCTGCTCCAGCCACATACTGGGAGCTGGCTAGTCAAACCATGGCTGAAGCCTGAGGAAACTTCTCGAAGGACTTGCCTTTTTTTTTTTTTTTTGAGACAGACTGTCCCCATGTTTCCCTTGTAGAGTACTATGGCATCACAGCTCACAGCAACTTCCAACTGTTGGGCATAAGCAATTCTCTTGCCTCAGCCTCCCAAGTAGCTGTGACTACACGCACCTGCCACAACGCCCAACTATTTTTTCGCTGTAGTTGTCATTGTTTGGTAGGTCCTGCTTGGGCTCAAACCCACCTTCAGTATATGTGGCTGGTACCCTAGCTGCTGAGTTAAGGCACCAAGCCACAGAACTTGTCTTAATTGGACTTTGGGAAAATGGGAGAAGAGATGTAATCTGTGTAACCACACAACTGAGCTAGGACAAAGGGTGACTCTTTATAGCTTCTATGAATGCAAAGTCACCCAAGAGGGAGCTTGTTCTTATAATCAGATACAGTACTCTATTTATAACACAGGGAAAAGTCAAAACTTGTATGTATATTGGTAGATTTAAGGCCTGGGTAGAGAACCTGAGAGGAGTCACAGTCCCTGAAATCTGAATGCTGGTCCAGACCAGAAAAGTAGGAAAGTCCAGCAAGGTGACTCTGAAGTTTACTGCCTATAGCTCCATACGAGGATGCTACAGCAGAAGGAACTGGGAAAGAAATAAAGGACAGATCAGAAATACTTTTATGCCCTAGATTTTGTAGAAAAGTTATGCAAAGTTGAATGTGAAAAGTGACTAATACCAGCTCCACAGAAGCAAGCTACTGTTTGACCCCAAATCAACATATATATGGAGTCTCAAAAGGGAGGAATGAGAGAGGATACCGGGGAAGCGGGCAGTCTAGGAGAACAGATCTTCTCAAGGAGACCACAAGAATACACCTGCAGAGTCCTTTCCATGGTGACTTAGCTCTTGGGAATTTGTAGACTCAACTTCCTGGAACTTGGAATTTCCACTTCTGTGAAATCCTGTACTTCTGTGGGGACTGAAACAGCATCTTCTGCTTGATTTAAACTGACCAATAGAAAGGTACTTGTGGGTTGGAACTTTATGACTAGAGATGAAAAGAGAAGGACCAAGCCAGTCAGAGAACATGGCCATTTTGAATTCTTCTATACCGAAAGCTCCACCAGCTGAGATAAAGACCTTCCTCGTATAAATGTAGTGTTTAGGTGCTGTTTCTCTCCATTGGGCCTCGTCTTCCTACAATAATGTCTCAGAATAACCTCTCATTTTTGGTCCCAAATCTCTCACTAAACAATAATGTGTCCCAGAAATGAAGACTGAGGCTGGTATTAAAAACAATTAAGGCCCTGCGCAGCACCAATAGCTGAGTTGGCAGAGCGCTGGCCACATATACCAAGGGTGGCAGGTTCAAACATGGCCAAGGCCTGTTAAACAAGAGAACTGCATCCAAAAAATAGCCAGGTGTTGTAGTGGGAGCCTGTAGTCCCAGCTATTTGTGAGGCTGAGGCAAGAGAATAACTTAAGCCCAAGAGTTGGAGGTTGCTGTGAGCTGTGACCCCATGGCACTGTGTCCAAGATGACAGCTTGAGACTCTCTCAAAAAAAAAAAAACCAAAACCAAACAAACAAAAACAATTGCAGTCCCAATGGGTTAGCTGTTTACATGAAGGGTATACTAACAGACTACTTTCAAGCTGAAAGGCATTCATTTACTCCCCTGAGAGGTTCCATCCCCATATTTCAGTCTATCCACTGGACAGGTATGTCCCTGGAATTGATATTTGTGGAGCATGCCAGTAAACATGGATGTTATGGGCATCTTGGGTCATCCTCAGACAAGTGTGAAACCCTAGAATGACAAATGACAGAAGGGTGACTGTGGACACATCATCCTGCACAGTTACCAAGGTGGAGTCTCAATGCAAAGACATTCTGGCAAAAACTGTGTTCCTCGGAAAGATGGAAGGAGTAAAGGCACAAAGATTTAGATCAGAGTGTCACAGGATTATTGTCTGATTTCTTCTTACGAGTCATGTTCAGAAACTTATAAAAACAAACAATTTAGAAAATAATCACCCACTGTTGTATAAAGAAATGACAAATAACAAAAGTACTCTGTTTGAATTGAGATATAAAGAAAAACACAACTGATAACTGAAAGGTTACAGAGCCAAAGATGAAAGATTATTCTGATGCATGAGATGAAAGAAAAACAGAGACCTGGTTTGTGCAATTAAAATGGCTTTATTCCACCTGGGTGCAGGTGGGGTAAGATTTCCAACCTCCAGGGAATAGATCTACAATTGGGTAATGGTGAACAGGGGTGGGGTGGGGGGTGTTTAAAGGTCAGGATGAGGGCATTCCCTCTCCTGGGTTGGACATCTGTTGTAAGGGTGGGGGTTGGCCCATTTACATTTCCCAGTGTGACAGCCGGTGAAGTAGGATTTGCGGTTGACCCATTCACTTTCTGTAGGTGGGTTATCCGGTGGGAGAGCGTTAAGGGGTTGATTGTTTTAGGCAGGTCCACCCTATTTGGGTGGAGTTTGACTCTCAATAATGTAAATTGGATGGAAAGTTAGCATTTGGAAAAATGAGAAAAAAACTGAAAATTTAAGACTTGACTGCAAGACCTAGAAGAGTTAGGCTGAGGAAACAAATGAGGAACATTTACACTCAGCTAGCCATACCTTTGGAAAATGCAGGGGGAAACCAGTCCTCCTGTAGAGTGTTAAAATATACAGGAGGGAATTAGGCTGAAAGGGATCCAAAACCTTGCATTCCTAGGTTACAAAATCAAAATCAAACTCAAATTTATTCTTATAACTTGCAAGAGTTGATACAGGATTCCACCACTCAGGGCTAGAGAGGGAGCCCCATTCTCTAGGCCCAGGTGAGCTCAGAGGTCAGACTCCCATTTCCAGGCACAAACAGACTGCCTTTTTCGGGACACACCCTCTGGGCTGTGATAAGATCAAACAAAGCAGCCTGGGATGTTTTTTTGGGTGGTTCCACCTTGAGTAAGAGCACATGTCCTAATCCCTTCTCAGAGACAAAGAATGCAAAGGACCTGATATCCTCACCCTAGAGGAGGAGGAATTACATTCATTCATTTGTTAACACATTCACTAACTTCGAAAAGATGTTTTTCCATCTACCAACTGTCGGCCACATAATCCTCAAGACCTAAGATCCCTAAGCCCATGTAGAGACTTTCCAGTTAGTTCAGTTCTTTACCCTTCCAGAAGTTCTGGTGCTTTTTACTTCTACTGTATTCCTTTCTAACTTCTAATAAAAATCTTATCTTACCACTGATCTGTGGTCCGTGGGTTCATTCTTTGGATCCCTGAGACCAAGGACCTACTGAAGAGTGAAATTCTGGCATCAGAATGGTTGGTCTTTAGAGTGAATCATACAAAAATTAGAGGGGAGGTGGGAGGGAGATTGGTGTGCTCTCACCTAAGAGGCAAAATGTAAAAGTATTTGGAACACCTCTCAACACGGATTTAAACACACAAATACAAACCATGTAACATAAACATTTCTACCCTCATAGTAATCTGAAATTTACAAAGAAAGAGAAGATGCAAAAATAGAAAATTGATAAGCATTTTCATTGTTTAAGTATCTATTTTGGAGTCAGTGTCTCACTCTATTGCCCCAGACTAGATTGCAGGAATGTCATAATTTGCAACAACGTCAAATGCCTGGCCTCAACCAGTCCTCATGGTTCAGCCTCCCAAGTAGCTGAGACTAAAGCTGCCCCCAACAACACTGGCTAATTTTTGTATACTTAGTGGAGACAGAGTCTTGCTCTTGCTCAGGCTGATCTCTAACTCCTAAGCTAAAGCAATCCACTCACCTCAGCCTCCCAGATGATAGGATGAGCCTTGGCACTTGGCCTCTTTGAATATATGAAAACATCATTTTCATTTCTCAAAAAGTATATGTACATATCTATATATAGTTATGTACATACAACCATATATGCACATGCACACACAAATTCATCATTTTTCAGGAAGGAGTAAAATCTCTCACCTGTCTCCTTTCTCTTGCCTCCAGCTCCCTCACCTCCATGGATTTCTGTTTTCACAAACCATTAATAAACCTAACAAGCCAACCAAAAGAAAGTGGAAATTCTTTTTCTTTACATTTTCTGAGCTATTTTGTCCTTCAGTATTTGTTTCTTTATACCTCCAGTCATTCCTAAGTGTCCCACGTGGAACAATAGAGTATGAACAATCACCACTAAGAATGGAAAATACCTGGAAAAATGTTTGTCTTCAACCTTTGCTGAAGAAAAATGGACACACCATTCACAGTCACAACACGTTGTGAAATCAGCTGCATTAACTTCACCCGCCGCTTAAATTCAAATGCCTGTTTGACCTCAGCCTGGACATTCTTCCTTGCTTTTTTTGGGATACTAAGCTTTCTCTCTTTCCACTCCTATCTTCTCCTCACTCACGACAACACTGTGCTCTTTCTAATGGCTTCCACCCACTCTCTAATATAAAATAACCTTGCACTTTTGTATCCTAATCCTGACCTAAAGAAAGTCTTCTGTCACCCTATGTGCAGGACCCACTGAACAACTCAGCTTTTTCACACCTCTTGAAAGCACATGTAGTGAGAAGAAGATGGAGTCAGCCCGGCTAAAGCCTAGAGAACACAGCTGATGGTTTTTCGACTCATGTGACCTTCCCACCTGTCTCTCATACTTACGGTTTTATAAATTTAGCTCCCACCCTAAAGATGCCCATCTTGAATAGTTGGGGATCTTAACTTTTGAATTGGAAATGTCATAAACTGTCACCACGTTGTGACATATTATTTAAAATAAGGTGCTAGCACGTGCATCTCCCATGAGCTAAAGGCGAGCACCGCTGAGACCCCGGGCACCAGACCACGGCTGTGGCGAGGGCGGCTGGGAGAGGGCGGAGGGCCTGTGGTCTTAGCACCCTCCACAGTTGCACTTCTGGGCCTTCGCAGACCTCCATGGCCCCTGTGCCCAACTTGTCCATCCTTCCCCTCTTTCCCCTGCAAGAAGTCAGAGAAGGGGCTGCGATGCTGGGTGGCCCGCCTCACCTTGCCAAGGAAAGCAGAATACAGTGATGGCCACCCAGCTAACGGGAAAGTCTTATGGAGGAAAAGGGCTGTTCACTGGCAGCAGCAGCATCCGCATAGAGTTGCCTAATGACCTGTACGACACACACAACCTCTCCAAAGCTGAGAGGGTCCCACCTCAGCTTATCATGCTGGCAAAGGTGGCTTTAACTGGGGAAACAAATGGCAGCTTCTGAGATTACCTGGTTGGTGAAGACAGACAGCAGAACTGATGCATGTTGGGGATAACAACTTTTCAGATAGTGATGGAGAAGAACTTGAGGAGTCTCCTCAAATAAAACATAAATCCAATGGACTGGAAAACATGCAACTGAGAAATTTGGAATTGAGTGTTATAGAACCTCAGCCTGTCCCAGAAGTTTATAGCTCAAATAAAGATCTTCCTTCTGAAACACCAGGAGCAGAGGACAAATGCAAGAACTTGAAGACCAAACTATCTCACTGTAAGCTACGCCAGTATGAAGCAGAACCTGAAGAACAGTTTGTACATCACATTAGAGTACACAGTGCCAAGAAATTTTTGTTGAAAAAAGTGCAGAGAAGCAAGCAAAATCCAGGGACTCTGGCTCTTCCACTTTAGAAGTGGGAGATTTGATTCAGCACCGGTAGCTCTACCCAGGGCAACAGCTTGAGGCTCTGTCTCAAAAAAAAAAAAAAAATCATACTTTCTCATGGATCTCCACAACTATTGGGTGTCATGCAACTCCTTGTGACAGCCTCTTTCTACAGGTGAGGCCTCAAATGAATTTTAGCTATTCTGGTGCTCTATGGGGCACTTTATATGAAAAAGTGTGTGTACTACAAAACTTTTTTTCTACATTCTTTGGTCAGTTGCCAAAGAGTATGAAAGAAAGCAACCTAGGATTGTTCTTACCGATAGTAGTTATTTATTGCAGTAAGTTAGTAGATATTCACTGCAGTAAAATAAAATATAATACCAGTAGGGAATCTTGAATTCTGACATCCTGTATTCTGTCTCTACAAAAAAAAAAAGTCTTCAAATTACACAAGTAATTCACACAAACATATATTCATCAGTATATATGAGTAAAACTTAACACAGGTTTTGTAGGCAGAGGGCAGTGGTTCACGCCTACCATCCTAGACCAAGGCAGGTACATTGCTCGACCAGTCTAAGCCAGAGCAAGATTCCATCTTCAAAAAAAAATAGATGGTCACTTTGGTGGATACCTGTAGTTCCAGAGACAGGGGAGGCTGAGGGAAGAGAATCATTTGAGCCCAAGAGTTTGAGGTTGCTGTGAGCTATATAATGCCATGCCACTCTACCAAGGGTGATGAAGTGAGACTCTGTCCTCCCCACCCAAAAGAAGTTTCTCATAAATATTCACCTGCAGGACAAAATAACCATTGGACAGCAACCAAGAGAAAATGTACTATTCCTAAACCAAATAAGACAAACATGTAGGCAAATGAACAGAAAGAAAAAGAAATTCCCACTAGACAAACGGTTGATTTATATTTAACTTTTATTCTCAATGTCTCAAAGTACACAGAGCTGAGTAATGTCATGCAAAATTATAATAAACAAAGCATCCCAAACTGACTCAGATAAAAAGTGATATTATATTTTATATTTTTAATATCTTTATTTTTGCATAGAAAAATATGTTGGAAAATCTTATAATGAATACTGTGTAAATAATGGTACATTTGGCTACAAATTCCCATTTTCCTTATCCTTGTATGTCAGGCAAATTTTGGTACACCATGTATAGGAAAAAACTGCAACCAAAATTGACTGAAGTGAGTGGAGCTACTTTAAAAAATTAAAAAGAGACCTGGAGCAATGGCTCATGTCTGTAACCCTAACACTCTAGGGGGCAGAACCAGGTAGATGGCAGGAGCTTACTAACACTTTGCAAAGAAATACAAATGGCCAACGAACATTTTGAAAGATGACTAAAGTCCTAATTCTTAGGGAAATGTAAAGCAAAATTACAATGAAATGTTATATCATACTCACAATGAACACTAAAAATGTGTCAAGAATATAGAGAAATTAGAAACTTTTAGAAATGTTGGTGAGGAAAAATGTTGCAGACTCTAATAAAAGGTATAAAGGTTTCTCAGAAAACTAAAATTAAAAGTTATTATTTGACTCTGCACCTGTAGCTCAGTGGCTGGGGCACTGGCCACATGTACAGGGGGATGTTGGGTTTGAACCTGTCTGGACCTGCCAAACAACAATGACAACTATAACAAAAAAATAGCGTGGCGTTGTAGTGGCCACCTGTGGTCCCAGCTATGGCTGAGCCAAGAGAATTGCTTAAGCCCAACAGCTGGAGATTGCTGAGAGCTCTGACTCCATGGAACTCTGCCAAGGGGAACATAATGAGACTCTGTCTCAAAAATAAATAAATAAATGTTAATATTTCATCCAGCAATCTCTCACCTAGGTATATATCCAAAGTATGCACTGCAGATCAGGGAAGATACACCTCCTCACTCACATTCATCACAGCATTATTCATAAAAGCCAAGACATGGCCGGGTGCAGTCACTTACACATCCAATCCTAGCATTTTAGGAGGATGAGGCGGGAGGATAGCTGGACCACAGGAGTTCAAGACCAGGCTAAGCAACAGTGAGACCCCGTCTCTACTAAAAGAATGGTGGGATACCCAGGAGTTGTGGTGGCCACCTGTAGTTCTTGCTATTTGGAAGGCTGAGGCAGGATTGTTTGAACACATGTGTTAGAAGTTGTTCTATGATGTTACAGCATTCTAGCCCAGGCAACAGAGTTTGTGTCCATCTCTCACAAAAATTCTTTTTTCTACATAACTATGTTCCACTGTGACTGTGGTCTGATCCAAAGTGGGTATTTTTTCTTTTTCTTTCTTTTTATTTTTTTGAAACAAAGTCTCACTTTTGTCAACCTCAGCAGATTGTAGCGGCATCACGGTTCACAGCAATCTTCAACTCTTGGGCTTAAGTGATTCTCTTGCCTCAGCCTCCCAAGTAGCTGGGACTACAGGACCTGTAACAATGCCGGGCTATTATTTTTGGTGTTGTAGTTCTAGTTATCACTGTTGTTTGACAGGCCTGGATCAGGTTAGAACCCGCCACCCCCGTGTATGTGGCTGGCACCCTAATCATTAAACAACAAGAGCTGAACACATGTATTTTTTGTTAATATTAGTTAACATTTTGTTGTATGAGAACAGGTATACTGAATATTTTATGCACCATCTGGCAATAAAAGTTCATTGAAAATGTATAATTTATTAATATGAGTATAATTTATTAATATGAGATACTTATCAGAAAATATTAATAAACATTTGAAAACAGTAAACATAATTTTTATTATGTTATTATTATATTCTTATTTTTACAAAGACAGAAAAGTTTTAACATACCCATTAGAAACAATAAAAAATTTACAAATAAAATAAAAATATTAACTTTGTAAAATATGATAAATCATACTAGTTAAAATAAGCATTGGGGAAAAATTAAAATACCATTTAGATATAGGTTGAGGAAAGTGATGACAATCCTGCTGATTTCTGTTGGTCCAGAGTAAACTAGAACTTTCAAGTGAGCCTTTTAATGCATGTGGAATTCCTACTCATTCTCTAAATTACTTGTTAAATAAGTTGAAATTCTAACACATATTTCTGAATATTTAAATCTAAAATTATAGAAAATTGAATGCAGAATAAAATGGAATGTGAAAACATAGATAGAAACAGTAAAACCAGCAAGACAGTAGAATACAAGTCCCATCTTCATGTATTCCTCCCAAGGGAGCCATCTATAGGGAAAGATGGTTCAGTGACAGCCCAGCATATGGACTCACACCTGTCATCTCACCCACTTAGAGACTGACGTGAGAGGATCACTTCAGTCCAGCAATTTGACAGCAGCCTAGGCAATACAGTGAGTTGCCATCTCACAATAAGTAATGTTATGAGAGCTTTAGAATCCAAGGAGGAGGTTGTCAAATCCTCCTAATGCCCTTAAGGAGGGTCACTCAGAGAAGGCCGATCCTCATTCACTTAGCAAACTAGAGGATCCCTGGTCCTGGTTATTGACTGGAGAATGGCCTGCTCACCTTTGTTCCACTGAGAATTCTCAAGCGACAATGTGGGCCTCTCCAACTTCTCAAAGCCATGATCTGGGAGTGGTCCCACCCATGCAGAGACCTGGAAGGAAATGTTCACTCATGACCATGGAGACAGGCCTGCAGACCTGGGCACTTTGTGTGATTTGCGTGTGTGTATATATGTGCATGTATATGTACACACTATTTGTGTGTGAATTATATATATATATGTATGTACTATTTGTGTGTGTGTGTATATACACCCATATAAATATACACACACACAAATAGTATATATGTATACACACACACACACATTAGAACCTCCATAGTGAGCAATCTCCCTATAGTGACCATCTCTTCAACTTGACCTGATTTTCATAGACCAGACATGCACCACATGTGTGTATTGCAATGGCACGCCTAGGTCCTTATGCTAATCACCTCTGTATGTTGACAAGTTTGTTACACTCCTTTGAGTGGTCAACTTGCAGAGGTTCTACTGCCTGTGTGTGTGTATGAATAAGCATATCCTAAGTCAGAGACAGTGACAAAATAAGAATTGTATTGTAACAATAGAGACACTAGTGTATCCTCAGGAATACTCAAAACTCCTGAATGACATAATATAATTAAGAAATGTATGGCTTGGCGTCTGTAGCTCAAGCGGCTAAGGCGCCAGCCACATATACTAGAGCTGGTGGATTCAAATCAAGCCTGGGCCTGCCAAACAACAATGACAAATACAACCAAAAAATTGCCAGGAGTTGTGGCAGGCACCTATAGTCCCAGCTACTTGGGAGACAAGAGAATAGCTTAAGCCCAGGAGTTGGAGGTTGCTGTGAGCTGTGATGCCACAGCACTTTCCCCAGGGCAACAGCTTGAGGCTCTGTCTCAAAAAGAAAAAAAAGAAAGAAAGAAATGTACCTGTCAGAAGTGGGGGAAGCATTCCTCTAATCCTAAACTTTGAGGAGGCAAAGGCAAATACAGCATAGTGTCTCATAACTATATACCTAGCACTCTGGGAAGCCAAGGAGGGAGAACTGCTTCAGCTCACAAGTTTGATATTAGTTTGAGTGAGTATAAGAACTCCTCTGTGCTAAATAAATAGAAAAACCATTAGGGAGGCAATAGGGAGAAACCTGTAGTCCTGGATATTAGGGGCTGAGATATAAAAATCACTTGACACAAGTAGTTTAAGGTTGCTGTGAGCTAGGCTGATGTCACAGCACTCTTGCATGAGGCAAGAGAGTGAGACTCTGTGTCAATAAGAAAATAAAAATTGGCAGCGCCTGTGTCACCGTGAGTAGGGCAGCAGCCCCATATACCAAGGGTGGTGGGTTTAAACACAGCCATGACAGAACTGCAACAAAAAAATACCCGGGCATTGTGGTGGGCACCTGTAGTCTCAGCTCCTGAGGAGGCTGAGGCAAGAGAATCATCTAAGCCCAGGAGCTGGAGGTTGCTGTGACCCATGACGCCACGGCACTCTACCGAGGATGATAAAGTGAGACTCTGTCTCTTAAAAAAAAAAAAAAAAAAAGCAGTAAACTGCAGACACTGGATTTACCTCAGTGGATTCCAGAACTAGTAAACAAAGATGACAACCTTTACTTTCCCAAGAAGGGTATAGGGAAGAGAATCTAAGAAGAAAGGGGTGTTCCTTCTTTGATTTGTTTTGATTTGTTCACATTAGTTGATAATATCCCCAAGTTCTTATTAACAATGCAGAAGATATACTGAACCCTACAGTGGAATATATATCCAAGAACATGGTCACTGAGTGAATAAAATTAACATCAACTGCAACAGGATGAATTAGGATCAGGTGCTGATTCACAAGTGCAAGCACATCAATGTTGTGATAGTACTGGCCAGAAAAAGTCAATCATAATCTGAGAAAAACTACTTGAGAAAAACCTAGTTTTGGCAAATTTCCAGTTACAGATATCTGACATGTCTTCTAATCTCTAATTGTGTCTTAAAATAGCTTTCTTTACCATCTAGGAAAGCAACTCTTTTCTTATTATTCTGTTTATAAGAACTTTGAATTACTCTAGGCAGTTAATGCCATCTTCTGTAAAAATGTATGGACATCAACCTGTTTAACATAAGACTGGTGGAGCTTCCAGATGGAAGCTAAACACTACATATTCCTCGTCTTTGCTAATATGCAATGATCCAACCTTATTCAAAATGGGAATCTCGGGCATCCACATTTTCTGATTTTCAACAGAGAGAAACGGAACATTTTCACTATTCAGGAAACAAACTTGAAGCAAAAATATTTTAGGGCATACAGGGAGCCTGGCTGGAGAGAAACTGAAAATAAGACTCTGCCGGAGGTGGAGCAAGATGGCAGCCGAGTAACAGCTTCCTTGCATCTGGGCACCGTGAGTCTGGGGAGATAAGACTCCAGGCATCTCTGGCTGGTGGGAACTGCCTAGCATCACTCCTATGAGGATACAGGGAGTCAGTGAGAGACTTCTGGACCCCAAGAGGAGGAATAAAACAGTGGAAAACCGGCAAGTGGTCGCGTGTGTTCAATCCGTCTAAACCCGCCCACAACTTCCACAGGCACAAGAACTTAAAGAGCAAGAGGAAGTTAAAGGAAAATTAGGGCAAGGAAACAGATAAAAGAAATCACCCATGAGGAAGAATCAGCAGAAAACTCCAGGCAACATGAAGAACCAGTCCAGAACAACCCTGCCAAGGGACCATGAGGTAGCTACTGCAGAGGATTCCACCTATACAGAAATGTTAGGAATGACAGAAAGGGAATTTAGGATACACATGTTGAAAACAATGAAAGAAATGATGGAAACAATGAAGGAAACTGCTAATAAAGTGGAAAATAACCAAAAGGAAATCCAAAAACAGAATCAAATCAGAGATGAACGATATGAAGAATATAAAAAGGATATAGCAGAGCTGAAGGAAATGAAACAGTCAATCAGGGAACTTAAAGATGCAATGGAAAGTATCAGCAACAGGTTAGACAATGCAGAACAAAGAATTTCAGAGGTAGAAGACAAAGTTTTTGAGATAACTCAGAGAGTAAAAGAGGCAGAAAAGAAGAGAGAGAAAGCAGAACGTTCACTGTCAGAATTATGGAACTTTATGCAGCGTTCCAACATACGAGTTATAGGAATTCCAGAAGGGGAAGAAGAATGCCCCAGAGGAATGGAAGCCATACTAGAGAATATTATAAAAGAAAATTTCCCAAATATCACCAAAGATTCTGACACACTGCTTTCAGAGGGATATCGGACCCCAGGTCGCCTCAACTCTAACCGAGCTTCTCCAAGACACATTGTGATGAACCTGTCCAAAGTCAAGACAAAAGAAAAGATTCTGCAAGCTGCCAGGAGTAAGCGCCAGTTGACCTACAGGGGCAAATCCATCAGAGTGACCGCAGACTTCTCTAATGAAAATTTCCAAGCAAGAAGACAATGGTCATCTACCTTTAATCTACTTAAACAGAACAATTTCCAGCCCAGAATTCTGTACCCTGCTAAGCTAAGCTTGAAAATTGACGGAGAAATCAAATCATTTACGGATATAAAAACATTGAGGAAATTCGCCACAACAAGACCAGCTCTACAGGAAATACTTCAACCTGTTCTGCACACTGACCACCACAATGGATCAGCAGCAAAGTAAGAACTCAGAAATCAAAGGACAGAACCTAACCTCCACACTGATGCAAAAGATAAAACTAAGCAATGGACTCTCACCAAATAAGACGAATAGAATACTACCACACTTATCAATAATCTCAATAAATGTTAATGGCTTGAATTCCCCACTGAAGAGACACAGATTGGCTGACTGGATTAAAAAACACAAGCCATCCATTTGCTGTCTGCAAGAAACACACCTGGCTTCAAAAGACAAATTAAAGCTCCGAGTCAAGGGTTGGAAGACAATTTTTCAGGCAAATGGAATTCAGAAGAAAAGAGGAGTTGCAATCTTATTTTCAGATACATGTGGATTTAAAGTAACTAAAGTCAAAAAAGACAAAGATGGTCACTTTATATTGGTCAAGGGAAAACTACAACAAGAAGACATTTCAATTCTAAATATTTATGCACCCAATTTAAATGCTCCCAGATTCTTGAAGCAGACCTTACTCAGTCTGAGCAATATGATATCTGATAATACCATCATAACAGGGGACTTTAACACACCTCTTACGGAGCTGGACAGATCCTCTAAACAGAAATTAAACAAAGATATAAGAGATTTAAATGAGACCCTAGAACAACTGTGCTTGATAGACGCATATAGAACACTCCACCCCAAAGATAAAGAATATACATTCTTCTCATCACCCCATGGAACATTCTCCAAAATTGATCATATCCTGGGACACAAAACAAATATCAACAGAATCAAAAGAATTGAAATTTTACCTTGTTTCTTCTCAGACCATAAGGCACTAAAGGTGGAACTCAACTCTAACAAAAATGCTCGACCCCACCCAAAGGCATGGAAATTAAACAATCCTCTGTTGAATAACAGATGGGTGCAGGAAGAAATAAAACAGGAAATCATTAACTTCCTTGAGCATAACAACAATGAAGACACAAGCTACCAAAACCTGTGGGATACTGCAAAAGCAGTTTTGAGAGGAAAATTCATCGCTTTAGATGCCTACATTCGAAAAACAGAAAGAGAGCACATCAACAATCTCACGAGAGATCCTATGGAAATGGAAAAAGAAGAACACTCTAAGCCTAAACTCAGTAGAAGAAAAGAAATCTCCAAAATCAAATCAGAGATCAATGAAATTGATAACAAAAGAATCATTCAGAAAATTAATGAAACAAGGAGTTGGTTTTTCGAAAAAATAAATAAAATAGATAAACCATTGGCCAGACTAACTAGAAATAGAAAAGTAAAATCTCTAGTAACCTCAATCAGAAACGATAAAGGGGAAATAACAACTGATCCCACAGAGATACAAGAGATCATCTCTGAATACTACCAGAAACTCTATGCCCAGAAATTTGACAATGTGAAGGAAATGGATCAATATTTGGAATCACACCCTCTCCCTAGACTCAGCCAGGAAGAAATAGAGCTCCTGAACAGACCAATTTCAAGCACTGAGATCAAAGAAACAATAATAAAGCTTCCAACTAAAAAATGCCCTGGTCCAGATGGCTTCACTCCAGAATTCTATCAAACCTTCAAGGAAGAGCTTATTCCTGTACTGCAGAAATTATTCCAAAAAACTGAGGAAGAAGGAATCTTCCCCAACACATTCTATGAAGCAAACATCACCCTGATACCAAAACCAGGAAAAGACCCAAACAAAAAGGAGAATTTCAGACCAATCTCACTCATGAATATAGATGCAAAAATTCTCAACGAAATCCTAGCCAATAGATTACAGCTTATCATCAAAAAAGTCATTCATCATGATCAAGTAGGCTTCATCCCAGGGATGCAAGGCTGGTTTAACATACGCAAGTCCATAAACGTTATCCACCATATTAACAGAGGCAAAAATAAAGATCACATGATCCTCTCAATAGATGCAGAAAAAGCATTTGATAAAATCCAGCATCCTTTTCTAATTAGAACACTGAAGAGTATAGGCATAGGTGGCACATTTCTAAAACTGATTGAAGCTATCTACGACAAACCCACAGCCAATATTTTACTGAATGGAGTAAAACTGAAAGCTTTTCCTCTTAGAACTGGAACCAGACAAGGTTGTCCTCTGTCACCTTTAGTATTCAACGTAGTGCTGGAAGTTCTAGCTAATACAATTAGGCAAGACAAGGAAATAAAGGGAATCCAAATGGGAGCAGAGGAGGTCAAACTCTTCCTCTTTGCTGACGATATGATCTTATACTTAGAGAACCCGAAAGACTCAACCACAAGACTCCTAGAAGTCATCAAAAAATACAGTAATGTTTTAGGATATAAAATCAATGTCCACAAGTCAGTAGCCTTTGTATACACCAATAACAGTCAAGATGAGACGCTAATTAAGGACACAACTCCCTTCACCATTGTTTCAAAGAAAATGAAATACCTAGGAATATACCTAACGAAGGAGGTGAAGGACCTCTATAAAGAAAACTATGAACTTCTCAGAAAGGAAATAGCAGAGGATTTTAACAAATGGAAGAACATACCATGCTCCTGGATGGGAAGAATCAATATTGTTAAAATGTCTATACTTCCCAAAGCAATCTACCTATTCAATGCCATTCCTATCAAAGTACCTACATCATACTTTCAAGATTTGGAAAAAATGATTCTGCGTTTTGTATGGAACCGGAAAAAAACCCGTATAGCTAAGGCAGTTCTTAGTAACAAAAATAAAGCCGGGGGCATCAGCATACCAGATTTTAGTCTGTACTACAAAGCCATAGTGGTCAAGACAGCATGGTACTGGCACAAAAACAGAGACATAGACACTTGGAATCGAATTGAACACCAAGAAATGAAACTAACATCTTATAACCACCTAATCTTCGATAAACCAAACAAGAACTTACCTTGGGGGAAAGACTCCCTATTCAATAAATGGTGTTGGGAGAACTGGATGTCTACATGTAAAAGACTGAAACTGGACCCACACCTTTCCCCACTCACAAAAATTGATTCAAGATGGATAAAGGACTTAAATTTAAGGCATGAAACAATAAAAGTCCTCCAAGAAAGCATAGGAAAAACACTGGAAGTTATTGGCCTGGGGGAAGACTTCATGAAGAAGACTGCCATGGCAATTGCAACAACAACAAAAATAAACAACTGGGACTTCATTAAACTGAAAAGCTTCTGTACAGCTAAGGAGACAATAACCAAAGCAAAGAGACAACCCACACAATGGGAAAGGATATTTGCATATTTTCAATCAGACAAAAGCTTGATAACCAGAATCTATAGAGAACTCAAATTAGTCCACATGAAAAAAGCCAACAATCCCTTATATCAATGGGCAAGAGACATGAATAGAACTTTCTCTAAAGACGACAGACGAATGGCTAACAAACACATGAAAAAATGTTCATCATCTCTATATATTAGAGAAATGCAAATCAAAACAACCCTGAGATATCATCTAACCCCAGTGAGAATGGCCCACATCACAAAATCTCAAAACTGCAGATGCTGGTGTGGATGTGGAGAGAAGGGAACACTTTTACACTGCTGGTGGGACTGCAAACTAGTACAACCTTTCTGGAAGGAAGTATGGAGAAACCTCAAAGTACTCAACCTAGACCTCCCATTCGATCCTGCAATCCCATTACTGGGCATCTACCCAGAAGGAAAGAAATCCTTTTATCATAAGGACACTTGTACTAGACTGTTTTTTGCAGCTCAATTTACAATCGCCAAAATGTGGAAACAGCCTAAATGCCCACCTACCCAGGAATAGATTAACAAACTGTGGTATATGTATACCATGGAATACTATTCAGCCATTAAAAAAAATGGAGACTTTACATCCTTCGTATTAACCTGGATGGAAGTGGAAGACATTATTCTTAGTAATGCATCACAAGAATGGAGAAGCATGAATCCTATGTACTCAATCTTGATATGAGGACAATTAATGACAATTAAGGTTATGGGGGGGAAGCAGAAAGATGGATAGAGGGAGGGCGGTGGGGCCTTAGTGTGTGTCACTCTTTATGGGGGCAAGACATGATTGCAAGAGGGACTTTACCTAACAATTGCAATCAGTGTAACTGGCTTATTGTACCCTCAATGAATCCCCAACAATAAAAAAAAAAAAAAAGACTCTGCCATATGTAGAGGAGAAGGAGTTTTGGAGCCCCCTGTTAAAAGAAAAGGGGAAAAGAGTATTTGAAAGAAACTCATTACATAGGAACATCACAAGCAGAGACTTAAAGTTTTCCAAAGTCTAAGAACATGATATTGCAGGAGAAAAATGAGCACAGCCCTGGACCTTGGACTCAGTTACCTGAGAGACAATCACTTCCTTTTCTTTCTCCTCTTTCCCTTGATTTCTTTCTCAGGTGAGATTATCTGGACACATTACTCCTGCACCTTGACAACATACCTTTAAAGGCATCAGCACAAACTCTTCACCTGGTACCACAACATCCACAGGCACAGGGACCTTGATGTACAAAGAAAATTTTACCTTTCCCCATGCTTTATCATGAGAGAGAGTCAGGAAGAAGGAGGATCCATATAAGGACCAAAGTGTGAGTTTCTAATTTCTTGGCCTTCAGTTCACTCCCCTGCCAGCAATTTCTGCTATGGAAATGGGAATATGAGCCCTCTGACCTTTTTCTGAAAAGAAAAATAAAATAAAATAAATAAATAAATAAATAAATAAATAAATAAATAAACTTGACTGTCTTAAATAATCTGGAAACCCTCATGCTTGACATTGGCCTTTCATTAGCATCACAGGGGGCCACATGGATGACACCAGCCACACTAATAGAATCTGTTGGCAGGCAGAATCGCAGATGATTCTTCAAACTGGCCGTGGAATCCTACCTGGAGCCTGGGCTGAGAAACACTTGGCTAAACCTGGCCTCTCAGGCTTTATTATGCATGCAAGGTATTTCTCAGTATGTCCCCTCTAAGTGCCTGATTCAATAACAGCAGAAGTTATTCTATCTTCAAACAAATAATCAGTTTTATTTCATAGTTACTATTTATGCCCTTCCTTAAGAATTTCAGAAAGGCCAGGCAGATGATTCAAGCCTGTAGTCCCAGCACTCTTGGAGGCCCAAGGAAGGTGGCTTGTCTGAGCTCAGGAGTACCAGATCAGCCTGAGCAAGACTGAGATCCTGTCTCCGTAATTGCTGGGCATAATGGCAGGTGCCTATAGTCCCAGCTACTTGGGAGGATGAGAACAGAGGATCGCTTGAGACTAGGAGTTTTAGTTTGCTGTGGGCAATGATGCCATAGCACTCTATGGAGTGTGACTAAGTAAGACTCTGCCTCATAAAAGAATAAATTGCAGAAAGGGTTTTCAGCCATTCACTATAGCATCAACATTGCACAACTCCCCATGAAGGAAAATAGTGAGCAGTTAACCCCCATTTCTCTTTTGGTCTAGCTGATGTCAGCTAGACTGAACCATTTCAATGAGACATGGTTTCCCAAGCTCCTTTCCCCTTTCACCACCTTCTGTCAGCCCAGGAACATGAGGTGCTCTTTGCAACATTAGTCAGCCATCTCCTCACGTTGCTCTTGAATAAACTGCTTGTTCTTCCTCCAACTCTTGCATTGGGACTTTGACGTTTCAGGAGGGAATAGTCAATCTTGGCTTTGGTTAAAAATTTGCAGGTTTTGAGTGAGTCTAGGAAGTGGCTTCTTTAATAATTCCCCCTATTGCTGCTGTTACTTTTTCTGGACTCAGCTAGAGAGAGCAAACACTGCACAGAGTCCCTTCTACCCAACACTTTCTAAAAAACAACTTTGGTTCAAGAAAGACCACCAATCACAATCTTGAAACAGGACAGAGTTTACTGGCACTTTAAAGTCTTCAGTGGTCAAAGAAGGCAGCAGTGTCTGAGGAAGGACCTAGACTCAGAATTTGGACCTGCTGATTTGGGTCTTGCACTGGTGGGATGCAGCTAGTGCCCTATGTACATTCATGAGAATTAGAGAAACAGAAAATGGGACTGAAGACATTCTCAGGCATACTGAATGTATATTTGTCATCCAGGATCAGCTTCTGGCCTTCTAGTCTTGGGATCTGTTTTAGGTCTGAAGATATCAGGATAATTGAAAGACAGAGACACAAGGCCTGATTACTGCCCTATAAAAGTAGATTGTAAAAATTTACAGGTTGTCCCCAAAAGTCACCATACATAAGAAAAACTGAAAATTGTAGCTAAATATACTTTTACAAAATATTGATTACAAAATATTAGAAAAAGATGGAAAGACACAGAGAATAATCTGTAAATATTTTGTAAATTTTGTTGTAAATAAAAGTATGTATAGCCGGAGCCAGTGGATCATGACTGTAATCCCAGCACTTCAGAGGCTGAGGTGGGTAGATTGAGCTCACAGGTTGGAGACCGGCCTGAGCCAGAGTGAGACCTCATCTCTGAACAATAGTTGGCTGTTGTGGCATGCACCTCATGTCCTAGCTCCTTGGAGGCTGAGACAAAGAATCACTTGAGCCCAATACTTTGAAATTGCTGTGAGATGTGAAGCCATGGCAGTCTACCTGGTAACAAAGTGAGACTTGGTCTCAAAAAAAAAGGTGAATGGCTCAACCTCCTACCCTACCCCAGGGATGTCCTACCTGGGAAAGGTAAATGACCCCACTCCCACCTTTACTTCGGATGTCCAACCCAGGAAAGGGAATGTCCCAATCTCCACCTTCTTCACCTTTAACCTCCTCCCTTCACAATTACTCACATGTAGATTTCTTCCACGCTGGAAATCCTATCCAACTCGCACCCAAGGGGAATAAAGTCAATTTAATTGGAAAAAATAAATAGTACATTTAGCTACAATTTTCTTTTTTCCTTATGAAAAAGGAAAAAAAGTGACTAGTGACTAGTGACTGTAGTGGCAAATTTTGGCACAACACAGACTATAATTACTCAAGAAGGGTGATTGATAATTGGTGGCTGGCCCTTTGTACCTTCATTATTTGAGACAGCATGCAACATGCTGTGCTGAGAGAGGATACCCAGGAAGGGTGAGGTCTAGGAGAACAGAGATCTTCTCAAGGAGACCCCAAGGATTGTTAGGTAATTGCCCCAGAAAGCCCCTTCCTGCTTTCAACAGACCAAGACTAGCTGTCTCAATCCTAAAGTTACAGCTCCTTTCCAAGAACAGGGAGTTGCCCTCTGAACAACAGGGAGTTGCCTACCAGACATCTCCTTATCTCCCAGTCCAAAACTTACCTCATCCCCCTGTCCCTATTACCCGCTGAAAATTTCAAACTTATGGCCTGCCCCTAATGGCTTTTTCCTGCCAGAGCAGTAACTCCTTATTGGCTATTCTAGAGTCCTGTCACCATTCTGAGACTTCCCCTAACTGAACCTATATAAAAGTGCGCTTTTCTTTTGGTCACTCTCTTTTCTCTCCTTCTTGGTGCTGCTCTTCAGCATCCCTCACCATTAAAGACCTTTTCTACAAGCCTTGGTGATCTATGAGATCTCTTGTGGTCGACTGCAGCCCTTTCATTGATACAGTTGCGTGGTGCTCCCCTTGTTGACTGAGATCTTAGGAATTTATAGAAACTTAACTTCCTGGGACCCGGAAATTTCCACTTATGTAAAATCTTGTAGTATTGGACTACAGGGCAGGAACAGTTTCTCTCACTTGACTCAAACTAATCAATGAGAAAGGAACCCATGGACAGGAAGTTTTTGGCTGGAGATGAAAAGAAGAAGAAAGAGCAACTTGGACAGTGTGGCCATTTTGAATTCTTCTGACTTTCCCTCTGCCAGCTGAAATAAAGACTTTCATCATATAAACATGGTGTTTAGGTGCTCTTTCTCCCTATTGTGCCTCCCTGTGTGGATGCCTCGATTAGGCAGAGAGAGGACTTCTTTGGCAAGTCTTCAAGGAGTCAAAAACTGTGAGGAACTGATGTGCAGGAACTGGTACCTGCACTGGACGAGGTAGGATAGATACCGAACCATTTGGTTGGAAGCTGGGGTCCAATCAACCCCTAGATTGTCAGCAGGTCTGGTAGGTGTATGAGAGTGTGTAAATGTGGTGTGACTGGCATGAACTCTGAGGGTGGGGTTGGACCTCCCCTCACAGGGCCTAGGAGTGTTGATTCCACCTCTTATCGCTAAGTGGCAGTTTGAGTGGGAAATCAAGGATGTCCCCATTAGGAAAAGGATAGGAATCATGTGTATATGAGTACTTGGAGACTGACAGAGACAGGTAACAATAGGTGGGGTTTAGTGCATCCCCTTCACAGGGCAAAATGATTGTCTTAGTGGCCCCTTTTTCCCTGCTCCAACATCATTCCCTGACTATTCTGAGAGAAACTGGAAGTTCCAGGTTTTCTGCTTTCCATCTCAGACACAGGCCTAGTCCTTGGCAGCCATGTGGCCATGTGAGACTTAGGAGTAAATCAAAAGACATCAGAAAGGATGACTGTGTTGTGGTTTTATTATTGGAATTTCTTTATTCAGTAAGTCCTTGATCTCATGGATTTGAGAATTGAGCCCACGGGCCACAGATCAATGATAAAACATGATTTTGTTGGAGGAAGGGGCATGCAGAGGAAGTGGAGAGCACCAGAGGGAGTAGGCCCAAGTCAGAGATCTCCTGCATGGATCCTTTGTCTAGGGGCAAATAATAGACCCTAAGAGATATTTGGCCAGTGCCTGGTAGATGGAAAAAATAACCTTTATGAGCTGAATGAACATTTTAACAGATAAATGAATGCAGTCCCTCTCTTTGGGCAAAGTTATTAGGTCTTTGCAGTTTTAGTTTAGGAAGGGGATCAGAATGTGTGCTCCCTACTTAGGGTGGAATTATCTAAAACTTTATGGGCTGCTTTGTTCATGACCTTTCTAGAGCTCATAGGGTTTGCTCTGCAGTGTGTGGTGTGTCTATGCCGAGCTGGGAGTCTGACTTCTGAATTCACCTGTGCCAGAAAAATGGGGGTTCCCTTTCAGCCCTGAGTGAGAAAACCCTATATCAATGCTATGTTTCACAAAATGTCTCTCATTTGTAAAATGTAATAATTTGGTTGTTTAAATTGTTTCAGAAACCGAGTCTTTGTCAAAGTGTAAGATTCTTGCCTTTTAAACCTAATTATCAGTCTAGTTAAGTGAATAATTAACTTCAAAGAAAACTGTGATCTTGTTTTGTGAAAAGTGGGTTTTTGAGAGTGAGAGACATTAGACGGAAAGGAAAATGGTATAGTGTAAAAGAAGGATATTGTGTGGTAAATTTTGTCCTGAAACCGAATAGTTATATCAGAAAGTGATAGGCAGGGCAATCCAGAAGGTGCATGTTTGTAGATCATCTGTGCAGGTTGAATGAAGCTCACAAAAGGGCATTTGCGAAGAAATTTACATGTGATCCAGTTGACTACGTATTTCCTTTAGAATCTTTTGGCTTGTAATCTTGCTTGAACAAATCAATGTTTTAAGCCTTTGATATTTGACAAACCTTCCAAAATAAAAACTCGAAATTCGGTCTTTTTGATATATCAAGACTGTGATAAAGAGCAGCCCCTAAAAGACCCAGGTTTGTCTCAGCTTGTTTCAGCTTTAATCCCCCACATGTTCCCCCTGGTTAATTTCAAGAACAGGTTCCAGAATAGAACAGGGAACTTCTCCAAGTTCCCCCAACTCCCTACCAATGGCTAAACAATGGTGGAAAACTCACCCCAACCCCCTACAATGGCTAAATAATGGTGGAAAACTTACCTAAGCAAAGTTTCCCAAGCTACTGAGTTTCCCAAGGTGTCTCTGTGCCAACTACCACGTTGTACACCACTAGACCCCCATGCTGTAGCCCCCCTGACTGTAACTCCACCACAAGCTAAACGGCCACATTCTGCTTTTGTTTTTGCTTGCTTGCATAGCAAAAAAAAAAAAAAAAAAAAAAAAAAAAAAAATGGTATAAAAGTCAGCCTGGTCCTCACTTTGGGGCCATTTGTTTTTCCAGCAGCGGTCCCCTGAGCAGGTGTACTAAATCACCATCTGATTTATACCTAAAGTGGGGTCTGAGTTTTTCTTATAAGTGGCTATGGGTACTACATTTCTGGAGGCCTCAGCGAGATTACCACCACCGGACCCTCACCTAGGCCCACCGCTGCCCGAGGGCTCTAGGGGAAGGCCTCAGAGAGATGTTCCTCTGCCCCCAGAGTCCTCAGCGTGTGGAGTCAGGGCATAGTTTTCCAAAGCTTCTGAAATAGGTGATAAACAACAATACCCAGGTTAGTTTTTCTAGTCTCTAGAGGTTTTTTGGGGGGAAACCAGACCAGTTGGATGCAACTACACCATCTGTTTCCAGATGGGAAGGAGATGTCTCTCCCCATCCTGGATCTTGTGTCTGGCTCATGGAAATGAGCCCTGGGTCTTGTGTCTGGCTCATGGAAGTGAGTCCTGGGTCTCGTGGGAAACTTATAGAAGTGAGTCCTCACTGTGTCCTTGTTTCTATCTTTCTGTCCCTTGGTAGTTCCCTCTCATGTCAATCAGACTGTGTGAAATTTGTCGGTCTTTTTCATGCCCAGTCATTTGATTCCATTCCTTTTTTCACACTCTCCTTGAGGACTGAGCTCAACCATGATCCACTGCTCCTGAACACTTACTTAAGTGAATCACAGATCAATTCTTACAGGGAACTCTCTCCAATTTTGATCCGGAGTAGATCTCTGTGTTCTCCTACCTTTTTCTTTTCTTGGTAAATTAATCACTGCCGTCTCTGAACCCACTCACTAATGTGTCCAATATCCCTTACTGCCTGGTGCACTTTTGACTTGGTGATAGTATGACTATTCTCTTAGGGGGAGTTGGACTTGGCAGCATGGCCCCCTAGAATTGGTCCCTTAGGGAATTCATGGCCCTGACCTGGGTTTATCTCCTCCTTGCAATCTCATTCATCCTCTTGTTCTCTTTTGCAGAGTTTCCTAGTCCAAACAACTCTTCTGTGCCCCTTTAAATACTATTTTACTCCATTGGGGATACATGCCCCCCCCTTCTGTGTGGTGTCCTTTGTTCGCCTCTTTTGGGGGTGAGTTGCCACCCGTGTACAGGGCTCTTCTGGCCAGATTAGTTCCCTCCACCACTTGCCTTTTTTGTCAGGACACCATTAGGTGCTGTTATTGTCACCTAGAGAACTTGGAGGACCAGTGTGCTGCAGAAAGAGGTGGATATCTGTAGCATCTACCTGGATGCCAGATGGTCGGGTGCCACCAGCTTCAGTGGAACTCTTGGAAATAGTGGTCCTTCTCATTGATTCCTTGGTGGGTCCAGAACTCCCACCCCATTGATTTTCTAGTTCATTTGTTCTGGTTCTCCCCCTACCCTCCATGGGACTGTGTCTTTGTATTCGGGTATTTTTGTTCTCCTCCAGGCACACCATAGTGCCCCTCACCTGAGCCCTTTGAGCCCCAGGTGGGGAGTCCCGGGAGTCCCTGTGACGCCCCGCCTCCAGTCCCAACTTGATTACTGGAGACTGCGCCTAGAACTCACCCGGGACTATCCCCCTGGGCCATCGGGACTCCTCCGAACCCGACATCAGAGTTTGGATCTAGGAATAGAAACTTTACAAGACTTGGCCATCTTAGCCCTTTTGCAACCCCTTGGTGTGGAAAAAGTTCAGATCTTTCTGGGTCATGCCGGAGGCATGGGTCAGGGAACGTCCACCCGCTGACTCCCTTAGAATGTCTCCTTAACAACTTTTCTGATTTCAGCCACCGTGCCAGGGGATACAGCGTGAAGGTGAAGCCTGGTACTCTGTGTACTCTCTGTGAATTAGAGTGGCCGTCCTTTGGGAACAGGTGGCCTCCTATAGGCACCTTTAATCTCTCTGCTATTTCTAGCATTTGAACAATTGTTTACTGCCATCCTGGACACCTGGATCAGATCCCCTACATTGATGTGTGGATTGACATCTCTTCTGAGGGACCACCATATGCCCGGAAGTGTGCCAATCATTTAACCCCTTCTCACATTCTTTTTGCATCCCCATCCAACTCTACAGGGATACTCCGACCTGGCACAGGCCGTTCTGACCCACAAAAAACAACTTCTAACACCCCTGTGTTAACCCCTCTGTGTTTATCTCCACCAGAAGACCCCATTTTAGACCTCTCCATCCAATCTCATTCTTTGCATCACCCCCATATGATTCCCAGCCAGAGGTGGAAGCACCCGCACCATTGGCTCCCCCAGCACTGGAAGCCCAGAAGGCCATTAGAGGGTCCCCATCGTTTCCTTTGCAGAGTAGATTGCAGACTAGGTGGGGGGAACCCCATACCAGTCCTCTAGTCCAGACTTGATGTTGGCCCAACCGGGACAGGGAACCCCTTCTACTGCAGCCCACATTTTGTCCTTGCGCCAATTGGCCCCCACTCCAACTTTAGGAGGACAGCCATTCATGGTGTACGTCCCATTTTCCACTAGTGATTTATATAACTGGGAAACCCAGAACTCCCCTTTTCAGAGAAGCTGCAGAGGTTAATTTCCCTCCTTGAGACTATCTTTTTCACCCACCAACCCACCTGGGATGATTGTCAGCAACTCCTAAAGGTTTTGTTTATCTCTGAAGAGCGGGAGTGCACCTGAGAACAGCCCAGAAGGCAGTTGAAGGGCCGGACGGGCAGCCCACCACTGATGCAGCTCTTCTTGATGCTCGTTTTCCACACACTCGACGCTCCTGGGACCGCAACTATCATGGTAGGAGAGCTCTACTTGAGTACTGCCAGACTCTTATGAAAGGTCTCCACTCAGCCGCTAAGTGACCAACTAATCTGTCCAAGGTTAGTAAGACATTCCAGGGTACAAACGAAAGCCCTGTGATTTTCTTAGAAAGTTTATTACAGGCCTATAGAACTTACACTCCTATCGATCCGGAGGCCCCTGAAAACCACCGGGCCATAAACGTGGCTTTTGTCGCCCAATTGGCCACTGACATTCAAAAGAAATTACAAAAATTGGAAGGCTTTGAAGGGAAAAATATCAGTGAGTTGATGGAAATAGCCCTGCAGGTTTTTAGAACCTGCTGACATGGCGGCCACTAAGAAAACCGCTAGAGTTATTATCATAGCCACCCTCCAGGATCATACCCAAGTTTTGAGCCCCACCTTCTGGGTAAGAGACCCCAAGCCCTCCTTAAAGCAGAATCAGTGTGCCTATTGCAAGGAGATAGGGCATTGGAAACATGAATGCCCCATCTAAAATGGAATCAATGTGCTTATTGCAAGGGAAGGGGACACTGGAAGGAAGACTGCCCTCAACAAAAACCCAAAATTCTTGTTGAAGAAAACATGGACTGAAGGGGCTGGGGGGCCCCTACCCCTGAGGCCCCCAGGAGCCCATGGTAACCCTCAAAGTTGGGGGCCAATCTGTAGATTTCCTAGTAGACACATGGGCCACATTTTCAGTTTTAGAAACACCCCAAGGATCAGTTTTGAAACACAAGGCACTGATTGTGGGTGCTACGGGGGAGTCCCAGGCCATCCCTTGGATCCAAGCCTGCATAACTGACCTGGGTAAGGGTACCATTACCCATTCCTTTTGGTCATGTCGGACTGCCCATATTCCCTGCTGGGGCGAGACCAGCTGCAAAAACTCTGTGCCTCCGTCTCCTTTGGACCAGCAGGAGCTGTCCAGACAGTACCTGACAGCCCCTCCCATATTCTGTTTTCTGCCCCTCTTGGGGATGAATACCTGTTCTTTGAAAGGCTTGAAAAAACCCCTACTCAGGATGACCACCTCCATACTTGGAGGTCACTAATCCCACAGGTATGGGCTGAGGACAAACCCCCAGGGCTGACAAGCCACCAGCCTTCAGTGGTAGTGCAGGTCTCCAGTGGAGCCACTCTGGTCCAGGTCCGCCAATACCACATATCTCAAGAGGCCAGAGTGGGTATTGCAGTGAATATCACCCATCGATGAGAGGCTGGCATATTAGTCCTTTGTAGATTGGCCTAGAACATTCCCCTACTCCCCATCAAGAAGCCTGGTATTAATGATTATCGGCCATTATAGGACCTGAGAGAAGTAAACGCCCAGACAGATACAATCCACCCCACTGTTCCAAACCCCTACACCCTACTCAGCCTGATTCCCCCTTCCAGAACTTGGTATTCAGTCCTTGACTTGAAAGATGCTTTCTTCACAATCCCTCTCTCCCCTGTCCAGTCAGCCTATTTTTGCCTTTGAATGGGTAGATCCAAAAAGTGGACAAACCAGGCAGTTGACTTGGACTCACTTGCCCCAGGGCTTCAAAAACTTCCCTACTTTATTTGATGAGGCCCTAAATAAAGACCTCCCCCCATTAGGGGCACCCACCAGGGGGTCTCCTTTCTGCAGTATGTTAATGACCTCTTGCCAGCTGCTGAGAAGGAACCAGAGTGTGAGGTCATCATAGACCTCCTCCAAGAGCTGGAGAAACCGGGATACTGTGTCTCTGCCAAAAAGGCACAGCTATGCACTATGGTCGCCATCTACCTGGGGTATGAGCTACAAGGAGGTCGATATGCCCTCTCCAAGAGCCGAATCAAGGCCATCCTCTGCATTCCCCCACAGACTACCAAAGGGCAAGTATGTGAGTTTCTAGGGGCAGTTGGATACTGTCAATTGTGGATCCTAGGTTTTGCAAAAATAGCCAAAAATAGCACAGAGGAGGTAATAAGCCCCTCCAATGGGGCCAGGATGAGCTGAATGCTTTTAACCAGCTGAAACATGACCTTGTGTGTGCACCTGCCCTGACTGTGCCTGACATTACCAAGCCCTTCCACCTCTTCATAGCTGAGACTAAGGGCATGGCAAAGGGAGTCCTAACCCAAACTCTAGGCCCTTGCAAGAGACCTGTTGCCTACCTCTCCAACTTCTCCAGTTGCCTCAGGATGGCCTGGGTGTATGTGGGCCATTGATGCTACGGCTGAGCTGCTCAGAGAAGCAAAGAAGCTCACTCTATGTCAAGACCTGCAAGTGGTCAGGAGCCACATCATAGGAGCCGCACTCTCTTTCAGAGTCCCCCTGACTGATTGATCTCCAACTCCCGCATCACTCAGTACCAGGTACTCCTTGATCCACCCCAAGTAACATTTCTTAAAATAGCACTTTTGAACCCAGTCACTCATCTACCGGACGATGACCCAACACTGCCCATTCATGACTGCTTGGATGTGCTGGACTCGCTCTCTTCTCTGCGACCAGATTTGAAGGACAAACCTGTCCAGTGCGCCAACCTTGACCTATTCATGGATAGCAGCAGTTACATCCATGAAGGTAAATGTATAGCCGGGGCAGCAGTCACATCTTTCACAGAGGTCCTCTGGGAGCAAGCACTAGGGCATGGAACCTCTGCTCAGAAATCAGAACTTATTACTCTGACACAAGCACTGAGACTGGCAATGGGAAAGGCAGTCAACATTTACACAGACAGCCAGTATGCATTTGCCACAGCCCATGTCCAGGGGGCTCTATGCACAGAGAGAGGGCTCCTTACCTTTGAGGGGAAGAACATCAAAAACAAGGAAGAGGGTGGCGCCTGTGGCTCAAAGTAGTAGGGCACCGGTCCCATATGCCCAGAGGTGGTGGGTTCAAACCCAGCCCCGGCTGAAAAAAAAAAAAAGGAAGAGATCCTCGCCCTGCTAGAGGCTGTATGGCTGCCAGACCACCTTGCTATTATCCATTGCTGAGGATACCAAGGAGTAGATACGCCCACCACGAGGGGAAACACCCTGGCCGACCAAACAGCCAAGGCAGCAGCCCTAAGACCAGTGGGGCCCCTTCACATCCTCCCCATCCTACTGGACCACCTGCTACCGTCCTCACCAGCCGACTCAGAAACAGACCGAGAAGAAAGTAAACACCTGGACTGTTCATCAGGGCCCTGAGAGTGGATCATATGCCCAGATGGCTGCCCATTCCTCCCTGAGACATTGGGGTGGCAACTCATAGACCAGTTACACCAAGGAACCCACCTCGGGGCCTCCAAGCTCAGCCTACTAATATCCAAGCATCTGTACATTCCCTCATCTCCACAAATGACCAAAAAACACAGCCTCCAGATGTCTCCCATGCAACAAGGTAAACGCAACCCAAGCCCCTCATCATTTGGGGGCATGCCTCTGGGGAACAAGCCTGGGAGAATGTTGGGAACTCGACTTCATGGAGATCAAACCAGGGCATTGATACCTTTTGTTGATGGCCAGAAGTATTTCCTTGTAAAAAGGAAACGACCCTAATAGTGGCAAAACATCTACTCACTGACATTATTCTCTGATATGGATTACCCCTCACTTTGGGTTCTGACATTGGCTTGGCCTTTATTGCCCAGGTATCCAAAAACCTGGCAGCCACATTACAAATTACTTGGAAATTGCACTCTGCTTTTAGGCCTCAAAGTTCAGGACAGGTAGAAAGAATGAATAGAACATTAAATAAAACTTATACTAAATTACATATAGAAACTGGCGGTAACTGGGTAGATCTACTCCCCTTCACCCTTTTACGGACCTGGTGCACTCTCTACTTTCAAGGGCTAACACCCTTTGAGATATTACATGGCACTCCGCTCCCCATTATTACAAAACTGGCAGATGAAATACTAACCCCTATCTATAACCAAAGTCTCTTAAGCTCATTACAGGCCCTGCAGAAACTATGTATGGACCTGCGAGATGGCATCTAGTCAACTGCACCTGGGACAACCAGCACCCCTCAATGGAGAAACTCAATAATCTCCAACCTGGAAACTGGGCCTGGGTAAAAAGACATAACCCATAAACCTTAACCCCCTGATGGGAGGGTCCTTATCCTGTTATTTTAACTACCCCTACAGCCACAAAAGTCGTGGGAAAGAAACCATGGCTCCACTATACTCATATAAAGAAAGCCACTGAGGACCATATCCCTTCAACCTGGTGCCTCGAACCCACCAAAGACCCCCTCAAACTTCGGCTGTGCAGATTTCCCTCCTCATCTTCACTCGCCTTGCATGTCAGCATCAGTGAAGGTACCGGCAGAGGAGGGTAGTACAACCAGCACCAACTGACTCCCCATGATTGGATCCTCTCCCACACCAAAGATTGCACAGAAATCGCCCGTACCTGGGCAACAGACATCCAACCAGTTTTCATGTTTGACCTTTGCACCCTGCTCAGTCACGGCTTTACTGGCTCCATATTCAGGTATGGAGGGAGGTTCAGAGGAAAGGGAAACTCAGAATGGGGCTGCACAGGATGCACTGTGGCCTCAAGAGTTCGCGACACAAGCTATTATCCATGTCCTTCTGATGGAAAATCATGCAGGAGGTGAGGGGCTGGGGATTACTATTGTAGAAGTTGGGTCTGTGAAACACTAAAATCATGGTGTATATAAAGATCCACACATAAGACTTCATAAGATGCATCCAGCAGTATGCACCCGAGTTGACAACTGCAACCCTATACAGCTACTCATTAATGATTGGTGGAAGAAGAAATGGAAGACAGGCCATACTTGGGGAATAAGATTTTATGTCTCTGGGCAGGACCCAGGCATGTTATTCAGTATCCAAAAAATTCCCTGGCCACATCCTGTCAACCCAATAGCCCCAAATAGTTACCTTAATCCACAGCACTCGAAAATTCCCCTGAGAACACACCCAAGGGCTCCCCTGCTGGCCCTCAACCTGACTATCCCAAGCCAAGTATCAGCTCCTGTGACAACCACCCTCAATCCACCGTCCCCCATATTAACTATGTTAGAGGCTGTGCTCAAATTTGAACAAATGAAAACTTGAATAATTGCTGGCTTTGTTTGAACCTGGTCTCACTGTTTTATGCAGGAGTAGCTACTGATGCAATGCTTGAACCTTCCCCAATGCAAGTGCTTCTGCCTATTATTTGAAGACCAATAGCAGCCTATGCAGCTGGGGGGCCAACCCCACCCTAACCTTAGGAGATTTGCAGGGACAAGGTTTGTGCATAGTATCCCCTGGATATCTGTTAAATTTATCTCCATATAAGGACAATTGTCTAAACATCATTTTGCTCCCAAATTCTACCCGTCTTGATGCACCTAACTATTTAGTGGCCCCAAATGGTGTAGTACTCAGCAAAAATCCCCCTAAAGCCTCCTAACTGTCTCAGCCTGAGTCCCTGCACATCTCAATCCCCCACCCCTTGGGTTAGTTCTGAGAACAGGTTTCAGAACAAGGAAGTTCCCTGAGTTCCCAAAACTCCTAGCAACAGGTAAAACAATGGTAGAACTTACCCCAACCCCCTAGCAATGGCTAAACAATGGTGGAAAGCTTACTCAAGCAAAATTTTCCAAGCCAAGTTTGTCCCTATGCCAGCTGTCACAGATGTAACCCCCTGATCCATCCAGCCCCCCTGACTGTAACCCTGCCCCGAGCTACCCCCTGAACTAACCAATGGCCACGTTCTGCTTCTGTTTTTGTTTGGCTTGCCACGTAGCACAAAAAGAGTATAAAAATCACCTTACTTCTCTCTTCAGGGCCGTTTGCCCTTCGGGCACCTGATTTATATCTGAAGTGGGATCCAAGTTTTTCTTCCAGGTAGCAAATGAGTTACAACATTTCTGGAGACCCCAGTGAGATTTCCACCCCTGGACCACCTAGGTCACCTAGGCCTGCAGCCACCCGATGGTGCCGGGGAAGTCCTTGGATGTGTGGAGCCAGGGCATAGGTCTCCAAAACTTTTGCATTGGTGATTAATTTGTGACATCCAGGTGAGTTTTGTAAAAATCCATCTGTTCTCTAAATATTTTATGCTGGCTCTATGCTTCTGTTTGGGGACTGCAGTTGTCTGATATCTGGAGGATGAGGGAAGGTCAGACATGACATCGACTTCCCCTCCTGGCCCCCCACAGGATGCTGTGGTGGGTCTCTGGTCTGTCTTAGGTCTCAGGTTTGTCTAATGTCTCAGGTTTGCCTGATGTCTTAGGTCTGCCTAATGCCTGAAGTCTCAGGTGTGTCTAATGTGTCAAGTCCCAGGTCTGCCTAATGCCTTAAGTCCCTGGTCTGTCTCAGCTTTTTTCCTTTTAGGACTCACAGAAAGTGGATTTTCATTTTTTCTGTTTTTTCTCTCTTTTGGGTTCATGGAGGGTGAGCCCCTGGTCTGTCAGGTTTTCTTCTTTAGGCTCTCAGAGGTTGAGTCCCTGTTAAAATCCAAGTTTATGTCAGCACTGGTGTGTGTGTGTTGTCAAATTTATGTTTGCTGTTTCCAACGGTTTGTCAGAATTCCTTTTGAAGATTGGTCAATTCCAACTTTGGGTGTCAACATCTCTGTTTTCTTGTTGTCTGTCAACATGTCAATGTGCAATTTGTTTCAACCCAGGCTATGGCCACTGGTTGTGGCTGGGGCACAAGAGCCTATTCTCACCCAGGGGGCGGCCGCTAAGAATTTCTCAGCCCCTGGTGAGAGACTGACTCTGTCCCCCTGCCTCACCCTGTCAACTAGCCTGTTTACCTTCTCTCTTATATCCGTCATGTCTCCCACTGCCCTTGACATTGCTTTCCGGGTGGGAGTTGGACTTTATAACCCACCTGCATTTGAAACCCTTTCTTTCCAGCAATTAAAGAGTTACTACAAAGTTTGGTAAAACTGTTCCTCCTTTTGATTGCTGAGAACTGTGGTTGCTATGTTACAAATAAATCTTGAGATAAGGTGCCAGCACTCAGCAAAAACCCCAAGATCAATTATTCATTTAAAACAAAAAAAGGACTCTTTAAAACAGCAGCTGCTTGACATTGCTCTGGTTGGCATGTATTCTGCTGATCCTCAGACGGCCTCCAGGAGGGTGACAGGCTGTGGTCCCTTCGAGGGGAGGCACCCCCTGGAAAACATCCCAGGGTCCCCAGAGAACCTGGAACCCTCAGGAGACTGGCTGACAATCACTCCTAAATCCACCTGTGAGTCCACCTCCGGAGGTAAGCCACTTTAACATCCAATTTTGGCTAGTGTCTACAGACATTAATATAATTATTCATGATATTTTTGTTGTGCTTATTTGTTCTGAATTGTTAAAAAAAATATGTAACTGTTTGCTAAATTCAATTGTTGTAATTTGTGTAGAGCCTCTGAAGGAGGGTCAAAGAGACCGGGACCTCGGGTTGCTGGGCTATTGGCCTGTCAGAAGCTTTTGGAGGCATGTGAAGCCTCAGCCCTACTGGCCAGTTGGGGGCTCCCAAAAATGTGTGTTCACACCTGTCACCAAAAACACATTTAAAATGAAAGCAGATGTCCAATCAACCCCCAGGGTGTTAGATCACCCACAGGCCTGTTAAAAACTATATGAGAAGGTGTTCTGTTTCTGGTTTTGAGAATATGAGAGTGTGAGAGTAAGTGAACTTTTAGACATTGTTCATGTTGGGCCCATTTCTGTCGTGTCATTTTGTATCATTTGTTCAATGTTTATTAAAAACAGTCTTGTATTGAACTGAAGAGTTTTCTAGTTCTAGTTTTGAGAATATAAGAATATAAAGGTAAATGTAAACTGAAGAAGAAAAAGAAAACAAATATAAAAAAGTTTTAAAAGATTCCCTAGAACTCAGCATTCCATGCCTTGAGACACCTGCGTTCTAGTTCTTGTCAGTGATTAGAGGTTTCTTTCTCTATGTTGTTAGTATAAATGTCTGTCTGTTTTAATTCACTGTTTTTCTGCAACATTCTGGTTCCCTGATGAGGGTGCTCCCCAGCACCCTGACTGAACCCATTCCCTAAGAGTCCTCCCATACTAATTGCACAGAGAGGAAGGCCCCAGCAGGGTGACAGAAAGTTCCCAGAGTAGTCCTCTGTGACAGCAGCCCACCAATAGAGAAATGAACATGCAGGGGAAGAGCAAGCTCTGACAATGAACCTACTTTTGTTAACCCGATTTCTGAAGTAAAGGGTAAAATACAACCCCCTGTGCATTCCACAACTTTCTCGCCTCTGGAAAATAAAGTTTAACAACCCCACCCCCTCACCCCCCGTTTGTATAGAATCTTAAGGTTAAGTTAAACACCTAACTCCTCTAACATCACAGACTTTTAGAGATACAATTTTCCTCTTCTGAGTTTGGAATTAGAAATAAAAAGAACCAGTAAACAGGAGAGAGAAATATGTGTAAATGTCATAAATTTGTCCTGAAACAAAATAGTTATATAAAAGAGTAAAAGGCAAAACAAAAATTGAAAAGGTCTAGAATATTTGTAAAATGTCTGTGCAGGTTAAATAAAGCTTATGAAGAAGTTTACATGTAATCCTGTTAACTATGTATTTCCTTTAAAATCTTTAAGCCTCTGATATTTGACAAAACTTCCAAAGTCAAAACTCTAAATTTAGAACTTGGCACCTGTAGCACTGTGGTTGTAACACTGGCTACATCCACCAAGATTAGTGAATTCAAACTCAGACTGGGCCAACTAAACAACAAAAAACACAACTCTAAATTTGGTCTTCTTAGGAAAATATATAAGAAACATTGTCAAATATGAAATGGTGATTAATTTTGTATGGGTTATAGTTGTATATATGTGTTCCAATATTGTAAAGCATTTGTCTTTCCTCACCTGTAAAGCATTGGTCTGTCCTAATGTATAAGACATTTGTCTGTCTTAACATATATTATCAGTAATAATTTTAATTCATCTAAAAGACTGAGTCCAAAGTCTATCCCTAAAAAGAAAAAGAAATATTATTCCTACTGTCTTTAGAACTTTCACTGGAAAAGTTAACATGTTTATGAGTATTGCTGACCTAACTTTAAACAAAACAGAAATCAGTCATGTGCCACTGAGCTAGTTTGTTATGGCTTTTTGTTTGAAATATTATTGATTATTTCTATGTTCTGTTTTCCAGAAGTCAAGAAAATAATTTTCTGTCTTTTGAGCTATTTATAGCTTTTCAAGTATGTACTTATAAGCAGAATCTGAAATATGTATTTTTTCTCTCTCTTTAATTTCTCTAAAATTTAAAAGCCATTTGTAAGTATTCTTAATTCCTGACAGTGCAATTATTTGCATAAGTTCAATAAGAATCTGTTTGGTTCTATAGAATAATAAAGGCACTAGTTACCAGGGCTTTGTCTAGAATAGAATTTCCAGAAGTGTCCAGACTGCACTAAGAAATTAAGGTTGACTTTATAAAGCCAATAAAAAAGCCCTTTGTCCCAGCTGCTCGGGAGGCTGAGGCAAGAGAATCGTGGAAGCCCAGGAGTTGGAGATTGCTGTGAGCTGTGTGAGGCCACGGCACTCTACCAAGGGCCATAAAGAGAGACTCTGTCTGCACAAAAAAAAAAAAAGCCATTTGAAAAACGGAACTGACCAGATACCCGTCAGTAATATTTTCTAATCTGTGGTAAAGTAAGGAAGGTCTCTTGCTGACAGGGAATTGAAATATGCTTGGAGACACCAAGATAAGAGGAATTTACCCAATGTATACAGGTATCTAATGGCACAGATGAAAAATGGGCTCGTGAAAGATTTTCAAGAAAGTCCAGCCTGAGATTCCTTATAAAAGATTCCAACAAAGCAAACTTTAAAGCAGAGCCTAAATGGCTAATAATTATTCTTACTGCACTCTATGCAAATAATCAGACCCAGTATACTGAAGGTGAAGTTTATTTTGGCAACTAAGTTAGTTTTGCTATATTTTGTTTTTAGTAAAGAGAAAAATTGGAGAGAGGAAAAATGATTCTAAGCGAAAAAAGACTGACCCACCTGTATTAAATTCCACCCTTGTCTGTAATGTCAACTCATAAAAATGAGACATAATTGTTTTACTAAACTAATCTGTTAAATGGGACTAAGAGACTGGTCAAAGAGTATAGAATTATATACAGTAGTTATATTTACTCTGAAGCCTTAAAACTCAGCAAAGATCACTTGTTTACACTGGAAAAATTGTGCAGTTTTAAATGTTATCTGCTGAATTTTAGTATTGCCCAGAGAAATCATCCCATGGTTTAAGTTGCTAATTTGATTTAAGTATGGCACTGATTTGGCCTTCATGGCAAAAAGAATATAAATGTTGTTCGGGAAGGCCTCTGTCAATCCTCTGCAATTTAGCAGAGACTTCTGAAAAGAACTTAAAGAGACTGAATTAAATAAACAAAAACCCTAGAAAGAGTAATAAGAAAAATCCTCACCTAAAGTCAACACAGCTGACAGCCAACACGCCCTGCTCCAACCACATCCCGGGAGCTGGATGGTCGATGCACGGCTGAAGCCTGAGAAAACTCCTCGAGGGACTTGTCTTAATTGGACTTTTGGACTTCGGAAAAAGGGGAGAAAATGTCACAGGGACTCCTTGAACATTAGATCACCGGCAGGTCTGTTAAAAAATATGTGAGAGTGTATGGGTATAGTGTAACTGAGAGAATTCTGAGAGTGAAGTGAGACCTCCCTTCACAGGGTCTATGGGAGTGTTGGTTTGCCTCCTATGACCAAGTGGCAGCTTGAGTGGGAGATGAAGGCTGCCCTGGTTTAAAATTAGGTTGAAATTGTATACATGTGAGTGCTTGAAAAATCACTGAGACATTTAACAATAGGTGGGGCTTCGTCCCTTTCCCATTCACGGGGTGAAACAAATGTGTGAATGTGCACTTTTTCCCTGCTCCAACTTTGTCCCCTATTATTCTAAATGTTAGAACTGTTTTGTTTATGACCTTGCTGAGGCTCAGAGAGTTTGTGCCTAGAGATGGAAGTCTGAACTCTGAGCTTACCTGAGCCTGAAAAATGAGGGTTCCCTGCCCTGAATAAGAAAATCAATGGTATTACATACCCATTATCAACCCCTTCCCAGCAACACAGCTCAATCAAGGATTTGATTGCCCATAAGACCAGTGGGGAATGTGATAAAGAGCAGACCCCTAAAAGATCCAGGTTTGTCTCAGCCTGTTTCAGCCTTAGTCCCCCACATGGTCCCCCTGGTTAATTCCAAGAACGGGTTTCAGAATAGAAAAGGAAGTTCCCTGAATTCCCCAAAACTCCTAGCAACAGGTAAAACAATGGTAGAACTTACCCCAACCCCTAGCAATGGCTAAACATTGGTGGAAAGCTTACTCAAGCAATATTTCCCAAACCAAGTTTGTCCCCATGCCAGCTGCCACGATGCAACCTCCTGAGCCCACCAGCCCCCCTGACTGTAACTCCACCCTGAGCTACCCCCTGAGCTAACCAACGGCCATGTTCTGCTTCTTTTTTTGCTTGGCTTGCCACATAGCATAAAAAGGGTATAAAAATCAGCCTGCACGGCACTTCGAGGCTGTTTTCTTTTTGCGGCAGCGACCTGTTTGTGCAGGTGTAATACATCACCATTCCATTCATACCCGAAGTGGGGTCAGAGTTTTACTTCCAATGGCAAATGAGTACAACAACAGAACCCGGTTCACATGAACCACAGGTTTAACACCTTGTTTAAATTCAATAATTTTATATACCACCCCCCAACTCTGTGTTTTAACCCATATTATTCCCCAAGTTTACATCTATTCTAGGGAAGGTGGGTGGGAACACTTGATTGGTTTACACAGACAGATTAGAGCCCCCATTCCTTTGCCCTTATTGGTAGGCATATGGCTGGCAGGATCCACTGCCATAAGCACCGCAGCCCTGGTGACCGGCCCCCTCAGCCCTAGTTTCAGAGCCCTCACAACCCAAATAGATTCAGATCTCCAGAACTTGGAAAAATCTATCGCTCATTTGGAGACATCATTAAACTCACTAGCAGAAGTAGTTCTGCAGAATAGAAGAGGCTTAGATTTATTATTTTTAATGCAGGGAGGGTTATGTATGTCCCTAGGAGAAACATGTTGCTTCTATACCAACCATTCCAGAGTCATAAGAGATAGCTTAGTCCTGGTTAGAAAAAACTTATATGAAGGGAAGAATTATGAAAACAAGACAGTAATTGGTATGAAACATTGTTTAACTGGTCCCCATGGCTAACTACACTCATATCAGCTATTGCTGGACCACTCTTACTGCTCCTAATTGGGATAAAATGTGGCCCCATTATCCTCAACCGCCTCATAACATTTATACAACAGAGACTCCAGAGTATAAAATTAATGGTATTGCATACCCATTATCAATCACTCCCCAATGATACAGCTGAATCAAGGATTTGATTCCCCATAAAACCAGTGGAGAATGTGATAAAGAGCAGCCCCCTAAAAGACCCAGGTTTGTCTCAGCCTATTTCAGCCTTAGTCCCCCACATGTTCCCCCTGGTTAATTTCAAGAACAGGTTCCAAAATAGAACAGGGAAGTTCTCTGAGTTCCCCCAACTTCCTAGGAATGGCTAAACAATGGTGGAAAACTTACCTAAGCAAAGCTTCCCAAGCTACTGAGTTTCCCAAGTTGTCTTTGTGCCAACTACCATGTTGTACATCAAGGAGTAGCCTCTGACTGTAACTCTGCCCCAAGCTAACTGGTCACGTTCTGCTTTTGTTTTTGCTTGCTTGGATGGCAACGAAAATGGTATAAAAGTCAGCCAACTCCTCAACTTTGTGGCCATTTGCTTTTCCAGCAGCAGTCCCCTGAACAGGTGTAATAAATCACCATCTGATTTATACCTAAAGTGGGGTCCAAGTTTTTCTTGTAGGTGGATACGGGTACTACAAAGAAAGTACTACTTCAGTGAAAGTACTACTCCACTGAAAATCTGAGAAAGATATATTAGGCTTAACTGGTTTGTTGAAAATGTATAGGAAACATTGTCAAATCTAATCATGGTTAATTTTGTACAGATTATGTGCATATGTATTTCACAATATTTTAAAATATTGGTCTGTGTTAGGGTATATGGTCAATAATAGTTTGAATTCAACTCAGAAAATACTCTTTCTTGTTTTTTAGAGACAGAGTCTCACTTTATTGCCCCTGGGTAGAGTACCATGGTGTTACAGCTCACAGCAACTTCCAACTCCCAGACTTAGGCGATTCTCTTGCCTCAGCCTCCAGAGTAGCTGAAACTATAGGAGGCAGCTGCAACAACTGGCTATTTTTTTGTTGCAGTTTGGCCAGGCCCACCCCAAACCTGCCACCCTTGGCATATGGGGCTGGTGCCCTACCAACTGAGTCACAGGTGTCGCCCACAGAAAGTATTTTTTACAACCGCCTGAGTCCAAACTTTGTCCTTCAAAAGAAATATTAGGAGAGGCTGATAAATTCTCTCAAACTCAAATTTCTGATGTCTTTGGAAGTTAAATAACTTCGGCCTAAAATCAAACTGCTAGAACTTTAATTAGAAAGCTAACATCTTGGGGTGGTGCCTGTGGCACAGTGCGTAGGGTGCTGGGCCTGATGCACCGAGGGTGGCGGGTTTGAACCCAGTCCCGGCCAAACTGCAACAAAAAAATAGCCGGGAGTTGGGGCGGACCCCTGTAGTCCCAGCTACTCAGGAGCCTGAGGCATGAGAATCAAGTAAGCCTAAGAGCTGGAGTTTGCTGTGAGGTGTGATGCCACATCCCTCTACTGAGGAGTGAGATGCTGTCTCTAAGAAAAAAAAAAGGAACAACAGCCACATCAGGAGCAGGAGAAGCAGCGGTGGCAGTGGCCTCCCCCCAACAGTCGCCGCCCTGCCCTCGAGGGCGGGGGGAGGAGGAGGTGGCAGTGGCTGGACTAAACAGGTCACCTGCAGGTATTTTATGCATGAGGTTTGTAAAGAAGGAGATAACTGTCGCTACCCTCATGACCACTCTGATAGTCCGTATGGTGTAGTGTGCAAGTATTATCAGCAAAGGTATTGTATTTATGGAGACCGCTGCAGATATGAACATAGCAAGCCATTAAAACAGGAAGAAGCAACTGCTACAGACCTAAGTGCAAAGTCATTTTTTGCTGCTTCCTCAAGTCTCTCTTCAGCAGTCGGACCACTTGTTGAAATGAATACCGGTGAAGCTGAGTCAATAAATTCAAACTTTAAAAGTGTAGGAGCAGGTCCAGAGGACTGGGTGAATGCTATTGAGTTTGTTCCTGGACAACCCTACTGTGGCCGTACTGCACCTTTCTGCACTGAAGCACCCCTGCAGGGCTCAGTAACCAAGGAAGAATCAGAGAAAGAGCAAACCACTGTGGAAACAAAGAAGCAGCTTTACCCCCATGCTGCTGCGGGAGAGGGCCGATTTGGGGAAAACTGTGTGTATCTCCACTGGGACTCATGTGATATGTGTGGGCTGCAGGTCCTACATTCAATGGATGCTGCCCAGAGATTGCAACATATAAAATCTTGCATTGAGGCCCATGAGAAGGACATGGGGCTCTCTTTTGCTGTGCAGCACAGCAAGGACATGGTGTGTGGGAACTGCATGGAGGTAGTGTATGAGAAAGCCAACCCCAGTGAGCGCTGCTTCGGGATCCTCTCTAACTGCAACCACACCTACTGTCTCCAGTGCATTCGCAAGTGAAGGAGTGCTAAGCAATTTGAGAGCAAGATCGTAAAGTCCTGCCCAGAATGCCGGATCACATCTAACTTTCTCATTCCAAGTGAGTACTGGGTGGAGGAGAAAGAAAAGAAGCAGAAACTCATTCAGAAATACAAGGAGGCAATGAGCAACAAAGTGTGCAGGTATTTTGATGAAGGACGTGAGAGCTGCCCATTTGGAGGGAACTGTTTTTAAAAGCGAGCATACCTTGATGGCTGTAGAGAGGAGCCACAGAGACAGAAAGTGGGAACATCAAGCAGATACCCAGCCCAAGGAAGGAACCACTTTTGGGAGCTCCTTGAGGAAAGAGAGAACAGCAGTCCCTTTGACAACAATGAAGAAGAGGTTGTCACCTTTGAGCTGGGTGAGATGTTGCTTATGCTTTTGGCTGCAGGTGGGGACGATGAACTGACAGACTCTGAAGATGAGTGGGACTTGTTTCATGATGAGCTGGAAGATTTTTATGACTTGGATCTATAGCAACCTTGCGTGGTGCATGGACTGGTCTTCTGAGCCTCAGACAGTAGCTGTCCCCTGTGCTGGTGTGGCAGTGCCTGTGTTTCTCTCCTAGGCAAGCCTATCAACTCCAGGTGCTGTCCTAATAATTTTTACCCAGGGCCTGTCTTCTCAATCCCTCACTTTTCCCCCAAGGAGTGTGTAATCTTAAAGTTAGTTTTTTTGTAACATGAGTTTAACTGTCAGACAGTTAGTATAGGTTTATTGCATCATCTGTTTTCAACCAGATTGTGTTAATGAACTTTTCATGCTTGTTTTGAGAATCCCTGGGTTCAAAAGTAAAAGTAATGGCCCTACTCTGGGGTCCAAGAATAGAAATGTTGGGTGAAGGGACCTAAGCTGGCAAGTAGCCTTCTGCTACAAACTAGGAGGTGGATCCTTGAGGTTTCTGGTGAAATCTGCACATCTGTGTTTTTATATCTGTTCACTACCCTATAATCCCCACCATGTGCACTTGTTCTGTGGTTTTGGTCTCATGTTAATTGCACACAAGTAATACTACTGGGTAACCAGAACCAGGTGCAAATGTGTTGAGATTTCTACTGTGTTTTGCATGACAGGAAAATTGAGAAAGAATACATATAAAAGATATAGGGGCATAAAATCAGTGCAGAGTTGGAAGTTGACTCCCAAGGACTGATAGGCTTGGCAGTGTGTATGTGTCTGTGAGTGAGTGTGTGTGATAAGCTTCTTATCCCCGCATGGATGCAGTATTCTTAGCCTTGTAAAACTTGGTTTAGTGTTTCCAGCCTTGTGTGGCAGATAGATCATAAAGGACAGAGCGGTACCTTTGTAGTTAATATAGTAAGGCTAGCTCTGTCTATATACAAAGAAATGGGGTTAGCCATAGACATTAAAGCTATCTGGCCATCCCATATATTAACACAAACTAGCTCTTGGATATGCAGTTGTATTTAATATTCTATGATCCAGCCTTTCCAGTCTAGGCACTTTCACTTTTCACTTTCTGAAAAACCTTTGTCCTCATAAGAGGAGTTCTGTTGTTTGTTTTTTGTGTTTGTTTTGGTGGGTATTTGCCTCATTCCATCCCTGAGCTTTCCAGGTAGACAGATGTGATTCAAAACTATGTTCTAAGGTGTTTATTGTAGTGAAGTAATTGATTGCAGTACTAAGTCACACTTTTCCATTAAAGGGGTGAGGGAAGTAATAGATAATGCAAGCTAAAATTCAGTTGGAAGAATTCCTTGATTGAAAATTTGACCATTGCATTTTCTTGCTCTTTTTCCTAAAAATAACATGGAGATGTTCCTAGTTTGTCCATCTTTGATTCCTTGGGCCCCACCCATTCTTTCACTTTAAGAAAAAACAAATGTTGCAGAGGCCTCTGTATTTTGCAGCTGCCCTTTTTTAAGAAGCACTTTTCCCAAATAAAATGATTAAAAAAAAACACACACACACAGAAAGCTAACATATCCATGAGTATTGCTAATCTAACTTTAAACAGAACAGAAATCAGTTACATGGAATGGGGCTGATTTGTTAGGGTTTTTTTGAAACACTGGTGATCCAGTCTGTGTTCTGTTTTACAGAAGTCATTAAAGCCATTTTCTTTCTCTTCAGCTATTTGTAGCTTTCAACAATGTATGTACTTATAGGTAGAATCTGAAACATTTATTTTTTCTCTCTCCTTGTTGTAAACATGTGCCATCTGGAAGAAAGACTCGAATTTCACTTCAGGTATAAATCAGATGGTGATTTATTACACCTGTGTAGGGGACTGCAGTGATTTATTATACCTGCGCAGGCGGGCCATCATCCAAAGGGTTAACGGCCCCGAAGTGAAGGGCAGGCAGACTTTTATATCATTTTTGTTGCCATGCAAGCAAGCAGAAACAAAAGCAGAACATGGCTGGTTAGCTCAGGGGTGAGGTTACAGTCCAGGGGGCTACAGCGTGGCAGTTGGCATGAGAGCATGGCAGTTGGCATGGGGACAGCTTGAATAAGCTTTTGCCATTGTTTTATCTATGGCTAGGAGTCTATGGGAACTCAGGGAACTTCCTTATTCTATTCTGAAACCTGTTCCCAGATTTTGCCCAATGGGGTGGGGTGGTGGTAGTTTGAGACGTTAGGGGCCTTTAGGGGTCTTTTTGCTGGGTCAGTTATTACACCCCCCACTGGTCTTTTTGGGAATCAAATCCTTGATTCATCTGTGTCACTGGGAAGGGGCTGACAATGGGTATGCAATACTATTGATTTTCTTATTCAGGGCTTTGCAGGGAATCCTTATTTTTCAGGCTCAGGTGAGCTCAGATATCAGACTCCCATTTTCAGGCACAAACTCTCTGAGCTTCAGTAAGGTCATGAACAAAGCAGTTCTAAACATTTTGGATGGCTCTACTCTGACTAAGGAGCGCACACCCTAATTCTCTCCCTAGACAAAAATTGCAGCAAAGACTTTATAGTCAGGGGATAAAGTTGGAGCAGGGAAGAAAGGCACACTTACACATTCATTTTAACCCATGAATGGGGGGAGCGAAGCCTCACTTATTGTTACTTGTATTAGTCATTCTTTAAGCACTCATATGTATACAATTCTAACTCATTTTTTAACCAGAGAAGTTTCAATTTCCCACTTGAGTTGCCACTTAGTCATAGGATGTAAATCAATATTCCCCTTGATCCTGTGAAGGATCAATTTTACCCTTAGAGTTTTCTTAGTTACATTATATTCACACACTTTTACATATTTTTTAACAGACCTGCTGGTGATTTAATGTCTAAGGAGTTGATTTAGGGTCTCAATATCAGCTTGTATCTGCAGGTGCTGATATTTTAGCACTGAGGTCTTAGGGACTGTGACTCTTCTTGGGTTCTCTACTTAGGCCTTAATAATACTGTGGTGGTGGGCTAATATACTTTTCCCTGTGACATAGCCCCCCTTTTTTCCAAAGTCCAAAATTCCAATTAAGACAAATCCCTTGAGGAGTTTCCTCAGGCTTCAGCCGTGTGTTGACTAGTCAGCTCTCAGTATGTGGCTGGAGCAGGGCTTGTAGACTGTCTCTAGATGTCATTCTTTCAGTCCAGGCAAGTGGGCTACTTGGTTTCTGCCAGCAGCAGAGTATACGGATTAGGCACAGTAGGATACAGTATTACAGTTACATCATTTATTGGGAAATTAATATTTCATACTGCACAGATTCTCTAGTGTAGCTGACAAATAATCTTTGTTGACTGTTAAGGCTTCAGAGTAAGTATAACTACTGTATATAATTCTATACTCATTGATCAGTTTTTTAGTTCCATTTAACAGATTAGTTTAGTAAAACAGTTATGTCTTATTTTATGTGATATTACAGACAAGGCTGGGATTTAATACAGGTGGGTTACAGTCTTTTTCTTTGAACCATTTTTCCTCCTCCAATTTTTCTCTTTATAAAAACAAAATATAGCAAAACTAACTCAGTTGTTAAAATAAGCTGTATTTTCAGTATACTGGGTCTAATTATTTGCATAGAGTGCAGTAAAAATAATTATAAGTTATCTAGGTTTTTTTTTTTTTTTCCTTTAAAATTTACTTTGTTGGAATCTTTTATAAGGAATCAGGCTGGACTTTCTTGAAAGCCATCCACAAGCCCAGGTTTCATCCATGCCAATTGATACCTGTATGCATTGGGTAAGTTCTTCTTTCCTTAGGGTCTCCAAGCATATTTTGATTCCCGAACCTGTCAGCAAGTGACCTTCATTACTCACTACAGACCAGGAAACGTTACTGATGGGTACCTGGCAAGTTTTCTAAAGGGCTTTTTTATTGGCTTTATAAAGTTGATCTTAATTCCTACATCTCTGTAAATGCTATTTCAGACAAAGCCTTGGTAAATTAACTAGTGTCTTCATTATTCTATAGAACAAAACAGATTCTTATTGAACTTATGCAAATAACTGTATTGCCAGGAATTAAGAATACTTACAAATAGTTTTTAAATTTCAGGGAAATTAAGGAGAGAGAAAAATATATGTTTCAAACTCTGCTTAGAAGTACATACATTGCTTGAAAAGCTACAAATAGCTCAAAAGATAGAAAATTATTCTCTTGACTTCTGGAAAATAGAACACAGAAAGAATTAACAATATTTCAAACAAAAATCTATAAACAAACTAGCTCAATTCCACATGACTGATATCTGTTTTGTTTAAAGTTAGGTCAGCAATACTCATAGACATGTTAACTTTCCAATGAAAGTTAAAGGAAATACATAGTTAACTGGCTTATAGGCAAACTTCTTTATAAGTTGTATTTCACCTGCACAGACATTTTACAAATATTTTAGCCCTTTTTAACCTTTGTTTTGCCTTTTACTTTTTTATATAACTATTTTGTTTTGGGACAAATTTATGACATAAGATCTTTTTTATGAAATTATTTTTTCTTTTTTTAATTCTTCTTTATTAAAACTATATTTTTATACTCATGTCTTTTAACCTTAAGTTGAGTTTATGCTCATGTCTTTTAATCTGTTCTATATGAACAGTGGGGGAGGGTAGTTAAACTTTATTTTCCAGAGGTGAGGAAGTTGTGGAATGCACAGGGGGTTGTATTTTATCTTTTACTTCAGAGATGGAGTTAACAAAAGTAGGTTCATTGTCAGAACCTGCTCTTCCCCTGCATGTTCATTCTTTTATTGGTGGGCTGCTGTCACAGAGGACCACCGTGGGACCTTCCTGTCATCCTGCTGAGGCTCTCCTCTCCGTGTAATTAGTACAGGAGGGCTCTTAGGGAATGGAATCAGTCAGAGTGCTGGGGAGCACTCTTGTCAGGGAACCAGAGTGTTGCAGGAAAACAGTGAATTAAAACAGACAGACATTTATACTAACAATATAGAGGAAGAAACCTCTAATTGCTGACAAGAACTAGAACTCAGGTGTCTCAAGGCATGGAATGCTGAGTTCTAGGGAATCTTTTTAAACTTTTTAATATTTGTTTTCTTTTTCTTCTTCAGTTTACATTTACCTTTACATTCTTATAGTCTCAAAACTAAAACTAGAAAACTTTCTCATATAGTTTTAACAGGCCTGTGGGTTATTTAACACCCTGGGGGTTGAATGGACGCCCACTTTCATTTAAATGGTGTTTCTGGTGACGGGTGTGAACACGCATTTCTGGGAGCCCCTGACTGGCCAGTAGGGTTGAGGCTTCTTATGATTCTGAAAACTTCTGACAGGCTAACAGCCTGGTACCCTGAGGTCCCGGTCTCTTTGGCCTTCCCTCAGAAGCTCTACACAAATTACAACAATTGAATTTAACAAACAGTTACATGTTTTTCTGACAATTTACAACAAATAATTACAATAAAAATATCATGAATAATTATATTAATGTCTACTGACACTAGCCAAAATTAGATGTTAAAGTGTCTTAACTCCAGAGGTGGACTTACAGATGAATTTAGGAGTGATCCTCAGCAGGTCTCCTGAGGGCCCCATGTTCTCTGGGGACCCTGGGATGTTTCCAGGGGGTGCCGCCCCTCAGAGGGACACAGCCTGCCATCCTCCTGGAGGTCACCTGAGGATCAGCAGAATAAAAGCCAAACAGAGTAATGCCAAGCGGCTGCTGTTTTTTTTTTTTGTTGTTTGTTTGTTTTTTTAAGTAAAGAAGACCATTTATTTTTTCTTTAGTTCCAAATGAGTAATTAACCTTGGGTTTTCTGCTGAATGCCAGCACCTTATCTCAAGACTATTTGTAACATAGAAACCACAGTTTTGTTTTTTTTTTAAACAAACTTTGTAGTAACTCTTTAATTGCCAGAAAGAGAGGGTCTCAACTGCAAGTGTGTTATTTCTAACTCTCACCTGGAAAGTGATGTCAAGGGCAGTGGGAGACATAGGGGATATAAGAGAGAGAGTAAACAGCTAGTTGGCAGGTGAGGCAGGAGGACAGATTCAATCTTTCACTAGGGGCTGAGAAATTCTCAGCGGCCACCCCCTGGCTGAAAATTGGCTCTTGTGCCCCAGCCACAACTAGTGGCCATAGCCTGGGTTTGACAGACAACAAGAAAACAGAGATGTTGACACTCAAACTTGGAATTGACCAATCTTTGAAAGGAATTCTGACAAACCATTGGAAATAGCAAACACAAATTTGACAAACAACTCACATACCAGCTAAATAAACTGAAGACCCACCCTCTGTGAGTCCTAACAGGAAAAACTTGAGACAGACCAGGGATACTTGAGACAGACTAGACTTACTCTTGTGAGTGCAAAACCTAGACAAACTTAAGACAAACTAGGCACAAAGAAGACTGACAGGTTTTGTACAATCTTACTGACATGGAAGAGAAAGTTTACTGAGAGACAGAAAAAGAACCAAGAAACCAAGAGAAACAGACTTGCATGATACAGACCTGGACTCACTCCCATGAGCCCTGCATGATACAGACCTGAATTCACTCCCGTAAGCCCTGCATGATACAGACTTGCATGATACAGACCTGGGATGGGGAAACATTTTCCCCTGCCTGGTGTACTGACCGTGTAGTTGCGTCCAACTTGTCTGGCTTCCCCCCAGAAAATATCTAGAGATCTAAATAAACTTACAAAACTCACTTGGGTGTTACTGATTAATCACCAATTCAAAAATTTTGGAAACCTATTCCCTGGCTCCAGGTGTCTGAGGACTCCAGGGGTGGAGGAATGTCTCTCCAAGGCCTTCCCCAGGAGCTGTGGGGTGGTGGCAGGCCTAGGTGGGGGTCCAGGGGTGGCATCTCACTGGGGCCTCCAGAAATGTTGTAAACATGTGCCACCTGGAAGAAAGGCTTGGACCCCACTTCAGGTAAATCAGATGGTGATTTATCACATCTGCGCAGGGGACCACAGTGATTTATTACACCTGTGCAGGTGGGCCACCACCCAAAAGGCCAATGGCCCTGAAGTGAGGGGCAGGCGGACGTTTATACCATTTTTGTTGCCATGCAAGCAAGCAGAAACAAAAGCAGAATGTGGCCAGGTAGCTCGGGGGTAGGGTTACAGTTCAGGTGGCTACAATGTGACAGTTGACAAAAGAGCATGGCAGTTGGCCTGGGGACAGCTTAATAAGCTTTCACCATTATGTTAACTATGACTAAAAGTCTATGAGAACTCAAAAAACTTCCTTATTCTATTCTGAAACCTGTTCCTGGATTTTGCTTTGGGATGGGGGGGAGAGGCAGGCTGAGATAGTCAGGGACTTTTAGGAGTCTTTTTACTGGGTCAGTTATTACACTTTCTCCAGACTTTGAAATCCATTTGTAAGTATTCTTAATTTCTAACAGGACAGTTATTGCATAAGTTCAATAAGAATCTGTTTGGTTCTATAGGATGTAATGAAGGCACTGGTTATTTTACCAAGACTGAGACTGGAATACCATTCTCAGAGGAGTCCAAATTGCTAAGGAATTAAGGTTGATTTTACAAGACCAATAACAAAAGCCCTTTCAAAAAACTGGCCAGATACCCATCAATAACATTTCCTGATCTGTGGTAAGTAAAGAAGGTTGCTTTCAGACAAGTCCTGAAATCTGAATTCACTTGGGACCTCAAGAGAAGAGGAATATACCAAATGCATACAGGTATCTAATGGCAAAGATGAAACCTGGGATCATGGAGGGCTTTCAAGTCTAAACTGAGAATTTTTATAAAAGGTTTCAGGCTCGGCACCTGTGGCTCAAGTGAATAAGGTGCCAGTCACATACACCTGAGCTGGCAGGTTTGAATCCAGCCCAGGCCCATCAAACAATGACAGCTGCAACAAAAAAATGGCAGGGTGTTGTGGTGGGTGCCTGTAGTCCCAGCTACTTGGGAGGCAGAGGCAGGAGAATTGCTTGAGTCCAGGAGTTGGAGGTTGCTGTGAGCTTTGATGCCACGGCACTCTACCCAGGGGGACAGCTTGAGGCTCTGTCTCAAAAAAAAAAAAAAAGAAAAAAGATTTCAGGAAAGCCAATTTTAAAGGAAAGAAAAGCCTAGGTGGCTAATTATTATTCTTGCTGCACTTTATGCAAATACAGACCTACTATACATAAGGTACAGTTTATTTTGGCAACTAAGTTAGTTCTGCTATAATTTGCCTTTAGTAAAGAGAGAAATTAAAAAGAGAGAAATGGTTCAAAAGGGAAAAATAACCATATTAGATTCCAGCCTTATCTGCAATAGCATCCCATAAACTGAGACATAGCTGTTTTACTAAGCTGATCTGTTCAATAAAATTAAAAGACTGGGCAAAAAGTATAGAATTTTTTTTTTTTGATACAGAATCTCCCTGTCACTCTCACAGCAACTGTCACAACTCACAGCAACCTCAAACTCTTGGGCTTAAGTGATTCTTGGGCAATGAGTACAGAATGATATCTGGTATTCGTATTTGCTCTGAAACTTCAAAGCTCAACAAAGGTTGCCTGTTGGCTACACGGGAAAAATTTGTGCAGTATTAAATGTTATGCACAGTAGATACCTCAGGAAAATTAGAATCTGAATGAGAATTTCCCAGTATATGATGTGAGTGTAACACAACCACATAAGGGGCCCCACACCCAACTGATGTTCACAAATATTCACTCGAAGTTTCCAGAAATTTGGAGTAGTTCTGTATGACCTCTTAAAATGAGGTATTATCTTAAGAACTGTGCTAAGTATTTAAGTAGGAATACTCATGCTCTCATTCTGTAAACTTTAGCCTCAAAGTCCAGAACTTGTACATGTTTGTAGGTAACTCCTAAATAATTTTATTCTCTTACACTGAACCTAACCTTGACTTCGTCCCTGTCAGTATCAGGGAGCCAGAAGGTCACAAACATATGCAGAGTGGCTGAGGTGATGCAGAAGCCAGATGAAAGCCCTGAGAATTTCTGTGAAAGACTGTGTGAAAAATATAGACTGGCAAACCACTCTATAAAGTTACTAAGGGAGAAGAGACTGAATTGAACAGACAGAAGCCCTAGGAAGAGTAACAAGAAAGATCTCAACTTGGATAATTAAGCATGTTTTGCTTAGTCTTTTGTGTCAGTACATCCTTTCTCTCTGGGGAATCAAGGGGATCATGTCTAGGTCAAAGATCAAAACCTGGTTTCCCTCAAACCAAGGTAGAAGGGCCTTTATACCATCAACCTTACCTGAATTCATCACAGCTTGCTGAAGAGAGCTTTAATGCCCTATCAGAAGCAAAGGTAACTTTTAGGATGGTCAACATGCCTTGTTCCAACCACACACTGGCAGCTGGCTAGCCAGTACAATGCTGAAGCCTGAGGAAGCTCCTTGGGGGACTTGTCTTAATTGGACTTTGGGAAAAGGGGAGGAGGGATGTAATCTGTGTAATCACATCATTGAGATAGGACAAAGGATGACTCCTTTATAGCTTCTATGAACCCAAAGTCACCCAGGAGGGAGCTTGTGCTTATAATCAGATACAGTACTCTATGTGTAACACAAGGAAAGATCAAAACTCATACTTATATTGGCCTACCACCATTATACATTTAAGGCCTGGGTAGAGAACCCCAGAAGAGTCACAGTCCCTGAAGTCTGAATGCTGGTCCAGACCAGAGAAATAGGAAAGCCCTGCCAGGTGACTCTGAAGGTTACTTCCTGAAACCCCCTGCGAGGGTGTTATAGCAGAAGAAACTGGGAAAGAAACTACAAAACAGATCAGAAATACTTCCATGCCTTCGATTTTGTAGAAAAGTTATGCAAAGTCGAATGTGAAAATTGATTAATACTGGCTCCCGCAGAAACAAGCTGCTATTGAGACCTCAAATCAATGTACATATGGAGTCTCAAAGGGGAGGAATAAGAGAGGACACGCGGGAAGCATGAGGTCTAGAACAGGTTTTCTCAAGACCACAAGGATACAGCTGCAGAGTCCTATATTCTGCTTGATTAAAACTGACCAATGAGAAAGGTACCTGTGGGTTGTAACTTTCTGACTGGAGATAAAAAGGGAAAGACCAAGCCAGTTGGAGAACATGACCAATTTGAATTCTTCTTCTTCTTCTTCTTCTTCTTCTTCTTCTTCTTCTTCTTCTTCTTCTTCTTCTTCTTCTTCTTCTTCTTCTTCTTCTTCTTCTTCTTCTTCTTCTTCTTCTTCTTCTTCTTCTTCTTCTTCTTCTTCTTCTTCTTCTTCTTCTTCTTCTTCTTCTTCTTCTTCTTCTTCTTCTTCTTCTTCTTCTTCTTCTTCTTCTTCTTCTTCTTCTTCTTCTTCTTCTTCTTCTTCTTCTTCTTCTTCTTCTTCTTCTTCTTCTTCTTCTTCTTCTTCTTCTTCTTCTTCTTCTTCTTCTTCTTCTTCTTCTTCTTCTTCTTCTTCTTCTTCTTCTTCTTCTTCTTCTTTCTTCTTCTTCTTCTTCTTCTTCTTCTTCTTCTTCTTCTTCTTCTTCTTCTTCTTCTTCTTCTTCTTCTTCTTCTTCTTCTTCTTCTTCTTCTTCTTCTTCTTCTTCTTCTTCTTCTTCTTCTTCTTCTTCTTCTTCTTCTTCTTCTTCTTCTTCTTCTTCTTCTTCTTCTTCTTCTTCTTCTTCTTCTTCTTCTTCTTCTTCTTCTTCTTCTTCTTCTTCTTCTTCTTCTTCTTCTTCTTCTTCTTCTTCTTCTTCTTCTTCTTCTTCTTCTTCTTCTTCTTCTTCTTCTTCTTCTTCTTCTTCTTCTTCTTCTTCTTCTTCTTCTTCTTCTTCTTCTTCTTCTTCTTCTTCTTCTTCTTCTTCTTCTTCTTCTTCTTCTTCTTCTTCTTCTTCTTCTTCTTCTTCTTCTTCTTCTTCTTCTTCTTCTTCTTCTTCTTCTTCTTCTTCTTCTTCTTCTTCTTCTTCTTCTTCTTCTTCTTCTTCTTCTTCTTCTTCTTCTTCTTCTTCTTCTTCTTCTTCTTCTTCTTCTTCTTCTTCTTCTTCTTCTTCTTCTTCTCCATAAATTCACAGCTTTATTTCTGAGCTCTTGATTCTATTAATTGACAATAGCTCTCCACCTTTGCTCTTTTTCTTTTTATTAAATCATAGCTAGGTACATTGATGAATCATGGGGCATCATTCACTAGCTTCACAGACCATTTACCAAGTTTCACATATACCCTTTTAAGATGCACCGCTGGTGTAATCCCACCAATCCCCTTCCCTCTACCCACCTCCCATTTCCCTCCCCTCCCTTTACCCGTTGCCCCTATTCTTAGATTGTAACTGGGTTATAACTTCCATGTAAAAACCCTAAATTAGTTTCATAGTAGGGCTGAGTACATTGGGTACATTTTCTTCCATTCTTGAGATACTTTACTAAGAATTTGTTCCAACTCCATCCATGTAAACATGAAAGAGGTAAAGTCTCCATCTTTCTTTAAGGCTGCATAATATTCCATGGTGCACATATACCACAATTTATTAATCCATTCGTGGATCGATGGGCACTTAGGCTTTTTCCATGACTTAGCAATTATGAATTGGGCTGCAATAAACATTCTGGTACAAATATCTTTGTTATGATGTGATTTTTGGTCTTCTGGGTATATGCCCAGTAGAGGGATTACAGAATTGAATGGCAGATCTATTTTTAGATCTCAAAGTGTTCTCCATATCTCTTTCCAAAAGGAATGTATTAATTTGCATTTCCACCAGCAGTGCAAAAGTGTTCCCTTTTCCCCACATCCACGCCAACATCTCTGGTCTTGGGATTTTGTAATATAGGCTACTCTAACTGGAGATAGATGGTATCACAAGGTAGTTTTGATTTGCATTTCTCTGATGATTAAAATGACGAGCATTTTTTCATATGTCTGAAGACCACGCACCTTCTCTGTCTTCTTCAGAGAAGTTTCTTTTTTTTTTTTTTTTTAAGATCATGTGATTTTATTTTATTTTATTATTTTTTTTTATATTTATTTATTTTTTTATTAAATCATAACTGTATACAATGATATGATTATGGGGCATCATACACTCACTTCATAAACCATTTGACACATTTTTATCACAGTGGTTAACATAGCCTTACAGGGGTATTTGTGAAACTTGGTAAATGTAGAATGTAAATGTTTTGGCACAGAGAAGTTTCTCTTCAAATCCCTTGCCCAGCCTGCGATGGGATCCCTTGGTCTATTCTTGCTAATTCGTTTGAGTTCTCTGTGGATTCTGGTTATGAAACCTTTGTCGGAGACATAACCTGCAAATATCTTCTCCCATTCTGAGGGCTGTTTGCTTGCTTTACTTACTGTGTTCTTGGCTGTGCAGAAGCTTTTCAGTTTAATCAAGTCCCGCTAGTGTATTTTTGAAGCTGCTTCAATTGCCCAGGGGGTCCTCCTCATAAAATACTCACCCAGACCGATTTCTTCAAGGGTTTTCCCTGCACTCTCCTCTAGTATTTTCATAGTTTCATGTCTTAAGTTTAAATCTTTGATATAGTGAGAGTCTATCTTAGTTAATGGTGACAGGTGTGGGTCCACTTTCACTTCCAGTTCACCCAGCACCATTTGTTAAATAGGGAATCTTTTCCCCACTGAATGTTTTTAATTGGCTTGTCAAAGATTAAATAATGGTAAGTAGCTGGATTCATCTCTTGGTTCTCTATTCCCTTCCAGACATCTATTTCTCTGTCTTTGTGCCAATACCATGCTGTTTTGATCACTATCGATTTGTAGTATAGTCTGAGGTCTCGTAGCGTAATTCCTCCTTCTTTGTTTTTATTTCTGAGTAATGTCTTGGCTATTCAAGGATTTTTCTGTTTCCATATAAAATGAAGTATTTTTTTTTCAAGATTTTAAAGTATGACAGTGGAGCTTTAATAGGGATTGCATTGAAATTATATATTGCTTTGGGTAGTATGGACATTTTAACAATGTTGATTCTTCCCAGCTATGAGCATGGTATGTTTTTCCATTTGTTAATATTTTCAGCTATTTCTTTTCTTAGAGTTTCATAGTTCTCTTTATAGAGATCTTTCAGGTCCTCTGTTGGATAAATTCCCAAATATTTCATCTTCTTTGGCACTACTGTGAATGGGATAGAATCTTTAACTGTTTTTTCAACTTGACTGTTATTGGTGTATATATAAAGGCTACGGATTTATGAATGCTGATTTTTTAACCTGAGACACTGCTGTATTCCGTGATCACTTCTAAGAGTTTTATAGTAAAGTCCCTAGTGTTTTCCTGATATACTATCATATCATCTGCAAAGAGCGAAAGTTTGATCTTTTCTGACCCTATATGGATACCCTTGATTGCCTTTTCTTCCCTAATTGCAGTGGCTAAAACTTCCATTACAATGTTAAAAAGCAATGGAGACAATGGACAGCCTTGTCTGGTTCCTGATCTGAGTGGAAATGATTCCTATTTAACTCCATTCAATATGATATTGGCTGTGGGTTTACTGTAGATGGCCTCTATCAGTTTAAGAAATGTCCATTGTATACCAATTTTCTTAAGTGTTCTGATCATGAAGGGATGCTGGATATTATCAAAAGCTTTTTCTGCATCGATTAAGAGAATCATATGGTCTTTGTTTTTTAATTCGTTTATGTGCTGGATTACATTTATGGATTTGCGTATATTGAACCAGCCCTGAGACACTGGGATAAACCCGACTTGGTCACGATGTATAATTTATTTGATGTGTTGCTGGATTCTGTTTGTTAGGATCTTGTGGAATATTTTTGCATCTATATTCATTAGTGATATTGGTCTATAATTTTCTTTTCTTGTTGGGTCTTTTCCTGGTTTGGGGATCAGGGTGATATTTGCTTCATAGAACGTGTTAGGTAGTCTTCCATCTTTTTCTACCTTTTGGAACAGATTGAGTAATATAGGTACTAATTCCTCTTTAAAAGTTTGGTAGAATTCTGACGTGAAACCATCTGGTCCTTGGCTTTTCAATTAGGGAGGTTTTGTATGGTTGATGCTATTTCCGAACTTGATATGGGCCTGTTCAACATTTCCACTTGATTCTGGCTAAGTCTTGGAAGGTGACGTGCTTCCAAGTATCAGTCAATTTCCTTCAGATTTTCATATTTCAAGAAACTGTATTCCTTGTAATATTCATTAAGGATTTTTTGGATTTCTGAGGAGTCTGTTGTTATTTTGTCTTTGTCGTTTCTGATTGATGAGATTAGAGATTTTACTCTTTTTTTCCTGATTAGGTTGGCCAGAGGTTTATCTATTTTATTGACCTTTTCAAAAAACCAGCTTTTTGATTTATTGATCTGTTGTATTATTCTTTTGTTTTCAATTTCATTTAATTCTGCTCTAATTTTGGTTATTTCTTTTTTTCTACTGGGTTTGGGGTTGGAATGTTCTTCCTTTTCCAGTTGTTTGAGATGTCCCATTAAGTTGTTAACTTCCTCTCTTTCTGTTCTCTTGAGGAAGGCTTGCAGTGCTATAAATTTCCCTCTTAGAATTGCCTTCGCGGTGTCCCACAGGTTCTGATAGTTCGTGTCTTCATTGTTGTTTTGTTCCAAAAAGGTGGCGATTTCTTTCTTAATCTCATCTCTGACCCAGCTATCATTCAGCATAAGGTTATTTAACTTCCATGTTTTTGTATGAGTATGCAGATTCCTGTTGTTACTCAGCTCAAGTTTTATTCCATGGTGATCCAAGAAGATGCAAGGAATAATTTCTATTCCTTTAAACTTACAGAGGTTAAACTTCTCACCTAAATGTGATTGATTTTGGAGTAAGTTCCAAGGGCTGATGAGAAGTATGTGTATTCAGTTTTTTTGGGATGAAATGTTCTGTAGATGTCTACTAAATCCAAATGTTGGATGGTTAGGTTTAAGTCTAAAATTTCTTTGCTCAGCTTCTTTTTGGAGGATCGTTCCAACACTGCCAAAGGAGTGTTGAAATATCCGACTATTATGCAGCTGGAGGAAATCAAGTTGCTCATGTCTGTTAGAGGTGCATTCTGGTTGGGTGCATAGATATTAATAATTGAGATCTCATCATATTCAGTATTACACTTAACAAATATGAAGTGACCGTTCTTGTCCTTCCTTACTTTTGTTGGTTTAATGCCTATTGTATCTGCAAATAAAATTGTGACACCTGCTTTTTCCTGATTACCATTTGCCTGAAATATGGATGACCATCCTTTCACCCTGTGTCTGTATTTGTCTTTTAAGTTAAGATGTGACTCTTGTATGCAACAAATATCTGGCCTGAGTTTTTTTTATCCAGTCAGCTAACCTATGCCTCTTTAGAGGACAGTTTAAACTGTTCACATTAATGGAGAATATTGATAAGTCTGGTGAAGTTTTGGGTATCGAGTTTTTCAAAAGTCCAATGGGCATTTTTAATCCTTTTGCCAGTGTGAAAATTGGATTTTGATCAAAAGTCTCTGAGTGAGTTTACTTTTGTGGTATAGGATTGGGTTGGTCATTATGGAGGATAGGTCTGAGAATATCCTGAAGAGCTGGTTTGGTTATGGCAAATTTCTTCAACATATGAATGTCATTAAAGTGTTTAATTTCTCCATCATAAATGAAACTCAGTTTAGCTGGATTCAAGATCCGGGGTTGAAAGTTATTTTGCTTTAGGAGATTAAAAGTCAGTGACCACGCTCTTCTGGCTTCAAAAGTTTCAGCAGAGAGATCTGCAGTCATTCTAATATTCTTCCCTTTGAAGGTCATGGTTTTCTTTCTCCTGGCAGCTTTGAGACTATTCTCCTTCATATTAATTTTAGTGAAGTTAATTATGATATGCCTGGGGGATGTCTTATTGGGGTTGAGTCGTTCTGGGGTTCTGAAGCTGTCCGCTATATGAATTTCAGAATCTCTAGGCATGTCTGGATAATTCTCTTTCATAATTTCATGTAGAAGGGCTTCTGTGCCCAGCGAGTCCACTTCATCTGTTTCTGGAACTCCAATGATTCGGATATTTGCCTTCTTCGAATTATCCCAGAGCTCTCGGAGAGAATGATCCATTTTTGCTCTCCATTTCTCTTCCTCTTTGAGAGTTTGGGAGCATTCAAAGGCTTTATCTTCAATGTCAGAAATCCTTTCTTCTGCTTGCTCCATTCTGTTGCTGAGGGATTCTGCTGTATTTTTCATATCTTTGAGGGCTGCAAATTCTTGCTTTAGTTTGTCTAAGTCTTTGGTGGTTTTATCTTTAAATTCATTGAATTCTTGAGACAACTTTTGAATTTCTCCTTGAATTCCTAATTCCACTTTGTTAATCTTGTCTGCAATTCAAATTCTGAATTTTATTTCTGACATCTCAGCCAGTTGTTTATGAATGGGATCTTCAATTGCACCTGCTATATCTTTCCTTGGGGGGGGTTATCTATTCTGGTTATTCATGTTACCAGAGTTTTTCCGCTGATTCCACCCCATGGTTCTTTTACTCCCTTTGATTTTTTCCCCTGGGGCTTTGTCGAGGGCCTGTACAGTGTTGTGGCCTTAGAAAATGGGTCCATGTCTGTTGTGGTGGGGCTAAGTGGTTCTGTCTTGTTTGCAGCTGATTCTGTTCCACCCTAGTGAAACAGATACTCTGGATTGAAGTCTCAGCTGTGGAGCAATATCAGCAATTAAGTCACCCCACCCCTCACTGGCAAATAATTGGAAAAGAAAAATCCAACCTTCCTACCCCCGTGCACCCAGGGCGCCACCTGATTTGTCCTCAGGTGATTGGTTCAGTTCAAAAAGTCCAAATCAATTGTCTCAGTCACCACCTGTCTCAGGTGAGAGAGTTTAAGAGGTCTCTGGGAACTGGATCACAGGGGTCTGCTGACTACTCTGGTGTGGCTGCTCCAGTGCTGTGTGGAGTCAGGAGGAGCCACCCAGCCAATAGATCCATCTGGGAAGGTTGCTGCCTCGTTCCCCACCTTGCACCACTGTCACACCCTGCAGTTGGCTTACCCAGTTGCCTGTAGTGAACCAGTACTCCAGGAGTTTGCACCTGCCTGAATCACAAGGAAGTCTGCCAGGCCGCTGCACACTGCCTCTTTCTAGCAGGAGGAGGTGAGGCCTGACAACTTCGGGTACTTTGTGAAGGTTGGGGGGTTTTCACTCAGGTCCAGCCTTGCCCCTGATTAATGTTACTGACAGAACAGAACAGAACAACTCTGCGGTTCCCCTGCAGAAGAGAAGCTGAATTGAGTTCCAAATCAGCTTGTCTTTGCTCTTGTATTGTCTATAGGCTGACGATCTCCTGAGGGCCAGGTGCACCTTAGGTTTAGTAAAGCGGACCTCTGGGTCAACCCTGCCCTGGGAGTTTCCCTGGTTTGCAAGTTGGAGTTGCCTCAGGCAAATCCTATACGCATTGTCTCTGGTTGCCCAGGGAGACAGGGGGTGTGGCTTCAGAATATTCGTTAGTGAGCCGTATTGCTACCAAAAGAGGGCTGCTGTTTTATGGCTCAAGGAACTGCTGCTTCGGTGTAGCTCCCTTCCAGCCAACTGTCCTCTCTCCGCTCCCATACCCCAGCATCTGCACCAACTGGCTGCAGCCCAGCACTGTCTTCACCCCTCGAGCAATCGCCCAAGAGTCTGGACCGCTGGGGGACAAGCCTCCAGACCTTGGAGTGAGAGCAGAGGGGAGCGCGGGAGCATTGAGAGCCTGGGGTTGTGGGCAGAGAACACACACAGCTTTACACAGTTTTATGCCTGGCTGTATTGTCACCAAAAGACAGCTGTCGCACTGTGCCTCAGGGAACTGCCACTCTGGTGGGGTCCCCTCTCTGCCAACCGGGACTGGCCTCCAGATCTCAGTGTGAGTGAAGGGGAATGCTGGGAGCTCAGAATTCCAGGTAGAGATTATATACAGTTTATACAGTTTTATGCCTGGCAGGAGGACACTGTGGCAACCTTGTAAGGGAGGTAGGTCCAGTTTTTAGAGGGTCTGTCCCATGGAGTGTAGTGTGAGGACCTTTGAACTCTGCCTGATTGTTTGTGGGGAACTCTGAGCCATTCTCATTGGGGAGGGGACTCCTGTCCACTTGGTGATGGATTTTGTACCTTTTGTTTGTATCCTTGTGTTCGCAGCTCGCCTCAGCAGGGTTGACGTGTGTTCTTCAACCTTCTCTCTTAGTGCAGCTCAAATCTACCACGTTACTTGCTGAATTTTTGTCCTTTAACTCTCCTACTGGACGGGAGCCTCTGTGGAAAGGTGGCTTCTGTCAGCCATCTTGTCTCCTCCCCCTTGAATCCTTCTATGTCATAAGATCTGCCAGCTAAAAGAAATCCCTTCGTCTTAAAACATGGTGTTTGGGTGCTCTTTGGGCCTCATGTTCCTGCAATAATGTCTCAGAACAACCTCTCAATTTTGGTCCCAAAGCTCTCACTAAACAATAATGTGTCCCAGAAATGAAGATGGAGGCTGGTATTAAAAACAATTAAAGTCCTGGGTGGCACCTTTTGTTGAATCAGCAGGTCGCTGGCCACATGCACCAAGGGTGGCAGGTTCGAACCCAGCCTGGTCCAGTTAAACAACAATGACAACCGCCAAATATAGCCAGGCATTGTGGAGGGTACCTCTAATCCCAGTTATTTGGGAGGCTGAGACAAGCGAATTGCTTAAACCCAAGAGTTTGAGTTTGATGTGAGCTGTGACACCATGACACTCTACCTAGGGTGACAGCTTGAGAGTATCTCCAAAAAAACAAAAACAAGTCCCAGTGGTTTAGCTGCTTACATGAGAGCTACTCTCAGGCTACTTTCAGGATGAAAGGCATTCATAACTCCCTGAGAGGCTCCATCCCCATATTTTAGACTATCCACTGGACACCTATTTCCCAGTAATTGATATTTGTGGAACACTCCAGTAAACTGGATGTTTTGGGCATCATGGGTCATCCTCAGACAAGTGTGAAGCCCTAGAATGACAAGTGACAGAAGGGTGACTCAGGACACATCATCCTGTACAGTTACCAATGGGGAGTCTCAATGCAAAGACATTCTGGCAAAAAGTGTGTGCCTCAGTAACATACAAGTAGTAAATGCACAAAGATTTTGATTGGAGTGTCAAAGGATTATTTTCTTCTTTTTTCTTATGAGTCATGTTCAGAAACTTATAAAAACCAACAATTTATAAAACAATTACCCACTGTTACATAAAGAAAGGACAAATAACAAAAATACTGCATCTGTTTGAACTAAGAAATAAAGAGAAAAATAATTGATAATTGAAAGGTTACAGAGCCAAAGATGAAAGAGTATTATGAGGTGTGAGATAAAAGGAAAAAGGAGGCCCAGTTTGTGCAATTAAAATTGCTTTATTCCACTTGGGTGCAGGTGGGGTAAGATTTCCAACCTGCAGGGAATAAATCTACACTTGGATAATGGCAAATGTTGGTGGAAGGTAGGGGGTGTTTAAAGTTCAGGGAGGTGGGGATCTGGAAATTCCCTTCCCTGGGTCGGACATCTGTTGTAAGGGTTGGGGTTGGCCCATTTACTTTCCCAGGTGTGACATCCAGTGAAGTAGGATAGGGGGTTGACCCATTCACCTTTCTTAGGTGGCTCATCTGGTGGGAGAGGGTAAGGGGTTCATTGTTTTAAGCAGGTCCACCCTATTAGGGCAGAGTTTGGGCCTATCAATAATGTAAATTGGATGGAAAGTTAGCATTTGGCTAAAATGAGAAAGAAATTGAAAATTTAAGATTTGACTGCAAGACCTAGAAGAGTTAAGCTGTGAAACAAATGAGGAACATTTACACTCAGCGTGCCGTACTTTTGGAAAATGCAGGGGGAAACCTGTCCTCCTGTAGAGTGTTAAAATATACGGGAGGAAATTGGGCTGAAAGGGATCTACAGCCTTGCATTCCTAGGTTACAAAAGCAAAATCCAACTCCAATTTATTCATATAAATTGCAAGAATCACTGGTCTTTAGAGTGAAATCATACAAAAATTAGAGGGGAGTTGGGAGGGAGATTGGTGTGCTCTCACCTAAGAGGCACAATGTAAAGGTATATGGCAGGGTGGTGCCTGTGGCTTGGTGCATAGGGCACCGGCCCCATACACCAAGGGTGGTCGGTTTGAACTGGCAGTGACAACTGCAACAAAATCTAGAGGGTCATAGTGGCGGACGCCTGTAGTCCCAACTACTTGTGAGGCTGAGGCAAGAGAAACGCCTAAGCCCAAGATTTGGAGGTTGCTGTCAGCTGTGATGTCGCAGCACTTTATGGATTGAGACAAAGTGAGACTATGTCTTAAAAAAAAAACAAAAAAAGAAACGTCTTGGCGCCTGTGGCTCAAGTGGCTAAGGCGCCAGCCACATATACCCGAGCTGGTGGGTTCGAATCCAGCCTTGGCCCTCCAAACAACAATGATGGCTGCAACAAAATACAGGTGGGCATTGTGGTGGGCCCCTATAGCCCCAGCTACTTGGGTGGAGGAAGCAGAAGAATCGCTTGAGCCTAGGAGTTGGAGGTTTCTATACCTGTGATGCCAGGGCACTCTACACACAGAGTGATGGTTTATCTTAAAAAAAAAAAAAAGTATATGGCACACTTCCAAGGTGAGGGACATGTCTATTACATGGACTTGACCACACAAACACAAAATGTGTAACCTACTCATTTCCACCCTCATTTTAATCTAAAATTTACAAAGAGGAAGTGTAAAAATAAAACAACTGATAAGTATTTTAATTGTTTAAATACCTATTGTGGAGCCAGTGTCTCACTCTATTGCTCCAGAATAGAGTGCAGGAATTTCATAGCTCACTGCAATCTCAAACTCCTGGGCTCAAGCAATCCTCATGCCTCAGCTTCCCAAGTGGCTGGGACTAAAGCCCCCACCCCACTTCCCCCATGCCAACCACACTGGCTAATTTTTATATTCTTAGTAGAGACAGAGTCTTGCTCTTGCTCATTCTCATCACCAACTCCTGAGCTAAAGCAATCTACTCACCTCAGCCTCCCAGAGAGATAGGATAGTATACCTGAGCCTTGGCACTCGGCCTCTTTGACTATATGAAAACATCATTATATAGATATGTACACAGAAACACACACATACATAAATTCATAGGTTTTCAGGAAAGAATAAAATCTCTCAGCCGGCCTCCTTTCTCTTGCCTCCAGCTCCCTCACTTCTGTGCATTTCTGTTTTTACAAACCATTAATAAACCCAATGAACCAACCAAAAGGAAATGGAATTTCTTTTTCTTTACATTTTCTGAGCTATTTTGTCTTTCAGTATTTGTTCCTTCATACCTCCAGTGATTCCTGAGAGAGTGCCACACATGGAACTATGAACAATCACCACAAAGGATGAAAAATACCTAGAAAAATGTTTCTCTTCAACCTTTGCTGAGGAAAAATGAACAAAGCATTCACAGTCACTACATGTTGTGAAATCAGCTGCATTATCTTCCCCTCCGCTTAAATCCAGATACCCATCTGCCCTCAGCCTGGGCATTCTTCCTTGCTTTCTTTGGGATACTACGCTCTGTCTTTTGCTTTGTCTCTTTCCACTCCTATCTTCTCCTCACTCACGACCTGCTCTCTGCTCTTTTGAATAACTTCCACACATTCTCTATTATAAAATAACCCTTCACTTTTGTATCCTAATCTTGACCTAAAAAAATTCTTCTGTCACCCTATGCGTAGGACCCACTGAGCAACAAAGCTTTTTCACACCTCCCAAAAGCACATGTAGTGAGAAGAAGATGGAGTCAGCTGGGCTAGAGCCTAGAGGACACAGACAGTCTGGTGGTTTTTGGTCCCGTGTGACCTTCCCATCTGTCTCTCATACTTATTGTTTTTTACATTTAGCTCCCACCCTAAAGATGCACATCTTGAATAGTTGGGGATCTTAACTTTTGAATTAAAAATGCCATAAACTGTCACCGCATTGTAATATATTATTCAAAACAAGGTACTAGCATGTGCAGCTCCCACAAGGTAAAATCAAGTACCACGGAAGCCCCGGGCCTCAGACAATGGCTGTGGCAATGGCCATGGCTGCTCGGCCGACTGGGAGATGGCCGAGGGCCAGTGTTTTGAGCCCCCTCAGCAGTCGCACTCGTGGGCCTTTCTGGGCCTCCAGTACCCAATATGTCCACCGTCCCCCGCCCCTACCCTGCAACTCCAGCAACAAACAAAAGTGTGGGAGAAAGAGCTGTGACCCTGGGTGGCCCGCCCCACCTTGCCTAGGAAGAAGGAATACACTTATGGCCACCCAGGTAATGAAACAGTCTTCTGGAAGAGAAGGGCTGTTCACTGGCAACAGCAGCATTGGCATGGCACTACCTAATGACCAGTATGACACACACAACATCTCCAAAGCTAGATGGCTGCATCTCAGCTTATAATGCTGGCAAATGTGGCTTTAACTGGGGAAATAAATGGCAGCTACTGCAATTACCTGGTGAGTGAAGAAAGACAGATGGCAGAACTGATGGATAAGGAATTGAGGAGTCTCCTCAAATTAAAGGTGAACCCAATGGACTGATAAACATGGAACTGAGAAATTCAGAACTCAGTGTTGTACAATCTCAGCCTGTATTTGAGGCATCACCTGCCCCAGAAGTTTACAGCTCAAAAAAAGATCTTCTTTCAGAAAAACCAGTAGCAGAGGACAAATACAAGAACTTGAAGACCAAAACCTTTTGCTGTAAGCCATGCCACAATAAAGCAGAACCTGAAGAACAGTTTGCACGTCACATCAGAGTACACGGTGCCAAAAAAATTTCTGTTGAAGAAAGTGTAGAGAAGCAAGCAAAAGCCAGGGACTCTGGCTCTTCCACTTCAAAATTGGGAGGTTCCTTCAAGGGTCCCATTAACTGTGACCACTGTGGCCACAATATGAATCAATATGATCCCTCTACTGCACATCTGAAACACCCTACCAGAGCTGGAGATAACAAATGAGTCTACAAGTGCATCATTTGTACACATACAACAGTTAGTGAGTATCACTGGAGGAAACACTGGAGAAACCATTTTCCAACGAAAGTATACACGGGTTGTAAATGCTACTATTTTTCAGACAGAAAAACAATTATGTTCAGCATCTTAGAATTCATACAGGAGAATGCCTATATAAATGTCAACTTTGTCCTTATTCAAGTTCTCAGAAGACTCATGTAGCTAGACATATGTGTACTTATTCAGATGAGAAGCCATTTAGATGTGCAGTTACGTGGCCTCTAATCAAATTGAAGTAACTCGCCATCCAGGACAGGTTCACAATGGGCCTAAACCTCTTAACTTCCCACACTGTGACTACAAAACAGAAGACAGAAGCAACTTCAAAAAACACGCGGAGCTCCTTGTTAGCCCACAGTTCAATTGCCCTGTATGTGACTACACAGCTTCCAAGAAGTGTAATCTACAATATAACTTCAAATCTAAGCATCCTACCTGTCCTAAAAAAAAAAACAAGGGATGTCTCAAAAGTGAAACTAAAGAAAACCAAACAGCGAGAGGCTGACTTACCTAATAAAAATACTACCAATGAAAAACCAGATACAGAGCAGACAAAAATAAGGTGAGACGTGGCTGGAAAGAAAAATGAGAAGTGTGTAAAAGTAGAGAAAAATTGTTTCAAAAGAGAAAACGCCAGGCAGTGCCTGTGGCTAAATGGGTAGGGCACTGGCTCCATATACCAAGGGTAGCAAGTTTGAACCAGGCCCCGGGCAAACTGTATACAAAAATAGCCAGGTGTAGTGGCGGGCACCTGTAGTCCCAACTACTTGGGAGGTTGAGGCAAGATAATTGCCTAAGCGCGGAACTTGGAGGTTGCTGTGAGCTGTGATGACAAGGCTCTCTACCTATGGCGATAAAGTGAAACTCTGTCTCAAAAAAAAAGAAAAAGAAAGAAAGAGAAAGCCTTGCAGTAGTGTCTTGATGACTCAAGTGACTACCAGGATTCACAAATTAGCAACAGAAAGTAAAGAGATTGATGGATCTACAGGAAGTAATTCGGAAAAGTTCTGTAAAACCAAAACAAGTAAAAGAAAGATGGAAGCTGAAGCCCAATCCTTACGTGATCCTGTGAATGATGAGGAGTCTTTGACAAAGAAGAAAAAGAAAATAGAAAGAGAATCCAGTAGTCAGGAAGTGCCAAAGGGTGACAACAAAGTGGAAGAGAGTAGGACGCAAAATGCCTGCATGAAAAAAAGTACAAGAAGATCCCTCAAATATAAGTCAAGTAAAAGCAGCAGCAAGCCTGCTCAGAAGGAACCTGTTTAGAAAGCCCTGCTCCTATGGAGGTTGTTCAAAAGGGGCCTGCTCAGATGAAACGTGCTCAGAAGGGGCCTGCTCCTCTGGAGGTTGTTGAGGAGACTGTGGTCAAGTGTAGCTGTGTCCTATCATGGAGGCTGTTCAGAAGAAGTCTGCTGAGCTGGGGCCTCCTCCCATGGAAGTGGTTCAGAAGAGGACTTGATGGAACGGCCTCCAACCATAGAACCAATCACCAAAAAATCTCCTCTCAGAAAAGATAAAAAGGAAAAGTCTAGCGTGCAGAGTGAAATAGCACGGAAGGAGCAAGTCCTTTTTCAAGTTGGCTTAGTGCCTGCCTTAGAAAGACAGCCAACTTCTAAAGGAAAGGACAAGGACACAGGATATCTTACCACCATCACCAGCACTGCTAAAAGAAAGCTTAAAAGAAGAGGCATCAGGGCCCATGCCTGTGGCTCAAAGGGGTAGGGCGCTGGCCCCATAAGCTGGAGGTAGTGGGTTCAAACCCCGCCCTAGCCAAAAACTGCAAAAAAGAAGAGGCATCAGGCTCGGCATCCCTAGGACAGTGGTTATGGTGCCAGCCACATATACCAATGCTGGCGGGTTTCAATCAAGTCTGGGCCAGCTAAACAACAATGACAACTGCAATAATAATAATAGCTGGGCATTCTGGTGGGCACCCATAGTCCTAGCTACTTGGGAGGCTCAGGCAGAAGACTTGCTTAAGCCGAAGAGTTGGAGGTTGCTGTGAGATGTGACTCCACGGCACTCTACTGAGGGCTACATAGTGAGACTCTGTCTCAAACAAAACAAAACAATGAAAAAAAGTAGACTCAGCGCTTGCAGCTCAGCGGCTAGAGTGCTGGCCACATACACCGTGGCTATGGGGTTTGAACCCAGCCCGGGTCTACCAAACAACAATGGCAACCACAGCAAAAAAGTAGCTGGGCTTTGTGGTGGGTGCCTATAGTTCTAACAACTTGGGGGGCTGAGGCAAGAGAATCACTTAAGCCCAAGAGTTTGACGTTGTTGTGAGATGTGATGCCACAGCACTCTACCCAGAGTTACTACGTGAGATTCTGTCTCAAAAATAAGGGGAAAAAAAGTAATTTGGCTCAGCATCAATAGCTCAGTGAGTGGGGCATCAGCCACATACACCAGAGCTGGTGGGTTGGAGCTCTGGCTGGGCCTGCTAAAGCACAATGACTACTACAACAGAAAGAAAGAAAAGTAGATGGGCATTGTGGTGGGTGCTTGCAATCGCAGCTGCTCAGAAGGCTGAGGCAGGAGAATCGCTTGAGCTCAAGAGTTTGAGATTGCTGTGAGCTGGGACGCCACCATACCGTACTGGGGGCAACATAGTGAGACTCTGCCTCAAAAACACACAAACAAACAAACAAAAAAGAAAAAAAAAAAAAAGAAGAGGCATCAAAAGACCAAAAATCACTCTTTGAAGGTTTAGAGAATAAAGAAGCCCCTCTTCAGTGAGCAGGAGCAGAAGAGACAGATGCCAGTCCAGCTGGTCATGCTGCTTATACCAAGGAATCTACCACTATTTCATCCTCTGGACAAAACCTGAATATAACAGAGGGTGAAACTTTAGATGGTAAATATCAGACTGACAATATTCCTTGTGAAATGGAAATGGACACTGACCAGAACACAACAGAGAATCTCCCTGATAAAGACTCAGCAGTTGAAGACCCAGTTTTCACAGTTCCTCCCTGCCCCACCAATGAAAGAAAATAAGCAGTGTCCAAAACTACTCTGACATCACCTTCTATTACCACGGCAGTAAATGAATCTCAGGAAATTGATGAAAATGAAGGCATACACAGTCATGATGGAAGCGACCTAAGTAACAACAGGTCAGAGGGTAGTGATGATTCAGGATTGCATGGGGCTCGGCCAGCTCTACAAGAAAGTAGTAGGAAAAATGCAAAGGAAGCCTTGGCAGTTGAAGCATCGAAGGCAGACTTCCTTTGTGTCTTCTAAGATCATTCTTTCAGACAGGAAAAAGAGGGACGGAGGGAGGGGGGTGGGGCCTTGGTGTGTGTCACACTTTATGGGGGCAAGACATGATTGCAAGAGAGACTTTACCTAACAATTGCAATCAGAGTAACCTGGCTTATTGTACCCTCAATGAATCCCTAACAATAAAAAAAAAAAAAAAAGATTTTAGAAAGCACCTTCATAGCCATTTTGGTTAATGTGCACTATCTGGAAAAAGCAGGTCAAGGACAGGAGTAATGAACATTTGTAAGGACTATTACATTTTATATATCCATTTATAACATCACTTAGCCTTTTAAGATTGTTTTAATTAGTGTCCAATGTTAATTTTTTTTCTTCTTTAAGACAGTCACACTTCGTCACCCTTGGTAGGGTGATATGGTATCATAGCTCACAGCAATCTCAAACTTTTGGGCTTAAGTGATTCTCTTGCCTCAGCCTCCCAAGTAGCTGGGACTGCAAGCACCTACCATAATCCCTGGGTATTTTTTAATTGTAGTTTGCCCTGGTTACATTCAAATCCACCAGCTCCGGTGTTTGTGCCTTGCACCCTAGCTGCTTGAGCTACAGGCACCGAGCATACAATGTTCTTTTTTTTTTTTTTTCTGAGACAGAGTCTCAAGCTGTCACCCTGGGTAGAGTGCCGTGGTGTCACAGCTCACAGCAACCTCTAACTCTTGGGCTTAAGCGGTTCTCTTGCCTCAGCCCTCTAAGTAGCTGGGACTACAGGCGTCTGTCACAATGCCTGGATATTTTTAAATTGTACTTGTCATTGTTGTTTGGCGGGCCCGGGCTGGATTCAAACCTGCCAGCTCTGGTGTATGCGGCTGGTGCCCTAGCCACTTGAGGTACAGGCATCGAGCCTCCAATGTTGATTTTTACATGGCATTCTTTCCATTAGGACTTTACGTATACCTATTGATTGTCATATACATTTAAGAAAAATCCAAGGGAGTTAGTGTACTAAACCAACAGATGCCTAAACTTGTTAGCTTATGTGTTTACTTGATATGAAATGGCCAACCTGGTCTAATAGCATTCTGTTGCTTTGTCCAGCTACAGCTTGTCAAATTTTTCTCCAAGTCTACCTTCCAATTTTACTTTAGTGCCTAGTTTAGCTCTATAAAAATTGGCTTACTTAACAGCAAAATACTTAAAGGATTTGCCTGCTTTATATAAAGTTCACATTTTAAACTTTTTTTTTTTAGAGGACATTTAAATTAAAGAGAAATTCTCACAACAATGGACATTCTATCCATGCAGTTATTTACTTACTGAGTTTTTTTTTTTTAGTGTTTGCTTTCTTCCTTTCTTTTTTTTTATTTTTAAATCATAGCTGTGTACATTAGTGCAATCAAGGGGTACAATGTTCTGGTTTCATATACAATCTGAAATATTCCCATCAAACTGTTCAACATAGCCTTCATGGCATTTTCTTAGTTATTATATGTAGACATTGGTTTTTGCATTTAGTAAGTTTTATCTGTACCCATTCTAAGATGCACCGTAGGTGTGGCCCCATCCATTACGCTCCTGCCATCCTAACCTTCCCCCTCTCTTCCCCTTCCTTGGCCCTTTCCCCATATTCATGTGCTATAGTTGGGTTATAGGCTTCATGTGAAAGCTATAATTTAGCTTCATAGTAGGGCTGAGTACATTGGATACTTTTTCTCCCATTCCTGAGATACTTTGCTAAGAAGAATATGTTCCAGCTCCATCCATGTAAACATGAAAGAGACAAAATCTCCATCTTTCTTTAAGGCTGCATAATATTTCATGGTATACATGCACCACAATTTGCTAGTCCATTCATGGGTCCATGGGCACTTGGGCTTCTTCCAGGACTTAGCGATTATGAATTGGGCTGCAATAAACATTCTGGTACAGATGTCTTTGTTATATTGTAATTTTTGGTCTTCTGGGTATAAACCTAGTAGAGGAATTATAGGATCAAATGGCAGGTCTATTTTTAGGTCTCTAAGTATTCTCCAAACATCCTTCCAGAAGGAACATATTAGTGTGCATTCCCACCAGCAGTTTAGAAGTGTGCCCTTTTCTCCACATCCACGCCAACATCTCTGGTTTTGGGATTTTGTTATGAGGGCTAATCTTACTGGGGTTAGGTGATATCTTAAAGTAGTTTTGATTTGCATTTCTCTAATGATTAAGAATGATGAGCTTTTATTCATGTGTTTGTAGATCATGCATCTGTCTTCCTTAGAGAAGTTTCTCTTCAAGTCCCTTGCCCACCCTGAGATGGGATCATTTGTTCTTTTCTTGCTAATATGTTTGAGTTCTCTGTGGATTCTGGTTATTAAACCTTTGTCAGAGACATAACCTGCAAATATTTTCTCCCATTCTGAGGGCTGTCTGCTTGTTTTACTTACTATGTTCTTGGCTGTGCAGAAGCTTTTTGGTTTGATCAGGTCCCAGTAATGTATTTTTGATATTGCTTCAATTGCCTGGGGAGTCCTCATAAAATATTCACCCAGGCTGATTCCTTGGAGAGTTTTCTCTGCACTTTCTTCAAGTATTTTTACATTTTCATGTCTTAAGTTTAAATCTTTTATCCATTATCTTAGTTAATGGTGAAAGGTGTGGGTCCAGTTTCAGTCTTTTACAGATTGCCATCCAGTTCACCCAGCAACATTTGTTAAATAGGGAATCTTTTCCCCACTGAATGTAGAGTTTCTTGTAGTATTTATTAAGGTTTATTTTTAATTTCTGAGGGGCTGTTATTTCATCATTACCATTTCCGATTGATGAAATTAGAGATTTTACTCTTTTTTTTTTCTGATTAGTTTGGCCAAAGGTTTATCTATGTTATTGATCTTTTCAAAAAACCAACCTTTGGATTTATTGATCTGTTGCATAATTCTTTTGTTTTCAATTTCATTTAATTTTGCTCTGATTTTGGTTATTTCTTTTCTTCTGCTGGGTTTGGGGTTCTTTCTTCTCCAGTTGCTTGGAATGTCTTATTAAGTTATTAACTTCCTCTCTTTTTGTTTTCTTGAGGAAGGCTTGCAGTGCTATAAATTTCCCTCTTAGGACTGCCTTTGCAGTATCCCAGAGGTTCTGATCATTTGTGTCTTGATTGTTGTTTTGTTCCAAGGTGATTTCCTTCTTTGTCTCATCTATAACCCATCTATCTTTTAGCATAAGGTTGTTTAGCTTCCATGTTTTTGCATGGGTATGCAGATTCCTAGTTGTTATTGAGTTCAACTTTTATTCCATGATGGTCTGAGAAGATGCAAGGAATAATTTCTATTTTTTCAAATTTGCTGAGGTTAGATTTGTGGCCTAGGATGTGGTCAATTTTGGAGTATGTTCCATGGGCTGATGAGAAGAATGTGTATTCAGTTTTGTTGGGATGAAATGTTCTGTAGATGTCTGTTAAGTGCAGATGTTGAATGGTTAAGTTTAAATCTAAAATTTCTTTACTTAGCTTCTTTTTCGAGGATCTATCCAGCACTGCTAAAGGGATGTTAAAATCTCCAATTACTATGGAACTGGAGGAAATCAAGTTGCTCATGTCTGTTAGAGTTTCTCTTATAAATTGAGGTGTGTTCTGGTTGGGTGCATAAATATTAATAATTGAAATCTCATCATATTTAATATTACCTTTAACAAATATGAAGTGTCCATCCTTATTCTTTCTTATTTTGGTTGGTTTAAAGCCTACTGCATCAGCGAATAGTATTGCAATGCCTGTTTTTTTTCTGCTTTCCATTTGTCTGGAGTATAAATGACCATCCCTTTACCTTGAGGCTATATTTTTCTTTTAATGTAAGATGAGATTCTTGTATACAGCAGATATCTGGCTTAAGTTTTTGTATCCAGTCAGCCAACCTGTGCCTCTTTAGAGGACAATTTAAACCATTCACATTAATTAAGAATATTGATAAGCCTTTCGAGAGTCAGGTGGACATTCTTAATCCTTTTGCAACTGTGGAAGTTGGAATTTGATCAAAATTTTCTGGGTGGGTTTACTTTTGTGGTGTAGTATTATGCTGGTCTTTATGGAAGATAGGTTTGAAAATATCCTGGAGAATTGGTTTAGTTATGGCAAATTTCTTCAACATGTGAATGTCATTAATGTATTTAATTTCTCTGTCATAAATAAAATTCAGTTTAGCTGGGTACAGGATCCTGGGTTGAAAGTTATTTTGTTTTAGGAGATTAAAAGTCAATGTCCATCCTCTTCTAACTTGAAAGCTTTCAGCAGAGCAATCTGCAGTTATTCTAATATTCTTCCCCTTGTAGGTGATGGTTTTCTTTCATCTTGCTGCTTTCAGAATTTTCTCTTTCATATTAACTTTAGTAAAATTGATTATGATGTGTGTGGGGGATGTCTTATTTGGGTTGAGTCATGCTGGAGTTCTGAAACTGTCTGCTATCTGAATTTCAGAATCTCCTGGCATGTCTGAAAAGTTCTTCAAATCTCATGGAGAATTGACTCTGTGCCTTGTGAAGCCACTTCATCGCTTTTGGGGATCCCTATAAGATGAATATTGGTTTTCTTAGAATTATCCCAGAGCTCTCTCAGAGAGTGCTCTGTTTTTGCCTTCCATTTCTCATCCTGTTTGAGAGTTGGGGAGCATTCAAAAGCTTTGTCTTCAATGTCAGAAATCTTTTCTTCTGCTTGCTCCATTCTGTTACTGAGGTCTTCTACTGTGTTTCTCAGATCTTTGAGGGCTGCAACTTCTTGTCTCAATGTGTCAAAATCTTTGGTCATTTGGTCTTTGAATTCATTGAATTCTTGAGATATCTTTTGGGTTACTGCTTGGAATTCTCGTTCAATCTTATTTGCTATCCAGATTCTGAATTTGATTTCTGACATCTCAGCTATTTGTTTGTGCATGGGATCTTGTGCTGTGTCTGCCCCATTGATCCTTGGGGGAGTTGATCTACTCTGATATTCATATTTTTAGAGTTTTTCTGTTGATTTTGCCTCATGATTGTTTTTTGCCATTGCCTCTGGCCATCCTCAGAGTTGGGGAAGTGTCTCTCCAAGATTAGAACCCAGTGGGTTCACTCTATTGTTGCTGGATCTATGTAGGGACAGACCTTGTGTAGTTCCTCTGGGGCTGCCCCAGCCAGGGAGTTCTGGTTGTAGAAGCAGCTCTGGAGTATGAAACACCCGGATCCTGCAACAGTGCGGTGGGTGGTGCGCACGGTTTGAGAGTACCTGGCGGCCAGTGACTTTGGCACAGAGAGCCCAAGGCTCCAGCAGTCTCTGTCCAGGAGAATCACTCCATGCAGAGGCTGTTAGGGCTCCAGAGGTCACGTGGCTATCATTGTCCCTGGCTAGCTGAGCAGGCCAGTATGGAGGCAGGGAGAGTACAGGAGGGAGGATGCAGGGCTGCGCAGCTCCCACAGTTCCTGGTCAGGGCATGTGGAGGCCCAGCAGGCGCAGGTCACGGGTCTGGGGTTGCGGCATAGCTCTTACCAAGGTCCAGGTGGGTATCAATCATGGTCACAGTGTAGCTGTTACAGAGGTCCAGGCGGGCACCAATCATAGTCTCAGCATAGCTCTTATGGAGGTCCAAGCGGTGCCAAGCCCATGAGTTGGAGGTTGCTATGAGCTGTGACACCATGGCACTCTACCCAGGACAACAGCTTGAGGCTCCAGTGTGCCAAAACCAGTCTCACTCTGTCCCCCCAGCTATTTTTTTGTTGCAGTTTGTCTGGTGCCAGGTTTGAACCCACTAATGTCGGCATATTGGGCTGGTGCCCTATTCACTGAGCCACAGGTGCCACCTTGATGGATCTTTTGTACATTTGTGTTAGATGAAAATAAAGCTGACTGTAATTTTTTTTTTTTTTTTTTAAGGCTGAGTCTCAAGCTGTCACCTTGGGTAGATTGCTGTGGCATCACAGCTCACAGCAACCTCAAGCTTTTAGGCTTAAGCAATTCTTTTGCCTCAGTCTCTCAAGTAGCCCGCACTATAGGTGCCTCTTACAATGCCCGGCTGTTTTTTGGTTGTAGTTGTCATTGTTGTTTGCTGGGCCCGCACTGCATTTGAACCCGCCAACTCCTGTGTTTGTGGATGACGCTGTAGCCACTTGAGGTACAAGCGCCTAGCATGTAAATCCTTTTTTTTTTTAAATAATTTTATTTTATTTATTCATTTTTTTTAGACAGAATCTCACTTTATCCCCCTTGGTATACTGCCCTGGCCTCACACTTCACAGCAACCTGCAACTCCTGGGCTTCACCAATTCTCTTGCCTCAGCCTCCTGAGTAGCTGGGACTACAGGCGCCCTTTATGGGGCCAGAGCCCTACCCACTGAGGTACAGGCACTACCCTTTTTAAAAATTTTTAAACCATGTACCAAGTTTTGGTACAAATTATGTAGTATAAGTTAAAACTAAATTACATTCCATTAATTAATATGATTGTATTTCTATAAGCATGGTTATGTTGAAATAAAGTTTTAAAAAGAAAATAAACAAAAGAACTGTTGGTGTGGTCTTTGCATAAGGAAGATTGATTTAGAGAATTAACTTTTGAATTGGAAATGTTATAGTTTATCACTAAGTTGTGTTGTTTATTATTTAAAGTTAATGTGGTCTTTGCTGTGAACCATTATATGTAAAACAGTGATTTCAAAAATGAAAGAACACAACAATCTTGGGGAGGCTACTTTTACTGTTCTCCAGTATCACCGGTCTTCTTCTGACAAAGTTTAAAGATCTTATTCCTGTCTTTGCATACTGGCTGACAGTAAAAGCAGCCTGATCTTCTTACTCTAGTAACACTCTGACTGATGCACAGGCCAAGGGAGATCCTTCCCCTTGATTCTTTGAAGGATACTAACTAGATACCAACTCACACCTGATAAATTTATAAGAGAAAAGGCATACAAACTTATTAATGTACTACACATGTGGGTAAATCATAAAGTGATTATCTCAACCTCCCACTTGGGTAAAGAAGTTAAAGAACTTTTGTACCTAGCAAAAGGACCCCTAAAGGCCCCTAACAGTCTCAGCCTGAGTCCCCACACATCTCAAACCCCCCACCTTGGATAAATTCCTCAAACAGATTTCAGAATAGAACAAGGAAGTTCCCTGAATTCCCAAGAACTCCTAGCAACAGGTAAAACAATGGGAAAACTTACCCCCATAGAACAGGGAAGTTCTCTGTTATCCCAACCCCCTAACAATGGCTAAAAAATAGTAAAAAAATTACCTATGCAAAGTTCTCAAGGTGCTGCATCCCCCTAGTTGCCCCCATGCCAACCACCATGTAGTACACCACGTGGTCACCACGCTGTAGCTCACTGACTGTAACCCCGCCCCAGCTAACTGCCATGTTTTTGCTTTTGTTTCTGCTTGCTTGCATGGCAACAAAAATAGTATAAAAAACAACCTGCTTTTCTCTTCAGTGCTGTTCGCCTTAGGGTGGTGGCCTGCCTGCACAGGTGCATCTGATTTATACCTGAACTGGGGTCCGAGTCTTTCTTCCAGGTGGCAAAAGAGTTACAACATTTATGGAGACCCCAGCGAGATTTTGCCACCCTGGCCCCCCACCTAGGCCTACCGCTGCCCAACAGCTCTAGCGGAGGGCCTTGGAGAAGACGTTCATCTGCCCCAGAGTCCTCAGATGTGTGAAGACAGGGCATAGGTTTCCAAAACTTCTGAATTGATGATTAATCAGTAACACCTGGGTGAGTTTATACAATCTGTCTGTTCTCTAGATATATTGGAGAGGAACTTTGAGCCCTGCTAAGTCTTTTGACCTCCAGAGATAAGAAAATACCGCCTCTATGCTTCTATCTAGGGACTGCAGTCGTCTGATGTTTGGGGAATGAGGGAAGGTCAGACGTGACATTAACCTCCCCTCCCGGGCCCACACAGGACACTAGCTGGTCACTGGTCTAGACTCATGGGGTTTGTGGGTCATCTGGTCTGGACTTGCAGGGTCAAGTCATCTGGTCTGTCTCATCTGGACTCATGGGGTATGTGAGTCTTTGATCTTTTTTTAGTTTAGTTTTGTCTAACTTTGATTTAAGCTTGGACTCAGACTCTACAGGGTGTATGGTCTGTCCTTAGTTTGGTTTTGTCTGTCTCTGCCTAGTCTGGTTTTTCTCTTTGGACTCACAGAGCGTGAGTCTGCAGGTCCTGTGTGTTGTGACTTGGGGGCTCACAGGGGGTGAGCCCCAGGGGTTTTGGTGGGACTTAGGTCCCAAGTCTGAAGTCTCTGAGTAAATGAATGTGTGTGTGAAATTTGTCAGTCTTTTCATGCCCAATCTGTTGGTTTCTCCTTTTCAGAGTGTGAGTCTGTTGGTCTCTTTTGTTCATGGACTCATAGTGGGTGAGTCTACCATGTCAGTGAGATTGTGTAAAACCTGTCAGTCTTCTTTGCCCCGGTCTGTCTTTAGTCTGTCTAGTTTTGTGAGTCTCTAATCTGTCTCAAGTTTTTCCTTTTAGGACGCACGGAAGGTGAGTCTTTGTTTTGTCTGGTCTCTCTTCTCTAGACTCACAGAGTGTAAGTCTGTTGGTTTCTCTTCTTTAGACTCACAGAGGGTGAGTCTTTAATCTGTTAAATTTTCTCTTTTATACTCACACTGAGGGTGAGTCTTTGGTCTGTTAAGTTTTCCTCTTAGGACTCACAGAGAGTGGGTCTTCGGTTTGTTTAGCTGGTGTGTGTAAGTTGTCAAATTTGTGTTTGCTGTTTTCAATGGTTTGTCAGAATTCCTTTCAAAAATTAGTCAATTTCAAGTTTGCATATCAACATCTCTGTTTTCTTGTTGTCTGTCAATGTGTTAATGTACAATTTATATTATCACCTATGTCTCCTACTGCCCTACAACCCACTTGCAGTTAAAACGCTCTTTCCAGCAATTAAAGAGTTACTACAAAGTTAGTTAAAGCTATTCTTTTTGATTGCCAAAAAAAACCCAAAACTGTGGTTGCTATGTTACAAGTAGTCTTGAGATAAGGTGCTGGCATTCAGCAAAAAAACCAAAGTTCATTACTCATTTGAAACTAAAGGAAAAAAATGGTCCTCTTTACTAAAAAAAAAAACAAAACAAAACAAAAGAAAACAAAACAGCAGCCACTTGGCATTACTCTGTCTGGCTCTTATTCTGCTGATCCTCAGGCAACCTCCAGGTGGTGGGCAGGCTGTGGTCCCTCTGAGGGGAGGCACCCTCCTCCTGGAAATATCCCAGTGTTCCCAGAGAACCTGGAGCCCCTCAGGAGAATGGCTGATGATCACTCCTAAATTCACCTGTAAGTCCTCCTCCAGAGGTAAGCCACTTTAACATCTAATTTTGGCTAATGTCAGCAGACATTAATATAATTATTCATGGTATTTTTACTATGCTTATTTATTGTGAATTGTCAGAAAAATATGTAACTGTTTGTTAAATTCAATTGTAATCTGTGTAGAACCTCTGAGGGTCTACAAAGAGACTGGGACCTCAGGTTGCCGGACTATTGGCCTGTCAGAAATTTTTAGAATCATGAGAAGCCTCAACCCTACTGGTCAGTCAGAGGCTCCCAGAAATGTATGTTTACACCCATTACCAAAAACACCATTAAAATGAAAGTGAGCATCCAATCAGCCCCTGGGGTGTTAGATCATCCACAGGCCAGTTAAAAACTATATGAGAAAGTGTTCTCATTCTGGTTTTGACAATATGAGCGTATAAGAGTAAATGTAAACTTTTAGACATGGTTCATGTCAGGCCCATGTCTGCTAAATCATTTTATATCATTTGTTCAGTGTTTATTAAAAATAGTCTTGTATTAAACTGAAGAAAAAAGAAAACAAGTATAAAAGAGTTTAAAAGTTTCCCTAGAACTCAGTCTTTTATGATGTGAGACACTTGAGTTCTACTTTTTGTCAGCAATTAGAGGTTTCTTCCTCTAAATTGTTAGTATAAATGTCTGTCTGTTTTAATTCACTGTTTTCCTGCAACATTATGGTTCCCTAATGAGAATGCTCCCCAGCACCTAGACACCATTCCCTAAGAGCCCTCCCATACTATTACATGGAGAGGAGGGCCCAGCAGGGTGGCAGGAAGGTCACACAGTGGTTCTCTGTGATAGCAGCCCACCAACAGAGGAATAAATATTCAGGGGAAAAGCAGGCTCTGACAATAAACCTACATTTGTTAACTCCATCTCTGAACTAAAAGGTAAAATACAACCCCCTGTGTATTCCACAACTTCCTTGCCTCTAGGAAAATAAAGTTTAGCTACCCTCCCCCACTATTCGTATAGACTTTTAGAGAAACTTTACTAAAACTTTATATAGCATTGGTCTGTCCTAATGTAAAAGACATTGGTCTCTCCTAACACATATTGTCAGTAATGATTTTAATTCATCTAAAAAGGACTGAGTCCAAAGTTTATCCCTAAAAGGACAAAGAAATATTATTTCTACTGTCTTTAGAACTTTCATTAGAAAGTTAACATGTCTATGAGTATTGCTGACCTAACTTTAAACAAAACAGAAATCAGTCATGTATGAAACTGAGCTAGTTTTTTATGGCTTTTTATTTAAAATATTGTTGATTCTTTCTGTGTTCTGTTTTCTAGAAGTCAAAAAAATAATTTTCTGTTTTTTGAGCTATTTGTATTTTTTCAAGCAATGTATGCTCTTATGAGCAGAGTTTGAAACATGTATTTTCTCTCTCTCTTTAATTTCTCCCTCCAGAATTTAAAAGCTACTTGTAAGTATTCTTAATTCCTGACAATACAGTTATTTGCATAAGTTCAGTAAGAATCTGTTTTGTTCTATAAGACATGATAAAGGCACTGGTTATTTTACCAAGACTTTCTCTGAAATAGCATTTACAGAAGTGTCCAGACTGCACTAAGGAATTAAAGTTGACTTTATAAAGCCAATAAAAAGCCCTTTGGAAAACTGGCCAGATACCCATGAGTAACATTTCCTATCTGTGGTGAGTAATGAAGGTCACTTGCTGATGGGTCTGGGAATCAAAATATGCTTGGGAATCCCAAGGAAAGAGGAAATTATCCAATGCATACAGGTATCAAATGGCACGGATGAAATCTGGACTTCTGAAAGGCTTTCAAGAAAAGCCCAGCATGATTCCTTATAAAAGATTCCAACAAGGTGGAGTGAGAGTGTATCGCCAAAAATAAATAAATAAATATATATATATATATATTTATATATATATTATATTTTATATATATATATATAATCCCACACACACACACACAAAAGATTCCAACAAAGCCAATTTTAAAAGAAAAAAGAGCCTTGATAATTAATTATTCTTACTGCACTCTATGCAAATAATCAGACCCAGTATACTGAAAGTACAGTTTGTTTTAGCAACTAAGTTAGTTTTGCTGTATTTTGTTTTTAGTAAAAAGAAATATTAGAGAGAGAAAAATGGTTCAAAAAAGCCTGTGACCCACCTGTATTAAATCTTAGTCTTGTCTGTAATGTCAACTCATAAAATAAAACATAACTGTTTTACTAAACTAATCTGTTAAATGGAGTTAAGAGACTAGTCAAAGAGTATAAAATTATATACAGTAGCTATATTTACTCTAAAGCCTTAAGACTCAACAAAGATCACCTGTTGGCTACACTAGAAAATTTGTGCAGTATCAAATGTTAATGGTGTAACTGTAACACTGCATCCTACTGTGCTGAATCCGTATACTCTGCTGAGTTTACTGCTGGCAGAAGCCAAGTGGCCCACTTGCCTGGACTCAAAGGATGACATCTAGAGACAGTCAACATGCCCTGCTCCGGCCACATACTGAGATCTGGCTGGTCAATGCATGGCTGAAGCCTGAGGAAACTCCTTGAAGGACTTGTCTTAATTGGACTTTTGGACTTTGGGAAAAAGGGAGAAAATGTCACAGGGAAAAGTGTATTAGCCCACCACCATGGTATTGTTAAAGCCTGAGTAGAGAGCCCAAGAAGAGTCACAGTCCCTAAAACCTCAGTGCTAAAATATCAGTACTTGCAGAAATAAGCTGATATTGAGACCCTAAATCAACTCCTTCAACATTAGATCTCTGGCAAGCCTATTAAAAAGTGCATGAGAGTATATAAGTGTGGTGCGACTGAAAAAACTCTGAGGGTGAAGTTAGACCTCCCTTCACGGGGTCTAAGGGAGTATTAGTTTGCCTCCTATGGCTAAGTGGCAACTCAAGTAAAAATCCAGGCTGCCCTGGTTAAAAAACAAGTTGGAATTGCATACATGTGAGTGCTTAGAGAATGACTGAGACAGGTAACAATAGGTGGGGCTTTGCCCCTACCACCACATTCACCAGGTAAAATGAATGTGCCCTTCTTCCCTGCTCTAACTTTGTGGTGGCTTTTCCCCCACCACCACATTCACCAGGTAAAATGAATGTGCCCTTCTTCCCTGCTCTAACTTTGTCCCCTGATTATTAAGTCTTTGCTACAGTTTTTGTCTAGAAAGAGAAATAAGGTGTATGCTCCTTAGTCAGGGTGGAGCCATCCAAAATGTTTAGAAATACTTTATTCATAACCTTGCTGAAACTCAGAGAATTATATCTGGAGATAGGAATCTGATACAAACCAATTATCAGTCCCTTCCCAGTGACACAGAAGGATCAAGGATTTGATTCCCCATAAGACCAGTGGGGAATGTCGTACCCAGCAAAAGGACCCCTAAAAGCCCCTAACAGTCTCAGCCTGAGTCCCCAAACATCTCAACTCCCCCTCCCCCTTGGGTTAATTCCTCAAACAGGTTTTAGAATTGAACAAGGAAGTTCCCTGAATTCCCAAGAACTCCTGGCAGCAGGTAAAACAATGGGAAAACTTACCCCATAGAACAGGGAAGTTCTCTCAGTTTCCCCAACCTCCTAGCAATGGCTAAACAATAGTAAAAAAAAAAAAAAAAATTACCTATGCAAAGTTCCCAAGGTGCTGCATCCAGCTAGTTGCCCCCATGCCAACTCTCCATGCCAACCACCTTGTACTATACCATGCAGTCGCCAGGTTGTAGCCCCCTGACTGTAACCCCACCCCAGCTAACTGCCACGTTTTTGTTTTTGTTTCTGCTTGCTTGCACAGCAACAAAAATAGTATAAAAAGCAACCTGCTTTTCTCTTCAGTGCCATTTGCCTTTGGGTGGTGGCCCACCTGCGCAGGTGTAATAAATCACCATCTGATTTATACCTAAAGTGGGGTCCTAGTCTTTCTTCCAGGTGGCAAATGTGTTACAACAGAACAATGACATGGAAATGTAGACCATTCTCTTCTAAGACAAAAAATAATTAAAGAGAATGAATGGAATAGAAAGAAATAAAATGATGTTGTAAATGATTATTTTAGGGATCTGAATAAACCTGACAGGCAGAAATAATGTAGAGGAAAAAGGCATTCTCCAAGAGTAGTTGAATTTCCTAACTGCAGAAGACAAAGAGGTAACAGGAAAACAATACAAGACAACTGTTTTTCTTTTGAGAAGAAGCTTTGTTTCTTACATAAGGACATTGTAGAGAGTCCAGGCCCACTCTTGTGGTCAGAGGAGCAAGACAAGGTTATAAGGGACTTAATATTCAATCTTTGGTTCTTCTTTATTACCAAGAATTGGATGGACTTTGAATGGCAATTTCAAAACAAATTGATGTGTATTGTTTGAAAGAAAAGAAAAGTAAACGACTTGTGCACCATCATTTGTCATTTTCATTAGACATTACAATCATAGGGTGGGCACTTGTAGCTCACTGAATAAGGTGCCAGCCACATAAACCAAAGATCATGGTTAAAGTCCAGCCCAGGCCTGCTAAACAACAATTACAACTGCAACCAAAAAATAGCCAGGCACTGTAGCTGATGCCTGTAGTGGCAGCTACTTGGGAGGCTGAGGCAAGAGAATCGCTTAAGCCCAAGAGTTTGAGTTTGCTGTGACCTGTGATGCCAAGGTACTCTGCTGAGGGTGACAAAGTGAGACTCTGTCACAGAAAAAAAACAAAAAAATGGACTCATAATCATAATCACTTGTGTCTTTAACATTTCCCATAATATATGAAAATCTACTACAAGAAAAAAAAATCATGATTTTCATCAGCACATTCTGAGAGATGTGAAAAGACTTCTGGGCTTGGCACCCATAGCACAGTGGTTAAGGTGCTAGCCACATGCACTGAGGCTGGTGGGTTCAAACTCTGCCCTGGCCAGCTAAGACAACAATGAGAACTGCAACAAAAAATAGCCGGGTGTTGTGGTGGGTGCATGTAGTCCCACCTACTTGGGCAGCTGAGGCAAGAGGATCCTTTAAGGCCAAGAGTTTGAGGTTGCTATGAGCTGTGTCCCTGAGACACTCTACTATGGGTGAAAAAATGAGACTCTGTCTCAAAAAACAAACAAACAGAAAGATTTCTGGGGCGGCGCCTGTGGCTCAGTCAGTAAGGCGCCGGCCCCATATACCGAGGGTGGCGGGTTCAAACCCGGCCCCGGCCAAACTGCAACCAAAAAATAGCTGGGCGTTGTGGCGGGCGCCTGTAGTCCCAGCTACTTGGGAGGCTGAGGCAAGAGAATCGCTTAAGCCCAGGAGTTGGAGGTTGCTGTGAGCTGTGTGAGGCCACGGCACTCTACCTAGGGCCATAAAGTGAGACTCTGTCTCTACAAAAAAAAAAAAAAAAAAAGATTTCTGGTTTAATTATTATTAACAAAAAGTTTTCTACTTTCAAAAGTTCTCAGCATGCCTAACTTATAATTTGCTTTTTGTTTGTCTGTTTGTTTTTTAGAGACAGAGTCTCACTACGTCGCCTTCGTTGGAGTGCTGTGGCATCACAGCTCACTGCAACCTTAAACTCTGGGGCTTAAGGATTACCTTGCGTAAGCCTCCCAAGTAGCTGAGATTTCAGGGGCCTGCCACAATACTCTGCTATTTTTTTGTTGCAATTGTCATTGTTGTTTAGCTGGCCCAGGCTGGGTTCAAACCCGCCAGCCTCCATGCATATGGTCGGCACCCAACTCACTGAGCTATGTGCGCTGAGCCTACAATTTGTTTCTATAATTATTAATTTTTACAATTATTCCCAGCAAATCAAAAACTTTAAAATTTTAATACTACCTAACGTTGTTTGTTTGTTTATTTATTTACAGACAGAGTCTCACTCTGTTGCCCCAGGCTAGAGTGCCATGGTGTCATAGCCCCTAACAATTTCAAACTCCTTAGTTTAAGCACTTCTTCTCTTATCGCCTCAAGCTAATTTTTTTTTTTTTTTTTTTTTTAACTAGAATGGGTTTTCCTCTTGCTCTGGCTGGTCTGGAATTCCTGAGCTTAAGGAACCCACCCACATTGGCCTCCCCGAGTGCTAGGATTTGCAGGCATTGTGGCAGAGACAGACACCACCACAATCTTTTTTTTACCTATTTGTGAACATTAGAATGCACTTGAAAACATTAGAATGCACTTGAAAACATATAAACATATATGAATTGAATAAACATATAAATGAATTGCAGGAGTTTCAGGAATGCCTAAACAACACGAGATTAACACTGAACCAGTGAGCTGAATGGGGCTATTGGGTATCAAAGTAAAAACCTCAAATAAAGGCAGAAAGTGAAATTTCTTGATTCTCACCTACAGCCTCAAAATGGCAGCCTGTAAAATAATTTAATATTATATTTTCTGGGCAACACCTGTGGCTCAAAGGAGTAGGGTGCTGGCCCCATATACCAGAGATGGCGGGTTCAAACACAGCCCTGGCCAAAATAAAGAAAAAAGAAAAAAAACAAAAGCCTTGGCTACTGTGGCTCAAGCGGCTAAGGCTCCAGCCATGTACACCTGAGCTGGAAGGTTCGATTCCAGCCTGGGCCTGCCAAACAACATTGATGGCTGCAACTAAATAATAGCCAGGCATTGTGGTGGGCACCTGTAGTCCCAGCTACTTGGGAGGCGGAGGCAAGAGAATCGCTTTAGCCCAGGAGTTGGAGGTTGCTGTGAGGTGTGATTCCACAGCTCTGACTTAAAAAGAAAATATATATATATATATATTTTTTTTTTGAGTTTTTTCATATATATATATGAGTTTTGAATTTTTTTCCAACCCCTGCAACAGCTTCAGGGATTTCTACATATGGCAAGTTTCTGCTAGGTATGGATTCTTAACTATGGCTTAATTCTTAAACCCTTGTATCAGGACTTCGAAAGACAGGAAACACACCCTTGTATTAAACTAAGGAGTGTGACAAAGCGCTGCAGAAACTTAAGTCTCTCTAAGGCCTCTGCTTTTGGTCTGCATTAGTTAATAAAATTCTTCTTTCCATATGTGTATGAAAGACAGAGAACTGGGGTTTGGCCTTCAAATACTAATACAAAAATTTCACCTTGGGACAAGTGACTAGGGTTCATGTTCCTCATCAAATTTTCTTCCTACTTCAGCAAAAAAGAAACTTCTAGTTCCTGCAGGTGGAATGGGAAGATCTCAAAACTTCTTGTGGGCTGGGCTCATGCTTATAATCCCAGACTTGGGAGGCTGAGGTAGGTGGATTGCCTGAGCTCACAACTTCAAGACCAGCCTGAGGCAAAACAAGACCCCGTCTCTAAAAATAGCTGGGTGTTTTGGCGAGAACCTATAGTCCCAGACAGTTGGGAGGCTGAGGGAAGAGTGAGAGAGGATACCCGGGAAGGATGAGGTCTAAGAGAACAGAGGTCTTCTCAAGGACACTGCAAGGATATATGTTCAGGGTCCTGTCTATGGTGACTAAACTCTTAGAAATTTGTAAACTTAACTTCCTGGGACCTGGAAGGCTGAGGCAAGAAAATTGCTTAAGCCCTAGAGCTTGAGCTTTCTGTGAGCTGTGACACAATGGTACTGTACTGAGGGGTACATAGTGAGACTCTGTCTCAAAAAAAAAAAAAAAATAGTTGACTCATCAATGGGCTGTGGGCTTTGAACCTGGCCCATGTTTGCCAAACAGCAATGATAACTGTAACAAAAAAAAATAGCTGGGTGTTATGCCTGGCGCCTGTAGTCCCAGCTTCCTGGGAGGCTGAGGCAAGAGAATTGCTTAAGCCCAAGAGTGTGAGGTTGCTGTGAGCTGTGGCGATGGCACTCTACCGAGGGCAACATAGGGAGATGCTGTCACAAAACAAACAAACAAACAACAACAACAAATTCGGAAGTTTCACAACTACCAAAAGCTATATTGTCTTCCTGCAAGATGCCAGTCATGCACTGTCCAGGACACCAGAAAAGACTTAATTCTGAGCAAAACCCAGCAGTTTCTCAGAATTCCCCAGGGTACTCTGAAAAAATGAGATTTCACCCGGGACTGTGTTTTATATGCAGCAGGCCATGTCACTGGGCAAAACTATGCCCAAAGCAAAACCCTTCCCTCAAACTGTGTCCAATCTGAAGAAGGCTTTACTGGAAGTTTAAGGAACCAAGTTCTTCTGAGAATTTGGTTCGCAGACATTCCCAGAATAAGGCAAAATTCAGCCCAAGTCCTGGGGACCTGGTTAACGGATGCACCAAAAATGTGCCTGAATTTCCTGACCTTCTGGGCCTAGCTGTTAAAGATCCACGGTTCTCAGAGGATCAGAGTGTCCCCTGGATAATTCCAAAGTCTAGACTCCAGAGGAATTTGCTAGCGGAAGATAAGCCAATTTCTTTTTTAATAGACATGGGAGCAACCTCATCGACACTGCCATCTAATAAAGGTCCTTTAGAACAGAGATGTCGATGACGGGTATTGATGTAATGTAATCTACCCCATGTTACTCCACCTTTATGGTGCACACTTTCTGGACACTTTTTCGCATTCATTCCTTATCATTCCCTCATGTAATGTTCCCCAACTGCGTAGAGATACTCTCAAAATTGCAAGCAACCTTGACAATTCCCCCTGGTTCCCACCTCTCACTACCCATCCTGCTCCTCTCCAACCCTTCCCCAACATCCCCTCCATTGTCTCGATCTGAGCTCCCTGTAGATCCTATTGTAACACTACACCCTTTCCCAAATATTTCTTTTTTCCCTTACCGAATCCTGAAGACACCTGTTTTTTTTTTTATCATTTTTTTTTTCAGAGACAGAGTTTTACTTTGTTGCGCTCAGCTGTGCTGTCACAGCCCAAAGCAGCCTCCAGCTCTTGGGCTTAGGCGATTCTCTTTCCTCAGCCTGCCAAGTAGCTGGGACCACAGGTGCTTGCCACAACCCTGGGTATTTTTTGTTGCAGTTTTGCCGGGGCCAGGTTTGAACCTGCCACCCTCAGTACATGGGGCTGGTGCCCTACTCACTGAGCCACAGGTGCCACCTTTTTTGTTTGTTTGGTTTTTTGTTTTTTGAGACAGAGCCTCAAGCTCTCACCTTGCGTAGAGTACCGACACATCACAGCTCAGAGCAACCTCCAACTCTAGGGCTCAAGTGATTCTCCTGCCTTTTCCTCCCAAGTAGCTGGGACCACAGGTGCCCACCATAGCGCCCAACTATTTTTTGGTTGCAGCCGACATTGTTATTTGGCGGGCCCGGGCTGATTGAACCCGCCAACTCAGGTGTATGTGGCTGGCGCTTTAGCCACTTGAGCCACAGGTGCAGAGCCAAGACACCTGGTTTATTGATGGCAGTTCTTTTAGGCCACTGCTCAGTCCATTGCCTAGACAGGTTTTGCTACTCTATCCTCTTCCCACATTATCACCTCTGTAACTCTGCCTCCGGGGACTTAATCACAATAAGCAGAATTCATGACCACCCAAGCCTCCTTTATGAACAGTGCCACACTGCTTAAAGACCTCCTAAACGGAACTACACTTCCAAAGGAAATTGCCCTTATTCACTGTAAAGAACACCACATTATTCCTAGATTCCATCTCTCCAGCTCTATTCAGAGCAACAAAGCCCAGCTTTTATTAGCCACATCACCTCCCAAATTTCACAAGCCCTAGGAATTCAATGGCATCTACATGTGCCTTACACACCCCAATCATCAGGAAAAGTAGAGCAAACAAATACCATCCTTATACAACAGCTCACAAAGATAGTGCCCTGCAAGACTTTACCTCCTTGTTGGACAGGCCCTCACATGGTTCTTTTTTTTTTAGACAGAGCCTCAAGCTGTTGCCCTGGGTAGAGTGCCGTAGATCATAGCTCACAGCAACCTCAAACTCCTGGGCTCAAGCAAGTCTCCTGTCTCCCCTCCCAAGTAGCTGGGACTACAGGTGCCTGCCACAACGCCCGGCTATTTTTTGGTTGCAGCTGTCATTGTTGTTTGGCAGGCCCGGGATGGATTCGAACCCGCCAGCTCAGGTGTATGTGGCTGGTGCCTTAGCCGCTTGAGCCACAGGCGCCGAGCCCCTCACATGGTTCTTTACAGCAGCCCCAAGGCTGTTCACCATGTGGATCCCCCTAGTTAGAATTCACGGATCCTGAATAAAATGGTGTTCTACAGGAAAACTTCCAAAACTGAAGAACTATCACTAGAAATCTCAAGTACTGTCCCCCACCACCTCAAACTCACCAGGATCCCTGAAGAATCCACTTCCTAATAAATGTATAACATTCTTACCAAATTTTTTCTTTTCTCTATAACTAATCTCAGGATGCCTGGCTACTCTCACATGTTCAAAGTTGGAACCACCTCCCAGAACCCTCTAAAACTCTGTGATTACAGGGCACCTTCCAAGACTTTTCCGCTCAAGAAACACAATTTTCTTATTCTTTCTTTTTCTCCTTCTGACTACCCCTCCTACCGATTCTGGCATTTCTCCCCTACCCATCGATCTCAACTGATGATAAAATCACTAATCACAATCCTTCTCATTCTCAGTTACAGCAATTCCTTGCTTCATCTCTCAATTTATTGATCAATCACCTGAAAACTATCATATGATCACCCTACTAAATACCAACCACCTCAAACTGAAGAAAATCCAAAAAATTCCTGTAAACACCATTCCTCTCCCCTTCCAATTAATTTTATAGACAGCCCAAACAGCTTCTCCCCCTTCAAGAAGCCAGCAAAAAGAAGCCACACCCATCACCCTACCTCCTTATAATAAACTAAAGAGGCTGGTCTGATAGATCAACTGCCCAAATAAAGTTGCCCTGCCCAGACAGGCTCATGTTCAGGGCCCACCCAGAGAAGGTCAAACTCAAGTCCCTCCCAGGAAATAGGAATGCCACCAATCTTGACTGACCAAACCCTTTAAATCCAGGTCCACCATAGCGCACGTGTGGATTTCTCCCCAGTCAGGAATCTCAGCCCACCTGTACTGGAGGTGGAATGAAGGCCACGTTAACTACAAAAATTGGATCTCCCTTTTCCTTTTGTCGCCCGTCTCAGAATGATTTTATCCTTGGGTCTGGAACCTTTCACTAAATATACCACTTTAGCCATTTTTGTCAACAACAGCTATTGGACTCAATCTGAAAATTAGTCCATTGGCATGTGCCATTGTCAAGGATCTTAATGCAACTCCTCAAGCCAAAAACACTGAGCATTGAATTAAAACAAGTATGAGAAGCTATGCTAAAAAAATTAAGCAGCCATTATTGATTATTAAAACACAATCATAGATGTAAAAACTTTAAAATCTATATACTGATTCAATTTATCTAACAGTTCCCAACTCATTAAAATCAAGTAAAGTTGTATAAAAGACACAGTCCAAATAAACAACAACCAAGATTTTTCAGAATATCCAATACTTCCTATCTAAAGAATTGTCATAATTACCCAACATTCCTTAAGTCTATACCTTTATAGTTATTCTTATGTTATATATTATAAGCTTCTTCATATGTTATAAAATGCAATGTATACCATTCATATGTACCCGCTGTTTCACAAATTTCTTTTTCTTTTTTTAATTTAATTTAATTTAATTTAATTTTTTTTGACAGAGTGTCACTTTGTCTCATCTGTAGAGTGCCTGGTGTCACAGCTCACAGCAACCTCCGATTCTTTTGCTTCAGACTCCCAAGTAGTTGGTACTACAGGTGTTGGGTAGAACACTGGTCTTTTTATTTATTTATTTATTTTTCCTTAAAAAACCCACACCCTTAAAGATTAGGTGTCCCTCTGGCTCAGGCTGGTCTCAAACTCATGAGCTCAGGCAATCTACCTGTCTGGACCTCCCAGAGTGCTAGAATTACAGGCCTGAGCCACCAGGCTCAGCCATGTTTCACAAATTTCAGAAATAAAACCGCACAGCCTGCATGTCAATTTAACTAACAATAACAAATTTAAAATTATTTAAAATTATTTTCATTTTAAATCAATTTCATAGATATGAAAATAAAATAAATACAAGTAGAGAATGTGGTAGACAGACCTCATAAACTTTCTTAGCTATTGCTTTTTTTTTTTATTAAATCATAGTTGTGTATACTAATTCAATCATGGTTCACCATACAATTGTTTTATAGACCATTTGACATATTTTCATCACACTGGTTAACGTAGCCTTCCTGGCATTTTCTTAGTTATTGTGTTAAGACATTTATATTCTACATTTACTAAGTTTCACATATACCCTTGTAAGATGCACCATAGGTGTGATTCCACCAATCACCCTCCCTCTCCCCCTTCCACATATTCTTAGGTTATAACTGGGTTATAGCTTTCATATGAAAGCCATAAATTAGTTTCATAGTAGGGCTGAGTACATTGGATACTTTTCCTTTTTCTTTTTTTCTTTTTTTTTTTTTGAGACAGAGTCTCATTTTATCACCCTCGGTAGAGTGCTGTAGCGTCACAACTCACAGCAACCTCCAGCTCCTGGGTTTAGGCGATTCTCTTGCCTCAGCCTCCCAGGTAGCTGGGACTACAGGCGCCTGCCACAATGGCTGGCTATTTTTGTTGTTGTTGTTGTTGCAGTTTGGCCGGGGCTGGGTTTGAACCCAAGACCCTCAGTATATGGGGTCGGCACCCTACTCACTGAGCCACATGCACGGCCTCATTGGATACTTTTTCTTCCATTCTTGAGATACCTTACTAAGAAGAATATGTTCCAGCTCCATCCATGTAAACATGAAGGAGGTAAAGTCTCCATCTTTATTTAAGGCTGCATCACATTCCATGGTGTACATATACCACAATTTATTAATCCATTTGTAGATCGATGGGCAGTTGGGTTTTTTCCATGACTTAGCAATTATGAATTGGGCTGCAATAAACAGTCTAGTACAAATATCTTTGTTATAATGTGATTTTTGGTCTTCTGGGTATATACCTAGTAGAGGAATTAAAGTATTGAATGGCAGATCTATTTTTAGATCTCTAAGTGTTCTCCAAACATCTTTCCAAAAGGAATATATTAATTTGCATTCCCACCAGCAGTATAGAAGTGTTCCCTTTTCCCCACATTCACACAAATATCTCTGGTCTTGGGATTTTGTGATATGGGCTAATCTTACTGGAGTTAGATAATATCTCAAAGTAGTTTTGATTTGCATTTTTCTGATGATTAAGGATGATGAGCATTTTTTCATGTGTCTGTAGGCCATGTGCCTATCTTCTTCAGAGAAGTTTCTCTTCAAGTCCTTTGCCCAGCCTGCGATGGGAATCACTTGTTCTTTTCTTGCTTATATGTTTGAGTTCTCTGTGGATTCTGGGTATTAAACCTTTCTCAGAGACACAACCTGCAAATATCTTCTCCCATTCTGAGGGCTGTATGCTTGCTTTACTTACTGTGTTCTTGGCTGTGCAGAAGCTTTTTAGTTTGATCAGGTCTCAGTAGTGTATTTTTGAAGCTGCTTCAATTGCCCGGGAGGTTTTTCTCATAAAAGACTCGCCCAGACCAATTTCTTCAAGGGTTTTCCCTGCACTCTCTTCTAGTGTTTTAATAGTTTCATGTCTTAAGTTTAAATCTGTAATCCAGTGAGAGTCTATCTTAGTTAATGGTGAAAGGTGTGGGTCCAGTTTCAGTCTTCTACAGGTTGCCAGCTAGTTCACCCAGCACCATTTGTTAAATAGGGAATCTTTTCCCAACTGAATGTTTTTAATTGGCTCGTCAAAGATCAAATAACGGTAAGTATCTGGGTTCATCTCTTTGTTCTGTATTCTGTTCCATACATCACCTCTCTGTTTTTGTGCCAGTACCATGCTATTTTGATCACTATCGATTTACACTATAGTCTGAAGTCCGGTAGTGTGATTCCTCCTGCTTAGGTTTTATTTCTGAGTAATGTCTTGGGTATGTGAGTTTTTTTTTCTGATTCCATATAAAACGAAGTATTATTTTTTCAAGATCTTTAAAGTATGACAGTGGAGCTTTAATAGGTATTGCAATAAAATTGCATATTGTTTTGGGTAGTATGGACATTTTTAACAATGTTGAATCTTCCCAGTCATGAGCATGGTATGTTTTTCCATTTGTTAACATTTTCAGCTATTTCTTTCTTAGAGTTTCATAATTATCTTTATAGAGATCTTTCACATTCTTTGTTAAACTCCGAAATATTTCATCTTCTTTGGCACTACTGTGAATGGGATAGAATCCTTAACTGTTTTTTCAGCTTGACTATTGTTGGTATATATAAAGGCTACCAATTTATGAATGTTGATTTTGTAACCTGAGATGCGGCTGTATTTCTTGATCACTTCTAAGAGTTTTGTAGTAGAATCCCAGGTGTTTTCCAGATATACAATCATATCATCTGCAAAGAGCAAAAGTTTGATCACTTCTGACCCTATATGGATACACTTGATCGCCTTTTCTTCCCTAATTGTGATGGCTAAAACTTCCATTACAATGTTAAAGAGCAGTGGAGACAAGGGGCAATCTTGTCTGGTTCCTGATCTGAGTGGAAATTATTTCAATTTAACTCCATGATATTGGCTGTGGGTTTGCTGTAGATGGCCTCTATCAGTGGAAGAAATGTCCCTTCTATACTAATTTTCTTAAGTGAGAAGATCATGAAACGATGCTGGATATTATCAAAAGCTTTTTCAGCATCAATTGAGAGAATCACATGGTCTTTGTTTTTTAATTTTTTTATGTGCTGAATTATATTTATAGAATTATGTATATTGAACCAGACTTGAGACCCTGGGATAAAACCAACTTGGTCATGATGTATAATTTGTTTGATGTGTATCTGGATTCTGTTTGTTAGGATCTTGTTGAATATTTTTGCATCTATATTCATTAGTGATATTGGTCTATAATTTTCTTTTCTTGTTGGGTCCTTTCCTGGTTTGAGAATCAGGGTGATGTTTGCTTCATAGAATGTGTTGGGTAGTCTTCCTTCTGTTTCTACATTTTGGAACAGGTTGAGTAATATAGGTACTAATTCCTCTTTAAAGGTTTGGTAGAATTCTGACATGAAGCCATCTGGTTCCGGGCTTTTCTTTTTAGGGAGATTTTATATGGTTGATGCTATTTCAGAACTTGATATGGGCCTGTTCAACCTTTCCACATGATTCTGGCTAAGTCTTGGAAGGTGATGTGTTTCCAAGTATTGGTCAATTTCCTTCAGATTTTCATATTTCTGAGAATAAATTTTCTTATAATATTCATTAAGAATTTTTTTAATTTCTGAGGAGTCTGTTGTTATTTTGTCTTTGTTGTTTCTGATTGATGAAATTGAGATTTTACTCTTTTTTTCCTGGTTAGGTTAGCCAAAGGTTTTTTGACCTTTTCAAAAAGCAACTTTTTGATTTATCGATCTGTTGTATAATTCTTTTCTTTTCAATTTCATTTAATTCTGCTCTAATTTTGGTATTTCTTTTCTTCTACTGGGTTTGGGGTTGGAAGGTTCTTCCTTTTTCAGCTGCTTGAGATGTCCCATTAAGTTTTTAACTTCCTCTATTTCCGTTCTCTTAAGGGAGGCTTGTAGTGGTATAAATTTCTCTCTTAGCACTGCCTTTGTGGTATCCCAGATGTTCTGATAATTTGTGTCTTCATTGTAGGTTTTTTTTTTTAATTTGGCAATTTCCTTCTTAATCTAGTCTATGACCCAGCTATCATTTAGCATAAGGTTATTTAACTTCCATGTTTTTGTATGAGTATGCAGATTCCTTTTGTTACTGAGTTCAACTTTTATTCCATGATGGTCTTAGAAGATGCAAGGAATAATTTCTATTCCTTTACATTTACTGAGGTTAGACTTCTGACCTACAATGTGATCAATTTTGGAGTATGTTCCGTGGGCTGATGAGAAGTATGTGTATTCAGTTTTGTTGGCATGAAATGTTCTGTAGATGTCTGTTAAATCCAAATGTTGGATGGTTAGGTTTAAATCTAATATTTCTTTGCTCAGCTTCTTATTGGAAGATCGATCCAACACTGCCAAAGGAGTGTTAAAATCTCTGACAATTATGGAGGTGGAGGAAATCAAGTTACTCATGTCTGTTAGAGTTTCTCTTATAAATTGAGGCACATTCTGGTTGGGTGCATAAATATTAATAATTGAAATCTCATCATATTGAGTATTACCCTTAACAAATATGAAGTGAACATTCTTCTTCTTCTTTTTTTTGTTGGTTTAAAGCCTATTGTATCTGCAAATAGAATTTCAACACCTGCTGTTTTCTAATTTCCATTTGCCTGAAATATGGACAACCATCCTTTCACCCTGAGTCTATATTTATTTTTTAAAGTAAGATGAGATTCTGGTATGTAGCAAATATCTGGCCTGAGTTTTTGTATCCAGTCAGCCAATCTGTGCCTCTTTAGAGGCCAGTTTAAGCCATTCACATTAATGGAGAATATTGATAAGTCTGATAAAATTTTGGGCATCGAGTTTTTCGAAAGTCCATTGGACATTATTAATCCTTTTGCCACTGTGGAAGTTGGAGTTTGATCAAAAGTTTCTGAGTGAGTTTACTTTTGAGATAGAGAATTGTGCTAGTCATTATGGAGGATAGGTCTGAGAATATCCTGAAGAGCTGGTTTGGTTATGGCAAATTTCTTCAACATGTGAATGTCATTAAACTAATTTCTCCATCATAAATGAAACTCAGTTTAGCTAGGTACAGGATCCTGGGTTGAAAGTTATTTTGTTTTAGGAGATTAAAAGTTGATGACCACCCTCTTTTGGCTTGAAAAGTTTCAGCAGAGAGATCTGCAGTCATTCTAATATTTTTCCCTTTGTAGGCTATGCTTTTCTTACGTCTGGCTGCTTTCTGAATTTTCTCCTTCATATTAACTTTAGTGAAGTTAATTATGATGTGCCTGGAGGATGTATTATTTGGGTTGAGTCATTCTGGGGTTCTGAAAATGTCTGCTATCTGAATTTCAGAATCTCTTTTCATGTCTGGAAAATTCACTTTTATATTTCATGGAGAAGAGCCTCTGTGCCTTGCAACGCCACTTTATCGCTTTCAGGGATTCCAAAGAGGCGGATATTAGCCTCTTCGAATTATCCCAGAGCTCTCTGAGAGAATGATCCATTTTTGCTCTCCATTTCTCTTCCTTTTTGAGAGTTTGGGAGCATTCAAAAGCTTTGTCTTCAATGTGAGAAATCCCTTCTTCTGCTTGCTCCACTCTGTTACTGAGGAATTCTACTGTACTTTTCACATCTTTGAGGGCTGCAAATTCTTGCTTCAATGTGTCAAAATTTTTGGTGGTTTTGTCTTTAAATTCGTTGAATTCTTGAGACAACTTTTGAATTTCTCCTCGAATTTCAATTCCAAATTTTCCTCCATTCTACTAATCTTGTCTGCAATCCAAATTCTGAATTCGATTTCTGACATCTCAGCCATCTGTTTATGAATGGAATCTTCAGTTATATCTGCATTGTCTTTTCTTGGGGCGGTTGATCTACCCTGGTTGTTCATATTACCAGAACTTTTCTGCTGATTCTGCCCCATGATTATTTTACACCATTTGACTTTTCCCCTGGAGCTTTGCTGAGGACCTGTACAGTGCTAAAGCCTGAGAAACTGGGGACCTGCTTGGTGTCGTAAGGCTAAGTTGTTGTGTCTTGTTTTCAGCTGGTCTCTGTCCAACCCTAGTGAATCAGTTACTCTGGGTTGAAGTCTCAGCTGTGGAGAAATACTAGCAATTAAGTCACCCTGCCCCCCACGGGCAACATTTGGATAAGGATAATCAAATTTTCCTACAACCACATACCCAGGGCACCACTTGGATAGTCCTCGGGTGATTTTCTCAGTTCAAAAGTCCAAATCAATTGTCTCAGTCAGCACCTATGTCAGGTGGGAGAGTTTAAAAGGTCTCTGGCAACTAGATCACAGGTGTCTGCTGACAACTCTAATATGAATTGCTACAGTGCTCCATAAGGTCAGGAGGACCCACCCATCAAATAGATTAGTCTGGGAAGGTTGATGCCTCCTTCCCCACCTTGCACCTCTGTCACACCCAGTCACTGATAACCCTGCAGGGCTGTGACCCAGTTGCCTCCAATGAGCAGATACTCCAGGGGTTTGCATCTGCCTGAATAACAAGGAAATCTATGTCTCCTCAGCCAGGTTGCTGCTCTCTGCCACTATCCGCAGGGGGAGGTGAGGCCTGACAACCTCAGGTGCTTGATGGAGGCTGGGGGTGTTCACTCAGTTCCAGCCCTGCCCCTGATTAATGTTACTGACAGAACAGAACAACTTTGTGGAATTTGTTTCTGTCCCAGCTAAATTCCTGGGGCCTACATTATATCCCAGATCTGTTCTGCTGGTAGTTGCCACCTGAGAACATGCCTGGTCTCCTCTGTTTGCCCAGAGAGACAGGGGTGGTAACTCTGGAATATCCAGGGGTGAGCCCTATTGTTGCCCCAAATGGCTGCTGCTCTACACCTTGAGGCACCACCACTGCAGTGTGGTTCCCTCTCAGCCAACCATCCTATCCTTACTTCCGTGCCGCAGAATCAGCACTGGCCAGAAGTAGTCTATTTCCTGTCCACAATTCTTGAGAAAGCACCCAGGAATCTGGACTCCTGGGGGACAGGCATCCAGACCTCAGAGTGAGAGTGGAGGGGAGTGCTGGGAGCTCAGAATTGCAGGTAGAGAATCTATACAGTTTTTCACAGTTTATGCCTGGCAGGAGAGCACCATGCCACCCTAGTAGGGGAAGTAGGTCCAGTTTTTAGAGGATCTCTCTCATGGTGTATAATGGGAGGAATTTTGAACTCTGCTTGTTTGTTTATAAAAAGGTACTCCCAGCCATTCTCATGGGGAAGGGGACTCCTGCCTGCTTGGTGATGGACTTTATACCTTTTATTTTTATCCTTGGGATTGCAGCTTAACTCGGCAGGGTTGATGTGTGTTCTTCAACCTTCTCTTTTGGCGCAGCTCTAATCCGCCAGGTTACTTGCTAAATTTCTGTCCTTTAACTCTCCTTCTGGACAGGAGCCTCTGTGAAAAGCTGGCTTCAGTCAGCCATCTTGTCTCTGCCCTTTTCTTAGCTATTTCTGAAGTGAGAATTCACTTTAAAAAATAGGAAGAGTAAGTCAAACAGGCCAAACCTGAAATAGGGAATAAAAATTAAAATCTTGAAAAAAAAAAAAAAACCTGAGAAAATAATGAAGTACTATAGAACAAGTAAATAGCATGTTTAATGATGTTTTATTGATGATTTTTTTATTATTTTTAAATTGTTATATGTATTTAACTTGCCTACATGTTGTTAATCATGTAAGTATATTTCTAGTATACTTGTGAAATTATTCCCTATAAAAATTAAAGTTTGTTACATAGAAATAACAGCATTTAAATAATTATCTCAATGTTCTCCAGAATTACTAGCCTGTCTTATAATAAAGACTTTTTGTGCATCAACTCCCTGTCCCGGTTTTTAACAACAACCCCTGGCAACCTAGCCACTTCTAGTTCCACAACACAATGAGCCCCCCCACCCCCGTCAGGATCTCAGTTTGTTTAACAAAAGAATGGAGGGGTTGAGGGCCCCACAGACTATAGCCCGTCTCTTGAACAAACCCCACACACTCATTTGGGATTCTTCCCTGAGGACCTTCTACTGTCATCACTAGGGAGGGATGCTGGGTGCTGCAGGCACACAGCTGTTCAGAGAGCTCTAGGGTGTGGTTCAAATAACAGCTTCATAAACGCTTGGAACAACAGGGTAGCAACTCCCTGGCCCACTCCTCCTTTTGCCAAGTGGATCCGTGGGCCAGTGGCAAACTTTATTCTGAAGACTCGAAAACTGAAGGGAAAATGTCAGGTACCGCCACAGCCACTTCTTGCTCCAACCATGCTTCTCCTCCTCTCGGGACACCTAGTCTCCTATACTCACCATTTCCCAGCTTCCGGGAGGTCCCAGTATCCTCCCTACAGATCTCCCTGTACCTGCACATCACAGGGTGACAGAGGCTGCTTCAGAGACACCTGGGATCTTCAGGAGATGGAACAGCTGAAGAGGAGGCTGCAGCGCAGCTCAGAGCCCATCTCAAGATACAAAGGCTGCTCAGAATCCTGGGTTCTGCCTTCTTCTTTGTGGCTGTGCATCTGATCGGACAGTTCATATTAGACCATCCCTGATTGGATAGAATGTAAGAGTCCACCTCTCTCACTTTGAGTGACAGGAATGAAATCCAACAAGAGGCTGGAAGAGGGTAGAATGCTAATAGTTTCTTCCCCACAGCACTTTTCTTTTTTTTTAATTTAAGGACAGGGATCACGATTTTATCTCCATATTCCAGGACCACTGTGCTTGCCAGACAGTAACTGTTTAACAAATTTCGACAAAAGGAATGAAACTCTATTTACTGAGTGTTTACTCTGTGCAAGGCTTGGGAACCTATTATTTAAAAAGGAGTTAGACCCTGCTGTGAAAGTGTTTTCAATGTACATGGTGATGTCTCATAAAAACATACAGGTAAAGAACTGAGGAATTGGGCAGCACCTGTGACTCAGTGGGTAGGGCACCAGACCCATATATGGAAGGTGGTGAGTTGAACCTCACCAGGCCAGCTAAAACAGCATTGACAACTGCAACAAAAAATGACCAGTTGTTACGGTGGGTGAGGCAAGAGAATTGCCCAAGCCCAAGAGTTGGAGTGTGCCATGAATTGCGACATCATTTCACTCTGTGGAGGGCGACAAAGTGAGATTCTGTCTCAAAAAAACAAACAAACAAACAAAAAAAGAACTCAGTAACCTTACAGACAGCTGAACACCATTGGGAGTTAAAGCAAAAGCTGTCTATGCCAGTTCAGAGAAGGGTGAAATTACCTGCCATCTCCAGGGCGCTGGCATTGCAGGAAGCTTCATGCAGGAGGTGGTGTCTAAGCCCCCAACTAACAGCCACTACATAGGACTATGTGGTACAACTCTTGGGGAGAAGAAGCGAGCTACAACATGTACTTTTCCTAACAAACTCTGTAGCTCTTTTAACACAGGGCTTTGTGCTTTCCCTGGCATGCAGCTCTGCCTGAGGGATATTTGTATTTAGCTCTGAATAGAAATTATATCCTTTTATTAATTTCAGTCATAGATGCATACTTATGTGTTTATATAACAGAAAGTAAATACATGTTTTCCACCCATGGAAACAACATGTTAACAAATATATATATTTATGTTAATAAATATATATATATGTAGTGGTGAAAAGTTATATACAGGGTGGACATAAAGTTCATGTGCCATTTGCAATAGCTTACTATTTAAACTTAAAATTTCAGGGTGGGCTGCACACCAATAGCTTAGTGGTTAGGGCGCCAGGTAATGAAATATACAGCCATGTTGTATATTCAAACATTAAAACATATGCCCAGTCTGAGGTTCCTAATTCTTTCAATAAGGCAGAACCACAACCAATCTGTCTGAGTAAATTTAAAAAACAACCTATTTTTCAAAACAAAAACTGACACCTACCTGAAAAGAAAAACATCTCCCTGTTTCACCCTACAGAGTAGTTTAACAAAAGAAAGATGAACCAAGTAGTAATCAGAAGATCAGTTTCTGTCCCAGAAAGCTTTGTATTCCAAGTATGCTTCAAAGTCTTTATTTGAAGCAGAGCTCCAGATGTGTAATAACAACTATGTAAAATCACTGCTTCAGTCACTCAATTTTGTTGTGAAAAATTTGCACCTTATAAAAGATAAGTTCTAAGGTACTTTAAAGCACATTATTTGTCACTTCGTGTTCTCTCAGCACTCTTCCCAAGGTTGCAGGTCAGAATGCAGAATTGGAAGTTATACCTCCTTCTACAGGTCCCTAAGTCACTCCTACAATAGGAGGACAAGTAAACAGGGTTTTATTAAGGGACAGTTCTCACTTTTTACTGTTCTACACACAGATTAGAAAAACAAAATGAAAATGAAGATGTCTTACTTATGCTCCGTTAATGTGAAACACCTATTGCAATATTATTTTAATCTCCTTTTTAAAATGAACTGGATTAAGGGTTAAATTATCTTCTGTGTGCCAGTACTTTCTATTCGGTTCTGGCAAAGTCATGTCGACTTCTTTACATGCTACTTCCCTAATACTGATTCAGCACCCCCCTTAGACTCCTGCACTGATCTCCAAGGATTCTCTTTGGGTAGATGGAACAGCAGGAAACAGGAAGAGCCAAATGTTCAGGTAAAGCAATCCCAACAAACACCGGGCAGATCTTTCATCACTGAAAAGTTTAAGCTGGTAACATCATGGTTATCCAAAAATTCTTGCTTTTGAAAATATTTCTCACTTTAGTTTGATCAGAATAATTTCCTGGGGATGGTGCCCTTTGCTCAATGGGTAAGGCACCAGCTCCATATACCGAGGGTGGCAGTTTCAAACTGGGCCCCGCCAGCTAAAACCGCAGTGACAACTCCAACAAAAATAACCAGGCATTGTGGCAGGCACTTATAGTCCCAGCTACTCAGGAGGCTGAGGCAAGAGAATCACCTAAACCCAAGAGTTGGAGCTTGCTGGGAGCTGTGATGCCAGGACACTACCAAGGGCATCAAAGTGAGACTCTTTCTCAAAAAAAAAGAATAATTTTCTGGCAGGGACCTGAACTATAATAAACACTACAGAGAGTCTCATCTACCAATTTCAATTTATTTCTCAGTAAAAAAGCTTTCTTTTAAACAAAGAATCAAAACTGGTCCTATTCTAACTAGTTGTTCTGTTCACTTTAGTAAAATATGTAGACAGGTCAAATGGTGTTTGATGAACTATAAGAATCAATCCTTTTGGGGGTTTGCTAAAATCTAATAATTTTATTGAATGGCAGATGAGAGAGCAGGGTGACACTAGGAAATAGCACCACTCATTCACATGAAGAAAGCACACTGTGGGGCTAGCACACTGTCTACAAACTAGTGCATTTAGCATATTATGGTAGTTTTCACTGACTGAAACTGTACATACATATACCTATCTACTACAATGAACAAATAGCTATGAGAAAAATAAACATTAACTGTATTGTAATTAATATTTACATTCTTTTACCAAATGTAAAAATTCTTATACAAAATGACTACTATGGTCATTTTGATCAGAGGTCAATTCAGTAGGCTTAAGGGAAAACAGAACCTAAACTGAGGCCTCAAGAAAGCCCTATATGCAAAGGGTAAGTAGAGCAGTGGCTTTTAAAAAATATTGAGGGAAACACCGGAGAGATAAGAGGACAATGCAAAAAGAATGATGTCATGGAAGTCAAGGGAAAACACTGTTTTGGAATACAGGAAGTCTACGATGTGTCAAATGCTGCTAAAAGGTCAGGTAAGATGCGAATGTGATGAGCACACACATGGCAAATGCACGCACCTGAAGAGTGAAGCAGCCTGGCAGGCCAGTGGACATGACTTAAGTGTGTGTGTTGGAGGCAGAAGGCAGGTAAGAGGAAGCAGCCAGGTCATGAAGACCCTTGCGTGCCATGCTAAAGGACTGTCAAAATATAAAAAGCCACACCCAGTGGCTTCACATATAAAAATAACAAATTCACAATTGTGGTTTTAAAAGCTACTACTACTACTCAGTAAGAATCTGCAGAACAGAGTAGGGTGTTTAAAGAGATGGTTAGGAGACTATTAAAAGGTTTAAGCTAGACATGAGGAAGGCCTCAGTGACCATGGTCAGCAAAGAGTTAAGAAAGAGGAAGGGTCCAAGTGTCTGGCTTAGGTGACTGGATAGGAGACAGTGTGGGGCACTGACCAACGGAAAATAAGCAGGGGAGTTCGGCTGATCAAAAAGGTCAAAAAGAAACAATATAAAATTGTAAACACCTCTACACTGCCAAGCTATTATATAGCAAATGTGACTATAATCTTTAACAATTTCACATTTACTTCTTCCACACAGGTCTGAATGTGGCATTTATTAGACAGATAGCACTACACTACTACAAAACTTCTAGAATTCCAAGTAACTGAAAAAGGATTGATTTTTGGAGAGTGGCATAAGGGAGAAAAAAAGATTTGATAAGGTTGAGCAATCTCCAGGAGAAGGCTGGATGATACTCTTTTAAAAGGTTTCAGAGGGTGACATTAGCTTTGTAAACTGACCAGTATTTAGGGAGTGGCCTCAGCACTCACTGTCCTAGACTTAGGCTCAGAGAGATTGACATAAAAAAGCTATACCCATAAACTACACATACTCACTCAGTTGGAAATATGCTAACGTAGAGTGGGTAATATTCCTTTCTAGTGATGAGTAATCTTTTACTCCACTTCCCAAAACACCTAAAGACTAGTCAGATTAGTAATCAGAAGGTTGCATGATAAGCATAAAATCAGAGCTAAGGTAGACAGCTTAAGGGAGAGTTTACTGTGACCTTGGTGGAGCATGATCATTCCTCTCTGTCCCATCTCCATATACTTCTCTGCACATCAGAGTCTACCTCTGTGATGCTACTTTATTGTCCTAAGTCCTAAATTCTTGGCTTAAGTCTGACCAAGCCTTCTTCGGATTGACATATTCTTTCTTTTTATGTACTGTATATTCAATCAAATGTTTTAAACCCTTTTTACCCCCACACACTTGAAAAATAGGAAACCCTCCCATCACCCTTCTAGTTAGTGATTCCCCAAATAGAAGCTAGAGTGACATAGATCAGAATTTGAAAAGGGTAGGTCTGCATACATTTTAAAAAGGTCCCCTCATCACCTCACACCTGAATCTATTACAGGCTGCTTTATTTTACCATTTGAGAATAAATCTGAAAACCATTCTGTCTCTTTAAACCTTAAAATTTTAAATGAGTGCAGATTTCTGCTCTATTAAGCCCTGGATTTAAATATTCACTTTCAGAATATACTCACCTCAGAACGTTTCTGAGGAGACTTAGCTTCCCCAGATGCCCTAATTACTGGCAACAGAGACTACTATTATCTCTCTGAGAGAAAAATAGAACAAGTAAATTATGAGTTTGTATACATCCTACGTATATTATTAATATACCAACAATTCTAAATACAATGATATAATAATATCAATAGGAATATGAAAAGATAAATTGAGCTTTAGCAAAAAAATCTTTTAAATTTTAACCCTTGTTAGTACATATTTTCTTAGTAACTCAAGAACATGAAAATGACACTTCTTTTGGCAGCTGAGGATACTTTAGTGTTTCAAGATAATCACTAAAAGAAAATCTAAAAAGATAATGAAATAGTTTAAATTTATTATTATTGCTTGTTTAACCTTATATATCCAAAAATATTGTTTTCATAACTGATGAATAAAAAGATGTTAATAAATTACTTTGGTTACATATTGTTACAATTCATCCTCTGCATTAAGTGTAGAGCACAGCTCTTAATTTAGAACAGCATGTGGCCAGCTGCTGCCACTTTTTTTTTTGAGACAGAGTCCCACTTATCACCTTTGGTAGAGTGCCACTGTGTCATATTGCACAGCAACCTCAAATTCCTGGGCTTAAGCGATTCTCTTGTCTCAGACTCCCAAGTAGCTGGGACTATAGGCACCTGACACATGCCTGGCTATTTTTAAAGATGAGGACTCACTCTGGCTCAGGCTGCTCTCGCACCTATGAACTCAGGCTATCCACTCACCTCCTTGGACTCCCAAGTGCAAGCATTACAAGCATGAGCCACCACACCCTGCCATAGTTGCTGCCACATTGAATTGCAGCTCTGAGGGCTCTGATTCTACTAACCTCAGAGAGGTAACTGGCCTGAACCACAGTCCTTTTGTTATCACACAAGGGAACATTCTACTCCCTAGCATTATCTCTCCTCAGGTCCAAGGGTGGGAAAGACAGAGCCCCAGGTGGGAGCATGGGACAGTGTGTACAAAGGGTCTACCTGTAAACACACACTTCACACACTGCTTGGTGAATGCCTATCTATCTTCCAGAAATCATACACTGAACAAAAATTAATGGACCTCCAAGAAGTAGCCTCAATGCTTTGGTTACATAACTCTGCAGAGGATGGGATCTACACATAAGCAATGTGATTACTGTGACTGGACAGGGCAGGGTGGGTGTGAGATGCAGGTTTCTGAGAGGTACCTGAAGTCTGATAAGTACATCTATCACGTCCCAAGGATTAGTGACCCCCACTAATTAATCCAACCTTCCAGGCTTTGAGTCTCCAAATTGAACACAGGTGAGCACAACACCAGGCTCTGGCCTGAACCAAAGAGAAGAGACCTTAGGGCTGAGCTGGGTAAGCAGGGATGTGGAGCCAGGAGAAGTGGCAGGTCAGTGGTGCCCATAGCTCAGTGGGTAGGGCGTTGACCATATACACTGAGGCTGGCTGGTTCGAGCCTGGCCTGGGCCAGCTAAACAACAATGACAAATGCATCCAAAAATAGACGGTTGTTGTGGCAGATGCCTTTAGTCCCAGCTACTTGGGAAGCTAAGGCAAGAGAATCTCTTACGCCCATGACTTTGATGTTGCTGTGACGCCATGGCACTCTACTGAGGGCAACATAGTGAGACTGTCTAAAAAAAAAGGGGGTAGAGATAAGTGGCAGGTAATGGCTGGGCTGGCCCTGCAGCAGTGTAGGATCTTAGAACCTGTGTAGGAGCCAGGCACATCCCAGGGCTCCTTCTACTTTAACTTACTCCTCTTTTTTTTTTTTTTTAAACAGTCTTACTTTGTCCACACAATCTCTCCCCCCACTCCTCCTCACCCCTCCACCCCCCCGCAAAGTGCCATGGTGCCATAGCTCACAGAAATTTCCGACTCCTGGGCTCAGCAATTCTCTTGTCAAAGCCTCCTAAGTAGCTGGGATGAAAGACATCTGCCCAACCCCAGTCTTTTGGGGTTTTTTTGACACAGTCTCATTTAGTTGCCCTACTTAGAGTGTCCTAGTGTCATAGCTCATAGCAACTTCACACTCTTGGGCTCAAGTAATCCTCATGTACTCAGAGAAGAATTGTTAGTTTGGATTGGTTAAATTTAAACAGGTTCCTGCTAAGTTGATGCTGGGGAGTAAAAAGTAATTCTTAAAGAAATTAGAATTTCTTAGGGCCAGGCATTGTGAATCACGTCTGTAATCCTAGCACTTGGGAGGCCAAAGCCGGTGGATTGCCTGAGCTCACAGTTTGGAGACCAGCCTGAGCAAGAGCAAGACCCAGTCTCTATTAAGAATAGAAAAACTGGGCAGCACCTGTCGCTTAAAGGAGTAGGGCGCCAGCCCCTTATGCTGGAGGTGGTGGGTTCAAACCCAGCCCTGGACAAAAACTGCATTAAAAAAAAAAAAAAAAAAAGAATAGGAAAACTGGCTCATCACCCATAGCATAGTAGTTATGGCATCAGCCACATACACCCAGGCTGGCAGGTTCTATCCCAATCCGGATATGACAAACAACAATGACAACTACAACCAAAAGTAGCAGGACATTGTGCTAGGTGCTTGTAGTCCCAGCTATTTGGGAGGTCGAAGCAGGAGAATCGCTTGAGCCCCGGAGTTGGAGGTTACTGTGAACTGTGATGCCAGGGCACTCTACCCAGGGTGACAGCTTGAGGCTCTGTCTCAAAAATAAAAGTAAAAGAAAGAAAGAAGTTGTAGCTTAGGACCAGGCATGGTGAATCACACCTGTAATCCTACCACTTGGGAGGCCAAGGCAGGTGGATTGCCTGAGCTAACAGGTTGGAGACCAGCCTGAGAAAGAGTGAGACCCAATCTCTATTAAAAATAGAAAAACTAATTCAATGCCCATAGCACAGTGGTTATGACATCAGCCACATACACCTGGCTGGCCAGTTCGAGCCCAGCCATGGCCAGTTGAGCAACACTGACAACTGCAACAAAATATGGCCGGGCATTGTCACAGCTACTGGGGAGGCTGAGGCAGTAGAATCACTTGGGCCCAAGAGTTTGAGGTTTCTGTGAGGTGTGATGCCACAGCACTCTACCAAAGGCGAAATAGTGAGAGTCTAAAAAAATAATAATGATAAAATAAAAATAAAAATATGGTGCAGTGCCTGTAGCTCAGCAGCTAAGGCACCAGCCACATATACTGGAGTGGGCGGGTTCAAACCCAGCCCGGGCCTGCCAAACAATGAGAACTACAAACAAAAAAATAGCCAGATGTTGTGTGGAGCTCCTGTAGTCCCAGCTACTTGGGAAGCTGAGGCAAGAGAACTGCTTAAGCCCAATAATTTGAGGTTGCTGTAACCTGTGACACCACGCCAGTCTACTCAAGGTGACATACTGAAATTATGTCTCAAAATAAATTAATAAATAATAAAAACAGAAAGACTGAGGCAAGTCCAGTGTGGTGGCTCACACCTGTAATCACAGCACTTGGGAGGCTGAGGTGGGTGGATTGCCTGCTAGGTTGGAGACCAGCATGAGCCAGAGTAACACCTCACCTCTAAAAATACCAGGCATTGTGTCAGGCACCTGTAGCTCCAGCTACTTGGGAGGCTGAGGCAAGAGAATCACTTAAGTCCAGGAGTTTGATGTTGCTGTGCAGTATGACACCATGGCACTCTACCAAAGGTGACAAGTGAAACTCTTGTCTCAAAAAAAAAATGTGACAGCAACTGGCCACATGCTGTTTTGAATCGAGAGTTGTGCTCTACACTTAAGGCATAGGATGAATTGGAATGATATGTAACCAAATTCATTAACATCTTTTTATTCACCAGTTATGAAAACAATAATTTGGGATATATAAGGTGAGCTCTGATGACACGACACTCTACCTTGGGTGACATAGTAAGACTCTGTCTCAAAAAAAAAAAAAATTAAGTAAAGAAATAAGTAAAATAAAATAAATCATCCTATATAGCAAACAAAGCTTCTTACCAAAACAAAAACAGTTGCTTTGTCTTGCTTTCCTGTTACCTCCTTACCTGCTGCACATAAAATATTCTACCACTCTTGGAGGATGGTTTTTTCCTCAACATACTTTTTGCCTCTCAGATTCATTCAGATTCCTAATGCAGTCATTTAGAAGATCCTTTTTTTCCTCCCTGGTCCATTCCTTCTCCCTAATCATTTTTTGTTCTCCAAGAAAATGTTCTAAATTCTCATGTCTTTCTTCTTTAATGAAGAAGAGTGTTTAAACATCTTTACCCCAGTGGGAGGTTGGTGTAATCTTTAAGAAATTTCCTCCGACAGGTAGTACATTAATAAATTTGTATGTCTTTTGTCTTATGAATTTTCCATGTGTATGTTGGTATTCAGGGAACAATCAAAAAATTAAGGGGGAGGTTTTCTTTTGGACTCTGAATTAGAGTGTTATTGATGGAGAGGGTCTGGCTGCCTGTCACCATCAGCCAATATGCAGGGATAGGTTCATCAAACATTGTCAGAAAGCCAGCATTTCTGGAGAATAGTGACAGTAGTCCATCCACACTGTGTTTTCCTCCAATACCAAAATCACACCTTTGTATTTAATGGTTCATAAAAAATACCACATTAACTTTAAATAAAAAACAGCACTACTCAGGGTGGTGCCTGTGGCTCAAGGAGTAGAATGCTGGCCCCATATACTGGAGGTGGTGGGTTCAAACCCAGCTCCCGCCAAAAACTGCAAAAAAAAAAAAAAAAGGGGGCGGTGCCTGTGGCTCAAAGGAGTAGGGTGCCAAACCCATATACAGGAGGTGGTGGGTTCAAACCCAACCCCAGCCAAAAATAAACAACCTGCCTGGCTGAAACAGCAGTTATTAAAAAAAAAAAGAAAGAAGAAGAAGAAAAACAGCACTACTCGGACAAACTGTAACACTTTCAATTGAAAAGTTAGTTCTCTTGGAGCCCAGTGTGGTGGCTCATGCCTGCAATGCCACCACTTTGGGATCACCTGAGCTCAGGAGTTTGAGATTAACCTGAGCTAGCATGAGACCCCATCTCTAGAATTAGCTGGGTGCTGGTGGTTTCTTTTTTCTTTCTTTCTTTTTTGCTTAGCAAGCCCAGGTCAGTTTTGAATCCTCCAGTCCTGTAACCATTGACCCATGGAAGCCTAGTGAAATGAAAGTTTAATACTTTTAAAGAGGCTGAGCACCAGGGCTCATGCCTATAATCCTAGCACTCTGGGAGGCTGAGGTGGGTGGACTGCTTGAGCTTAGGAGTTAGAGATCAGCTTGAGCAAGAAGATGACCACGGTCTCTAAAAAACTAGCTGGGTGTTGTGCCCGGTGTCCATAGTCCCAGCTACTTGGGAGACTGAGGTGGGAGGATTACTTCAGCCTAGGAGTTGGAGGTTGCTGTGACCTCTGACATTCCTGCACTGTAGTCTGGGGTAATTAAGACACTGTCCCCAAAATAGTTATTTAACCAATGCACATACTGGTCAATGGTTTTATTCTTGCATCTCCACTCTTTGGGTAAATTTCAGATTAATACAAGTGTAGAAATGATTAGGTGACATTGTGTTTGTGTGGTCAAGTCCCTGTTGCAGATGTACCCCTCACACAGGGTACATGTGCCATACACCCTTACATTGTGTCCGTTAAGTGAATGCACACCGATCTCCCTACCTCCTGCCCTCTAATTTTGTATTATTTCCCTATAAGACCAACCATTCTTACACTCTGAGAGGTTTGGGACTGAAAATGAAAAGTTATTCCAAGACATGAATGAAAGGAAGCAGAGTGCAGATTCTGGGTTGGCAAAGTGGCCTTTGATCAGCCAGCTGTGAGTGGACTGAGTTTGAAAAAGAAGTCAACAGGTGGGCTAAGGCTGGGTGGAAATATAAGAGTTGGCAGGGTGGGGATTGGTAGACTCATTCCTTCCTGGGTGGACTCACTCCTATCTGGATAGAATGGTTCTATTTGGGTGGGTCCTACATTCGGCCCTAACACAATGGGTACCTTGTAAGAATAAATTAGAGTTGGATTTTGTTTTCCTAACCTAGGAGTGCAAGGCTTTAGATCCCTTTCAGCCTAATTCCCTCCTGTATATTTTAACACTCTAAAGGGGAACTGGTTTCCCCCCTACATTTTTTCACAAGTATGGCAAGTCTTAACCCATTGTAGGGATCATGGCAAAACTCATCCAATTCCCATGAGCATCCTGGGAACCAGAAGAATGATTGCCCAATATCTAAGTGATGGTCAGATATTTTTATTGATGCCTTTTAGAAGGGAGGGGGGAGACTGTGGAAAGTATAGGTTTACCACACTGTTGCTAGAGAAGATGTGTAGATGGAGAGAAACAGATTGATTAATAAATTAGCCTGAGAGGCAGGTATAGTGATTTTTTTTTTTTTTTGAGACAGAGTTTGACATTGTTGCTTGGAGTAGAATGCCTGGGCATCATAATTCATAGCAACCTCCAACTCGGGCTCAAGCCATCCTCTTGCCTCCATTTTTCTATTTTTAATAGAGACGGGGGTCTCGCTCTTGCTCAGTGGCAAATTCCTGAGCTCAAGCAATCCACCCACTTTGGCCTCCTAGAGTGTTAGGAATACACACATGAGCCACCATTCCTGGCCCAGGTATTGTGTTCTAAATTATTTGGGCCCAGGTCTGTTAGTATTCAGAAAAGAAAGTCAGCAGTCCCTTTTGATTTCCAATCAGGTTACTCAGGTTTTATGTAGATTGAAGAAAGGCCTTTTCCAAAGCTTCCTGATCATAAATGGCCTTTAATTCATAATATTCTTTATACCAAGGAGTCATATTTTGAGGTAACACTTGCTTAGCTCCTTCATTCCCCTCTTCTGGAACTTCCATACAAGTTTCACACATTAAGAGCTGAATAGGCATTGTGGAGAGAGAGAGCGTGGGTTTGTAATCTAATAATATGATGTTTGAAAAGAGATACAATAACATCAATTAGGATAGGAATGAATAAGCAAAAAAAAAAAAAAACAGATAAGCTCATTTCCTCACTCCCCATTAAACCAGTCTCCAATTTGTGGGAATAGATCAGTGTAATAGAATGGTTTCACTTTGTTAATCTGATGAATATTTTGTTTTCCAGGAGATGTAGCTTAGTCTCTACTTGCCCTGAATTAGTTACATGAAAACAATGTTTCTGTCCAATAACAACATTACCTTCTCTTTGTTGAGCTATTAAAGCACCCAGGATGCTGCGATTTTGAATTATGACAGATGCTAGATTATTAACCTCTGTTTGAAGGGTTCCCAATGTCAGCATGGTGATGTCAAAATTTTATTCTATTACCCTGGAGAGAGTCATAATTTCTCTTTTAATTTAATAAATTCTAAATGTTAGAGAAAGGATCCTGAGCATTAAAAAGAGTTTTGAAATATGATGAATGAAGGAGCTAAGGAATTTTTCCCCAAAATATGACTCCTAGGTATAAAGGATATTTTGAAATAAAGGCATTCATGATCAGGAAGTACTGGAAAATTCCTTTCCTCTATCTACATAAAACCTGAGTAACCTGATTGGAAATGAAAAGGGGCTACTGATAATGGACCTGACCTCAAGGTCATTTGAAACACTGATACCTGTCCCTCAGGTTAATCTACAAACCAATCTGTTCCTATGCATCTACACACACTCACACCCAGGAACCACTTGCTGCCCCTATACTTTCCACATTCTCTCCCCTCCCTTTCGAAAGGCATCTATAAAACTCTCTGACCATCACTGTGACTTCAGGTAGTCATTCTTGTTGTTCCCCCATTGGCATGATATGGCGCCTGTGGCTCAGTGAGTAGGGCGCCGGCCCCATATACCAAGGGTGGTGGGTTCAAACCCAGCTCCAGCTGAACTGCAACCAAAAAATAGCCGGGCGTATGTGGCGGGCGCCTGTAGTCCCAGCTGCTCGAGAGGCTGAGGCAGGAGAATCGCTGAAGCCTAGAAGAGCTAGAGGTTGCTGTGAGTCCTGTGACGTCATGGCACTCTACTGAAGGCGGTAAAGTGAGACTCTGTCTCTACAAAAAGAAAGAAAGAAACTTTTCTCTTACTAATCTTCCATAATTGTGACTTTATCTTTCAGTGAACCATCCGAGGGGAAAAGGCAGGTTTCACCGTGATCCCTACAGTTTCACATAGTGGGCAGCCTCTCACAGCCACTCTGCTCTCCTGAAAGCCAAAAGTTGAAGCAGGAAGAGTCGAACTCTGTCCAGCCAGCACGTGGTGAGATGGTTTACTTACCAGTCAGACTCCCTGTTTTTCTTTCTGTTGGCTCTGATTAAGCAGATGATAAAATATATTTGTCCTTTCCATATTTAAGATTAATAAGATAAACATTTTTCTTGGTGACTAATCTTGTAAGCAACTCTGGTGTTGGCACATTTTTAGGTACTTTGTGGTGTATGAATATTCAGGTTGTTTGATTCCATCTCCTCTCAGAAATAGATTTTAATCACTGTTATTATTATGGCTTCTTTTTGTTCTGTCACTTATCTTGCTTTGTCATTTTGTCTAAAGAGGATTACCATAGAGTAGAACTCAGATCTAGCTCCCCATCAGCTCTATGTTTAAACCGGCCCTGCATACTAGCCAGTTACATGGTTCTGACTAGCCAGGTAACCAGTCAGTTTTTTTTTTTTTTTTTTTGAGACAGAGTCTTATGTAGTTCTTGGGTGAGGGCCATGGAGTCACAGCTCACAGCAACCTCAAACTCTTGGGCTTAAGTGATTCTCTTGCCTCAACCTCCCAAGAAGCTGGGACTACAGGTACTCATCACAATGCCTGGCTATTTGTTTTGCTGTCGTGGTAGTTGCCATTGTTGCTGTGCTGGGTTCAAACCTTCCAGCCACGGTGTATGTGGCTGGCGCCCTAACCGCTGACCTATGGTTGTGGAGCCTAATCCAGTGTCTTTTAAGACAGACTTTGTTTCAGGTCCCAGAAAACAAAGGCATTTGAGGTTTTCCTCTAGTCATATTTTATGTCACTGAGCTTGACTTTGTGACTGAGAGGGAGTTCTCTCCTCAGGCTTCTCCATTTGGGAGTTGTGTTTTGTCAGTAACACATCTGGAGGGCTGATCTGGAAAGACTGGGGGTCCAGGACACACAAAATTCTAAGCAGCATACTTTGTGTACCAAACATGTCAAGCTCTGAAGAGTTAAGTCTTTTCTCATAGTCTATTCTATCAGAAGTCTATTTCTGAAAGTCAATTTTTAGGAATCTTAGAAATGGCCTTTTCTATGAAAAGACAATGGGCCTTATTAAGAGGCATTACATTGAGTTGCTTTTGGAATAAATGTAATATTGGGATCAATGACCAAAAATGGATTAAAAAAGACATGTAAATTTTGAGACTTTGTCTAAAAAAAAATTATTTTTATAACTTACAATGTTTATTAGTTCTTTTCCCTTCTATGCACAAGTTTGACTTTCCTATATTATGGGGCCGGCGCCCTACTCACTGAGCCACAGGCGCCACCTATAATTTACCTCTTATTCATAAGTATTAATGCCTTTCTTTGTCGATTTCTTTTTTTTTTTTTTGATACAGAGTCTCACTGTGTCACCCTCAGTAAAGTGCTGTGTTGTCACAGCTCACAGCAACCTCAGACTCTTGGAATCAAGCAATGCTCTTGCCTCCGTCTCCCAAGTAGCTGGGACTACTGGAGCCCAACACAATACCTGGTCATTTTTGTCATTGTTGTTGTTGTCATGGTTGTTTAGCAGGGCCAGGTGGTGTTCGAACCCACTAGGCCCAGCACATGTGGCGAGCTCTCTAACCACTGAGCTATGGGTCCCAAGCCTCTTTTCTAGATCTTGCAAAAAGTGTTCCCCACCTCTTAAAATACTTCTTACATCTTTAGCTATGTTATAACCTTGATTTGGGCTTAATAGTTTCACTTATAACATAAAAAGTTTTTCCTCAGCAGTTTACTCTATGCAACTTTACTCCCTTCTACTCTTTCTTTTCTGTGGATCAAAGAATTTTAGCCAATCAAAAAAAGCCTGCTGATTCAAACTGTATTTAAGTGAGACAAACACTGAGCTTTAGCCAATCCAACTGTTTTTATACTTCACTTTCTCTTTTCTGTCCATGCATCTTCTCAACATTAGAGTCTCTCCAAACCATTTCTAATTCAACTGGCCAGTTTGTGAAATACTCTTTGCTCAATTAAGCTCTCTTTCATTTAATTTTTATCAAAAGTGGATTCTGAAATAGAACACCCAAAGACTCCCAGAAACAGAGCACAAGCACCAATAGTCCAAGTCAGGTACCTGATAACCTGTTCACAGTCTCACTCCAACTGAAGCTTTTTGGTAAGTTCTGTCTCATATTCCAAGATACCACAGATTTATGTTTTAAACTCTTGAGGTTTTTTTTCAACAGGAATTTTAATCCTGTCTTAAATAGTAACAAACTAAAATACATCTAAAATAAAATATATTTGATAATTAAATTATCAAATTTAGTTAAAAGCTTCAAATATCTACATTAAAACCAAATAAATAGTGGTTAAAATGTAAACTCTGACTTTCAGAAATTTGCAAAAATTTCTGTTTACTTGGGAGGTTGAGGTAAGACAATCGTTTAAGCCCAAGAATTTGAGGTTGCAGTGAGCTGTGACACTACCACACTCTACTGAGAATGACATAGTGAGACTCTGTCTCAATAAAATAAAATAAAATAAAATAAAATTAAATAAAATAAAATTAAATAAAATTAAAAAAAAGTAAAGTCAGTATTTTCTTTTAAAGTAATATTTAAAAGCCAGTGAAGGGCAGGTGCAGTGGCTGACACGTGTAATCCTAGCCCTCTGCGAAGGAAAGGTGGCTCCATTCCTTGAACTCATGAGTTAGCAACCAGGCCTGAGCAAGAGCAAGACCCATCTCTACTAAAAATAGAAAAAATAAGGCAATAGGATTGCTTGAGCTAAAGAGTTGGAGGTTACTATAAGCTATAACACCATGGAACACTCCCCAGGGTGACAGCTGGAAAGTCTGTCTCAAAAAAAGAAAAAAAAAGCCAATGAATAAAAATTCTTTTTTTTTTTTTTTGAGAGAGTCTCATTATGTTGCCCTTGGTAGAGTGCAGTGGCATCACTGCTCACGGCAACCTCAAACTCTTGGGCTTAAGCAATTCTCTTGCCTCAGCCTCCCAAGTAGCTGGGACTACAGGCACCCGCCACAATGCCTGGCTATATATTTTTTTGTAGTTGTCATTGTTATTTTAGCAGGCCCAGGCTGGGTTCGAAACCACCAGCCTCAGTGTATGTGGCCAGCACCCTAACCGCTGAACCATGGGAGCCCAGCTAATTTTTTTTGTTTGTTTTTGCAGTTTTCTGGCTGGGGCTGGGTTTGAACCCCCCACCTCCAGCATAGGGGGCCGGCGCCCTACTCCATTGAGCCACAGGCACCGCCCTAAAAATTCTTTATAAAAAGTATTAAATCTATGATATGAGATGACTTGTATATTAAGCTATGGAGACTCTCTTGTTCCATTTTCTTTTAACTTTTTGACTTGTACTTATCTCCCAACACATGGAAATACGTGCCAATGGGGGATGATTAAGAAAAAGAAAAAAAAAAAATATATATATATGGAGAGAGAGAGAGACAGAGAGTTAGTATTGTCCTGATCGCTTCTTGGCCTTTTGACTAAGATCAAGTGTAGTATTGTCCTGGAATCTACAATGTCTCTAACCAAGTTATTTCTGAGTCCATTGTTTGTAAGTCTCATCAAATCTCTGAGGAAATTGCTCCTCCAAAACTCAAAACTATCCATTTTTGACACTACAAATTGATTTTACAGATTTACCTCCAGATTTAATCCTTTCTCACCCTTTTGTTTTGTAGAAACAGAGTGTAACTTTATCACTCTTGGTAGAGTGCTGTGATATAACATCTCACAGCAACCTTCAAATCCTGGGTTTAGGTGATTCTCTTGCCTCAGCCTTCGAATTGGCTGAGACTATAGTGCCCGCCACAATGCCCGGCTAATTTTTTGTTGCAATTTGGCTGGGGCCGGGTTTGAATCTGCCACCCTTGGTATATGGAGCTGGTGCCCTACTCACTAGGCCACAGGTGCTGCCCTTTTCTCACTCTTTATTGTTTAATGAATAGACTAAATGTTATTTAACTAGATGTCCTGATGCTACAAGAGTGGTTAAAAAAACTAGTAACTGAGATTATCTCATGTTTTAATATTCCTTTATACATTGAATCAAATCAAGGGACTCATTTTAAACCACTTGTTTACCATGACTGTAGGGTATTTATTTAAATTTTATACCCCATGTCATCCCCAATTCTCAGGACAAATAAAATGTAAAAATCTAAAAATAAAAATGATTTTGAAAATAATCTGTCAAAATACTGAACTTAAATAGCCAGAAGCATTATCTTTGCCTCTTATGAATTATGGAATACTACAGTTAAAAGACACATTTTAGGGCAGCGCCTGTGGCTCAGTGAGTAGGGTGCCGGCCTTATATGCCAAGGGTGGCGGGTTCAAACCCAGCCCTGGCCAAACTGCAACAAAAAAAAAATAGCCGGGCTTTGTGGCGGGCGCCTGTAGTACCAGCTACTTGGGAGTCTGAGGCAGAAGAATTGCTTCAGCCAAAAATTTAAGTTTGCTGTGAGCTATGATGCCACAGCACCCTACCCCGGGCAACATAGTGAGACTCTGTTTTGAAAAAAAAAAAAAGAAAGAAAGAAAAGAAAAGAAAGTAACCTCATTTATATCTATATTCCTTACCTTTTAAAAACTGCAATAATCACATTTACTCACTTCTTCATTTAAGCACACCCCGCTTTTAGAAATAAAACACATTAGATGCCAAGTGATTTTCACTCAATTTTTGCCTCAATCTAATCCATTCTCCCTTTTATCTTCCACTATAGCTCTTCTCTCAATCGATACCTTACTCTTACTAGACCTTACTGCTTTTCCAGCAGTTCAGGCACAGACCCAGCACGCTCTTTTTTTCTTTTAGAAACAGAGTCTCACTTTGTCACCCTGGATAGAATGTCATAGCATCAAAGATCACAGCAACCTCCAGCTCTTGGGCTTAGGCGATTCTCTTGCCTCAGCCTCCCGAGTAGCTGGGATTATAGGTGCCCACCACAACACGCGGCTATTTTTTTTTTTTTTTTTTTTTGCAGTGTGGCCAGGGCCAGGTATGAACTCACCACCATTGGTATCTGGGGCCCGTCCCCTACTCACTAAGCCACAGGCACCGCCTGACCCATCAACCCTTTACACCAGTCTTTCAAACTCTGGCCACACTAACTACTCACTGCGATTGCTGGTTATTCCAACATCTCTATCATATAAATGAACTTGAATTTATTTTTATTTCTGCTAATATGAGTGCCTTGTGAAATGAATCTGGAAAATAGGTGTGTCGTGTAGTATCCACAGCCAAAGAATAAAAAACATACTGCTTCGGCTCGGCACCTATGGCTCAAGTGGCTAAGGCGCCAGCCACATACACCTAAGCTAGTGGGATCGAATCCAGCCCAGGTCTGCCAAACAACAATGATGGCTGCATCCAAAAAAATAGCCGGGCGTTATGGCAGGCGCCTGTAATCCCAGCTACTTGCGAGGCAGAGGCAGGAGAATCGCTTGAGCCCAGAAGTTGGAGATTGCTGTGAGCTGCGATGCCAAAGCACTCTACCCAGGGTGACAGCTTGAGGCTCTGTCTCAAAAAAACAAACAAACAAACAAAAAAACACATACTGCTTCATCAAATGTAAAGACAACTGAACATAGAAAAACTTCTGTGAAAAATCAAGAACCATCTTTGCTCAGAGACACATGACAACCAGATATGTGAAAGTGCCAGTGAAGAGGAGAAGACACAGCAAACTCCAGACTGGAAGGTCACAGGTTCTAACCTGACTCTGTCTGTAACTCTGCTCTTTTTATCTTGTGAGGTAATAAAGTATACCAGTGGTTCCCACCCCAATGGTCAAGATGCTATGGATTTGGTTATGTGACACCCTCTGTTACCAAGTACTCCACTTTAAATGCCAGTCAAATTACAAACTTGGACTATTTTTGTTCATAAGGTAGTACCTTATAAACATACAAAATGCACCATTATAAGAAATTCCCTTCTATATAATAATTCACAGTTCTTTTGGGTGATCAATATCCTTTTCCCAACATTTGGAACTTCCAAAACTGAAAGAGCAGTCATGAATCCCTCCATAGTAACAGAACAAGAGCTCAACATCACCATGCAAGCATTGGGACCACTTCAACCAGAGCTTAATAGCCTAGCAACAGTTGTAATTCAAAACCAATGCATCCTAGATGCTTTGACTACTCAACATGTAAGAGCTTATACTGTTATTGGAGAAAAATATTGTGTTTATGTAAACCAGGGCAAATGAAGACTCATCTACATCTCTTAAAGAACAAGATAAATATTCTTCACCAAATTAATGAAACCATTCCATTGGACTGACCTATTCCCAGGAATGAGAGACTAATTTAATGAGCTGTGGGGAAATGTGCTCAGATCTATTCTTTTCTGCTTATTTTTCATCCTAAATTATGTTCTTGTATCTCTTTTCAAACATCTTATGACTAGATTACTAACCCACTCTCACTCTCCCTAGGCAAGCTCTTAACGTGTGAAACTTCTAGAAGTTCCAGTTGAGGGAAATGAAGGAGCTAAGGAAATTTCACCCCAAAATATGACTCCTTGTGTTGTGCCCAGGAGTTCCACAAAGACCACGTTGCTAAAGAACTTGAACTCATACCAGAGTCCCTTATTGAAGAGCCACTTGGTGACTACCTCAGTGTCCCAACATGGTGTTTCTGAGAGCAGCCCCAAATGTTTAAGGGGTTGGGTTTGTAAGGCTTGGTCTGCATTCTGGTTGGCATGCAGGCTGTCCTGGTGCATCCGGGTAGGATAGCAAGCAAACATTGTACAGAAGCAGAATTTGGGGGTTAGTTAGTTATACATCATACACCACATATACATATCAGTTTCATACATCTTTGTCTCAGTATTTTCTCCATCTGGTATTGTTTAAAGGTCGTTCTGAGGACAGTTGGTTCATTTCCCAGGGAGTTAGCCAAGCAAAAAACTGGGAGTGAACTACAAGTAAGAAAACAATTAGTACTTTCTCATTTATCTTGGGGGTGAACTGGACTCTTTTCATTTCTTTTCTGAAAACTTGCAGTCTGGAAATTTGCCAGGAGTTAACTGGTATTTTTCCATTATAGCCTATGCCTGACACTTATCTGCTTTAGCCTAGGCCCACTTAGCCCTAATACTTGGTTTAAAGAATATTTTCAATTAAAGGCCAGTTAAGGGGGGGGCACCTGTGGCTCGGTGAATAGGGCGCCAGCCCCATATACCAAGGGTGGCCAGTTCAAACCCAGCCCTCAGCCAAACTGCAACAAAAAATAGCTGGTGCCTGTAGTCCCAGCTCTTTGGCAGGCTGAGGCAAGAGACTTGCCTAAGCCCAGGATTTGGAGGTTGCTGTGAGCTGTGATGCCCCAGCACTCTACCAAGGGAGATAAAGTGACTCTGTCTCTAAAAAACAAACAAACAAATAAAACAATAAAGGCCAGTCATGATCAGGAAGAGGCCTTTTTAATATCTACATAAAACCTGAATAAACTCATTGGGAATCAAAGGGGTTTCTAACTTCCTTATTACATGCTAATAGATCTAGCCCCAAGGTCACTTGAAGGAGGATAACTGTCTCTGAGGTTAATCTACAGATAAATGTTTCCACCCATCTACACACACTCTCCCCCAGCAACTACTTGTTGCACTTACACTTTCCACATTCTCCCCTCACTTCCAAAAGGCATATATAAAAGTCTCTGATCATCACCCAATCTATGTGTAATCATTTATGTGCTTCCTCTCATACACATAGTATTTAGAATTAAACCTTTTTCTTATTTATTTATTTTTAGATGAAGTCTCAAGCTGTGTCCCTGGGAGGAGTGCCATGACTTTACAGCTCACAGTCACCTCCAACCCTTAGACTCAAGGGATTCTCTTCCCTCAGCCTCCCAAGTAGCAAAGACTAAAGGCACCTCCCATAATGCCCAGCTTTTTTTTTTTTTTTGCCATTGTTTTAGCTGGCCCGGGCTGGGTTGGAACTTGCCAGCCTCAGTGTATGTGGCTGGTGCTCCACCCACTGAGCTATGGGCACCATCCAACCTCACTCTTATTACAAAACACACACACACACAAAATAAATTTAAAAAACTACCACAATTGTGAGTTAATCTTTTAGTGAAACAACCAAGGGAAAAAGGCAGGTTTTACCATGATCCCTAGATATACAAGGGGATTTCTTATAATGTTATGTTTTGTATGTCTATAAAGTACCATCTTATGAACAAAAGAGGCCAAGTTTGTAATTCGACTGCCATTTATAGTGGAGTACTTGGTAACAGAGGGTGTCAGATAACTAAGCCCACAGTGTCCTGACCATTCAGGTGGAAGCTATTTGTATATGTTACTACTACAGAAGATGAAAAACACCAACAGTATTTATAGACAGAGTGAAGTTCAAACCTGTGACTTTCCATCATGCAGTTTGCTTTGTCTTGTCCTTCTCACTGGCACTTTCACATATCCAGTTGTCACATGCCCATGAGAAATTTTTGTTTGAGACAGTCTTACTTTGTCACCCTTAGTAGAGTGCCATGGTATCATAGCCCACAGCAACCTCAAACTCCTGGGCTTAAGCCATTCTCTTGCCTCAGCCTCCCGAGTAGCTGGGACTACAGGTACCCACCACAATACCTGAGTATTTTTTGTTGCTGCTGTCAGTGATATGTCAGCTGGCTAGGGCCAGGTTCGAACTTGCCATCCTCAGTATTTAGGGACAGCACCCTACCAACTGACACACAGGTGCCACCCTCCAGGTTTTTCAATGAAAAGAATAGGGGTGTTCATCTGGTGTGGTGGATCACACCTGTCATCCTAGCACTTGGGAGGCTGAGGTGGATAGATTGTCTGAACTCATAGGTTCAAGATCAGCAGCCAGAGCTAGACCTCATCTCTAAAAAATAGCCGGGTTTGTGGCCAGTACCAGTAGTCCGAGCTACTTGGGAGGCTGAGGTAAGAAAATTGATTAAGCCCAATAGTTTGATGTTGATAGAGCTGTAATGCCATGGCACTCTACTGAGGGTTACCAAGTAAGACGCTGTCCCCACCAAAAAAAATTAAAAAATGGGGGCTTTATATAAAGATTCACAGAGCCTTATAGGCCCACATCTCATTTTGTGGTGGTTGAGCCTCTGATTTTAAGTGGGCCTTAACTGGGGTGATCCTGAGGGCTTTCCTAGGGGTATCCTCTTCCCAGTCAGAGAAGTTTACCTGGATGTTGATTTCTTCTGACCATTTGTCCTCAGCCTCCAGATGCTGGAGTAGCTCCTCCCAGACATGTTCATGCTGTACCTTCATTGAAAGGCTATTGTTTTCTGGACAGAGGTAATCTGAGTACATAATTTAGACAAGACTCTCCTCAGCAAGACAAGAAGAAAATCAAACATCTGAAAGAACCAGTGAGGCATCTTTTTTTCTCCAATCCAGCATGTAAGAAGTTTAAGAAAGAATTTGTGTTCCAGCTGTCCTGTCAGTCCTGCTTCAGAGCCAGGTTGTTTACTCATAGAAGAGAGTACAGTATGAAGCACTAAACATGCAGCTGTAGCATTTGTTAGAATGTCTTGGCCCACAGCTTTCCGTAGGTAGACAAGGCATCCCTACAGACATTTAGGCAAACAGTCACTGTACAGGAAGGCATCATTGTCATGGACTAAGTAACACCTGAAGAGAATGCTGTGCCCATCTCAGGTGGCCAGCATTCTCCAGGCCCTGCATTGTCCCACGTGGAATCACAAAGTCAGATTCCAGGTAAAGGAGGCATCTGTTACCAATTATCTGAATACTTTCTACCCTCAATACCTGAGTTTCATACTTACTCGTGTTTGGGCACCTCTGTTTAACTGTTGCCTGACCCAGTCCTCTTGCTCAGATGATTTCTCTGTCTGCCCCCATTTTCACCAGTGACTACAGTGAAAGACCTGCCCATTGATTCAACCTGAGAGGAGTCTGGAGTGTCTTCCTGGATCTTTTTCAGGGAGTCTGTGAAGAGGTTTATCCCAGACCATTGCCCAGTTGAGGGGTGGCTAATCATAGCTTTCATAAAGCCAAGAGAAAGCAAGGCTATAAGTTTATAAAAGACCACAGTGATGCAGTAGGTGAAAAATCTAGTCCAAACACCTCATGTAATTGAGAATGTCACAACTCAAAAAGGGCAGCAATAAGGGCATGGAGTCCCCAGTTTGTCCCACAACCAGAAAGGGTGCAGTGTGGCCAGAGTACACATTTGTGAAAGAAAAAAATTTGTTCTTGTTCAAGTGTGGCAGAAGTTACATGTACATGTTCTGTCATCTTAGCTTAGCAACAAAAATCCAAGAGGTGTGAAGAGTGAATTAAAGACACAGAGGAACGAGTGAAAATGTCAGACAGTTGAGAAAAGAGAGTGGGATTTTAAAGGATAAAGTTGGATCCTTTTATTCTTCCTTTGGTTTCAAAAGAGTAACTGATAACCGTTAGTAGAGATAACAGCTTAATAATATTGATGTCAACACCCATAACTAATCGAATACAGCTGTAGGCAGGCAGAAGACCATACAGAGAGATTTATTTTCACTCCATCGAGGAAGATTGATGCTGAGTAATTGATATAATTTGTTTGTCAGTTTCATTATATACAGAACAATCTGAAGAGGTTTTAAAGAAGGTCTCAAAACAAAAAGAACACTGTGGTCTTTTTAAAAATTTTATTTCTTTGAGACAGAATCTCAAGCTGTCACTCTGGGTAGAGTGCTGTGGCATACTTCACAGCACCTTCAACTCCTAGGTTCAAGAGATCCTCTGACCTCAGGGTTTCTATTTTTGTTAGAGATGGGGTCTTGATTGTGTTCAGGCTGGTCGGGAACTCAAGCAATCCAGCCAAATTTGCCTCACAGAGTGGTAGAATTACAGGCCTGAGTCATGGCCCCCAACCCACTTTTTGTTTTAATTAGAGATTCCCTTCTTTTCTTTTTTTTTTTTTTTTGTTGTTTTATTGGTTTTATTTTGGTCATCGGAATGACCGCTATGTAAGGTGACAGTTGTCCCCATTTGTCTGGGAGGGAGGAGTTTCCCAGGACATAGGACTTTAGTGCTAAAACCAGGAAATTCCTTGGCAAAAGGGGATGAACAGCTCCTTCTAATGTTTTGTCAGCTACTTCAGCACATTTCGGAATAAAACTTACTGGCTAGATTGAAAGACTGAAATGAAGTCAGTGGGACTTGATCATGTCTTGGCTCTCAGCTCTGTTTTCATCAATGTTAGCTTGTGATCAACTTCCTCTACAGTAGTTCCCCATGACCTCTACTCCTTATGTTCATCTGCTTTTTTTTTCTTTTGTTTTTGGCTGGGGCCAGGTTTGAACCCACCAGCTACGGTATATGGGGCTGGTGCCCTACTTCTTTGAGCCACAGACACCACCCCATTCATCAGCTTTTTTGTGTGGGTGTTAAAACATTTATATTCATATTCTACATTTACTAAGTTTTACATGTACACTTGTAAGATGCACCGCGTAGGTGTAATCCCACCAATCACCCTCCCTCTGCCCATCTTTCTCCCTCCCTCCCCTCCCTCTCTCCCTTTCCCATATTCTTAGGTTATAACTGGGTTATAGCTTTTATATGAAAGCCATAAATTAGTTTCATAGTAGGGCTGAGTACATTGGGTACTTTTTTCTTCCATTCTTAAGATATTTTACTAAGGGGCAGCACCTGTGGCTCAGTGAGTAGGGCACCAGCCCCATATGCCGAGGGTGGCGGGTTCAAACCCAGCCCCGGCCAAACTGCAACCAAAAAATGGCCGGGCGTTGTGGCGGGCGCCTGTAGTCCCAGCTGCTCGGGAGGCTGAGGCAAGAGAATCGCGTAAGCCCAAGAGTTAGAGGTTGCTGTGAGCCGTGTGACGCCACGGCACTCTACCCAAGGGCGGTACAGTGAGACTCTGTCTCTACACACACACACAAAAAAAAGATATTTTACTAAGAAGAATATGTTCCACCTCCATCCATGTAAACATCTTTCTCCGTCTTTAAGGCTGCATAATATTCCATGGTGTACATATACCACAATTTATTAATCCATTCATGGATCGATGGGCACTTGGGCTTTTTCCATGACTTAGCAATTATGAATTGGGCTGCAATAAACATTCTGGTACAAATATCTTTGTTATAATGTGAGAGTTTCCCTTTCAATTAGACCAACTTGTTGACATACAAAATGTTGATAAATCCACTTTTGCAAATATCATGCCTTACATAGATTACTTTTGACATGCTGAAGTCCTGTATTTATTCCAAATTTTTCCTATTAAACCATGACTTATTTTAGGACAAACATTGCTATATCAGTTTTTGTCCTAACCAAAATTATTCCCTTACCCTTTAAAGTTCCTTATGACCCATTGTTTTTCATAGCCGTGACTTTCTTCACATTTCACTTCTACATTTTGGATCTTTCTTGCTTCTTTTTTTTTCTACTTTGAAATAAAATTGCATCCTAGTTAAGTCTTTTCTTCATAAAGATGTGAGAAAGGAGGCCTGTGGATTTAAAGGATTTAGGTCTCTAGCCTGAAGAGGAGCCTTCATCCAAACAATGGGTTAGGGCAGTTGAAAAGCATCAAAAGGGTTAAACAAAGACATCATCAACCAGTGAGCAGAGGGACTTCAGAGATCACAAGGGTTTGTATTTTACTTTCCATTTTGAAGAGAGATATAGGAGAGGGAAACAGAAGCCCTGAATGTCCAGGGAGAGCAGAGGAGAGGCTCTAATGTTATGCATAAAAATTTGTTTACTATGACAGAGAGAGACAGCTTGCCAACACTCAGCCTTCCCAGATGAGCTTGTTCTGAAGTTGCAGTTTGTCCATCAGACTGAGAGTTTCGGACGGTCAGTGCTGGTTTAGGGATTTCACAGGGTGTGAGTGGTTCTCAACCTTCCTAATGCCGTGATGTATTTTCATTGTTACAAAGGGGCGTGACTCAGAGGTTGAGAACCACTGGGAGGGTGAATGTGATTGCCTCTCTCCAGGAGAGGGCAATGTCACTTCCACTGCACCTCTCTAATAGAGAGGGCATAGCCCAAGCATAGGCTTCTTCCTGAGCCATTTCTTACTCCAGGAACCAAGACATACTGGGAAGGGCTCAGGCCTGGTGTCTTCTTGCCTGAGCCTCTATGGGAATTCAGTGCCCCAAAACCTTCTTCCCTAGTGATAGTTACCATTTCAAAAGCTTCCTTCCGCTCTAAAGATCTGCTAATGGGGCTCAGTGCATGTAGCTCAAGTGGCATACAACAGAGCTGGAGGGTTTGAATCCAGACTGGGCCTGCCAAACAACAAGGACAACTACAACCAAAAATAAATAAACAAACAAAAAAAATATCCGGGCATTGTGGGGGACACCAGTAGTTCCAGCTAGTTGGGAGACTGAGGCAAGAGAATTGCTTAAGCCCAAGAGTTCCAGGTTGCTGTGAGCTGTGATGTCAGCACCCCTCTACCCAGGGTGACAGCTTAAGATTCTGTCTCAAAACAAAAACAAAAAAACCCCAAAAGATCTGCTCATGTCCTGGCTTTCTCTCACTGTCCCCATTCTGGTTATCAATACCTTAAAATCCGGTCTAACATTCTGTGTGTGGGGCCTGAGACCCCTTTTGAAGTGTTTGAATATCAGCCCTAACTGGGAGATGAAGTGCATTGTCAAGCTGTGGAAGAAAAAAGCAGATGAAGCAGGGGCAGGTAAGGAGCTACATTACCTGGAAATGAAGACAGCCAGAGAGATGGAGGAGTAATAAGTAATATCCAACAGGTAGAGTGAATTCAGAATGTCTATTGTTCCATTAGCTTGTCTTACTGAAGATGTATATTTTCCTCCCAGATAGTAACACCAAAATGTCAGATATTAGGGGACCAGATGGGGGGTATGTGTTCCATTTTTTTTGTTTTCAGTTGCCAAAGAACGGTTATTACAACCAAGGCAGTGAAACAAATGAGCAGAATAAGCAGATCCAAGTGTGCAAAAGGGCAAATTTTATAAAGGACTGTACACTCCAGAGAAGGAACACCTCTACATTTTCAAGTGGAGAAGACCCTAAGCAAGATGTTTCCCCTTAAACGGATTTTCCAATTCCAGGTTAAGTGGTATGGGTGTAAAGTATTCGTGATATTTCTTGGAAATGGGGAAACCTTACAGAATGGAGAGTCCTCCGTTTTCTATGCCTGTCATCATCAAACACTATTTGTCATTGTAATTGTACAATATAATAGAACTGGTATAAATTATACTATGTTCATGAAAATAGGTCACTTGAATCTACAGTCTTCTTACTTGTTTGCCCACTCCAAAGACCCCCTTCATGTGGCCTTGGCCATATCTCCACATTGTGGCCTCTCTACCTCTGAGACTCATGTCTGTAGAACAAACATCAGTTCAGTTTTGGGAAACCTTCTTGAAATGTCAGCTTTTCTTTCCTGGAAGTCCTTTCTGCTTGATTTGTTCTTCTTACATTATGGACAAAGGATCTAGTATCATCTGCCCCTGTCTCTCCTTAGCCCTACCTAACAGGATAAACACAACTTTAAGGCTCTGAGACATGACTGACATTTGTAGAGTATTTCTTCCATTAGAATTATGATTGGAAAAGCATGAGATATATGTAAAAACTCTGTTCACATTTGTAAGATTTCTGACCAGTTTGAGTTCTTTTATGCTTAGCATGCTATGAACACCAGGTAAAGGCACTGCTAGTCTCCATATGGAGGGTTTCTCTCCTGTGTGATTTCTTCTATGTACAGGGAGGATTGAACGTGAGAGGTTGCCCACTGTCCATATTTATAAGGTTTCTCTCCAGAATAAATTCATAAATGTCTAGAAAGGTTCACAAAAGAATTAAAGGCTTTGCCACATTTTTGACCTTTCTAGAGTTTCTCTCTACAACAAATTCTTTCTAGTGTACTACTAGTTGACCTACGTTAAAAGGCTTTAAACCATTTTTCAAATTTGCAAGGTTTATGTCCAGAGTAAATTCTTTGATGTTCAGAAAGGTGTGATTACCAATTAAAGGCATCGCCATATTCTTGATATTTGTACGGTTTCTCACCATAGTGAATTCTTTGCTGTTCAGAAAGGCTTGAGTATGTTTAAAGGCTTTGCCACATTCTTGACATTTGTAGGGTTTCTATCCAGAATGAATGCTTTGATGTACAGAAAGGCTTGAGTAGGGTTTAAAGGCTTTGCCATATATATTCTTGACATCTGTAGGGTTTCTCTCCAGAATGAATTCTTTGATGTTCAGAAGGTGTGAGTGTGGTTAAAGGCTTTGCCACATTCTTCACATTTGTAGGGCTTCTTTCTAGAGCGAAGGTTCTAAACCTGTGGGTTCCGACCCACAGGAACTGTATTAAAGGGCCACGGCATTAGGAACATTGAGAACCACAGCACTAGTGTGAATTCTTTTATGTTTAGTAAGAGATGAACTGAAAGTAAAGGCTTTGCCACATTCTTGACATTTGTAGGGTTTCTCTCCAGAGTGAATTCTGCGATGTGTAAAAAGGTGTGCATGCTGGTTAAAGGCTTTGCCACATTCTTGACATTTGTAGGGTTTTTCTCCAGAGTGAATTCTTAGATGTAAAGAAAGGCTTGAGTGCCGGTTAAAGGCTTTGCCACATTCTTGACATTTGTAGGGTTTCTCTCCAGAGTGAATTCTTAGATGTAGAGAAAGCCTTGAGTGCCGGTTAAAGTCTTTGCCACATTCTTGACATTTGTAGGGTTTCTCTCCAGAGTGAATTCTTTGATGTTCAGAAAGACTTGAGTGCCGGTTAAAGGCTTTGCCACATTCTTGACATTTGTAGGGTTTCTCTCCAGAGTGAATTCTGCGATGTGTAAAAAGGTGTGCATGTTGGTTAAAGGCTTTGCCACATTCTTGACATTTGTAGGGTTTTTCTCCAGAGTGAATTCTTTGATGTTTAGTAAGGGCTGAACTAACATGAAAGGCTTTGCCACATTCTTGACATTTGTAGAGTTTCTCTCCAGAGTGAATTCTTAGGTGTAGAGAAAGGCTTGAGGGGCGGTTAAAGGCTTTGCCACATTCTTGACATTTGTAGGATTTCTCTCCAGAGTGAATTCTTTGATGTTTAGTAAGGGATGAACTAACATGAAAGGCTTTGCCACATTCTTGACATTTGTAGGGTTTCTCTCCAGAATGAATTCTTTGATGTTCAGAAAGGCTTGAGTACCGGTTAAAGGCTTTGCCACATTCTTGACATTTGTAGGGTTTCTCTCCAGAGTGAATTCTTAGATGTAGAGAAAGGCTTGAGTGATGGTTAAAGGCTTTCCCACATTCTTCACATTTGTAGGGTTTCTCTCCAGAGTGAATTCTTTGATGTACAGAAAGGCCTGAGTACCGGTTAAAGACTTTGCCACATTCTTGACATTTGTAGGGTTTTTCTCCAGAATGAATTCTTTGATGTTCAGAAAGTCTTGAGTACCGGTTAAATGCTTTGCCACATTCTTGACATTTGTAGGGTTTCTCTCCAGAGTGAATTCTTAGATGTAGAGAAAGGCTTGAGTGCTGGTTAAAGGCTTTCCCACATTCTTCACATTTGTAGGGTTTCTCTCCAGAGTGAATTCTTTGATGTACAGAAAGACCTGAGTACCGGTAAAAGGCTTTGCCACATTCTCGACATTTGTAGGGTTTCTCTCCAGAATGAATTCTTTGATGTTCAGAAAGGCTTGAGTACCAGTTAAAGGCTTTGCCACATTCTTGACATTTGTAGGGTTTCTCTCCAGAGTGAATTCTTCGATGTTTGGTAAGGGAAGAACTAACATTAAAGGCTTTGCCACATTCTTGACATTTGTAGGGTTTCTCTCCAGAGTGAATTCTTTGATGTTCAGAAAGGCTTGAGTACCGGTTAAAGGCTTTGCCACATTCTTGACATTTGTAGGGTTTCTCTCCGGAATGAATTCTTTGATGCACAGAAAGGTTTGAGGACTGCTTAAAGGCTTTGCCACATTCTTGACATTTGTAGGGTTTCTCCCCAGAGTGAATTCTTTGATGTACAGAAAGGTATGAGTACCAGTTAAAGGTTTTGCCACATTCTTGACATTTGTATGGTTTCTCTCCACAGTGTATTCTTTGATGTACAGAAAGACTTGAGTACTGGTTAAAGGCTTTGCCACACTCTTGATATTTGTAAGGTTTCTTTACAGAATGAATTCTTTGATGTCTAGAGAGGAGTGAGTGCCTGATAAAGGCTTTGCCACATTCTTCACATTTGTAGGGTTTCCCTCCAGAATGAAGTACTTTATGTACAGAAAGGCTTGAGTAATGTTTGAAGGCTTTGCCACAGTCTTGACATTTGTAGCGTTTCTCTCCAGAATGAATTCTTTTATGGCCATAAATGTGTGAGTACTTCTTGGTAAGTTTGTCACATTCCTTATATTTGTAGCGTTTTTCTCCAATATTCAAAATCTTATGGTTATAATACTTTGATCTGTGGCTAAGACATGTGCCATCATTTTCATACTTGTTGAGTTGCTCTCCAGTATGGAGTCTTGAGGAAGACTGGAAGACTTGGCTACCTTCTTTGCATTTGTATTGTTTTTCTCTAGTATTTGTTATCTTATGTTCTGTGATGTGTGAGCAGAGCTTAGAAGCTTTCCCATACTTTTTACATTTAAAAGTTTTGTCTAAGGTATGCATGATCTTATGTCTATTTAGATTTGATAACTGTCTAAAGACATTCAAACATTTACTACATTGAAAGACTTTGCCATAAGTAGCTGTTAAACATTCGTCAAGACTACTGTAACATACTTTCTGCTCCTTACCCTCACACACACCTTCCCAGTCTTTTCTAAAGTTTAAATTCTCAGGGTCACAGCTTTGATATCCACTCAGGATCATCTCCGGAAATAAAATATTTGTGCCCAGCTCTTGCAAATGGTCTTCAGTAGAAGAATGATTACATAGAGCTGAAAGAAATTTAAACAAAAACAATTTCAGCCACTCTTTTCTTATCAGAATCCAGTAAATACACATTACACATTTCATCTGCAAAATCATGTCAAGAGCATTAGGAAGATGCCGTAATAGAGTAGAGAGACACCAGTTATCTTAAAGATAAATAAATGTTGTATGTATACACTGCATTTTGGAGAATTCTGAAAACCAGGTAAGAATATGCAGCACAACAGGTAAGCAAAAGTTGTAGAGATAATGTAGAGGCAGGGCATTGGATCACGTTTTTAACCCTAGAACTCAGGGACACTGAGGTGAATGGATCACTTGAGCACAGGTGTTTGAGATCAACCTGAACAATAATGAGACCCCATCTGGATTGGCACCTGTATCTCAAGAGACTAAGGTGCCAGACACATACAATGGAAATGTAAGGTTCTAATCCATCCCCAGCTTTCCAAACAACAATAACAACCAAAAAATAGCTGGGCCTTGTGGTGGGCGATGTAAATCCAGCTACTCCTGGCTGTGGAAAGAGAATTGCTTAAACCCAAGAGTCGGAGGTTGCTGTAACCTGTGATGCCCAGGTACTCTACCCAGGGTGACAGATTGAGACTCTGTCTCAAAAGAAAAAAAAATAATAATTAGACCACCCCCTCCCAATTCTACCACAAATAGAAAAATTAGTCCAGCACCATGGCACATGCCTCTAGTCCCAGGAACTCATGAGGCTGAGGCAAGAAGATTTCTTGTGGCCACAAGATTCAGGATGCTGTGGGCTATGACAACACAGCACTCTTCCCAGGGTGACAATTATTTAGGCTGAAATAAATGAATGAAGAAGTAGATACATACATACATTAACACAGTGTGTATGTGCATATAGACATATATATTTCTAAAATAAAATGAAGAATCTTCAATAATAATAATAATGAAAGAGACAAGGAGAACAATAAGAAAACTGTCATATTTACCCCCACAACAGAATTTATGCCATCTTAATAGAGAATGGTGAAAATGGAAGTAATCTTCTAAATCATAGCTTTGTCCTCAAAAAGAAAAGAGTGAAAAAAAAAAAAAAAGAGAAGAGTGACACCTGTGTTAAGTTTTCTTGCTTTTGAAGGTGTTTCTAAAGAAAGGTTGATGTCTCTCATCAGTGAGAGTACTGAAATAAATGGTGCTATAATTTGTAAGACTGACTGGAGGTGCTGAATTCAAAGGCAAAATATTATTATAGCAGCAGAGAGACTCCAATGTAACATACAAATTAATGAGCAAGTGATGAGAAACTCTTAGGAGGACATGTGGAAAAATGCTTCCGCTAAAAAATAACCATGCAATTCCACAGACATAACACTGCCTAAATGTATAGTTCTCCCTTTCTTAGTACAATGTGTGTCAAAGTGTTGCAGGATACAGCCACATCACAAAGTTTGTGAAAGGTGGTTTTTCTAATCCTCAAAAATCAATGAAAGCTTATATAACATATACAAAATGTTAGGGGGACATAACCCAAAGAACCAAAAAAAGAAAAAAGGTATGAAGTATGAAGAAACCTCACAATAATATAGCTAGGAGAAACGAAGAGTCCCATAAAAAGAGAGATGAAGGACAGTGCCTGTGCCTCAGTGAGTAGGGTGCCGGCTCCATATACCAAGGGTAGAAGGTTCAAACACGGCCCCAGCGGAACTGCAACAAAAAAATAGCTGGGCATTGTGGCGGGAACCTGTAGTCCCAGCTATCCGGGAGGCTGAGGCAAGAGAATCTCCAAAGCCCAGGAGTTGGAGGGTGCTGTGACTTATGACACCACAGCAGTCTCCTGAGGGCAATAAAGTGAGACTCTGTCTCTAAAAAAAAAAGAAAGTCACACACAAGAAGAGAATCCTGTAAGCAGCAAGAGAAAATAGATGTGTTATTGCTAAGGATGTTCTTGTCAGATTACTAGTGGATTAATCAATATGAAACTTCCACATCAAAAAAGAGTTGGAGATATAGTCAAAGTTCTGATAAAAGCAAAACTTGAAAGCACATAAACGATATCCACCAAAACTGTTTTTCTAAATGAAGTAAAAAGAAATATTTATCAAGGTATACACATCATGGCAGGGTGAGGTGCCTCACTTCTGTAATCCTAATACTCAGGAAGGCCGGGGGGAGTGGATTGCTTGAGGTCACAGGTTTGAGACCAGCCTGAGCAAGAGCAAGATACCATCAGTACTAAAAACAGAAAATCTGAGGCAAGAGGATCGCTTGAGCCCAAGAGTTTGAAGTTGCTGTGAGCTATGACATCAGAGCATGCTACACAAGGTGACATAGTGAGACTGTCAAAAAAAAAAAAAGAAAAAGTCTGCAGTAAACCTCTGGTAATGGGTCTATATTTACAATATAACAAGATGTAATTATTGACATCAATAATAAAATCCAGAATACATGTTAAAAGGAATTGTCAACACTAAGTCCTTCTCTTTCAAAAGTTACATAAATAATTCACAGTAATTTCTTCTCTTTCAAAAACTATGTACACAACTGGCTCATGCATGTAATCCTAGCTCTCTTACAGGTTGGGGTGGGTGGATTGCTTGATCCTCTGAGTTCCAAATCAGCCTGAGCAAAATTGAGACCCTGTCTCTACTAAAAATAGAAAAACAGAGGCGAGAAGATCACCTGAAACTAACAGTTGAAGATTGCCGTGAGCTGTGATGATATCATGGCATTCTGCTCAGGTGACAGCTTGAGACTCCGTTTCAAACAAAAAAAAAAAATTACATACAAATTTATGGACTAAACAATGAAATGACAGACATTAAATAAAGATAGGGAGGCCAGGCATGGAGGCTCACGCCTTCAATCCCAGGACTCTTGGGGGTCCAAGGTGGGTAGATTTCTTGAGCTCCTGGGTTCGAGATCAGCCTGAACAAGTGAGAAAGACCCTGTCTGTAAGAAAATATGTGTGTGTTCTAGCTAGCGTCTGTAGTACAAGCAATTCCAGAGGTTTAGCCAAAGGATCACTTCAGCCCAAGAAGTTGACACCACATCACTCTCCTGAGGTTGCTTTAAGCTATGATGCCATGGCACTATACCGTGGGCAACAAAGTGAGACTCTGTCTCAAAAAAATAAAATAAAATGAATAAAGATAGGGATTTACAAACCAAAAAATAAAAATGCAACTTTATATTTGATACTCATCTTACATGTAATGACAAACAGGGAATGAAAAATGACAGGACAGAAAGGTATTTGGCCGGGTGCAGTGGCTCAAAGCTGTAATCCCAGGACTCTGGGAGGCCAAGGCGGGTGGATAGCTTGAGCTCATTGGTTTGAGACCAGCTTCAGGAAAAAGCGACACCCTGTCTCTACTAAGAATAGAAAAACTGAGGCAAGAGGATCCCTTGAGACCAAATTTGGAAGCTGCTGTGAGGTATGATGCCGCGGCACTCTCCCCAGAGTGACAGCTTCAGACTCTGTCTCAAAAAAAAAAGAAAAGAACAAGAAAGATATTTAATTCAAACATTAATCATATGAGAGCAAGGGAGATTATCATAAGGAGATATGTACATGAATGTGTGTGCATGTGTCTATGTGTATACACACACGTGTTAAAACAGAGTCTCACCCTATGGCCCAGGCTAGAGTGCCACGGCATCAGCCTAGCTCACAGCAACCTGAAACTCCTAGGTTCAAGCAATCCTCCTGAATCAGCCTTCTGACTAGCTGGCACTTCAGGTGCCTGCAATGATATTCAGGTAATTTTACCTTCTATTTCTAGTAGCTATGGGGTGTTGCTCTTGTTCCAGCTGGTCTCCAACTCCTGAGCTCAAGACATCCTCTCGTCTCAGCCTCCCAGACTGATTGCATTATAGACATATGGCAGGAGTGCCCAGCCAGAGACAATATATTTTGAGGCAAAACATCTTATTTCGTAAAATATACTTTAAGTCAAAGTGGCCACAAAAGGTAAAGAGGATGAAATAATAATATAAGGGCTTATTTAGTACATACTGAAAAAAATGTAGGACAGATATACAACTGTCACATACATGCTCAAATAAAGAGCTATTAGCACACATACTTATGGTAGCATTATTCACATAATCCATTTGGTGAAAAAAATCCACATCAGCCTCAAGAAACCAATGGTGAAATAAAATTTAGGATATAAAAATGACAGAGTACTACTCAGCTTCCAAAAATCAGGAAATCTTCTAACATCTCTAATAAAGATAAATGTTAACTTTACGGTAAATGAAATGGCCTTTCAAAAATTATCTTTAAATTACACAAATAATTGACACAAACATAATATCTATTCACTAGTAAATATGAGTTAAACTGAAGACAGTTTTAGTAGGCTGGGGGCAGTAGTTCATGGCTACAATCCTAGCAGCTCTGGGAGAGCAAGGCAGGTACATTGCCTGAGCTCAGGAGTTCAAGACCAGTCTAAGACAGAGGAAGATCCATCTTCAAAAAAAATAGATTGGCATTGTGGTGGATACCTGTATTCCCAGTGACAGGGGAGGCAGGGAAAAAAGTCATTTGAACCCAAGAGTTTGAGGTTGCTGTGAGCTATAATACCATGCCACTCTACCCAGGGTGGAAAAGTGAGACTCTGTTCCCTCCACCCAATAAAGAGTTATCATACATACTCACCTACAATATAAAATAAACATTGCCTAGCAACCAAGAGAAAATGTACTATTCCTAAACTAAATATAAGAAACATGTAGGCACATGAACAGAAAGAAAATGAAATTCCCACTAGACACGTGGTTAATTTATATTTAATTTGTGTTCTCAATGTCTTAAAGTATACAGAGGTGAATAATGTCAGGCAAAATTATAATTAAAAAAGTGTCCCAAAGTGACTCAGAGATGAAAAAGTGATATTATAGTTTACAATATGAATCTCCTTATTTTCACACAGAAAAATATGATGGAAAATCTTGTAAGAAATGTTTTGTAAATAATGGTGCATTGTTAGCAACAAATTCTCATTCTCCTTATCCATGTATATCTGGCAAATTTTGGTATACCAGGTATAGGTAAAAGGTAGAAACAAAACTGACTGAGGTGAAGTGACCTACTTTAAAAATTTAAAAAGAGGGGCAGCGTCTGTGGCTCAGTGAGTAGGGCACCGGCCCCACATACTGAGGCCAGCAGGCTCAAACCTGGCCCCAGCAAAGTGCAACAAGAAATAGACAGGTGTTGTGGTGGGCGCCTGTATTCTCAGCTACTCCGGAGGCTGAGGCAAGAGAATTGCCTTAGCCCAGGAGTTGGAGGTTGCCGTAAGCTGTGACACCACAGCACTCTATTGAGGGTGATAAAGTAAGACTGTCTCTAAAGAAAAAAAAGAAAAATTAAAAAGAGGCCTGGAGTGGTGGCTCATGTCTGAAAACCTAACATTCTTTTTTTTTTTTAATTTTATTATTTGGCTGGGGTTGGGTTTGAACCTGCCACCTCTGACATATGGGGCTGGCGTCCTACCCCTTTGAGCCATAGGTGCCACCCCAATCCTAACATTCTAGGGGGCAGAAGCAGACAGATAGCAGGAGCTCACTAACACTTTTCTTTTTTTTTTTTTTTCCAGTAACACTTTTCAAAGAAGTATAAATGGCCAATGAGCATTTCAAAGGATGTCTAAAGTCCTAATTCTTAGGGAAATGTGAAGTAGAATCACAATGAAATGTTACATCATGTTCACAGTGAATCCTAAAATACATTTGTCAAGGATACATAGAAATTAGAAACTTTTAGCAAAGTTGATGAAGAAAAATGTTGCAGACTCTATTAAAATGCTTGAAGGTTTCTCAGAAAACTAAAATTCAAAGTTAATATTTGGGGCTGCACCTTTAGCTCAGTGGCTGGGGCACCGGCCACATGCACTGGGACTGGCAGGTTGAAAACTGGCCAGGGCCTGCAAAACAACAATGACAACTAGAACAAAAAAAATAGCCTGGCATTATGGTGGGGGCCTGTAGTCCCAGCTACTCAGAAGGCTGCGGCAAAAGAATTGCTTAAGCCCAAGAGTTGGAGGTTGCTGTGAGCTGTGATTCCACGACATTCTCCAGAGGGGGATATAGTGAGACTCTGTCTCAAAAATAAATAAATAAATAAGATTTCATACAACAATATCTCATCTGGGTATATATCCTAACTACACACTGCAGATCAGGGAAGATACACATCCTCACTCACATTCATCACAGCATTATTCATAAAAGCCAAGACGTGGCTGGGGCAGTCATTCACACATCCAATACTAGCATTTTAGGAGGATGAGGTGGGAGGGTAGCTGGACCACAGGAGTTCAAGACCAGGCTAAGTAACAGTGAGACCCCATCTCTACTAAAAAAACGGTAGTATCACCAGAAGTTTGGCAGGATGAAGCAGGATTGCTTGAACCCACAAGTTGGAAATTGTTCTAAGCTGGGATGATGGATGCTATAGCATTCTCCCACTGGCAACACAGTTCCCCTCCATCTCACACAAAAGTTCTCTTTTCTGGATAACTACAATGTTCCATTATGACTGTGCACTGAACCAAAGCAGGTATTTTTTCTTTATTTTTTGAAACAAAGTCACTTTTGTCACCTTCTGTAGAATGCCATGTCACAGCTCACAGCTACTTCAAATTCATGGGATTAAGCTATTTCTTTGCCTCAGCCTCCCAAGTCGCTGGGACTACGGGTGCCTGCACAATGCTAGGCTATTATTTTTGTTGTTGTTGTTATAGTTAATCATTGTTGTTTAGTAGACCCTTGCTGGGTTCGAATCCACCACCCGCCGGCGCCCTAACCATTGAACAACAAGCACTGAGCCTGGGTATTTTTTGTTAATATTAGTTAACATTTTGTTGGATGAGAGCAGGTATACTGAATATTTTATGCACCATCTTTCAATAAAATTTCATGGAAAATGTATGATTTATTAATATGAGATACTTATCAGAAAATGTGAATACGCATTTGAAAACAGTAAAGATAATTTTTATTATGTAATTAAAATATTCTTATTTTTACAAAAACTGAAAAGGTTTAACTCACCCTTTAGAAACAATCAGAAAACATTTATAAATAAAATAAAAATATTAACTTTGTAAAATATGATAAATCATACTATTTAAAATAAGCATTTGGCAAAATTAAGATATCATTTAGATATAGGTTGAAGAAAGTGAGGACAATCCTGCTGATTTCTATTTGCCCACAGTAAACTAGAAATTTCAATTTTATTTTGAAAAGTAAACTTCCTTTGAAAAAAATTTCAAGAAATGTATTTATTTATTTATTTTGAGACAGAGCCTGAAGTTGTTGCCCTGGGTAGAGGGTCATGGCATCACAGCTGACAGCAACTTCCAACTCCTGGGCTTAAGAGATTCTCTTGCCTCAGCCTCCCAAGTAGCTGGGAATATAGGCACTCACCACAACGTCTATTTTTTTGTTTTTTTTTTTTAAGATTGTAATTGTCATTGTTGTTTGGCAGGCCTGGGCTGGATTTGAACCTGCCAGGTCTGGTGTATGTGGCTGGTGCCTTAGCCGCTTAAGCTACAGGCACCAAGCCTTATTTATTTATTTATTTATTTATTTATTTATTTATTTACTTTTTTTGAGACAGAGTTGCTCTATGTTGCCCTTGGTTAGAATGCCATGACATCACAGCTCAAAGAAACCTCAAACTTGTGGGACCAAGCGATTCTCCTGCCTCAGCCTCCCACGTAGCTGTGACTAAGGCACCACTAGGAGGCCCATCCATTTTTCTGTTGCAGTTGTTGCTGTTGTTTATCTGGCCCTGGCCAGGCTACAACCCTCCAACCTCGGTGCATGTGGCTGGCGCTGTATCCACTGTGGTACAGGTGCCAACCATATTCTAAGCCAGAGATAGTTATAAAATAGCATATCCTAAGCCAGAGATAGCTATAAAATAAGAATTATATTGTAACAATAGAGACACTAATATACCCTTAGGAATACTCTAAACTCCTGAATGACATAATATTATTAAGAAATGTAGGCTCAACGCCTTTAGCTCAAGCAGCTAAGGCACCAGGCACATACACCAGAGCTGGTGGGTTCAAATCCAGTCTGAGCCTGCCAAACAACAATGACAACTACAACCAAAAAATAGCCGAGTGTTATGGTGGGCACCCGTAGTCCCAGCTACTTGAGAGGCTGAGGCAAGAGAATAGCTTAAGCCTAGCAGTTGGAGGTTGGTATGAACTGTGATTCCACAGGACTCTACCCAGGGTGACAGCTTGAGACTCTGTCTCAAAGAAAAAAAAAAAAAAAGTGTACCCATTAGATGTGGGGGATCATACCTCTAATACTAACCTTTGGGGAGGTGAAGGCAAATAGAATGCTTGAGCTCAAGAGCTCAGGACCACCCTGAGCAAGAGGAAGACACCAACTCTACTAAAAATTGCAAAACTAGCCAAATGTAGTGGATGGTACCTCCATTCCCAGCTACTCAGGAGGCTGAGCCAAGGGGATCCCTTCACCTGAAGTGTTTAAGGTTGTGAGCTATAATACCATGACACATTACGTTCTGTCAAAAAGAAAACCCCAAAAATGAATTGTAGGAACTAGATACCTTTAAACATACTAAGGTTGACAAAGGCTGGGTGCTGTGGCTCAGGCCTATAATCCTAGAACTGTATGAGGCTGATGTGGGTGGATTGCTTGAACTCACAAGATTGAGACCAGCCTGAGCAAAAGCAAAATCCTGTCTCTACTAAAAATAGAAAAACGGAGGCAAGAGCATCGCTTGAGCCTGAAGTGGAGCCTTCTGCGAGCTATGATGCCACTGCACTCTAACCAGGGTGACAGCTTGAGACCCTGTCTCAAAAAAAAAAAAAAAAAATATGGTTGGCAAATTACTGCACATAGAAATTAAAATATTTTTCACAGTCCATATAAAAACAGAATTTTGACACTAAAGAACATTAGACTTGGCTCGGCACCTGTGGCTCAAGGGGCTAAAGCACCAGCCACATATACCAGAGCTGGAGGGTTCGAATCCAAACTGGGTCAGCCAAACAACAATAATAACTGCAACCAAAAAATAGCTGGGTGTTGTGGGGGGGCACATGTGGTCCCTGCTACTTGGGAGACTGAGGCAAGAGAAGAGAATTGCTTAAGCCCAGGAGTTGGAGGTTGCTGTGAGGTATAATGCCATAGCACTCTACCCAGGAGGCTCTGTCTAAAACAAAAAAACAAACAAACAATATTAGACTTTATTACATTTGGGGAGATTCTTAGTGTTCTGCTAATGACTAGAATTTCTTCAAAAACTTATTTGAAATCTTCATAGCATAAAAAAATATAAAGCATAGAAGCCCGCACCTCCACGCTGGAGGGGCGGCGGGCTGAGGCAGCGATTCCACCAGAAGGTCAGCGCTGGTGCTGCCTTGCACTCCTGAGGAGACCAGTCCACCAGGAGGAGCGGGGCTTTTCGCCGCCGCCCTTGGAGTTTTCTCGAGATACCTCAGCTTTGCCTAGTGCAGGGGGCCGAGGAGCCCGCTGGGCCCTTTGGGGCTTGCGCGGCGAACGGCCGCCAAGACCTCCCCAGGCGTGGCGGGCTGGGCAGACCCTCTGCTGTAGGACTCTAACCCTCAGCCCTAATGCCTCCGCGAGCCCAGCTGAGTGGGTGCCGATGGTTGGAGCTGTGGCGGTGTCCCTCGGTGGCAAGTGCGGCCAGAACTACGGTCACTTAAGTCGTATGTGTGCAAGTTGCAAGGACCGTGTGTTAGTCTGGTATAGTTTGGCCTTCTGAGGTTCTGCTTAAGCAAGAAAGAAGTGGGAAATACTCTTGGAAAAAAAAACTAGAGCAATAAAAAGGCAGAACTTATTTTTACATGGTTGTCAACTCAATTACAGTATGGACTCTTTTCCTCCTGGTGGAGACAACGGACTGACAAATTCTCAATCTGAGTTCCAAAAAATGTTAATTGATGAGAGGTTACGATGCGAGCGTCATAAAACTAATTATCAGACTGTGAAAGCTGAACACACAAGGTTGCAAGATGAGTACGTAAAGTCACAAAATGAACTTAAACGCCTATTAAATGAAAAGCAAACTCAGCAGGAAAAATTTCAGCTGCTGTTTGAAGAGCTAAAAGAAGAATTATTACAGAAAACTAAAGACTTAGAAGAAATAAAGGCACAGGTATTAACTCCACAAAAGTTGGAAGTATTAAGATTTCAAATACAGCAAGAATTAGAAACTCCAATGAGAGAACGTTTTCGCAATCTGGATGAAGAAGTGGAAAAGTATAGAGCTGAATATAATAAGCTTCGCTATGAACACACATTCCTCAAGTCAGAATTTGAACACCAGAAAGAAGAGTTTGCACATATTTTAGAAGAAGAAAACATAAAGCATGAAGCAGAGATTCTAAGACTGGAAAAAGATAAAGAAGAATTGCGTAACAGCTGCTTAGTGTTGATCTCACAAGAGACAGCAAACGAGTGGAGCAACTTGTTCGAGAAAAAATTCAATTGTGTCAGAAATTAAAAGGTTTAGAGGCTGAAGTAGCAGAATTAAGGGCTGAAAAAGAGAATTCTGATGCTCAAGTAGAAAATGTCCAAAGAATACAAATATGGCAGTTGGCTGAGATGCAGGCTACGATCAGATCCCTGGAGGCTGAAAAACAGTCAGCTAAACTACAGGCCGAATGCTTGGAAAAAGAACTACAATCAAGAAATGAACAAAACACCTTTTTAAATAGTAAATTACATAAAGGTGAACGAGAAATAAACACATTGACCAGTACAGTAAAAGAACTGAAACATTCGAACAAACTAGAAATAACAGATATCAAACTGGAGGCAGCAAGAGCTAAGAGTGAGCTAGAAAGAGAAAGGAATAAGATTCAAAGTGAACTGAATAGATCACAGTCAGACAAAATCAGCTATTGAACACCACAAAATGCTCTTAGTAGAAAAGGATCGTGAATTAATACGTAAAGTACAAGCTGCCAAGGAAGAAGGTTATCAAAAACTTGTGGTACTGCAAGAGGAAAACTTAGAACTTGAGAGCAGATTAGCAGATTTAGAGAAAATGAAAGTGGAACATGATGTCTTGAAGCAATCGGAAAAGGATCAGTGTGAAGAGAAATTGCGGGCTTCACAGATGGCAGAAGAGACGGCCAGAAGGGAACTTCAGAGTATTAGGTTAAAACTTCAACAGCAAATTGCAAATATCGAAAATGCAGAGAAAGAAAAAAAATGAAAATGCTGACCTGAAACAGCAAATCAGTCATTTGCAGATCTAAGTGACCTCGCTTTCACAGTCAGAGAATGACTTGCTGACTTCAAACCAGATGCTGAAGGAAATGGTGGAAAGGTTAAAACAAGAGTGCCGAAATTAAAGAAGCCAAGCTGAAAAAGTGCAACTAGAAGTTGAAAAGACATTGGAAGAGAGACAGATACAGTGGTTGGAAGAAAAGCATAAGCTTCATGAGCGTATCACAGAGAGAGAAGAAAAGTACAATCAAGCTAAAGAGAAACTCCAGCGAGCTGCAATTGCCCAGAAAAAGAGAAAATCTCTTCATGAAAACAAATTGAAGAGACTGCAGGAGAAAGTAGAAGTCTTGGAGGCAAAGAAAGAAGAATTGGAAACAGAAAATCAGGTGTTAAATAGACAAAATATTCCATTTGAAGAATATACAAGGCTTCAGAAAAGGCTAAAGGATATACAAAGAAGACATAATGAATTTCGAAGTCTAATTTTGGTTCCTAACATGCCACCAACAGCATCCATCCATCCTGTTAGCTTTCAATCTTCAGTCATGGTTCTAGGCATGGAATCATCCTTTCCTCCTCATCTGTAGGAGGAACAGCATCAAAGGGAACTCTCTCTACTTCGCAAAAGACTAGAAGAACTAGAAACAACACAGAGAAAACAACTAGAGGAATTTGGATCTCCTGGGGATTGAAGTTCTTACGTAAAAAGACCAAAAGAGGTGAAATCAGAGACTCAATAAAGCTTGAAGTTTTAACATTTGTAGCATTTAGATACTTTATTACTGTTTGCCAAAATACTTGAATGTGCCTCAAGAAAAGGTGCCAGCTACACGCTGATCACAGAACTATGAAGAGTTTACCATTATACTAATGAAGACAAGTGATGCCTTAAAAGAAAGATTCCGAGAAATTTGTAATATTTGATTACCCTTTGAGAATGTAAAACAAAAACTAAATGGAACTAATTAGGGAATCAAGCTTCAAAATTATTTTACTTTGCTCAATTTTTTTCTTATTTTTTCTTTTTTGCCTGAAGTATGCCCATCTTGAAATCCCTCTTCTTCACTTTGAGATGCTTGGCAGAAACACTAAACATCTTCTGGTTTACTATATATAAAAACTATAGGGCAGCGCCTGTGGCTCAAGGAGTACGGTGCCGGTCCCATATGCCAGAGGTGGCGGGTTTAAACCTAGCCCCGGCTAAAAGCCAAAAAAACAAACAAACAAACATAAAAAAACTATAAGCTGAAGAAAGCTAAATTGCCATCTTTGAAGAAAGATGGCAATTTAAAAGTCAACATACTGAAACAAAGGTATCTCTGTTCATTACAAAAGGCTACCTTTTCTAAAAACTGCACATAATTTATTAAAGAACTTAATATTTTTCTATCTAAAAAAAAAAAAAAATATATATATATATATAAAGCATAAAACATACAAAACCTATTTGTGGTGTTCCTGGGATTTCTGAAACAAATACTAACATCACTACCTCACTCACATATTTTGGATATGATGTTAAAGAAAAAGAAACTTTGGGGTGGTGCCTGTGGTTCAGTGAGTAGGGCACCTGCCCCATGTACCAAGGGTGTTGGGTTCAAACCTGGCCACAGCCAAACTGCAACAAAGAAATAGCCAGGCATTGTGGTGGGTGCCTATGGTCCAAGATACTTGGAAGGTTGAGGCAAGAGAATCTCTTAAGCCCAAGGGTGTGGCATTACTGTGAGCTGTCATGCCATGCACTCTATCGAGAGATACAGCTTGAGACTCTACCTCAAAAAAAAAAAAAAAAAGAAAAGAAAAGAAGGGTGGCCCCTATGGATGAAAGGAGTAGGGCAACGGCCACATATGCCGGAGGTGGCGGGTTCAAACCCAGCCCTGGCCAAAAACTGCAAAAAATTAAAAAAATAAAAAAAAAAGAAAAGAAAGAAAAACTTTTATTCAGACACAGTCTCATTCTGTTGTTCAGGCTACAGTGTCATAAAACCAACCTAACTGATAGCAACCTCAAACTCCTGGGTTCAAGCAATTCTCTAGCCTCATACCCTTCACCAGCCCCCAATAGGTGAGACAACATGCAACCACTACAATGCCTGGATATTTTTCTCTTTTTAGTAGAAACAGGATGTCATTCTTGTTTAGGTTGGTCTTGCACTCCTGAGCTCAAGCAATACTCCCATGTTGGGTCCCAGAGAGCTAGGATTAGAGGTGTGAGCCACCACACCCAGCCTAAAGAATATTAAAAAAAATTTCACAGGTATACTAAAAAATACACACATATTTGTCCTTAAAAGCAATGGAAGAGCAGTCACATCCTGCACTCACATGTAAGCCATAGAAAGTTCTTTCATTCTCACTGTATCCTAGAAGGAATATCAGTGAAAAGTAAGGTCCTTCTAGAAATTAAAACCAAGAACAGGCATAGTGGCTCGCAACTATATGCCTAGCACTCTGGGAGCCAAGGAGGGAGGACTGCCTCAGCAGTCGAGACTAGCCTGAGTAAATATGAGAACTCCCCTGTACTAAAAAAGTAAAAATAACATTAGCCAGGCAATGTAGAGAAACCTGTAGTCCTGGCTATTTGGGGGCTGAGATAGAAAAATCACTTGACACCAGTAGTTTAAGGTTTCTCTTAGCTAGGCTAATGTCATGGCACTCTAGTGTGAGGCAAAAGAGTGAGACTTTTTATCAATAAGAAAATAAAAAAAGCCGGGCGTTGTGGCGGGTGCCTGTAGTCCCAGCTGCTTGGGAGGCTGAGGCAAGAGAATTGCATAAGCCCAAGAGTTAGAGATTTCTGTGAGCCATGTGACAACATGGCACTCTACCTGAGGGCAGTACAGTGAGACTCTGTCTCTACAAAAAAATAAATAAATAAATAAAAAATAATAATAAAAACAAGAAGAGAGGTGCCTTGATGTAAGTACAAGAGAAAGAAACCCAGGCTTCTTAGAAATCATTTCCAATGAAGCTGAGCTTCCCTAATCACACTGTATTGTGTGGTTTCCTCCTAGAACTTGGACCTTTGACCAGTGTTACCTGCTCCACTCACTCCAACCTACCTTGGTGCTTGCCTAGTGTCTGCTGTGTCTTCACCTTCCAGGGTTCTTTGCCTTGCTCCAGACAGGTGATGAGGTCTGGCTTAGAGACAGCAAGACCTGTTTTATTAGAAAAAAAATTTGGATTCTTTAATTGGCAATCTAATGCCTTGGTGAAGTAGACAAAACGACATTTCAGAAGATCCTGAAATAATAATCCCAAACAGATTTCCTTGCAGAAACTTCAGAATCTTTAAAAAGTATTTAAGGTTGGAACATTCCTAACTTCTCCACTACCAAAACTACTGAAATAAAATTTGGTGCTAGAAATCAGACTTAAAGGTATGAGTAACAATTTAGGCCATCAAATTTCCATTAATCTAGTGAAGGATATAAATCAGCTCAAAAAAGGTAAGATTAATGCCAAAATAAAACAACTCCAATTTTTTCTTTTCTATATCAAGATATCCTAAAGTTTTTTATAGAAATAAGAACCTGATACTCAGTCAATGAATAAACTCAGTGAAAACCTTCTACAAAGAGAGAATATGAATTGCTTAGTGGAGACCTGGGACTGTGTATATGAGTTGTTCTTACCCAGGAAGACTAGGTTTCTGTAGGTCTCTAACATGACTTCCTGATACAAATGCTGCTGAGCAGGGTCCAGGCAGGCCCACTCATCCATAGAGAATTCAATAGACACATCCTTGAATGTCAACACTCCCTGAAAAACAAACATAGTTACCAAGAAAACACGGGCATATAGAATTTCACTTTTTTTTTTTTTTTTTTTAAGACAGAGTCTCAAGCTGTTGCCCTGGGTAACATGCTCTGGCATCACAGCTCACAGCAACCTTAAAGTCTTGGGCTTAAGTGATTTTTTTGCCTCAGTCTCCTAGCTGGGACTTCAGGCGCCCCCCACAATGCCCAGCTATTTTTTTGTTGCCGTTGTCATCATTGTTTAGCTGATCTGGGCTGGGTTGGAACCCACCAGCCTGGGTGTATGTGGCCGGTGCCTTAACCACTGTACTACAGGCACCAAGCTATGAATTTTACTTTTAGTTAAGTGAATGAAGAGAACTCTTGCTGACTTGTGAGAGTAAATGCAATTACCTAATAGGTAAAGATAAGATATATTCCCTCATGTATTGTCTAACACTGAAGACAGGGGATGAAATGGCATCCACAAAACCAGTGTACACATCAGACGGTTTTGATTGACACAGGAGAAATAAAAGGCTACCAATACCAGCATGTATAATTTTGTGCCTTATTTACATCATATGTTATATGAGAATGTCATGGTGAGATAAATGGTAACTTTAAAGTTTGAATGTGTACAAGAACTGGAGATCTTGGAAAAATGCAGAGTATTATTCAAATGATATGGGGTGAAGATTCCATTTCTAAATTTCCAACCAGCTCAATAGGAGTGACAATGCTTCAGACCCATTATGATATTTTGTGAAACATGGAGTGAACTGCAGACACTGGATTTATCCCAGTTGATTCCTGAACCAGTCAACAAAGATGACAACATTTACTTTCCAAAGAAAGGTATATGGAAGAGAATCTGAGAAGAAAGGGGTTCATCCTCAATAAATATTTTGATCTGCTCATATTAGTTGATAATCTCCCCAAGTTCTTATTAAGAATCCAGAAGATATACTGAACCCCACAATGGAATATGTGTCCAAGAGCACTGTAACTGAGTGAATAAAATTAACATTAATTGTAACAGGATGAATTAGTATCAGGTGCTGATTCACAAGTACAAGTCCAACATCACTGCTATGATAGTACTGGCAAGAAAAAGTCAATCATAATGTGATAAAAACTAGTTCAGAAAAACCCAGTTTTGGCAAAGTTCCAGTTACAGATACCTGGCATATCGTCTAATCTCTAATTGTGTCTCTAAATAGCTTTCTTCACCATGCCAGAAAACAATTCTTTTCTAATTATTCTGTTTTTGAGAACTTTGAGTTACTCTAGGCAGTTAATGCCATCTTCTGTATAAGTGAAGGGACATCATCCTATTTTACATAGAACCGATGAAGTTTCCAGATGGAAGCTAAACACTACATGTTCCTCATCTTTGCTACTATGCAATGACCCAAGCTCATTCGAAATGGGAATCTTGGGTATCCACATTTTCCAATTTTCAACAGAGAGTAATGGAACATTTTCACTATTTCAGGAAATAAACTTAAAGCAAGAATATTTTAGGGTATATGCGGAGCCTGGATGGAGAGAAACTGGAAAGAAAACTCTGCCATATGTAGAGGAGAAGCAGTTTTGGAGCCTCTTGACTATTAAAAGAAAAGGGGAAATGAGTATTTGAAAGAAACTCATTAGGTAGGAACATCATCACAAGTAGAGACGTCAAGGTTTGCAAAGTCGAAGAACATGATATTGCAGGAGAAAAACTGTGCACAGCCCTGGACCTTTAACTCAGTTACCCAAGAGGCAATCACTTCTTTCTCTTTCTCCTGCTTCTCTTGATTTCCTTCTCAGGTGAGATTCTCTGGACACATTACTCCTGCACCTTGACAATATGCCTTTAAAGGCATCAGCACAAACTCTTCACCTGCTACCACCACATCCATAGGCACAGGGATGTCAAAGTACACAGAAATTTTGACCCTTTCCTATTTTTTATCAGAAGACAGAGTCAGGAAGGAGGTATCACATAATGACCAAAGTGTGAGTTTCTAATTTCTTGGCCTCCAGTGCCCTCCCCTGCCAGCAATTTCTGCTATGGAAATGAGAATATGGGCCCTCTGACCTTTTTCTGGAAAAAAATAAATAAACTTGACTGTCTTAAATGTATCTGGAAACCCTCATCCTTGACATTTGCCTTTCTTTAACATCACAAGGGGCCACATGGATGACACCAGCCACACTAACAGAATCTGTTGGCAGGCAGAATCACAGATGATGGTACTTCTTCAAACTGGCCGCGGAATCCTACCTGGAAGCCTGAGTTGAGAAACACTTAGCTAAGCATCGCCTCTCAGGCTTGGTATTTCTCAGTATGCCCCCTCTAAGTATATGATACAATAACAGCAGCAATTACTCTATCTTCAAACAAATAATCAGTTTCATCCCACAATGCCTATTTATGTCCTTTCTTAAGAATTTCAGAAAGGCCAGACAGATGATTCAAGCTGGTAGTCCCAGCACTCTTGTGGGCCCAAGGCAGGTGCTTTGTCTGAGCTCAGGAGTATGAGATCAGCCTGAGCAAAAGTGAGACCCTGTCTACATAACTGCTGGGCATTGAGGCAGGTGCCTATAGCCCCAGCTCCTTGGGAGGATGAGGCAAGAGGATGGCTTGAGCCTAGGAGTTTTAGTTCGCTGTGAGTGGTGATGCCATAACACTCTATGGAGGGTGACTAAGTCTGCCTCATAAAAAAATAAATTTCAGTAAGGGTTTTGAACTATTCACTATATCATCAAAATTGCACAACTCTCCATGAATGAAAATAGTGAGTTGTTAACCCCCATTTCTGTGTTAGTCTAGCTGGTGTCAGCCAGACAGCCAGATGGCAAGAAACCATTTCAATGAGACATGGTTTCCCAAGCTCCTTTTCCCTTTCGCCACCTTCTGGTCACCCCAGGAACATGAGGTGCTCTTTGCAACATTAGTCAGCCATCTCCTCACATGCTCTTGAATGAACTGTTTGTTCTTCTACCAACTCTTGCATTGGAACTTTGACGTTTCAGGAGGGAAAAGTCAATCTTGGCTTTCGTTAAAAATTTGCAGGTTTTGAGTGAGGAAGTGGCTTCTTTAACAATTCCCCCTATTGCTGCTGTTACTTTTTCTGGAGTAAAGCAGCACTCAGCTAGAGAAAGCAAACACCGCACAGAGTCCCTTCTGTCCAACAGTTCCTAACAAAACAAATAACTTTGGTTCAAGGAAGACCATTAATCACAATCTTGAAACAGGACATACTTTACTGGCACTTTAAAGTCTCCAGTGGTCAAAGAAGGCAGCAGTGTGTAAGTAAGAACGTGGACTCAGAGTTTGGACCTGCCAATTTGGGTCTTGCACTAGTGGGATGCATCTAGTGTCCTATGTACAGTCATGAGAATTAGAGAAACAGAAAAATGGGAATGAGGACATTCTCAGGTATACACAACACATATTTGTCATCCAGGATCAGTTTCTGGCCTTCTAGTCTTGGGATTGGTTTTAGGTCTGAAGATATCAGGATAATTGAAAGACAGAGACACAATGCCTGACTGTTGTCCTCTAAAGGTAGTTTGTAAAAATTTACAGGTTGTCCCCAAAAGTCACCATACATAAGAAACATTCAAAATTGTAGCTAAATATACTTTTACAAAATATTAATTACAGAATAGTAGAAAGAGATGGAAGGACACAGAGAATAATCTACAAATATTTTGTAAATTAAAGTATGTATAGTTGGCTTCAGTGGATCACGACTGTAATCCTAGTACTTCAGAGGCTGAGGTGGGTAGATTGATTGAGCTCACAGGTTGGAGACTAGCCTGAGCCAGAGTGAGACCTTATCTCTGAACAATAGTTGGGCATTGTGGCATGTGCCTTGTGTCCTAGCTGGTTGGAGGCTGAGACAAAAAAAATCACTTGAGCCCAAGAGTTTGAAATTGCTGTGAGATTTGAAGCCATGGCACTCTACCTTGTAACAAAGTGAGACCGGTTTCAAAAAAAAAAAATTAAAAAAAGGTAAATGGCTCAACCTCCTACCCTATACCAGGGATGTCCCACTTGGGAAAGGTAAATGAGCCAACCCCCACCTTTACTACAGATGTCCAACACAGGAAAGGGAATGTCCCAACCCCCAAATTCCTGTCCTTTAAACCCCTCCCTTCACCATCACCCACATGTAGATTTCTTCCCCGTTGAAAATCCTACCATGGCTGCACCCAAATGGAATAAAGTCAATTTAATTGGAAAAAACAGTACATTTAGCTTCGATTTTCCTTTTCCCCTATGTATAGTGACTGTAGTGGAAAATTTTGGCACATCACAGACTATAACTACTCAAGAAGGGTGACTGAAAATTGGCAACAGGACTTTTATACCTTCATTATCTGGGACAGCATGTAATTTGCTGTGCTGAGAGAGGATACCAGGAAGGGTGAGGTCTAGGAGAGCAGAGATCTTCTCAAGGAGACCCCGAGGATACACTAGCAGGGTCCACCCCCGGTGACTCAGGTCTTAGGAATTTATAGAAACTTAACTTCCCTAAACCCAGAAATTTCAACTTCCGTGAAATCCTGTAGTACTGTTGGGGCAGGAACAGCTTCTCTCCCTTGATTCAAACTGATCAGTGAGAAAGGAACCAACGGGCAGGAAGTTTTTGACTGGGGGTGCAAAGGAGAAAACAGAGCAACTTGGGGAGTATGGCCATTTTGAATTCTTCTGAGTTTCCCTCTGCCAGCTGAAATAAAGACTTTCCTCTTATAAACATGGTGTTTGGGTGTCCTTTCTCCACATTGGGCATTCCAGTGTAGATGCCTCAAGTGGACGGAGAAATGACTTCTTTGACAAGTCTTCGAGTAGTCTAAAACCGGGAGGATCTGGTGTGCAGAAACTGGTACCTGCACTGGGAGACATCTAAGACAAGGTTGGATACTGTTTCCCTGAAAATAAGACAGTGTCTTATTTTAAGATGTGCTTCCGAAGATGTGCTAGGTCTTATTTTCAGGGACCGTCTTATCTTTCCTGTAAGTAGGTCTTATTTTTGGAGGATGTCTTATTTTCAGGAAAACAGGGTAGTTACTGGATACCCACCATTTGGGTGGAAGCTGGAGTCTAATCAACCCCTGGGGCAATAGATTGCTGGCAGGTCTGGTGAGAGGTGTATGAGTGTGTGGATGTGCTGTGACTGGGATAAACTCTGAGGGTGGGGTTGGACCACCTTTCACAGGGCCTACAGGAGTGTTGACTCAGCCTCCTATCACTAAGAGGCAGTTCGAGTGGGAAATCAAGGATGCCCAGGTTAGGAAAAGGATTGGAATTGTGTGCACGTGAGTACTTGGAGACTGACAGATGGGTAACAATAGGTGGTATTTGGCGCCTCCCCTCCACAGGGCAAAATGATTGTGTGAGTGGTCCCCCTCCTCCAATATTGTCCCCTGGCTATTCTGAGAGAAACTGGAAGTTCCAGGTTTTCTGCTTTCCATCTCAGACACAGGCCTAGTCCTTGGCAGCCACGTGGCCGTGTGAAATTTAGGGGTAAATCAAAAGACATCACAAAGGATGACTGTGTTGTGGTTTTGTTACTGGAATTTCTTTATTCAGTCAGTCCTTGATCTTGGAGATCAGAGAATTGAGCCCACACGCCACACATCAGTGATAAAATAGGATTTTGTTGGATGAAGGAGCATGCAGAGGAAGTGGAGAGTACTAGAGGGAGTAGGCCCAAGTCAGAGGTCTCCTGCATGGATCCTTTGTCCAGGGGTAAATAATTGGCCCTAACAGATATGTGGCTAGTGCCTGGTAGATGGAAAAAATAAACTTTATGAGCTGAATGAGCATTTTAACAAATAAATGAATGCATTCCCTCCCCTTGGGCAAAGTTATTAACTCTTTGCAGTTTTTGTCTAGGGAGGGGATCAGGGTGTGTCCCCCCTACTCAGGGTGGAGTCATCTAAAACTTTATGGGCTGCTTTGTTCATGACCTTGCTAGAGCTCATAGGGTGTTCTCTGCAATATATGGCATGTTTGTGCCTAGCTGGGAGTCTGACTTCTGAACTCACCTGAGCCAGAAAAATGGGGGTTCCCTGTCCAGCCCTGAGTGGGAAAACCACATACCAATGCTATGTTTCACAAAATGTCTCTCATTTCTAAAATGTAATAATTTGGTTGTTTACATTGTTTGGGATCCCGAGTCTTTGTCAAAGTATAAGATTATTGCCTTTTAAACCTTCTAATTATCAGTCTAGCCAAGTGTTTAATTAACACCATAGAAAACTGTGATCTTGTTCTGTGAAAAGTGGGTTTTTGAGAGCGAGAGACATTAGATGTAAAGGAAAATGGCATTGTATAAGAAAAGGATATTGTGTGATAAATTTTGTCCTGAAACAGAACAGTTATATCAGAAAGTGATAGGCAAGGCAATCCAGGTTTCTGTTTGTAGATTGTCTGTGCAGGTTAATTGAAGCTCATAAAATGGCATTTGTGAAGGAATTTATATGTGGTCCAGGTGACTATGTATTTCCTTTAGAATCTTTTGGCTTGTAATGTTGCTTGAACAAATAAATGTTTTAAGCCTTTGATAGTTGACAAACCTTCCAAAATAAAAACTTGAAATTTGGTCTTTTTAATATATCAAGACCACTGAAAGTCTGAGAAAGACACATTAGGCTTAATTGGGTTGTTGAAAATGTGTAGGAAACATTGCCAAATCTAAAATGGTGGTTGATTTTGTACAGATTATGTTCATATTTGTTTTCCAGTATTTTAAAATATGGGTCTGTGTTAGTGTATATAGTCAATAATAGTTTGAATTCAACTCAGAAAGTACTCTTTTTTGGTTTTTAGAGACAGAGTCTCACTTTATTGCCCTGGGTAGAGTGCCATGGTGTTATAGCTCACAGCAACCTCTAACTCTTGGGCTAAGGCAATTCTCTTGCCTCAACTTCCTGAGTAGCTGAAACTATAGGAGGCCACCACAACCCCTGGCTATTTTTTTGTTGCAGTTTAGTCAGGCCCAGCCCAAACCTGCCACCCTTGACATATGGGGCTGGCGCCCTACCCACTGAGCCACAGGTGTCGCCCACAGAAAGTATTTTTTATAACTGCCTGAGTCCAAACTTTGTCCTTCAAGAGAAATATTAGGAGAGGCTGATAAATTCTTTCAAACACGAATTTCTGATGTCTTTGAAAGTTAAATAGCTTTGGCCTAAAATCAAACTGCTAAAACTTTAATTAGAAAGCTAACATGTGGGCAGCGCCTGTGGCTCAGTCGGTAAGGCGCCGGCCCCATATGCCGAGGGTGGCGGGTTCAAACCCGGCCCCGGCCAAACTGCAACCAAAAAAAAAAAAAAATAGCTGGGCGTCCTGGCGGGCGCCTGTAGTCCCAGCTACTCGGGAGGCTGAGGCAAGAGAATGGCTTAAGCCCAGGAGTTGGAGGTTGCTGTGAGCTGTGTGAGGCCACGGCACTCTACCGAGGGCCATAAAGTGAGACTCTGTCTCTACAAAAAAAAAAAAAAAAGAAAGCTAACATGTTGGGGCGGTCCCTGTGGCACAGTGAGTAGGCACTGGGCCCCATACACTGAGGTTGGTGGGTTCGAACCCAGCCCCAGCCCCAGCCAAACTGCACCAAAAAAATAGCCAAGCATTGGAGTGGGCGCCTATAGGCCCAGCTACTCTGGAGGCTGAGGCATGAGAATCACGTAAGACTAAGAGCTGGAGTTTGCTGTGAGGTGTGATGCCACAGCACTCTACCGAGGAGTGAGATGCTGTCTCGAAAAAAAAGAAAAAAAAAAAAAAAAAAACAGAAAGCTAATATATCCACGAGTATTGCTAATCTAACTTTTAACTTAACAGAAATCAGTTACATGGAACGGGGCTGATTTGTTAGGGCTTTTTTTTTTTTTAAACACTGGTGATCCAGTCTGTGTTCTGCTTTACAGAAGTCGTAAAAGCCATTTTCTGTCTCTTCAGCTATTTGTAGCTTTAAATGATGAATGTACTTATAGGTAGAATTTGAAACATTTATTTTTTTCTCTCTCCTTAATTTCTTCAGAATTTGAAAGCCATTTGTAAGTATTCTTAATTTCTGACAGTACAGTTATTTGCATAAGTTCAATAAGAACCTGTTTTGTTCTATAGGATGCAATGAAGGCATTGGTTATTTTACCAAGCCTGTGACTGGAATAACATTGTCAGAGGAGACCAAATTGCTAAGGAATTAAGGTTGACTTAACAAGACCAATAAAAAAAGCCCTTTGGAAAAACTGGCCAGATACCCATCAATAATGTTTTCTGATCTGTGGTAAGTAAAGAAGGTTGCTTTCTGACAGGTCCGAAATGTGAATTTGCTTGGGGACCTCAAGAGAAGAGGAATTTACCAAATGCATACAGGTATCTAATGGCACAGATGAAACCTAGGCTCCTGGAAGGCTTTCAAGTCTAACCCGAGATTTTTTATAAAAGGTTTGAGGAAAGCCAATTTTAAAGGTAAGAAAAACCTAGGTGGCTAATAATTATTCTTGCTGCACTTTATGCAAATACAGACCTAGTATACATAAGGTACAGTTTATTTGGGCAACTAAGTTAGTTCTGCTATAATTTGCCTTTAGTAAAGAGAGAAATTAAAGAGAGAGAAATGGTTCAAAAGGGAAAAATAATTGTATTAGTTTCCAACCTTATCTGCAACAGCATCTCATAAACTGAGACATAGCTGTTTTACTAAACTGATCTGTTCAATGAAATTAAAAGACTGGGCAAAAAGTATAGAATTTTTTTTTTTTTTTTGATACAGAATCTCCCTGTCACCCTTGGTAGAGTACCATGCTATCACAACTTACAGCAACCTGAAACTCTTGGGCTTAGGCAATTCTTGGGTAATGAGTATAGAAAAATATCTACTATTTATATTTGCTCTGAAACTTTAAGGCTCAACAAAGGTCGCCTATTGGCTACACTGGAAAAATTTGTGCAGTATTAAATGTTATACACAGTAGATACCTCAGGAAACTAGAACCTGAATGAGAATTTCCCAGTATATGATGTGAGTGTAACAACCACATAAAGGGCCCCACACCCAACTGATGTTCACAAATGTTCACTCGAAGTTTCCAGAAATTTGTAGTAGTTCTGTAGGGACTCTTAAAACTAGGTATTATCTTAAGAACTATGCTAAGTGTTTAAGTTCTCATCGTATAAACCTTAACCTTGAAATCCAGAACTTGTAGATGTTTGTAGGTAACTCCTAAATGATTTTATTCTCTTACACTGAACCCAACCTTGACTTTGTCCCTGTCAGTATAAGGGAGCCAGAAGGCCACAAACATATGCAAAGTGGCTGAGGTGATATAGAAGCCAGATGAAAGCCCTGAGAATTTCTGTGAAAGACTGTGAAGTTACTAAGGGAGAACAGACTGAATTTGTGTCGGCACATCCTTTATCTCTGGGGGATCAAGGGGATCATGTCTAGGTCAAAGATCAAAACCTGATCCCCCTCAAACCAAGATAGAAGGGCCTTTATACCATCATCTTGACCACATGCATGGCAGCAAAGGTGAAAAAAATCCTTGCCTGGATTCATCACAGCTTGCTGAAGAGAGCTTTAATGCCCCATGGGAAGCAAAGGTAACTTTTAAGATGGTCAGCATGCCTTGTTCTAGCCACACACTGGCAGCTGGCTAGCTGGCACACTGCTGAACCCTGAGAAAGCTTCTCAGGGGACTTGTCTTAATTGGACTTTGGGAAAACAAGAGGAGGGATGTAATCTGTGTAACAACATCATTGAGATAGGACAAGGGATGACTCCTTTATAGCTTCTATGAATGTGAAGTCACACAGGAGGCAGCTTGCATTCATAATCAGATACACTTCTCTATGTGTAACAGAGGGAAAGGTCCAAACTTGTACTTATATTGGCCTACCACCATGGTAAAATTAAGGCCTGGGAAGAGAATGTGAGAGGAGTCACAGTCCCTGAAATCTGAATGCTGGTCCAGACCAGAGAAATAGGAAAGCCCTGTCAGATAACTCTGAAGGTTACTGCCTGAAACCCTCTGCGAGGGTGTTATAGGAGAAGAAACTGAAAAAGAAACTATAGAACAGACCAGAAATAATTCTATGCCTCAGATTTTGTAGAAAAGTTATGTAAAGTCGAATGTGAAAATTGATTAATACTGGCTCCCACAGAAACAAGCTGCTATTGAGACCTCAAATCAACATATATATGGAGTCTCAACAGGGAGGAATGAGAGAGGTGTGAACAGGGAAGCATGAGGTGCACAACAGGTTTTCTCAAGGAGACCACAAGGATACAGCTGCAGAGTCCTATCTTCTGCTTGATTTAAACTGACCAATAAGAAAGGTACCTGTGTTTTGGAACTTTTTGACTGGACATGAAAAGGGAAAGACTGAGGCAGTTGTAGAACATGGCCAATTTGAATTCTTCTATGTCATAAGCTCTGCCAGCTAAAAGAAATCCCTTCTTCTTATAAACATGGTGTTTGGGTGCTCCTTGGGTCTCATCTTCCTGCAATAAAGTCTCAGAACAACCTCTCATTTTTGGTCCCGAATCTCTGACTAAACAATAATGTGTTCCAGAAATGAAGATGGAGGCTGGTAATAAAAACAGTTAAAGTCCTGGGTGGCGCCTATAGCTGAATCAGCAAGTCTCTGAACACATACACCAAGGGTGGTTGCTTTGAACGGGAACTGGGCCAGTTAAAATACAAAAAATATCCGGGCATTGTGGCAGGTACCTGTAATCCCAGCCACTTGGGAGGCTGAGGCAATCGAATTGCTTAAACCCAAGCGTTTGAGGTTGATGTGAGTTGTGATGTCACAACACTACTTAGGGTAACAGCTTGAGTGTCTCAAAAAAAAAAAAAAAAAAGTAAAGTCCCCATGGGTTAGCTGTTTAAATGAAGGGTATGCTAAGAGACTACTCTCAAGCTGAAAGGCATTCATTTACTCCCCTAAAAGGCTCCATCCCCATATTTCAGGCTATCCAATGGACAGTTATGTCCCAGTAATTGGTATTTGTGGAACACTCCAGTAAACTGGATGTTTTGGTCATCGTGGGTCATCCTCAGATAAGTGTGAAGCCCTAGAATGAGAAGTGACAGAAGGGTGACTCAGGACAAATCATCCTGTACAGTTACCAATGGGGAGTCTCAATGCAAAGACATTCTGGCAAAAAGTGTGCCTCAGCAAGATACAAAGAGTAAAGGCACAAAGATATTGATCAGAGTGTCATAGGATTATTTTCTTCTTTCTTCTCATGAGTCATGTTCAGAAACTTATAAAAACCAACAATTTAGAAAATAATCACCCACTATTACATAAAGAAATGACAAATAACAAAAATACTGCATCTGTTTGAATTAAGAAATAAAGAGAAAAATAATTGATAATTGAAAGGTTACAGACACAGTGATGAAAGATTATTAACAAGGCAGAAGATAAAAGGAAAAATGAGGCCCGGTTTGTGCAATTAAAATAGCTTTATTCAGGAGAGAGATTAAAGATGGAGGCTGAGTAACAGCTTCCCTGCAACTGGGAACAGCGAGTCTGGGGAGACAAGACTCCAGGCATCTCTGGCCGGTGGGATCTGCCTATAATCATCCCTTTGAGGATACAGGGAGCCAGCAAGGGACTTCTGGACCTCTAGAGGAGGACAAAAACAGTGGAAAACTGGCAAGTGGTTGCGTGTGTTTGATCGACCTAATCACGCCGGCAACCGTAAGTACAAGCAGCAATGAGACTGCAAACCAGAAAGGCCTTACCTGTGAACTGTTTTGGTGTTCTTGGACTTGGCACTCAATTGAACTGCCTTGGGGAGAACTTGAGCAGGAGTGTGGAGAATTTTGGGCATCGTCTGGGGCTGAGACTGAGCTAATGAGCTGGGCGCAGGAAGCCATTGTGAAAGAACTGCCCCAGCAAGCTCCGTCCTCAGGGTCTCAGAGCAAGGATTGGGCGGGTCAAAGTAACCTACTGACTGAGCAGCCTAAAGGCGGGGACTGAGCTGCCTTACAGCCTCAATCCTTAGGGGCAGAGTGAGACGGTTTTGGCACACTGGAGCCTTAGGCTGTTGCCCTGGGCAGAGTGCCATGACATCACAGCTCATAGCAACCTCAAACTCCTGGGCTTGGCACCGCCCAGACCTCCATAAGAACTGTGCAGCGATCCCTGACCAGTGATCCGCACCCACCGGGCCTCCACATTCCCTGACCAGGAACTGCGGGAGCCACGCAACCCTGCATCCTCCCTCCTGTGTCCTCCCACCTTCCACACTACACTGTTCATCTGGACAGGGACTCTGGTAGCTGCGTGCCCTTTGAAGCCCTCCCTGCCTCTGTGTAAAGCTCTTCTCCTGTCCAGAGACTGCTGGAGCCTTAGGCTCTCTGTGCCAGAGTCACTGGGCACCTGGAACTCCCAGAACCTTGCGCACCACCCCCAGCCCTGTTACTGGATCCGGGTGTGTCACAAACTGGAGCTGCTTCCACAAACAGAACTCCCTAGCTAGAGCAGCCACACAGGAACTACACAGGATCACTCCCTACAAAGATCCAGCAACAATAGAGTGATCCCGCTGGGGTCTAATCTTGGAGAGACACCTCCCCAATTGTGAGGACAGCCAGAGGCAATGGTGAAAAAACATCATGAGGCGAAATCAACAGAAAAACTCTGGCAATATGAATAATCAGAGTAGATCAACTCCCCCAAGGATCAATGGGGCAGAAACAGCACAAGACCCCATGCACAAACAAATAGCTGAGATGTCAGAAATTGAATTCAGGATCTGGATAGCATATAAGATCGAATTAGAATTCCAAAAGTTATCTCAAGAATTCAACGAATTCAAAGACCAAATGACCAAAGATTTCGACACATTTAGACAAGAAGTTGCATCCCTCAAAGATCTGAGAAACGCAGTAGAATCCCTCAGTAACAGAATGGAGCAAGCAGAAGAAAGGATTTCTGACATTGAAGACAAAGCTTTTGAACGCTCCCAAACCCTCAAAGAAGAAGAGAAATTGAGAGCAAAAACAGACCACTCCCTCAGAGAGCTCTCGGATAATTTGAAGAAAACCAATATTGGTCTTATAGGGATCCCCGAAAGTGCCGAAGTGGCTTCACAAGGCACAGAGTCTCTTCTCCATGAGATTGTGATGGAGAACTTTCCAGACATGCCAAGAGATTCCGAAATTCAGACAGCAGACAGTTTCAGAACTCCAGGATGACTTAACCCAAATAAGACAACTCCCAGACACATCATAATCAATTTCACTAAAGTTAATATGAAGGAGAAAATTCTGAAAGCTGCCAGACGAAAGAAAACCATTACCTACAAAGGGAAGAATATCAGAATAACTGCAGATCTCTCTGCTGAAAACTTTCAAGCTAGAAGAGGATGGTCATCAACTTTTATTCTCCTAAAACAAAATAACTATCAACCCAGGATCCTGTACCCAGCTAAACTGAGATTCATTTATGATGGAGAAATTAAATACGTTGACAACATTCACATGTTGAAGAAATTTGCCACAACTAAACCAGCTCTCCAGGACATTCTTAGACCTATCCCCCACAGAGACCAGCGTAACTCTCCACCACAAAAGTAAACCCACCCAAAAAATTTTTGATCAAATTCCAACTTCCACAGTCACAAAAGGATTAAAAATGTCCACCGGTCTCTCAAAAGGCTTATCAATACTCTCAATTAATGTGAATGGTTTAAATTGTCCTCTAAAGAGGCATAGGTTGGCGAACTGGATACAAAAACTCAAGCCAGATATCTGCTGCATCCAAGAATCGCATCTTACATTAAAAGACAGATGTAGACTCCAGGTGAAGGGATGGTCATCTATATTCCAGGCAAATGAAAAGGAGAAAAAAGCAGGCATAGCAATCCTGTTCGCAGACACAATAGGCTTTAAACCAACCAAAATAATGAAGGATAAGAATGGACACTTCATATTTGTTAAAGGTAATACTCAATATGATGAGATCTCAATTATTAATATTTATGCACCCAACCACAACGCACCTCAATTTATAAGAGAAACTCTTAACAGACATGAGTAACACGATTTCCTCCATTTCCATAGTAGTTGGAGATTTTAACAACCCTTTAGCAGTCCTGGATATATCCTCCAATAAGAAGCTAAGCAAAGAAATTTTAGATTTAAACTCAACCATTCAACATCAGGACTTAACAGACATCTACACAACATTTCATCCCCCAAAAATTGAATACACATTCTTCTCATCAGCTCACAGAACATACTCCAAAATCAACCATATCCTAGGCCACAAATCTAACCTCAGCAAATTTCAAAAAATAGAAATTGTTGCTTGCATCTTCTCGGACCATAATGGAATAAAAGTTGAACTCAATAACAACAGGAACCCGCATACCCATAAAAAAACATGGAAGCTAAACAACCTTACGCTCAAGGATACATGGGTTATAGACGAGATTAAGAAGGAAATCACCATATTTTTGGAACAAAACAACAATCAAGACACGATTTACCAGAACCTCTGGGATACTGCAAAGGCAGTCCTAAGAGGGAAATTTATAGCACTGCAAGCCTTCCTCAAGAAAACAGAAATAGAGGAAGTCAATAACTTAATGGAATATCTCAAGCAACTGGAGAAAGAAGAACACTTCAACCCCAAACGCAGCAGAAAAAAGAAATGACCAAAATCAGAGCAGAATTAAATGAAACTGAAAACAAAAGAATTATACAACACATCAATAAATCCAAAAGCTGGTTTTTTGAAAAGATCAATAAAATAGATAAACCTTTGGCCAACCTAACCAGGAAAAAAAGAGTAAAATCTCTAATTTCATCAATCAGAAATGGTAATGATGAAATAACAACAGACCCCTCAGAAATTTAAAAAATCCTTAACGAATACTACAAGAAACTCTACTCTCACAAATATGAAAATCTGAAAGAAATTGAGCAATACCTGGAAGCACGCCACCTACCAAGACTTAGCCAGAACAAAGTGGAAATGTTGAACAGGCCTATATTAAGTTCTGAAATAGCATCAACTATACAAAATCTCCCTAAAAAGAAAAGCACAGGACCAGATGGCTTTACATCAGAATTCTACCAAACATTTAAAGAAGAACTAGTACCTATACTACTAAACCTCTTCCAAAATATAGAAAAAGAAGGAATATTACCCAGCACATTCTACAAAGCAAACATCACCTTGATCCCCAAACCAGGGAAAGACCCAACAAGAAAAGAAAATTATAGACCAATATCACTAATGAATATTGATGCAAAAATACTCAATAAGATCCTAACAAACAGAATCCAACAACACATCAAAAAAATTATATACCATGACCAAGTCAGATTTATCCCAGGGTCTCAAGGCTGGTTCAATATACATAAATCTATAAATGTAATGGAACACATAAACAAACTTAAAAATAAAGACCATATGATTCTTTCAATTGATGCAGAAAAAGCTTTGGATAATATCCAGCATCGCTTCATGATCAGAGAACTTAAGAAAATTGGTATAGAAGGGACATTTCTTAAACTAATAGAGGCCATCTACAGCAAACCCACAGCCAATATCGTACTGAACGGAGTTAAATTGAAATCATTTCCACTTAGATCAGGAACCAGGCAAGGTTGCCCATTGTCTCCATTGCTCTTTAACATTGTAATGGAAGTTTTAGCCATTGCAATTAGGGAAGAAAAGGCGATCAAGGGTATCCACATGGGGTCAGAAGAGATCAAATTTTCACTCTTCGCAGATGATATGATTGTATACCTGGAAAACACTACGGATTCTACTACAAAACTTTTAGAAGTGATCAAGGAATATAGCAATGTCTCAGGCTACAAAATCAACACCCATAAATCTGTAGCCTTTATATATACCAACAATAACCAAGTCGAACAAACAGTCAAGGACTATATTCCTTTCACAATAGTGCCAAAGAAGATGAAATATTTGGGAGTATACCTAACAAAGGACGTGAAAGATCTCTACAAAGAGAACTATGAAACTCTAAGAAAAGAAATAGCCGAAGATGTTAACAGATGGAAAAACATACCATGCTCATGGCTGGGAAGAATCAACATTGTTAAAATGTCCATACTGCCCAAAGCAATATATAACTTTAATGCAATTCCTATTAAAGCTCCATTGTCATACTTTAAAGATCTTGAAAAAATAATACTTCATTTTACATGGAATCAGAAAAAACCTCGAATAGCCAAAATATTACTGAGCAATAAAAACAAAGCAGGAGGAATCATGCTATCAGACCTGAGACTGTACTACAAATCCATAGTGATCAAAACAGCATGGTAGTGGCACAAAAGCAGAGAAGTAGATGTCTGGAACAGAATAGAGAACCAAGCGATGGATCCAGCTACTTACCCTTATTTGATCTTTGACAAGCCAATTAAAAACATTCAGTGGGGAAAAGAGTCCCTATTTAACAAATGGTGCTGGGTAAACTGGCTGGCAACCTGTAGAAGATTGAAACTGGACCCACACCTTTCACCATTAACTAAGATAGACTCTCACTGGATAAAAGATTTAAACTTAAGACATGAAACTATAAAAATACTTGAAGAAAGTGCAGGGAAATCTCTTGAAGGAATCGGCCTGGGTGAATATTTTATGAGGAGGACTCCCCAGGCAATTGAAGCAGCTTCAAAAATACACTACTGGGACCTGATGAAACTAAAAAGCTTCTGCACAACCAAGAACATAGTGAGTAAAGCAAGCAGTCAGCCCTCAGAATGGGAGAAAATATTTGCAGGTTATACCTCCGATAAAAGTCTAATAACCAGAATCCACAGAAAACTCAAACGTATTAACAAGAAAAGAACATGTGACCCCATCTCAGGGTGGGCAAGGGACTTGAAGAGAAACTTCTCTAAAGAAGACCAATGCAAGATCTATAAACACATGAAAAAAAGCTCATCATCCTTAATTATCAGAGAAATGCAAATCAAAACTACTCAGATATCACCTAACCCCAGTAAGAGTGGCCCACATAACAAAATCCCCAAACCAGAAATGTTGGTGTGGATGTGGAGGAAAGGGCACACTTCTACACTGCTGGTGGGAATGCCTACTAATACGTTCCTTCTGGAAGGATGTTTGGAGAATACTTAGAGACCTAAAAATAGACCTGCCATTCAATCCTATAATTCCTTTACTAGGTTTATACCCAGAAGACCAAAAGTCACAATATAAAAAAGACATCTGTACCAGAATGTTTATTGCAGCCTAATTCATAATTGCTAAGTCATGAAAGAAGCCCAAGTGCCCATCAACCCACGAATGGACTAGCAAATTGTGGTACATGTATACCATGGAATACTATGCAGCCTTAAAGAAAGATGGAGACTTTACCTCTTTCATATTTACATGGATGGAGCTGGAACATATTCTTCTTAGCAAAGTATCTCAGGAATGGAAGAAAAAGTATCCAATGTACTCAGCCCTACTATGAAGCTAAATTATAGCTTTCACATGAAGACTGTAACCCAACTATAGCACAAGACTATGGGGAAAGGGCCAAGGAAGGGGAAGGGAGGGTGGAGGTTTTGATGGAGGGAGGGTATTGGGTGGGGTCACATCTATGGTGCTTCTTAGAATGGGTACAGGCGATTGCAGTAATGTACACAGCTATCATTTAACAATAAAAAAAATAAATAAAATAATAAATAAAAAATAAAATAGCTTTATTCCACTTGGGTGCAGGTGGGGTAAGATTTCCAACCTGCAGGGAATAAATCTACACTTGGGTAATGGCAAATGGGGGTGGAAGGTAGGGGGTGTTTAAAGGTCAGGAAGGTGGGGATCTGGACATTCCCTTCCCTGGGTCGGACATCTGTTGTAAGGGTGGGTGTTGGCCCATTTACTTTCCCAGGTGTGACATCCAGTGAAGTAGGATAGGGGGTTGACCCATTCACCTTTCTTAGGTGGCTCATCCAGTGGGAGAGGGTAAGGTGTTCATTGTTTTAAGCAGGTCCACCCTATTAGGGCAGAGTTTGAGCCTATCAATAATGTAAATTGGATGGAAAGTTAGCATTTGGAAAAATGAGAAAGAAATTGAAAATTTAAGATTTGACTGCAAGACCTAGAAGAGTTAAGCTGTGAAACAAATGAGGAACATTTACACTCAGCGTGCCGTACTTTTGGAAAATGCAGGGGGAAACCTGTCCTCCTGTAGAGTATTAAAATTTATGGGAGGGAATTAGGCTGAAAGGAATCCAGAGCCTTGCATTCCTATGTTATGAAAGCAAAATCCAACTTCAATTTATACTCACAATTGCAAGAATCATTGGTCTTTAGAGTGAAATCATACAAAAATTAGAGGGGAGGTGGGAGGGAGATTGGTGTGCTCTCACCTAAGAGGCACAATGTAAAGTATATAGCAGGGCAGTGCTTATGGCTCAGTAAGTAAGGCACTGGCCCCATACACCAAGGGTAGTGGGTTTGAACCCAGCCCTGGCCAGCTTAAACGGCAGTGACAACCAAAAACCTAGAGGGGCATTGTGATGGACGCCTGTAGTCCCAACTACTTGTGAGGCTGAAGTAAGAGAATGGCCTAAACCCAAGAGTTGGAGGTTGGTATCAGCTGTGACGCCATGGCACTCTATGAATTGAGACAAAGTGAGACGCTGTCTTTCAAAAAAAAAAAAATGTATATGGCACACCTCCAAGGTGAGGGGCATGTCTACAACACGGACTTGACCACATAAACACAAACCATGTAACCTAATCATTTCTACCCTCATTTTAATCTAAAATTGACAAAGAGAGAGGAGATGCAAAAATAAAACTGTTAAGTATTTTCTTTTCTTTCTTTTTTTTTTTTTTAACTGTTAAGTATTTTCATTGTTTAAGTACCTGTGTTGGAGCCTGTATCTCACTGTATTGCCCCAAACTGGAGTGCAGGAATGTCCTAGCCCACAGCAATCTCAAACTCCTGGGCTCAAGCAATCCTCAGGCCTCAGTCTTCCAAGTAGCTGGGACGACAGACCCCCCAAAGACCCACTCAACAATACTGGTTACTTTTTATATTCTTAGTAGAGACAGAGTGTTGCTCTTTCTCATTCTGATCTCCAACTCCTGAGCTAAAGCAATCCACTCACCTCATCCTTACAGAGACAGGATGGTAGACCTAAGTCTTGGCACTTGGCCTCTTTAAATATATGAAAATATCATTTTCACTTCTCAAAAAGTATATATACATATCTGTATATAGATATGTACATAGAAACACACACACAGACACAGATTCATAGGTTTTCAGGCAGGACTAAAATCTCTCAGCCTGCCTTTCTCTTGCCTCCAGCTCCCTCACCTTCATGGATTTCTGTTTTCACAAACCATTAATAAACCAGCAAATTAAGCAAAAGAAAATGGAAATTCTTTTTCTTTACATTTTCTGAGCTATTCTGTCTTTCAGTATTTGTTCCTTTATGGCTCCAGTGATTCCTGAGTGTCACACACGGAACTATGAACAATCACCGCTAAGGATGGAAAACACCTAGAAAAATGTTTGTCTTCAACCTTTGCTGAAGAAAAATGGACAAACCGTTCACAGTCACAACACATTGTGAAATCAGCTGCATTATCTCCCCACTCCGCTTAAATCCAAACACCCATCTGACCTCAGCCAGAGAAAGCTTCCTTGCTTTCTTTGGGATACTATGTTTTGTCTTTAGCTTTCTTTTTCCACTTCTATCTTCTCCTCACTCAGGACCTGCTCTCTGCTTTTTCTAATGGCTTCAACCCTCTCTCTAATATAAAATAACCTTACACTTTGTGTCCTAATCTTGACCTAAAGAAATTCTTCTGTCACCCTATGCGCAAGACCCACTGAGCAACTGAGCTTTTTCACATGTCCTGAAAGCACATGTAGTGAGAGGAAGATAGATCAGCTGGGCTAGATCCTAGAGGACACAGACAGTCTGGTGGTTTTAGGTCCCATGTGACCTTCCCACCTGTCTCTCATCCTTATTGTTTTTTAAAGTTAGCTCCCATCCTAAAGATGCCCATCTTGAAGGGATCTTAACTTTTGAATTAAAAATGTCATAAACTGGCTCGGCACCTGTGGCTCAAGCAGCTAAGGCGCCAGCACATACACCTGAGCTGGTGGGTTCCAATACAGCCCAGGACAGCCAAACAACAATGACAGCTGCAACCAAAAAATAGCAGGGCGTTAGACAGGCGCCTGTAGTCCCAGCTGCTTGAGAGGCGGAGCAGGAGAATCACTTGAGTCAAGGAGTTGGAGGTTGCTATGAGCTGTGATGCCACAGCACTCTACCCAGGGTGACAGCTTGAGGCTCCGTCTCAAAAAAAAAGAAAAAGAAAAAATGTCATAAACCGTCACCACGTTTTGACATATTATTTAAAATAAGGTGCTGGCATATGCAGCTACCACGAGGTAAAGTCAAACACCACTGAGGCCCTGGGCCCCAGACACCGGCTGTGGCGATGGCCACTGCTTCTCGGCCAGCTGGGAGAGGGCCGAGGGCCAGTGTTCTGAGCACCCTCGGCAGTAGCACTCCTGGGCCTTCCTGGGCCTCCAGGGCTCCTGTATTCAACATGTCCACGGTCCCCCTTCCCTTCCCTCCAACTCCAGCAACAAAGAAAAGTAGTGGGAAAAAGAGCTGCAACGCTGGGTGGCCCGTCCCACCTTGCTGAGAAAGGAGGAATACACTTATAGCCACCCAAGTAATGGGGCAGGCTTCTGGAGAAAAAGGGCTGTTCACTGGCAGCAGCAGCCTTGGCATGGCATTACCTAACGACCTATATGACGCACAGAACCTCTCCTAAGCTGAGATGGCTGCACCTCAGCTTATCAGGCTGGTAAATGTGGCTTTAACTGAGGAAGTAAACGGCAGTTGCTGCAATTACCTCCGCCATAGCGCATGTGTGGATTTCTCCCGGGTCAGGAATCTCAGCCCGCCTGTAATTGAGGTGGAATAAAGGTTACATTAACTGCATGAATTGGATCTCCCTTTTCCTTTTGTCTCGCCTCTCATAATGATTTTATCCTTGGGTCTGGAACTTTTCACTAAATACATTTTAGCCATTTTTGTCATACCAACAATAGCTATTGGACTCAATCTGAAAATCAGTCCATTGCCCTGTGCCATCGTCAAGGCCCTTAATACAACTTCTCAAGCTAAAAACACTCTGAGCATTGAATTAAAACAAGTATGTGAAGCTATAGTAAAAAATCAAGCAGCTATTATTGATTATTAAAACATAATCATAGATGTAAAAACTTTAAAATCTATGTACTGTGTCAATTTATCTAACAGTTCCCAACTCATTAAAAACAAGTTAACATGTATAAAAGACATAGTCCAAACAAACAAGATTTTTCAGAATATCCAATACTTCCTGTCTAAAGAATTGTCATAATTACCCAACATTGCCTAAGTCTGTACCTTTATAGTTATTCTTATGTTACATATTTTAAGTTTCTTAATATGTCACAAAATACAATGTATACCATTCATATGTACCCGCTGTTTCAAAAATTTCTTGTTTTTTTTTAGATTTTATTTTAGACAGAGTCTCACTTTGTCATCATCTGTAGAGTGCCTGGCGTCACAGCTCACAATAACCTCAAACTTTTGAGCTTGTGATTCTCTCGCATCAGACTCCAAAGTAGCTAGGACTATAGGTGCTGGCTACAATGCCCAGCTGTTTTTTTGTTTGTTCTTCTTTTTTTTTAGAGATGATGGGTAGCTCTAGCTCTCCCTGGTCTCAAATTCATGAGCTCAGGCAATCCACCAGCCTTGGCCACCCAGAGTGCTAGAATTATAGTCCTGAGCCACGATGCTCAGGCTTGTTTCACAAATTTCAAAAACAAAATTAACCACCACAGCCCGCATGTCAATTTAACTAACCATAACAAATTTAAAATTATTTAAAATTATTTTCATTTTAAATTGGTTTCATAGATGTGAAAATAAAATAAATAAAAGTATAGCCGGGCGCCTGTAGTCCCAGCTGCTTGGGAGGCTGAGGCAGGAGAATCACGTAAGCCCAGGAGCTGGAGGTTGCTGTGAGCCGTGTGACTCCACGGCACTCTACCGAGGGTGGTACAATGAGACTCTGTCTCTACAAAAATAAATAAATAAATAAATAAATAAATAAATAAATAAATAAAAGTAGAGAATGTGGTAGACACAGACAGCCCCACAACCTTTCTTAACTATTTCTGAACTCAGAATTCACTTTAAAACATAGGAAGAGGAAGTCTGTTAAACAGGCCAAACCAGAAATAGGGAATAAAGATAATAATATTCTAGTTACATTACGATGAAAATACACATGTGGCAGTCAACTTGGAACAGCTCAAGTTTTCCTATGAGGTTCAGAAATCATTTTGATAGAATCAAATGATAAATACTAATAAAAATATCCTTATTTTTCCAAGATTTAAGACTGAGTCTACGAAGAAAATGTTATTTTCTTAGAATCACTTTTAGAAGTCATGCAAAATAGTACCAGCCCAAAGCCTCAAAACCAATATGAAAATAAATCATACTGATGAAAAGAAAATATTTCTGTCACCTTTAAAAACCTTTTATTAAAACATTTATGAAAGTACAACTAGAGTTTTAATGATCATTCAAATGTATATATGTATTATGTTATTAAGTTTGTATGATACAATAACAGAGTACAACAGAAAAAAACTTCAATCAAAATATGGGACCAACAATGCATTTCTTTGACTATAGCCAATAAAATTTTCAGCACACACACAAAAAGATAATAATCTTGAAAAAAAAAAAAAGAGGGAGTAATGAGGCACTATAGAACAGGTTAATAGCATGTTTAATGATGTTTTACTGATGATGATATTTGATTAGTTTTTTGTTATATGTATTTAACTTGCCTACATGTTCTTAACATATATTTTTAGTATACTTACAAAATTATTCTCTATATAATTAAAATTTGTTACATAGAAAAAACAGCATTTAAAAATTACTCTTGCTGTTTTCCAGAATTACTGGCCTGTCCCATAATAAAGCCTTTTTATGCATCAACTCCCTGTCCCCGTTTTTAACTACAACTACAGGTAACCCAGCCACTGCCCATTGGGCAACAGTGAGCCACTGCATCGGGACCTCAGTTTATTTAACAAAAGAATGGAGAAGTTGAGGGCCCCCCAGTCTACAGCCCCTCTCATGAACAAGCCCCACACACTCAGTTGGGATTCTTCCCTGAGGACCCTTCTAATGACACCACGATGGAGGGATGCCGAGCGCAGCGGCAGGCATTGCAGGCACACAGCTGCTCAGAGAGCTCTGGGCTGTGGTGCAAGTAATAAGTTCAGAAATGCTTGGAGAAACAGGGTCCCAACTCCCGGCCCCACTTCACCTTTTGCCAAGTGGGGCCCGTGGGCCCAGGGGTGCCAGTGGCAAAGTTTATTCTGAAGACTCTAAAACTGAAGGGAAATCGCCCGGTCCCGCCACAGCTACTTCTGCCTCCAAACACTCCCCTCCCCCTCTCAGGACACCCAGTCTCCTATACTCACCATTTCCCTGCTCCCGGGATGTCCCGGTATCCTCCCTACAGATCTCCCAGTACCTGAAGGTCACAGGATCACAGAGGCTGCTGCACAGACACTTGGAATCTCCAGGAGATGGAACAGCTGAAGAGGAGGCCTCAGCTCAGAGCCCAGCTCAAGAGACAAACGCTGCTCAGAATTCCGGGTGCCACCTTTTTCTTTCTGTGCATATGATTGGACAGTTCATATTGGAGCATCCCTGATTGGACAGGGCTTAAGAGCCCACCTCTCTGATTTTGAGTGACAGAAATCCCGTCCAACAAGAGGCTGGAAGAGGCATGGAACTATGCTAATAGTTTCTTCCCCACAGCACTTTTTTCTTTTTTTTAATTTAAGGGCAGGGAAGAGGACTTTATTCATCTCTATATTCCAGGGCCACTGTGCTTGCCATACAGTAACTATTTAACAAATTTCGACCAAAGGAATGAAACTGTATTTACTGAGGCTTCAAAGGAATGAAACTGTATTTACTGAGGCTTCAGTCTGTGTGAGGATTGGGTACCTATTATTTAAATAGGAGATAGACTCTGCTGTGAAGGTGTTTTCGATACATGCGGCCATTTTAGGTAAAAACAAGCACATGAAGAACTCGGTAACCTGCCGGCACCTGTGGCTCAGTGGGTAGGGCGCTGGCCCCATATACTGAGGGTGGTTGGTTCCAACCGACTCTAGCCAGCTAAAACAGTGACAACTACAACAAAAACTAGTCGGGCGTTGTGGCGTGCGCCTGTAGTCCCAGCTACTCCGGAGGCTGAGGCAAAAGAATCTCCTAAACCCAAGAATTGGAGGTGCTATGAGCTGCGATGTCCCACCACTCTACCAAGAGCGACAAAGTGGGATTCTGTCTCAAAAAAAATAATAATATACTGGGAAATAATTTGGTCAGAGATTCTGTAGATCCCAGGGAAGTACCAACTATTTTTTAGTTCCTTAATTATCCCCCACTTGCGCATAGATTTCATTTGGTGAGGGATAAGTGCAAGCCGAAAAGTAAAAGGAAAGGGGGCCACGGTGAGTTCATTTGGTCCAATATATAATCCATTCAATAACTGTTTAGCACCATTATGTATCCATTTATCTGTTTCAGTCTGTGGGATATTAACCTGATGATTATTGATTCCAAATAAGGATAAAGGGAAGGTAATAAGTTGAATGGAAAAAGGATGGGGTGACCATTTCAGCAACATGTTTTGCAGCTCTGCCTGCTCTATCATTTCCTAAAAATACAGCATCTGTTTCTTTAGTGTGCGCTGGACAATGAATAATAGTAACTTTACAGGGAAGGTGAATAGCTGTAATAGGCCCATTGGTAATAGGGGTGCCAGCTGACATTAACAAACCACAGATTTGGATCAGCACCTGTGGCTCAAGTGGCTAAGGCAGCAGCCACTTCACCTGAGCTGGCAGGTTCGAATCCTACCTGGGCCCACCAAACAACAATAATGGCTGCAACCAAAAAAAGCACTCAGGTGTTGTGGCAGGTGCCTGTAATCCAAGCTATTTGGGAGGCAAAGGCAGGAGAATTGCTTGAGCCCAGGAGTTGGAGGTTGCTGTGAGCTGTGATGCTACAGCACTCTACCTGGGTGACAGTTTGAGGCTCTGTCTTAAAAAAGAAAAAGAAACCACAGATTTTCAAGCATGGCAGACTTCAAAGGCATGTTTAAAGTCTGTGTAAATAGTGACAGTTTTTCCCTGTGCTAATGTGCAAGCTCTAGTGAGGGCTATAAGTTCAGCAGCTTGTGCTGATTTTATAGTAGGCAGGGAGTATGCCTCCAGGATTTCAAGTGGAGAAACTATAGCATAGCCAGCTATTATACTATTGAAAGAGCTAAGAAAATTTTACCCCAATATATGACTCCTTTGACTTAAAGGTCATTCATGATCAGGAAACAATAAAAAGGAGGCCTTTCCTCTATCTACATAAAACCTAAGCAACCTGATTGAGAATCAGAAGGGGCTGCTGACTTCCTTTTTCCATGTTAATAGATCTGATCCCAGATACCTGTCTCTGAGGTTAATCTACAGATAAATCTGTTTACATCCATCTACACACACTGTCCCCTAGCAACCACTTGCTGCACCTATACTTTCCATATTCTCCCATCTCCCTTCCAAAAGGCGTCTAGAAAAGTCTCTGAACATCATTGAGACTTTGGATCATCATTTCTGTGGTTCCTCTCATGAACATGATATTTGGAAATAAACCTTCCTTTTATTAATCTACCATTATTGTGAGTAGATCTTTCAGTGAATCAACCAAGGGAAAATGGCAACATTCACCATGATCCCTACACTACCTTTGAAATCACATTTGCAAGAACCTTCACAAAAGAAAATTAAGTCTGGTATGTCTAAAGGAATGCCTGAGAAATTTTCTAATGGTTTTAAAAATCACATCAACAGCTGTAAGGCAGTCATGTGAAATGTACTGGGGGTTTCCATCAGCAGGGAGAGTTAGTAATGTAGCTGGATTTAAAATGTTGCAATGGTGTAAAATAGTGGAGGGGTTGGTTAGTAAGGATTGTTCACAGGTTGTCCATCATACAGTAGAGAGATGCTGTGTTTGTGGACTTGTAAGAGAGCATGGGGAACATGTAGATGAATAGGGGAACCTAATATGAGGGTGCTGGCTTTGTTAATTAGGGTGGCAGCTGCCGCTACTGCACATAAGTATGGGGGCATGCCTGCAGCCAAGGGATCTGATTGACATGAAATATACACTATAGAACAGATCTGAGAGGGAAAAGGCTGTCCTAAAATACCAGTAGCAATTCCATTATTTTTATGGCAGTGTAAGTGGAAAAGTTTATCAAAACTGGGTAAGCCCAGAGAAAGAGGTGTGGATGATACTAATTTGAGAATTTTAAAGGATTCTAATGCCTTTATGGGTCAGAGGATAGGCTCTTGGATACTGTCAGGAAAGAGGGAATATAATGACTTAGTGAGGGCAGCAAAGTTGGCAATCCATCGGGAGCAGTAGCCAGCTGCCTCTAGAATTTTACCTAGTTATTTTTTAGTTTTGGGAAAGGGGATAGACAAAATTGACTCAAGGTGTTTTGGGGTGAGTTTTTGAGTGCCTTGAGATATTTTGGGTCCTAACTAACAGTGGTCTGTACCCACTGGAGTTTGGAATGAGGGGCTTTATGGCCTTTTTTAGCTAGAGATTTTACTAGAATGAGAGAGTCTAAGAGGGCACCTTGTTTAGTGTGATTACAGAGTAGAACATCATGAATGTACTGAACCCGAGTGGGTCCATACATGAAGATAAAAGAGTCTAAATCAGCCTTGAGAATTTGAGAGAATATTGAAGGAGATTCAGAGTATCCTTGGAGAATTCAGGTCTTTATTAATTGTCTCCGTCTGAAGGTAAATGAAAAGAGAAATTGTGAGTCAGGGTGCAAGAGAATTGAAAAGAAAGCTGAGCAGAGATGAGTCATTGTAAACCAGGCTGCATTAGTAGGAATCAAGATTAAGGATTATAGCTGGATTCGGTATAGCAGAGCGTACAGGGATTACAAAGGAATTTATGCCTCTTAGATCTTGTACAAATCGGTAGATTTGATTCCCATCTGAATCAATTTTTCCTTCCTTTTTCACTGGTAGAATTGGGATGTTACAGGGTGAGGTGTTAAAAATGAGTCCTCTTTGCTGTAAAAGGGAAGAGGTGTATTTAGGTGTATCTATTATAGGTATAATTCCCTGTTCTGCATCTCATGAGAGGGGGCATTCAGCTACTGAGGGAAAAGGTTTTTTTGTTTGTTTGTTTCTTTGTTTTCAGGAGATGTTTAAAGTCTCTGAACATAGTACTAGTCAGATTTCATTTACATGTTTTGCCCAAAGGCTTTGTGGGACCTGCTGTAGGATAGTCTCACTAAGGGAATTAAGTCAGAATGGGTTTCCATTAAAGACAGTAAAAATGTTGGAGTTTCATCTGAGGGCAGAGACATAAAAATACTATTTTCATTACATTATAAGGTAGCATTCAGTTTACATAACAGGTCTCTATCAAAAATGATTGCTGATGAGAATCAGATATTAGAAAGGCATGGTGAGTGTTAAGAGGACCTAGAGATATAGGAGAACCCTGAGAGAAAGATAATTTAATATGTTGTTGAGAGACTCCATTAGCTTGAATAGACTCAGAGGTGAGAGGTAGAGATAATTCTTCTGATCAAATGATAGAAAATGCCGCACACCAGTGTCAATCAAAAATTCCAGTTCCTGATCTTCTACTTTAAGTTTAATGGTGGGGTGGGACTGAGGATCAGCTGTCCCCATCAACCAACTGAATAGTGTCCTATAGGAGAAAATTTACCTTTCTGAGGCATAGGGAGGCTTTTTTTGAGTTTTCCTTTATTTTTTTTAAACACGGGATAGTTAACTTTCCAATGTCCAGATTTTCTGCAGTATCTACACACATCTCGAGGAAGAAAACAAGATAACCTTAATTTATTTTCAGAGGACCGTTGTTGCTTCTGCAATGATCCAATCTGTAAAGCAAGGACTGCAAATTTTAAATCTTTTTTTTTCTTGTTCTCTTGTAAGCCATTTTCAAAAAACTGTGTAACCGCTTCTACTATAACAGTTAGAGGTTGAGCAGTCCAGTCAAGACACTGTTGTTTTTTGTTTGCTTTTGCATCCAAAATCTTTTTAATAAGATTGTAATTTCCAGGGTTAGTTTTTGTAGCCTATGCTGGCACGTTGGCCTCTGGCCCACTTGAACTTTCAGCCCTTCCAGTGGACATAGGGTTTGGTGTGGCTGTGTGGGATTCATGCATCCTTGCCAAAATGCTGGTACTCCTCCCGGCCCTTGTGAAAACCAGAAAGGAGAACAGTGCCACAGCCCTTGTGGGAGTTCAGGGCCAGCTGGTTGAAGGTGAGGATCTTGTCCCCAGCCTTGATGATGAGGGTGCAGTTCCAGCTGCCCAGACACAAGGCACATACCCTCAGGTTGCACACTTCCTGAACCCACACAACATCAGTTATGGTCCCCACAAACACAGCTGTTTTGTTTTTCTGGCTAGGAAGTTTCATCTTCCATATTATCCACGAAAGAGAGAGTGGTGGCCGAGTTTTGCAACTCATAAACCACATCTTCAGGACCATTTGGTTAAGGGTAGAGTGGTCTGTCTGGCAAAAAACCCGTACAGCTTGACCAGCAGCCTTAGCTAAATACCTAGATTTTGAGCTACTTGTGATGAAACTTTTGGTCTTGTGGTGGTGTGTATCAACTCACATGATGGTGACTTGTGCTTGGTCAGGTCCAGAAAGAGCAACTCTACTGTTTTGAATCTGTTTTTTTTAATTTCTGGAAGAAAATTTCCAAGCAGGGCAGACGTTTAAAAATTTCTATGCTCTGACGCTTCAGGAGTAAATGATGTATGTCTCTGGAAAACTTTGATAACTGTTTTTTTTTTTTTTTTTTTTTTGCAGTTTTTGGCTGAGGCTGGGCTTGAACATGCCACCTCTGGCATATGGGGCTGGTGCCCTACTCCTTTGAGCCACCAGCACTGGCCTTTTGATAAATCTTTTAATGAAGGCTTTAGGATCTTCTCCCTCCTTCTAAGTAAATAAATCAACTTTAGACCAATTTCATTAGGAGGGAAAGCCTCTAATACTGCTTCCAATAGAGTATGAATGTCAGTATTTAGATAAGCAATTTCTTGGTCATTTGTAGGGGATCCAGGAAAATGATCTGGCCATTTGTTTCCTCTAAGTATAGGATGTTCTCCTAGAAGCCTTCTGTCTTGTCTAATGACTGCAGTATAATCATGTGTGGGAAGAACACCCTTTAGCAACCAGTCAAGATCCCTGTCAGTTGGATTATGAATGGCTACAAGCCTCTCTAATCCGTCTCTAAATTTGGTGGGATCTTCTGAAAGCATGGAGAAAGGGGTTTTGTAATTCAGAAGATCTGCTGAAGTCCAGGGGACATGAATTCTCTGGGAGGTGGGTGGAAACCCTGGATGGATTTTTAAAGGGCACTGTATAGGGAGGTCTGGGGCTGATGGAATTCAATTACACAATCCTGGGGAGTAAGAGGCATTGTACAGGACAGAAAACCAAGCTTTGCTTTGGCTCTGTAACAGGCCTACTTCTTGCTTCTTAGCTTTTATGCAATCAAACTGTGTATTTTGAGATTTTTAAATCAGGCCTAAGCGCCTTCTGTAAATATTGGAGAGATACAGATATTAAGGCAGGCAACCGATTATTAAAAAGGTTTTCTGAAAAAGATGGAGTCAACATAATTTTAATAGCTCCTAATTACAATTGTTGAGGGATTAAGGTTGGATCTTGAAGTTGATTGTGACCAGGAACCCAGTGATCCGAAAGTGCTTGTGAGGGATCAGCGACAGGTAATTTAGGATAGAGAGCAGTATAAATTGAAGGGCAGCTTAAGGTGCAAGCAGATTTTAATTTTTGTCCTAATTTAGATTTCTGCTCTTCAGTTCTTTTTAAGGTAGTTTTTAAGGCAAGCCACAACACTATTTTTCTTTCTATATGATTTTCCCATAAATACAAATAAGGTAATTGCTTAGGATGAGAGCTCTCTAACATTTTCTTTAAATAAAGGAGTTTCTCTTTCTTTTTTTTTTTTGTGGTTTTTTGGCCGGGGCTGGGTTTGAACCCACCAGCTCCGGCATGTGGGACTGGCACCCTACTCCTTGAGCCACAGGTGCCACCTAAATAAAGGAGCTTTTCTATCTCAAAGCATCCATCTTCTGGCCAGTCATAGCCAGATTTCCTATGGTATATTTATTCCAAAAGTGATTCAATCCAATAAATCTCTTTATAGAAAGCTCAGGTGGTACTCTTCCACGTTTAGAGGAATTTTTAACCATAGAAGCTAGAGGTATTCTTGGAGAGGGCTTAGAGGAGACATTTCCCATGATTCCTAAAATTCACTCTGAGAAATAGATTTATGATAGACAGTGACAAAAAGACTCACTCCTCAGAGCTTGACATGTTTGGTACACATGGTGTGCTGCTAAGAATTTCATGTGGACTCCTACTTGGACTCCTACTCTTTCTAGATTGGCCATCTAGTGGGTTTCCAACAAAACAGCACCCTCCCCCTACTAGATGACAGAGACTAAGGAGAGAATTTCCACTCATTCACAGAATCAAGCTCAGAGACATAAAACAGAATGAGAGGGAAACTTTCTATATATATATATATATATATATATATATATACTCTTTTTTTTTTTTGAGACAGAATCTCAAGGTATCATTCTGGGTAGAGTGTCATGGCATCACAGTTCACAGCAACTCAAATTCTTGGGATTAAGCAATTCTCTTCTCTCAGCCTACCAAGTACCTGGGACTATAGGCACCCACCACAATAACCGGCTATTTTTTTGCTGCAGTTGTGATTGTTGCTTTTTTAACTGGCCCAGGCAGTTTTAAACTTGCCAGCCTTGGTGTATGTGGCTGGCACCCTACCCAATGAGATATGGGCACCACTGAAAATACAGGTTGATCCTTCTACCTTGGAGCAAAATGTCAGAGTATGGTCTTAATGAAATTGCCCAGGCCTAGGAAACTGGGGTCCATTGTTCAGGCTTGAATGGGGGAACCCTGTATCAATAGAAGGGAAGATTTAGGGTTTTTCCAGATGAAGGGTGATCTAAGGATCTGCAACAGACTCACAACTTGGGCTAGAGCCCTGTTCACTCTTTTTGACCTGATGATCTCATCTCTGGAAGACATGAATCTCATTAGCACATCATCTGAGTAAAGTTTTCCTTTTGAATTTAAAAGTCCATAAAGTTTATGAAAATTGTAAACAATTAGGTCTCTTCCCAAAGTTGGCTTAATTGCCTTTGGGCTTAAGAGGGCAATGGCTGCTACCACCTGTAGATAGTGTGGTTATACTTTATCCATGGTGTTAATTTCTTTACTAAGATAAGCTATAGGTTGTAAAACTGGACCCCAGTGTTGGGTCAAGTCTGCTAGGATAGGAGGCTCCCATAGCTCAGTTGGCAGGGCGCTGGCCACATACACCAAAGGTGGTGGGTTCGAATCTGACCTGGGCCTGCTAAGCAACAATGACAACTGCAACCAAAAAATCACCAGGCATTGTGGTGGGTATCTGTAGTCTAAATTCTTGGGAGACTGAGGCATGAGATTTGCTTAAGCCCAAGTTTTTGAGGTTTCTGTGAGCTGTGATGCCAGGGTACTCTACCCAGGGTGATAGCTTGAGACTTTCTCTTGAAGAAAAAAAAAAAGAAAGGAAGAAAAAAACTTCTAGGATAATCTGTAACATACAGATTAAATTGTTGTCTGGTAGGAAGACTTAAAGCAGGACATGTAAAAGAGCATTTTTCAGCTGTTGGATTGCCTTATTTGCCTCTAGTTCCCATTCTAGAGTGACCAGGCACTCTTTGAGCATTTTTAATTAAAGAATAGAGTGATCTAGCTATTTCACTACATCCAGGAGTACAGAGTCTGCAAAAGCCTGTAATCCCTAAGTAGCCTGGAGTGTTTGAAGTTTGGGTTAAGTCAAATTGGTTCTATTCTTTCTTTGCTAAAGGCTCTCTTAGCCTGTGAAAGTTGGAGGCCCAAATAGTGTACTTCAGGCACAATAATTGGGCTTTCGCCTTGGAAATTTTGTACCCACAATCAGCTAGAAAGTTTAATAGAGCTTGGGTAGCTTTATGGCATTCCTCTGCATCTGGTGTTCCCAAAAGAATGTCATATACATACTGAACAAGAGTCACTGTGGGATATGAGAAATGACTCAAGTGTTGGGCTAAGGCTTGTCCAAACAAGTGAGGGCTGTCTCTAAATCCCTGAGGTAATTTGGACCAATTGAGCTTATTTTTGTTGACATCTTGTTGTTCCCATCTGTCCCTCGGTAGTCCATATTTCTGGATTAATTTTTGTCTCTAATAAGGAAAGGCACAGCAGAAGTAATTGTCCCATATTCATATAAATGGTTGTTCCACTTTAGTTAGTATGTCCCTCCTCAGAAGGGGAGCAGGACTTTCAGTCATGATTAGAAAGGCAGGAGACAACAGCCAGTTGCCCCAATTGCAGTTTAAAGGCTGAGAGAAGAATTTGGTAACCAGCTTTCAAAACACCCTCTGTATATTTTTATTTTTATTATCTTTTTTTTTTTTTTTTGAGACAAAGTCTCAGTACATCACCCTCAGTAGAGTGGTGTGGCGTCACAGCTCACAGTAACCTCAAACTTTTGGGCTCAAGTGATTCTTTTGACACAGCCTCCCTAGTAGTTGAGACTACAGGCTCCTGCCACAGCGCCTAGCTACTTTGTTGTTGTTGTTGTTGTTTGTTTGTTTGTTTAGCAGGCCTGGGTGTGTTCAAACCCATCAGCCCCAGTGCACATGGCCGGCACCCTAACCACTGAGCAAAAGACACCCAGTCCTCTCATATAGTTCTTTTACAATAATTTGGCCCTGTAAGGAATCAGGCAATAAATTGGGTGTGTTTGCTCACTGCCTCTTTAAGCCATTCAAGAAAGGCTGAGGTATTTCTTTTCTTAGAGTTTCATAGTTCTCTTTATAGAGATCTTTCACGTCTTTTGTTAGGTAAATTCCCAAATATTTCATCTTCTTTGGCACTACTGTGAATGGGATAGAGTCCTTAACTGCTTTTTCAATTTGACTGTTGTTGGTGTATATAAAGGCTACCGATTTATGTGGATAGAGGCAGGGGGATCGGTGGGATCACACCTGTGGTGCATCTTACAGGGGTATTTGCGAAACTTGGTAAATGTAGAATGTAAATGTTTTGGCACAGTAACTGAGATAAGGCCAGAAAGGCTATGTTAATCACTGTGATAAAAATGTGTCAAATGGTTTATGAAGCGAGTGTATGATGCCCCATGATCATATCAATGTATACAGTTATGATTTAATAAAAAAAAATAAATTAAAAAAAAAAGAAAGGCTGAGTGACTTTCTTTTTGTTCCTGGTAAATGGAAGACAACCTTAAATAATTCATAGGCTTTTTTTGGGATCAATGTCAACCTTCCAGGATACATGTTAGAAATTGTCTATGCCATCAGTCATCTTGTTTCTCAGGTCCCATTCAGTATCCTCAAAGCGAAATGTCTTCACATGGGATATCTGTCTTTTTCCTCAGAGGACATACTGCTATCAGTATTGGACATAAACTACAAATCACCCCACTTTCTAGCCTCATCCAAGCCTTCACTTTTCTCATCCAAAGTTTGAATTTATTAAGCAGTAGCATTAAATCTTTCCAAGACAGGCCAAAGCTTTGTCCTAACCTTTAGAGAACATTTGTGTACCTCTCTGGATCATCAGAAATTTTTCCTAAATTAATTTGTTTTAAATCTCCTAGAGAAAATGGAACGAATACTAACACATTTTCTCCTTTCCCCACCCACAGTCTCAACCAAGGGTCACAAAGCAGAATACAGTTTTTTTCTGCTTTCAGGACCAGAAGAAAATCTTGGAACAGACTTCTTGGAGTTTTCTAAAGGTGTGGAGGAAGGTGCAGGTGTAGAAGTAGATGGTGTGTTTGAACTGGGTGCTGACTTCATCTCTTTCAGAAATCTTTGGCCATTTAGGGAAGTTACTACAGCCAGGAAACATGGATCTATCTGACAGGTTTTACATAGTTGGGGGTTATCTCTGAGAAAAAAAAAGCCTTCACATAGTGCATTTCAGACCACTTCTCTTCTTGTTTACAAAAAAGATCTAACTGAGGGAGTCACCTGTGGCTCAGTGAGTAGGGCGCTGGCCCCATATACCGAGGGTGGTGGGTTCAAATTCAGCCCCAGCCAAACTGCAACAAAAAAATAGTCAGGCAAAGTGGCGGGTGCCTGTAGTCCCAGCTACTCAGCAGGAGGCTGAGGCAAGGGAATCGCCTAAGCCTAGGAGCTGTAGGTAGCTGTGAGCTGTGATACCACTGCACTCTACTGAGGGCAATAAAGTGAGACTCTTTCTCTAAAAAAAAGATCTAACTGAAAAATGATATCATAATGTAGAGTACCCTCTGGTGGCCATTGTTGATCCTTGGCAAATTGATACTGAGGCAAGGCTTGAGTGCAGAAGAAAACCTTGCTTTCCTTTTTCAGCGTTTGGGAATCAAATGGGTCCCCATGCTTCAGAATGCAGCCCAGTGGGGTGTTCTCTTGGTGAGAGAATATGTTACCCATCACAGATCGTCAATCCTGGAAGGTGGCCCCCAAATATGTTATTGGATTTCTTTTTTTTTTTTTATGTTACTGGAATTCTTTCTTCAGTAGGTCCTTGGTCTCAGGAATTCCAAGAATGGCCCACAGACCACAGATCAGTGGCAAGACAGGATTTTATTAGACAGAAATGAATACAGAAGTAGTAAAAAAAGCACTCAAGCTTCTAGCAAAGGGGAAGACCCAAGTTGGAACTCTCCAATTTTCAAATAATTTTTGTAATGAAAATCATCAAATCCCGGCTCGGGGCCTGTAGCTCAGCAGGTAAGGCGCCAGCCACATACAGCGGAGCTGGCAGTTTTGAACCCAGCCCAGACCTGCCAAACAACAATGACAACTACAACCAAAAAATAGCTGGGTGTAGTGCCAAGTACCTGTGGTCCCAGCTACTTGGGAGTCTGAGGCAACAGATAAGCTTCAGCCCAAGAGTTTGAAGTTGCTGTGAGCTATAACGCCACACACTCTACTGATGTCCACATAGTGAGACTCTGTCTCCAAAAAAAAAAAACAAGGTGAAATTGTGTTGTTATTGTCATTTAATTTTTCTTTTTTTTGTATAAAATCTCAGACAAGGTATAGTAAGTACTGTTTGATATTATGTATTCTTTCTATATTTTTAATATTGGTAGCTAACAAAAAGAAAAAACCATTCTGTACCTGGTTAATATTATTTACCTGATTTTAAACTTTCTTACATGTAATTTATTTTGATCAATCTTATTTTATTGTAGAATATTAAATATAATTAGGTCTTGCCATTTGTGTGACATTTGATGTATTTTCTTTTTAAATAGAGTTGCACTCTGTCATCCAGGCTACAGTGCCATGGCATCACAGCTCACAACAACCTCAAACTCTTGGGCTTAAGTGATTCTCTTTACTCAGCCTCCCAAAGATCTGTGACAATAGGCACCCACCAAAACACCCAGATATTTTTTCTGTTTCAGTTGTCATTGTTGTTTAACTGGCCAGGTATGGGTTTGAACCAACCAGCTTCAGTGTATATGGCTGGCACCATAACCACTATGCTACAGGCGCGGAGCCAGTTTTTATATTTTTAGTAGAAACAGGGTCTCCTCCATCCTCTTTCTGGTCTGAAACTCCAGAGCTCAAGCAATCCTCCTTCACCTGCCTTCCTTCAAACCAATTTTGGAATTCTTTTTTTCTTTACTTTTTTTTTTTGAGACAAAGTCTCACTTGGTCACCCATGGTAGAGTGTTGTGGTGTCACAGCTCTCAGCAAACTAAAACTCTTGGGCTTAAGTGATTCTCCTCCCTCAGCCTCCTGAGTAGCTGGGACTACAGGCACCTGGCACAACATCTGGCTATTTTGTTGTTGCAGTTGTTACTGCTGGTTAGCAGGCCCAGGCTGAGTTTGAACCCACCAGACTTGGAGTATGTGGCTGGCACCCTAACCACTTAGCTATGGGCAGCCAGCCAATAAAATTTCTTTTTTAAAAAAATATTTCCTTTATCTTCAGGTAACAAAGATGTATTGTGGGTCCCATCACAACTGTAAGGAGAATGTTCCAATATAGTTATCTGTTCACTGGCTAAATACTCCCTCACACACAAGGTCATGTAAACTAGTGTTCTGTCATGATGCTAGACCCTTGAGTTGGAGGCTAACATTTTTAGTTGAGATTGTCCTAACTCCTTCCCTTTTGACATTTTCATGTTCCACCATGCTTCTTACATTCAGCTGAGTATTTTGACAGCCCATTAAATAAATTTTTGCAAAGTTTTCATAAGTTTTGCTTATTACTAGCTACCCTGACCAATCTTCATCAGTGAGGCTTTCTCTCCTCTCAGAAAAATGTTCACTCCATTTGTAAACTGCCATTATCTTTATGGCCTTAAGACCATGATCTTGGACTAACTTGTCCCTGATTTCACTACTGCTCTTGCCAAGTTTAACAACAAATTTCTTTTCTTTTCTTTTTTTATTAAATCATAGCTGTGTACATTAATATGATCATGGGGCACAATACACTTGGTTCATAGATCGTTTGACACATTTTCATCACACAAGTTAACATAGCTTTCATAGCATTTTCTTAGTTATTTTGCTAAGATCTTTACATTCCACATTTACTAGGATTCACATATACCCTTGTAAGATGCACTGCAGTTTTAATCCCATTAATTCCCCTCCCTCCACCTCACTCCCCCCTTCCTCCCGTCCCTTAGCCCCTTCTCCCTATTCTTAGGTTTTAACTGGGTTATAGCTTTCATGTGAATGTCCTACATTAGTCTCATAATAAGGGTGAGTACATTGGGTACTTTTTCTTCCATTCTTGAGACACTTTACTGGGTTCATTTCTTGGTTCTCTATTCTGTTCCAGACATCTACTTCTCTGTTTTTGTGCCATTACCATTCTGTTTTGATCACTATTGATTTGTAGTATAGTCTGAGGTCTGGTAGCGTGATTCCTCCTGCTTTGTTTCTATTTTTGAGTAATGTCTTGGCTATTTGAGTTTTTCTGATTCCATATAAAACAAAGTATTGTTTTTTCAAGATCTTTAAAGTATGACAGTGGAGCTTTAATGGGGATTGCGTTGAAATTATATATTGCTTTGGGTAGTATGGACATTTTAACAATGTTGATTCTTCCCAACCATGAGCATGGTATATTTTTCCATTTGTTAACATTCTCAGCTAACTCTTTTCTTAGAGTTTCATAGTTCTCTTTATATAGATCTTTCATGTCCTTTGTTAGATAAACCCCCAAGTGTTTCATCTTTTTTGGCACTACTGTGAATGGGCTAGAGTCCTTAATCGTTTTTTCAACTTGACTATTGTTGGTGTATATAAAGGCTACCGATTTATGAATGTCCCTTCTATACCAATTTTCTTGAGTGTTCTGATCATGAAGGGATGTTGGATGTTATCAAAAGCTTTTTCTGCATCGATTGAGAGAATCATATGGTCTTTGTTTTTTAATTTCTTTATGTGCTGAATTACATTAATAGATTTACGTATATTGAACCAGCCTTGAGATCCTGGGAAAAAAACAGGTCATGATGTATGATTTGTTTAATATGTTGCTGGATTCTGTTTGTAAGGATCTTGTTGAATATTTTTGCATCTATATTCATTAGTGATATTGGTCTATAATTTTCTTTTCTTGTTGTGTCTTTTCCTGGTTTGGAGATCGGGGTGGTGTTTGCTTCATAGAACGTGTTGGGTAGTCTTCCTTCTTTTTCTACCTTTTGGAACAGGTTGAGCAATATAGGCACTAATTCCTCTTTGAAGGTTTGGTAGAATTCTGACGTAAAACCATCTGGTCCCGGACTTTTATTTCTGGGGAGATTTTGTATGGTTGATGCTATTTCCAAACTTGATATAGGCCTGTTCAACATTTCCACTTGATTTTGGTTAAGTCTTGGAAGGTGACGTGCTACCAAGTAATGGTCAATTTCCTTCAGATTTTCGAATTTCTGAGAGTAAAGTTTCTTGTAATATTTATTAAAGATTTTTTGGATTTCTGAGGAGTCTGTTGTTATTTCGTCTTTGTTATTTCTGATTGATGAGATTAGAGATTTTACTCTTTATTTTCTGATTAGGTTGGCCAAAGGTTTATCTATTTTGTTGACCTTTTCAAAAAACCAGCTTTTTGATTTATTGATCTGTTGTATTATTGTTTTGTTTTCAATTTCATTTAGTTCTGCTCTGATTTTGGTTATTTTTTTTCTTCTACTGGATTTGGGGTTGGTGTGTTCTTCCATTTCCAGTCTCTTGAGATGTTCCATTAAGTTGCTTACTTCCTCTCTTTCCGTTCTCCTGAGGAAGGCTTGCAGTGCTATAAATTTCCCTCTTAGAACTGCCTTTGCAGTGTCCCAGAGGTTCTGATAATTCGTGTCTTCATTGTTGTTTTGTTCCAGAAATTTGGCAATTTCCTTCTTGATCTCATCTCTGACCCAGGCATCATTCAACATAAGGTTATTTACCTTCCATGTTTTTGTATGTGTATGCAGATTCCTGTTGTTACTCATCTCAAGTTTTAGTCAATGATGGTCTGAGAAGATGCATGGAATAATTTCTATTCCTTTAAATTTACTGAGGTTAGACTTGTGACCTAAGATGTCATTGATTCTGGAGTAAGTTCTGTGGGCGGATGAGAAGTATGTGTATTCAGTTTTGTTGGGATGAAATGTTCTGTAGATGTCTGCTAAATCTAAATGCTGGATGGTTAGATTTAAATCTAGAATTTCTTTACTCAGATTTTTGTCGGAGGATCAATCCATCACTGCCAAAGGAGTGTTAAAATCTCCGACTATTATGGAGTTGGAGGAAATCAAGTTGCTCATGTCTGTTAGAGTTTCTCTTATAAATTGAGGTGCATTCTGGTTGGGTGCATAGATATTAATAATTGAAATCTCATCATATTGAGTCTTACCTTAACAAATATGAAGTGACCATTTTTGTCCTTCCTTACTTTTGTTGGTTTAAAGCCTATTGTATCCACAAATAAAATTGCAACTCCTGCTTTTTTCTGGTTACCATTTGCCTGAAATATGGATGACCATCTTTCACCCTGATTCTGTATTTGTCTTTTAAGTTAAGATGTGACTCTTGTATACAACAAATGTCTGGCCTGAGTTTTTGTATCCAGTCAGCTAACCTATGTCTCTTTAGAGGGCAGTTTAAGCCATTCACATTAATGGAGAGTATTGATAATTTTGGTGAAATTTGGGGTATTGAGTTTTTCGAAAGTTCAGTGGGCATTTTTAATCCTTTTGCCATTGTGGAAGTTGGAGTTTGATCAGAAGTTTCTGAAAGAGTTTACTTTTGTAGTAGAGGATTGGGTTGGTTATTATGGAGGATAGCTCTGAGAATACCCTGAAGAGTTGGTTTGTTATGGCAAATTTATTTAGCATATGTATTTCATTAAAGTATTTAATTTCTCTGTCATAAATGAAACTCAGTTTAGCTGGGTACAATATCCAGGGTTGAAAGTTATTTTGCTTGAGGAGATTAAACATTGATGACCACCCTCTTCTGGCTTGAAAAGTTTCAGCAGAGAGATCTGCAGTCATTCTAATGTTCTTTCCTTTGAAGGTAATAGATTACTTTCACCTGGCCTCTTTGAGAATTTTCTCCTTCATATTAACTTTAGTGAAGTTAATTATGATATGCCTGGGGGATGTCTTATTGGGGTTAAGTCGTGCTGGGGTTCTGAAGCTATCCACTATCTGAATTTCAGGTTCTCTAGGCATGTCTGGAAAATTCTCTTTCATAATTTCATGCAGAAGGGCCTCTGCGCCCAGTGAGGCCACATCATCTGTTTCAGGAATTCCCATGAGACGGATATTTGCCTTCTTCGAGTTATCCCAGAGCTCTCTGAGTGAGTGATCCATTTTTGCTCTCCATTTCTCTTCCTCTTTGAGAGTTTTGGAGCGTTCAAAGGCTTTATCTTCGATGTCGGAGATCCTTTCTTCTGCTTGGTCCATTCTGTTGCTAAAGGATTCTACTGTATTTTTCATATCTTTGAGGGCTGCAAATTCTTGTTTCAGTGTGTCTAAGTCTTTCGTGGTTTTGTCTTTAAATTCGTTAAATTCTTGAGACGGCTTTTGAATTTCTCCACGAATTCCTAATTCCATTTTGTTAATCTTGTTTGCCATCCAAATTCTGAATTTGATTTCTGATATCTCAGCCAGTTGTTTGTGAATGGGATCTTCAATTACATCTGCCGTATCTTTCCTTGGGGAGGTTGATCTATTCTCGTTATTCATGTTACCAGAGTTTTTCCACTGATTCCGCCCATGATTGTTTTACTCCCTTTGATTTTCCTCTGGTGTTTTGTTAAGGACCCGTACAGTGCTGTGGCCTGAGAAACTGGGGCCCTGTTTGGTGTATAGTGGCTAAGTGGTTCTCTCTTTTTTTCCAGCTTGTTTCTATGTGACTCTAGTGAAACAGTTACTCTGGGTTGAAGTCTCAGCTGTGGAGAAATACCAGCAATTAAGTCACCCCACCCACCACAGGCAACAAATGGAAAAGGAAAATCAAACCTTCCTACAACCACACACCCAGGGCACCACCTGGATAGTTCCCAGGTGAGTGACTCAGTTCAAAAGGTCCAAGTCAATTGTCTCAGTCTGCAGCTTCCTTGGGTTGGAGAGTTCAAGAGGTCCCTGGGAACTGGATCACAGGGGTCTCGTGACTGCTCTAAAATGGCTTGCTCCAGTGCTGCGTGGAGTCAGGAAGAGCCACCAGTAAATAGATCAGTTTGGGAAGATTGATGCCTCCTTCCCCACCTTGCAGCTCTGTCACACCCAGTTGCTGCTAGCCCCAAAGGGCTGTGACCCAGTCAATTGTCTGCAGTAAGCAGATACTCCAGGGGTTTGCACCTACCTAAGTCACAGGGTAGTCTGTGTCTGCTCAACTAGGCTGCTATTCTCTGTCTTTATCCAGCAGGGGGTGGTGTGGCCTGTCAACCTCGGGCACTTGATGAAGGCTGGAGGTGTTCACTCAGTTCCAGCCCCACCCAGTTTATGTTACTGGGTGAAGGAAACAACCTTGTGGGAGTTTGTTTCTGACCTTGCCAGATTCCTCTGCAGAGGAGAGGCTGATTTGAGTTCCCAGAACCTGTGCCTCAGGCCCTGTCCTTAGTCCTGTGGGTTTGTTTTCGCAGCACAATCAGTTGTCGGTTGTAGCCTCTTGGCCTCCTTTGTCTATAGGCTGGTGATACCCTGAGGGCCAGGTGCATCTTAGGCTTAGTAGAGAGTTTCCCAGGGAAATTCCCAGGGAATTTCCCAGCTCTGTTGGTGTGTTTTTTAGTCCCCGTGTTCCACACGTCGGTACCATCTCAGGAAAACCCTTTACTCACGGGGCCTGTGTTTCAGTCCCAGGTCTTTTCCATGGTTGTTGCCATCTGAGAAGATGCTCAGCCTCATCTGGTTGCCCAGGAAGACAGGAGGAGAGGCTATGGGATATCTGGGGGTGGGCCTTGTTATTGCCGAAGATGGCTGTATCTCTGCACCTCGGGGCACCACCGGTCCAGTGTAATTCCCTCTCAGCCAACTGTCGTCCTCTTGCTCCTTTGCTACAGAGTCAGCACTGGCCAGCTGCAGTCCAGGTCCCGTCTACACCTCTCGAGAGTTTACCCAAGAATCTGGACTCTTGGGGGGGCAGGTCTCCAGATCATGGAGTGAGAGTGGAAGGGAGTGTTAGGAGCTCAGATTTGCAGGTCGTAACACCAAGCTCATTGAGACCAAATGAACAAATAAACAGATACAAAGGTTACCAGGCACATGGGCCCATAGATACAGAGACAGACGGAGACACATAGACATACAGTCAACAGCCACGACAACAGCAATATAAGAACAACTGCAATTAAAATAGTGATAATCGTAAAATAATTGAAAGAAAGGAAAAAAAAGAGAGAAAAAAGTGGTGTTCGAAGGAATGTTAAATGAGAAGAAAGAAGAAATTAAAATTAGAAGACAGAGAAATAAAAGATATATGTATATAAAAAGTAATAATAAAAAATTATTGAAATCTCCTCTAAGAAAATGGTGAGGAAAAAACAGACAAAAACAAAACAAAACAAACAAAAACCCTCCACAAAAAACAAAAAAACAAAACAAAACAAAACAAAAAAACCCACGAAAACCAAAAAAGACAAAACAAACAAAACAAAAAAAAGGCACCAACTACAAAAATATTCTTGTGTGTAGAAATATACCTATAAATATCTATATGTCTGGTGTAGGGATCAACTTTCATAGGAATATATTCATGCTGTGATATACTTTCTGGACAGCAGGTGGTGCTGTGAGTGCTTCCGAGACTTATACCTGATTTACAGTTTATACCGTTACCATGGTAACCAACTTCCATGGCTGATCGCCATTTTGGAGTTTCCGTAAAAGATTGTCGCCTAAGAATTGTGCAACCTTGGCTGTTCTTTTCCAGACAGCACTTGCAACCGACTTTCCCACTCAGTGCAGGTGTCCACGCTTCCTAAGTCCCTCCACTCTGTTCCCAGGTTCCACTGCAAACTGGCGACTGCCATTGGCCATAAGGGGAGCGGTGCTGAGTTAGCATGGTTGTTGGCGGGCTCCTGGTTGTATCTCCTGTAGCTGGTTCCCGCGGTTTCAGCAGCCAAAGCTGGTCTGCGGCTTCAGTAGCTTCGCAGCTCCAGAAGCCAAAGCCGGGTTCTAGGCTTCAAGCCGGTTCCCGTGGTTGGAGCACTCGAGGGACTTATTCTGAGTTTTATGGATCAGAGTTTCCCTTTTGGATGGGCGCCTGCCAGTTCGCCGTGCAGCCTGAACCCAGGCTACTGATTTATGAATGTTGATTTTGTAACCTGAGACGCTGCTGTATTCCTTGATCACTTCTAAGAGTTTTGTAGTAGAGTCCCTAGTGTTTTCCAGATACACAATCATATCATCTGTGAAGAGAGACAGCTTAATCTCTTCTGACCCTATATGGATACCCTTGATCGCCTTTTCTTCCCTAATTGCAGTGGCTAAAACTTCCATTACAATGTTAAAAAGCAATGGAGACAATGGGTAGCCTTGTCTGGTTCCTGATCTGAGTGGAAATGATTCCTATTTAACTCCATTCAATATGATATTGGCTGTGGGTTTGCTGTAGATGGCCTCTATCAGTTTAAGAAATGTCCCTTCTATACCAATTTTCTTAAGTATTCTGATCATGAAGGGATGCTGGATATTATCAAAAGCTTTTTCTGCATCGATTGAGAGAATCATATGGTCTTTGTTTTTTAATTTGTTTATGTGCTGAATTACATTTATAGCTTTATGTATATTGAACCAGCCTTGAGACCCTGGGATAAAACCGACTTGGTCGTGATGTATAATTTGTTTGATGTGTTGCTGAATTCTGTTTGTTAGGATCTTGTTGAATATTTTTGTGTCTATATTCATTAGTGATATTGGTCTATTCCTTTAATCTTGTTGAATATTTTTGCATCTATATTCATTAGTGATATTGGTCTATAATTTTCTTTTCTTGTTGGGTCTTTTCCTGGTTTGGGGATCAGGGTGATGTTTGCTTCATAGAATGGGTTGGGTAGTCTTCCTTCTTTTTCTACCTTTTGGAACAGCTTGAGTAATATAGGCACTAATTTCTCTTTAAAGGTTTGTAGAATTCTGAAGTGAACCATCTGGTCCCGGGCTTTTCTATTTAGGGAGATTTTGTATGGTTGATGCTATTTCCGAACTTGATATGGGCCTGTTAAGCATTTCCATTTGATTCTGGCTAAGTCTTGGAAGGTGACATGCTTCCAAATATTGGTCAATTTCCTTCAGATTTTCATATTTCTGAGAATAAATTTTCTTGTAATATTCATTAAGGATTTTTTGTATTTCTGAGGTGTCTGTTGTTATTTAATCTTTGTCCTTTCTGATTGATGAGCTTAGAGATTTTACTCTTTTTTTCCTGATTAGGTTGGCCAAAGGTTCATCTATTTTATTGATCTTTTAAAAAAACCAGCTTTTAGATTTATTGATCTGTTGTATTATTTTTTTGTTTTCAAGTTTGTTTAATTCTGCTCTAATTTGGTTATTTCTTTTCTTCTACTGGGTTTAGGGTTGGAATGTTCTTCCTTTTCCAGTTGCTTGAGATGTCCAATTAAGTTGTTAACTTTCTCTCTTTCTGTTCTCTTGTTGAAGTCTTGCAGTGGTATGAATTTCCCTCTTAGAACTGCCTTTGCGGGGCGGCGCCTGTGGCTCAGTCAGTAAGGCGCCAGCCCCATATACCGAGGCTGGTGGATTCAAACCTGTCCCTGGCTGAACTGCAACCAAAAAATAGCTGGGCATTATGGCAGGCACCTGTAGTCCCAGCTACTCGGGAGGCTAAGGCAAGAGAATCACTTAAGCCCAGGAGTTGGAGATTGCTGTGAGCTGTGTGATGCCATGGCACTCTACCAAGGACCGTAAAGTGAGACTCTGTCTCCACAAAAAAAAAAAAAAAAAACAAGAACTGCCTTTGCAGTGTCCCAGAGGTTCTGATACTTCGTGTCTTCATTGTCATTTTGTTCCAAAAAATTGGCAATTTCTTTCTTAATCTCATCTCTGACCCAGCTATCATTCAGCATAAGATTATTTAACTTGCATGTTTTTGTATGGGTATGCAGATTCCTGTTGTCACTCAGCTAAAGTTTTATTCCATGGTGGTCTGAGAAGATGCAAGGAATAATTTCTATTCCTTTAAATTTACTGATGTTAGACTTGTGACCTAAGATGTGGTTGATTTTGGAGTAAGTTCCGTGGGCTGATGAGAGTATGTGTATTTAGTTTTTTTGGGATGAAATGTTCTGTAGATGTCTGCTAAATCCAAATATTAGATGGATAGGTTTAAATGTAAGATTTCTTTGCTCAGCTTCTTGTTGGAGGATCAATCCAACACTGTGAAAGGAGTGTTGAAATCTCTGACTATTATGGAGCTGGAGGAAATCAAGTTGCTCATGTCAGTTAGAGTTTCTCTTATAAATTGAGGTGCATTCTGGTTGGGTGCATAGATATTAATCATTGAAATCTCATTATATTGAGTATTACCCTTAACAAATATGAAGTGACCATTCTTGTCCTTCCTTACTTTTGTTGGTTTAATGCCTATTGTATCTGCAAATAAAATTGCGACACCTGCTTTTTTCTGATTATCGTTTGCCTGAAATATGGATGACCATCCTTTCACCCTGAGTCTGTATTTGTCTTTTAAGTTAAGGTGTGACTCTTGTATGCAAAAAATATCTGGCCTGAGTTTTTGTATCTAGTCAGCTAACCTATGCCTGTTTAGAGGACAGTTTAAGCTGTTCACATTAATGGAGAGTATTGATAAGTCTGGTGAAATTTTGGGTATCGAGTTTTTCAAAGATCCAGTGGACATTTTTAATCCTTTCACCAGTGTGGAAGTTGGAGTTTGATCTGAAGTTTCTGAGTGAGTTTAGTTTTGTGCTGTAGGATTGGGTGGGTCATTATGGAGGATAGGTTTGAGAATATCCTGAAGAGCTGGTTTACTTATGACAAATTTCTTCAGCATATGAATGTCATTAAAGTATTTAATTTCTCCATCATAAATGAAATTCAGTTTAGTTGGATACAAGATCCTGGGTTGAAAGTTATTTTGCTTTAGGAGATTAAAAGTCAATGACCACCCCCTTCTGGCTTGAAAAGTTTCAGCAGAGAGATCTGCAGTCATTCTATTATTCTTCCCTTTGTACGTAATGGCTTTCTTTCGCCTGGTAGCTTTGAGAATTTTCTCCTTCATATTAACCTTAGTGAAGTTAACTATGATATGCCTGGGGGATGACTTATTGGGGTTGAATCATGCTGGGGTTCTGAAGCTGTCTGCTATCTGAATTTCAGAATCTCTAGGCATGTCTGGAAAATTCTGTTTCATAATTTCATGTAGAAGGGCCTCTGTGCCCATCGAGGCCACTTCATCAGTTTCAGGAATTCCAATTGTTTGTATATTGACCTTCTTCGAATTATCCCAGACCTCTCTGAGAGAATGATCCGTTTTTGCTGTCCATTTCTCTTCCTCTTTGAGAGTTTGGTAGTGTTCAAAAGCTTTATCTTCAATGTCAGAAATCCTTTCTTCTGCTTGCTCCATTCTGTTGCTGAGGGATTCTACTGTATTTTTCATATCTTGAGGGCTGCAAATTCTTGCTTCATTGTGTTTAAGTTTTTGGTGGTTTTGACTTTAAATTCATTAAATTCTTGAGACAACTTTTGAATTTCTCCTCGAATTCCTAATTCCACTTTATTAATCTTGTCTGCCATCCAAATTCTGAATTCGATTTCTGACATCTCAGCCAGTTGTTTATGAATGCTATCTTCAGTTACATCTGCCATATCTTTCCTTGGGGGGGTTGATCTATTCTGGTTGTTCATGTTACCAGAGTTTTCCGCTGATTCTGCTCCACGGTTGTTTTACTCCCTTTGGTTTTTTCCCGGGGGCTTTATTGATGGCTCGTACAGTGTTGTGGCTTGAGAAACTGGGGCCCTGTTTTGTGTGGTGGGACTAAGTTGTTCTGTCTTGTTTTCAGCTTGTTTCTGTTCGACCCTAGTGAAACATTTGCTCTGGGTTGAAGTCTCATCTGTGGAGAAAAACCAGATTAAGTCACCCCGCCCACCCACCTCTGGCACCAATTGGAAAAGGAAAATCAAACCTTCCTATAACTGCACACCCAGGGCACCACCTGAAAAGTCCTCAGTCTATTGGTTCAGTTGAAAAGGTCCAAATCAATTGTCTCAGTCAGCACCTGTCTCGGGTGGGAAAGTTCAAGAAGCCTCTGGGAACTGGATTACAGGGGTCTGGTGACTACTCTGATATGGCTTACTCCAGTGCAGCATGGAGTCAGAAGGATCCACCTAGCAAATAGATCAGTCAGGGAAGGTTGATGGCTCTTTCCCCACCTAGCCCCTCTGTCGGATCCAGTCACTGATATCTCTGTAGATGGCTGACCTAGTTTCCTGTAGTGAACAGATTGCACCTGCCTGAATTGCAAGGAAATCTGCCAGGCCTCTGCACTCTGCTGCTATCTAGTAGGAGAAGGTGAGGCCTGACATCCTCAGGCGCTTGATGAAGGTGGGGGTGTTCACTCAGGTTTAGCCCCGCTCCTGATTGATGTTACTGACAGAACAGAACAGAAAAGAACAAGTATGTGGGTTTCCGTCTAAGTTCCTGCTAAAATCGTCTGCAGAAGAGAAGCTGTTCTGAGTTTCAAGGTCCTGTCTTTGCTGCTGGAGGTTGGTATTCGATTACCTCTCTGAGTTAGCCCTGCCCTGGTAGCTTCCTGGGTTTGTGAGTAGCCTCAGGCAAATCATTTACTCACGGGTGGCCTCCTCTGGTTGCCCAGGGAGACAGAAGGTGTGGCTTTAGAATATCCAGAGTGAGCCATTTTGCTGTTGGAAAAAAACAGCTCTAGTGCCACAGAGTCAGCACTGACCAGCCGCAGTTTATGCTCTGTCCACACTCCTCAAGAGATCACCCAAAAATCCGGACTCCTTGGGGACAGGCCTCCAGGTCTGAAAGTGAGGGGAAGTAGAGTTCTGGGAGCCCATAGCTGTAGGTAGCGAGCACACAAAGTTCCACACAGTTTTATGCCTGGCTGCACCACTGCCAGAAGACAGCCACCACTCCACATCTGAGGGAACCTCCACTCTGGAGTGGTTCCCTCAGCTGCCACTCCGCGTCTGAGGGAACCGCAGCTCTGGAGCAGCTCCCTTCTAGCCCATCATCCTCTCCTCACTCACGTGCCCCAGAGTCAGCGCAGCTCAGTCACTGTCTACACCCCATGGAGAAATCACCCAAGACTCATCTGGACTCCGGGGGGACAGGCCTCCAGATCTCAGAGTGAGGGGAAGGAGAGTGCTGGGAGCCCAGAGCTGTAGGTAGTGAGCACACTCAGTTCCACAGTTTTATGCTCAGCTGCACCACTGCCAGAATACAGCCTCTGCTCTGTGTCTGAGGGAACCTCTGCTCTGGAGCAGTTCCCTTCTAGCCAATTGTCCTCTCCTCACTCACATGCCCCTGAGAGTTGGCGCAGCTCAGTCACTCTCCACACCCCACGGAGAAATTACCCAAGAATTCGGACTCCTGGGGGACAGGCTTCCAGATCTCAGTGTGAGTGGAGTGGGGTGCTGGGAGATCAGGGTTACAGGCAAAGGATATTTACAGTTTTATATAGTTTTATGCCTAGCTGGAGAGTGCCATGGCACCCTAGTAGGGGAGGTAGGTCCAGTTTTTAGGAGGTCTCTCCCGTGGAGTGCAGTGGGAGGGCCTTTGATTTCTGACCACTTGTTTGTGGGGCTCTTGAGCCGGTCTCATGGGGGGGGGCTCCCGTCCACTTGGCGATGGGTTTTATACCTTTTGTTTGCGTCCTTGTGGTCACAGCTCACCTCAGAGGTGTTGATGTGCGTTCTTCAGCCTTCTCCCTTAGTGCAGCTCAGATCCATCAGGTTACCTGCTAAATTTTTGTCCCTTAACTCTCTTTCTGGACGGGAGCCTCTGAAGGAAGCTGGCTTCAGTCCGCCATCTTGTCCGGATGCCAAGAAATTTCTTAAAGTTTGTTCATTGCTCTAATTTAAGCTCCAACATTCTTGCAAAACACAAACCCACACAAGAACAAAAATAAACATCACACAGCAAGAAACCACCACAAGTCAATGAAAACACAACCGTGAGGCAGTGATACAGCAAGATTATAAAACCCCACTGGGTTTTTGTAGGGCTGCCACTGTAAGTGCATGTTGTCAAAGTCACAAAGTTAATTCTCAGATCTGTAATAAACTTCTTTATAAGGAGAAAAAGATAAAAAAGTAATAGATTTGGTATTTGGGTAACAGATTGCCATTTGGTATTTGGGTAACAGATTGACTTCCTTTCTTTCTTTTCTTTTTTTTTGAGACAGAGTCTCATTATGTGGTGCTCAGTAGAGTGCCTTCGCAACACAGTTTACAGCAACCCCAAACACTTGGCTTAGACGATTCTCTTGCCTCAGCCTTCCAAGTAGCTGAGACTATAGGTGCCCAACAGAATGCCCAGCTATTTGGGGGGTGTAGTTGTCATTGCTGTTTGGAAGGCCTGGGCTGGTAGAACTGCTATCTCCAGAGTCCATGGCTAGTGCCCTAGCCACTGAGCTACAGGTGCCGAGCCTCCAGCTCACTTCTTAAACCGAGCACCTGCCAAGGGAAAACCAGAGGACACAGAAAGCCAAGTCTTACTTCTCTCCTGCCCTAACCTCCTGTGTGTGCAAGTTTCCTATTGTCAAGTAGAAAATGGACTTCAAATGGAACATGTACCCCTGGGAATATAGGCAGAGACACAGAGTACAACACAGAGTAATTGTACATTAAAGATACAATAATTAAAATAATGTAAGGGTTAGGGACCATCAGATGAATGTCAATACTACTTCATTCACAACCCTTAGGTGTTGGACAATAAGTATTCATCTATTCCAGGCTTTTCAGTAAAAATAGGGGTGTTGGCACACTCAGTAGCTCACACCTTCCATCCGACCACTTGGGAGGTGGAGGCAAATGGATTGTCTCATCTGTCAGGTTCAAGACCAGCCTGAGTCAGACCTAGACCTCATCTCTAAAAATAAATAGTGGTTGAGACAGGCACCTGTAGTCCTAGCTACCTGAGAGGCTGAGGCAAGACAATTGCTTAAGCCCAAGAGTTTGAGGCTGCTGTAAGCAATGGGACTCTACCTAGGGTGACCAAGTGAGACTCTGTCTCAAAAAAAAAAAAAATAGGGGAGTTATGTAGAAATTGGCAGGGCTCTATAGGCCCTGCACTCATGGCATTGTCAACCAAAGGGGCTATGCCTATTATTGTTTCATGTTTTAAAAAGTATGGACTTTTTTTTAACTGGTTGAGCTTCTGATTTTAAGTGGGCCTCAACTGCGGTGATCCTGAGGGCTTTCGTAGGTGTATCCTCTTTCCAGGTAGAGAAGTTTACCTGGATTTTGATTACTTCTGACCATTTATTCTTATTCTGTAGATCAGCGGTTCTCAACCTGTGGGTTGCGACCTGCAGGAACTGTATTAAAAACTTGCAGCATTAAGAAGGTTGAGAACCACTGTCCTAGATGCTGGAGTAGCACCTATCAGACATATTCATGCTATACCTTCGTGGAAGGCTACTGTTTTCTGGACAGAAGGTAATAAGAGTACATAATTTAGACAAGACTCTCCTTAGCAAGACAGCAAAGAAATCAAGCATCTGAAAGAACCAATGAGTCATCTCTTTTACTCTAATCCATCATGTAAGAGGTTTAAGAAAGAATTTGTGTTCCGTCTGTCCTGTCACTCCTGCTACAGAGCCAGGGTGTTTAGTCATAGGAGAGAGTGCAGTTTGAAGCACTAAATATGCAGCCCTAGAATTTGTTAGAAAGTCTTGGCCCACAGCTTTCCACAGGTAGAGAAGAGAGTATAGACTATCCTTTAGGGGTAGTCTAAGGCAAATTGTCACTGCCCAAAAAGGCATGATTGTCATGGACCAAGTAATTCCTGTGGACAATGCTGTGCTCTTCTCAGGTGGCCAGAGTTCTCCAGGACCTGCATTTTCCCACCCGGAATCACATCAGATTCCAGGTGCAGGTATCTGTTACCAGCTATCTAACCCCTTCCTACTCTCCATACCTGAGTTTCATACCTACGTCTACTTGGGCACCTCTGGTTTAGCCTTTGCCTCACCCAGCCCTCTTGCTCAGATGATGTCCCTGTCTGCTCTGATTCTTACCAGTGACCACAGTGAAAGGGCTGCCCATTGATTCAACCTAAGAGGAGTCTGGCGTGTCTTCCTGGATCTTTCTCAGGGAGTCTGTGAAGAGGTTTACCACAGAGCATTTGCCTCTAGTTGAGGGGTGGCTAATGAGAGCTTTTGTAAGGCCAAGAGAAGAGCAAGGCTGTAGGTTAATAAAAGACCACAGTGATGTAGAAGTTGAAAAATCTAGTCCAAAAACCTTATTTGAGAATGTTACAATGCAAAAAGAGCAGGAATAAGGGCATGGAGTTCCCAGTTTGTCCCACAACTAGAAAGGGTGCAGTGTGGCCAAAGTACACATTTGTGAAAGAAAAAATCTATTGTTGTTCAAGTGTGGCAGAAGTTACATGTACGTGTTCTGGCAGCTTAGCTTAGCAACAAAAATCGAAGAAGTGTGAGGAGTAAATGAAAGACACAGAGGAAGGAGTGAAAATGTCAGACAGTTGAGTAAAGAGAGTGGCATTTTGTTTTATTTATTTTTGTAGTTTTTGGCTGGGGCCATGTTTGAACCTACCACCTCTTTTAGATGGGGCTGGTGCCCTACTCCTTGAGTCACAGGCGCTGCCCGAAAAGTGGTATTTTAAAGGATAAAGTTGGCTCCTTTTTTTTCTTCCTTTGGTTTCAAAGGAGTAACTGATAACCATGAGTAGAGATAACAGCTTAATAATCTTGGTCTCAACACCCATAACAAATCACATACAACTGCAGGCAGGCAGAAGCACAGAGAGGGAGATTTATTTTCACTCCATGGTGGAAGATTAATGCTGAATAATTGATGCAATTTACTTGCCAGTTTCAATATATACAGAGCAATCTGAATAGGTTTTAAACAAGGTCTCATAACAAAAAGAACACTTTGTGGTCTTATTTTTTAATTTTTATTTCTTTGAGACAGAATCTCAAGCTGTCACCCTGGGTAGAGTGCTGTGGCATCATAGTTCACAGCACCTCCAACTCCTAGGCTCAAGAGATCCCCTTGCCTCAGGATTTCTATTTTTTTTTTTTGAGACAGAGCCTCAAGCTGTTGCTCTGGGTAGAGTGCAGTGGCATCACAGCTCACAGTAACTTCCAACTCCAGGGCTCAAGCAATTCTCCTGCCTCTGCCTCCCAAGTAGCTAGGACTACAGGCGACTGCCACAATGCCTGGCTATTTTTTTATTGCAGCCATCATTGCTTGGCAGGCCCAGGCTGGATTCAAACCCGCCAGCTCAGGTGTATGTGGCTGGTACCTTAGCTGCTTGAGCCACAGGTGCCGAGCCAGGGTTTCTACTTTTGTTATAGATGGGGTCTCGGTTGTGTTCAGGCTGGTCTGCAATTCATAACTTCAAGCAATTCAGCCAACTTTGCCTCCCAGGTTGGCAGAATTATAGGTCTGAGCCATGGCCCTGAGCCCACTTTGTTGTTTTAATTGGAGTTTCCCTTTCAATTAGACCAACTTGTTGACATACAAAATGTTGATAAATCCACCTTTGCAAATATCATGCCTTACATAGACTATTTTTGACATGCTGAAGTCCTGTGTTTATTCCATAATTTTCCTATTAAACCATGACTTATTTTAGGACAAACATTGCTATATCAGTTTTTGTCCTAGACAAAATTATTCCCTTACCCTTTAAAGTTCCTTATGATCCATTGTGTTTTATAGTCATGACTTTCTTCACATTTCACTTCTACATTTTGGATCCTTCTTGCTTTTTTTTCTACTTTGAAATAAAATTGCATCCTAGTTAATTCTTTTCTTCATAAAGATATGAGAAAGGAGGCCTGTGGATTTAAAGGATTTAGGTCTTTAGCCTAAAGAGGAGACTTCATCCAAACAATGGGTTAGGGCAGTTGAAAAACATCAAAAGGGTTAAACATCAAGCAGTGAGCAGAGGGAGTTTAGCAATCACAAGGGTTTGCATTTCACCTTCCATTTTGAAGAGAGATATAGGAGAGGGAAACAGAGGCCCTGAATGTCCAGGGAGAGCATAGGAGAGGCTCTAATGTTATGACAGAGAGAGAAAGCTTGCCAACACACAACCTTCCCAGATGAGCTTGTTCTGAAGTTGGAGTTTGTCCATCAGACTGAGAGTTTAAGAGGGTCAGTGCTGGTTCAGGGATTTCACAGGGTGTACAGTGGTTCTCAACCTTCCTAATGCCACGATGTATTTTCATGGTTACAAAGGGGTCATGACCCACAGGTTGAGAACTGCTGGGACGGTGAATGTGACTCCCTTTTCTCCAAGAGAGGGCAATGTCACTTCCACTGCACCTGTCTAATAGAGAGGGCATAGTCCCAGCACAGGCCCCTCCCTGAGCCATTTCTTACTCCAGGAACCTAGACTGGGAAGGGCTCAGGCCTGGTGTCTTCTTGCCTTAGCCTCTAGGGGAACTCAGTTCCCGACAACCTTCTTCCTTAGTGATAGTAACCATTTCAAAAGCTTCCTTCTGCTCTTAAGAACTGCTAATGGGCTAGTGCCTGTAGCTCAAGCAGCATACACCAGAGCTGGAGAGTTCGAATCCAGCCTGGGCTGCCAAAAAAAAAAGGACAACTACAACCCCCCCCAAAAAATTGATGGGCATTGTGGGGGGCACCAGTAGTTCCAGCTACTCGGGAGGCTGAGGCAAGAGAATTGCTTAAGCCCAAGAGTTCCAGGTTGCTGTGAGTTGTGATGTCATGGCACTTTAACCAGGGAGACAGCTTGAGACTGTCTCAAAACAAACACACAAACAAAAACACCCAAAAGATCTGCTCATGACCTGGCTTTCTCTCACTATCTACTCATCCCCATTCTGGTTATTAAAACCTTACAATCTGGTTTAACATTCTGCATGTGGGGCCTGAGATCCCTTTTTAAACTTTAGAATGTCAGCACTAACTGGGAGATGAAGTGCATTGTCAAGGTGAAGATGAAAAAAGCAGATGAAGCAGGGGCAGGTAAGAAGCTACATTACCTGGAAGTGAAGACAGCCAGAGAGATGGAGGAGTAATAAGTAATATCCAGCAGCAGAGTGAATTCAGAATGTCTATTGTTGCATTAGCTTATCTTCTTGAAGATGTATATTTTCCTCCCAGATAGTAACACCAAAATGTCAGACATTAGGGGACCAGAGGTGAGGTATGTGTTCCATTTTTTTGTTCCAGGTGCCAAAGAACGGTTATTACAACCAAGACAATGAAACAAATGAGCAGAATAAACAGATACAAGTGTGCAAAGGGCAAAGTTTATAAAGGACTGTACACTCCAGAGAAGGAGCACATCTACATTTTCAAGTGGAGAAGATCCTGGGATTAGCAAGAAGTTTCCCCTTACATGGATTTTCCAATTCTAGGTTAGTGGTGTGGGGGTAAAATATTCATAGTATTTCTTGGAAATGGGGAAACCTTCAGAATGGAGAGTCCTCCTATTTCTATCCCTGTAATTAATGGACACAATTTGTCATTCTAATTGTAGAGTATGATAGAACTGGTGTAAATTGTACTATGTTAATGAAAAAAGGTCACTTGATCCTACTGTCACCTTACTTGTATGCCCGCAACAAACACCCCTTTTTGTGGCCTTGGGCTTGTGGCTCATATACCTCTGAGACTCATTTTTGTAGAACAAACATCAGTTCAGTTTGGGGAAGCCTTCTTGAAATGTCAGCTTTTGTTTCTTGAAAGTCCCTGCTGGTCAATTTGTTCACGTAATTTATGGACAAAGGATCTCTCAGTATCATATGTCCCTGTCGCTCCTAAGCCCTACCTAACAGGATAAACACAACTTTAAGGCTCTGGGACAGGACTGACATTTGTGGAGGATTTCTTCCATTTGAATTAGGATTGGAAAAGTGTGAAATATATTTAAAGATACTGTCACACTCTTTTCTTTTTCTACAGACATAGTCTCATTTTATTGCCCTTGGAAGAGTGCCATGGCATCACAGCTCACAGCAACCTTCAACTCCTGGCCTTAGGTGATTCTCTTGCCTCAGCCTCCCTAGTAGCTGGGACTAAAGAGCCTGCGACAATGCCCGGCAGTTTTTTGTTTGTAGTTTGGTCGGGGCCGGGTTTCAACCCACCACCCTCTGTATATGGGGCCAGTGCCCTACTCACTGAGCCACAGGTGCCCCCTGATATTGTCACAGTCTTAACATATGTAGTATTTCTCTATGAATATTGTTATGTACTGAAATGAGTACTGGTTATAGGATTTGACACTTCTCATTTGTAGGGAATTTCTGTGTTATAATTTTTTTATTTATACAGTGGTTTAAGGATTAAACAGCTGTCAATCTCTTCACATTTGTAGAGTTTTTCTTCAATGTGAATTCTGTTGTGTATAGAAAACCATGCCCAATGGAATGAGGCTTTGCCACATCTTCACATTGTCACCATTTTTCTCTGCTTGATTGATTTCTCTTATGTTTAATAAGAATGAGGACCACTGAAAACATTTGCCACATTTTTCACATTTGTAAGATTTCTCTCCAATATGAACGTTCCTAGGTGTAGTAAGGTTTGAGGTATGGTTAAAGTCATTGCCACATTGTTCACATGTGTAGGATTTCTCACCAGTTTGAATCCCTTATGCTTAGCATGCTATGAACACCAGGTAAAGGCACCGCCACAGTCTCCATATGGAGAGTTTCTCTCCTGTGTGACTTCTTCTATGTACAGTTGAGGATTGAATTTGAGTAAGAGTTTTCCCACTGTCCATATTTATAAGGTTTCTCTCCAGAATAAATTCATAAATGTCTAGAAAGGTTCACAAATGAATTAAACACTTTGCCACATTTTTGACCTTTGTAGAGTTTCTCTCCACAACAAATTCTTTCATGTGTACTACTAGTTGACCTACATTAAAAGGCTTTAACAATTTTTTAAAATTTGTAAGGTTTATGTCCAGATTAAATTCTTTGATGTCCAGAAAGGTGTGAGTACTAGTTAAAGGCTTTGCCACATTCTTGACATTTGTAGGGTGTCTCTCAGAGTGAATTATTTTATGTACAGTAAGGCTTGAGTACTGGTTAACAGTTTTGCCACTGGTGGGTCAAAGGAGTGGCGGCCCCATATGCTGGAGTTGGTCGGTTCAAAACCAGCCGTGGTGAAAAAATGCAAAAATAAAAATAAATAAATAAATTCATAAATGAATTTTGCCACATTTTGCCACATTTTTCACATTTGTAGGGTTTTTCTGCAGAGTGAATTCCATGATGTATAGAATGGATTGAGTAATGGTTAAAGGCTTTGCCACATTCTTGACATTTGTAGGGTTGTTCACCACAGCAAATTCTTTTATGTTCTTTAAGGCTTGAGTAGTATTTAAAGGCTTTTCCACTTTCTTGACATTTGTAGGGTTTCTCTCCAGAGTGAATTCTTTGATGTTCAGAAAGGTGTGAGTGCTGGTTAAAAGCTTTACCACATTCTTCACATTCATAGGGTTTCTCTCTAGAGCAGAGGTTCTCAAACTGTGGGTTGAGACCCACTGGGATGGTATTAAAGGACCATGGCATTAGGAAGGTTGATAACCACTGCTCTAGAGTGAATTCTTTTATGTCTAGTAAGAGATGAAGTAGTATTAAAAGCTTTGCCACATTCTTGACATTTATAGGGTTTCTCTCCAGAGTGAATTCTTTGATGTATAGAAAGGCCCGAGTGCTGGGTAAAGGCTTTGCCACATTCTTGGCATTTGTAAGGTTTCTCTCCAGAGTGAATTCTTTCATGTTCAGAAAGGTTTGTGTGCCGGTTAAAGGCTTTGCCACATTCTTGACATTTGTAGGATTTCTCTCCAGAATGAATTCTTTGATGTTCAGAAAGGCCCGAGTGCTGGGTAAAGGCTTTGCCACATTCTTGACATTTGTAGGGTTTCTCTCCAGAATGAATTCTTTGATGTAGAGAAAGTTGTGAGTGCTGGTTAAAGGCTTTTCCACATTCTTGACATTTGTAGGGCTTCTCTCCAGAGTGAATTCTTTTATGTTTAGTAAGAGATGAACTGTCATTAAAGGCTTTGCCACACTCTTGACATTTGAAGGGCTTCTCCCCAGAGTGAATTCTTTGATGTACAGAAAGGCATGAGTACCAGTTAAAGGTTTTGCCACATTCCTGACATTTGTAGGGTTTCTCTCCACAGTGTATTCTTTGATGTACAGAAAGGTTTGTGTGCCGCTTAAAGGCTTTGCCACATTCTTGACATTTGTAGGGTTTCTCTCCAGAATGAATTCTTTGATGTACAGAAAGGCTTGAGTACCAGTTAAAGGCTTTGGCACATTCTTGACATTTGTAGGGTTTCTCTCCAGAATGAATTCTTTGATGTAGAGAAAGGCTTGAGTGCTGGTTAAAGGCTTTTCCACATTCTTGACATTTGTAGGGTTTCTCTCCAGAATGAATTCTTTGATGTAGAGAAAGGCTTGAGTGCTGGTTAAAGGCTTTTCCACATTCTTGACATTTGTAGGGCTTCTCTCCAGAGTGAATTCTTTTATGTCTAGTAAGAGATGAACTGTCATTAAAGGCTTTGCCACACTCTTGACATTTGAAGGGCTTCTCCCCAGAGTGAATTCTTTGATGTACAGAAAGGCATGAGTACCAGTTAAAGGTTTTGCCACATTCTTGACATTTGTAGGGTTTCTCTTCACAGTGTATTCTTTGATGTACAGAAAAATTTGTGTGCCAGTTAAAGGCTTTGCCACACTCTTGACATTTGTAGGGTTTCTCCCCAGAGTGAATTCTTTGATGTACAGAAAGGCTTGAGTAATGGTTAAAGGCTTTGGCACATTCTTGACATTTGTAGGGTTTCTCTCCAGAGTGAATTCTTAGATGTAGAGAAAGGCTTGAGTGCTGGTTAAAGGCTTTTTCACATTCTTGACATTTGTAGGGCTTCTCTCCAGAGTGAATTCTTTTATGTTTAGTAAGAGATGAGCTGTCATTAAAGGCTTTGTCACACTCTTGACATTTGTAGGGTTTCTCTCCAGAGTGAATTCTTAGATGTAGAGAAAGGCTTGAGTGCTGGTTAAAGGCTTTTTCACATTCTTGACATTTGTAGGGCTTCTCTCCAGAGTGAATTCTTTTATGTTTAGTAAGAGATGATCTGTCATTAAAGGCTTTGTCACACTCTTGACATTTGTAGGGCTTCTCTCCAGAGTGAATTCTTTTATGTCTAGTAAGAGATGAACTGTTATTAAAGGCTTTGCCACACTCTTGACATTTGTAGGGTTTCTCCCCAAAGTGAATTCTTTGATGTACAGAAAGGCTTGAGTAATGGTTAAAGGCTTTGGCACATTCTTGACATTTGTAGGGTTTCTCTCCAGAGTGAATTCTTAGATGTAGAGAAAGGCTTGAGTGCTGGTTAAAGGCTTTTTCACATTCTTGACATTTGTAGGGCTTCTCTCCAGAGTGAATTCTTTTATGTTTAGTAAGAGATGAGCTGTCATTAAAGGCTTTGTCACACTCTTGACATTTGTAGGGCTTCTCTCCAGAGTGAATTCTTTTATGTTTAGTAAGAGATGAACTGTTATTAAAGGCTTTGCCACACTCTTGACATTTGTAGGGTTTCTCCCCAGAGTGAATTCTTTGATGTACAGAAAGGTATGAGTACCAGTTAAAGGTTTTGCCACACTCTTGACATTTGTAGGGCTTCTCTCCAGAGTGAATTCTTTTATGTTTAGTAAGAGATGAACTGTTATTAAAGGCTTTGCCACACTCTTGACATTTGTAGGGTTTCTCCCCAGAGTGAATTCTTTGATGTACAGAAAGGTATGAGTACCAGTTAAAGGTTTTGCCACACTCTTGACATTTGTAGGGTTTATCTCCACAGTGTATTTTTTGATGTACAGAAAGACTTGTGTACTGGTTAAAGGCTTTGCCGCACTCTTGGTATTTGTAAGGTTTCTCTCCAGAATGAATTCTTTGATGTCTAGAGAGAAGTGAGTGCCTGATAAAGGCTTTGCCACATTCTTCACATTTGTATGATTTCCCTCCAGAATGAAGTACTTTATGTACAGAAAGGCTTGAGTAATGTTTAAAGGCTTTGCCACAGTCTTGACATTTGTAGCATTTCTCTCCACAATGAATTCTTTTATGTCCATAAATGTGTGAGTACTTCTTGGTAAGGTTCTCACATTCCTTATATATGTAGTGTTTTTCTCCAGTATTCAAAATCTTATGGTTAAAGTACTTTGATCTATGGCTAAGACATTTGCCATTATTTTCATACTTGTTGAATTTCTCTCCAGTATAGGGTCTTGAGTGAGATTGGAAGACTTGGCTACCTTCTTCACATTTGTATTGTTTTTCTCCAGTATTTGTTACCTTATGTTCTGTGATGTGTGAGCAGAGCTTAGAGGATTTCCCATACTTTTTACATTTAAAAGTTTTCTCTAAGGTACATATCATCTTATGTCTATTTAGATTTGACAACTGTCCAAAGACATTCAAACATTTACTACATTGGAAGAGGTTGCCGTGGGTAGCTGTTACACATTTGTCAAGTCCACTGTGACATACTTTCTGCTGCTCACATTCATACACACCTTCCCAGTCTTTTGCAAAGTTTAAATACTCAGGGCCACAACTTTGATTTCTGCTCAGCATCATCTCCGGAAATAATATATTTGTGCCCAGCTCTTGCAAATGGTCTTGGGTAGAATGATTAGATAGAGCTGAAAGAAATTTAAACAATAACAATTTTAGCCGCTCGCTTTTTATCAGAATCCAGTAAATATACATTACACATTGTATATGCAAAATCATGTTAAGAATATTAGGAAGATGCCATAATACAGTAGAGAGGCACCAATTATCTTAAAGATAAATAAATGTTGCATGCATATACTGCATTTTGGGAATTCTGAAAACCGGGTAAGAATATGCAGGACAACAAGTAAGCAGAAGTTATAGAGATAATGCAGAGGCAGGGCATTGGATCGTGTATTTAATCCTACAACTCAGGGGCACTGACAGGAATGGATCACTTGAGCACAGATGCTTGAAATCAACCTGAGCAAAAGTGAGACCCCATCTGGATCAGCACCTATAGCTTAAGCGACTAAGGCGCCAGCACATACACTAGAGATGTAAGGTTCGAGTACAGCCCCAGCCTGCCAAACAACAATGACAACCAGAAAATAGCCAGGTGTTGGGGTGGGTGAATGTAATCCCAGCTGCTCCTGGCTGTGGCAAGAGAATTGCTTAAGCCTAAGACTTGGAGGTTGTGACGCCTAGGCATTCTACCCAGAGAGACAGCTTGAGACTCTGTCTCAAAAAAAGAAAACAAAATAGTGAGATTCCCCCAACTCTACCACATGTAGAAAAATTAGTCCTGCATGGTGGCACATGCGTCTACTCTCAGCAACTCATGAGGGTGAGGCAAGAAGATCTCTTGTGAGGGCAGCACCCATGGCTCAGTGAGTAGGGCGCCAGCCCCATATACTGAGGGCGGAGGGTTTAAACCCAGCCCCAGTCGAACTGCAACAAAAAATGCCTCGCATTATGGTGGGTGCCTATAGTTCCAGCTACTTGGGAGGCTGAGGCAAAAGAATCTCCTAAGCCCAGGAACCAGAGGTTCTTGTGAGTTGTGTGACGCCAAGGCACTATAGAGAGGGTGATAAAGTGATACTCTGTCCCTAAAAAAAAGATCTCTTGTGCCCAGAAGATTGAGGATGCTGTGAACTATGACAATACAGGAGTATTCCCAGAGTAACAATTACTTAGGCTGAAATAAATGAATAAATAAATAGATACATACATACACACATACATTCATACAGTATGTATGGGCATATACACAAATATATTTCTAAAATAAAAGGAAAAATTGTCAATAATAATAATAATGAAAAAGTCAAGGAGAACAATAAGAAAAGTTTGTCATATTTACCCCCACCACAGAATTTATGCCGTCTTAATAGAGAATGGTGAAAATGGAAGTAATCTTCTAAATCCCAGCTTTGCCCTCAAAAGGAAAAGAGTAACAGGTGTGTTAATTCTCCTTGCTTTTGAGGGTGTTTCCAAAGAAAGGTTGCTGTCTCCCATCAGTGAGAGTGCTTAAAGGAATGGTGCTAGTGTGTAAGACTGGTTATGCTGAATTCAAGGCAAAATATTCATATAGCAGCAGAGAGACTCCAATGTAACAGACAAATTAAGGTCTAGCAAGTGATAAGAAACTCTTAGGAGGACATGTGTAAAAATGCTTCCACTAAAAAATAACCATGCAATTCCACAGGCAAAACACTGCCCATCTGTACAGTTCTCCCTTTCTTAATACAATGTGTGTCAGAGTCTTGCAGGATACAGCCATATCACAAAGTTTGTGAAAGGTGGCTTTCCTAATCCTCAAAAATCAATGAAAGCTTATAACGTATATAAAATGTTAGGAAAACATAACCTAAAGAATCAAATAAGAAAAAAAAATCTGAAATTAACCATAAAAAATAGAGATGTCTAAATTACCTGAAAACTTGATCTCAATTATGCTAAACGCATCAAATAGGAATGATAAAGATAACTAAGTAAAATCAGAAAAATGAAGGCACCAAACACAATGAAAATGACTGAGCAGTCTCAAATGTAAGTAAAAAAGTTATAAAGTATGAAGAAACCTCACCATACTTCAGCTAGGAGAAACAAGAAGTCCCATAAAAATACAGATGAAGGGCAGCGCCTGTGGTTCAGTGAGTAGGGAGCCGGCCCCATGTACCAAGGGTGGCAGGTTTAAACCTGGCCCAGGACGAAATGCAACAAAAAAATATCCGGGAGTTGTGGTGGGTGCCTGTAGTCCTAGCTAGTCGGGAGCTGAGGCAAGAGAATCACATAAGCCCAGGAGTTGGAGGGTGCTGTGAGCTGTGACGCCACAGCACTCTCCCAAGGGCAATAAAGTAAGACTCTGACTCTAAAAAAAAAAGAAAGTCACACACAAGAAGGGAATCTTGAAAGCAGCAAGAGAAAATAGATGTGTTATCGCTAAGGATGCTCTTGATTACTAGTGGATTAATCAACACGAACCTTCCACATCAAAAAAGAGTTGGCGATAGCGTCAAAGAGCTGAAAAAGAAAAACTTGAAAGCACATACAGGATATCCACCAAAACTGTTCTTCTAAATGAAGAAAAAGTAAATATTTATCAAGGTATAAACATGCTGGCAGGGTGATGTGGCTCACATCTGTAATCCTAGCACTCAGAAAGGCCAAGAGGGGTGGAATGCTTGAGGTCACAGGTTTGAGACCAGCCTGCGCAAGAGCAAGACACCGTCAGTACTAACGAAAATAGAAAAATCTGAGGCGGGTGGATTGCTTGAGCCGCTGAGTTCCAAATCAGCCAGAGCAAAATGGAGACCATGTCTCTAATAAAATTAGAAAAACTTAGGCGAGAAGATAGCTTGAAACTAAGAGTTGAAGATTGCTGTGAGCTATGATGATACCATGGCATTCTGCTGTGAGCTATGATGATACCATGGCATTCTACTCAGGGTGACAGTTTGAGACTCAGTTGCAAAGAAAAAAATTACATACAAATTTATGGACTAAACGTCACAACTCCAGAGGCTGAGGCAAAAGGATTGTTTCAGCCCAGGACGTTGAGGTTGCTTTGAGCTATGATGCCATAGCAACCTCATAAAAAAGTGAGACTTTTTGTTTCAATAAAATAAAATAAAATGAGTAAATACAAGGACTTAAAAACTAAAAAATCAAAATCCAACTCTATATTTGATACTCATCTTACATGTAATGACAAACATGGAATAAAAAATGACAGGACAGAAAGATACTTGGCCGGGTGCAGTGGTTCAAGGCTGTAATCCCAGTACTCTGAGAGGCCAAGGCAGGTCGACAGCTTGAGCTCATGGGTCCCAGACCAGCTTCAGCAAAAAGACCCTGTCTGTACTAAGAATAGAAAAACCGAGGCAAGAGGATCCCTTAAGCCCAAATTTGGAAATTGCTGTGAGGTATGATGCCATGGCACTCTCCTCAGAATGACAGCTTCAGACTGTGTCTCAAAAAAAAAAAAAGAAAGAAAGAAAGAAAAGAAGAAAGATATTTAATTCAAATATTAATCAAATGAGAGCAAGGGAGATTATCATAAGCAGATGTATACATAAGTCTATGTATGTGTGTGTCTGCATATATATACACACACATGTAAAAACAGAGTCTCACCCTATGGCCCAGGCTAGAGTGCCATAGCATCAGCCTAACTCACAGCAACCTGATACTTCTAGGTTTAAGCAATCCTCCTGAATCAGCCTTCTGACTAGCTGGCACTACAGGTGCCTGCAATGATATTTAGGTAATTTTATCTTCTATTTCTAGTAGACATGGGGTGTTGCTCTTGTTCTGGCTGGTCTCCGACTCCTGAGCAAAAGACATCCTCTTGTCTCAGCCTCCCAGATTGACAGCATTATAGACATATGCAGGAGCGCCCAGACAGAGACAATATATTTTGAGGCAAAACATGTCTTATTTTGTAAAATATGCTTTAAGTCAAAAATGGTCACAAAAAGTAAAGAGTATGAAATAATAATAGAAGGGCTTATTTGTTAGAAAACTATAACTCATTGTTGTTATTTTGAATATATATAAAATACATACTGAAAAGAATGTAGGACAGATATACGACCATCACGTATCTGTTCTTATAAAGAGCTATTTGCACACATATTTATTACAGCATTATTCACATAATCCATTTGGTGAATGAAATCCACATCAGCCTCAAGAAACAAATGGTGAAATATAATTTAGGATATAAAAATGACAGAGTATTACTCAACTTCTAAAAATCAGGAAATCTTCTAACATCTCTAATAAAGAGATGAAATGTCCTTTAAAATGAAATGTCCTTTCAAAAATTATCTTTAAATTACACAAATAATCCACACAAACATAATGTCTTTTCACCAGTAAATATGAGTTAAACTGAAGACAGTTTTAGTAGGCTGGGGGCAGTGGTTCATGGCTACAATCCTAGTACCTCTGGGAGAGCAAGGCAGGTACATTGCCTGAGCTCAGGAGTTCGAGACCAGTCTAAGTCAGAGAAGACCCGTCTTCAAAAAAAATGGATAGGCATTGTGGTGGATACCTGTAGCCCCAGCAAGAAGGGAGGCTCAGGGAAAAGAATCATTTGAACCCAATTGTTTGAGGTTGCTGTCACCTGTAATACCACGCCACTCTATCGAGGGTGACAAAGTGAGACTCTGTGCTCCCCACCCACAAAAAGAGTTTTCATATATATTCACCTATAGGATAAAATAACCATTGGCCAGCAACCAAGAGAAAATGTACTATTCCTAAATCGAACATAAGAAACATGTAGGCAAACGAATAGAAATAAAATTAAATTCCCACTAGACATGTGGTTGATTTATATTTGAAACTTTTGTTCTTAATGTCTTAAAGTATACAGAGTTGAATAATGTCATGCAAAATTATAATAAAAAAATTGTGACAAAGTGACTCAGAGATAAAAAAGTGATATTATATTTTAGATTTTGAATCTCTTTATTTTCGCACAGAAAAATATGATATAAAATCTTGTAATGAATATTTGTAAAGAATGGTACATTTTGCTACAATTTCCCATTTTTCTTATCTACGTATGTCTGGCAAACTTTGGTACACCATGTGTATGTTAAAAAGTACAAACAAAATTGACTGAGGTGAAGTGACGTATTTTAAAAATTTAAAAAGAGGGGTGGCGCTGGTGGCTGAGTGAGTAGGGCACCGGCCCCATATACTGAGGGTGGTGGGTTTGAACCCGGCCCCAGCCAAATTGCAACAAAAAATAGCTGGGTGTTCTGGTGGGTGCCTGTATTCTCATCTACTCCAGAGGCTGAGGCAAGAGAATCGCCTTAGCACAGGAGTTGGAGGTTGCTGTAAGCTGTGACACCACAGTACTCTACCGAGGGTGATAAAGTGAGACTCTGTCTCTACAGTAAAAAAAGAAAAATTAAGAAGAGGCCTGGAGCAGTAGCTCATGTACTAATCCTAACATTCTAATCCTAACATTCTAGGGGGCAGAACCAGGTAGGTGGCAGGAACTCACTAACACTTTTCAAAGAACTATAAATGGCCAATGAGCATTTCAAAGGATGTCTAACGTTCTAATTCTTAGAGAAATGTGAAGCAAAATCACAATGAAATGTCATATCATACTCACAGTGAACCCTAAAAAATGTGTGTCAAGGATACATAGAAATTAGAAACATTTAGCAAAGTTGATGAAGAAAAATGTTGCAGACTCTATTAAAATACTTGAAGGATTCTCAGAAAACTAAAATTTAAAGTTATTATTTAGCTCTGTGCCTTTAGCTCAGTGACTGGGGCACCGGCCACATGCACCGGGACTGGCAGGTTCAAACCCGGTCAGGGCCTGCAAAACAATGACAATAGGCTGGCATTGTGGCAGGGGCCTGTAGTCCCAGCTACTCCAGAGGCTGAGGCAAAAGAATTACTTAAGCCCAAGAGTTGGAGGTTGCTGTGAGCTGTGACTTCACAGCACTCTACCGAGTGGGATATAGTGAGACTCTCTCTCACAAACAAAAAAAAAGTAAATAAAAAATAAATGTTATGATTTCATCCACCCATCTCTCGTCTGGGTATATATCCTAACTACGCACTGCAGATCAGGGAAGATACAGGTCCTCACTCACATTCATCACAGCATTATTCATAAAAGCCAAGACATGGCCTGGTGCATTCAGTCACATATCCAATCCTACAATTTTAGGAGGATGACGCGGGAGGATAGCTGGACCACAGGAGTTCAACACCAGGCTAAGCAACAGTAAAACCCCATCTTTAATAAAAGAATGGTAGGATAGCCAGGAGTTTGGAAGGCTGAAGCATGATTGCTTGAACCCACGTGTTGGAAGTTGTTCTAAGCTGGGATGATGGATTCATAGCATTCTACCGCTGGCAACAGAGTTCCTCTCCATCTCACACAAAAGCTCCCTTTTCTAGATAACTACAATGTTCCATTATGACTGCGGAAAGAACCAAAGCAAGTATTTTTTCTTTTTTCTTTTTGAAACAAAGTTTCACTTTTGTCACCCTTGGTACAATGCCATGTCACAGCTCACAGCAACCTCAAATTCATGGGCTTAAGTGATTTTTTTGTCTCAGCTTCCCAAGTGGCTGAGACTACAGGTACCTGCCACAAGGCTGGGCTATTATTTTTGTTGTTCTTGTCATTGTTGTTTAGCAGACCCAGGCTCGGTTAGAACCTGCCACCCCCAGGCACCGTAACCATTGAATGACAGGCACTGAGCCAGGGTATCTTTTGTTAATATTAGTTAACATTTTGTTGGACGAGAGCAGGTATACTGAATATTTTATGAACCATCTTTCAATAAAATTTCATAGAAAATATATGATTTATTAGTATGAGATACTTATCAGAAAATGTTAATAAACACTTGAGAACAGTAAAGATAATTTTTATTATGTTATTGATATTCTTATTTTTACAAAAACTGAAAAGGTTTAACTTACCCCTTATAAACAATCAAAAAAATTTATACATAAAATAAAAATGTTAACTTTGTAAAATATGATAAATCATACTATTTAAAATAAGCATTTGGGCAAAATTAATATATCATTTAGATATAGGTTGAGGAAAGTGATAACAATCCTGTGGATTTGTTTGCCCCTAGTAAACTAGAAATTTCAAGCTTATTTTGAAAAATAAACTTTCCTTGAAATAAATTTTCAAGGAATTTTTAAATTTTTATTATTATTATTTTATTTATTTATTTTTTTGAGACAGAGCCTGAAGCTGTCGCCCTGGGTAGAGTGCTGTGGCATCACAGCTCGCTACAACCTCCAAATTCTGGGCTCAAATGATTCTTTTGCCTCAGTCTCCCTAGTAGCTGGGACTATAGGAACTTGCCACAATGCCTGGCTATTTTTATTTTTTTTTATTTTTTGGTTGTAGTTGTCATTGTTGTTTGGCAGGTCTCGGCTGGATTCGAAACCGCCAGGTCTGGTGTATTTGGTTGGCACCTTAGCCGCTTGAACTACTGGCTCTGAGCCTTATTATTATTATTTTTTTTTTAATTTACTTTTTTAACACAGAGTTGCTCTATGTTGCCCTTGGTAGAGTGCCATAGCATCACAGCTCACAGCAACCTCAAAATCCCGGGACCAAGCAATTCTCTTGCCTCAGCCTCCCACATAGCTGTGACTAAGATGCCCCCAGGGTGCCCGGCCATTTTCCTGTTGCAGTTGTTAATGTTGTTTAGCTGGCCCGGACTGGGCTACAAACCACCAAAATCGGTGCGTGTGGCTGTCGCTGTATCCACTGTGGTACAGGTGCCAAGCCAAGTAAGCTTTGCATAAATCTGGAATTCCTACTCATTTTCTAAATTACTTGGTACAGAAGTTGAAATTCTAACACATAGTTATGAATATTTAAATCTAAAACTACAGAAAATTGAACACAGAATAAAACGGAATGTGAAAACATAGATAGAGACAGTAAAACCAGCAAGACAGCAGTATACAAGTCCCATCTTCATGTATTCCTTCCAAGGGAGCCATCTATAGGGAAATGTGCATCAGTGACAGCCCAGCACACGGACTCACACCTGTCATCTCACCTACATAGAGGCTGAGGTGAGAGGATCACTTCAGTCCAACAGTTTGACACAAGCCTAGGCAATCCAGTGAGTCACCATCTCACAATAAGTGATGTTATGAGAGCTTTAGAATTCAGGGAGGAGGTTGTGACATCCTCCTAATGCCCTTAAGGAGGGTCACTCAGAGAAGGCTGATCCTCATTCACTTAGCAAACTAGAGGATCCCTAGTCTGGGTTACTGACTGGAGAATGGCTTGCTCACCTTTGTCCCACTGAGAATTCTGAAGTGACAATGTTGGACTCTCCAACTTCTCCCAGCCATGATGTGGGAGTGGTGTTACCAATCCAGATACCTGGAGGAAAATATTCACCCATGACCATGGAGACAGGCCTGTAAACCTTGACACTTTGTGTGTGTGTATATATATGTGTACTATTTGTGTGTGTGTATATGTATGTGCGTGTGTGTGTATGTGTGTGTATACGTACTACTTGTGTGTGCATATCTATGTATGGACTATTTTTTGTGTGTGTATGTACTTGTGTGTGTAAACATATACACATATATACACACACACAAATAGCATATATGTATACACACACACACATTAGAACCTCCATAGTGAGTCATCTCCCTACATTGACAATCTCCTCGACTTGACCTGATTTTCATAGAGCAGACATGCACCACATGTGTGTATTGGTACAGCAGGCCTGGTTCCTTATGCTAATCACCTCTGTATGTTGAGAAGTTTGTTACAGTCCCTTGAGTGGTCAACTTGCAGTGGTTCTGCTGCCTGCATGTCTCTGTGTGTATGTATGAATAAGTATATCCTAAGCCAGAGACAGTTATAAAATAAGAATTATATCGCAACAACAGAGAAACTAATTTATCCTGAGGAATACTCTAAACTACTGAATGACATAATATTATTAAGAAATGTAAGATTGGTGCCTGTAGATCAAGTGGCTAAGATTCCAGCCACATACACCAGACTTGGTGGGTTCAAATACAACCCGGGCCGGCCATACAACAGTGAGAACTACAACCAAAAAATAGCTGGAAGTTGTGGTGGGTGCCAATAGTCCCAGCTACTTGGGAGGCTGAGGCAAGAGAATTGCTTAAGCCTAGCAGTTGGAGGTTGCTGTGAGCTATGATTCCACAGCACTCCACCCAGGGGGACAGCTTGAGACTCTGTCTCAAAGAAAAAAAAAAAAAAGAAAGAAATGTTGCTGACAGATGTGGGGGAAATCATACCTCTAATCCTAACCCCCAGGGAGGCCAAGGCAAATAGACTGCTTGAGCTCAAGAGCTCAGGACCACCCTGAGCAAGAGGGAGACACCAACGCTACTAAAAATTGCAAAACTAGACAAATGTAGTGGAGGGCGCCTGTTCCCAGATACTCAGTAGCCTGAGCCAAGGGGATCTTATGACCTGAAGTGTTTAAAGTTGTGAGCTATAATGCTATGACACATTAAGCTGTCTCAAAAAGAAAACCCCAAAAATGAATTGTAGGGAGTAGATACCTTTAAAAATACTAAGGTTGGCAAAGGCCGGGCACTGTAGCTCAGGCCTATAATCCTAGAACAGTGGGAGGCCGAGGTGGGTGGATTGCTTGAACTCACAAGTTTGAGACCAGCCTGAGCAAAACCAAAATCCTGTCTCTACTAAAAATAGAAAAATTGAGACAAGAACATCACTTGAGCCTGAGGTGGAGCCTGCTGTGAGCTATGACGCCACTGCACTATAACCAGGGTGACAGCTTGAGACTCTGTCTCCAAAAAAATGGTTGGCAAATTACTGCACATAGAAATTAAATTATTGGGGCAGCCCCTGTGATTCAAAGGAGTAGAAAGTCAGCCCCATATGCTGGAGGTGGAGAGTTCAATCCCTGCCCCAGCCAAATAAAACTGCAAAAAAGAAAAAGAAATTAAATTATTTTTCACAGTCCATATAAAAGCAGAATTTTGAGGCTAAAGAACATTAGACTTGGCTCAGCACCTGTGGCTCAAGCGGCTAAGGCGAAAGCCACATACACCAGAGCTGGAGGGTTCGAATCCAAACCGGGCCTGCCAAACAACAATGATAACTACAATCAAACAATAGCTGCATGTTGTGGGGGGCACCTGTGGTCTCTGCTACTATGGAGGCTGAGGCAAGAGAATCGCTTAAGCCCAAGAGTTTGAGGTGAGCTATTATGCCACGGCACTCTACCCAGGGGGACAGCTTGAGGCTCTGTCTCAAAAAAAAAAAAGAACATTAGACTTTCTTACATTTGGGGAGATTCTTAGTGTTTTGCTAAAATGACGATAATTTCTTCAGAAACTTATTTGAAATCTTCATAGCATAATAAAATAGAAAGCATAAAACATTCAAAACCTATTTCTGGTGTTCCTGGGATTTCTGAAACAAATACCAACATCACTACCTCACTCACATGTTTTGGACATGATGCTAAAGAAAAGAAATTTTGGCAGTGCCCGCAGCTCAGTGGGTAGTTTCGGCAGGTTCAAACATGGCGCAGGCCAGCAAAAAAAAAACAATGACAACTGCAAAAAACAAAATAGACAGGTGTTGTGGCAGGCTCCTGTAGTTCCAGCTACTAAAGAGGCTGAGACAAGAGAATCACTTAAGGCCAAGGGTGTGATGTTGCTGTGTGCTGTGAACTGTGATACCATGGCACTCTATCCAGGGAGACAGCTTGAGACTCTGTCTCACAAAAAAAAGAAAAGAAAGAAAACTTTTATTCAGACACAGTCTCATTCTATTCTTCAGGCTACACTGTCATAAAATCAGCCTAACTGATAGCAACCTCAAAATCCTGGGCTCAAGCAATTATCCAGGCTCATCCCCACCACCAGCACCCAGTAGGTGGGACAAGAAGCAACCACTACAGTGCCTGGATATTTTTACTCTCTTTATTAAAGATGGGGTGTCAATCTTGTTTAGGTAGGTCTCACACTCCTGAGCTCAAGCAATAGTTCCACCTTGGGTCCGAGAGAGCTAAAATTAGAGGTGTGAGCCAGCCTAAAGAATATTAAAAAAATATTCACAGGTATACTAAAAAATACACATATATTTCATGTCCTTAAAAGCAATGGAAGAGCAGTCACGACCTGCATTCACATGTAAGCCATAGGAAGTTTTTTATTCTCACTGTAACTTAGAAGGAATATCAGTGAAAAGTAAGGTCTTTCTGGAAATTAAAACCAAGAACAGGCATAGTGGCTCACAGCTATATGCCTAGCACTCTGGGAGCCAAGGATGGAGGACTGCTTTGTCTCACAAGTTCAAGACTAGCATGAGTAAGTATGAGAACCTTCCCATACTAAAAAAAAAAACAAAAAAACAAACATTAGCCAGGCAATGTAGAGAAAACTGTAGTCCTGGCTATTTGGGTGCTGAGATAGAAAAATCACTTGACACCAGTAAATTAAGGTTGCTCTGAGCTAGGCTGATGTCATGGCACTCTAGGGTGAGGAAAGAGAGTGAGACTCTTTATCAGTAAGAAAATAAATATTAAAAAATAGTAAAAAGGGGGTGGCGCCTGTGGCTCAGTCGGTAAGGCGCTGGCCCCATATGCCGAGGGTGGCGGGTTCAAACCGGCCCGGCTGGGCGTTGTGGCGGGCACCTGTAGTCCCAGCTACTCGGGAGGCTGAGGCAAGAGAATCGCTTAAGCCCAGGAGTTGGAGGTTGCTGTGAGCTGTGTGAGGCCACGGCACTCTACCGAGGGCCATAAACTGAGACTCTGTCTCTACAAAAAAAAAAAAAATATATAGTAAAAAGGAAGGTGGAGAATGATGGCGGCCAAGTAACAGCTTCTCTACAACTGGGCACAGTGCGTCTGGGGAGATAAGACTCCAGGCATCTCTGGCTGGTGGGATCTGCCTATAATCATCCCTTTGAGGATACAGGGAGTTAGCCAGGGACTTCTGGACCCAAAGAGGAGGACTAAAACAGTGGAAAACTGGCAAGAAGTTGCGTGTGTTCGATCGGACCTAATCCCGCCGGCAGCCGTAAGTACAAGCAGCAGTGAGACTGCAAACTGGAAAGGCCTTACCTGTGAACTGTTTTGGTGTTTTTGGACTTGGCACTCAGTTGAACTGCCTTGGGGAGAGCATGAGCAGCAGTGTGGAGAACTTTGGGCATTGTCTAGGGACCTAGACTGAGCCACTGTGCTGGACGGAGCTAATAGTATTCAGCTGTGGGCCGCAGAAAGCCATTGTGAGAGAACTGACCTAGTAAGCTCCGCCACCAGGGGCACAGAGCAAGGACGGGGTGGGGTGGGGGTTGTGGGAGCTAGTAACCAAGTGACTGAGCAGCCTAAATGTGGGGACTGAGCTGCCTTACAGCCTTAACCCTCAGGGGCAGAGTGAGACCAGTTTTGGCACACTGGAGCCTTGGGCTGTTGCCCTGGGTAGAGTGCCATGGTGTCACAGCTCATAGCAACCACAAACTCCTGAGGTTGGCACCACCTGGACCACCATAAGAGCAGCGCCGCCACCACCAATCCGCGACCCACGCCCGATGGGCCTCCACATGTCCTGAACAGGAACTGCAGGAGCCTCACAAGCCCATGTCCTCCCTCCTATACCATCCCTGCCTCCACACTGGCCTGCTCGTCTGGCCAGAGACTCTGGTAGCCACGTTCCCTCTGGAGCTCTCCCTTCCTCTGCGCAGAGAACTTCTCCTGGCCAGAGACTGCTGGAACCTTGGGCTCTCTGTGCCAAAGTCACTGGGTACCAGGCACTCCCAGAACAATGTGCACCACCTCCCGCCCTGTTGCTGGATCTGGGTGTATCATACTCCAGAGCTGCTTCCACAACTAGAACTCCCTGGCTGGGGCAGCCACAGAGGAATTACACAGGGTCAGTACCTACAAAGATCCAGGAACAATAGAGTGATCTGCTGAGGTCTAATCTTGGAGAGACACCTCCCCAACTCTGAGGATGGCCAGAGGCAACGGTCAAAAATAATCATGAGGAAAAATCAAGAGAAAAACTCTGGTATTATGAATAATCAGAGTAGATCAACTCCCCCAAGGATCAATGGGGGCAGACACAACACGAGATCCCATGCACAAAAAAATAGCTGAGATGTCAGAAATCGAATTCAGAATCTGGATAGCAAATAAGTTCAAATTAGAATTCCAAGCAGTAACCCAAAAGATATCTCAAAAATTCAACAAATTCAAAGACCAAATGATCAAAGATTTTGACACATTGAGACAAAAAATTGCAGCCGTCAAAGATCTGAGAAACGCAGTAGAATCCCACAGTAACAGAATGGAGAAAGCAGAAGAAAAGATTTCTGACATTGAAGACAAAGCTTTTGAATGCTCCCAAACTCTCAAAGAGGAAGAGAAATGGAGGGCAAAAACAGATCACTCTCTCAGAAAGCTCTGGGATAATTAAAAAAAAAAAAACAATATTCGTCTTATAGGGATCTCTGAAAGCGACAAAGTGGCTTCACAAGGCACAGAGTCTCTTCTCCATGAGATTATGAAGCAGAACTTTCCAGACATGCCAGGAGATTCTGAAATTCAGATAGCAGACAGTTGCAGAATTCCACCATGACTCAACGCAAATAAGATATCTCCCAGACACATCATAACCAATTTCACTAAAGTTAATATGAAGGAGAAAATTCTGAAAGCAGCCAGACGAAAAAAAACCATCACCTACAAGGGCAAGAATATTAGAATAAATGCAGATCTCTCTGCTAAAACATTTCAAGCTAGAAGAGGATGGTCATCGACTTTTAATCTCCTAAAACAAAATAACTTTCAACCCAGGATCCTGTACCTGGCCAAACTGAGTTTCATTTATGACGGAGAAATTCATTCAATACTTCAATGACATTCAAATGTTGAAGAAATTTGCCATAACTAAAGAAGCTCTCCAGGATATTCTCAGACCTATCCTCCATAAAGACCAGCGTAATCCTCTACCAGAAAAGTAAACCCACCCAGAAAATTTTGATCAAATTCCAACTTCCACAGTCGAAAAAGGATTAGAAATGTTCACTGTACTCTCAAAAGGCGTATAAATATTCTCAATTAATGTGAATGGTTTAAATTGTCTTCTAAAGAAGCACAGGTTGCAGACTGGATACAAAAACTCTAGCCAAATATCTGCTGCATACAAGAATCTCATATTACATTAACAAAAAATATAGACTCAAGGTGAAGGGATAGTCATCTATAGTCCAGGCAAATGGAAAGCAGAAAAAAGCAGGAATTGCAATCCTATTCGCAGATGCAATAGGCTTTACTAACCAAAATAAGGAAGAATAAGGATGGACACTTCATATTTCTTATTTTTATTTTTATTTTTATTTATTTATTTATTTATTTATTTTATCAGGAAGAGCTCCGGTTGCAGGGCGGGCCAGAAAGCCACTTCATATTTTTTAAAGGTAATACTCAATATGATGAGATTTCAATTATTAATATTTAAGCACCCAACCAGAACGTACCTCAATTTATAAGAGAAACTCTGACATGAGCAACTTGATTTCCTCTAGTTCCATAGTAGTTGGAGATTTTAACACTAATTTAGCAGTGCTGGATAGATCCTCCAAAAAGAAGCTAAGCAAAGAAATTTTAGATTTAAACTTAAACATTCAACATCTGCACTTAACAGACATCTACAGACCATTTCATTCCAACAAAACTGAATACACATTCTTCTATTCAGCCCATGGAACATATTCAAAAATCGACCACATCCTAGGCCATAAATCTAAACTCAGAAAACTTAAAAAAATAGAAATTATTCCTTGTACCTTCTCAGACCATAATGGAATAAAAGTTGAACACAATAACAACAGAAACCTGAATACCCATACAAAAACATGGAAGCTAAACAACCTTATGCTGAAGGATAGATGGGATATAGATGAGATTAAGAAGTAAATCACTGGGCGGCGCCTGTGGCTCAAGGAGTAGGGCGCCGGTCCCATATGCTGGAGGTGGCGGGTTCAAACCCAGCCCCGGCCAAAAATCACAAAAAAAAAAAAAAAAAAAAAAAAAAGAAGTAAATCACTAAATTTTTGAAAAAAAAAAAAAACAACAATGAAGACACGAAATATCAGAACCTCTGGGATACTGCAAAGGCAGTCCTAAGAGGGAAATTTATAGCACTGCAAGCCTTCCTCAAGAAAACGAAAAGAGAGGAATTTAATAACTTAATGGGACATCTCAAGCACTGGAGAAAAAAGAACACTCCAACCCCAAACCCAGCAGAAGAAAAGAAATAAACAAAATTAGAGCAGAGTTAAATGAAATTGAAAACAAAAGAATTATATAACAGATCAATAAATCCAAAAGTTCGTTTTTTGAAAAGATCAAAAAAAGAGATAAACCTTGGCCAACCTAACCAGGAAAAAAAGAGTAAAATCTCTAATTTCATCAATCAGAAATGGTAACGATGAAATAACAGACCCCTCAAAAATTCAGAAAATCCTGAATGAATACTACAAGAAACTCTACTCTCAGAAAGATGAAAATCTGAAAGAAATCAACCAATACCTGGAAGTACAGTCACCTACCAAGACATAGCCAGAATGAAGTGGAAATGTTGAACAGGCCTGTATCAAGTTCTGAAATAGCATCAACTATACAAAATCTCCCTAAAAAGAAAAGTGCAGGACCAGATGGCTTTACATCAGAATTCCACCAAAACTTTAAAGAAGAACTAGTACCTATATTACTAAACCTATTTCAAGATATAGAACAAGAAGGAATATTACCCAACACATTCTATGAAGTAAACATCACCTTGATCCCCAAACCAGGGAAAGACCCAACAAGAAAAGAAAATTATAGACCAATATCACTAATGAATATTGATACAAAAATACTCAATATGATCCTAACAAACAGAATCCAGCAACACATCAAAACAAATTATATGCCACGACCAAGTCGGATTTATCCCAGGGTCTCAAGGCTGGCTCAATATACGTAAATCTATAAATGTAATTCAGCACATAAACTAAAATATAAAGACCATATGATTCTTTCAATTGATGCAGAAAAAGCTTTTGATAATATCCAGCATCCCTTCATGATCAAAACACTTAAGAAAATTGGTATAGAAGGGACATTTTGTAAACTAATAGAGGCCATCTACAGCAAACCCACAGCAGATATCATATTGAATAGAGTTAAATTGAAATCATTTCCACTTAGATCAGGAACCAGGCAAGGTTCCATTCCTCTTTAACATTATAATGGAAGTTTTAGTCATTGCAATTAGGGAAGAAAAGGTGATCAAGGGTATCCACATAGGGTCAGAAGAGATCAAACTTTCACTCTTCACAGATGATATGAACGCATATCTGGAAAACACTAAGGATTCTACTACAAAACTTTTAGAAGTGCTCAAGGGAACACAGCAATGTCTCAGGCTACAAAATCAACACCCATAAATCTGTAGCCTTTATATATACCAACAATAACCAAGCCAAAAAAACAGTCAAGGACTCTATTCCTTTCACAGTAGTGCCAAAGAAGATGAAATATTTGGGAGTATACCTAACAAAGGACGTGAAAGATCTCTACAAAGAGAACTATGAAACTTTAAGAAAAGAAATAGCTGAAGATGTTAACAAATGGAAAAACATAACATGCTTTATGGGGGCAAGACATGACTGCAAGAGGGACTTTACCTAACAATTGCAATCAGTGTAACTGGCTTATTGTACCCTCAATGAATCCCCAACAATAAAAAAAAAAAGAAAAACATAACATGCTAATGGCTGGGAAACATGCTAATTTTCAACATTGTTAAAATATCTATACTACACAAAAGCAATATATAATTTTAATGCAATTCCTATTAAAGCTCCATTGTCATATTTTAAAGATCTTGAAAAAGTAATACTTCATTTTATATGGAATCAGAAAGAACCTCAAATAGCCAAAACAATACTCAGCAATAAGAACAAAGCAGGAAGAATCACGCTACCAGACCTGAGACTGTACTACAAATAGATAGTGATCAAAACAGCGTGGTACTGGCACAAAAACAGAGAAGTAGATGTCTGGAACAGAATAAAGAACCAAGAGATGAACCCAGCTACTCACTGTTATTTGATCTTTGACAAGCCAATTAAAAACATTCAGTGGGAAAAGATTCCCTATTTAACAAATGGTGCTGGGTGAACTGGCTGGCAACCTGTAGAAGATATAAACTGGACCCACGCCTTTCACCATTAATGAAGATAAACTCTCACTGGATTAAAGATTTAAACTTAAGACATGAAACTATAAAAATACTTGAAGAAAGTGTAGGGAAAACTCTCCAAGGAATCGGCCTGGGTGAATATTTTATGAGGAGGACTCCCCAGGCAATTGAAGCAGTATCAAAAAATACACTACTGGGACCTAATCAAACTAAAAAGCTTCTGCACAGCCAAGAACATAGTAAGTAAACAGCCCTCAGAATGGGAGAAAATATTTGCAGGTTATACTTCTGATAAAGGTCCAATAACCAGAATCCACAGAGAACTCAAACATATTAGCAAGAAAAGAACAAGTGATCCCATCTCAGGGTGGGAAGGGACTTGAAGAGAAACTTCTTTAAAGAAGACAGATGCACGATCTACAAACACATGAAAAAAAGCTCATCATCATCAATCATCAGAGAAATGCAAATCAAAACTACTTTGAGATATCACCTAACCCCAGTAAGAGTATCCCACATAACAAAATCCTAAAACCAGAGATGTTGGTGTGGATGTGGAGAAAAGGGCACACTTCTACACTGCTGGTGGGAATGCACACAAATACGTTCCTTCTGGAAGGATGTTTGGAGAATACTTAGAGACCTAAAAATAGACCTGCTATTCGATCTTATAATTCCTCTACTAGGTTTATACCCAGAAGACCAAAAATCACAATATAACAAAGACATCTGTACCAGAATGTTTATTGCAGCCCAATTGATAATTGCTATGTCATGGAAGAAGTCCAAGTGCCCATGGACCCACGAATGGACTAGCAAATTGTGGTACATGTATACCATGGAATATTATGCAGCCTTAAAGAAAGATGGAGACTTTACCTCTTTCATGTTTACATGGATGGAGCTGGAACATATTCTTCTTAGCAAAGTATCTCAGGAATGGAAGAAAAAGTATCCAATGTACTCAGCTCTACTATGAAGCTAAATTATAGCTTTCACATGAAGGCTATAACCCAACTATAGCACAAGACTATGGGGAAAGGGCCAAGGAAGGTGAAGGGAACAGGAAGGTTAGGGTGGAGGGAGGGTAATGGGTAGGGCCACACCTACAGTGCATCTTAAAATGGGTACAGGTGAAACTTACTAAAAGCAGAATACAAATGTCTACATATAATAACTAAGAAAATGCCATGAAGGCTACGTTGAACAGTTTGATGAGAATGTTTCAGATTGTATATAAAACCAGCACATTGCACCCCTTGATTGCACTAATGTACACAGATATGATTTAACAATAAAAAAATAGACTGCCAAGCATCTGCACTTTCCTTCTAAGTTGTCCTATATTCATTGTAAAATTCCTCAATAAAATGAAATTAAAAAAAATAATAATAAAAACAAGAAGACAGATACCTTGATGTAAGACTAAGGGAAAGAAAACCAGGCTTCTCAGAAATAATTTCTGGTTAAGCTGAGCTTCCCTAATCACACTGTATTGTGTGGTTTCCTCACAATACTTGGACCTCTGACCTGTGTTACCTGCTCCACTCACTCCAACCTACCTGGGTGCTTGACTAGTTTTGGCTGTGTCTTCACCTTCCAGGGTTCTTTGCTTTGCTCCAAACAGGTGATGAGTTCTGGCTTAGAGACAGCAAGACCTGTTTTATTAGAAAAAAAATTGGAATTCTTCAATTGGCAATCTACTGAATTGGGGAAGTAGAGAAAAGGACATTTTAGATGATCCTGAAACAGGGTGGTGCCTGTGACTCAACAGAGTAGGGCACCAGCCCCAGATGCCAGAGGTGGCAGGTTCAAAAGCAGCCCTGGGAAAAAAAAAAAGAAGAAGATCCTGAAATAATAATCCCAAACAGATTTCCTTGCAGAAACTTCAGAATCTTTAAAAAGTATTTAACATTGGAACATTCCTAATTCCTCCACTACCGAAAATGACTGAAAAAAATTTGGTGCTAGAAATCAGACGTAAAGGTATGAGTAATAATCTAGGCCATGAAATCTCTGAAATTTCCATTAATCCAGTGAAGGATATAAATTGGCTCAAAAAAGGTAAGATTAATGCCAAAATAAAACACCACCAATTTTTCTTTTCTATACCAAGATATCCTAAAGTTTTCCATAGAAACAAGAACCTGATACTCAGTCAATGAATAAACTGAATAAAAACATTCTACAAAGAGAGAATATGAATTGTTTAGTGTAGACGTAGAACTATGTATATAAGTTGTCCTCACCCAGGAAGACCAGGTTTCTGTAGGTCTCTAACATGACTTCCCAATATAAATGCTGCTGAGCAGGGTCCAGGTAGGCCCACTCATCCATAGAGAATTCAATAGACACGTCCTTGAATGTCAACACTCCCTGAAAAACAAACATTTACCAAGAAAACATGGGGATATAGAATTTCACTATGTTTTTTTTTTTTTTTTGAGACAGACTCTCAAGCTGTCGCCCTGGGTAAAGTGCTGTGCCGTCACAGCTTACAGCAACCTTAAAGTCTTGGGCTTAAGTGATTTTTTTGCCTCAGTCTCCTAGCTGGGACTACAGGCGCCCTCCACAACACCCAGCTATTTTTTTGTTGCCATTGTCATTGTTGTTTAGCTGATCAGGGCCAGGTTGGAACCCACCAGCCTGGGGATATGTGCCCGGAGCCTTATCCACTGTGCTACGGGCACCAAGCCATGAATTTCACTTTTAGTTAAGTGATTTAAGAGAACTCTTGCTGACTTATAAGAGTAAATGCAATTACCTAGTAAGTATAGAAGGGATATATTCCCTCATGTGTTGTCTAACACTGAAGGAAGGGAATGGAATGGCATCTACAAAACCGGTGTACACATCAGACATTTTGGGTTGACACAGTAGAAATAAAAGTCCACCAATACAGGCATGTAGAATTTTGTGCCTTATTTACATACATGTTATAATCTGTGTATGTTTTTTACATGACAATGTCATGATGAGATAAATGGTAACTCTAAAGTTTTAATTTGTACAAGAAGAAATCATGAAAAAATGGAGATTATTTTTTGGACGATAGGGGGGTGAAGATTCCATTTCCTAATTTCCAACTAGCTCAGCAGGAATGACAATGATTCAGTCTCTTGATGATGTTTTGTCAAACATGCACTGAACTGCAGACACTGGATTTATCCCTGTCGGTTCCTGAACCGGTAAACAAAGATGACAACCTTTACTTTACAAAGAAAGGTATATGGAAGAGAATCTAAGAAGAAAGGGGTTCTTCCTCAATAAATATTTTGATTTGCTCACATTAGTTGATAATCTCCCCAAGTTTTTATTAACAATACAGAAGCTATACTGAACCCTACAATGAAATATGTGTCCAAGAGCACTGTAACTGAGTGAATAGAATTAACATCAACTGTAACAGGACAAATTAGTATCAGATGCTGATTCACAAGTGCAAGCCCAACATTACTGCTATGATAGTACTGGCCAGAAAAAGTCACTCATAATCTGGTAAAAAGTAGTTGAGAAAAACTCAGTTTTGGCAAAGTTCAAGTTACAGATATCTGCCATGTCTTCTAATCTCTCATCCTGTCTTTAAATAGCTTTCTTTACCATCCCAGAAAGCAAGTCTTTTCTAATTATTCTGCTTATGAGAACTTTGAATTACTCTAGGCTGTTAATGCTGTCTTCTGTAAAAGTGCATGGATGTCATCCTATTTTACATACAACCAATGGAACTTCCAGATACAAGTGAAACAGTACATATTCCCCTTCTATGCTACTATCCAATGACACAACCTCATCCACAATGAAAATCTTGGGCATCCACATTTTTCCAGTAGAACTTATCAGAGATTTCACACTTTTCCCATATATCCAGGAAATTATCACATACTCAGATATTTATAGTTAAAAAACAACCACTACTGTCAAGAAAAAAAATATATATATATATATATTTTTTTTTTTCTTTTTTTTTTGTAGAGACAGAGTCTCACTGTACCGCCTTCGGGTAGAGTGCCGTGGCGTCACACGGCTCACAGCAACCTCTAACTCTTGGGCTTCCGCGATTCTCTTGCCTCAGCCTCCCGAGCAGCTGGGACTACAGGCGCCCGCCACAACGCCCGGCTATTTTTCTGTTGCAGTTTGGCCGGGGCTGGGTCCGAACCCGCCACCCTCGGCATATGGGGCCGGCGCCCTACACACTGAGCCACAGATATCAGCTGCTCGGGAGGCTGAGGCAAGAGAATCGCGGAAGCCCAAGAGTTAGAGGTTGCTGTGAGCCGTGTGACGCCACGGCACTCTACCCGAGGGCGGTACAGTGAGACTCTGTCTCTACAAAAAAAAAAAAAGAAAAAAAAGATATATTATCTATACAAGTAAAACCTGAAACTATTAGTCATAAATATATCAAGTTCAAAAAGCGCCCATTCCAATACACTGACCTGAATAATTCCTTACTTAAATGTAACTTAACCACCTTTCTACCTCATGCCAATAGACACACCGAGCTACCCTGAAGACAGTTCTTAGTATATGGCACCCAGGCTTTTTCTTTTTCTTTTTTTTTTTTTAAAGAGAGTAGATTTTTATTTTATTTTTTTTTGTGGTTTTTGGCCGGGGCTGGGTTTGAACCCACCACCTCTGGCATATGGGACTGGCGCCTTACTCCTTGAGCCACAGGCACCACCCGACACCCAGGCTTTTTCACCTATCCCTGCTACAACACAGGGAAACTTTGAGACTAAGTTTCTAACACTAAGATTCACCCCTTTTCTGCCCTGGGTACAAAACTTAAGTTCAACTGGTCTAAAGTAACTTAAGATATTAACCTCCCTGAAAACTGTAATAGTCAACTACACCCTTTTAGCCCTGCTAAATACACCACTTTAGCCATTTTTTTATAACAACAATAATTATTGGGCTCAATCTGAAAATCAGTCCATTGGCTCGTCCCATCGTCAAGGCCTTTAATACAACTTCTCAAGCCATAAACACTCTGAGCATTCAATTAAAACAAGTATGAGAAGCTATACTAAAAAATCAAGCAGCCATTATTATTAAAACACAATCATAGATGTAAAAACTTTAAAATCTATGTACTGTGTCAATTTATCTAACAGTTCCCAACTCATTAAAAACAAGTTAAAATGTATAAAAGACATAGTCCAAAAAAAACAACAAACAAGATTTTTTAGAATATCCAAAAATTCCTGTTCAAAGTATTGTCATGATTACCCAACTTTACCTAAGTCTGTACCTTTATAGTTATTCTTATGTTATATATTATAAGCTTCTTAATATGTTATAAAATACAATGTATACCATTCATAAGTACCCGCTGTTTCTTTGTACAGAAGTTCTGTACAAACTTCTTCCTTTTTTTCTTTTTTTGCGATAGAGTCTCACTTTGTCACCCTCCGTAGAGTGCCCTGGCATCACAGTTCACAGCAACCTCAAACTCTTGGGCTTAAGTGATTCTCTTGCCTGAGACTTCCAAGTAGTTGGGACTACAGGTGCCTGGCTATTTTTTTTTTTTTTCTTTTCTTTTTAGACATGAGCTGTTGACTAGTTTATGCTGGTCTCAAACTCATGAGCTCAGGCAATCCACCTGCCTCGGTCTCCCAGAGCCCCGCCTTGTTTCACAAATTTCAAAAACAAAATTAACCAGCACAACCAGCATGTCAATTTAACTAATTATAACAAATTTAAAATTATTTTCATTTTAAATCAATTTCATACATGAGAAAATAAAATAAATAAAAGTAGAGAGTGTGGTAGACAGAGACACCCCTACAACCTTTCTTAGCTATTTCTGACCTGAGAATTCACTTTAAAACATAGGACGAGTAAGTCAGTCAAACGAGCCAAACCAGAAATAGGAAATAAAGATAATAATCGTGAAAAAAAAAATCAAGGAAGTAATGAGGCACTATAGAATGAGTTAATAGCATGTTAAAGATATTTTATTGACAATGATTTTTGATTAGTTTTAAATTGTCAGATGCATTTAACTTGCTTACATGTTGTTAATCACATAAGTGTATTTCTAGTATACTTGTGAATCTATTCCCTACATAAAGTATTAAAATTTGGTACATACAAAAAACAGGATTTAAAAAATTACTCTCGCGGTTCTCCGGAATTACTAGCCTGTCCCATAATAAAGCCTTTTTTACACATCAACTCCCTGTCCGGGTGTTTAACTACAACTACAGGTAACCAAGACACTTCCGGTTCCGCAACAGAGTGAGCCACCGCGTCGGGACCTCAGTTTATTTAACAAAAGAATGGAGGGGCTGAGATTCCCCCAGACTAGAGACCTTCTCATGAACGAACCTCACAAGCTCAGTTAGGATTCTTCCCGGAGGACCCTTCTAATGTCACCAGGACGGAGGGATGCCAGGCGCTGCAGCCACACAGCTGCTCAGAGAGCTCTGGGCTGTGGTGCAAATAACAGCTTCAGAAACGCTTGGAGCAACAGGGTCCCAACTCCCTGCCCCACTCCACCTTTTGCCAAATGGGGTCCGTGGGCCCAGGGGTGCCAGTGGCAAACTTTAGTCTGAAGATTATAAAACTGAAGGGAAATTGCGAGTCCCGCCACAGGCACTTCTGGCTCCAACCACGCCCCTCCCCCTCTCTAGACACCCAGTCTCTTATACTCACCATTTCCCAGCTCCGGGGATGTCCCGGTGTCCTCCCTACAGATCTCCCAGTACCTGCAGGTCACAGGGTGACAGAGGCTGCTGCAGAGACTTGGGATCTCCAGGAGATGGGACAGCTGAAGAGGAGGTCTCAGCTCAGAGCCCAGCTCAAGCCACAAACGCTGCTCAGAATCCCAGGTACCGCCTTCTTCTTTCTAGCTCTGCATCTGATTGGACAGTTCATATTGGAGCATCCCTGATTGGATACAGCCTAAGACCCCACCTCTCTAACCTTGAAGGGCAGGAAGGCCATCCAAGAAGGGGCTCTTCCCCACAGCACTTTTTTTTCTTTTTTCTTTTAAATTAAGGGCAGGGAGTAGGAGGCTCAGGCAAGAGAATAGCTTAAGCCCGGTAGTTGGAGGTTGCTGTGAGCTGTGATGCTACTGCATTTTACCCAGGGTGACAGCTTGAGGCTGTGTCTCAAAAAAAAAAAAAAAAATAAATAAAATAAATAATAATAATAATAATAAAATAAATCAAACAATTAATTAATTCAGGGCAGGGCTCATGACTTTGTTCATCTTCATATTCCAGGGCCACTGTGCCTGCCATACACTAACTGTTTAACAAATTTCGATAAGAGGAATAAAACTGTATCTACTGAGTGTTTAGTCTGTGCGAGGCTTGGGCACCTATTATTTAAATAGGAGTTAGAGTTTGCTTTTAAGGCGTTTTCAATACACATAATGATGTCTAGGTAAAAACATGCACATAAAGAACTCAGTAACCTTATAAACAGATGAACGCCATTGGGAGTTAAAGCAAAGGCAGTCTATGGCAGTTCAGAAAAGGATGAAATTACCTGTCATCTCTAGGGGGTTGGCATTGCTGGAGGCTTCATGCAGGAGGTGGTGTTTAAGCTCCCAACTAACAGGCAATACAAAGGACTATGTGGTACAACTCTTGGGGGGAAAGGGCTGAGCTACAACGTGGACTTTTCCTAACAAACTCTGTAGCTCTTTTTACACAGGCCTTTGTGCCTTCTCTGCCATGCAGCTCTGCCTGAGGGATATTTGTATTTAGCGCTGAATATAAATTATACCCTTTTATGAATTTCAGTTATATAGGCATATATATGTGTTTCTATATAAATGCAAAGTAAATACATGTTTTCACTCATGCAAACAACACGCTAACAATTATATATCTATATTTTATGGTGAAAAGTTATATACAGCGTGGACATAAAGTTCACGTGCAATTTACAATAGTTTACTATTTAAACTTAAAATTTCAGGGCGGGCTGGGCATCCAGAGGTTAGGGCGGCAGCCACATACACCAGGGCTAGTGGTTTGGAACCAGGCCAGGGCCTGCTAAACAAAACAAACAACAAAATAGCTTGGCGTTGTGGTGGACACCTGTCGTTGCAGTTATTGGGGAGGCTGAGGCAGGAGAATCTCTTGATTTCAAGATATTGATGTTCTTGTGAGCTGTGACACCACTGCACAATACTGAGTGTGACAAAGTAAGACTCTCTCTCCAAAAAAATTAATTAATTCATAAACTTGAAACTTCGTAATTTCAATTTTAGTTAAAATACTTTACTATTTATATTGCACTCGAACTTTATATCCAGGCTGTATTTAGAATTAGCCAGCTTGATTTCGTATTTTTATTTTTTTATTTATTTTTATTTTTTGAGACAAATTCTCACTTTGTCGCCCTCGGTAGAGGGCCATGGCATCCCACCTCACAGCAAAATAAACCTCTTGGGCTTAAGAGATCCTCTTGCATCAATCTCCCAAGTAGCTGGGACTACAGGAACCTGCCACAATGCCTGGTTATTTTCTTTAGAGATGGGGTCCCGCTGTGGCTTAGGCTGGTCTCCAACTCATAAGCTTAGTCAATCCACCCGCCTTGGCCTTCCAGAGTGCTAGGATTACAAGTGTGAGACACTGCGCCCAGCATTGGACTTGGTTTAAATGATCCCAATTTGATGGGCAACATCCAAAGCATCATAATCGGCAGTCAGTGGAACATAAGCCTTCTCTCCATCAAGCCTAATCCAGGTGTTGATCTTGGCCACATCAATATCCTAGAGTTTCTTCACAGCCTGTTTGATCTAGTGCTTGTTGGTTTGACATCCACAATGAACACAAGTGTGTTGTCTTCTCTCTTCTTCATGATAGACTCCATGGGCAGGGAGAACTTGATGATGCACAGTGGCCAAGCTTGTTTCTCTGGGGGATGCCCTTCCTGGGATATGTAGACTGCCCACAGAGGAGCCACAGAGCCATCAGTTGCCAAAATATGGGTGATGTATGAATATCCTTTTTTGTGTGGCTCTGGTTGCTTTTTAGCACTGCCCTCTTGGCCTTCAATGCCTTTGTTTTGGAAGGGGTGGGAGCTTCCTTCGTTGCCTTTGGCACCATCTTGTGAAGAGCAACAATTATTTTAAAGTTTGAGATTTTTAAAAATTTTCCTGAACACTGGTCTTTTCAAGGGACTAAAATGGTAAGTAGTCCCTTAAGTTACCCTGTTCAGTAGAAAAGGGTCTACCTGTAAACACACTTCACACACTGCTTGGTAGATGCCTATCTATCTTCTATAAATTATACACTGAACAAAAATTAATGGGCCTCCAAGAAGGAACCTCAATACTTTGGTTACATAACTCTGCAAAGGATGGGATCTACACATAAGCAATGTGATTGCTGTGACTGGACAGGGCAAGGTGGGTGTGAGATGTAGGTTTCTGAGAGGTACCTGAAGTCTGATACGTACATCCACCACCTCCAGGGATTAGTGACCCCCACTAATAATCCAATTTTCCAGGCTTTGAATCTCCAAATTGAACACAGGTGAGCACAGCACCAGCCTCTTCTCTGCCTCTTACCTGCACCAAGAAGAAGAGACCTTGGGGTTGAGCTGGGTAAGCAGTGATGTGGAGCCAGGACAAGTGTGTAGGTCGGTGGTGTCCGTAGCTCAGTAGGTAGGGCACCAGCCATGTATACCAATGCTGGCAGCTTCAAGCCTGGCCTGGACCTCCTAAACAACAATGACAACTGAAACAAAAAAACAGCCAAGTGTTGTGGTGGGCTCCTATAGTCCCACCTACTTGGGAGGTTGAGGCAAGAGAATCCCTTTAGCCCAAGAGTTGGAGGTTGCTGTGAGCTGTGATGACATAGCACTCTACCAAGCTTGAAATACTGGGACTCTGTCTTAGAAAAAAAAACAAAAAACCAAAAAAACAGAAGTGGCAGCTAATGGGTGGGCTGGGCCTGCACCAGGGCAGGATGTTAGCACATGGGAGGGGACCAGGTACATCCCAGGGCTCCCTTTACTTTAACTTCTTCTTTTGTTTTTTTGAAACAGAGTCTCACTCTGTCCCCCAACCCCTACCCAGAGTGCCATGGTGCCATAGCTCACAGAAACTTCAGACTTGTGGGCTGAGCAATTCTCTTGTATGAGCCTTGGGAGTAGCTGGGATGACAGACATTTGCCCAACCCCAGACTCTTTTAGTTTCTTTCTTTTCTTCTTCTTATTTTTTTTTGTTTAAATAAAATTTTTATTCAGCCATTTGCTTGAAAATTAAAGACATGAGAGCTAGCAGGCTCATAAAGGAATGATAGCAGACAGTGTGGAAAGATACCAGGAAATAATAAAAAAGCAGGTACAAAAACTCAAAAATGATTTGAAATAAAAGGATATTGAAAGTAAAGGCATTTAAACTTATTCAGCACTTCTGGTGCAACAAAGAATATAAAAGAGGTTTATAATTATGACTCAATGATTAGGCAAAAAATGTTGAGAATTCTCTTTATAAGAAGACAGATATTAACTTAAAAACTATCCTCATCCAAAATAATACAATAATATGGTAATATAAGCATGACTCTTAAGTATTTCAGACCCTGGAAAATTAAATTTTAGGCAAATAAATGTTAATATATATATTTACAGATAATACATGATGGTCCAATACTTTAACGCCTTTGTTTAAAAAGAATATTAAAATAAACGATCCTTAAAATCATTATGATAATAGCATGACACCAAGGTTACAATACTTTAATAATTTTTTTTTTTTTGAGACATGGTCTCACTTTGTTGCCCTCCTTAGAGTGCCCTAGTGTCATAGCTCATAGCAACTTCAAGCTCTTGGGCTCAAGTAATCCACATGTAGTTATAGGAGAATTGTTAGTTGGGATTGGTTAAACTCAAATTGGTTCCTGCTAAGTTGATGTTGGGGAGCAGAAAGTAATTCTTAAAGAAGTTGTAGCTTGGGCGGCGCCTGTGGCTCAGTGAGTAGGGCGCCAGCCCCATATGCTGAGGGTGGCGGGTTCAAACCCAGCACCGGCCAAACTGCAACCAAAAAATAGCCGGGCGTTGTGGCGGGCGCCTGTAGTCCCAGCTGCTTGGGAGGCTGAGGCAAGAGAATCGTGTAAGCCCAAGAGTTAGAGGTTGCTGTGAGCCGTGTGACGCCACAGCACTCTACCCGAGGGCGGTACAGCGAGACTCTGTCTCTACAAAAAAAAAAAAGAAGTTGTAGCTTAGGTCCAGAAATAGTGAATCACACCTGTAATCCTAACTCTTGGGAGGCTGAGGCGGGTGGATTGCCTCAGCTCATAGGTTTGAGACCAGCACAAGCAAGAACAAGACCCAGTCTTTCTCTCTCTATATATATATATTTTTTGAGACACAGTCTCAATCTCTCACCCTGGATAGAGAGCCATGACATCATAGCTCACAGCAACCTCAAACCGTTGGACTGAAGCTATCTGCTTGCCTCAGTTTTTCTATTTTTTAGTAGAGATGGGGGTCTTGCTTTTTGGTTAGACTGGTCTCAAACTTATGAGCTCAAGCTATCCACCAGCCTCATCCTCCAACAGTGCCAGGATTACAGGCATGTGCCACCATGCCTGGCCAGATCCAGTCTGTATTAAAAGTAGAAAAACTGAGGCTATCCCAGCTTGGTGGCTCACGTCTGTAATCTCAGCACTCAGGAGACCGAGGCGGCAAATGGTCTTCAGTAGAATTATTATATAGAGCTGAAAGAAATTTAAACAATAACAATTTTAGCCACTGGCTTTTTATCAGAATCCAGTAAATATACATTACATATTTGGTCTGCAAAATCAGGTTAAGAACATTAAGAATATGCCATAGTACAGTAGAGAGGAGCTAATTATCTTAAAGATAAATAAATGTTGCGTGTATACACTGCATTTGGGGGAATTCTCAAAACCAGGTAAGAATTTGAAGCACAACAGGTAAGCAGAAGTTGTAGAGGTAAAATATAGGCTAGGTGTTGGCTCATGTTTTTAATCCTAGAACACTGGGAGACTGAGGTGAATGGATCATTTGAGCAGGTGTTTGAGGTCAACCTGAGCAAGAGTGAGACCCCATCTCTACCGAAAATGAAAAAAATTAGTTTTGCATGGTGGCACATGCCCCTAGTTCCAGCAACGCATGAGGCTGAGGTAAGAAGATCTCTTGTGCCCAGAAGATTGAGGACGCTGTGAGCTATGACAACACAGCACTCTTCCCAAGGTGAAAATTGCTAAGCCTGAAATGAGTCAATAAATAAATAAATTTGTTTTTGCATATATATTTCTAAAATAAAAGAAAAAATCATCAATAATAATAGTAATGAAAGAGGCAAAAAGAACAAAAAGAAAAATTTGTCGTATTTATCCTCACTGCAGAATTTATGCCATCATAATAGAGAATAGTGAAAATGGAAGTAAACTGGGCAGTGCCTGTGGCTCAGCAAGTAGGACGCCAGCCCCATATACAGAGGGTGGTGGGTTCAAACCCAGCCCTGGGCAAACTGCAGCCAAAAATAGCCAGGTATAGTGGCGGGCGCCTGTAGTCTCAGCTAGACAGGAGACTGAGGCAAGAGAATTGCCTAAGCCTAAGAGCTTAAGGTTGCTATAAGCTGTGACGCCACAACACTCTACCAAGGGTAACAAAGTGAGATTCTGTCTCTAAAAAAAAAAAAAAGAAAGAAAAAGAAAGAAAATGGAAGTAAGCTTCCAAATCCCAGCTTTGTCCTCAAAAGGAGAAGGGTGACACCTGTGTTAATCATTCTTCCTTTTGAGGGTATTTCCAAAGAAAAGTTGCTGACTCCCATCAGTGAGAATGCTTAAAGGAATGGTGCTATAGTGTGTAAGACAGACTGGGGATGCTGAATTCAAAGGCAAAATATTATTATAGCAGCAGAGAGACTCCAATGTAACAGACAAATTAAGGTCTAGCAAGTGTTGAGAAAATGTTAAGAGGACATGGGAAAAAATGCTTCCACTAAAAAATAACCACACATTTCCACCAGCAAAATACTGCCCGAATGTACAATTCTCCTTTTCTTAGTACAATGTGTGTCACAGTCTTGCAGGATGCAGCCATATCACAAAGTTTGTGAAAGGTGGCTTTTCTAATCCTCACAAATCAGTGAAAGCTTATAACGTATACAATATATTAGGGAGATACAACCCAAAGAGCAAAAAATAAATAAATAAATATAGAAATAAAAGAAAAAAAGTCTGGAATTAACTATAAAAAATAGAGATGTTGAAATTACCTGAAAATTTTATCTGAATAATGCTAAATGCATCAAATAGGAATGATACAGACAACTAAGTAAATTCAGAAAAATGAAGGTACCAAACACAATGAAAATGACTGAGCAGTCTCAAATGTAAGAAAAAAGGTATAAAGTATGAAGAAACCTAACCATACTTCAGTTAGGAGAAACACAGAGTCCCATAAAAAGACAGATGAACATAAAAGATTGAAAGTCACACATAAGAAGAGAATCTTGAAAGCAGCAAGAGAAAATAGGTGTGTTTTTGTTTGTTTGTTTGTTTTCAGTTTTTGGCAGGGGCTGGGTTGGAAACCACCAGCTCCAGCAAATGGGGCCAGTGCCCTACTCCTTCAGCCACAGGCGCTGCCTGAAAATAGATGTGTTATTGCTAAGCATGCTTTGTCAGATTACTAGTGGATTAATGAACAGGAACCTTTCACGTCAATAAAGAGTTGGTGATATAGTCAAAGTGCTGAAAAAAGAAAAACTTGAAAACTTGATATTCACCAAAACTACCCTTCTCATGAAGAAAAAATAAATATTTATCAAGCTATATAGATGCTGGCAGGGCAAGGTGGCTCACGTCTGCAATCCTAGCACTCTGGGAGGACAAGGTGAGTGTGCTGTTTGAGATCACAGGTTTGAGAATAGGCTGACCAAGAGCGAGACACCATCAGTACTAAAAAATAGAAAATCTGAGGCAAGAGGATCACTTGAGCCCAAGAGTTTGAGGTTGCTGTGAGCTATGACATCACAACACTCTACACATGGTGATATAATGGGACTCTGTCTCAAAAAAAAAAAAAAGAATAAGAAAGGAAAGTGGGCAGTACACCTCTGGTAATGGGTCTACATGTACAATATAACAAGATGTAATTGTTGACATCAGTAACAAAATCCAATATAGATGTTAAAATAATTGTCAACAGTAAGTTATTCTCTTTCAAAAGTTATATAAAATATTCACAGTAATTTGTTCTCTTTCAAAAATTATGTACACAAGGCCAGGTGGGGGTGGCTCATGGGTGTAATCCTAGCACTTTTACAGGCTGAAGTGGGTGGACTGCTTGAGCTCTGAACTCCAAATCAGCCTGAGAAAAATTGAGACCCTGTCTCTACTAAAAATAGACAAACTGGGAAGAGAAGATAGCTTGAAACTAAGAGTTGAAGGTTGCTGTGAGCTATGATGATACCATAGCATTCTACTCAGGGCGACAGCTTGAAACTCAGTTTCAAAAAAAAAAAAAAATTACACACAAATTTTACAATGAAATGACAGACATAAAATAAAGATAGGGAGGTCAGGCACGGGGGCTCACACCTTCAATCCCAGGACTCTTGAGGTGCAAGGTGGGTGGATTTCTTGAGCTCCTGGGTTGGAGACTGGCCTGAACAAGTGAGAGAGACCCTGTCTATAAGAAAATATCTGAGTGTTCTGGCTAGCATCTGTAGTACAAGCAACTCCAGAGGCTGAAGCAAAAGGATTGCTTCAGCCCAGGTTGTTGAGGTTGCTTTGAGCTATGATGCCATGGCACTATACTGGTAGCAACAAAGTGAGACTCTTTCTCAAAAAAAAAAAAAAAAATGAGTAAAGATAGGAATTTAAAAACGAAAAAATCAAAATACAACTCTATATTTGATACTCATCTTACATGTAATGACAAACATGGAATAAAAAAATGGCAGGACAGAAAGATACTTGGCTGGGTGCAGTGGTTCATGGCTGTAATCACAGCACTCTGGGAGGCCAAGGCAGGTGGACAGCTTGAGCTCATGGGTTCCAGACCAGCTTCAGCAAAAATTGAGACCCTGTCACTACTAAGAATAGAAAAACTGAGGCAAGAGGATGATCCCTTGAGCCCCAATTTGGAAGTTGCTGTGAGGTATGATGCCACAGCACTCTCCCCAAATGACAGCTTCAAACTCTGTCTCAAAAAAAGAAAAAAGAAAAGAACAAGAAAGATATTTAATTCAAATATTAATCAAATGAGAGCAAGGGAGATTATCGTAAGGAGATCTGCACATAAATGTGTGTACGTGTGTGTGTCTGTATGTATATACACACACGTGTTAAAAGAGAGTCTCGCCCTATTGCCAAGGCTACAGTGCCATGAAATCAACCTAGGTCACAGAACCTGAAACTTCTAGGTTCAAGCAATCCTCCTGAATCAGCCTTCTGACTAGCTGGCACTACAGGTGTCTGCAATGATATTCAGGTAATTTTATATTCGACTTCTAGTAGACATGGGTGTTGCTCTTGTTCTGACTGATCTCCGACTCCTGAGTTCAACATCCTCTCATCTTAGCATCCCAGATTGATAGCATTATAGACATATGCTCCTGCACCCAGGCAGAGCACAATATATTTTGAGGGAAAACATATTTCATAAAATATGCTTTAAGTCAAAATGGCCACAAAAGGCAAAGAATAAGAAGTAATAATATAAGGGCTTATTTGTTAAAAACCTATAAATCGGACGGCGCCTGTGGCTCAGTCGGTAAGTGCCGCGCCCACGGCACCACAGCCGTAGTGAGGCGGCGCTGTCCGCGTTCTAGAACGACGGGAAGGTGGATTGTGCTCCACGGAGCTTAGCCCCCAGCGCCCCCAGTATGCACAGCATCAGAAATGTTGCCTAGCATGCTCAGTTACCCGCTTAAGTTTAAAGATTGTGGCATCTATTCATGTGTCTGTCATTCTGTACCAGAAGTCTGTTTGTTCTGATAAACTATCAATATGTACTTTCTTAAGAATAAGCACAATACACTGTTGATCCAAATATAACACATCCTCATGAGCTTGCTAGACTCAGTGGCATCACTAAGGAACACACAAAGAGGTTTTTCTCACCATAAATATCAGTGAACTAGAGCAGGACTTTTACAAGACATGACCTCCCACAATAAGGATTTGTTCAAACATCTTGCTTCACTATTTTTCATAATTAATAGAAATCAATAGAGTAGTTTAATATTTAACAATCAATCAATTATGAATCAAAGTATAGTTACTAATAAGAGTAAAAATATATAGAAAATATATATAGAAGTAGTCAAGCATTATACATAAAAGAAATATGTCAAGCTGTTTTAAAAAAAATAAGATCATAAGAAACTGAAAAGAGTTGCAGGACTGAAAGGAGTTGTAAGCCTTGACATTCCTAGGATGGGAGGGAGTAAGCAGGTGTTACTGATAATCACCTCCCTCCGGAGAGCAAAACCTTGAAAACATGTAATGCTTGATAAACCGCATATGCAGACACAAAGATAATTTACAAGCATAAGCAGAATGAAGATTGCATTGTTTGAACCTTGGAAAGAAAATGTATAAATACCAACATATACCCTCAGTAAACTTTGCAGCTGCATACTTTAACCCGTGGTGTGCCAGACTGTCATTCCTTCGCCGATCTCTCAACCTTCCTCGTTCCTTCTCCCTGCTTTCCCTCGGACTGGAGCCCACCGACAGGGCGGTCCGCGGCAGGTAAGGCACCGGCCCCATATACCGAGGGTGGCAGGTTCAAACCCTGCCCCGGCCAAACTGCAACCAAAAAATAGCCGGGCGTTGTGGCGGGCGCCTGTAGTCCCAGCTACTCAGGAGGCTGAGGCAAGAGTATCGCTTAAGCCCAGGAGTTGGAGGTTGCTGTGAGCTGTGTGAGGCCATGGCACTCTGCCATAAAATGAGACTCTGTCTCTATGAAAAAAAAAACAAAACAAAAAACCTATAACTCACTGTTGTTATTTTGAATGTATATAAAATACATACTGAAAAAAATGTAGGACAGATACACAACCATCACGTACATGTTCATATAAAGAGGTATCTGGCACATATTTACTGTAGCATTATTCACATAATCCATTTGGTGAAAGAAATCCACATTGGCCTCAAAAAACAAATGGTGAAATATAATTTAAGATATAAAAAGGATATAAAAATGAGAGAGTATTACTCAGCTTCTAAAAATCAGGAAATCTAACATCTCTCATAAAGATAAATGTTAACTTTGTGGTAAATGAAATGGCCTTTCAAAAATTATCTTCAAATTACACAAATAATTCAGACAAACATAATATATATTCACCAGTAAATATGAGTTAAACTGAAGACAGATTTTGTAGGCAGGGGACAGTGGTTCACACCTACAATCCTAGCAATTCTCCAATTCTGGGAGACCAAGGCAGTTACATTGCCTGACCCGTCTAAGCCAGAGCAAGATCCCATCTTCAAGAAAAATAGGTGGTCACTGTGGTAGATACCTGTAGTCCCAGAGATAGGGGAGGCTGAGGGAAGAGAATAATTTGAGCCCAAGAGTTTGAGGTTGCTGTGAGCTATAATCCCATGCCACTCTACTGAGGGTGACAAAGTGAACTCTGTCCTCCACATCCAAAATAAGTTTTCATAAATATTCACCTATAGGATAAAATAAGCATTGGCTAGCAACCAAGAGAAAATATACTATTCCTAAACCAAATAAAAGAAACATGTAGGAACTTGAAGAGAAAAAAAAGAAATTCCCACTGGACACATGGTTGATTTATATTTAACTTTTATTCTCAATGTCTTAAAGTATACAGAGATGAATAATATCATGAAAAATTATAATAAAGCATCCCAAACTAACTCAGATAAAAAGTGACATTATATTTTATATATATTTTTTAATTTTCCACAAATTCTCAAACATTTTTAATATACAAATAAATCAGTGAATCCTCATTTATAAAATAACCATTTGGCACATGATAATTCAAAGACTGGTTAAAAATTGACTTTGTTTTGTGACCAAATCAATTTCATCAGTAAATAATTTTAATCACGTAGTTTCTGGAAGATAGGTTAAATGATGAAAACATGGGTGACCATGAATACACCCTTTAATTTCATTTCCAAACTGGTGCTTCATTCTGTAGATAATATCTTGGACATCCTCTTTGGATAGGTACATGGGTAATTGTCTAGACAGATGCACTGCTTCTCCCTCTAGATAACTTATCACTTTTTGAGGTCTACATTCATAAACTTCTTTTGCATTTTTGTTTAATATAGCATTAAGAATTTCTTTTAAATCCATTACTCCACAGAATGGGAGACAGTTAGACATTCCTTCTGTTTCCAAGTAGTTTTCAGTAATGGAAATTTCTCTCTGATAATAAGATTGGTTTTTCCAGTGGCTCTGCAGGAAGTTTATGATTCTCAATAAGTCTTTTAAATAGCAGGGCTTCTTCTACTCTATATGGATTTAACAACATTACCTCTCTTTGAGATGTAATTAGCCATGCATCAGGAAACCTGAGATTGTGAATTAGGCAAAGTTCATGGTTCTTTTCTATGTCAAATTTCTTTTGTTTCTCCAAATTTATTTTTAATTTTCTCATAGAAAAGAGGATCTGTACAATTTTAATATTTTGACTTTTTCTTTCAATTTGGGTCTGAAAAAGCTTATCGAGTTTTGGTTGATTAAATAACAAGGTTTTCAACTTGCGCTTCTGTGCCAAATTCCATGTGTTGGATTTTATCTTTTTTCTGCCATCTCTAAATGTTATTTGTGATTCCTGTTCAACAGCTCTCTTCATTTGACCATTATATCATTCCAAGTCTTTAGCAGCACTCTCTTTATATCTGTGAGCTGTTTCGGTGTTTTTGGAGTTGTCACGCAGTTGAACTGCCTTGGGGAGAGCTTGAGCAGGAGTGCAGAGAACTTCGGGCATTGTCTAGGGCCCCAGACTGAGCCGCTGAGCCAGACAAAGCTAATAGTTTTCGGCTTTGGGTTGCAGGGAGCCATTGTGAGGGCTATATTTTATATTTTTAATATCTTTATTTTCTCATAGAAAAATATGATGGAAAATATTGCAATGAATACTTTGTAAATAATGGTACATTTACCTACAATTTCTCATTTTCTTTATCCTTGTATGTCAGACAAATTTTGGTACACCATGTATAGGAACAAACTACAATCAAAATTGACTGAGGTGAGGTGACCTACTTTAAAAAATTAAAAAGAGGCCTGAAGCAGTGGCTCATGTCTGTAACACTAACTCTCTAGGGGGCAGAACCAGGTAGATGGCAGGAGCTCACTAACACTTTTCAAAGAAATACAAATGGCCAAGGAGCATTTCAAAAGATGCCTAAAGTACTTATTCTTAGGAAACTGTGAAGCAAAATCACAATGAAATGTTACATCATACTCGCAATAAACACTACAAAACGTGTCAAGCATAAAGAGAAATTAGAAACTTTTAGAAATATTGGTGAGGAAAAATGTTGCAGACTCTAATAAAAGGTATGAATTTTTCTCAGAAAACTAAAATTAAAAGTTATTGACTCTGTGCCTGTAGCTCAGCAGCTAGGGAGCCGCCCACATGTACAGGGGCTGTTGTGTTTGAACCCTCTTGGGTCTGCCATTCAACAATGACAAGTACAACAAAAAAATAGCCTGGTGTTGTGGTGGGCACCTGTAGTCCCAGCGACATGGGAGACTGAGGCAAGAGAATCACTGAAGCCCAAGAGTTGGAGGCTGTTGTGAGCTGTGATGCCATGGCACTCTGCCGAGGGGGACATAATGGGACTCTGTCTAAAAAATAAACAGCTAAATAAATAAATAAATGTTATTATTTCATCCAGCAATCTCTGATCTGGATATATATCCAAAGTACGCACTGAAGATCAGGGAAGATACACTTTCTCACTCACATTCATCACAGCATTATTCATAAAAGCCAAGACGAGGCTGGGTGCAATCACTCACACATCCAATCCTAGAATTTTAGGAGGACGGGGCAGGAGGATAGCTGGACCACAGGAGTTTAAGACCAGGCTAAGCAACAGTGAGATACCATCTCTACTAAAAGAACGGTAGGATAGCCAGGAGTTGTGGTGGCCACCTGTAGTTCTTCTATTGGGAAGGCTGAGGCAGGATTGCTTGCATCTACATGTTGGAAGTTACTCTAAGCTGCGATGATGCTACAGCATTCTAGCCCAGGAAACAGAGTTCATCTCCATCTCACACAAAAATTCTCTTTTCTACGTGACTACAATGTTCCACTGTGACTGTGGACTAATTCACTGTGGGTATTTTTTCTTTCTTTCTTTCTTTCTTTTTTTGAAACAAAGTCTCACTTTTGTCACCCTTGGTAGAGTGTGGTGGCATCACAGCTCACAGCATCCTCCAAATCTTGGCCTTAAGTGATTCTCTTGCCTCAGCCTCCCAAGTAGCTGGGACTACAAGTGCCTGTCACAACTTCAGGCTATTATTTTTGTTGTAATTGTAGTTTTCATTGTTGTTTAACAGGCCTAGTTCAGGTTAGAACCCGCCAACCCCTGGGTATGTGGCCGGCACCCTAACCATTAAACAACAAGCGCCGAGCCCAGGTATTTTTTCTTAATATTAGTTAACATTTTGTTGTATGAAAACAGATACACTGAATATTTTATGCACCATCTGGCAATAAAATTTCATGGAAAATGTACAATTTATTAATATGAGATACTTATCGGAAAATGTTAATAAACATTTGAAAACAGCAAGGATAATTTTTATTATGTTATTAATATATGATTATTTTTACAAAAACTGAAAAGATTTAACTTACCCACTAGAAACATTAAAAAAAGTATAAATAAAAATATTAACTTCATAAAATATAATAAATCCTACTAGTTGAAATAAGCATTTGTGAAAAAGTAAAGTATCTTTTAGATATAGGTTGAGGAAAGTGATGAAAGTCCTGCTGATTTCTGTTTGCCCAGTGTAAACTAGAACTTTCAAGTGAGCCTTTTAATACATGTGGAATTCCTACTCATTCTCTAAACTACTAGTTAAATAAGTTGAAATTCTAACACATAGTTCTGAATATTTAAATCTAAAATTATAGAAAATTGAACACAGAATGAAATGGAATGTGAAAACATAGATAGAGACAGTAAAACCAGCAATACAGTAGAAAACAAGTCCCGTCTTCATGTATTCCTTCCGAGGGAGCCATTTATAGGGAAAAATGCTTCAGTGACAGCCCAGCACACGGACTCACACCTGTCATCTCACCTACGTAGAGGCTGAGGTGCGAGGATCACTTCAGTCCAACACTTTGACACCAGCCAAGGCAATACAGTGAGTCGCCATCTCACAATAAATGATGTTATGAGAGCTTTAGAATCCAGGGAGGAGGTTGTAAAATTCTAATGCTCTTAAAAAGGGTCACTCAGAGAAGGCTGACCCTCATTCAGTCAGCAAACTAGAGGATCCCTGGTCCTGGTTATTATCTGGAGAATGGCCTGCTCATTTTTCTTCCACTGAGAATTCTCAACTGACAATATGGGCCTCTCTTAACTTCACAAAGCCATGATGTGGGAGTGGTCCCACCTATGCAGAGACCTGGAGGGAAATGTTCACTCATGACCATGGAGACAGGCCTGCAGACCTAGGCACTTTCTGTGTTTATATTATTTGTGTGTGTATATGTATTTTTTTGTGTGTATATACACAATATTTGCGTGTGTATATACACCCATAAATACACACACACCAATAGTATATATGTATATATACACACACACACCTTAGAACCATGATAGTGAGCCATCTCCTTTCAGTGACCATTTCTTCAACTTGACCAGATTTTCATAGGCCAGAAATGCACCACATGTGTGTATTTGTATAGCAGGTCTAGGTCCTTATGCTAATCACCTCTGTATGTTGACAAGTTTGTTACAGTCCCTTGAGTGGTCTACTTGCAGAGTTTCTGCTGCCCATGTGTGTGTCATGTATGAATAAGCATATCCTAAGCCAGAGACAGTTAGAAAATAAGAATTGTATTTGCAGAGTTTCTGCTGCCCGTGTGTGTGTCCGTGTATGAATAAGCATATCCTAAGCCAGAGACAGTTAGAAAATAAGAATTGTATTGTAACAATGGAGACACTAATGTAGCCTCAGGAATACTCTAAACTACTGGATGACATAATATAATTAAGAAATGTATGTCTCGGCACCTGTAGCTCAAGTGGCTAACGCACAAGCCACATACACGAGAGCTGGTGGGTTCGAATCCAGCCCTGGCCTGCCAAACAACAATTACAACTACTACCAAAAAATAGCCAGGTGTCTTGGTGGGCGCTTGTTGTCCCAGTTACTTGGGAGGCAAGTGAATAGCTTAACCCCAGGAGGTGGAGGTTGCGTGAGCTGTGGGAACTCTACCCAGGGCAACAGCTTGATTCTCTGTTTCAAAAGGAAAGGTAGCTGTCAGAAATGGGGGATCGTACTTCTAATCCTAAACTTTGGGGAGGCCAAGGCAAATACACTGTTTGAGCTCAGGGGTTCAAGACCAGCTAGAGCAAAAGGGACACCCCAACTCTCCTAAAAATGGCAAAACTAGCCTAATGTGGTAGAAGGTGCCTGTATTTCCAGCTACTCAGGATGCTGAGCCAAGGAGATCCCTTGACAGCATGTATTTAAGGTTGTGAGTTATAATGCCAGGACACATGACTTTGTCTCAAAAAAAAAAAATCCAAAAAAAATGAATTGCAAGGAGTAGATACTTTTAAATATATTAAGGTTGGCAAAGGATGGGCAATGTGGCTCAGGCCTATAATCCCAGCACCGTGGGAGGCCAAGGTGGGTGGATTGCTTGAACTCACAAATTTGAGACCACCCTGAGCAAAAGCAAAATACTGTCTCTACTAAAAATAGAAAAACTGAGGCACATGCATCGCTTGAGCTGGAGGTAGACTCTGCTGTGAGCTATGATGCCATAGCAGTCTACCCATGGCAACAGCTTGAGATTCTGTCTCAAAAAAAAAAAAAAAAAAAAAAGTTGGCAAATTACTGCTTACTGCACATATAAATTAAATTATCACAGTCCATATAAAAACAAAACTGTGAGGCTAAAGAACATTACACTTTCTTCCATTTGGGGAGATACTTAGTGTTCTGATATAATGACTATAATTTCTTCAGAATCTTATTTGAAACCTCCATAACACAAAAAAGTATAAAGTATAAATATACAAGAACTATTTTTGTTGTTCCTGGGATTTCTGAAACATGTACTAACATCACCACCTCACTCACATATTTTGGATATGATGCTAAAGAAAAAGAAACTTTGGTGGTGCCTATAGCTCAGTAAATAGGGTGCTGGCCACATACACTGAGGCTGGTAGGTTTGAAGACAGAACTGGACAGCTAAAACAACAATGAAAACTGCAACAAACAAAATAGAAGGGCATTGTAACAGGCACTTATAGTCCCAGCTACTTTTGAGGCTGAGGCAAGAGAATCAGTGAACCCCAAGGGATTGAGGTTACTGTGAACCATGACGCCACAGAACTTTATCCAGGGAGACAGCTTGAGATTCTGCCTTGAAAAAAAAAAAAAGAAAAAAGAAATATAAACTTTATTCAGACATGGTCTCATTCTGTTGTTCAGGCTACAGTGTCATAAAATCAGCCTAACTCACAGCAACCTCAAACTCCTGGGTTCAAGCACTTCTCCAATCTCACACCCACCACCAGCCCCCAGTTGGTGGGACAACACACAACGACTACAATGCCTGGATATTTTTTTCTCTTTTTAGTAGAGACAGAGTCTCACTCTTGTTTAGGTTGGTCTCACGCTCCTGAGCTCAAGCAATAGACCCACTTTGGGTTCCAGAAAGCTAGGATTAGAGGTGTGAGCCACCTAGAATAATAAAAATAACTTAACAGGTATACTAAAAAATACACACATATATCATGTCCTTCAAAGCAATGGAAGAGCAGTCAGATTCTGCAGTCACATGTAAGCCATAGAAAGTTCTTTCATTCTCACTGTAACCTAGACTATCACTGAAAAGTAAGCTTATTCTGGAAATCAAAACCAAGAAGAGGCATGGTGGCTCATAACTATATACCTAGCACACTGGGAAGCCAAGGAGGGAGGACTGTTTCAGCTCACAAGTTTGAAACTAGTCTGAGTGAGTATGAGAACTCCCCTGCACTAAATAAATAGAAAAACAATTAGGGAGGCAATAGGGAGAAACTTGTAGTCCTGGCTATTAGGGGGCTGAGATATAAAAATCATTTAACACCAGTAGTTTAAGGTTGCTGTGAGCTAGGCTGATGTCATGGCACTCTAGTGTGAGGAAAGAGAGTGAGACTCTGTATCAATAAAAAAAATTAAAATTGGCGACTCATGGGTGGTGCCTGTGGCTCAAAGGGGTAGGGCACCAGCCCCATATGCTGGAGGTGGTGGGTTTAATCACAGCCTCAGCCAAAAATTGCAAAAAAAAAAAAAATTGGTGGCGCCTATGGCTCAGTGAGTATGGCACCTGCCCCATATACCAAGGGAAGCAGGTGACCAAACTGCAAGAAAAAAATAGACGGGCACTGTGGCGGGCGCCTGTAGTCCCACCTACTCAGGAGGCTGAAGCAAGAGAATCACCTAAGTACAGAAGTTGGAGGTTGCTGCGAGCTGTGTGATGCCACAACAACCTACTGTGGGTAATAAAGTGAGACCCTGTCTCTACCAAAAAAAAAGAAAGAAAATAAAAATTAAAAAATAATAAAAACAAGAAGACAGATGGCTTTATGTAAGAACAAGAGAAAGAAACCCAGGCTTCTCAGAAATCATTTCCAATGAAGCTTAGCTTCCCTAATCACACTGTATTGTGTGGTTTCCTCCTAGAACTTGAACTTCTGACCAGTGTTACCTGCTTCACTCACTCCAACCTACCTGGGTGCTTGAGTAGTGTCTGCAATGTGTTCACTTTCCAGGGTTCTTTGCTTTGCTCCAGATAGGTGATGAGGTCTGGCTTAGAGACAGCAAGACTTGTTTTACTAGAAAAAAAATTAGGGAGCAGTACCTGTGGCTCAAAGGATTAGGGCACCAGCCCCATATAACAGAGGTGGCAGGTTCAAACACGGCCCTGGTCAAAAAACTGGAAAAAAAAGGAAAGAAAAGAAAAACAATTGGAATTCTTTAATTGGCAATCTACTGCCTTGCTGAAGTAGAGAAAAGGACATTTTAGAAGATCCTGAAATAATAATCCCAAACAGATTTCCTTACAGAAACTTCAGAATCTTCAAAAAGTATTTAAAGTTGAAACATTCCAAATTCCTCCACTATTGAAAATAACTGAAATAAAATTTGGTGCTAGAAATCAGACTTAAAGGTATGTGTAACAATCTAGGCCATGAAATTTCCAAAATTTCCATTAATCTAGTTGAGGATATAAATCAGCTCAAAAAAGGGTAAGATTAATGCCAAAATAAAACAAATCCAATGTTTTCTTTTCTATAGCAAGATAGTCTAAAATTTTCCATAGATACAAGAACCTGATAGTCAATGAATAAAGAGAGAATGTGAGTTGCTTAGTGTAGCACTGAACTGTGTATTTAAGTTATCCTCACCCAGGAAGACCAGGTTTCTGTAGGTCTCTAACATGACACCCTGATACAAATGCTGCTGAGCATCCATAGAGAATTCAATAGACACATCCTTGAATGTCAATGCTCCCTAAAAATCAAAGATATTTATGAAGAAGCCACGAGGAAACTGAATTTCACTTTTAGTTAAATGTGTGGAGGGAACTCTTGCTGACTTAGATAAGCGAGTGCAATTACCTAACAACTATGGAAGAGCTATATTCCTTCATGTGTTACCTAACACTGAAGAAAGGGGATGGAATGGCATCCACAAAACCAGTGAAAGATTGTACATTTTTGGTGGACATAGTAGAAATAAAAGGCCACCAATACCAGCATGTACAATTTTGCACCTTATTTTCATCATACGTTATAATCTGTGTATGTTTTTTGTATGACAATGTCATGATGAGATAAATGGTAACTCTAAAGTGTTAATGTGTATAAGAAAGAGCTGGAGATCTTGAAAAAATGCAGATTGTTATTCAGGCGATATGGGGTGAAGATTTCATTTCTAAATTTCCAACCAGCTCAACAGGAATGACAATGCTTCGGTCCCATGATGATATTTTGTCAAACATGCAGTGAACTGCAGACACTGGATTTACCCCCAGTTGTTTCCTGAACCGGTAAACAAAGATGACAACCTTTACTTTCCCAAGAAAGGTACATGGAAGAGAATCTAAGAAGAAAGGGGTGCATTGTTGCATGGAAGTCTCCCAATCGACCAGTGATGCAGAGAAATGTGTCCTGTAATGAAATAGTCTGAGTAATAACGAGGACCACTTACACTCTCATGGCAAGTAGCATTCTTTATTTCTTCAACCAAAGCTTATATAGGCACATAACTTAATCAATAAATACATGACTTAAAACTTGGCCCAAGGCCTTTTATTGCCTGGTACTTATAGGCCTGTGGATAAACCAGATTAACTGATAACCATTTTATTAACATTATCTAAAGCTATTTTTATGTGCTAAGGTTTAACCAGTTCAACGGATAATCACTTCACTAAAGTCATTCTTACTTTAAGTAATCAAAAACTAAACCACAAAACAAGATTCTGGGGAAATAAGCTGTTTGAATGCTTGACCATCTGGAGGCTGTTAATCATCTTTAAAGAGTAGTCTGGAAAATCCTGAGATATACAGGTGACTGTCTGCAGACCTGCCTCCACGAAGCTCTGCTCTAAATCACTTTTACATGATTAGGTTCTAAGCCACATATGGAGTTCTATCCAGGATTTTTTCCCTTTCTAACTCACAAAAGACTTTAAACTTGTCTTCACAAAATGGAATCATTTAAAGGTTACTTATAGCAATAAATGTTTTCATTTGCTCATATTAGTTAATAATCTCCCCAAAATTCTTATTAACAATACAGAAGATATACTGAACCCTACAATGGAATAGGCATCCAAGAGCACCATAACTGAGTGAATAAAATTAACAGTTACAACAACTGTAACAGGATGAATTAGTATCAGGTGCTGATTCAAAAGTGGAAACACAACATCACTGCTATGACGGTACTGGCTAGAAAAAGTCAATCATAATCTGATAAAAACTACTTGAGAAAAACCAAGTTTGGGGAAAGTTCCAGTTACAGATATCTGGCATGTCTTCTAATCTCTCACTGTGTCTTTAAATAGCTCTCTTTACCATCCCAGAAAGCAGTTTTTTCTACCCATTCTGTCTATAAGAAATTTGAATTACTCTAGGCAGTTAATGCCATCTTCTGCAAAAGTGAATGGATGTCATCCTATTTTACATAGAACCAGTAGAGCTGTCAGATGAAAGCTAAACACTACATATTCCCCGTCTTTGCTACTATGCAATGACCCAACCTCATTCAAAATGGGAATCTTGGGCATACACATTTTCCAATTTTCAACAGAGAAAAATGGAACATTTTCACTATTTCAGGAAAAAAACTTAAAGCAAGAATTTTTTAGGGCATATAGGGAGCCTGGATGGAGAGAGAATGGAAAGAAGACTCTGCCATATGTAGAGGAGAAGGAGTTTTGAAGTCTCTTGACTATTAAAAGAAAAGGGGAAAAGAGTATTTGAAAGAAAGTCATTGGGTAGGAACATCACAAGTAAAGACTTAAAGGTTTGCAAAGTCTAACAACATGATATTGCGGAAGAAAAAGTGCGCACAGCCCTGGTCTTGGACTCAGTTACACGAGAGGCAATCACTTCTTCTTCTTTCTCCTGCTTTCCTTGGTTTCCTTCCGTCTGCCCACCTCTCTCCTCCCTCCCCTCCCTTTCCCCTTTCCCCTTATTCTTAGGTTGTAACTGGGTTATAGCTTTCATGTGAAAGCCATAAATTAGTTTCATAGTAGGGCTGAGTACATTGGATACTTTTTCTTCCATTCTTGAGATACTTTACTAAGAAGAATATGTTTCAGCTCCATCCACGTAAACATGAAAGAGGTAAAGTCTCCATCTTTCTTTAAGGCTGCATAATATTCCATGGTGTACATGTACCACAATTTATTGATCCATTTGTGGATTGATGGGCACTTGGGCTTTTTCCATGATTTAGCAATTATGAATAGGGCTGCAATAAACATTCTGGTACAAATATATTTGTTATGATGTGATATTTGGTCTTCTGTGTATATGCATAGTAGAGGAATTATAGGATTGAATGTCAGATCTATTTTTAGATCTCTAAGTGTTCTCCATATATCTTTCCAAAAGGAATGTATTAATTTGCATTCCCACCAGCAGCGTAGAAGTGTTCTCTTTTCTCCACATCCATGCCAGCGTCTCTGGTCTTGGGATTTTGTGATATGGGCTAATCTTACTGGAGTTAGATGATATCTCAAAGTAGTTTTGATTTGCCTTTCTCTGATGATTAAAGATGATGAGCATTTTTTCATATGTCTGTAGGCCCTGCGCCTGTCTTCTTCAGAGAAGTTTCTCTTCAAATCTCTTGCCCAGCCTGCGATGGGATCACTTGTTCTTTTCTTGCTTATACGTTTGAGTTCTCTGTGGATTCTGGTTATTAAACCTTTGTCGGAGACATAACCTGCAAAAATCTCCCATTCTGAGGGCTGTTTGCTTGTATCACTTATTGTGTTCTTGGCTGTGCAGAAGTTTTTCAGTTTGATCAGGTCCCAGTAGTGTATTTTTGAAGCTGCTTCAATTGCCCAGGGGGTCCTCCTCATAAAATACTCGCCCAGACCGATTTCTTCAAGGGTTTTCCCTGCACTCTCTTCTAGTATTTTTATAGCTTCATGTCTTAAGTTTAAATCTTTAATTCAGTGAGAGTCTATCTTAGTTAATGGTGAATGGTGTAGGTCTAGTTTCAACCTCAGTCTTCTGCAGGTTGCCAGCCAGTTTACCCAGCACCATTTGTTAAATAGGGAATATTTCCCCCCTGAATGTTTTTAATTGGTTTGTCAAAGATTAAATAATGGTAAGGAGCTGGATTTATCTCTTGGTTCTCTATTCTGTTCCAGACATCTACTTCTCTGTTTTTGTGCCAGTACCATGCTCTTTTGATCACTATTAATTTGTAGTATAGTCTGAGGTCTGGTAGCATGATTCCTCCTGCTTTGTTTTTATTTCTGAGTAATGTCTTGGCTATTTGAGCTTTTTTCTGATTCCATATAAAATGAAGTATTGTTTTTTCAAGATCTTTAAAGTATGACAGTGGAGCTTTAATAGGGATTGTGTTAAAATTATATACTGCATTGTGTAGTATGGACATTTTAACAATGTTGATTCTTTGCAGCCATGAGCATGGTATGTTTTTCCATTTTTAACATTTTTTTTTTTTGGCTGGGGCTGGGTTTGAACCCGCCACCTCCAGCATATGGGACTGGCGCCGTGCTCCTTGAGCCACAGGCGCCGCCCTCCATTTGTTAACATTTTTAGCTATTTCTTTTCTTAGAATTTCATAGTACTCTTTATAGAGATCTTTCGCATCTTTTGTTAGATAAACTGCTAAATATTTCATCTTCTTTGGCACTACTGTGAATGGAATAGAGTCCTTAACTGATTTTTCAACTTGACTATTGTTGGTATATATAAAGGCTACCGATTTATGAACGTTGATTTTGTAACCTGAGATGCTGCTGTATTCCTTGATCACTTCTAAGAGTGTTTCCTTGATATACAAGGATATATATTCTCTGGTGTTTTCCAGATATACAATCATATCGTCTGCGAAGAGCGACAGTTTGATCTCTTCTGACCCTATATGGATACCCTTGATCGCCTTTTCTTCCTTAACTGCGGTGGCTAAAACTTCCATTACAATGTTAAAAAGCAATGAAGACAATGGGCAGCCTTGTCTGGTTCCTGATCTGAGTGGAAATGATTCCAATTTAACTTCATTCAATATGATATTGGCTGTGGGTTTGCTGTAGATGGTCTCTATCAGTTTAAGACATGTCCCTTCTATACCAATTTTCTTAAGTGTTCTGATCATGAAGGGATGCTGGATATTATCAAAAGCTTTTTCTGCATCAATTGAGAGAGTCATATGGTCTTTGTTTTTTAATTTGTTTATGTGCTGAATTATACTTATAGATTTACGGATATTGAATCAGCCTTGAGACCCTGGTATAAAACCGGTTGGTCATGATGTATAATTTGTTTGATGTGTTGCTGAATTCTGTTTGTTAGGATCTTGTTGAATATTTTTGCATCTATATTCATTAGTGATATTGGTCTATAATTTTCTTTTCTTGTTGGGTCTTTTCCTGGTTTGTGTATCAAGGTGATATTTGCTTCATAGAATGTGTTGGGTTGTGTTCTTTTTCTACCTTTTGGAACAGGTTGAGTAGTATAGGTACTAATTCCTCTGTAAAAGTTTGGTAGAATTCTGACGTGAAACCATCTGGTCCCGGGCTTTTCTTTTTAGGGAGGTCTTGTATTGTTGATGCTGTTTCATAACTTGATATGGGCCTGTTCAACATTTCCACTTGATTCTGGCTAAGTTTTGGAAGGTGACGTGCTTCCAAGTATTGGTCAATTTCCTTCAGATTTTCATATTTCTGAGAATAAAGTTTCTTGTAATATTCATTAAGGATTTTTTTAATTTCTGAGGAGTCTGTTGTTATTTCGTCTTTGTTGAGATGAAAAGATGATGAGATTAGAGATTGTACTCTTTTTTTCCTGATTATGTTGGCCAAAGCTTTATCTATTTTATTGACTTTTTCAAAAAACCAACTTTTTAATTTATTGATCTGTTGTGTAATTCTTTTGTTTTCAATTTCATTTAATTCTGCTCTGATTTTGGTTATTTCTTTTCTTCTACTGGGTTTGGGGTTGGAATGTTCTTCCTTTTCCAGTTGCTTGAGATGTCCCATTAAGTTGTTAACTTCCTCTTTTTTCATTCTCTTGAGAAAGTGCTATAAATTTCCCTCTTAGGACTGCCTTTGCTGTATCCCAGAGGTTCTGATAATTTGTGTCTTCATTGTTGTTTTGTTCCAAAAATTTGGCAATTTCCATCTTGATCTCATTTCTGACCCAGCTATCATTCAGCATAAGGTTATTTAACTTCAGCATAAGGTTATGTTTTTGTATGAGTATGCAGGTTCCTGTTGTTACTGAGCTCAACTTTTATTCTAGGGTGGTCCGAGAAGATACAAGGAATAATTTCCATCCCTTTAAATTTACTGAGGTTAGTCTTGTGACCTAAGATGTGATCAATTTTGGAGTAAGATCTGTGGGCTGATGAGAAGTATGTTTATTCACTTTTCTTGGGATGAAATGTTCTGTAGATGTCTGCTAAACCCAAATATTGGATGGTTAGGTTTAAATATAAAATTTCTTTGCTCAGCTTCTTATTGGAGGATCGATCCAACACTGCCAAAGGAGTGTTGAAATCTCCGACTATTATGGAGCTGGAGGAAATCAAGTGGCTCATGTCTGTTAGAGTTTCTCTTATAAATTGAGGTGCATTCTGGTTGGGTTCGTAGATGTTAATAATTGAAATCTCACCATATTGAGTATTACCCTTAACAAATATGAAGCGACCATTCTTATCCTTCCTTACTTTTGTTGGTTTAAAGCCTATTGTATCTGCAAATAAAATTGCAACACCTGCTTTTTTCTGATTACCATTTGTCTGGAATATGGAAGACCATCCTTGCATTCTGAGTCTTTATTTGTCTTTTAAGTTAAGATGTGATTCTTGTATGCAACAAATATCTGGCCTGAATTTTTGTATCCAGTCAGCTAACCTACGCCTCTTTAGAGGAGAGTTTAAGCCGTTCACATTAATGGAGAATATAGATAAGTCTGGTAAAATTTTGGGTATCGAGTTTTTCAAAAGTCCAGTGGACATTTTTAATCCTTTTGCCAGTGTGGAAGTTGGAGTTTGATCAAAAGTTTCTGAGTGAGTTTACTTTTGAGGTAGAGTATTGGGTTTGTCCTTATGGAGGATAGGTCTAAGGATATCCTGAAGAGCTGGTTTGGTTATGGCAAATTTCTTCAACTTATGAATGTCATTAAAGCATTTAATTTCTCCATCATAAATGAAACTCAGTTTAGCTTTATACAAGATCTGGGGTTGAAAGTTATTTTACTTTAGGAGATTAAAAGTCGATGACCACCTTCTTCTGGCTTGAAAAGTTTCAGCAGAGAGATCTGCAGTCTTTCTAATATTCTTCCCTTTGTAGGTAATGGCTTTCTTACATCTGGCTGCTTTCAGAATCTTCTCTTTCATATTAACATTAGTGAAGTTAATTATGATATGCCTGGGGGATGTTTTATTGGGGTTGATTCGTGTTGAGGTTCTGAAGCTGTCTGCTAGCTGAATTTCAGAATCTCTAGGCATGTCTGGAAAATTCTCTTTTATAATTTCATGAAGAAAGGTTTCTGTGCCAAGCAAGACCACTTCATTGGTTTCAGGGATTCCAATGAGTCGGATATTAGCCTTCATCAAATTATCCCAAAGCTCTCTGAGAGAATGATGTGTTTTTGCTCTCCATTTCTCTTCCTCTTTGAGAGTTTGGGAGCGTTCAAAGGCTTTGTCTTCAATGTCAGAAATTCTTTCTTCTGCTTGCTCCACTCTGTTACTGAGGGATTCTACTATATTTTTCAGATCTTTGAGGGCTGCAAATTCTTGCTTCAGTGTGTCTAAGTCTTTGGTGGTTTTGTCTTTAAATTCGTTAAATTCTTGAGACAACTTTTAAATTTCTCCTCAAATTCCTAATCCCATTCTATTAATCTTGTTTGCAATCCAAATTATGAATTCAATTTCTGACATCTCAGCCAGTTGTTTGTGAATGGGATCTTCAATTACATCTGCCATATCTTTCCTTGGGAGGGGGGGTTGATCTATTCTGGTTATTCACGTTACCAGAGTTTTTCTGCTGATTCCACCCCTTTGATTTTTCCCCTGGAGCTTTGTTGGGGACCCGTACGGTGCTGTGGCTTGAGAAACTGGGGCCCTGTTTAGTGTGGTGGGGCTAATTGGTTCTGTCTTGTTTTCAGCTGGTTTCTTTTCGACCCTAGTAAAACAGTTATTCTGGGTTGAAGTCTCAGCTGTGAACAATTACCAGCAATTAAGTCACCCTGGCCACCACAGGCAACAATTAGAAAAGGAAAATCAAACCTTCCTACAACCACACACCCAGGGTACCACCTGAATAGCCCTCAGACGATTGGCTCAGTTCAAAAAGTCCAAATCAATTGTCTCAGTCAGCACCTGTCTTGGGTGGGAGAGTTTAAGAGGTCTCTGGAAACTGGATCACAGGGGTCTGGTGACTACTCTGATTTGTCTTGCTCCAGTGCTGTGTGGAGTCAGGAGGATCCCCCCAGCAAATAGATCAGTTTGGGAAGGTTGATGCCTCCTTCCCCATCTTACAGCTCTGTCACATCCAGTTGCTGCTAGCCCCGCAGGGCTGTCACCCAGTCAGTTGTCTGCAGTGAGCAGATACTCCAGAGGTTTGCTCCTGCCTAAATCACAGGGAAGTCTGTATCTGCTCATCCAGGCCGCTGCTCTCTGCTTTTATCCAGCAGGGGGTGGTGAGACCTGTCAACCTTAGGCACTTAATGAAGGCTAGGGGTGTTCACTCAGTTCCAGCCCCACTCTTAGTTTATGTTACTGGGTGAACAGAACAACCCTATGGGAGTTTGTTTCTGACCCTGCTAAATTCCTCTCCAGAGGAGAGGCTGATTTGAGTTCCCAGAACCTGTGCCTCAGGCCCTGTCTTTACTCCTGCATGTTTGTATTTGCAGCACGATTAGTTGTCAGCTGTAGCCTCTTGGTCTCCTTTGTCTATAGGCTGATGATCCCCTGAGGGCCGGGTGCATCTTAGGCTCAGTAAAGTGGTCCTCTGGATCAGCCCCACCCTGGGAGTTTCCCAGCTCTGCGCATGCGTTTTCTAGTCCCCACGTTCCACCCAGGCCAGTACCACCTCAGGCAAACCCTTTACTCAGTCCCAGGCCTGTTCTGTTGTGGTTGCCATCTGAGAAGATGCCCGGCCTCATCTGGTTGGCCAGGGATACAGGAGGAGTGGCTATGGCATATCTGGGAGTGGGCCTTGTTATTGCTAAAGAAGGCTGCTGCTCTGCAACTCGGGGTACCGCCACTCTGGCATGATTCCCTCTTAGCCGACTGTCATCTTCTCACTCCTGTTCTGCAGAATCAGCACTGTCCAGCTGCAGTCCAGGTCCTGTCTACACCTCTCGAGAAATCACCCAAGAATCTGGACTCCTGGGGGGCAGGCCTCCAGACCTCAGAGTGAGAGTGGAGGGAAGTGCTGGTAGCTTAGAGTTGCAGGTCATAACACCAAGCTCACTGAGAGCAAATGAGCAAATAAACAGATACAAAGGCTACCAGACACACGAGCCCATAGATACAGAAACAGACGGAGACACATACCCTATTTCCTCGAAAATAAGACATCCTCTGAAAATAAGACCTACTTACAGGAAATATAAGACGTCCCCTGAAAATGAGACCTAGCGCATCTTTGGGAGCACTCCTTAAAATAAGACACTGTCTTATTTTTGGGGAAACAGGGTAGACATACAGACAACACCCACGACAACAGCAACATAAAAACAACTGCAACAAAAATAGTGATAATCATGAAATAATTGAAAAAAAAGTGGTGTTCATAGAAAAGTTAAAAGAGAAGAAAGGAGAAACAAAATTGAAAAAAATAGAAATAAAAAAGTTATCTATATAAAAAGTAATAATAAAATATTAACAAAAGCTCCTCCAAGAAAATGGTGTGGAAAAACAGAAAAAAGAAAAAAGAAAAGAAAGAAAGAAAGAGAGAGAAAAAAAAAAGGCACCAACCACAAAAATATTATTCTTGTATCCCTTTCTTATTCTTTATCATGGGAAAGAGTCAGGAAGAAGGAGGTTCCACATAATGACCAAAGTGTGAGTTTCTAATTTCTTGGCCTCCAGTCCCCTTCCCTGCCAGCAATTTCTGCTATGGAAATGGGAATATGGGCCCTCTGACCTTTTTCTGGAAAATAAATAAATAAACTCGACTGTCTTAAATGTATATGAAAACCTTTATGTTTAACATTGGCCTTTCATTAGCGTCACAGGGGGCCACATGGATGACACCAACCACACTAATAGAACCTGTGGGCAGGCAGAGTCACAGATGATGGTATTTCTTCAAACTGGCCATGGAATTTTACCTGGAAGCCTGGGCTGAGAAACACTTAGCCAAGCATGGCCTCTCAGGCTTTAGTATGCATACAAGGTATTTCTCAGTATGTCTTCAAGTGTCTGATTCAATAATAGCAGCAGTTACTCTATCTTCAAACAAATAATCAGTTTTATTTCATAATGCCTATTTATGTCCTTCCTTAAGAATATCAGAAAGGCCAGCCAGGTGATTCAAGCCTGTGGTCCCAAAACTCTTGCGGGACGGAGGCATTTGATTGTCTGAGCTCAGGAGTACCAGACCAGCCTGAGCAAAGTGAGACCCTATCTCTGTAATTGCTATGGCAGGTGCCTGTAGTTCCAGCTACTTGGGAGGATGAGGCAAAAGGATAACCTTAGTCCAGGAGTCTGAGGTTGCTGTGAGTGGTGATCCCACATTACTCTATGGAAGGTGACTAAGTGAGTCTTTGCCTCATAAAAAAATAAATTGCAGGAAGGGTTTTGAGCCATTCACTATAGCATCAATTTTGCAGAACTCCTCATGAAGGAAAATAGTGAGCAGTTAACCCCCATTTCTCTGTTGGTTTAGCTTATTTCAGCCTGAGCCAGATGGCAACAAACCTTTCAATGAGACATGGAGATATGCACATAGAAAGCTTGCATACACAGTTTCCCAAGTTTCTTTCCCCTTCCACCACCTTCTGGTCAGCCCAGGAGCATGGGTTGCGCTTTGCAACATTAGTCAGCCATCTCCTCACGTTGCTCTTGAATAAACTGCTTGTTCTTCCTCCAACTCTGGCATTGGGACTTTAATGTTTCAGGAGGGAATAGTCAATTTTGGCTTTGGTTAAAAATTTGCAGGTTTTGAGTGAGTCTAGCCAGTTGCTTCTTTAACAATTCCCCCTATTGCTGCTGTTACTTTTTCTGGACTAAAGCAGCACTCAGCTAGTGAAAGCAAACACTTCACAGAGTCCATTCTGCCCAACACTTTCTAACAAAACAAATAACTTTGGTTCAAGGGAGACCACCAATCACAATCTTGAAACAGGACAGAGTTTACTGGCACTTTAAAGTCTCCAATGGTCAAAGAAGGCAGCAGTGTCTGAGGAAGGACCTGGACTCAGAATTTGGACCTGCTGATTTGGGTCTTGCACTGGTGGGATGCAGCTAGTGCCCTATGTACATTGATGAGAATTAGAGAAACAGAAAATGGGAATGAGGACATTCTCAGGTATACACAATGCATATTTGTCATCCAGGATCAGCTGTGGCCTTCTCTAGTCTTGGGATCGGTTTTAGGTCTGAAGATATCAGGATAATTGAAAGACAGAGACAAAATGCCTGATTGCTGCCCTATAAAAGTAGATTGTAAAAATTTACAGGTTGTCCCCAAAAGTCACCACACATAAGAAACATTGAAAATTGTAGCTAAATATACTTTTACAAAACATTGATTACAAAATATTAGAAAGAAATGAAAAGACAAAGAGAATAATCTATAAATATTTTGTAAATTTTGTTGTAAATAAAAGTATGTATAGCCAGGTCCAGTGGATCATGACTATAATCCCAGCACTTCAGAGGCTGAGGCGGGTAGATTGACTGAGCTCACAGGTTGGAGACCAGCTTGAGACAGAGTGAGACTCCGTCCCTGAACAATAGTTGGGTATTCTGGTGGGCGCCTGATGTTCTAGCTAGTTGGGAGGCGGAGGCAAGAGAATCACTTGAGCCAAAGAGGTTGAAATTGCTGTGAGGTGTGAAGCCATGGCACTCTACCAAGAGTAACAAAGTGAGACTTGGTCTTAAAAAAAAAAAAAAAAAAAGGTGAATGGCTTAATCTCCTACTCTACCCTAGGGATGTCCCACCTGGGAAAGTTAAATGACCCAACCCCCACCTTTCCTACAGATGTCCAACCTAGGAAAGAAAATGTCCCAACCCCCAAATTCCTGACCTTTAACCTCCACCCTTCACCATTGGCCACATGTAGATTTCTTCCCACTGGGAAGAACCCAAGGATACGAACCCAAGTGGAATAAAGTCAATTTAATTAGGAAAAAAAAATTAGTAGACTTAAATACAATTTTCCTTTTTCCCTGTGTATGGCGACTCTGGTGGCAAATTTTGTCACACCACAGACTATAACTACTCAAGAAGGGTGATTGAAAATTGGCAGCAAGATCCTTCATACCTTCATTATTTGGGACAGCATGCAATGTGCTGTGTTGAGAGAGGATACCAGGAAGGGTGAGTTCTAGGATAGCAGAGAGCGTCTCAAAAAGACCCCAAGGATACACTTGCAGTGTCCCCCCCCCCACCCCCATGGTGACTCAGGTCTTTGGAATTTATAGAAACTTAACTTCCTTGGACTTAGAAATTTCCACTTCTGGGAAATCCTGTAGTCCTGTCAGCACAGGAACAGCTTCTCTCGCTTGATTCAAACTAATCGATGAAAAGGGACCATGGGAAGAAAGTTTTTGACTGGGGAAGAAAAGGAGAAGACAGAGAAACTTGGGGAGTGTGGCCATTTTGAATTCTTCTGACTTTCCCTCTGCCAGCTGAAATAAAGCCTTTCCTCTTATAAACATGGTATTTGGGTGCTCTTTCATTCCACTGGGCCTCCGTATGTGGATGCCTCAACTGGATGGAGAAAGGACCAATTCAGCAGTTCTTCAAGGAGTCAAAAACTGGGAAGAACTGGTGTGCAGCAACTGGTACCTGCACTGGGAGACGTCTAAGACAAGGTAGGATAGATACCAGATATCCACCATATGGGTGGAAACTGGGGTCTGATCAACCCCTAGGGCAATAGATTGCTGGCAGTCTGGTGAGAGTTGTATTAGAGCGTGTAGATGTGGTGTGACTGGGATGAAATCTGAGGGTGGGGTTGGACCACCCCTCACAGGGCCTACAGGAGTTGATTCTGCCTCCTATTGCTAACTGGCAGTTTGAGTGGGAAATCAAGGATGCACAGGTTAGGAAAAGGATTGGAATTGTGTGTGTGTGAGTACTTGGAGACCAACAGAGATGGGTAACAATAGGCGGGGTTTAGTACCCCCCCTTCACAGGGAAACATGATTGTATTAGAGGTCCCTTTTTCCATGCTCCAACATCATCCTCTGGCTATTCTGAGAGAAACTGGAAGTTCCAGGTTTTCTGCTTTCCGTCTTAGACACAGGCCTAGTCCTTGGCAGCCATGTGGCCAAGTAAGACTTAGGGGTAAACGAAAAGACATCAGAAAGGATGACTGTGTTGTTGTTTTGTTACTGGAATTTCTTTATTCAGTGAGTCTTGATCTCAGGGATTTGAGAATTGAGCCCACAGGCCGCAGATCAGTGATAAAATAGGATTTTGTTGGACAAAGGGGCATACAGAGGAAGTGGAGAGCAGCAGAGGGAGTAGGCACAAGTCAGAGGTCTCCTGAATGGATCTTTGTCTAGGGATAAATAATTGGCCCTAACAGATATTTGGCCAGTGCCTGTTAGATGGAAAAAATAACTTTATGAGCTGAATGAGCATTTTAACAAATAAATGAATGCATTCCCACCCCTTGGGCAAAGTTATTAGGTCTTTGCAGTTTTTGTCTAGGGAGGGGATCAGGGTGTGTGCTCCCTACTCAGGGTGGAGTCATCTAAAACTTTATGGGCTGCTTTGTTCATGACCTTGCTAGAGCTCATAGGAAGTCCTCTGCAGTGTAGGCATCTTTGTGCCTAGCTGGAAGTCTGAATTCTGAACTCACCTGAGCCAGAAAATTGGGGGTTCCCTGTCCAGCCCTGAGTGGGAAAACCCTTTATCAAGGCTATATTTCACAAAATGTCTCTCATTTGTAAAATCTAATAATTTGATTATTTAAATTGTTTGGGAAACTGAGTCTGTCAAATTATAAGATTCTTGCCTTTTAAACCTTCTAATTATCAGTCTAGCCAAGTGAACAATTAACTTCACAGAAAACTGTGATCCTGCTTTGTGAAAAGTGGCTTTTTGAGAGTGAGAGACATTAGATGGAAAGGAAAATGGCATTGTGTAAGAAAATGATATTGTGTGGTGAATTTTATCCTTAAACAGTATAGTTATATCAGAAAGTGATAGGCAGGGCAATCCAGAAGGTTGATCTTTGTAGATGGTCTGTGCAGGTTAAATGAAGTTCATAAAAGGGCATTTGTGAAGGAATTTACATTTGATCCAGTTGACTATGTATTTCCTTTAGAATCTTTTGGGTTGTAATCTTGCTTGAACAAATAAATGTTTTAAGCCTTTGATATTTGACAGACCTTCCAAAATAAAAACTCTAAATTTGGTCTTTTTGATATATCAAGACAACTGAAAATCTGAGAAAGACATATTAGGCTTAATTGGTTTGTTGAAAATGTATAGGAAACATTATCAAATCTGAAATGGTGGTTAATTTTGTGAGGATTATGTTCATATATATTTTCTAATATTGTAAAATATTGGTCTGTGTTAGTGTATATGATCAATAATACTTTGAATTCAACTCAGAAAGTACTTTTCTTTTTTTTCTTTTTTCTTGTTTTTTTTCTTTTCTTTTTTTTAATTTATTTTCTTTATTGCCCTGGGTAGAGTGCTGTGGCATTACAGCTCACAGCAAACTCCAACTCCTGGGCTTAGGTGATTCTCTTGCCCTAACCTCATGAGTAGCTGAGACTATAGGCACCTGCCACAATAGCTGGCTATTCTTTTGTTACAATTTGGCTGGAGCCAGCCCAAACCCACCACCCTTGGCATATGGGGCTGGTGCCCTACCCACTGAGCCACAGACATCACTCACAGAAAGTATTCTTTATAAGTGCCTGTGTCCAAACTTTGTCCTTCAAAAGAAATATTAGGAGAGGCTGATAAATTCTCTCAAACTCAAATTTCTGATGTCTTTGGAAATTAAATAACTTTGGCCTAATAGGAAACTGCTAGAACTTTAATTAGAAAGCTAACATGTTGGGGTGGGCACAAAGATTTTGATCATAATGTCACAAGATTATTTTCTTCTTTCTTCTTATGAGTCATGTTCAAAAACTTATAAAAAAACAATTTAAGAAACAATCACCCACTGTTACATAAAGAAATGACAGTGTTTTTTTTGAGACAGGGCTTCCACTCTGTCGCCCAAGCTGGAGTGCAGCGTCATCATCATAGCTCACTGTAACCTCAAATTCCTGGGCTTAAATGATCCTCCTAAGTCGCTGGGACTACAGATGAACACTACCAGGTCTGGATTCTTTCTTTCCTTTTTTTTAGAGACAGAGTCTCACTTTGTCGCCCTTGGTAGAGTGCCCTGGTGTCAGCACTCACAGCAACCTCCAGCTCTTGGGCTTAGGCGATTCTCTTGCCTCAGCCTCCTGTATAGCTGGGACTAGAGGCGCCTGCCACAATGCCCGGCTTTTGTTGCTGTTGTTGTTGTCGTTGCATTTTGGCTGGGGCCAGGTTTGAACTTGCCACCCTTGGTATATGGGGCCGGTGCCCTACTCACTGAGCTACAGGCACTGCCTTCTTTCTTTCTTTTCCTTCCTTCCTTCTCTCTCTCTTTCTTTTTTTTGAGACAGAGTCTCACTTTGTTGTCCTTGGTAGAGTACCATAGCATCACAGCTCACAGCAACCTCAAACCCTTGGGCTCAAGTGATTGTCTTGCCTCAGCCTCCCAAGTATTTGGGACTACAGGCACCCATCACAACGTGGGGCTATTTTTAAAGACAAGGTCTGGTTCTGGCTCTGGCTCTGGCTCTGGCCGGTCTCCAACTCCTGAGCTCAGGCAATCCACCCGCCTCTGCCTCTAGAGTGCTAGGATTACAGGCGTGAGCCATCGCGTCCGGCCAGGATAACTTCTAACTTTTTGTAGCTACAGAGTCCAGCTATGATGCTCAGGCTGGTCTTGAACTCAGGCCCCAAGAGATCCTCCTGCATTGGCTTCCCGGAGTGCTAAGCTTACAGGCTTGAGACACGGTGCTCGACCTCCACTTGTTTAAAAAAAATGCTTTTAAAAAGGGTATATGTGGCAAGACATGATTGCAAGAGGGACTTTACCTAACAATTGCAATCAGTGTAACTGGCTTATTGTACCCTCAATGAATCCCCAACAATAAAAAAAAAAAAAAAAAAAAAAAAAGGGTATATGTGAATCCTAGTAAATGTGGAATGTAAAGGTCTTAGCAAAATAACTAAGAAAATGCTATAAAAGCTATGTTAACTAATGTGATGAAAATGTGTCAAACGATCTATGAACCAAGTGTATGGTGCCCCACAATCATACTAATGTACACAGCTATGGTTTAATAAAAATAAAAATAAAAATAAATGCTTTTAAAGACTTACATAATGGAGAACACGTTAATGGGGGAGCCTCCCTGCAGACCCTCAGCAGAATGGAGAATGGCCTTGCCACGCCTCCCCGCAGAAAGATGCATCCTGCTCATTAAGGGGACTGCAGCGTCGTCAGGGCCTTACCCGGAGAGTCTCGTTGAAGATCGGATTCAGATTCCGTTTCTTCACCGCTGTCTTGCGCTTGCTCTGCTTATCCGGGAGAGGTAGCTTTTGACGTAGCTGGGGCAGGGGAGGTGAGGACCCGAGGTCAGGAGGGGCCCTCCAAGAGCTCTTTCCCTGGCCCTGGGCCTTGGGGCCTAGTGCTAAGCGTTTTACAGGAATTATCTCGCTCAACCCCCACGCCTCCCAATAACGCTGTCATTCCCATTTTGAAGATGAGGAACCTGAGGCAAGAAAAGTTGAGTGGTGTGATGGGCTGAGAGTGGCTCCCTAGCGCCCCCCAACGTCGGCACCGCCCCAGGGGAGCCCCGGCCCGGCACTTCCGGGTCAGAGCGGCCCCGCGGGCGGCGGCCAGGCCCTGGCACTGGATCACGTGCACCCGCAGCTCGGCGGCGCCTGGCTCGTAGTGCAGCGCGTATTGCACGGAGCCGCGCACCGGGACCGTCTCGCCTTCCCCAGACAGGCTAATCTGGCTGCCGCTCAGCTGCAGGCGGGGGGAGTGCGGGAGTCAGGGCTGGCGCAGGGCTCACGTCGGGGATGGTGGAGCGCAGAGTGTTCAGCCCCGGGTGTGGGGCTGGAGTGTGGGGTCCCGGGGCAAGGAGGGGTGAGGCTGGGGCTATGTCGGGACATGGAGGGACGAGGCGCCCACCTCCACTCTCCGTCACCCCCTCACCGTGGAGGAGTTAAGTCTGGACACCGAGGAGCTGCTGCTGAGCATGCGGTCCAGGGAGGGGCCAGATCCCCGGGCATCCTGCCCATTCTCCAGGATCTTGGCTTTGGTCTGGAGAGGGGAGAAGTGACAGGCGGGCCCGCTCTTTCCCCTGCCCGCCCCCCGACAGCCCTGGGTCGCCATGGCTTGCGGACCTGAGCAGGAGCACTCCCCGCCCGGAATCCGCTCCGGGTCTTGAGAGTAGCCGCGGGCCGCTCCCGCCTACCTGGGCTGCGGAGGGCAGCAGCGCCTCTCCCAGCGACGCGGGCCTCGCCTCCGTCTCCTCCGCGCAGACCTGCACATCCACTTGGCTCGGGGCTGGAGTGGGACACAGGCAACTGAGCGGGCCCCTCTCCTGCCCGCCCTTGAGCAAATTCGGAGGAACTGGTTTACTACCTTGCTGACCTGCAGATTCAGGCTTCGGTGCTGCTCAGTGGTCGCCTATAGAAGCCACACAACGCAGGAGGAGGAGGGTGAACAGAAGTTTGGTGCAGAGTTACCTTTCATCCCTGAAACTGCCTTGTGTGCCACAATACATGCTCTCACTCACCTTCCTGTGCTTGGGGCTCCTCCTCCTGATCTGAAGTCTTTAGGGGGACATATGGAGATGGGAAATCAGGTCCCTAAAGGAAGGGAGGCATAGAGGACACACTGGGAACCAGTGAGAAAGGGTCAAAGGTCATGCTGGGTGAGAGGTCAGAGGCTCCAGCCAGTTACCCCGGTTTCAGATGTAGGGCAGAGCTAGCAACCAGCTGCAGGACCAGTTGGACCTGTCCTTCACACCCTTACACCCTGTCTGCCCTGTGGGACTCTCAGGCTCCTACTAGGAGATGAGGGGGAGTACCATCTAAGTCCTCAACCTCCCAGCTCAGTCCCACCTCTCTCCTAATACATAATTTTACAAATGTTTACAAAATATTCTCTACGTGTTAGCCACCTCTTTGTAAATTTTTTTTGTTTTTTGAGACAGTCTCACTCTGTGCCCTGGGTAGAGTAGCCTCAAACTCTTGGGCTCAAGCTATTCTCTTGTCTCTGCCTCCCAAGTAGCTGGACTACAGGCGCTGGCCACAATGCCCGTCTATTTTTTGGTTGCAGCCGTCATTGTTGTTTGGCGGGCCTGGGCTGGATTTGAACCTCCCAGCTCAGGTGTATGTGGCTGGCACCTTAGCCACTTGAGCCACAGGCGCCGAGCCTAGTTTGTCTATTTTTAGTAGAGACAGGGTCTTGCTCTTGCTCAGGTTGGTCTAGAACTCCTGAGCTCAAGCAATCCACCCACCTCAGTCTCCCAGAGTGCTAGGATTGCAAGGGTAAGCCACTGTGTTTGGCCCGGTAAAATTTTGTAATGAATATTTGGTAACTAAAAGTACACTTAGCTATAAAAAAAAAAAAAAAAAAAAGAAATGACAAATATAAAAATACTGCACCTGTTTGAACTGTGAAATAAAGAGAAAAACAATTGATAATTGAAAGGTTATGGAGCCAAATATGAAATATTCTGAGGCACAAGGTAAAAGGAAAAAGGAGGCCCAGCTTGTGCAATTAAAACGCCTTTATTCCACTTGGGTGCAGGTGGGGTAAGATTTCCAACCTGCAGGGATAAATCTACACTTGGGTAATGGCAAATGGGGGTGGAAGGTAGGGGGTGTTTAAAGGTCAGAAAGGTGGGGATTGGGACATTCCCTTTCCTGGGTTGGACATCTGTTGTAAGGGTGGGGGTTGGCCCATTTACATTTCTCAGGTGTGACATCCAGTGAAGTAGGATAGGGGGTTGACCCATTCACCTTTCTTAGGTGGCTCATCGGTAGGAGAGGGTAAGGGGTTCATTGCTTTAAGTGGGTCCACCCTATTGGGGCAGAGTTTGACCCTATCAATATTGTAAATTGGATGGAAAGTTAGCATTTGGAAAAATAAGAAAGAAACTAAAAATTTAAGATTTAACTTCAAGACCTAGAATTTAGGCTGAGGAAACAAATGAGGAACACTTACAATGAGCTTGCCGTACTTTTGAAAAATGCAGGGGGAAACCAGTCCTCCTGTAGAGTGTTAAAATATATGGGAGGGAATTAGGCTGAAGATGATCCAGAGCCTTGCATTCCTAGGTTACAAAAGCAAAATCCAACTCTAATTTATTCTTATAAATTACAAGAATCATTAGTCTTTAGAGTGAAATCATACAGCAATTAGAGGGAAGGTGGGAGGGAGATTGGTGTGCTCTCACCTAAGAGGCACAATGTAAAAGTATGTGGCAGGGCGGTGCCCATTGCTCAGTGGGTAGAAAGCCCGCCCCATATACCAAGGGTGGCAGGTTTGAACCCAGCCCCAGCCAACAAAACAGCAGTGACAACTGCAACAAAAACTAGCCGGGTGCTGTGCCGGGCACTTGTAGTCCCAACTACTTGTGAGGCTGAGGCAAGAGAATCACCTAAGCCCAAGAGTTGGAGGTTGCTGTCAGCTGTGATGCCACAGCACTCTACCGATTGAGATAAAGTGAGACTCTCTTAAAAAAAAAAAAAAGGCTCAGCCCCTGTGACTCAAGTAGCTAATGCGTTAGCCACATACATCTGAGCTGGCAGGTTTGAATCCAGCCTGGGCCTACCAAACAACAATGATGGCTGCAACAAAAAATAGCCGGGGGTTGTGGCGGGTTCTTGTAGTTCCAGCTACTTGGGTGGAGGAGGCAAGAGAATTGGTTGAGCCCAGGAGTTGGAGGTTGCTATAAGCTGTGTTGCCAGGGCATGCTACCCAGGGGACCACTTGAGGCTCTGTTTTGGGGGGTGAAGGAGGAAGTATATGGCACGCCTTTAAGGTGAGGGGCACGTCTAGAACACAGACTTGACCACACAAACACAAAAGACATAAACTAATCATTTGTACCCTCATTTTAATATAAAATTTACAAAGAGAGAGGAGATGCAAAAATAAAACAAAATAAGTATTTTCATTGTTTAAATACCTATTTTGGAGCCAGTGTCTCACTCTATTGTCCCAGACTAGAGTGCAGGAATGTCATAGCTCACAGCAACCTCAAACTCCTGGGCTCCAGCAATCCTCATGCCTCAGCCTCCGAAGTAGCTGGGACTACAGCCCTCCCCCCTCCATCCAACAACACTGCCTAATTTTTATATTCTTAGACAGAGTCTTGCTTTTGCTCATTCTGATCTCCAACTCCTGAGCTAGAGCAATCCACTCACCTTAGACTCCCAGAGAGATAGGATGAGAGACCTGAGCCTTGGCACTTGGCCTCTTTGAATATATGAAAACATCATTTTCATTTCTCAAAATATATATGTACATGTCTGTATATTGAAACACACACACACACACACACACACATAAATTCATAGGTTTTTCAGGAAGGACTAAAATCTCTCAGCCTGCCTCCTTTCTCTTGCCTCCAGCTCCCTCACCTCTGTGGATTCTGTTTTTACAAACCATTAACAAACTCAATGAACCAATCAAAAGAAAAAGGAAATTCTTTTTCTTTACATTTTGTGAGCTATTTTGTCTTTCTGTATGTGTTCCTTTATGTCTCCAGTGCTTCATGAGTGTCCCACCTGGAACTATGAGCTGATTAGAATGGAAAATACCTAAAAAAATGTCTTCGACCTTTGCTGAGAAAAAATGGACACACCATTCACAGTCACAGCACATTCTGGAAATCAGTTGCATTAACTTCCCCCTCCGCTTAAATCCAGACACCCATCTGCCCTCAGACTGGGCATTCTTCCTTGCTTTCTTTGGGATAGTAAGCTTTGTCTTTTGCTTTGTCTCTTTCCACTCCTATCTTCTCCTCACTCACGACCTGCTCTCTGCTCTTTCTAATGGCTTCCACCCACTCTCTAATATAAAATTAGCTTACACTTTTGTATCCTAATCTTGACCTAAAAAAATTCTTCCGTCACCCTATGTGTAGGACCCACTGAGCAACTGAGCTTTTTCACACCTCTTGAAAGCACTTGTAGTGAGAAGAAGATGGAGTCAGCTGGGTTAGAGCCAAGAAGACACAGTCTGGTGGTTTTAGATCCCATGTGTCTTTCCCACCTGTCTCTCATCCTTATTGTTTTTAAATTTAGCTCCCACCCTAAAGATGCCCATCTTGAATAGTTGGGGATCTTAACTTTTGAATTAAAAATGTCATAAACTGTCACCACATTGTGACATATTATTCAAAATAAAGTGCTAGCATGTGAAGTTCCCACGAGGTAAAGTCAAGCACCACTGAGGCCCTGGGTCCCAGACCCCGGCTGTGGTGATGACCATGGCTGTTCAGCCAGCTCAGAGATGGCTGAGGGCCAGTGTTCTGAGCACCCTCAGCAGTTGCACTTCTGGGCCTTCCTGGACCTACAGGGCCCCTGTGCCCAACTTTTCCACACTCCCTCTATCCTCCCCTGCAACTCCAGCAACAAAAAAATGTAGTTGAAGAAGGAGATGCAACCCTCGGCGGCCCGCCTCATCTTAGCGAGGAAGGAGGAATATGGTTATGGCCAACCAGGTAATGGGGCAGGCTTCTGGAGGAAAAGGGCTGTTCACTGGCAGCAGCAGCATTGGCATGGCATTGCTTAATGACGTGTATGATGCACACAACCTCTCCAAAGCTGAGATAGCCGCACCTCAGCTTATCATGCTGGCAAATATGGCTTTAACTGGGGAAGTAAATGGCAGCTGCTGTAATTACCTGGTGGGTGAAGAAAGACAGATGGCAGAACTGATGACTGTTGGGGATAACAACATTTCAAACAGTAATGGAGAAAGAATTGAGGAGTCTCCTCAAATAAAAGGTGAACACAATGGACTGATAAACATGGAACTGAGAAATTCAGAACTCAGTGTTGTACAATCTCAGCCTGTATTTGAGGCATCACCTGCCCCAGAAGTTTACAGTCAAATAAAGATCTTCCTTCAGAAACAGTAGCAGAGGACAAATGCAAGAACTGGAAGACCAACCCTTTTGCTGCAAGCTATGCCAGTGTGAAGCAGAACCTGAAGAACGGTTTGTACATCACATCAGAGTACACAGTGCCAAAAAATTTTTGTTGAAGAAAGTGTAGAGAAGCAAGCAAAAGCCAGGGACTCTGGCTCTTCCACTTCAGAAGTGGGAGGTTTCTCCAAGGGTCCCATTAACTGTGACCACTGTGGCTATAATACCAATCAATATGATCACTGTACTGTACATCTGAAACACCACATCAGAGCTGGGGATATCAAGTGAGTCTACAAGTGCATTATTTGTACATATACAACAGTTAGTGAGTATCACTAGAGGAAACACTGGAGAAAGCATTTTCCAACGAAAGTATACACAGATGGGAAATGCAACTATTTTTCAGACAGAAAAAACAATTATGGTCAGCATCTTAGAACTCATACAGAAGAATGCCTATATAAATGTCAACTTTGTCCTTATTCAGGTTCTCAGAAGATTCATGTACTTAGACATATGAGTACTCATTCGGATGAGAAGCCATTTAAATGTGCAGTTATGTGGCCTCTAATCAAAGTGGAGTAACTCGCCATCCAAGACAGGTTCACAATGGATGTAAACGTCTTAACTGCCCACACTGTGACTACAAAAAAGAAGACAGAAGCAACTTCAAAATATACTTGGAGCTCCTTGTTAGCCCACAGTTCAATTGCCTTGTATGTGACTACACAGCTTCCAGGAAGTGTAATCTAACAATATCACTTCAAATCTAAGCATCCTACTTGTCCTTAAAAAAAAAATGGATGTCTCAAAAGTGAAACTAAAGAAAACCAAAAAGCAAGAGGCTGACTTGCCTGATTACAATACTACCAAAGAAAAAGCAGAAACAGAGCAGACAAAAATAAAGGGAGATGTGGCTGGAAAAAAAATGAGAAGTCTGTAAAAGTAGAGAAAAGTAGTTTCAAAAGAAAAAAAGCTGGGCAGCACCTGTGGCTTAGTGGGTAGGGTACTGGCTCTATATACCAAGGGTGGAGGGTTTGAACCTGACCTCCGGCAAACTGTAACCAAAAATAGCCAGGTGTAGTGGCAGGCACCTGTAGTCCCAGCTACTCAGGAGGCTGAGGCAAGAGAATTGCCTAAGCACAGGACTTGGAGGTTGCTGTGAGCTGTGATGCCACAGCTCTCTACCTAGGGTGATAAAGTATAACTCTGTCTCAAAAAAAAAAAAAAAAGAAAGAAAGAGCCTTGCAGTAGCATCTCAAGGACTCAAGTGACTACCAGAATTTGCAAATTACCAACAGAAAGTAAAGATATGGATGAATCTATAGGCAGTAATTCAGAAAAGTTCTGTAAAACCAAGAAAAGCAAAAGAAAGATGGAAGCTGAAGCCCAATCCTTATGTGATGCTGTGAATGATGAGTCTGTGACAAAGAAGAAAAAGAAAACAGAAAGAGAATCCAGTAGTCAGGAGTGCCAAAGAGTGACAACAAAGTGGAGGAGAGGAGGACGCAAAATGCCTTCATGAAAAAAAGTATAAGAAGATCCCTCAAATATAAGTCAAGTAAAATAAGCAGCAAGCCTGCTCAGAAGGAACCTGTTTAGAAAGCCCTGCTCCTATGGAGGTTGCTCAGAAGGGACCTGCTCATATGAAACCTGCTCAGAAGGGGCCTGCTCAGATGAAGTCTACTCTGACGGAGTCTGGTTAGAAGAGTTCTGCTCATATGGAGTCTGCTCATATGGGGTCTGCTGTGATGGGGCCTACTCAGATGGAGTCTGCTCAGAAGAGGTCTGCTCAAATGGAGTGTGCTAAGATAGAGCTTCTTCAGTAGGAGCCTACTCGAATGGGGCCCCCTCAGAAGGGGCCTATTCCTCTGGAGGTTGTTGAGGAGAACTGTGCTCAAGTGCAGCTTTGTCCTCCCATGGAGGCTGTTCAGAAGGAGTCTGCTGAACTGGGGCCTCCTCCCATGGAAGTGGTTCATAAGAGGACTCTGATGGAACTGCCTCCAACCATAGAATCCACTTTTCACATGAAATGAATTCCCCAAAAATCTCCTGTCCGAAAAGATAAAAAGGGAAAGCCTAAAGTGTAGAGTGAAATGGCATGGAAGGAGCAAGTGCTTATTGAACTTGGGTTAGTGCCTGTGAAAGACAGCCAACATCTAAAGGAAGAGACACAGACACATGGTGTCTTACCATCATCACCAGCACTGCTGAAGGAAAGATTAAAAGAAGAGGCATCAGGCTCGGTGTCCCTAGGACAGTGGTTATGCTGCCAGCCACGTACACCAAGGTTGGCGGATTTGAACAAAGTCCAGGCCAGCTAAACAACAGTGACAACTGCAATAACAGTAATAATAATAAATAGCCAGGTGTTGTGGCGGGTGCCTGTAGTCCCAGCTACTTGGGAGGCTGAGGCAAGAGAATCACTTAAGCCCAAGAGTTTGAGGTTGTCGTGAGCTGTGACCCCACAGCACTCTACCCAGGGGGACATAGTGAGATTCTATCTCAAGAAAAAATAATTTGGTTTGGTGCCTATAGCTCGGTGAGTGGGGCATCAGCCACATACACCGAAGCTGGTGTTTGAGCCCTGGCTGAGCCTGCTAAACAACAATGAGTACTACAACAAAAGAAAAAAAAGTAGATGGGCCTTGTGGTGGCTGCTTGCAATCCCAGCTACTCAGGAAGCTGAGGTGGGAGAATTGTTTGAGCTCAAGAGTTTGAGGTTGCTGTGAGCTGGGATGCCACTGTACTCTACCGGGGGCAACATAGTGAGACTCTGTCTCAAAAACAAACAAACAAAAAATAGAAGAGGCATCAAAAGACCAAAAATCACTCTCTGAAGGTTAAGGGAATAAAGAAGCCCCTTTTCAGAGAGCAAGAGCCAAAGAGGCAGATGCCAGCCCAGTTGGTCATGCTGCTTATACCAAGGAATCTACCACTATTTCATCCTCTGGACAAAACCTGAATATAACAGAGGGTGAAACTTTAGATGGTAAATATCAGACTGACAATATTCCTTGTGAAATGGAAATGGATACTGATCAGAACACAACAGAGAATCTCCCTGATAAAGACTCAGTGGTTGAAGAACCAGTTTCACCTTTGCTCCTTGTCCCACCAATGAAAGAAAGTGAAGCAGTGTCCCAAACTACTCTGACATCACCTCCTATTACCACAGCAGTAAATGAGTCTCAGGAAATTGATGAAGATGAAGGCATACCCAGTCATGATGGAAGCGACCTAAGTAACAACAGGTCAGAGGGTAGTGATGATTCAGGATTGCATGAGGCTTGGCCAGCTTCACAAGAAAGTAGTAGAAAAAATGCAAAGGAAGCCTTGGCAGTCAAAGCATTGAGGTAGATTCTGTTTGTATCCTCTAAGATCGTTCTTTCAGACATGAGACAGATTTCAGAAAGCAACTTCATAGCCATTTTGGTTACTGTGTACTATCTGGAAAAAGCAGCTCAAGGACAGGAGTAATGAACAATTTTAAGGCCTATTACATTTTATATATCCATTTATAATAGCAGATAGCCTTTTAAGATTGTTGTAATTAGTGTCCAATGTTGATTTTCTTTTCTTTTTTGAGACAGAGTCACACTATTTCACCCTTGGTACAGTGCCATGGTGTCACAGCTCACAGTAATCTCAAACTCTTGGACTTAAGGGATCCTCTTGCCTCAGCCTCCCAAGTAGGTGGTATTATAGGTATTTGCCACAATGCCTGTCTATTTTTCTGTTGTAGTTTGCCCGGGCTGGATTCAAACCCACCAGCTCTGGTGTATGTGGCTGGCTCCCTAGCCACTGAACTATAGGAGCCAAGCCTTTAATATTGAGTTTTTTCTTTTACTTTATCTTTTTTTTTTTTTTTTTGAGACAGAGTCTCAAGCTGTCACCCTGGGTAGAGTGCCTTGGCATTACAGCTCACAGCAACCTCAAACTCTTGGACTTAAGTGGTTCTTTTGCCTCAGCCTCCCAAGTAACTGTGACTACAGGCATTTGCTACAATGCCTGGTTATTTTTTAAGTTATAGTTGCCATTGTTGTTGGTGGCCTTGGGCTGGATTCAAACCCGCTAGCTCCGGAGTATGTGGCTGGAGCCCAAGCCGCTTGAGCTACATTTGCTGAGCCTCCAACGTTGATTTTTACATGGAATTTTTTCCCTTAGGAGTTTATGTATACCTGTTGATTGCTGTATATATTTCAGCAAATCCAAGGGAGTTAGTGTACTAAACCAGCAGATGCCTAAACCTGTTAGCTTATGTGTTTAATTGATATGAAATGGCCAACATGGTCTAATAGGATTCTGTTGCTTTGTCCAGCTACAGCTTGTCTGTTTTTTCTCCATGTCTACCTTCCAATTTTGCTTTTAGTGCCTAGTTTAGCTCTATAAAAATTGGCTTCCTCAATAGCAAGGTACTTGAAGAATTTGCCTGCTTTATATAAAGTTAGCACTTTAAACTTTTTTTTTTTTTAGAGACATTTAAATTGAAGAGAAATTCTCCCAACAATGGACATTCTATCCAATGAGGTATTTACTTACTGAGTTTTGATCAATATTTCTAATTTTTGTATGTTTATTATCATAAAAAACAGTGATTTTTGGTGTGTGTGTGTGTGTTTTCTTTGCGGGATAGTTTAATGGCTTAAGATGTTCACATTGCTTTTTTTTTTCTTTAACCTACGGAGTTAAATATTTTTTAGAAATAGAATTTTTGTTGAACAGTAACACTTTATGCATACTACATGTTTATTTGTCCTCTGTGGAGGGATGCTTTTAGGTTTGTTTGCCAAAGGGTGGTTTCATATTTCTTCACTGCATTTGTCTTTTTTGCAGAATAATAGTGTGTGCAAGTTTGTGAGTAAATGAAACATGTCACATGCAGCTTCACTCCTTTGATTTTGATTTTCAAGTATTGTATCTATGCTGCAATCTGTATTTCCTATAAGTTATTTATTTTGAATGGATGTAGTAAATGTATAGCTCTCAGTTTTGATTTTGTAGCAAATTAACTATGAGGCTACATATTGACCAAATAAATGTTTATCTCAAACACCAAGTGTAGAGTGTTAAATCACATCTTGGAAGAAAACCTTTTCTCATACATGGGTGGTGTCCATTACAGCTACTTAAACTGAATAAAGAACAGTTAAGTAGTGAAAATTGCAAACCTGGAATTAGGATACATAATTATTCCTTTAAGGTTTTATAGAGTATCACTAGGGAGATTGGAAAGCCATCCATATGGAAACCAATACGTAGTAAGAGCAGACCAGCAGGACCTTCCTGTAAGTACCGTGAAAAGGCTGGTGAAATGGCTCAGTGCCTGTAGAACAGTAGTTACACTACCAGTCAAATATATCAAGGGTGACTGGTTCAAACCTGGCCTGGGCCAGCTAAACAACTGCAACAACAACAACAAATAGCCAGGCATTGTGGCCAGTACCTATACTCCCAGCTACTTGGGAGTCTGAGATAAGAGAATCACTTAAGCCCAAGAGTTTGAGGTTGCTGTGAGCTGTGATGCCATGGCACTCTACCAAAGGCGACATAGTGAGACTCTGTCTCAAAAAAAAAAAAAAAAGGCTTGTGAAACTGAAGTACATTCCAGATTAAAAATAGTAATAATAATAATACTTTCTCAGGGATCTTCACAAACTTTTGGGTGTCATGGCTATCCTTGAGCTCTGTGGGGTACTACTTTGTATGAAAAAGGGTGTGTTCTCCAAAACTTTTTCTTTGACATTCTTTGGGGAGTTGCCACAGAGTATGAAAGAATCCAACCTAGGACTTTCCTTACCGATAATAGTTATTTATTGCAGTAAATTAGTGGATACTCACTGAAGTAAAATAAAGTATAATCCCAATAGGGAATCCGGAATTCTGACATCCCGTATTCAATGTAGATATAACCACTTTATGTTTTATTTACTGTTTTTTCAATATGGTGATCTCTTTAAGGTAGGTACAACAAGAAAGATTTAAAAAAAAAGGTTAATGATGTGTGGGTGGGGGCTGGCGTGGTGGCTCAGCCCATAATCCCAGCACTTGGGAGGTCAAGGCAGCACCAGAGCAACTGAACTCAAAGGTTCGTGACCAGCTTGAGCCACAGCAAGACCTCATCTCAAAAATAGCTGGGTGTTGTTGTGGCTGCCTGTACTCTCAGCTACTTGGGAAGCTGCGGCAAAGAATCTCTTAAGCCTAGGAGTTAGAGGTTGCTGTCTGTTATGTTGCTACAGCATTCTACCAAGGGTGACAAAGTAAGACTCTGTCTCAAAAAAAAAAAAAAAAAAACTTGATGCAAGAGTGGAAAAGTTGTTAAAAATCTAAGAGAAAAGTCTGAGCTTAAAGGTGTTTTGACTTGGAATTTGACTGGTAGGTCAAACATTTAAGAAAGTACAAGATTTTCTCAAGATAAGAGTAAATTGTGTGATAATGGTGTGTGCTTTGTATGCATGAATGGGAATTTATAAATGTTGAATTCTAGTCTCCACCAACCATTGTCAACAAATGATCAAGCTGCAAATATTAATGTTTTAAAACTGAAATTATAGGCTAGGCACTGATAGCTCAACACCTAGGGCACCAGCCACATGCACCAGACCTGGTGGGTTTGAACCCAGCCTGGGCCTGTCAAACACAATGACAACTACAACCCCCCCCCCACCAAAAAAAATAGCTTGGTATTGTGGAGGGCACCTGTCGTCCCAGCTACTTCGAAGGCTGAGGCAAGAGAATCTCTTAAGCCCAAGAGTTTGAGTTTGCTGTTAGCTGTGATGCCACAGCACTCTACCAAGGAGTACATAGTGAGACTCTGCCTCAAAAGAAAAAAAAAAAGACAAAACTTAAATTATAAAGCTAGTAAAATCTATCTAACAACTAGTTTAATGTTCATGGCTACACTTTACCTAAGTTACAGTTTACATTAGATAGAGAAAGATTCATTTGGGCTCAGCGCCTGTGGCTCAAGTAGCTAAGGCGCCAGCCACATACACCTGAGCTGGTGGGTTGGAATCCAGCCCAGACCTGCAAAACAACAATGATGACTGCAACCAAGAAAATAGCTGGGCATTGTGGCAGGTGCCTGTAGTATCAGCTACTTGGGAGGCAGAGGAAGGAGAATTGCTTGAGCCCAGGAGGTGGAGATTGCTGTGAGCTGTGATGCCATGGCACTCTATCCAGGGTGACAGCTTGAGGCTCTGTCTCAAAAAAAAAGAAAGAAAGAAAGAAAAGAAGATTCATCTGGAGCATAGAATGTATACTGAGAATCGAACTTTGAAAGAGGTTTTGGTGGATTCTTTCATACTGCAAAAGCAAAAAAAATTGCCTTCTGGGGAATGGAACTAGTTTCTAATCTACTCTTTAAGATTAGAATGCTAAAAACAAAAATAAGAAGGAAATTAAACCCCTTATTGTTAAACTGATCTGTAAAAACACCGTTACTGAAAAGTGATTGGGACTTGTGGCCTTTCTTCCAGAAAATAAGGACTTGATTGTCAGGCCTGTATTAAGTTCTGAAACTTATTGCATGTATTTGTACTTACTATGTTTTTTTTTCCCTTGAGACACAGTTTCAGTATGTCACCCTCGATAGAGTGCCATGGCATCACAGCTCACAACATTTTCAGACTCTTAGGTTTAAGTGATTCTTGCCTCAGCCTCCCAAGTAGATGGGACCACAGGCATCCATCACAATGCCTGGCTATTTTTTGGTTGTAGTTGTCTTTGTTGCTTGGGAGGCCCGGGCTGGATTTGAACCCGTCAGCTCCAGTGTATATGGCTCGTGCCCTAGCTGTTGAGCTACAAGTGCTGAGCCTATTTGTACTTATTAAAAATTGCTTCGGTGAAAATTTTTTAGCAATATGAACTTCTGGTCAAGTAGGAATTCTTTCATTTGAAAAATGTTATTTGCATGGAACTCTTTGAATCTTTTTTTATTTTCTACTCCCCTCTGCCCAGCACTGGATAGAATTGAAGCTAGAATTTTCCCTTTTGATAAAGGAACAAAAAAAGGAACAGGTATGCTTGGCACTCATAGTTCAGTTGTTAGGGTGATGGCCACGAGCACTGAGACTGGTGGGTTCGAACCAGGTCCTCGCCTGCTAAACAACAACAAATAGCCAAGGGTTGTGGCAGGTGCCTCTAGTCCCAGCTACTTTGGAGCCTGAGGCAAGAGAATTGCTTAAGCCCAAGAGTTTCAGGTTGCTGTGAGCTGTGACGCCATGATACTCTACCAAGGGTAACATAGTAAGACTCTGTCTCAAAGCAAACAAACAAACAAAAAATATGTATTCGTAAATTGATGATTAGTAAGTAGTGACAAATCTGAGGTGCTAGAATATATTATAAGCCTTAATCCTAGGTAGCTTTATGAAAATGAATCTCTTTTAACTCTTTTGAATCTATCATTACATGGGTTTTCAAGATATTTTAAGTTATATTTTTTCTTCTTTTTTTCAGAGTTGTTTGTTTTGGGGATTTTATTTATTGAGATGTAAATCACAAGAGGATACTTTGTATTACATAAGGCTTCTCATACCTATGGCTGCATGTTTTTTTTTTTTTTTTAAGTAAAATGGATTTTATTTATTTGTCCTTAGACCATGCAAACTGCTAATTGATACACGATGCAGCCAAACAATACATCTTTCTACAAAATAGTAGAGTCATGAACAAATCAAAGGTTGTAGTAAAACAGAACAAAAGGGGCAGAGGAAATCCATGAAGTGCATCCTAGCTAACATTCCATCTGAACAGTTGAGGATTTTAATAAGGAAATCCCTCTATTCCTCAAAGTAAAAGTAGGCCTTTTTGTCCACTTCCCTGGCAGTGGAGACCAATTCGGTGTCCATGGCAAACGTATCTTGCTCTTACTCTATAAACCTATCTTTCTCTTCCTCAATAAAATTTGTTTCATGCTTGCCAAAAAAATTAAAAAAGGAAAAGTAAACCTATCATTTGAACCTGCAATCCCACTACCAGCTATCTACCCAAAAGACTTTTTACCCTAAGGAAGGACATTCGTACGCAAATGTTTATAGCAGCATAATTCACAAGGCAAAGATATAGAAATAAAACAATCCACGTGCCCTTCAACACATGGATTAATAAATTGTGGTGTATGTACACCATGCAATACTATTTAGCCACAAAAATAGATGGAGATTTTGCATCTTTTTCAACAAGGTGGATGGATTTGGAGAACATTTTCCTAAGTATCATAAGAATGGAAAAATAATTCTCACATGTACTCAATACCAATTTGAAACAAGAAGATTAAGAATCACAGACCCATATGAGAGATAATCTCAAATTCCAAAAGGGAGGGAGAAAGGATTCAGTAGCCTCCCAGCCACCAGGTACAATGCATGGGATATGTGGCACATTTCCAGAGTGCAGGACACAGCTACAACTCTGCCTTTAACCTTTCATGTGTAAATGATATAACCTAATGGTTACATAATTTACGTTTTGGTTTTGTCCATCCCTGAAGCATTCAACTGTAACCACAGACAATTACAATTAATTGGAAATAAAAATAAAAAAATCCTCATTTTTTAAGTATTCACTTGTGAGGGAAAAAAAAAATAAGATCTCCTAATCCGAGAAAGTGGGAATAATCCTTCACACACCTTTGTATTTTTTTTTTTTACTTTCTAATATACCCAAATTAGTTACTATAACTACTTTATCTATAGCCAGAGACATCTTCTATTATGTTGTCCATAGCAGCCAAGGTTATTGAAACCTCTGATTAGACTCCAATCTTGCAATAGGCACACTGAGAACCAGAAAAGAGACAGAATAGTTTCTCTAAAATAAAAAAAATAAAAAATTAGCCAGGTTGGGGGGTGAGGAGGCTCAAGCCTGCCTGTAATTGTAGCACTTTGGGAGGCTGAGGTGTATAGGTAGATTGCTTGAGCTTAGGAGTTTGAGAAAAGCCTGAGCAAAATTGAGACTCCATCTCTACTAAAAATAGAAAAACTAGCCAGGTATTGTGGTGATTGCCAGTAGTCCGAGCTACTTGGGAGGCTGAGGTAAAAGGATTGCATGAGCCCAAGTGTTTGAGGTTGGTGTTAGCTATGACACCATGGCACTCTAGCCAGTGTGACAGTAAAATTGTCTCAAAAAAAAAAAAAAAACAGACTGAAAATAAGAAAGAAAAATCCTGAGAGGAGAGGATTTAGCCACTGCTCACACTAAGACTGAGTAATACACCCATCTTCACACATCCTCAGGCTGCATATTCATTGAGTAATTTAGGAATGAATCCATGGTTTGTGGGGAGCTAAAATACTTAGTGGTTTGATGGATTACATTATGGCTTTCTCCAGCAGCTTCCAGGGCAATTTCCAAATCACTGGCAAAAAAATTTTGCTGGAACATCAGGCAGGATGGTAAAGGCTCCTCCCCACAGTTAAAGAAGGGATTGTTCCAGGCCTGATTATTTCAGGCTTGGGTACACCAGGTCTGACTGTTCCAGGAATGGTTACTCCAAAACTGTCTGCTCCAGGTTTGATTACCCCAGGTTGGGTTGCTCTGGGTCTGGTTGCTCCACACTGGAAGGTTTCTGGATGTTTTCTTCAGGCACACCTGGTGATAGGAAGAGCAGAAGCTTGGGTATTCCATGAGTGCTGAGGTCTGATCCTGAGTCATACTGTTGGTGTTCTTTAGCCCGTTGTTTTTCTGCCATCTCTTAGATTTCATTCTCTGATTCTGGAACCTCTGTTTATACCTGAGGTTCTGGAACCTCTGTTTATACCTGAGGTTCAGGATGTTGGAAAGTTCTTGAATCTGTTGGAGGCTGAGGTATTTCTGTCTCTGAAATCTATCATTGAGTATACACAGCTGGGTGGTAAAGAACACGGTTCTGGTCTTCTGTTTCATGACCTGGACCTTACTTCCTTCCTTACTACACTCTTCTCTACAGAAGTGGGTTGTTTTACTTTGGGACTAGTGGAAGAGTCAGGGCTGTCCTGAGCCAGCAGATCCATAGAAGTAGGAAGAGGAGAGGCAGTCTCTGTGAAGGGCCCCTCTGTAGGTTTGCAAGGATGGATAATTTTCTTCAGGCCCACAAATCACAGGCAGTGAAGAAGAGTCACTAAAATCAGATACTTCAGGGCAAGGCAGCCTTTGGGGACACGTAGGATCCACACTCATGTTAGTAAGAAGGGGAATAATTAAAGAGCTGAACTGTTAAAAATAAAAAAAAGGCTAACACTTAAAATACCTAAATAGAATCTACAGAAACATATGCAAAAGCCAGGAGGAAGAGCGTCTCCTCCACAATAGCAGGAGGCAACAAGCTCAATCCAGCAAAAAATCTGGCTGCGTGTTTTGTTTTAGTCTTCCAAGAAGCACCACTTGATTTTTTTAAGAGTCACTTCCAAAGTCATGTGGTCATTAACCTTGAAGGCTATTTTGCCTTCAAGGCAAAGTAGACCTCATTTCATGTTACCACTCATCGATCATCAAATGACTGTTGACAATGGAAGGAACACCTTGCCTGTGGTATACTGTCAATTCTGGACTGAAAAGCTGGGGAGGAAACTTAAGTTTCTTCTTTTTTGCATAAGTGAGAAAAACACACAGCTAGCGTGCTGACTTTCCTTTCCTTGTTGACCTCAGCAGATGTAGTGAGTTGATAGCGTTAGTTCAGATTGAAGAAAGTATCTGAATCTTGTTTTGTGTAGATTTACAATCTACACCCAATATTAACAAATCAGATAGCTTTTACTCTCCCATATGTGTACACAGGCTCCTTCCCAAACCCTTCCACATCCACTAGTTACTCTACTTTGTAAACTGTCGCTGAAACAGTACAATATTTTCTTGTACTAATTTATAAACACACACAGTGCAATACGTGTTATTTTTCTGAGCTAAAGTAAAGGTAAATTTCTCAAGATTCTTGTTGATGCCTTCTTTACTAGCATTTGATGTATCTTCTTCTCTTTTCTTTCTTTTTTTTTTTTTAGAGAGACAGAGGCTCACTTTGTTGCCCTTGGTAGAGTGCCGTGGAGTTACAACTCACAGCAACCCCCAGCTCCTCGGCTTAGGCAATTCTCTTGCCTCAGCCTCCTGAGAAGCTGGGACTACAGGCGCCCACCACAATGCCTGGCTATTTTCCTTTTGTTGTTGTAGTTTGGCGGGGCCCTGTTTGAAACTGCCATCCTCGGTATATGGGGCCGGCACCCTACTCACTGAGACACAGGTGCTGCCACGATGTCTCTTTTATACCTGTGTATTAAATGAAAATAAAGCAGAATGTAAATCCCTTTGTTTTTTTTTTTTTTTTGAGTCAGAGTCTCAAGCTGTCACCCTGGGTACAGTGCCGAGGCATCACAGCTCACAGCAACCTCAAGCTTTTGGGTTTAAGCAATTCTCTTGCCTCAGCCCCCCAAGTAGCCCAGACTATGGGCACCCGTCCACAATGCCCAGCTATTTTTTGGTTGTAGTTGTGTCTGGCGGGCCTGCGCTGGATTTGAACACACCAACTCCGGTGTATGTGGCTGGTGCTGTTAGCTGCTTGAGCTACAAGCGCCTAGCCTGTAAATCCTTTTATATATATATATGTTTATTTTATTATTAGAGACAGAGTCTCACTTTATTGCCCTTGGTAGAGTGCTGTAGCGTCACATTTCACAGCAACCTGAAACTCCTGGGCTTACGCGATTCTCTTGCCTTAGCCTCCTGAGTAGCTGGGACTACAGGCGCCCCTTATAGAGCCGAACCCTGCCCACTGAGCCACAGGCACCTCCCTTTTTAAAAAAATTTTAAACTATGTACCAAGTTTTGGTACAAACTCCGTAGTATAAGTTAAAATGAAATTGCATTCTATTAACCAATATGAATGTATTTCTGTAAGCATGGTTATGTTGAAATAAAGTTTTAAAAAGCAAATAAACAAAATAAGTGTTGTTGTAGTCTTTGCACAAGGAGGATTGATTTAGAGAATTAACTTCTGAATTGGAAATGTAGTTTGTCACTGAGTTGTGTTGTTTATTATTTAAAGTTAATGTGGTCTTTGATGTGAACCATTATGTGTAAAACTGTGATTTTAGAAATGGAAGAACACAACAGTCTTGGGGAGGCCAATCTCACTGTTCTCCAGTATCCCTGGCCTTCTTCTGACAAAGTTTAAAGATCCTATTCCTGTCTCTGCCTACTGGCTGACAGTGACCGGCAGCCGGATCTTCTTACTCTAGTAAGATTCTGACTAATGCACAGGCCAAGGGAAATCCTTCCGCTTAATTCTTTGAAGTATACCAACTGGATACCAAGTCACACCTGACAAATTCATAACAGAAAAGGCTTACAAACTTATTAATGTACTACATATGTGGGCAAATCATAGAGCGATTATCCCGACCTCCCACTTGGGTAAAGATGCTAAAGAACAATGGCATGGAAATGTAGACCATTCTCTTCTAAGACACAAAATAATTAAAGAGAATGAATGGAACAGGGAGAAATAAAACCATATTGTAAATGATTCTTTTAGGGATCTGAATAAACCTAAGAGGCAGAAATGATGTAGAGGGAAAAGCCATTCTCCAAGAGTAGTTGAATTTCCTAACTGCAGAAGACAAAGAGGAACAGAAAAACAATAGAAGGCAACTGTTTTTCCTTTGAGAAAAAGCTTTGTTTCTTACATATAGATATTGTAGAGTCCATGCCTACTCTTGTGTTGAGGGGAGCAAGACTAGGTTATCAGGGACTTAATATTCAGTCTTTGATTCATATTTATTACTGGGAATTTGACAGTCTTTGAATGGCAATTGCAAAACAAATCAATGGGTATTGTTTGAAAGAAAAAAAAGGTAAACGACTTGTGCACCATCATTTGTCATTTTCATTAGAAATTAGAATCATAGGATGAGCGCCTGTAACTCAGTGAGTAGGGTGTAAGCCACATTTACCAAGGCTGGTGGTTCAAGTCCAGCCCTGGCCTGCTCAACAACAATGACAACTGCAACCAAAAAATAGGCAGGCACTGTGGTGGACGCCTGTAGTGGCAGCTAATTGGGAGGCTGAGGCAAGAGAATTGCATAAGCCCAAGAGTTTGAGGTTGCTGTGACCTGTGATGCCAGGGTATTCTGCTGAAGGTGACAAAGTGAGACTCTGTCACAAAAAAAAGAGAAGAAAAGAAATTTCAATCATCATCACTTGTGTCTTCAAAATTTCCCATAATATATGAAGAACTACTATAAGAAAAGAAATCATGATTTTCATCAGCACATGCTGAGAGCTGTGAAAAGATTTCTGGGCTTGGCAAATAGCACAGTGGTTAAGGTGCTAACCACATGCACTGAGTCTGGTGGGTTTGAACCCTGCCCTGACCAGCTAAGACAACAATGAGAACTGCAACAAAAAATAGCTGGGTGTTGTGGTGGGGGCATGTATTTCCACCTATGTGGGTGGCTGAGACAAGAGAATCCCTTAAGGCCAAGAGTTTGAGGTTGCTGTGAATTGTGTCTCCAAAGCACTCTTCTATGGGTGAAATAATGAGACTGTTTCAAAAAAAAAAAATAAAAAGAGATTTCTGGCTTAATTGCAGTTTCTTCTGCATTATTGTTTCCAAAAAGCTTTCTATTTTCAAAAGTTCTCAGGATGCCTAACCTATAATTTGATTTTTGTTTGTTTGTTTTTTTGAGACAAAGTCTCACTATGTCGCCCTCGTTAGAGTACCATAGCATCACAGCTCACCACAACCTCAAATTCTTGAGCTTAAGCAATTCTCTTGCCTCAAGCTCCCAGGTAGCTGAGATTTCAGGCATCTGCCATAATGCCTGGCTATATTTTGTTGCAGTTGTCATTGTTGTTTAGCTGGCCTGGGCTGGATTGAAACCCACCAGCCTCAGTGCCCGACTCAGTGAGCTTTGAGAGCCAAGCCTACAATTTGTTTTTAGAATTATCAATTTTTACAATTTCCAGCAAATCAAACACTTTAGCATTTTAATAGTACCTAACATTGTTTATTTGTTTGTTTGTTTGTATACAGAGTCTCACTCTGTTACCCCAGGCTAAAGTGCCATAGTGTCATAGCTCCCAACAATTTCAGACTCCTGAGTTTAAGCAGTTCTCCTCTTTTAGCCTCCCAAGTAGCTGGGATTACAGGTGCCCACCATCACCACAAATGGGTGGCCTCTACTCTTGGTCTATGTAAGTTAACAAAATTCTTCTTTCTATATGTGTATGAAAGACAGGAAACTGGGGTTTGGACTTCAAGCACTGATACAAAAAAATCACCTTGGGACAAGTGACTATGGTTCATGTCCCTCATCAAGTTTTCTTCCTACTTGAGAAAAAAAAGGAACTTCTAGTTCCTGCAGGTAGAATGGGAAGATCTCAAAACTTTTTTTTTTTTTTTTTTGAGACAGAGCCTCAAGCTGTCACCCTTGGTAGAGTGCTGTGGCATCACAGCTCACAGCAACCTCCAACTCCTGGGGTTCAGCAATTCTCTTACCTCAGCCTCCCAAGTAGCTGGGACTACAGGCATCCACCACAATGCCCAGCTGTTTTTTTTTTTTTTGGTTGTAGTTGTCATTGTTGTTTGGCAGACCCCAGCTGGATTCGAACCCGCCACCTCTGTTGTATGTGGCTGTCACCTTAGCCGCTTGAGCTACAGATGCTGAACTGATCTCAGAACTTTATAGTGGGCTGGGCTCATGCCTATAATCCCAGCACTTGTGAGGCCAAGGTAGGTAGATTGCCTGAGCTCATAGCTTCAAGAGCAGTGGCAAGTACCTATAGTCCCAGACACTTGGGAGGCTGAGGGAAGAGTGAGAGAGGATACCTGGGAAGGGTGAGGTCTAAGAGAACAGAGGTCTTCTCAAGGAGACCCCATGAATACACCTTCAGGGTCCTCTCTATGGTGACTAAGTTCTTAGGAATTTGTAGACTTAACTTCCTGGGCCTGGAAGGCTGAGGCAAGAAAATTCCTTAAGCCCTAGAGTTTGAGTTTTCTGTGATCTGTGACACAATGGCATTCTACTGAGGGAGACATAGTGAGACTCTGTCTCAAAGACAAACAAAAGCAAAAACAACAACAACAAAAAAACCACGTGACTCATCAATGGGCTGTGGTGTTTGAATCTGGCCCATGTCTGCCAAACAGCAACAATAACTGTAACAAAAAAAAATTGCTGGGATTTGTAGTGGGCACCTGTAGTCCCAGTTTATTGGAAGGCTGAGGCAAGAGAATTGCTTAAGCCCAAGAGTTTGAGGTTGCTGTGAGCTGTGATGTGATGGCACTCTACTGAGGGCAACATAGTGAGATGGTGTCACAAAACAAACAAACAAACAAAAATGCAGAAGTTTCACAACTATAAGAAGCTATATTGTCTTCCCACAAGGTGGCAGTCATGAACTGCCCAAGACACCAGAAAATACTTAATCCTGTGCCAACAGAAACCAAGAGGGTGACACTGCAGCAAGACAAGCAGCAAGACCCAGAGTAGTGGCTCCCTTAAGGCTGCCTCTAAACCTATTTGATTTCAATACCACCTATAAGAAAAGAAGTGAAAAAGAAAACAGAAAAATTTCATAAAAAAAAAACAAAACAGTTGATTCTTCAACAGCCAAGGACAGATCATGTTACCTAGTGTTAAGGTGATCTTCATGACATCTGTATGTGATATTGAAATGTTAAAAGAGCAAGCTTGACTCCATTTTACTGTTTACTCCATTTCTGTTACATGCCATTAACTTCAAAACTGGTTCCTCTTATTTGCCCTCCCATTGTATAACTGTGGATGCATTCATCTGAATCATTAGTGATGTAAGTTACTGACTGCACTTGTGATTATGACCGTGGTGATTATTGCTTTTTATGATAATTCCCTTTAAGACATGTACCTGTAATTTCCTCTCCCTACATTTCCCTTAGGACATTGTGGTTTGCACCTGTTTTGTAAGGGAGAAAAATTGCTAACTGCTCTCTTGATCATAGCATTGTGTAAAATGACTAACCGCCCTACTCTCATGAATTCCCCTACCCATTTAACTGCTGTTTTTGCTTCTGTAACAATAAAAACTAGAACCTCAGACAACTCGGGGCTTCTCTCTGAACCCCTGTGTTAGATGTAAGGCATTCACTGGCTCTTCAACAAAGGGACTCTGCTGTGAATTAAGCTTGCTTGGCAGTGTGGTCTTTGTGGAACTCCTGGGCACAACAATAGAAGTCTAACATCTCAGGTAATTAAATGACTTCATGACATGACACATTTCTGCAAAATAGCCTAAACTGATTTCCCTCTGCCATAAGATAGAAACAGGCAACTCACCAAGATAATCAAAAAATTAATTACTCTGTGTTTGCTTTGTACAAGAAACAACCCCCAAACAGTCAACAGATCTAAAAAACCACTCCAATCAGCTTGGTGCATGTGGTTCAAGTGGCTAATGTGCCAGCCAGATACACTTGAGCTGGCTGGTTCATATCCAGCCTGGGCCTGACAAACAACAATGCCAGCTGCAACCAAAAAATAGCTGGGTGTTGTGGCTGTAGTCCCAGCTGCTTGGGAGGTGCAGGCAGGAGAATCTCTTGACCCCAGCAGTTGGAGGCTGCTGTGAGCTGTGATGCCCCGGCACTCTACCCTGGGCAACAGCTTGAGGCTGTCTCAAAAAATAAAAAATAAAAATAAAAATAAATAAATAAAATAAAAACCACTCCAATCAAACCAGAAGTTAATGTCATTTGAAAACTAGCTGATAGACTTCACCCAAATACCCTCATTCAAAAGTCTGAGATATTTAGCAGAATTAATGGATACTTTTTCAAGAGAAGTAAACGCTTTTCCCACAAAAACAAAGAAAACTACAGAAGTAATAAAGGTCCCTCTGAAAAACATTACGCAACTGTACAGATCAAGACAAAATCTGCCCCTTTCCCATTGGTTCACTGACAGATCAACTCATCATTGAGATAGATTAATAAGGAAAAGTTTCAGGTGGCACCTGTGGCTCAGTGGGTAGGGCATCAGCCCCATATACCAAGGGTGGTGGGTTCAAACCTGGCCCCAGCCAAACTGCAATAACAAAAACAAAATAAAATAGGTGGGCATTGAGGTTGGCACCTGTAGTCCCCTCTACTCAGGAGGCTGAAGCAAGAGAATCACCTAAGTCCAGGAGTTGAAGGTTTCTGTGAGCTATGATGGTACAGCATTCTACCGAGGGCAATAAAGTGAGCTCTGCCTGTTAAAGAAAAATAATAATAATAATAGAAAGAAAATGTTTCATTTCCAAATACCACATGCAAGGGGGGAACCAAAAGAATGATTACCCAAAGTCTCAGTGATGGTCAGAGATCTTTATAGACACTTTTTAAAAGTGAGGAGGGAGTAAGTGGAAATTATAGGTGCAGTAACTGTTGCAAGGGGGAATGTATAGATGGGTGAAAACAGATTCATTTTTAGATTTACCTGAGAGACATGTATTGTACTTCCAATGACCTTGGGCCCAGATCTATTAGCATGTAATAAAAAGGTCAGTAGGCCCTTTGGATTCCCAATCAAGTTACTCAGGTTTTATCATAGATAGAGGAAAGGCCTCTTTCAATGCTTTCTGATCATGAATGGCTTTGTCATCATGAATTCAAAATATTCTTTACACCGAGTCATATTTTGGGGTGAAACTTCCTTACCTCCTTCACCCCATTATAAGCTCCCCAGAAGCCCTCAAAGTAATAATGGTCTATCTTTTATGGCAGAAGTTACACAGCAGGTAAGAAAAATTTTGAAAATTCCTAGAAATTGCGTGCAACCTGGAGACTTCAATCATCAGAAAAAGGGAAAAAGAAAATAAATCATATGACAAATAAATATGGCCAAACAATGCCAGGAGATCCATTTACAGGAAAACCAGGTATTCCCCTCCAATTACTGTGAATAAAGGGTACCCCCTAGTATAGGTGAAAAGGGTGTATGTTTCTATGCCCACTAATCTGAGAGCAAGCCTGGACAAAGTCTTTCTTTACACAGCCAGGAAGAAACTGAGGCAGAACTCTGTTGAAGCCATTAAGCCTGATCACTGAGGAGGTAAAATTCCTGTGGTCAGAAGCTGGCCCCAGGGGCTGAGGCATGCAAGCACGTCATCTGTCTGTCTTAGGAATCGCTGGGCTGTATCTTAGCAAGATAATGTTATCTGCCTCCGGATGGTGAAAGGCCCAGAGGGCAGGTGAACAATCAACCTTTTCCCCCACAGCAGTCTTGTGACTTATCTGTTTATGGGAAAATGGCTAACAGCATGTTTTCCCAAAATTACTATTTTTAAATATAATAGAAAGTTTAAAAGAATAAGTATCAGTTGGTCAGTAGATTAGCAGACTCCAAAGAAAGGTTAATTTGTTTTTACAATATACCTACAAAGTGATTGCTTGATGATTGATTAATAGTGTCTATGTGCAGAACTGGCTATATAAGCCAGGTAGAAAGAAAGAAGTTTGCTACTTGCCACCAGAGCAGGTAGTCCCCTTTATTGCATACCATTTCAATAAGCATGTTTATACTCTGAATCACTGACCACCTGAAAGAACTTTATGCAACATTTTTGGCATAGTTGGCAGGACCCAGCCAGGTGAGCATCAGGCGAGCTTCATGAAGACAGCACAGCTAGCTTCTTTAGGAACGCTCTCCAGCTTATTTCGGTGAATGCTTAAGGCTTTGGACTTTGAAACTTGGTTGTTCTGATCACACTATGAGTACACGAGACACCAGGCAATAATGAAGGGAAACAGAAAAATGGGAAACTCTCAAACCCTAGAGGAACAACATGTAGCTTTGCTTAAAACTTTGCCTAGTTCCATGAACATTCCTGTTAAAACTAGGATTCTGGGAGAATTATTCCAGGTAGTGGTTAAGCACTGTTATTGGTTTTCACCAGAAAAGAAAAATCAGTTGAATATAAAGTTCTGGAAGAGGGTAAGACACGCTCATCAGAGAGGAGAGTTCATTAGCAGAGACATGTGGGGAGCTTTTCAGTTAATTATGGTAGCATTAGAGCCATTCCAGTCTGGGTCTGATGCATTGGCCTCAAAAGCAGAGAAATTGTCCCCTCCTTGGGATCCTCACTCTGAAGAGGAGAAGTCAGAGGAAAAACCTTCTGAGCAGCCGATTTATGATGAGCCTATTAGAACTCTCCATCCAGACTGTCCAGTCAACTCTGCTAAGAAAATTGTTAGTGATTCAGATAAAGACCTTATATATTTTGATAGTGACACTGAGTGCCTTCTTACCACTCGTTCGGAGAATGAGGTCCATGAATTAAAGAAAATGTTGACAGAAGGATTACAAAATATAGACAAAAGAGTATAGGCTATGGAAAAAGGAGGATTAAAGAGGGAATCAATCTTCCTCAGCCTCTCAGCTCTCTTGCCCCCCCCCACAATGGCTCCTAAACAATCTTATAAATTACAGGAGGGACCTTTAATTCCAACTGTTCTCCCAGGGTTGTATCCAGTGTGGCCTAATCCACCTGACCCTAGGTTTGAAAAGCAGCTTCACTTTCCAATCACTTCCAGGGCATTAAATATTGTCCAAGATGCAGAGGCTCACCCTATTGAAACAGGAGAAAAACAAACTGCTATGCTTTTTCCTATTATGAGAACACAGGATGAAGAAGGAAACGTTCATACCACCCATGTGTCTAACTATTACATTTTTAAAAGTTTTAAAACATGCTGTTCATGTTTATGGCCCTAATTCACCATAGGTTTTGGGCATGTTAAGTTTTTATCTTGGGGATCATTTATTACTTCCCGAGGACTAGAGCACTTTGGCTCATGCAACTTTAAGCCAAGGACTATTTATTCAATTTAAGTCTTGGTGGGCAGAAGAGACGAAATTATAGTCTCAATAAAACCAAGCAGAAAATCCCCCATCTTTTACTTACACTCAGATCAACAGGAACAGGTAAATATGAGGGCATTAACAGTCAAGTTCTTTATACTCATAATTTGCTTCTTCAAGTTAAGTATGTCTGTCTTTAGGCCTGACAACATCTAGATGAGAAAGGGGAGATTAAACAATTTTTTTTTTTTTATTGTTGGGGATTCATTGAGGGTACAATAAGCCACTTACACTGATTACAATTGTTAGGTAAAGTCCCCCTTGCAATCATGTCTTGCCCCCATAAAGTGTGACACACACTAAGGCCCCACGCCCCTCCCTCCATCCTTCTTTCTGCTTCCTCCCCCATAACGTTAATTGTCATTAATTGTCCTCATATCAAGATTGAGTATGTAGGATTCATGCTTCTCCATTCTTGTGATGCTTTACTAAGAATAATGTCTTCCACTTCCATCCAGGTTAATACGAAGGATGTAAAGTCTCCATTTTTTTTAATGGCTGAATAGTATTCCATGGTATACATATACCACAGCTTGTTAATCCATTCCTGGGTTGGTGGGCATTTAGGCTGTTTCCACATTTTGGCGATTGTAAATTGAACTGCAATAAACAATCTAGTACAAGTGTCCTTATGATAAAAGGATTTCTTTCCTTCTGGGTAGATGCCCAGTAATGGGATTGCAGGATCAAATGGGAGGTGTAGGTTAAGTGCTTTGAGGTTTCTCCATACTTCCTTCCAGAAAGGTTGTACTAGTTTGCAGTCCCACCAGCAGTGTAAAAGTGTTCCCTTCTCTCCACATCCACGCCAGCATCTGCAGTTTTGAGATTTTGTGATGTGGGCCATTCTCACTGGGGTTAGATGATATCTCAGGGATGTTTTGATTTGCATTTCTCTAATATATAGAGATGATGAACATTTTTTCATGTGTTTGTTAGCCATTCGTCTGTCGTCTTTAGAGAAAGTTCTATTCATGTCTCTTGCCCATTGATATAAGGGATTGTTGGCTTTTTCATGTGGATTAATTTGAGTTCTCTATAGATCCTGGTTATCAAGCTTTTGTCTGATTGAAAATATGCAAATATCCTATCCCATTGTGTGGGTTGTCTCTTTGCTTTGGTTATTGTCTCCTTAGCTGTACAGAAGCTTTTCAGTTTAATGAAGTCCCATTTGTTTATTTTTGTTGTTGTTGCAATTGCCATGGCAGTCTTCTTCATGAAGTCTTCCCCCAGGCCAATATCTTCCAGTGTTTTTCTTATGCTTGAGGATTTTTATTGTTTCATGCCTTACATTTAAGTCCTTTATCCATCTTGAGTCAACTTTTGTGAGTGGGGAAAGGTGTGGTTCCAGTTTTGTCTTTTACATGTAGACATCCAGTTCTCCCAACACCATTTATTGAATAGGGAGTCTTTCCCCCAAGGTAAGTTCTTGTTTGGTTTATCGAAGATTAGGTGGTTGTAAGATGTTAGTTTCATTTCTTGGTGTTCAATTCGATTCCAAGTGTCTATGTCTCTGTTTTAGTGCCAGTACCATGCAGTCTTGAGCACTATGGCTTTGTAATACAGACTAAAATCTGGTATGCTGATGCCCCCAGCTTTATATTTGTTACTAAGAACTGCTTTAGCTATACGGGGTTTTTTCCAGTTCCATACAAAATGCAGAATCATTTTTTCCAAATCTTGAAAGTACGATGTAGGTACTTTGATAGGAATGGCATTGAACAGGTAGATTGCTTTGGGAAGTATAGACATTTTAACAATGTTGATTCTTCCCATCCATGAGCATGGTATGTTCTTCCATTTGTTAATATCCTCTGCTATTTCCTTTCTGAGGAGTTCATAGTTTTCTTTATAGAGGTCCTTCACCTCCTTCTTTAGGTATATTCCTAGGTATTTCATTTTCTTTGAAACTATGGTGAAGGGAGTTGTGTCCTTAATTAGCTTCTCATCTTGACCGTTATTGGTGTATACAAAGGCTACTGACTTGTGGACATTGATTTTATATCCTGAAACATTACTGTATTTTTTGATGACTTCTAGGAGTCTTGTGGTTGAGTCTTTGGGGTTCTCTAAGTATAAGATCATGTCGTCAGCAAAGAGGGAGAGTTTGACCTCCTCTGCTCCCATTTGGATTCCCTTTATTTCCTTGTCTTGCCTAATTGTATTGTCTAGAACTTCCAGCACTATGTTGAATAGTAAAGGTGACAGAGGACAACCTTGTCTGGTTCCAGTTCTAAGAGGAAAAGCTTTCAGTTTTACTCCATTCAGTAAAATATTGGCGGTGGGTTTGTCATAGATAGCTTCAATCAGTTTTAGAAATGTGCCACCTATGCCTATACTCTTCAGTGTTCTAATTAGAAAAGGATGCTGGATTTTATCAAATGCTTTTTCTGCATCTATTGAGAGGATCATGTGATCTTTATTTTTGCCTCTGTTAGTATGGTGGATAACGTTTATGGACTTGCGTATGTTAAACCAGCCTTGCATCCCTGGGATGAAGCCTTCTTGATCATGAAGAATGACTTTTTTGATGATAAGCTGTAATCTATTGGCTAGGATTTTGTTGAGAATTTTTCCATTTATATTCATGAGTGAGATTGGTCTGAAATTCTCCTTTTTGTTTGGGTCTTTTCCTGGTTTTGGTATCAGGGTGATGTTTGCTTCATAGAATGTGTTGGGGAAGATTCCTTCTTCCTCAGTTTTTTGGAATAATTTCTGCAGTACAGGAATAAGCTCTTCCTTGAAGGTTTGATAGAATTCTGGAGTGAAGCCATCTGGACCAGGGCATTTTTTAGTTGGAAGCTTTTTTATTGTTTCTTTGATCTCAGTGCTTGAAATTGGTCTGTTCAGGAGCTCTATTTCTTCCTGGCTAAGTCTAGGGAGAGGGTGTGATTCCAAATATTGATCCATTTCCTTCACATTGTCAAATTTCTGGGCATAGAGCTTCTGGTAGTATTCAGAGATGATCTCTTGTATGTCTGTGGGATCAGTTGTTATTTCCCCTTTATCGTTTCTGATTGAGGTTACTAGAGATTTTACTTTTCTATTTCTAGTTAGTCTGGCCAATGGTTTATCTATTTTATTAATTTTTTCAAAAAAACAACTTCTTGTTTCATTAATTTTCTGAATGATTCTTTTGTTTTCAATTTCATTGATCTCTAATTTGATTTTGGATATTTCTTTTCTTCTACTGAGTTTAGGCTTAGATTGTTCTTCTTTTTCCAATTCCATAAGATCTCTTGTGAGATTGTTGATGTGCTCTCTTTCTTTTTTTCGAATGTAGGCATCTAAAGCGATGAATTTTCCTCTCAAAACTGCTTTTGCAGTATCCCACAGGTTTTGGTAGCTTGTGTCTTCATTGTTGTTATGCTCAAGGAAGTTAATGATTTCCTGTTTTATTTCTTCCTGCACCCATCTGTTATTCAACAGAAGATTGTTTAATTTACTTGCCTTTCGGTGGGGTTGAGCATTTTTGTTAGAGTTGAGTTCCACCTTTAGTGCCTTATGGTCTGAAAAGATACAAGGTAAAATTTCAATTCTTTTGATTCTGTTGATATTTGTTTTGTGTCCCAGGATATGATCAAGTTTGGAGAATGTTCCATGGGGTGATGAGAAGAATGTATATTCTTTGTCTTTGGGGTGGAGTGCTCTATATGCATCTATCAAGCATAGTTGTTCTAGGGTCTCTTTAGGTCTCTTATATCTTTGTTTAATTTATGTTTAGAGGATCTGTCCCACTCTGTAAGAGGTGTGTTAAAGTCCCTTGTTATGATGGTTTTATCAGATATCATATTGCTCAGACTGAGTAAGGTCTGCTTCAAGAATCTGCGAGCATTTAAATTGGGTGCATGAATATTTAGAATTGAAATGTCTTCTTGTTGTAGTTTTCCCTTGACCAATATAAAGTGACCATCTTTGTCTTTTTTGACTTTAGTTGCTTTAAATCCACATGTATCTGAAAATAAGATTGCAACTCCTCTTTTCTTCTGAATTCCATTTGCCTGAAAAATTGTCTTCCAACCCTTGACTCGGAGCTTTAATTTGTCTTTTGAAGCCAGGTGTGTTTCTTGCAGACAGCAAATGGATGGCTTGTGTTTTTTAATCCAGTCAGCCAATCTATGTCTCTTCAGTGGGGAATTCAAGCCATTAACATTTATGGAGATAATTGATAAGTGTGGTAGTATTCTATTCGTCTTATTTGGTGAGAGTCCATTGCTTAGTTTATCTTTTGCATGAATGTGGAGGTTAGGTTCTGTCCTTTGATTTCTGAGTTCTTTGCTGCTGATCCATTGTGGTGATCAGTGTGCAGAACAGGTTGCAGTATTTCCTGTAGAGCTGGTCTTTTGTGGCGAATTTCCTCAATGTTTGTATATCCGTAAATGTTTTGATTTCTCCGTCAATTTTGAAGCTTAGCTTAGCAGGGTACAGAATTCTGGGCTGAAAATTGTTCTGTTTAAGTAGATTAAAGGTAGATGACCATTGTCTTCTTGCTTGGAAAGTTTCATTAGAGAAGTCTGTGGTCACTCTGATGGATTTTCCCCTGTAGGTCAACTGGCGCTTACTCCTGGCAGCTTGCAGAATCTTTTCTTTTGTCTTGACTTTGGACAGGTTCATCACAATGTGTCTTGGAGAAGCTCGGTTAGAGTTGAGGCGACCTGGGGTCCAATATCCCTCTGAAAGCAGTGTGTCAGAATCTTTGGTGATGTTTGGGAAATTTTCTTTTATAATATTCTCTAGTATGGCTTCCATTCCTCTGGGGCATTCTTCTTCCCCTTCTGGAATTCCTATAACTCGTATGTTGGAATGCTTCATAAAGTCCCATAATTCTGACAGTGAACGTTCTGCTTTCTCTCTCTTCTTTTCTGCCTCTTTTACTATCTGAGTTATCTCAAAAACTTTGTCTTCTACCTCTGAAATTCTTTCTTCTGCATGGTCTAACCTGTTGCTGATACTTTCCATTGCATGTTTAAGTTCCCTGATTGACTCTTTCATTTCCTTCAGCTCTGCTATATCCTTTTTATATTCTTCATATCGTTCATCTCTGATTTGATTCTGTTTTTGGATTTCCTTTTGGTTATTTTCCACTTTATTAGCAGTTTCCTTCATTGTTTCCATCATTTCTTTCATTGTTTTCAACATGTGTATTCTAAATTCCCTTTCTGTCATTCCTAACATTTCTGGATAGGTGGAATCCTCTGCAGTAGCTACCTCATGGTCCCTTGGCAGGGTTGTTCTGGACTGGTTCTTCATGTTGCCTGGAGTTTTCTGCTGATTCTTCCTCATGAGTGATTTCTTTTATCTGTTTCCTTGCCCTAATTTTCCTTTCACTTCCTCTTGCTCTTTAAGTTCTTGTGCCTGTGGACTAAGGGTTACAGGACCAGAAGGGTGAGAAGGTTGTAGAGCAAAAAAGGGATGAAAGGAAGGAGGACCGAGTGATAAGAAATAAAAGAAAGGTAGAGAAAGGAGAGGGGGTGGGGTTAGGGAATATTGACAAAAAGAAGAGAGGTACAGAAAGAGGGAGACAGGGCAATATAGGTGTACAGTAGGGTACTTTGACACAACCTTAAAAAACCCCAGCTTCTGGGGGTGCCCAGTTGGGTGGTTCCCTTGAGGTCAGCAGCTCTTTGCTAACCTGATCAGACACAGTACCCCACCTCCACCAAGTAGAGAGGAAGGACAAAAATGCTATAAATCAAACCAAAACAAGCAAACAGAAAACTTTACGGGGATACAATTGGGTGAAAAACCAAATGATAGCGGTAGAAACACTAGCAAAAATGAAGTTGTAGTTATTAAAAAAGGCAGCAATGGGAAATTATAATTAAACTAGAAAAATTGAGAAAGAAAAAGGGATCTGTATGGAAAAGATTGAAATTAAAAAACAAAAGAACATCAACAACGTCAAAATAAAGAAAAGAAAAAAAAACAAACAAAAAAAAAAAGAAAAAATACACAACCAAAAACAAAGCAGTTTGTATATGTTATTGAATATTGTCTGGGCAACACATGGTCTTCTGGGGTATGAGATGTTAGTCACAGTTCTGATACGACTGGAGGCTGCTGATTTCTCAAACCCCAGCAGGTAGACACCATAAATCTCTCTTCAGCCCACTTAAAAGGCACTTTGAACTTGTAAACTTGCTGAGCAGAAGCTTTCCCAGCTTTCTCGCTGGAATCACTGCTGAAGTGGCTATCCACTTACCCAGTGTGCCAAAACCGGTCTCACTCTGCCCCTGAGGGTTAGGGCTGCAAGGCGGCTCAGACCCCACCCTTAGGCTACTTGGTTGCTGGTTTACCAGCTCCCAACCGTTTCTAGCTCTGCGACCGTGAGGGCGGAGCTTGCCGGGGCAGATCACTGACAATGGTTCCGTGTGACCCACCGCCAAACAGTTTTAGCTCCGTCTGGCTCAGCGGCTCAGACTGGGGCCCTAGACAACGGCCAAAGTTCTCCGCCCTCCCGCTCAGGCTTTCCCCAAGGCAGTTCAACTCAGTGCCAAGTCCAAGGACATCAAAACAGTTCACAGGTAAGGCCTTTCTGGTTTGCAGTCTCGCTGCTACTGACCTTACAGTTGTGGGCGGGTTTAGACGGATTGAACACACGTGACCACTTGCCGGTTTCCACTGGTTTAGTCCTCCTCTTGGGGTCCAGAAGTCTCTTGCTGACTCCCTGTATCCTCATAGGAGTGATGGTAGGCAGATCCCACCAGCCAGAGATGCCTGAAGTCCTATATCCCCAGACTCACGGTGCCCAGATGCAAGGAAGCTGTTACTCGGCTGCCATCTTGCTCTGCCTGCACTTCTCATTTTTCTTTCCAGCCATGTCTCACCTTATTTTTGTCTGCTCTGTATCTGGTTTTTCATTGGTAGTATTTTTATTAGGTAAGTCAGCCTCTCGCTGTTTGGTTTTCTTTAGTTTCACTTTTGAGACATCCCTTTTTTTTTTTTTAGGACAGGTAGGATGCTTAGATTTGAAGTCATATTGTAGATTGATGGAAGCACTTTTGAGATTAAACAATTTTTTACTAAAACTTGTTAAGGCAATAATGAACCATTCACTGACTTTATTGCCTGCCTACAAATGGCCATTTAAAGATCTATACAAGAAAAGAAGGCTCATAAAATATTACTTTTACAATTGGCTTTTGAAAATGCTAACACAGATTACAAGAAAGCCTTGGCTGGACTTGAAAATCAAAACAACATTACTATTAATCAATATATTCATGTGTGCCATGAAGTAGGCTCCAGTACTTTTTAAACTAATTTGCAAGCCCATGCCCTGGCCTCTGCTTTGCAAGCTAACCTAAGTGTTTTAATTGTGGTAAAACTGGACATGTCAAAGACATCATTTTGTTTTTTAATGTACCAGAATGTTTATTGCAGCCCAATTCATAATCTAAGTCATGGAAGAAGCCCAAGTGCCCATCGACCCACGAATGGACTAGCAAATTGTGGTACATGTATACCATGGAATATTATGCAGCCTTAAAGTAAGATGGATACTTTACCTCTTTCATGTTTACATGAATGGAGCTGGAACACATTCTTCTTAGCAAAGTATCTCAGGAATGGAAGAAAAAGTATCCAATGTACTCAGCCCTACTATGAAGCTAAATTATAGCTTTCACATGAAGGCTATAACCCAACTATAGGACAAGACTATGGGTAAAGGGCCAAGGAAGGGGAAGGGATGGGGGAGGTTTTGGTGAAGGGAAGGTAATAGGTGGGGCCACACCTATGGTGCATCTTAGAATGGGTAGAGGCAAAACTTACTAAATGCAGAATACAAATGCCTACATACAGTAACTAAGAAAATGCCATGAAGGTTACGTTGAACAGTTTGATGAGAATATTTCAGATTGTATATGAAACCCACACATTGTACCCCTTGATTGCACCAATGTACACAGCTATGATTTAACAATAAAAATAAATTAAAAAAATAAATAAATAAAATAAAAATATAATCTTGCTTTTTAGTTAAAAAAAAAAAAAAAAGAATGCCAGAAGGGCAAAAATTAAAAACCTGCCAGAATTTGTCACCGCTGTGGGAATAGAAGACATTGAACTAATAAATACCAATCCGTTAAAGATAAAAAGATTTTACCTCCTGCTCAAAAGTCAGAAAACTCCAATGTAAAACAAAATCAAAAAACCAATGAGGGGCTGACTCAAAGCCCCCAGACAAAAAATTTAAGCTCCTTTCTCCAAGAGTTTCCAGTGAGCAATAAACAGGCTCATGCCCAAATAAATCAGAATTAAGTCCAGTTAGTAAAATCCAGATCCAGGACTTATTTCATGCCACTCAGAGAAGTGCAGCTTTAGACCTCCCACTTCTAATTAATGTTAATCTCAAAAGTGGAGACGCTCCTAAAAAATTACCTACAGAGGTTTATGGTTCTAGACCATCAGGGACTATAGGTCTTATACTGACAAAAAATAGCCTTACTATAGAAGGACTTAATGTTCATCCAAAAACTATTGATAAAGATTATAAAAGTAAAATTTTAATAATGGCCTCAGCCACAATGGATATTTAGTTGTGTGCTGGACAACACGTGAGTCAAATATTAATTTTACCATATTATAAAGACAAAACAGCCCCAACTTGTGTCAATTGTTTGCAGATCAACCTTTAAAAAAACTTAGAAAAACTCTTCTGAAGAGCCTTTGTTTACATTATATAAATGATATATTATTAACTCACCCATGTTCTAATAAATTATAAAAATTATATCAATTAACATATTCTAAATTTAAAGAATATGGTCTTCAATCAACAGAAAATAAAGTTCAAATCCAAAAGACTTAAGAATATTTAAAATATTGTATAACTGCTCAAAGTATTATTCCTCCAAAAGTTCAAATTAGAAGAGATTCTCTTTGTACTTTAAATGATTTTCAAAAGTTATTAGAGGATATTAATTAGATAAAACTGACTTTAAAAATTCCTACTTATACTCTTCAAATTTTATTTACTTTTTTTAAATTTATTTTTATTTTTATTTTTAATTTCAACTTCCTTGTTCATTCTTCTTTGAAGTACTCTTTTTTGTTGTTCATTTTCTTCTTCCTCTGGCGATGTTCTTGATGTTGGTAGAGACAGGGTTTTACTTTGGCTCAGTGGTCTCAAACCTCTGAGCTCAGACAATCCACCTGCCTCAGCCTCCCACAGCACTGGGACTACAGGCGTGAGCCACCATGCCTGGTCAAAATTTTATTTACTTTTTAAAAAAGAGATTCTAATTTAAATAACCCTAAACAGCTTACTCCTAAGACTAAAAAAATAAAAAAAAATTACAATAGATTGAAGAATATAATTCAGGATACTCAAATTGAATTTCTCAAATTAATAATTTTTATATTTATGGGTTTTCATCAATGCACTCTCATACAAAATTGATTGTACAAAAAAACTTTTGTTAAATGATATTTTCTACCTAATAAATCATCTAAAAAGAAAATTGTTGTCCTTTTAACTAATAATCAAATCTCTAATTTGTTCATGTTAAACACAAAATGACAAATGGGTGTTACTCAATTTTCAGAATTCAGAAATTAAAATATACATTCTATAAATACTTATTCTCATTTTTCATGACCTTCAAAAATGTCATCAAAAAAAGCTAATATCATAATTTGTCACTTATTGAAAACTTTCTCAGTAATTTGTAAACCTTTAACTATTAAAACCGATAATAGATCTACTTATATTTTGAATAAATGCCAAGCCTTTTTAAAATTACACAATATTAAACATATTGCTGGTATATCTAATAATAATACAAAACAAACCATAATTAAAAAACAAAATCAAACATTAAAAAATGCTTCTAAAACAGAACAAAGGGGGAGAATAGTATAATATCACAATGAGAAATAGATTATACTCAGCTCTTTTTACCTTAAATTTTTTAAATCTGAATGACAAAAATAAAACACCAGCTCAGAAGAATTAAATAAAAATAACAACAGAACCCCTTAATCAACCAGCTTTTTATAAAAATGTAAAAATAAATAAATGGATCCCAACTCAGATGTTGCATTGGGGAAGAGGATATTTTTATATCTCAACAGGTTCATCAAACTTTTAGATCCCTGTCAAGACTTTAAAACTGAGGGATGACACAGAAAAGACCATATCCCCGACTCAGAATAAACAATCCTTGACTACATCCACTTTGTTCTTGGTTATGATCTCACTCCTCATTACCCAGGTAAGTGCTCAATCATATAAATATTAGACATATATCCCAAATCATCCTCTACTGAGGGGAGTCAGTTGGTTTAAACCTAGTGTACCAATTTATGTTAATAAATCCAGCTGACTTCCTGGGCTTTGTGACATTTGTGATCCTTTAAAACCTCATGAGGAAGGAATGACATTTTTTAATTATAGTACTGGTTTCAGTGGACCACCCATTTGTTTTGGTAATCAGCTCCACTATTTAACTTTTCAATATCAAGTTTGAACACGTATAGACCATTGTTGCGTGAATGTCTCTAAATTGATTGATGGCACAGAGGAATGAGTACTGCAGTGAAATAGTCTGAGTAACAAGGAGGACCACTTACACCCTCATGGCAAGTGGCAATCTTTATTTCTTCCACCAAAGCTTATATAGACACATAACTTAATTAATAAACACATGACTTAAACCTTGGCTCCAGGCCTCTCACTGCCTGGTACTTATGGGCCTATGGATAAACCAGATTAACTGATAACTATTTTACTAACATTGTCTAAAGTTATCCCTAAGGTTTAAATGGATTAACTGATAACTACTTCACTAAAGTAATTCTCACACTAATTAATTAAAAACAAAACCACAAAACAAGATTCTGGGGAAATAAGCTGTTTGAATGTTTGACCATCTGGAGGCTGTTAATCATCTTTAGGGAGTATTCTGGAAAATCCTGGGATATACAGGTGACTGTCTGCAAACCTGCCTCTATGAAGCTCCACCCTAAATCACTTTTACATGATTAGGTTCTAAGACACATATGGAGTTCTATCCAGTATTTTTTCTTTTCTAACTGACAAAAAACTTTAAACTTGCCTTCACAAAATGGAGCCATTTAAAGGTTTACTTATAGGTTTTTCACCTATAACCATCTTTCCAGTGAATTTCCACAGAGAAAGATATATTTTTCAGTAGCCCTTTCTATTAAAGAAACAAAACTTAATGATACTTTACTTTCTTCTGAGTTAACTCTTTGTCAGATGCACAACTTTTCACAAATAAGTAAATGAGTACATTAGACAAAATGTAGAGGTAAAAGTGCATTCTTAATTATTAATACTTCCTATGAAAGTGTCATAGATTAAAGCCCCAAGATTTTCATGCACTCTCAGAATTCTTTAAAACCTTTAAGATAAAAAGAAAATCATGTACCCATCCTCACTATAATATCCAATGAAATTATGTAGAGAGATGAAGGATTTACTCCTCCTTCTCCTGGTCTATCAAAATGTCCTAAACAAAATCATTTATGAACAATTGGGGCTGCATTCCACCCTTTTCAAGCTTGAATAGAAAAATTGTATTGTAATCAACAAGATAAAAACTTTATCTTTTACTAAGAACACAACCTGTAATATTCAAGCCTATTTATAACTACCTTTCATGTGATGGAAGGGCAGTGTTGGTGGGAACAAAGCAACAGGTGAATTTATTTTGTTCAATGTATATTGTACTAAGTATACATGCATTAACAGTTTTGTTCAGTTTAATGTTTCCAAAGAGCAGTTATATCTTTTAAGAAAGAAAAGATGTGTGGCTGCCAGAGAAGCTGACCCACCCGTGACAAGAATCTCCAGCCATGTCCATAGTTAAGACGATTACTGAAAAGGTCCTAAAAAGAAATAGACGTTCCATTGAACTACTGATTGCTGCCATCTTGAAGATCATCCTGGTAACTACAACTGCTACAACAGCTGGTGTGGCCCTTACCCAAAACATAAAGACTCAAAATTTTTTGTCCCATTGGCATAAGAGCTCTAAACAATTATGGTCTGTCCAAAAACAAATTGACCCTAAAATTTATAATGAAATATCTGATTTAAAACAAGCCATTGTCATGTTAAGAGATAAATTGGTCAGTTTAAAAAAGCAAATCAAATTGAAATATGATTGAAATTTGACATCATTTTATATTACCCCTGTTATATGTAATGAAACTAAGTTCCCATAGGATAGAGTTAAGAAACATTTGTTAAGCCATAAGAATTTAACTGCTGATATTGTTAATTTACAACATAAAGTATATTCAACTTTCCAACGTAAGTTAGAAAAGATTGATGGTGATTCCATACTGCAAGGTAGAGCAGATAGAATTGAGCAGTTAAATCCAATACCTAAAATTAATGGGCTTATTAAAAGCTCAGTTAGATCATTTGCTTTATTATTGATTTTACGTTTGATTTTATATATAATTTGAAAAAAAGTTAATCAGACAAAAAAGAAAAATGGTAGACATGCTTCCATTTTTGCCCATTCACTGACATGAATGCCAAGTGTCAGAAAAAGAAAAGGGAAATATAGGTGAAAAGCCTATATGCCTCTGTGCCCACCATTCTGAGAGGGAGCAGAGGCAAAGACTTTCTTTACACAGCCAGGAAGAAACTGAGGCAGAACCCTATTGAAGCCATTAAGCTTGAGCACTGAGGAGATAAAATTCCTGTGGTCAGAAGCTGGCCCCAGAGGCTGAGGCATGCAAGCATATCATTGGTATGTCTTAGGAATCATCAGGCTGTGTCTTAGCAAGATAATGTTTGCTGCCACCAGATGGTGAAGGGCCCAGAGGGCAGCTGAACAATCAACCTTTTCTTGCACAGCAGTCTTGTGATCTATCGTTTTATGGGAAAATGGATAATAGCATGTTTTCCCAAAATTACTATTTTTTTTTTTTTTTTTTTTTTGGTTTTTGGCCGGGGCTAGGTTTGAACCTGCCACCTCCGGCATCAAAATTACTATTTTTAAATATAATAAACTTTAGAAGAATAAGTATCAGTTGGTCAGTAGATTAGCAGACTCCAGAGAAAGATTAATTTGTTCTTACAATATACCTGTGAAGTGATTGTGTGATTATTGATAACAGTGTGTACTTGCAGAACTGGCTATATAAGCCAGGTAGAAAAAAAAAAAGTTTGCTACTTCCCACCAAAGTAGGTAGTCCCCTTTATTGTATACTATTTCAATGAGCAGGTCTATACTCTGCATCATTGACCACATGAAAGAACTTTATGCAACACCCTAGAAACAGGGTCAAATTAAATCCTCACAAAGCTGTTCATAAGAAACCCTTTCAGGCAGTCTCAATTCAAATGTCAGGGAAAGCAGAATGTAATCTTAAAGTAGCAAAGTATGTACAACAAAGCAATGAATTTTATCCCTCATTCACAGGTTTTCTCTTCCCAGACCCCAGTCAGCCCCTACAGAAAATGTACATCCCTTTTATCCTGATAACCAAGACCAGCTCAAAACCTGGAAAGATGGGCCTGAGAGAAACAGCTGAAAGAAAAGTAGACTAGCCCGGAAGATATTCTGCTGAGGACACTACAGCAGTGAAACTTGCAGTACTAGAAGCCTCTGCCCAGCACACTTCACTCAAGCTGTATCTGACTGCAGAAGCAACTGAGGCTGACAGAAACTAGACTGGAGGAAACACCACATTAGATTAAAGAGATACAATCCCCAGCCATCTTCTTCTTGAGACTATACATGGCTGTGTGCTCACCCCAGTACCTTGCCCCATTTTGATGGAATAAAAATATATAGATGTCTTTAGCCCAAAATGTCATAACTATGTCTGATTTCTGTCTTACTAGAAGTTCTTATGTAGAACAGGTATTTACTTCATGGCTAATAAAGATGTGCACCCACTAGAACTTATCAGAGATTTCACACTTTTCCCATATATACACAACATTATCACATACGCAGATATTTATCATTAGAAAACAACCACCACTGTCAGGGAAAAAAGATATATTTGCTATACAACTGAAAACTGAAACTATTAGTCATAAATATATCAAGCTTAAACGGTGCCCATTCCAATACACTAACCTGAATTATTCCTTACTTAAATGTAACTTAACTTCCTTTCTATCATATGCCACTAGACACACCAAACTACTCTGAATATAGTTCTTATTACATGGCACCTAGGCTTTTTCATCTATTCCTGCTACAACACAGGGAAATTTTGTTTGTTAAGAATCATGATTTTTCTACCCTGGGCACAAAATTATAAGTCCAACTGATCTAAAGTAACTTAACTTATTAACCTCCCTGAAAACTATAATAGTCGACTACACTTTTTTAGCCCTGCTAAATGATGGGCCAGATGTACCTGCCTGAAGAAGCTTGCTCCAGCCAGACAGGCTCAGGTTAATAGACCACCTAGGAAAGGTCAGGTTCATGGCCCACCAAGAGAGGGTCAAACTCATGTCCCTTCCAGGAAATAGAAATGCCACCCATCCTGACTGCCCTAACCCTTTAAATCCCAGTCCGCCATCCCCTACTTATGGATTTCTCCCTGGTCAGGAATCTCACCCCACCAGTCCTCTAAGTGGAATAAAGGCCTCTTTAACTCCATGAATTGGATCTCTGTTTTCCTTCTATCTCGAGTCTCAGAATGATTTTATCTTTGGGTCTGGAACTTTTCATATGGTGCCTGTGACTCCCTGGGGAAAAGCCCTTTTGCAGGGCTGAAAAATACACCCCATGAAACCTAACAAAATGGACCCTTATCCCCATGAGATGAAGAAATCTTCTGTGCTCCAACTTTACACACCATTCATCCACTTCATACTAAGGTGAGCCTTTCTCTAAAAACATTTTTTTTACTTCTTTACTCTTCCCATTCTGACTCTATCTCCCCCTCTTCACCCTTCTTTTGCACTCTTACATATTTTTATATGATCTCAACTCCTTTTACCCACATGTGAGGATGACTCTCCCTGTCCCTGTCTTACCTCCTTGTCCCGCCACATGGTTGAGGTCATGTACAGAGGTACTGCCCTCTGTTGAGCAAAGTCATAAGTGGAGAATACAGGTAATCTCTCGAAGCCAGCCTCACCAAATCTACTCTGGGTTTGCATTGTTTTTGGTAGTTCTGTCCAGTGAACCAGGTTCACTCATCTAGGATTGTCCTGGAGGCCTAGATTCGGCTGACAAGCAAACGCAGAAGACGCCCTTTCTGCTTGCAGTCTTCATAATTTTATTGCAGTCTCAGTTGTTTTATCGGTCTCTAAATTCCCTTTACATTTTCTTTTTTTTGTGTGTGTGTTTTTTTTTTTTTTTGCCGGGGGCTAGGTTTCAACCCACCACCTCTGGCATATGGGACCAGCGCCCTACTCCTTGAGCCACAGGCGCCGCCCAATTCCCTTTACATTTTCTGAACAGCCTCCTTGTGTTAGCTTTAATTTAATTTGCTTTCTTCCCCAAGTCTTCACTTGGGGCACCACTCAATCAAAATTCCCCTTTCTTCACCTCTAAACTGTATTTTAACTCACCTGAAACCTCTACATCTCTATTCTGACCTCAAAACTAAGTCTCATTTTTCCATATAATACTGCTTGGCCTACGTACAAACTTGGCAATGATTCACATTGACCTAAAGATAGCACCTTCAATATCTCAAGTCTCACTAATCTCAAAAATTACTGTTAAAAACTAGCCAAATGGTCGGACACACCTTATGTTTATGCATTTCTCACACTCTGAAATATTCCTTCCCTGTGTTCATCCTGTGAACCCTCTCAAATTCTCCTTGTGCGAATACTTCCAATTTTTACCGACTCATCTGACTCTCCATTGTCTTCTTTCAATCAGGCAGATAACCCCTCCCTTGTTTTCTTCTCTACCAGCAAACTTCCACCCTTCCTTCCCTTGTCCAATTCCCCAACCTGTGGTAAACAACAACAATAAAAAAATCGCATTCCTACTCCCTACTGACAAGCTTCCGCCCCTTCTCCAACTTCCACTCTTCCCCGCCTTCTCCAATTCCAGGACAAGGACTAAAAGAAAAAAACAGTTGGTGGATCTGAAATAAAATATAAAAAAACATGCCAGACTCAGCTTCCCCACCCCGTACTAGGTCTGGCCACACCTTTGAGATGGGTGCCAGCTACCTTATCACCCCCACAAGATGGATACCACCTGCCATCTATGTGCACCAGGGGGGCTAGGTAGGATAAAAGATGAAAAGGACAAAAGATGAGAATACCATAACTCTGAAATGATGACAGGCACCATTGGTCTTAGATCAGTCAGGATCAGGGAACAGGACAAGATAAGAACCAATGGGCCAAGTACTGTCATGATGAGAGTTAACGAGCTAAGTGCTGTGACAAATTGTTTTACTTATTCATTAATTGCTAGATCTGCATTATGTTACCTTATTGTTATCTAACTGCCCTTTATGTTAACTATTAGCTAAACCACTAAATAGCAAGGTTTGCTTTGGTAAAAGGGGTCATCGTGAACCCATGCTCGATTTTTTGCTTCTTTTGCCAACTTTCTTTTTGCTTCTAAATGCTAACTTTCAGCCCACCTGTTTGTCCCTTTGCCAACTTTCAGATTAGAAAAACCCCAATTTCAACCTCAATGCTCTCTCACTTAGTCTGCTTTAGACTTTGCTGAGACAGCCCCTCAGTTAATAAAGACTCCTTTTTGAAATTCTAATTCGAGTCGGTTTTCCTTATCTCACCCCATAACACCTTTAGACCTCTCACTTGTAAAGTACCCCAACCCTTATACTCCCTCCCAGAGGTTACTGGAATGGAAGGCTTTCAGGGTTCATGTTCCATTTTCTCAGACCACTCCCACATAAATCAAAAATTAGGCTCATTCCCTATGGATCCCCCAAAATACTGTCAAGAATGTAGATATCTAACACAATCATATGATTTAATCTGCCATGATTTATATGTTATCCTCACCTCCACTCTAACTTTGAAGGAAAGAGAAGAAGTCTGGACTCAGTCAAACACAATTTTATTCTGAAAACCTATGCAGAATAGAACAAAATCTGCCAGAGGCACTAGGGCTCTTCCCCAAGAGGACCCCAATTGGAATTACCAAACTGATGCTACTAGAATCCACCTCTATAACCACATGGTCCAGTGTCTCTTAGAAGGACTAAAGAAAGCAGCCGATAAGGCTGTCAATTATAATAGTTAAAAAAAAATTATCCAAAAATGGGATGAAAATCCTGCTCGCTTTTAGCTTGTCTTAACGAAGATCTCCAGCTACATACTACCAAATCCCTGGAGAGCTTCAAAGGCAGACTCAGAGTTAACATATATTTTATCTCTCAGTCTGCACCTGGCCTCCAGAAAAAACTCCAAAAATCTCCCCAAGGCCACCAAACCCCTCAACTAGATCTTATTAACCTGGCTTTTAAAGTTTTTAATAATCATGAGGACACTTTTAAAAAGCAGTGGCCCTCAAGATTCCAGTTATTGGCTTCTATCATGAGGCAAAACCCAGCAGGTTTCTCAGAATTTCCCAAGATACTGTAAAAAAGCAAGATTTCCCCTAGGACTGTGTTTTAAATGCAGCAGACCAGGTCAGTGGGCAAAAATAAGCCCAAAGCAAAACCCTGCCCACAAACTGTGTCCAACCTTCAGAAGGCCTCAATAAAAGTTTAACAAACGAAGTTCTGCTGAGAAGATGGTTCACAGACATTCTGAGAATAAGGCAAAATTCTGCGCAAGTCCCCCTGGGGACCTGGTTCATGGATGCACCCAAAACGTGCCTGCATTTCCTGACCTTCTGGGCCTGGCTTTTAAAGATTCATGTTTCTCGGAGGATCAGAGTGTCCCTGGATAATTACAAAGTCTAAACTCTGGAGGAATTTGCTAGTGGAAGATAAGCCAATTTCTTTTTTAATAGACATGGGAGCAACCTCTTCCATGCTGCCATCTTGTAAAAGTCCTTTAAAACAGATGTCTTGAAGATGGGTATTGATGGAAATGTAATCTACCCCCATGTTACTCCACCTTTATTGTGTACACTTTCTGGACACTTTTTCACATTCATTCCTTATTATTCCCTCATGTAATGTTTCCCTACTAAGTAGAGATACTCTGTCAAAATTGCAAGCAACCTTGATGATTCTCACTGGTTCCCACCTCTCACTACCCATCCTGCTCCTCTTCAAAAACCCCTCTGTTCTCTCAATGTGACCTCCCTGTAGATCCTATTGTAACACTACACCCTTTTCCAAATATTTCTACTTTTCCCTCATCTAATCCCAAAGACACCTGGTTTATTGATGGCAGTTCTTTTAAGCCCACTGCTCACTCCATTTCCAAGACAGGTTTTGCTATTGTGTCTTCTTCCCACATTATCATCACTGTAACTCTGCCTCCGGGCACTTCCTCACAATAAGCAATTTTCTTAGCACTCACCATAGTCTCACAATTCCACCATGCAGCCATAAGGCAAGAAAGGGCATTCATAACCACCCAAGGCTCCTCCATCATCCATGCCACACTCTTTAAAGACCTCCTAAATGGAACTACACTTCCAAAGGAAATTGCCATTATTCACTGTAAAGTTCACCACATTATTCCTAGATTCCATCTTCACAGCTCTATTCAGAGCAACAATGGCCCAGCTTTCATTAGCCACATCACTTCCCAAATCTCACAAACTTTAGGAATTCAGTGGCATCTACATGTGCCTTATAGACCCCAATCATCAGGAAAAGCAGAACAAACGAATAGCATCCTTATACAACATCTCACAAAATTAGTGCCCTGTAACACTTTACCTCCTTGTTGGACAGGCCCTCACATGGTTCTTTATAGCAACTCCATCACTGTTCACCTTGTGGAACCCCCAGTTAGGATTCACCAATCCTGCATAAAACGGTGTTCTACAGGAAAACTTCCATCACTGAAGCACTATCACTGGAAATTCCAAGTACCACCTCAAACCCACCAGGATATCTGAAGAATCTGCTTCCTAATAAATATATAACATTCTTCCCCAATTTTTTCCTTTTCTCTATAACTTTTCTCAGAATGCCTGGCTACTCTCACATGTTCAAAGTTGGAATGACCTTTTTAGAACTTCTAAAAATCCGTGACCACAGGGCACCTTCCAAGACTTTCTCCCTCAAGAAACACAATTTTCTTATTCTTTCTTTTTCTCCTTCTGGCTACCCCTCCTACCGATTCTGGATTTTCTCCCCTACCCACCAATCTCAACTGATGATTAAATCACCAATCATAATTCTTCTCATTCGCAGTTACATATCAGCAATTCCTTGTTTCATCTCTCGATTTATTGAACGATCACCTGAAAACTGTCATATCATCGCCCTACTAAATACCAACCACCTCAAACTGAAGAAAAAACAAAAAATTCCTGTAAACACCATCCCTCTCCCCCTCCAATTCTTTTTTACAGGCAGCCCACACAGCCCATCACTCCTCAAGAAGCCATCAAAAAGAAGCCACACCCATCACCCTACTTCCTTATATTAAAACAAGAGGCTGGTCTGATAGATCAACTGCCCAAATAAATTGGCCCCACTTAGACAGTCTCAGGTTCATGTCCCAACCAGGTAAGGTCAAACTCATGTCTGTCCCAGGAAATAGGAATGCCAACAATCTTGACTGCCCAAACCCTTTAAATCCTATTCTGCCATAGCGTACATGTGGATTCCTCCCCGGTCAGGAATCTCAGCCGACCTGTACTTGAGGTGGAATGAAGGCCACATTAACTGCAAAAATTGGATCTCCCTTTTCCTTTCCTCTCGTGTCTCAGAATGATTTTATCCTTGGGTCTGGAAGCTTTCACTAAGTATACCACTTTAGCCATTTTTCTCATACCAATAATAGCTATTGGACTCAATCCGACAATTAGTCCACTGGAATGTGCCATCGTCAAGGCCCTTAATACAACTTCTCAAGCCAAAAACACTCTGAGCATTGAATTAAAACAAGTATGAGAAGCTATACTAAAAAGTCAAGCAGCCATTGGCGTCTTTGGCTCAAAGAAGTAGTGCTCTGTCCCCATATGCCAGAGGTGGTGAGTTCAAACCCAGCCCCCGCCAGAAACTGCAAAAAAAAATCAAGCAGCCATTATTGATTATAAACACAATCGTAGATGTAAAAACTTTAAAATCTATATACTGCTTTAATTTATCTAACAGTTCCCAACTCATTAAAAGCAAGTAAAGTTGTATAAAAGACAGAGTCCAAATAAAGAAAAAACAAGATTTTTCAGAATATACAACACTTCCTATCTAAAGAATTGTCATAATTACCCAACATTACCTAAGTCTGTACCTTTATAGTTATTCTTATGTTATATATTATAAGCTTCTTAATATGTTACAAAATGCAATGTATACTATTCATATGTACCTGTTGTTTCACAAATTTATTTTTCATTTCATTTTAGACAGAGTCTCACTTTGTCATCATGTGTAGAGTGCTTGGTATCACAGCTCACAGCAACTTCAAACTCTTGGGCTTATGAATTCTCTTGCCTTGGACTCCCAAGTAGGTGGTACTACAGGTGCTGGCTACAACACCAGGCTTTTTTTTTTCTTTAGAGATTAGTTGTCCCTCTGGCTCAGGCTGGTCTCAAACTCAAGAGCTTAGGCAATCCACCTGCCTGGGCCTCCCAGAGTGCTAGAATTACAGGCCTGAGCCACCGTGCTCAGCCATGTTTCACAAATTTCAGAAATAAAATTAACCAGCACAGCCTGCGTGTCCATTTAACTAACCATAACAAATTTAAAATTATTTAAAATTATTTTCATTTTCAATCAATTTCATAGATGTGAAAATAAAAGTAGAGAATGTGGTAGACAGAGACAACCCCACAACATTTCTTAGCTATTTCTGAAGTAAGAATTCACTTTAAAACATAGGAATAGTAAGTCAGTCAAACAGAACAAACCAGAAATAGGGAATAAGGATAATAATCATGAAAAAAAAAAGAGAGAGAAAATAATGAGGCACTATAGAAGTTAATAGCATGTTTAATGATGTTTTATTGATGATGATTTTTGATTAGTTTTAAATTGTTATATGTACTTAACTTGCCTACATGTTGTTAATCACATAAGTATATTTCTACTACACTTGTAAAATTATTTCCTATATAAATTATTAAAATGTGTTACATAAAAAAAAAAAAAAAACAGGGCGGCGCCTGTGGCTCAGTGAGTAGGGCGCCAGCCCCATATGCCGAGCGTGGCGGGTTCAAACCCAGCCCCGGCCAAACTGCAACAAAAAAATAGCCGGGCGTTGTGGCGGGCACCTGTAGTCCCAGCTGCTCGGGAGGCTGAGGCAAGAGAATCGCGTAAGCCCAAGAGTTAGAGGTTGCTGTGAGCCGTGTGATGTCACGGCACTCTACCTGAGGGTGGTACAGTGAGACTCTGTCTCTACAAAAAAAAAAAAAAAAAAAAAAAAAAAAACAGCACTTAAAAATTTACTCTCGCTGTTCTCCAGTATTACTAGCCTTTCTGATAAGGAAAAGCCTTTTAATGCATCAACTCCCTTTCCCCATGTTTAACTACAACCACAGGCAACCGAGCCACTTCTGGTTGCACAACAGAGTGAGCCACTGGCTGGGGACCTCAGTTTGTTTAACGAAAGAATGAAGGGGGTGAGGGCCCCACAGGCTACAGACCCTCCCAAGAACAAACCCCACACACTCAGTTGGGATTCTTTCCTGAGAATCCTTCTAATGTCACCACTAGGGAGGGATGCCAGGTGCTGCAGGCACACAGCTGCTCAAAGAAAGCTCTGGGCTGTGGTACAGTAACAGGTTCAGGAATACCTGGAGCAACAGGGTAACAACTCCCTGCCCCATTCCACCTTTTGCCAAGTGGGTTCTGTGGGCCAAGGGGTGCCAGTGGCAAATTTTAGTCTGAAGACTCTAAAACTGAAGGGAAATTACCGGTCCCGCCACAGCCACTTCTGGCTCCAACCACGCCTTTTCCCCTCTCAGGACACCCAGTCTCCTGTACTCACCATTTCCCAGCTCCCGGGATGTCCCGGTGTCCTCCCTACAGATCTCCCAGTACCTGCAGGTCACAGGGTGACAGAGGCTGCTGCAGAGACACCTGAGATCTCCAAGAGATGGAACAGCTGAAGAGGGGGGCCCCAGCTAAAGTGACAAATGCTGCTCAGAATCCCAGGTGCCAGCCATCTTCGTTCTGGCTGTGCATCTGATTGGACTGTTCATATTGGAGCATCCTTATTTGGGTAGGGCCTAAGACCCCACCTCTCTGACTGTGAGAGACAGGAATGCCATCCAACAAGAGGCTGGAAGAGGCGGGAATGCTAATAGTTTCTTCCCCAAAGCACTTTTTTCTTTTCTTTCCTTTTTTTTTTTTTTTTAATTTAAGGGCAGGGATCATGACTTTATTCATCTCGATATTCCATGGACACAGTGCTTGCCAGACAGTAACTGTTTAATAAATTTTGACAAAAGGAATGAAACTCTATTTACTGAGTGTGTAGTCTGTGCAAGGCTTGGGCACCTATTATTTAACTAGGAGTTAGACTCTGCTGTGAAGTTGTTTTCAATATACATGTGATGTCTAGGTAAAAACATGCACGTAAAGAACTCAGGAACTGGGTGGTGCCTGCGGCTCAGTGGGTAGGGCATCAGCCCCATATACAGAGGGTGGCGGGTTCGAACCCAGCTCAGCCAGCTAAAACAGCATTGACAACTGCCACAAAAAATGGCCCAGCGTTGTGGTGGATGAGCCCAGAGAATCGCCTAAACCCAAGTTTTGGTGCTGTAAGCTGGGATGTCATTGCACTCTACCAAGGGTGACAAAACAAGACCCTGTCACACACACAAAAAAAAAAAGGACTCAGTAACCTTATACACAGATAAACGTCATTGGGAGTTAAAGCAAAGACTGTCTATGCCAGTTCAGAGAAGGGTGCAATTACTTGTCATCTCCAGGGCATTGGCATTGCAGGAGGTTTCATGCAGGAGGTGGTGTTTAAGTTCCCAATTAACAGGCAATACAAAGGACTATGTGCTACACCTCTTGGGGGAAGGGCTGACCTACTGTTGTACCCATTTGCTACCTATAAGAAAAAGTTGGACCCCACTTCATGTATAAGTCATGTGGTGATTTATTACCCCTGCGCAGGGGGCCCCTGCCCAAAAGGGCAGGCAGCCCTGAAATGAGGAGCAGGCTGATTTTTATACCATTTTTGTGTTGCGTGGCAAGCTGGCAAACACAGAAGCAGAACATGGCCGTTAGCTCAGGACGGGGTTACAGTCAGGGGGCTACAGCATGGCAGTTGTCATGGAGACAGCTTGAGAGACTCAGTAGCTTGGGAAAATCTGCTTGAGTAAGCTTTCACCATTGTTTTACCTGTGGCTAGGAGTTTTCAGGAACTCAGGGAACTTCCTTATTCTATTTTGAAACCTGTTCCTGGATTTTGCTGGGGGCAGGGGGGGGTTGAGTCGTGTGGGGACTCAGGCTGAAACAATTAGGGGCCTTTAGGGGTCTCTTTGCTGGGTATTACATTCCCCACTGGTCTTTTTGAGAATCAAATCCTTGATTCATCTGTGTTGCTGGGAAGGGGCTGATATTCAGGGCTGGGCAGGGATCCCTCATTTTTCAAGCTCAGGTGAGCTCAGAAATCAGACATCCTTCTCCAGGCACAAATGCTCTGAGCCTCAGCAAGGTCCTGAACAAAGCAGTTCCAAACATTTTGGATAGCTCCACCCTGACTAAGGAGCATACACCCTATTCCCCTACCCAGACAAAAACTGCAGCAAAGACCTAATAATCTTGTTTAAAGTGAGGGTCTGTATTCAGAACACTCCTTTAGTTTGTAAAGGTATTTCTCTATCTACCAAGTTCTGGCTAAAATATCTCTTAGGGCCAATTATTTACTCCTGGAAAATGAAAACTTCTGATCTGGGTCTCTTCCCCCCTTCCAGAGGCTGTTTACCTTAGAGACCTGTTGTTTAACTACAACACTCCTAAGGCACCGCTCCTCTACCAATATCTCTGGCACTTTCCACTCCCTCTGCATGTCCCCCAGTTCAACAAAATGTTATTTTATCACAGATTTGTGGTCTGTGGTCTCAATTCTCAAATTCCTGAGACCAAACACTTGCTGAAGAAATTCTAGTACAACAACATCCTTTCTAATGTCTTTTTATTTTCCCCAAGTCCCACATGGCCATGTGGCTGCTACCAAAGACAGACAGAAAAGTAAAGAAGGCGGAAAACGTGGAACCTTTAGTTTTTCTCAGAATATCCAGGGGACAAAGTTGGAGCAGGGAAGAAGGACACACTCACATGTTCGTTTCACCCTGTGAATGGGGACAGGGGCGGGCAGGAAGCCCCACCTATTGTTACTCATCTCAGTCATTTTTTAAGTACTCACATGCATACAATTCCAACCCATTTTTTAACCAGGGCAGTCTCGATTTTTTACTCAAGCTGCCACTTAGCCATAGGAGGCAAACTAACACTCTCCTAGACCCTGTGAAGGGAAGTCTAACTTCACCCTCACTTTTCTCAGTCACATGACACCTACACAGTCTTATACACTTTTTAACAGACCTGCCAGCAATCTAATGCCCAAGGAGTTCATTTAGGGTCTCACTATCAGCTTGTTTCTGCAGGTGTTGATATTTTAGCACTGAGGTCTTAGAGACTGTGACCTTTCTTGGGTTCTCTACTCAGGCCTCAATAGTACCGAGGTGGTGGGCTAATATATATATGCGTTTTTACTTTTCCCTGTCACATTTCTCTGTTTTTCTCAAAGTCCAAAAATCCAATTAAGACAAGTTCTCAAGGAGATTCCTCAGGCTTCAGCCATGCGTTGACCAGCCAGCTCTCAGTATGTGGCTGGAGAAGGACATGTTGACTGTCTTTTAAGTCCAGGCAAGTGGCCCACTTTGCTTCTTCCAGCAGCAAACTCAGCAGAGTATACGGATTAGGCACAGTAGTATGCAGTGTTACAGTTGCACCATTTACAGGGAAATTAACATTTGATACTGCACAAATTTTCCAGTGTAGCCAATAGGCCATCTTTGTTGAGTCTTAAGGCCTCAGAGTAAATATTCTATACTCTTTGACCGGTTTTTTAGCCCCATTTAACAAATTAGTTTATTAAAACCGTTATGTCTCATTTTATGAGTTGACATTACAGACAAGGCTGGGATTTAATACAGGTGGGTCACAGCCGTTTTTCTCTTTTAACCATTTTTCTCTCTCCAATTTTTCTCTTTACTAAAAACAAAATATAGCAAAACTAACTTAGTTACCAAAATAAACTGTGCCTTCAGTATACTGGGTCTGATTATTTGCACAGAGTACAGTAAGAGTAATTATTAGCCATTTAGACTCTGTTTTAAAGTTGGTTTTGTTGGAATTTTATATAAGGAATCTCAGTTGGACTTGAAGCCTTCCATGAGCCCAGGTTTCATTTGATACCTGTATGCATTAGGTAAATTCTTCTTCCCTTGGGGTCCCCAAGCATATTTCGATTCTCAGACCCATCAGCAAGCAACTCTCGTTACCACCACAGATCAGGAAATGTTACTGATGGGTATCTGGCAAGTTTTCTAAAGGTTTTTTTTTTTATTTTTTTGGCTTTATAAAGTCAACCTCAATTCATTAGTGCAGTCTGGACACCTCTGGAAATGCTATTTTAGACAAAGCCTTGGTAAATTAACTAGTATCTTTATTACTCTATAGAACAAAACAGATTCTTATTGAACTTATGCAAATAACTGTATTGTCAGGAATTAAGAATACTTACAAATGGCTTATAAATTTTATAAACATTTAAGAGAGAAAAAATACATGTTTCAGATTCTGTTCATAAGTACATACTTGAAAAGCTACAAATAACTCAAAAGACAGAAAATTATTTTCTTGACTTCTGGAAAATAGAACACAGAAAGAATCAACAATATTTTAAACAAAAAGCCATTACAAACTAGCCCCAGTTCTACATAACTGATTCTATTCTATTTGAAGTTAAGTTAGCAATACTTATAGACCTGTTATCTTTCCAATGAAAGTTAAAGAAAACACACAGTTAACTGGATCACATGTAAACTTCTTTGTAAGTTTTATTTAGCCTGCACAGACATTTTACAAATATTTTAGACCTTTTTAACTTTTATCTTGCCTTTTATTTTTTATACAACTATTTTGTTTCAGGACAAATTTATGACATAAGATTTTCACACAAAAGTATTCTTGTTTTTCTTTTATCCTTCCTTGCTAAAACTGTATCTTTATACTCATGTCTTTTTACACATCTCTCTCCCCTATTTACTGGTTATATGAACAGTGGGGAAGGGTAGTTAAACTTTATTTTCCAGAGGCAAGGAAGTTGTGGAACACACAGGGAGTTGTATTTTACCCTTTTACTTCAGAGATGGAGTTAACAAAAATAGGTTCACTGTCAGAATCTGCTCGTCTCTGCATGTTCATTCCTCTATTGGTGGGTTGCTGTTACAGAGGACCACTGTGGGACCTTTCTGTTACTCTGCTGGGGCCCTCCTCTTTGTGTAATTAGTATGGGAGGGCTCTTAGGGAATGGCATCAGTCAGAGTTCTGGGGAGCACTCTCATCAGGGAACCAGAATGTTGCAGGAAAACAGTGAATTAAAACAGACAGACAATTATACTAATAATATAGAGGAAACCTTCCATTGCTGACAAGTACTACAACTCAGGTGTCTCAAGATATAGAATTCTGAGTTCTAGAGAATCTTTTTAAAACTCCTTTATACTTGTTTTCTTTTTCTTTTTAGTTCAAATTTACTCTCACACTCTCATATTCTCAAAACCAAAACCAGAACACTTTCTCATATAGTTTTTAACAGGCCTGTGGGTGATCTAAGTCTAAGTTGATTAGACTTTCAATTTAATGGTGTTCTTGGTGATGGGTGCGAACACACATTTTGGGAAGCCTCTGACTGGGAAGTAGGGCAGAGGCTTCTCATGCCTCCAAAAGCTTTTGACAGGTCAATAGCCTGGTAACCTGAGGTTTCTGTCTCTTTGGCCTTCCCTCAGAGGCCCTACACAAATTATAACAATTGAATTTAACAAACAGTTACATATTTTTGTAACAATTCAGAACAAATAAGCACAACAAAAATACCATGAATAATTATATTAATGTCTGCAGAAACTAGCTAAATTAGATGTTAAAGTGGCTTACCTCCAAAGGTGGACTCACAGGTGAATTTAGAAGTGATCATCAGCCAGTCTCCTGAGGGCTCCAGGTTCTTTGAGAACCCTGAGATGTTTTCCAGGGAGTGCCTCCCCTCAGAGGGACCACAGCCTGTCCCCTTTCTGGAGGCCACCTGAGGATTGGCAGAATGCATGCCAGAGTAATGCCAAGCGGCTACTGTTTCCTTCCTTTTTTTCTAAATGGGTAATTGAACTTGGGTCTTTTGCTGAATGCCAGCACCTTATCTTAAGGCTATTTGTAACATAGCAACCACAGTTTTTTGGCAGCCAAAAAGAGGAATAGTTTTAACAAACTTTGTAGTAACTCTTTAATTGTTGGAAAGAGAGGGTCTCAACTGCAAGTTGATTATTTTCAGCTTCCACCCAGAAAATGATGACAAGGGGAGATAAGAGAGAGAACAAACAGGTGAGTTGGCAAAGTGAGGCAGGGGAACAGAGTCAATCTTTCGCCAGGGGCTGGGAAATTCTCAGCAACCGCCCTCTGGTTGAAAATTGGCTCCTGTGCCCTAGCCACAACCAGTGGCTGTAGCCTGGGTTAAAACAAATTGTACATTGACACTTTGACAGACAATAAGAAAACACAGATGTTGATACCCAAACTTGGAATTGACTAACCTTTGAAAAGAATTCTGACAAACCATTGGAAAAGGCAAACACAAATTTGACAAACAACTCACACACACCAGTACTGACATAAAGTTGGATTTTACCAAGGACTCACCTCTTGTGATTCTAAAAAGAAACCAGACAGACCAAAGACTCACCCCCCTATGAGTCTGAAGAGGAGAAAAACCAGACAAAATGAAGATCCACCTTCTGTGAGTCCTAAAACGAAAAATCTCAGACAGACCAGGCTCATCCCTGTGAGTCCAAAACCTAGACAGGCTTGAGACAGACCAGACTCACCCCTGTGAGTCTAAAACACTTGAGACAGACCAGACTCACCCCTGTGAGTCCAAAACCTAGACAGACCTGAGACAGACTAGACTCACTCCTGTGAGTCCAAAGAAGAGAAACTAACAGACCCACACTCTGTGAGTCTAGAGAAGAGAGAAGAACTAGACAAAATGAAGACTCACCTTCTGTGAGTCCTAAAGGGAAGCTCAAACAAGAAATTAACAGGGCCACACTCTGTGAGTCTAGAGAAGAGAGACCAACAGACCAGGCATGAAAAAGACTGACAGGTTTCACACAATTTTAAGGACATGGAAGAGGAAGTTCACCAAGAGACAGAAAGACAAAACCCATCAAGGACTCACTCCTTAGAGTCCACCAAGAAACCAAGAGAAACAGACTTGCATGATACAGACATGATACAAACCTGGAATAGGGAGATGTCTTCCCCAGCCCAAGGAGCCGACCATTTAGTTGCATCCAACTAGTCTGGCCTCCCCCCCCAAATCTCTAGAGATCAAAAAACTTACCTGGGTGTTATTAATTTATCACCAATGTCAGAATGTTTTGGAAACCTATGTCCTGGCTCCACACGTCTAAGGACTCCAGGGGCGGAGGAACATCTCTCCGAGGCCTTCCCCTGGAGCCGTCAGGTGGCAGTGGGCCTAGGTGGGGGTCCAGGGATAGCAATTTTGCTGGGTCCTCCAGAAATGTGGTACCCATTTTCCACCTATAAGAAAAACTTTGACCCCTCTTCAGGTATAAATCAGATGGTGATTTATTACACCTCCGCAGGGGGCCCCTGCCCAAAGGGCAGGCGGACCCGAAATGAGGAGCAGGCTGATTTATATACCATTTTTGTGCTGCATGGCAAGCTGGCAAGCACAGAAGAAGAATGTGGCAGTTAGCTCAGTACACGATTACAGTCAAGGGGCTACAGCGTGGCAGTTGGCATGGAGACAGCTTGGGAGACTCAGTGGCTTGAGAAACTCTGCTCGAGTAAGCTTTCACCATCATTTTACCTGTGGCTAGGAGTCTTTGGGAACTCAGGGAACTTCCTTATTCTATTCTGAAAACTGTTCCCAGATTTTTAGGGGGGTGGGGGTTGAGACATGTGGAGATTCAGGCTGAGACAGTTAGAGGCCTATAAGTGTCTCTTTGCTGGATATTACACTACAATGTAGACTGTTCCTAACAAACTCTGTAGCTCTTTTTACACAGATCTTTGTGCCTTCTCTGGCATGCAGCTCTGCCTGAGGGATATTTGTATTTAGCACTGAATAGAAATTATATCCTATTATTAATTTCAGTTATAGATGCATACATATGTTTATATATAAACAAAAAGTAAATACATGCTTTCCACTCAGGGAAACAACATGTTATCAATTATATATATTTTATGGTGAAAAGTTATATACAGAGTGGACATAAAGTTTGTGCACAATTTGCAATAGTTTACTATTGAAACTTAAAATTTAAGGGTGGAATGGGCAGCCATAGCTCAGTGGTTAGGGCACCAGCCACATACACTGGGGTTGATGGGTTAGAACTGGAACAGAGTCTGCTAAACAAAACAAACAAACAAAGAAAAAAATAGCCCAGCATTGTGGCAGGGGCCTGTAGTCCCACCTACTGGGTAGGCTGAGGCAAGAGAATCTCTTGAGTCCAGGAGATTAATGTTCCTGTGAGCTGTAACACCACAGCACTCTACTGAGTATGACAAAGTGACTCTGTGTCTTAAAAACTATATAAATAAATAAAATTGAACTTCACTATTTTAATTTTAATTAAACTTCTACTTTACTACTTCTATTGCACACATACTTTATATCCACACTACATTTAGTATTAACCAGCTTGGTTCAGTGCCTGTAGCTCAAGCTGCTAGGACACCAGCCACATGCACCAGAGCTGGTGGGTTCAAATCCACCCCGGGCCCACCAAACAACAATGACAACTATAACCAAAAAATAGCCAGGTGTTGTAGCAGGTGCCTATAGTCACAGCTAATAGGGAGGCTGAGGCGAGAGGATCACATAAGCCCAAGAGATTGAGGGTGCTGTGAGCTGTGACACAAAGGCACTCTACCAAAGGTGACAGCTTGAGACTATGCCTCAATAAAAACAAGGAGAATTATCCAGCTGGACTTTGTATTTTTATTTGAGAAGGCAACCTGAGCTTTGAAATGGGAGGCAGTCCTCTGAATCAGCTTGTCCAATAGAAATAAAATGAGAGCTATATGAATCACTTCCGCTTTTCTAGGGGCACATCATAAAAAAGATAATGAAATAGGTTACATTTATTGTTATTGCTTATTTAAAATCATATATCCCAAAATATTGTTTTTATAACTGATGAATAAAAAGATGTTAATAAATTACTTTGGTTACATATCATTAAAATTCATCCTATGCATTAGGTGTAGACCACAGCTCTTGATTCAGAACAGCATTTGGCCAGTTGCTGCCATTTTTTTTTTTTTTTTTTTGTGGTTTTTGGCCAGGGCTGGGTTTGAACCCGCCACCTCCGGCATATGGGACCGGCGTCCGACTCCTTGAGCCACAGGCGCTGCCCCCATTTTTTTTTTTGTTTTTTTGAGACAGAGTGCCACTTGTGACCTTTGGTAGATTGCCATGGTGTCATATTACACAGCAACCTCAAATTCCTGGGCTTAAGCAATTCTGTTGTCTCAGCCTCCCAAATAGCTCAGACTACAGGTGCCTGACACAATGCCTGGCTATTTTTAGAGATGAGGTCTCACTCTGGCTCAGGCTGATCTAAAACCCGTGAACTCAGGCAATCCGCCCATCTCCTTGGCCTCCCAAGTGCAGGGACTACAAGCATGAGCCAACTTTCCCAGTCATAGTTGCTGCCACATTGAATTGGAGCTCTGACAGCTCTGATTCTACTAACCTCAGAGAGATAACTGGCCTGAACCACATTCTTTTGGTTGTCAACACAAGGGAACATTTTACTCCCTATAATTATCTCTCCTCAGGTCCAAGGGTGGAAGAGACAGACCCCCAGGTGGGAACATGGAACAGTGTATACAAAGGGTTCTACCTGTAAACACACACTGCATGCACTATTTGGTGGATGCTTATCTATAAGCATCTATCTATATGCTTATCTATATTCCAGAAATCATACCTTGAACAAAAATTAATGGAACTCCAAGAAGGAACCTCAATACTTTGGTTGCATAACTCTACAAAGGAGGGGATATACACATAAGCAATGTGATTACTGTGACTGGACATGGCGAGCTGGGTGTGAGACCTAGGTTTCTAAGAGATATCTGAAGTCTGATAAGTACATCCTCCACCTCCAGGGATTAATGACCCCCATTAGTTAATCCAACCTTTCAGGCTTTGAGTCTCCAAATTAAACACAGCTGAGCACAGCACCATCCTCTTCTCCTCTGCTTCTGGTCTGAACCAAAGAGAAGAGACCTTGGGGCTGAGCTGGATAAGCAAGAATATGCAGCCAGAAGTGGCATGTTGCTGGCGCCCATAGCTCTGTGAGCAGGGCATTGGCCATATACACCGAGGCTACCAGGTTCGAGAGCAGCCTGAGCCAGAGTGAGACTTCATCTTTAAAATAGCCGGTCATTGTGTCAGGCACCTGTAGTCCAAGCTACCTGGGAGGCTGAGACAAGAGAATCACCTACACCTAAGAATTTGAAGTTGCTGTGCAATATGACACCAAGGCACTCTACCAAAGGTGACAAGTGGCACTTTGTCTCAAAAAAAAAAAAGTATGGCAGCAACTGGCCAAATGCTGTTCTGAATCAAGAGTGTGGTCTACACTCAATGCATAGGATGAATTGTAACGATACATCACCAAAGTAATTCACTAACATCTTTTTATTCATTAGTTATGAAAACAATATTTTAGGATATTTAAGGTTAAATAAGCAATAACAATAAATTTAGCATATTTCACTATCTTTATTGTGACATGGCTGCTAGAAAAGTGGAGGTGATACATATAGCTCTCATTTTATTTCTATTGGACAAGCTGACTCAGAGGACTGCCTCCCGTTTCAAAGCTCGGGCCAGCTAAAAAACAATGTTAAATGCAACAAAAAAATAGACAGTTGTTGTGGTGGACATCTTTAGTCCTAGCTGCTTGGGAGGCTCAGCCACAATTGCTTAAGCCCAGGACTTTGATGTTGCTGTGACGTGATGGCACTCTACTGAGGGTGACATAGTGAGACTCTGTCTTAAAAAAGAGAGAGAGACGGGCGGAGCCTGTGGCTCAGTCGGTAGGGCGCCGGCCCCATATGCCGAGGGTGGCGGGTTCAAACCTGGCCACGGCCAAACTGCAACCAAAAAATAGCCGGGCGTTGTGGTGGGCGCCTGTAGTCCCAGCTACTCGGGAGGCTGAGGCAAGAGAATCGCTTAAGCCCAGGAGTTGGAGGTTGCTGTGAGCTGTGTGAGGCCACGGCACTCTACCTAGGGCCATAAAGTGAGACTCTGTCTCACAAAAAAAAAAAAAAAAAAAAAAAAAAAAAAAGAGAGAGAGAGAACTGGCAGGTAATGGCTGGGCTGGCCCTGCACCAGGGCAGAACCTTAACACCTGGGTAGGAGCCAGGCACATCCCAGGGCTCCTTCTACTTTTACTTCTTCCTCTTTTTCTTTTTTTTGAAACAGAGTCTCACTTTCTCCACCACCTCCACTCCCCACCCCCAGAGCTATGGCTCCATAGCTCACAGAAACTTCAGACTCCTGGGCTCAGCAATTCTCTTGTCAAAGCCTCCTGAGTAGCTGGGATGACAGACATCTGCCCAACCCCAGGCTTTTTTTTTTTTTTTAAGATATAGTCTCACTTTGTTGTCCTCCTTAGAGTGCCCTAGCATCATGGCTCATAGCAACCTCACACTCTTGGGCTCAAATAATCATCATGTAATCAGAGGAGAATTATTAGTTTGGATTGGTTAAACTTAAATTGGTTCCTACTAAGTTGATGCTGGGGATCAAAAAGTAATTCTTAAAGACATTGTAGCTTAGAGCCAGGTATGGTGAATCATGCCTGTAATCCTAGCACTTGGGAAGCCAAAGCTGGTGGATTGCCTGAGCTCACAGGTTGAAGACCAGCCTGAGCAAGATCAAGACTCAGTCTCTATTAAGAATTGAAAAATGGGCTTGTCACTCATAGCAGAGTAGTTATGGTGTCAGCCACATACACCGGGGCTGGCAGGTTCTATCCCAGTCCAGGCATGCCATGCAACAATGACAACTACAACCAAAAAATAGCTGGACATTGTGCTGTATGCCTGTAGTTCAAGCTACTTAAGAGGTTGAGACAGGTGAATCACTTGAGCCCAGGAGTTGGAAGTTGCTGTGAGCTGTGATGCCAGAGCACTCTACCCAGGGTGACAGCTTGAGGCTCTGTTTCAAAAAAAAAAAAGAAAGAACGAAGGAAATTGTAGCTTAGGGCCAGGCATGGTGAATCACACCTGTAATCCTAGGACTTGGGAGGGCAAGGCAAGTGGATTGCCTGAGCTCACAGGTTGGAGACCAGCCTGAGCAAGAATGAGTCCCAGTCTCTATTAAAAATAAAAAAACTGGCAGTGCCTGTGGCTCAGTGGTGTAGGGTTCTGGCACCATATGCCAGAGGTTGCGGTTTCAAACCCAGCCCTGGCCAAAAACTGCAAGAAAAAAAATCAATAAAAATAGAAAAACTCACTCAACACCTGTAGCACAGTGGTTATGGCGTCAGCCACATCCACCAAGCTGGCAGGTTCAAACCCACCCTCGGCCAGCTGAGCAACAACGACAACTGCAACAAAAAATGACCAGGCATTGTGGCAGGTGCCAGGGGTCACTGGCTACTGGGGATGCTGAGGCAATAGAATCATTTGGGCCAAAGAGTTTCAGGTTGCTGTGAGCTGTGATGTCACAGCACTCTACAAAGGGTGACATAGTGAGAGTCTAAGAAAATAATAATAATAATAAAATAAAAATTTAAATGTGGCACAGTGCCTATAGCTCAGCAGCTAAGGCAGCAGCCACATATACTGGAGCTGGCAGGTTAAAACCCAGTCCAGGCCTGCCAAACAATGTCAACTACAAACAAAAAAATAGCTGGGTGTTGTGAGGGGCTCCTATAGTCCCAGCTACTTGGGAAGCTAAGGCAAGAGAACTGGTTAAGCCCAATAATTTGAGGTTGTTATGAGCTGTGATGCCATGGCAGTGTACCTGGGGTGACATAGTGAGACTTTGTCTCAAAATAAATAAATAAATACATAAATAAATAAATAAATAAATAAATAAATAAATAAAATAGAGAAACTGTGGCAAGCCCAGAATGGTGGCTCACACCTATAATCCCACACTTGGGAGGCTGAGGTGGGTGGATTGCCTTTGCTCACAGTTTCAAGACCAACCTGAGCAAGAGTGAGATCTCATCTCTAAAAATAGCCAGGCATTGTATCAGGCACCTGTACTCCCAGCTACTTGGGAGGCTCAGAAAAGAGAATTGCTTAAGTCCAGGAGTTTGAGGTTTCTGAGTAGTATGACATCACAGCACTCTACCAAAGGCAAGAAGTGAGACTCTGTTTCAAAAAAAAAAAAAAAGTGACAGTCCCACATTTGCTTTTTAAGGTGTACATAAAGCTTCAAATGTCAATAAATATTTATTTTGATAAAAAATAAAGTGACAGCAACTGGCCACATTCTGTTCTGAATCAAGAGCTGTGCTGTACATTTTAATACATAGGATGAATTGTAATGATATGCAGCCAAAGTAATTCATGGGCAGCACCTGTGGCTCAGTGAGCAGGGTGCCAGCCCCGTATACCGAGGGTGGTGGGTTCAAACCCGGCCCCAGCCAATCTGCAACAAGAAAATAGCCAACTGTTGTCGTGGGCACCTATAGTCCCAGCTACTCCAGAGGCTGAGGCAAAAGAATCACCTAAGCCCAAGAGCTGGAGGTTGCTGTGAGCTGTGACACCACAGCACTCTACCCAGGGTGAAAAAGTGAGACTCTGTCTCTTAAAAAAAAGAAAAGGAAAGAAAAGAAAAACATAATTTTAGTCATTAGTTATAAAAACAATAATTTGGGATACATAAGGTGAGCTCTGATGCCACGGCACTCTACCCCAGGTGACATAGTAAGACTCTGTCTCAAAAAAAAAAAAAATTAATTAAATAAATAAATAAGTGAAATAAAATAAATTGTCCTATGTAACAAACAAAGCTTCTTACCAAAACAAAAACAGCTGCTTTGTGTTGGTTTCCTGTTACCTTCTTACCTGCTGCACATAAAATATTCAACCACTCTTGGAGAATGTTTTTTTTCCTCAACATACTTTTTGCCTCTCAGATTCATTCAGATTCCTAAAGCAGTCACTTAGAAGATCCTTTTTTCCTTCCTGATCCACTCATTCTTTCTAATCATTTTTTGTACTCCAAGAAAATGTTCTAAATTCTCATGTCGTTCTTCTTTAATGAAGAAGAGTGTTTAAACACCTTTACCCCAGTGGGAGGTTGGTGTAATCTTTAAGAAATTTCCACAGACTGTTGTACTCACTTGCCAACTGGAAGAAAAACTTGGACCCAACTTCAGATATAAAAGAGATGGTGATTTATTACACCTGCGCAGGTGGGTTGCTGCCCCTAAGGGCAAAACGGCCCAGAAGAGAGGAGCAAGCTAATTTTTATACCATTTTTGTGCTACGTGGCAAGCCAAGCAAAAACAGAAGCAGATCTTGGCCGTTGGTTAGCTCAGGGGTGGGGTTACAGAATTGGCTCAGGGGGGTATAGGGGGTTTGGCACCAGTTACAGTGAGTCAAGGGGTTGTATTGTGGCAGCTAGCATGGGGACAACCGTGGCTTGGGAAATTTTGCTTGAACAAGATTTCCACCATTGTTTAGCCATTGCTAGGGGGTTGGGTAAGTTATACCATTTTTTTACCTGTTGCTAGGAGTTCTTGGGAACTCAGGGAACTTCCTTGTTCTATTCTGAAACCTGCTTGGAATTAACCCAAAAGGGGGGTGGGGGGGTTGAGACGTGCAGGGAACTCAGGCTGAGACAGTTAGGGGTCTTTAGGGGTTTTCTGCCTGGGTACTACATTCCCCACTGGTCATTTTGGGAATCAAATTCTTGATTCATCTGTGTCATTGGGAAGGGGCTGATAATGGGTGTATATCAGACTCCTATCTCCAGGCACAAACTCTCTGAGTCTCAGCAAGATTATGAACAAAGTAGTTCTAAATATTTTGGATGGCTTTACCTTGACTAAGGAATGCACACCCTAATCTCTTCTGTAGACAAAAATTGCAGCAAAGACTTAATAGCCCGGGGACAAAGTTGGAGCATGGAAGAAGTGCACACTTACACATTTGTTTCGTCTCGTGAATGGGGGAGGGGGACGAAGCCTCACTTACTGTTACTTGTCTCAGTCATTCTCTAAGTACTCACATGTATATAATTCTAAGTTATTTTTTAACCAGGGCAGCCTCAATTTCCCACTCAAGTTGCCACTTAGTCATAGGAGGCAAACCAACACTCCAGTAGACCCTGTGAAGGGAGGTCTAATTTCACCCTCAGAGTTCTCTTAGTTACACTGAACTCACACACTGTTACATATTTCTTAGCAGACCTGCTGGTGATCTACTGTCTAAGGAGTTGATTTAGGGTCTCAATATCAGCTTTTTTCTGTAGGTGCTGATATTTTAGCACTGAGGTCTTAGGGACTGTGACTTTTCTTGGGTTCTCTACTCAGGCCTTAATAGTACCATGGTGGTGGGCTAATATACATATAAGTTTTTACTTTTCCCTGTGACATTATCCCCTTTTTCCCAAAGTCCAAAAGTTCAATTAAGACAAGTTCCTTGAGGAGTTTCCTCAGGCTTTAGCCTGTGCATTGATCAGCCAGCTCTCAGTATGTGGCAAGAGCAGGGCATGTTGATTGTCTCTGGATGTCATCTTTTAAGTCCAGGCAAGTGGGCTACATGGTTCTTCCAGCAGCAGACTCAGTAGAGTATACAGATAAGGCACAGTAGGATGCCGTGTTACAGTTACACCATTAACATTTGATACTGCACAAATTTTCCAGTGTAACTACTGTATATAATTCTATACTCTTTGACCAGTATCTTAACCCCATTTAACAGATTAGTTTAGTAAAACAGTTATGTCTCATTTTATGAGTTGACATTACAGATAAGGCTGGGATTTAATACAGGTGGGTTACAGCCTTTTTTTTTTCTTTGAACCACTTTTCTTTCTCCAATTTTTCTCTTTACTAAAAATGAAATATAGCAAAACTAACTTAGTTGCCAAAATAAACTGTAGCTTCAGTATACTGGGTCTGATTGTTTGCATAGAGTGCAGCAAGAATAATTATTAGCCATTTAGGCTCTGTTTTAAAGTTGGCTTTGTTGGAATCTTATATAAGGAATCTCAGTTAGACTTGAAGTCTTTCACGAGCCCAGGTTTCATCTATGCCATTAGATATCTATTTTCATTGGGTAAATTCCTCTTCCTTTGGGGTCCCCAAGGATATTTCGATTCCCGGACCCATCAGCGAGTGACCTTTGTTACTCACCACAGATCAAGAAATGTTACTGATGGGTATCTGGCCAGTTTTCCAAAGGGCTTTTTATTGGCTTTATAAAGTCAACCTCAATTCCTTAGTGCAGTCTGGATGCCTCTGGAAATGCTATTCCAGACAAAGCCTTGGTAACCAGTGTCTTTATTATTCTATGGAACAAAACAGATTCTTACTGAACTTTTGCAAATAACTGTACTGTCAGGAATTAAGAATACTTACAAATGGCTTTTAAACTTCAGAGAAATCAAGGAGAGAGAAAAAATATGTGTTTCAAACTCTGCTCATAAGTACATACATTTCTTGAAAAGCTACAAATAGCTCAAAAGACAGAAAATGATTTTCTTGACTTCTGGAAAATAGAACACAGAAATAATAAACAATATTTCAAACAAAAAGCCATTACAAACTAGCTCAGCTAGACATAACTGATTTCAGTTCTGTTTGAAGTTAGGTTTAACAATGCTCATAGACATGTTATCTTTCTAAAGAAAATTTAAGGAAATACATAGTTAACTGGATTACATGCAAACTTCTTTATAAGTTTCATTTAACCTGCACAGACATTTTGCAAATATTTTAGACATTTTAACCATTGTCTTGTCTTTCACTTTTCTTTTCTTTTTTTTTTTTTGCAGTTTTTGGCCGGGGCTGGTTTGAACACACCACCTCCAGCATATGGGTCCGGCACCCTACCCCTTTGAGCCACAGGCGCTGTCCTTGTCTTTCACTTTTCTATATAATTATTTTGTTTCAGGAAAAATTTATGATATAAGTTTTTTTCCACAAAATTACAAAGTCTGTGATGTGAAAGGAGTTAGGTATCTAACTTAACCTTAAGATTCTATACAAACATGGGGGAAGGTAGTTAAACTTCATTATCTAGAGGCAAGGAAGTTATGGAATACACAGGGGTTGTATTTACTTCAGAGATGGAGTTAACAAAAGTAGGTTTATTGTCAGAGCCTGCTCCTCCCCTGCATGCTCATTCCTCTATTGGTGGGCTGCTGTTACAGAGGACCACCGTGGGACCTTCCTGTCACTGTGCTGGGCCCATCTCTCCATATAATTAGTACAGGGGAGGGCTCTTAGGAAATGGTGTCAGTCAGGTGCTGGGGAGCACTGTCATCAGGGAACCAGAATGTTGCAGGAAAATAGTGAATTAAAACAGACAAACATTTATATTAACAATATAGAGGAAGAAACCTCCAATTGCTGACAAGAACTAGAACTCAGGTGTCTCAAGGCACAGAATGCTGAGTTCCAGGGAATCTTTTTAAACTCTTTTGTACTTGTTCTTTTTCTCTTTAGTTTACATTTACTCTCACACTCTCATATTCCAAAAACAAGAAACAGACCACCTTCTCATATAGTTTTTAACAGGCCTTTGGGTGATCTAACACTCTGGGGGTTGATTGGACATCTGCTTTAATTTTAATGGTGTTTCTGGTGATGAGTGAGGACACACATTTCTGGGAGCCTCCGACTGGCCAGTAGGGCTGAGGCTTCTCATGCCTCCAAACCTGAGGTCCCTGTCTCTTTGGACTTCCCTCAGAGGCTCTACACAAATTACAACAATTGAATTCAATAAACAGTTACATACTTTTCTGACAATTCACAACAAATAAACACAGCAAAAATACCATGACTAATTATGTTAATGTCTGCTAACACTAGTCAAAATTAGATGTTCTTACCTCCAAAGGTGGACTTACAGGTGAATTTAGAAGTGATCATCAGCCAGTCTCCTGGGGACTTCAGATTCTCCAGAGACCCTGGGATGTTTTCCAGGGGGTGCCTCCCCTCAGAGGACCACAGCCTGTCCCCCTTCTGGAGGCTGCCTGAGGATCAGCAGAATAAGAGCCAAACAGAATAATGCCAAGCAGCTACAGTTTTAAAAGGTAAAGAGGACTGGGTTTTTTTTTTTCCCTTTAGTTCTAAATGAGTAATTGACTTTGGATCTTTTGCTGAATGCCAGCACCTTATCACAAGACTATTTGTAACATAGCAACAACAGTTTTTCTTAGGCAGCCAAAAAGAAAAACAGCTTTAAAAAACATTGTAGTAACTCTTTAATTGCTGGAAAGAGAGGGTTTTAACTCTAAGTGGATTATTTACACTACGATGTCAACTAATTCCCACCCAGAAAGAGATGTTAAGGGAAGTGGGAGACATAGGAGATATAAGACAGAGAGAAGGTAAAAAGGCTAGTTGGCAGGGTGAGGCAGGGGGACAGAGTCAATCTTTCATCGTGGGCTGAGAAATTCTCAGGAGCCGCCCCCTGGATGAAAATAAGCTCTTGTGTCCTAGCCACAACCAGTGGCCGTAGTCTGGGTTAAAACAAATCGTACATTGTCACGTTGACAGACAACAAGAAAACAGAGATGCTGACACCTAAACTTGGAATTGACCATTTTTTTTTGAATTGACCAATCTTTGAAAGGAATTTTGACAAACTATTGAAAACAGTAAACACAAATTTGACCAACAACTCACACACACTAGCACAACAAACCGAAGACCCACCATCTGTGAGTCCTAAGAAGAGAAGAGAACAACAGACCCACACTTTGTGAGTTCAGAGAAGAGAGACCAACAGACTGGGCATGAAAAATACTGACAGGTTTCACACAATTTTACTGACATGGAAAAGGGAGTTCACCAGGAGACAGAAAGACAGAAACAAAGACACAGTGAGGACTCACTTCTTCAGTCCGACCTGACACTCAGGACTCCCCTTGAGTCCAACCTAGAGAGACCAAAGACAGACCAGATTCACCCCTGTGACCCTGGTGAGCCTTGCATGAGACCTGACCTGGGGCAGGGAGATGTCTCCTCCCACCCTCCAGGGAACTGACCATGTGGTTGTGTCCAACTGGTCTGATTCCCCTCCCCCCGAAAAAAAACCTCTAGACATCCAAACAAACTTCTAAAACTCACCTGGGTGTTACTGGTTAATCACCAATTATAGAAGTTTTGGAAACCTATGCCCTGGCTTCACACGTCCGAGGACTCTGGGGCGGAGGAACATCTTCTCTGATGCCTTCCCCTGGAGCCATCAGACAGCAGCAGGCCTAGGTGGGAGGTCTGGGGTGGAAATCTCAGTGGGGCTTCTGGAAATGTTGTACTCACTTGCCACCTGGAAGAAAAACTCAGACTTCACTTCAGGTATAAAAGAAATGGTGATTTATTACATCTGTGCTGAGAACCACGGTGATTTATTACACCTGTGCAGGTGAGTCGCTGCCCCAAAGGGCAAAATGGCCCCAAAGAGAGGAGCAAGCTGATTTTTATACCATTTTTGTGCTATGTGGCAAACCAAGCAAAAACAGAAGCAGATCTTGGCCGTTGGTTAGCTCAGGGGTGGGGTTACAAAGTTGGTTCAGGGGGTACAGGATGGTTGGCACTGGTTACAGCAAGTCAGGGGCTTGGCACCAGTTACAGTGAGTCAGGGGGGTTGTATTGTGGCAGCTGGCATGGGGACAAACTTGGATTAGGAAATTTTGCTTGAGCAAGCTTTCCACCATTGTTTAGCAATTGCTAGGGGGTTGGGGTAAATTCTACCATTGTTTTCCTGTTGCTAGGAGTTCTTGTGAACTGAAGGAACTTCCTTGTTCTATTCTGAAACCTGTTTGGAATTAACCAAAGGGGAGTGGTTGAGACATTCAGGGAACTCAGGCTGAGACAGTTAGGGGCCTTTAGGGGTCCTTTGGCTGGGTACTAAAAGACAGGTAGTACATTAATAAATTTGTATGTCTTGAGGGCGGTGCCTGTGGCTCAAAGGGGTAGGGTGCTGGCCTCATATGCCAGAGGTGGTGGGTTCAAGCCCAGCCCCGGCCTGAAACTGCAAAAAAATAAAAAATAATAATAATAATAATAATAAATTTGTATGTCTTTTATTGTATGAATTTTCCAACACATTTTTCAATGTGTTGGTATTCAGGGAACAATCAAAAAATTAAGGGGAGGTTTTCTTTTGGACTCTGAATTAGTGAGAGTGTTATTGATGGAGAGGGTCCTGCCACTTGTCACTGTTAGCCAATAGGCAGGGATATGTTCATCAAACTTTGTCAGGAACTGTTCTGTTTCTCCATTTCCAAAATCACACCTTTATATTTAACGGTTCATAGTAAATACCACATTAAATAAAAAACAGCACTATTAGGTGACAAACCATAACATTTCCGATTGCAAATTTAGTTCTCTTGGAGCCCAGCATGGTGGCTCAGGCCTGTAATCTCAGCACTTTGAGAGGCCATCGTGGATGGAATACCTGAGGCCAGTTTTGAACCCACCAGCCCTGTAACCATTGAGCCTGAGGCCAGTTTTGAACTCACCAGCCCTGTAACCATTGAGCCATGGGCACCCAGCAATGAAGATAGTTTAATACTTTCAAAGAGGCCAAGCACCAGGGCTTATGCCTACAATTCTAGCACTCTGGAAGAGAATCTAAAAGAAAGGGGTGCTTCCTCAATAAATGATTTGATTTGTTCACATTAGTTGATAATCTTCCCAAGTACTTATTAACAATACAGAAGATATATCGAACTCTACAATGGAATATGTGTCCAGGAACACCATAACTGAGTGAATAAAATTATAATCAAGTGCAACAGGACAAATTAGTATCAGGTGCTGATTCACAAATGCAAAGACATCACTGCTGTGATACTACTGGCCAGAAAAAGTCAATCATAATGTGATTAAAAACTAGTTGAGAAAAACCTAGTTTTGGCAAAGTTCCACTTACAGATATCTGACATGTCTTCTAATCTCTAATCGTGCCTTTAAATACCCTTCTTTACCATCCCAGAAAGCAACTCTTTTCTAATTATTCTGTTTATGAGAACTTTGAATTACTCTAGGCAGTTAATGCCATCTTCTGTAAAAGTACATGGATGTCATCCTATAGAACCAATGGAGCTTCTAGATGGAAGCAAACAGTACATATTCCCCTTCTTTGCTACAATACAATGACCCAACCTCATCCACAATGACAATCTTGGGTGTCCACACTTTTCCATTTTCAACAGAGAGAAATAGAACATTTTCACTTTTTCAGGAAACAAACTTAAAGTGAGAATTTTTTAGGGCATAGGTGGAGCTTGGATGGAGAGAGAATGGAAAGAAGTCTCTGCCATATGTAGAGAAGAAGGAGGTTTGGAGCCTCTTGACTATTAAAAGAAAGGGGGAAAAGAGTATTTAAAACAAATTAATTCAGCAGGAACTTCACAAGTATAGACCTAAATGTTTGCAAAGTCTGAGAACATGATATTGCAGGAGAAAAAGTGGGCACAGCCCTGGACCTTGGATTCAGTTACCCAAGAGACAATCAATTCTTTCTCTTTCTCCTGCTTTCCTTGATTTCCTTCTCAGGTGAGATTATTTGGACACATTACTCCTGCACCTTGACAATATGCTTTTAAAGGCATCAGCACGAACTATTCACCTGCTACCACCATATCTACAGGCACAGGGACCTCGAAGTACAGAGAAAATTTTACTCTTTCCCATTCTTTATTAAGGGAGAAAGTCAGGAAGAAGGAGGTTCCACATAATGACCAAAGTGTGAGTTTCTAATTTCTTGGTCTACTGTGCCCTCCCCTGCCAGCAATTTCAGCTATGGAAATGGGAATATGGGCTCCTTTAACTTTTTCTGGAAAAAAACAAACCCGACTGTCTTAAATGTATTTGGAAACCCTCATACTTGGCATTGGCCTTCCGTTAGCATCACAGGGGACCACATGGATGATACCAGCCACACTGATTGAATCTGTTGGCAGGCAGAATCACAGATAATGGTATTTCTTCAAACTGGCCATGGAATCCTTCCTGGAAGCCTGGGCTGAGAAACACTTAGATAAGCATTGCCTCTCAGTCTTTAGTATGCATCCAAGGTATTTCTCAGTATGCCAATCTAAGTATCTGATTCAATGATAGAAGCAGTTTCTCTATTTTCAAATGAATATTCAGTTTTATTTCACAATTCCTATTTATGTCCTTCCTTAAGAATTTTGGAAATGCCAGTGAGATGATTCAAGCCTATAGTCCCAGCACTCTTGAGGGTCCAAGGCAGGTGGCTTGTCTGAGCTCAGGAGTACCAGACCAGCCTGAACAAAACTGAGACCCTGTCTCCATAATTGTTGGGCATTATGGAAGGTTCCTGTAGTCCCAGCTACTTGGGAGGATGAGGCAAGATGATAGCTTGAGCTCAGGAGTTTAGGTTGCTGTAAGCAGTAGTAACACCACAGCACTGTATGAAGGGTGACTAAGGGAGACTCTGCCTCATAAAAGAATAAATTACAGGAAGGGTTTTGAGCCATTCACTATAACATCAACATTGCATAACTCACCATGAAGGAAAATATTGAGCAGTTAACCCCCATTTTTGTTTTGGTCTAGCTGATATCAGCCAGACAGTCAGATGGCAACAAACCGTTTATATGAGAGATGGAGATCTGCACATAGTAAGCTTGCACACACAGTTTCCCAAGCTCCTTTGCCCTTCCACCACCTTCTAGTCCACTCAGGAACATGAGGTGCTCTTTGCAGCATTAGAAGGAAATCAAGTCTCTTCACATTGCTCTTGAATAAACTGATTGTTCCTCCACCAACTCTTGCATTGGGACTTTTACATTTCAGGAGGGAATAGTCAATCTTGGCTTTGGTTAAAAATTTGCAGGTTTTGAGTGAGTCTAGGAAGTGGCTTCTTTAACAACTCCCTCTATTGCTGCTGTTACTTTTTCTGGACTAAAGCAGAACTCAGCTAGAGAAAGCAAACACTGCACAGAGTCCCTTCTACCCAATACTTTTTAACAAAACAAATAACTTTGGTTCAAGGAAGACCCCAATCACAATCTTGAAACAGGACATAGTTTACTGACACTTTAAAGTCTCCAGTGGTCAAAGAAGGCAGCAGTGTCTGAGGAAGGACCTGAACTCAGAATTTGGACCTGCAGATTTGGGTGTTGCACTTGTGGGATGCAGCTAGTGCCCTGTGTACATTCATGAGAATTAGAGAAACAGAAAAATGGGAATGAGGACATTCTCGGGTATACTCAATGCCTATTTGTTATCCAGGATCAGCATCTGGCCTTCTATTCTCGGGATCTGTTTTTAGGATCTATCAGGATAATTGAAAGACAGAGACACAATGCCTGATCGCTGACCTATAAAGGTAGTGTGCAAAACTTTAGAAGTTGTCCTAAAAGTCACTATATGTAAGGAAAATTGAAAATTGTAGCTAAATATACCTTTTCAAAATATTGATTACAATATTTTAGAAAGAGATAGAAACACACAGAGAATAATTTGTAAATATTTTATAAATTTTGTTGTAAATTATAGTAGCTGTAGCCGGGTCCAGTGGATCATGACTGTAATCCCAGCACTTCAGAGGCTGAGGTGGGTAGATTGAGCTCACAGATTGGAGACCAGCCTGAGCCAGAGTGAGACTTCGTCTCTGAGCAATAGTTGGGCAATGTGGTGGGTGCCTGATGTCCTAGCTACTTGGGAGGCTAAGGCAAGAGAATCACTTAAGCCCAATATTTTTAAATTGCTGTGAGATGTGAAGCCATGGCACTCTACCCAGGGTAATAGAGTGAGACTCGGTCTAAAAGAAAAAAAAAATGGTGAATGTCTCAACCTCTTATCCTACCCCAGGGATGCCCCACCTAGGAAAGGTAAATGACCTAACCCCCAAATTTACTACCTTTGTCCAACCCAGGAAAGGGAATATCCCAACCCCCAACTTTCAGACTTTTAACCTCTCTTCACCATTACCCACATGTAGGTTTCTTCCTGGTAGGAAATCCTATCCCACCCACACCTAACTAGAATAAAGTCAATTGAATTGGAAAAAATAAATAGTACATTCAACTACAATTTTCCTTGTTCCCTATGTACAGTGACTGTAGTGGCAAATTTTGGTACACCACAGACTATAACAGACTATAACTACTCAAGAAGGGTGATTGAAAATTGGCAGCAGGACCTTTGTACCTTCATTATTTGGGACAGCATGTAATTTGCTGTGCTTAGAAAGGATTCCCAGGAAGGATGAGGTCTAGGAGAACAGAGATCTTCTCAAGGAGACCCCAAGGATACACATGGGGTGTTCTCCCCATGGTGACTCAAGTCTTAGGAATTTATAGAAACGTAACTTTCTGGGACCCAGGAATTTCCACTTCTGTGAAATTCTGTAGTCCTATTGGGGCAGGAACAGCTTCTCTCACTTGATTCAAACTGATCAATAAAAAAGGAACCCATGGGCAGGAAGTTTTTGACTGGGGATGAAAAGGAGAAGACAGAGCAACTTGGTGAGTGTGGCCATTTTGAATTCTTCTGACTTTCTTTTTGCCAGCTGAAATAGAGACTTTCCTCTTATAAACATGGTGTTTATAATAGGTGGGGTTTAACCCCCTTTCACAGGGCAAAATGATTGTGTTATTGGCCCCTTTTTTCCTGATCCAACATTGTCCCCTGGCTTAGGACAGAAACTGGAAGTTCCAGGTTTTCTGCTTTCTGCCTCAGACACAGGCCTATTCCTTGGCAGCCACATGGTCATGTGAGACTTAGGGGTAAATGAAAAGACATCAGAAAAGATGACTGTGTAGTGGTTTTGTTACAGAAATTTCATCATTCAGTCAGTCCTTGATCTCAGGGGTTTGAGAATTGAGCCCACAGGCTGCAGATCAGTGATAAAATAGGATTTTTGGACAAACGGGCATGCAGATGAAGTGGAGAGCACCAGAGGGAGTAAGCTTATGTCAGAGGTCTCCTGCATGGATCCTTTGTCTACATATAAGTAATTTTTCCTAACAGATGTTTGGCCAGTGTCTGGTAGATGGAAAAAATAACTTTATGAGCTGAATGAGCATTTTAACAAATAATGAATGCAGTCCTTCCCCCTGGGCAAAGTTATTAGGTCTTTGCAGTTTTTGTATAGGAGGGGATCAGGGTGTGTGCTCCCTACTCAGGGTGGAGTCATCTAAAACTTTATGGGCTGCTTTGTTCATGACCTTGCTAGAGCTCATAGGGTTTTGTGTAGAAGTCTCCCAATTGATCAGTGATGCAGAGAAATGAGTCCTGTAATGAAATAGTCTGAGTAATAAGGAGGACCACTTACACTCTCATGGCAAGTGGCGATCTTAATTTCTTCCACCAAACCTTGTATAGGCACATAACTTAATCAACAAACATATGATTTAACCTTGACCCCACACCTCTTACTGCCTGGTGCTTACAGGCCTACAGAAAACCAGATAAAATGATAACCATTTTAGGAACATTATCTAAAGCTATCCTTAGGGCTAAGGTTTAACTGGATTAACTGATAACTGCTTCACTAACGTCATTCTTAGGTGAAGTAATCAAAAACAAAACCATAAAACAAAATTCTGGAAAATAAGCTGTTTGAATTTTTGACCATCTGGAGGCAGTTAATCATCTTTAGGGAGTAGTCTGGAAAATCCTGAGATATACAAGTAACTTCCTGCAGGCCTGTACCCAAGAAACTTGCCCCTAAATCACTTTTACATGATTAGATTCTAAGCCACATATGAAGTTCTATCCAAGATTTTTTCCTTTCTAACTCACAAAAGACTTTAAACTTGCCCTCACAAAATGGAACCATTTAAACCATAACCATTTACTTATATGCTTTTCGCCTATAATTTCTCCTTTCTTTTTTATTGTGGTTTTGAGCATTTACATCACTCATTATTAATGCAAAAATTGCAGAATAGTGATCATTTTCTTTCTTTGCTTGCTTAACATTCTTACCTGTAATATACAAAATTAAACATAAAATGAACAACAATGTAAATGAACCAACAAAACTTCATAACTTTTCCCAAGAATATTTAGTCTCATTATACATTACAGCGGTAATACAAAAAGATGTCCTATTCCAATCACATTTTAATTTTGTCTGTTTCTTCAAACTAATTAGTTCATCTCCTAACATAACAACTGCTTGTTCTAAATTGGATATTTCATTGTAAAGTTCAGTATCAATTTGTTTTTCAGCAGTCCACAATTGTTCAGAGTTCTTATGCCAATCAGCAACAAAATTTTGAATCTTTATATTCTGGGTCAAGGCCACACCAGCAATCACGTGGTTGCAGTTACCACAATGATCCCCAAGATGACAGCAATCAACAGTCCAATAAACGTTTTGTTCTTTTTAATATCTTGTCTGCTAAAGCTGTAAAATTGAGAGGACTGTAGACTCCTGCCACAGCCTAGTCAAATTGATTGGAATTTAAATTTCAGTGCAGGTCCTCAGCAAATATAATTGTTCCTCAGAGGGATTAAAACTCGCAGAATTATTAATACAGGTAAACATTTGACAAGTTGAACAAAACAATTCACCTGTTCGTTTGTTCCAAAAAATATTGCCCTTCAACCTCACAAAAGGTAGTTCTAAACAGGCTTGCATATATGTTTTTTCATGTACCTCAAATCTCATTTCATACTCTAGAGGATTTTTATTTTGATATAATCATCCAGTCCAAGATTTAAGAGGCTATAAGTCTGCAGAAACCTTCCACAAATAAATTTGTTTAGGATATGCTGCTATGCCTGGTGATGGTGGTGAAAACCCACCATTGCTCCAATACGTAGGATAGCTGATAGCTACTCCTGTTTTGTTCTTATTCAAAGGATATTCATTTTTGTCTATAGGTATTTCGAAAGGACCTGGTGCATCTTAAGGAGTTTCCAACATAGCCATCGGTCCCCAATCTATAAACACTCCACCTGTAGTATTAATTAACATGTAAACAAATTCTCCTTTACATTTAGTCCAGCGTATCTAATCATGGACTTCTTTAAAAGTATGCATCTTATATTTTCATTTTTCATCTGGATTGTATAAAATATTCTTAATATGGTATTTATTTAAAGAATAAGTACTTAACATAAAAATTTCATCTAGAATGTCTTGCTTCATTTATTGATGCTCATATATGCTGACCCACTGTTGTATTGCCATATTAAGACAATGAGACTGATCTCCAAAACAAATAGGAGGACCAGTTACTCCAGTTGTATAATTAAAAATTATGGTGCTTTCTTCCTTGGGTCTAAATGGTCCTCTTGTGTCATAGGACCGAGAAGCCATGATAAATCATTGACAGGCACCATGGTTTCTAGCCATTTAACACCCCATAATAAAGGAGGGTTAGGAATATAAGTCCAGTAATTCATTTTTTTGTCCTCCGTTGGGCACAGATAATATTGAAAGCACCACCAAAAAAGAGATTAACTGCCTTTATCTCCTGGTGAGTGTGATGCACCAGGGCCTGTCCTTGAAGGCAGTTTCTTTATCTGACCCCATGTCACCTGGTTTGCATTCTTTGTTCTGGGCAGAACTATTCTTCTCTTTCTTTGGGTTGATCCCATATTGATTCTCTTCATTCTGGCAGCCAGCTTCTCCTCTGTCATCTTCTTCCTCCTTGATGCACAGCTCCGTGAGGCCATTTTGGACCTTTAGATGTTAATATGGAACCCCAAATTTTGTATGTCCTGTAGAAATATAAGTATAACCTCTTCCCCAATACACAACATTTCCTGAAATCCAAGTATTAGTTAATGTGCCTTTGTAATATACAGGCTGGTTTAACGGTAGGCAGGGGGAAGTAATCGTTACCCAGCATTTATATGCTGGAGTTTCGTTTTTCTCATTAATGTTCAAAAAATTTTAAGTCAAAAGGGCTGAAGATATTTTATTTCTAGGGGTAACATTGTATTGCTCTCCCTCTTTTTTTCTGTTTAAGAAGCATTTCTTTTAATGTTCAATTTTGTCTTTCAATTATAGCTTTAGGCCAGCATTTCGACCACATATGAGAGGCAATTATATAAACATCTACTCCAGTGTCCACAAGCCCTTCAATTTGAACATCTTGTTCAAAGGTCACTTTACATTGAGGGCGAGAGTCATTTAGAAAAATATGTCAAAAAAACTGTTTGCCTGTACTTCCAAAACCACCTCCTCTAGTAATGGGAGCTGTTTTACCTTTATGAAAAGGTAAAATCAATATTTGACACACATGTTGTCCAGTGGATAACTGAATATCTGCAACAGTCAAGGCCATTATTAAAATTTCACCCTTATAATCTTCATCAATAATCCTTGGGTGAATATTAAGTCCTTCCATAGTAAGACTACTTCTCCCCAGTATGAGACCGACAGTTCCTAAATATATGGGGCCATTAACCCTGGTAGATAATTTTTCAAGAGCTTTTCCACACTTGAGATTAACGTCAGTTGAAATGGGAAGATATAAAGCTGTACTTCCTTGAGTAGCATGAAATAAGTCCTGAACCTGGATTTTATGAACTGGACTTAATTCCAGTTCATTTGGGCATGAGCTGGTCAATTCTTCAGTGGAAACTCATTCATTTGTGCATGGGCTTTGCCATTGCTTATTGGAAATGGCTGGCAGGGGGAGCTCGACTTTTTTGCCTGGGTCCCTGAGCTAGCCCTGCATGAGGGTTTCCCTGATCCAACCCTTCATTAGAATTCCTCTGACTTTGATTGGGAGGCAGAATATTGCAGTCTTTGTCTTTAATAGATCAGAACTCGTTGGTCCAATGCCTTCCCTTGCCACAGTGGTGACAAATTCCAGCAGGTTTGTCATTTTTACCCTTCCTGCATTCTTTTCTAACATCCAGTTCAGCCACAATTAAAACACTTAGATTTTGTATTGTGAGCTTGTAAAGCAGAAGCTAAAGCAGTTGCTTCCAAATTAGCTTGAAAAGTGCTGGAACCACTCCATGACACACACAAATGTATTGATCAATGGTAACACTGTCTTGATTTCTAAGTCTGACCAAAGTTTGCTTACAATCTGTTAAGATTTTTAAAAGCCAATTGAAAAAGCAACATTTTGCATGCCTCTGCACCTGGGAGGGATCTCTCAATAGCCATTTGCAAGCGGGCAATAAATTCAGCATATGTTTCATTATTACCTTGAAAATTTTTTGTAAAAAATTGTGTGATCTCCCCTTTCTCATCTAAATGTTGCCAGGCTTTAAGACACATGTCTTTAACTTGATGAAGCAGATTAGGAGTACAAATAATTTGCTGGTCAATGTTCTCATAGTTACCCATCCCTGTGAGTTGGGCATAAGTAAAGGACAAAGTATTTTCAGCTCGATTTTGATTAGCTTGTAATTTTGCCTCCTTAGCCCACCAAGATTTAAATTGAATGAATTGTCCCAGGCTTAAGGTTGTATGAGTCAAAGTGCTCCAGTCCTCAAGGAGCAGTAAATGATCCTCACAATAAGAAAGAAGAATGCATATCACGTATGAAGAGTTAGGGCCATATTTATGAATGGTGTCTTTCAAAACTTTTAGAAATCTGATAGCAATATTATTGTGGGAGATACGAACAGTGCCATCAATATCCTCATGTCTTACAATAGGAAAAGCCATGCATTTCATGCATTGGTTCCTGATTCAGAGAAGGGAGATTCTGTTTCTTGAACCAAATTAAAAGTAGTATGATTAACAGGGAAATGAAGTCTAGTTACAATTCTAGGGGTCTGGCTGATTTGGCCCAATGGGATAAAGTCCCGGAGGGGCCAAAGGTGTTATCGGCCTATCTCTGTAAGGCAAACATCTGGGATGGAGTGCAGCAGGCAGTCTAGAAGCTATAGAATACTGTAAATCAGTTTGTGAGCTCCCTTTCTCTATTGCTTGAAATCTTTTCTATCTTTCTATTTTCTGAAAGCCTTCGGTTAACATCTTTTTTATTTCACTCATCTCTTCACTGTCAGAATGATTGGGAATAGTATGGTCAGAATCACTTTCAAAATCTATAAAGTCTTTACCAGAGCTACACATAGGATGGGGAATTTTCATAGGTTCATCATAAATAGGTTATTCAGCATTAGGTTTCTCCTCCATAGGTGGAGGAGGGGAGTTCAATCTCACTACTTCCAACATCAGAACCAGACTATAAGGGTTGCAGCGCTCCCAAAACCAAATGGTATGTACCCCAATTATCTTTACTGATAGGCTCCCCTCTTTGATACATTCATCTAAGCACCTTGCAAACATTTTTCCACACTTTCATATTGAGCTGATTCTTTCTGTCAGCCTTAAACCAGTAGCAGTGCTTAGCCACTACTTGAAACAACTATCTTAAAATCCTAGTTTTAACCAAAATGCCTGTACATTGTAACAAAGTTTTCAACAATGCGACATACTGGTCTTCTAAGGATTGAGAGTTGTCCATGATTTTTTACCCTTTATTAATGCCAAGAGTGTCATGTACCCTGCATGACCTGAACTTGCTTGGTTTCAAAGTCCGAGGCTCACCTTAAGCATCCACTGCAGGAACAGGGAAGTGTTCCCGAAGAAGCCAGCTGTGCTATCTCCTCAAAGCTAACCCTGCTCACTGTGCCAAATTGTTGTGTGAAACTCTCCCAATTGATCAGTGATGCAGAGAAATGAGTCCAGTAATGAAATAGTCTGAGTAATAAGGAGGATCACTTACACTCTCATGGCAAGTGGCAATCTTTATTTCTTCCACCAAACCTTATATGGGCACAAAACTTAATCAATAAACATATGATTTAACCTTGGCCCCAGGCCTCTTACTGCCTGCTACTTAAGGGCCTACAGATAAACAATATTAACTTGTAACTATTTTACGAACACTATCTAAACCTATCCTTATGGGCTAAGGTTTAACCAGATTAACTAATAAGTATTTCACAAAGTTATTCTTACGCTAAGTAATCAAAAACAAAACCACAAAACAAGAGTCTGGGGAAATAAGCTGTTTGAATGCTTGACCATCTGGAGGCAGTTAATCATCTTAGGAAGTAGTCTAGAAAATCCTGAGATATACAGGTAACTGCCTGAAGGCATGCCCCCACAAAGCTTGGTCCTAAATCACTTTTATATGATTAGGTTCTAAGCCACATATGGAGTTCTATCCAGAATTTTTTCCTTTCTAACTCACAAAAGACTTTAAACTTGCCTTCACATAATGGAACCATTTAAAGGTTTACTTACAGGCTTTTCACCTATATAGGAAGTGGCATGTTTGTGCCTAGATGGAAGTCTGATTTCTGAACTCGCCTAAGCCAGACAAATGGGGGTTCCCTGTCCAGCCCTGAGTGGGAAAACTCTATATCAATGCTATGTTTCACAAAATGTCTCTCATTTGTAAAATGTAATAATTTGTTTTTTTTTCTTTCTCTGCAATGGGGCAATTATTATTGGATAAGGCAAGATAATTGTGGTCACAAGAGAAGCAGCCAAATGCAGATCTGTTGAGCTAACAGGGGAATCTCAGTCAGTCTTTCCCATTTTGGCAATCAGCTCCTCACAGATTTTTGTCAGTTCTTCGATTTCTTGGTTCTTCTGCTGAAGGGCCCTTTCCAGGGACTCCACCTTCATCTGTTCTTTCTGGAGGCCAGCATGTAGAGCTGTACTCTCAGCCTTTGCTTTTGTTCAAACCTGAGTGATCTCTTCATTGGCTTTGTCTAGTTTCTCTTCAGCATGGATTTTCAGGGCCTGGTATCGCTGCTCCTCTTGTTTGACTCTGGCTAAGTAATCCTGAGCACATTTTTTTCAAGGCTTCTTCATTCTTCTTGAACTCTTCCAGAACACCTTTCAGGTTCTCATATCTCCGAAGAGATCGGAAAGGGACCGAAGTTAAGGTCAGCTAGGGCCTGTTCCTTCTCTATGGTCGGCTGCTGGAAGCTCTTCTGAGAGGTCATATTTGTCCTTTGTTCATTTTCAATCATTTGAGCAATAGTTTTTTCATATTCAGCCACAATTTTCCTCATCTCCAAGACTTCTTGTCATGTCTCTTCATATTTTTTTCTTCCGTTCATTTGCTTCAATCTCTTTAGTGATGATCTCCTCTCTGACCAAGGCAAGCACAGCTGTTTTATCAGATTCGCTGAGGCAGATCCCATCCAGGGGGCTCTGACCACCACAGGACAGTGACACGGGAGCCTTTTCTGCAGAGGATTCCAACATTCCAGGCACGGCGGCTCCATCTTCCTCCATCTTCTGGCTTGTTTCTTTCTCTATGCCTTTCACCTCGGCCCAGCTGGTTTCTGACCACACAATGTGGACGCCAGTTTCTCTTCATCAGTAGCGTGGCCATCTCTATTAGAAATGTCTGAAATCCGGGAGATCACTGCTTCTTCATCCTGAGAACATGTATCCAAAGCAAGGGACTGAGTTTCATATTTCTTCACTTTACAGCCACTCATTATTAAACGGGACTTTGCCTTTTTGGGTGATTCTAAGATTTCGTTAACATGATTACTGGTGGTAGAACAAAAGTCACTGCTTGTTAAAGCTGTAGTTGTTTTAAAGGGATCCATGGATTCATCAAAGTTATCTGGGTCAAAGTGGTAAGAACCTTTTGAGGAGAGGGGAGGGGAGTTTTGTAGAAGGGAGTGGCTCCCAAAGGGACTGAAGCCGGGCTTCTCCCACTGACTAGCGTCTAGTCGAGAGAGAGAGAGAGAGACGCATCTCCGGTGGCTCTGCAGGCTGCGCTACACCCACCGGCTTGTTGATGCTGTCGTTTTGTATCTTGGGAGTCAGTTTGTTACCAAGTTTCCTGCCAAGTTTCCTTGGAAGAGCCTTCCGGGACTCTGTGTTTTCCATGTCTTCTATGAAATCAAACTCGAATTTGAGAGATGAGTTCCTTGTCTCCTCTGGCAGCTCAACCCCCAAATCACTGGTGTCACTACTGAGAGTGCCCGAGATTTTTCCTAGAAAAGAAGGGTTTGTGTTCTTGTCCAATTCTCTGATGCTGAACTGGTAGGATGCCTTGGAAAGAGATGCTCCCTCCACAGCAGTTTCAGTGTCTGAGAACTCTCCTCCAATCATTTTCTTCCTCAGAGAGACAGGTTTGGGCTTTCTTAGTTTGCTTCTCCAGGGCACAGGCTCTGGGCAGGAGTTTCTGGACTTTAGATCAGCTTCTGCTGATGGCTCGAGCATAACTCCCATACTGCCTTCTGTCATTGCCTTGTTCTGGGGGACGTGTGGTACACTGGGGGGCAAACCCTCTCCTGAAACTCCAGTTATACAGCCGTGAGCTGCTTTTGTTCCAAAAGCTGCCAGGACATCTGTAGAATTCTTGGTTTCTATTGAAAATGGCCTTACAACTGAAATTTTGCTAACATCGTGTTCAGGTTCTTCTTTGAAATCCTTGACTAAGTGAGAATCAACGGCCTGCTGAGATAACTCATTTTCTGAAGGTCTAGAACAAGTGTTAGATGAGCGCTTTTCAACCACTTCATCAGCTTCTTGTGATTCTTGGGTTTTGGTCCCAGATCCTGTTAATCCTAGTGATGAATCACAGGATTCCTTGAGAGGTGATCTGATAGGGGTTTCAGCTTCAGGGGTCTCAAAATTACCTTCAGAATCCAAGCATTATTTAATCTTTGACAAGTCAATTAAAAACATTCAATGGGGAAAAGATTCCCTATTTAACAAATGGTGCTGGGTGAACTGGCTGGGAATCTGTAGAAGACTGAAACTGGACCCACACCTTTCACCATTAACCAAGATAGACTCTCACTGGATTAAATATCAAATGTAATAATTTGGTTGTTTAAATTGTTTGGGAAAGCAATTATTTGTCAAAGTATAAGATTCTTGCTTTTTAAACCTTCTAATTATCAGTCTAGCCATGCCAATAATTTACTTCATACAAAACTATGATCCGGCTTTCTAAAAAGTGGGTTTTTGAGAGTGAGTGACATTAGATGGAAAGGAAAATGGCATTGTGTAAGAAAAGAATATTGCGTGGTAAATTTTGTCCTGAAACAGAATAGTTATATCAGAAAGTGATAGGCAAGGCAATCCACAAGGTTTATGTTTGTAGATTATCTGTGCAGGTTGAATAAAGCTCATAAAAGGGCATTTATGAAGGTATTTACATGTGATCCAGTTGACTATGTATTTCCTTTAGAATCTTTTGGCTTGTAAGTCTTGCTGGAACAAATAAAAGTTTTAAGTCTTTGATATTTGACAAACTTTCCAAAATAAAATAATTCAGTCTTTTTGATGTATCAAGACCACTGAAAATATGAGAAAGACATATTAGGCTTAATTTGTTTTTTGAAAATGTATAGGAAACATTGTCAAATATGAAATGGTGGTTAATTTTGTGCTGATTATGTTCATATGTATTTTTCAATATTTTATAATGTTGATGTGTGTTAGTATATTTGGTCAATAATAATTTTAATTCAGCTCAGAAAATATTTTTTTAGAGACAGAGTCTCACTTTATTGCCATGCATAGAGTGCTGTGGCATTACACCTCACAGCAACCTCCATCTTCTGGGCTTAGACAATTCTCTTGCCTCAGCCTCCTGAGTAGCTGGGACTACAGGTGCTCACCATGACTCCCGGCTATTTTTTTGTTGCCGTTTGGCCAGGGACAGCCCAAACCTGCCACCCTTGGAATGTGGGGCTGGCATCCTACCCAATAAGCCATAGGTGTCGCCCACAGAAAGTATTTTTTATAACTGCCTTAGTCCAAACTTTGTACTTCAAAAGAAATATTAGGAGAGGCTGACAAATTCTTTCAAACTCAAATTTCTGATGTCTTTGGAAATTAAATATCTTTGGCCTACAAGCAAACTGCTAGAACTATAATTAGAAAGGTAACAAGTTGGGGTGGTGCCTGTGGCACAGTGACTAGGGCACCAGCCCCATATACCAAGGGTGATGGGTTTGAACCAGCCCTGGCCAAACTACAACAAAAACATAGTCAGGGGTTGTGGCAGTCACCTATAGTCGCAGTAACTTGAAAGGCTGAGGCATAAGAATCGCCTTAGCCAAAGAACTGGAATCTGCTATGAGCTGTGATGCCAAAGCACTCTACCAAGGGTGAAAAAGTGAGACTCTGTCTCTAAAAAAAAAAGGAGAGAGAAAGCTAACATGTCCAGGAGTATTGGTAATCTAACTTAGAGCAGAAATCAGTTACATGGAATGGGGCTGATTTGTTACTGCTTTCTTTTTGATACACTGTTGATCCCGTGTGTGTCTTCTTTCACAGAAGTCACAAAAGCCATTTTCTGTGTCTTAAGCTTTTTGTAGCTTTCAACAATGTAAGTACTTATAGGCAGAATTTGAAACATTTATTTTTTTCTCTCCCTAATTTCTCCAGAATTTGAATGCCATTTATTAGTATTCTTAATTTCTGACAGTACAGTTATTTGCATAAGCTGAATAAGAATCTATTTTGTTCTATAGGACATAATGAAGGCACTGGTTATTTTACCAAGGCTTTGACTGGAATAGCATTGTCAGAGGAGTACAAATTGCATTAAGGAATTAAGGTTGACTTTACAAGGCCAATAAAAAAGTGCTTTGGAAAAACTGGCCAGATACCCATCAATAACATTTCCCGATCTTTGGTAAATAAAGAAGTTTGCTTTCTGACAGGTCCTGAAATCTGAATTTGCTTGTGGACCTAAAGAGAAGAGGAAATTAACCAATGCATACAACTATATAATGGCACAGATGAAACCTGGGCTCATGGAAGGCTTTCAAGTCTGACCTGTGATTTTTTTATAAAAGGTTTCAGCAAAGCCTATATATATATATATTTTTTATTTATTTATTTATTTATTTATTTTTTGTAGAGACAGAGTATCACTTTACTGCCCTTGGTAGAGTGCCATGGCATCACACAGCTCACAGCAACCTCCAGCTCTTGGGCTTATGTGATTCTCTTGCCTGAGCCTCCCGAGCAGCTGGGACTACAGGCACCCGCCACAACACCCAGCTATTTTTTTGTTGCAGTTTTGGCCAGGGCTGGGTTTGAACCCACCACCCTCGGTATATGGGGCTGGCGCCCCACTCACTGAGCTACAGATGCTGCCCAGCAAAGCCAATTTTAAAGGGAAAAAAAGTATAAGTGGCTAATAATTATTCTTGCTGCAATTTACACAAATAATCAGACCTAGTCTACTGAAGGTACAGTTTATTTTGGCAACTAAGATAGTTCTGCTATAATTTGTCTTTAGTAAAGAGAGAGAAATGGTTCAAAAGGGAAAAAACTGTGGCCCACCTGTATTAAATTCCAGCCTTGTCTGCAATAGCATCTCATAAACTGAGACATAGCTGTTTTACTAAACTGATCTGTTCAATAAAATTAAGAGACTGGCAAAAAGTATAGAATCTTATTTTATTTTTTTTGATACAGAATCTCACTGTCACCCTTAGTAGAGTACCATGGTGTCACAGCTCACAGCAACCTCAAACTCTTGGGCTTAAGTGATTATTAGGCAAAGAGTATGGAATTATATCTAGTAGTTATATTTGCTCTGAAACTTTAAGGCTCAATAAAGGTCACCTGTTGGCTACAGGGGAAAATTTTGTGCAGTATTAAATGTTATAGACACAGCAGATACCTCAGGAAAATTAGAACCTGAATAAGAATATCCCAGTATATGGTGTGAGTGTAACACAACTACGTAAGTGGCCCCACACTCAACTGATGTTCACAAATATTCACTCGAAGTTTCCAGAACTTTGGATCAGTTCTGTATGAACTCTTAAAACTAGGTATTATCTTAAGAACTTTGCTAAGTGTTTAAGTGGGAATACTCATGCTCTCATTGTGTAAACCTTAGCCTCGTAATCCAGAACTTGTAGTTGTTTGTAGGTAACTGCTAAATGGTTTCATTCTCTTATACTGAACCCAACCTTGACTTTGTCCCTGTCAGCATAAGTACCTGTGGATTGGAACTTTTTGACTGGAGATGAAAAGGGAAAGCAAAGGCAGTTGGAGAACATGACCCATTTGAAATCTTCTATACTTTAAGCTCCACCAGATGAAATAAAGCCCTTCCTCTTATAAACATGGTGTTTGGGTGCTCTTTCTCTCCATTGGGCCTCATATTCCTGCAATAATGTCTCACAATAACCTCTCATTTTTGGTCCCAAATCTCTCTCTCTAAACAATAATGTGGCCCAGAAATGAAGATTGAGGCTGGTATTAAAAACAATTAAAGTCCCTTGCTGTGCCTGTAGCTCAGTCAGCAGGGTAGTTGCCACATACAACAAGGGTGGCAGGTATGAAGCCAGCCTGAGTCTGCTAAACAACACCAACTAAAACCAAAAAATAGCCAGGCATCATGGCAGGGGCCTGTAGTCCCAGCTACTTAGGAGGCTGAACCAACAGAATCACTTCAACCCAAGAGTTGGAGGTTACTGTGAGCTGTGATGCCAGAGTACTCTACCCAGTGCAATAGTTTGAAACTGTCTCAAAACAAACAAACAAAACAATTAAAGTCCCAATGGGTTACCTGTTTCCAGGAAGAGGATACTAAGAGACTACTCTCAAGCTGAAAGGCATTCATTTATTCCCTTAAGAGGCTCCATTCCCATATTTAAGGCTATCCACTGGACAGCTATGTCCCAGGAATTGATATTTGGGGAGAATTCCAGTAAACCCTGGATGTTATGGGTATCTTGGGTCCTCCTCAGACAAGTGTGAAGACCTGGAATGACAAATGACAGAAGGGTGACTGGGGACACATCATCCTGTACAGTTACCAATGAGGAATCTCAATGCAAAGACATTCTGGCAAAAAATTGTGTGCCTCAGCAAGATACAAGGAGTAAAGGCACAAAGATTTTGATCAGAGTGTCACAGGATTATTTTCTTCTTTCTTCTTATGAGTCATGTTCAGAAACTTATAAAAACCAACAATTTAGAAAACAATCACCCACTGTTATATAAAGGAATGATAAATAACAAAAATACTGCATCTGGCTGAACTGAGAAATAAAGAGGAAAAAAATTGACAATTGAAAGGTTATGGAGCCAAAGATTAAAGATTATGACTAGGCACAAGATGAAAGGAAAATGAAGGCCCAGTTTGTGTGATTAAAATGGCTTAATTCCACCTGGGTTCAGGTGGGGTAAGATTTCCAACCTATAGGGAATAAATCTACACTTGGGTAATGGCAATTGGGGGTGGAAGGTAGGGGGTGTTTAGAAGTCAGGAAGGTGGGTATGGGGACATTCCCTTCCCTGGGTTGGACATCTGTTGTAAGGGTGAGTGTTGGCCCATTGACATATCCTAGGTGGGACATCCAGTGAAGTAGGATAGGTGGTTGTCCCATTCACCTTTCTTACATGAGTCATCCAGTGGGAGAGGGTAAGGGTTTGATTGTTTTAGGCGGATCCACCCCATTTGGGTGGGGTTTGATTCTATCAATAATGTAAATTGGATGGAAAGTTAGCATTTGGAAAAATGAGAAAGAAACTGAAAATTTAAGGTTTGACTGCAAGACCTAGAAGAGTTAGGCTGAGGAAACAAATGAGGTACATTTAAACTTGGCTAGCCATACTTTTGGAAAATGCAGGGGGAAACCAGTTTTCCTGTAGAGTGTTAAAATATACAGAAGGGATATTTTAAAGAAAGGGATCCAGAGCCTTGCATTCCTAGGTTACGAAAGCAAAATCCAACTCAAATTTATTTTTATAAATTGCAGGAATGGTTGGTCTTTAGAGTTAAATCATCCAAAAATTAGAGGGGAGGTGAGAGGGAGATTGATGTGCTCTCACCTAAGAGGCACTATGTAAAGGTATATGGCACACCTCCCAGGTGACAGGCACATCTATGAACTGACTTGACCTCACAAACACAAAGCAACCTAATCATTTCCACCCTCATATTAATCTTAAATTCACAAGGAAAGAGGAGATGCAAAAATAAAACAATTGATAAGTATTTTTATTGTTTTTTTATTTTATTTATTGATTTTTTGAAGATTTTATTGTAAACCAAAATTGGTTTATTACACACCAAAAAAGTTGTGTGGCGGAAGAGAAGGATTATACATATTATAACCATGTTAATTATAGTACATTAAATGGTAGTTTGCATTACAATAAGCCTATAAGTTTAAATATACTAGTGTTATAACCCAATGTGCAGATTTCTTTTATGCAATACATACAATTATCAGGATTGCAAAAAAAAAGAAAAAACAAAAATAAATAATGCCCATTTCACAGGTGACATTTTTAAACAATGAATACACCAACATCTCTGACCGACAGCTGGAGCAATGGTCCATAAAAACCCTTTCTAAAAATAGAAATATTTCCATCAGCAATGCTTTCTTCTTTTCTTTTTCTTTTCTTTTCTTTTTTTTTTGCTGGGACTGGTTTTGAATCTGCCACCTCTGGCAAAAGGGGCTGGCGACCTACTCCTTTGAGCCACAGGCCTGAACCACATTCTTTTGGTTGTCAGCACAACGGAACATTCTACTCCCTATAATTATCTCTCCTTAGGTTCGAGGATGGAAGAGACAGAGCCCCAGGTGGGAGCATGGGACAATGTGTACAAAGTGTTCTACCTGTAGACACACACTTCACGCACTGTGTGGTGGATGTTTATCTATCTTCCTGAAATCATACACTGAACAAAAATTAATGGACCTCCAAAAAGGAACCTCGATACTTTGATTACGTAACTCTGCAGAGGATGGGATATACACATAAGCAATGCGATTACTGTGACTGGACAGGGCAGGGTGCATGTGAGATGTAGGTTTCTGAGAGGTACCTGAAGTCTGATAAGTACATCCACCACCTCCAGGGATTAGTGACCCCCACTAATTAATCCAACCTCCCAGGCTGTGAGTCTCCAAATTGAACACAGGTGAGCACAATAACAGCCTCTTCTCCTCAGCCTCTGGCCTGAACCAAAGAGATGAGACCTTGGAGCTGAGCTGGGTAAGCAGGGATGTGGAGCCAGGAGAAGTGGCATGTTGCTGGTGCCCCTAGCTCAGTGGGTAGGACATTGGCCATATACACCGAGGCTGCCAGATTCAAGAGCAGCCTGAGCCAGAGTGAGACCTCATGTCTAAAAATATCCAGGCATCATGTCAGGCGCCTGTAGTCCCAACTACTTGGGAGGCTGAGAGAAGAGAATTGCTTAAGCTCAGGAATTTGAGGTTGCTGTGCAATATGACAGCATGGCACTCTACCAAGTGGAACTCTGTCTCAAAAAAAAAAGTGGAAACACCTGGCCAAATGCTGTTCTGAATTAAGAGCTGTGCTCTATACTTAATGCATAGGATGAATTGTGACGATACGTAACAAAAGTAATTCATTAACATCTTTTTATTCATCAGTTATGAAAACAATATTTTGGGATATATAAGGTTAAATAAGCAATAAAAATAAATTTAACCTATTTCATTATCTTTTTTGTAACATGGCCTCTAGAAAAGTGGAAGTAATACATATAGCTCTCATTTTGTTTCTATTGGACAAGCTCAGTCCAGCTAAAAAGAAATGACAAACACAACAAAAAATAGATGGTTGTTGTGGCAGACGCCTTCAGTCCCAGCTGCTTTGGAGGCTGAACCAGGAAAATCGCTTAAGCCCAGGACTTTGATGTTGCTGTGACACCATGGCACTCTACTGAGGGCCACATAGTGAAACTCTGTCTAAAAAAAAAAAAAAGACAAGTGTCAGGTAATGGCTGGGCTGGCCCTGCGCCAAGGCAGGACCTTAGCACCTGGGTAGAAACCAGGCGCATCCCAGGGCTACTTCTACTTTAATTTCTTCCTCTTTTTTTTGGAACAGAGTCTCACTTTGTCCACCCCCAGCCCCACCTCCACCCCAGAGTGCTATGGCGCCATAGCTCACAGAAATTTCAGACTCCTGGGCTCAGCAAATCTCTTGTCAAAGTCTCCTGAGTAGCTGGCATGACGAACACTTGCCCAACCCCAGGCTTTTTTTTTTATTTTGACATAGTCGTATTTTATTGCCCTCCTTAGAGTGCCCTAGCATCATACCTCATAGCAACTTCACACTCTTGGGCTCAAGTAATCACCATGTAGTCAGAGGAGAATTGTTAGTTTGGATTGATTAAACTTAAATTGGTTCCTGCTAAGTTGATGCTTGGGAGCAAGAAGTAATTCTGAAAGAAATTGCAGGTTAGGGCCTGACATGGTGAATCATGCCTTTAATCCTAGCACTTGGAGGCCAAAGCTGGTGGATTGCCTGAGCTCACAGTTTGGAGACCAGCCTGAGCAAGAGCAGGACCCAGTCTCTATTAAGAATAGAAAACCCGGCTCATCGCCCATTGCAGTATAGTTATGGCATAAGCCATATACACCGGGGCTGGCAGGTTCTATCCCAGCCCAGGCATGCCAGACAATGACAACTACAACCAAAAAATAGCCCGACACTGTGCTGGATGCCTGTAGTCCCATCTACTTGGGAGGTTGAGACAGGTGAATCGCTTGAGCCTGGGAGTTGGAGGTTGCTGTGAGCTGTGATGCCAGGACAATCTACCCAGGGTGACAGCTTGAGGCTCTGTCTCAAAAAAAAAAAAAAAAAAGGAAAGAAAAAAGTTGTAGCTTAAGGCCAGGCATGGTGAATCATGCCTGTAATCCTAGCACTTGGGAGGGCAAGGAAGGTGGATTGCCTGAGTTCATAGGTTGGAGACCAGCCTGAGCAAGTGTGAGACCCAGTCTCTATTAAAAATAGAAAAACTGGTGGTGCCTGTGTCTGAAAGGAGTGGAGTGCTGGCCCCAAATGCCAGAGGTGGTGGGTTCAAACCCAGCCCCAGCCAAAAACCGCAAGAAAAAAATCAATAAAAATAGAAAAACTGACTCAAAGCCTGTAGCACAGTGGTTAAGGTGTCAACGACATACACCATCCTGGTGGGTTTTAACCAAGCCTCGGCCAGCTGAACAACAATGACAACTGCAACAAAAAATGGCCGGGCATTGTGGCAGGCGCCAGAGGACACCAACTACTGGGGAGGCTGAGGCAAAAGAATCACTTGGGCCAAAGAGTTTCAGGTTGCTGTGAGCTGTGATATCACAGCACTCTACCAAGTTTGACATAGTGAGAGTCTAAGAAAATAATAATAATAATAATAAAATAAAAATAAAAATATTGTGCAGTGCCTGTATGTCACCAGCTAAGGCACTAGCCACATATACTGGAGCTGGTGGATTCGAACCCAGCCCGGGTCTGCCAAACAATGACATCTACAAACAAAAAAATAGCTGGGCATTGTGAGGGGCTCCTATAGTCCCAGCTACTTGAGAAGCTGAGGCAAGAGAACTGCTTAAGCCCAATAATTTGAGGTTGCTGTGAGCTGTGACACCACAGCAGTCTACTCAGTGTGACATAGTGAGACTTTGTCTCCAAATAAATAAATAATAAAAATAGAAAAACTGAGGCAACCCACCACCCCTGTAACCATTGAGCCATAGGCGCCCAGTGAAAATGATAGTTTAATACTTTCAAAGAAGCTGAGCACCAGGGCTCATTCCTACAATCCTAGCACTCTGGGAGGCTGAGGTGGGTGGACTGCTTGAGCTCAGGACTTAGAGATCAACTTGAGCAAGATGATGACCGCTGTCACTAAAAACCTAGCTGGGGGTTGTGGCAGGTGTTCGTAGTCCCAGCTACTTGGGAGGCTGAGGTAGGAGGATTGCTTGAGCCTAGGAGCTGGAGGTTGCTGTGAGCTATTACGTTTCTGCATTGTAGTCTGGGGCAATAGAGTGAGACACTGTCCCAAAATAGTTATTTACCCAATGCACATACTGGTCAATGGTTTTATTCTTGCATCTCCACTCTTTGGGTAAATTTCAGATTAATACAAGTGTAGAAATGATTAGGTGACATTGTGTTTGTGTGGTCAAGTCCCTGTTGCAGATGTGCCCCTCACCCAGGGTACATCTGCCATACACCCTTACATTGTGTCCGTTAAGTGAGAACAATCTCCATACCTCCTCCCCTCTAATTTTGTATTGTTTCGCCATAAGACCAACCATCCTTATACTCTGAGAGGTTTGGGACTAAAAATGAAAGGTTATTCTAAGACATGAATGAAAGGAAGCAGAGTCCAGATTCTGTGTGGGCAACATGGCCACTGATCAGTCGGGTGTGAGCGGGCTGAGTTTGAAAATGAAGTCAGCAGGGGGGTGGAAATATAAGAGTTGGAAGGGTGGGCAATAGCAGATTCATTTCTTCCTGGGTGGATTCACTCCTTCCTGGATAAAATGGTTCTATTTGGATGGGTCCTATATTCGGCCCTATCACAATAGGTACCTGATAAGAATTGGATTTGGATTTTGTTTTTCTAATTTAGGAGTGCAAGGCTTTAGATCCCTTTCAGCCAAATTCCCTCCTGTATATTTTAACACTCTACAGAAGGACTGGTTTCCCGCTACATTTTTTCCACAAGTGTGGCAAGCCTTAACCCATTGTAGGGATCATGGCCAAACTCACCCTATTCCCATGAGCATCGTGGGAACCAGAAGAATGATTGCCCATTGTCTAAATGATGGTCAGAGACTTTTATGGATGCCTTTTAGAAGGGACGGGGGGGGGGGGATGTGGAAAGTATAGGTGTACCACACTGTTGCTAGGGAGGATGTGTAGATGGAGGAAAACAGATTGATTTGTAAATTAACCTGAGAGGTAGGTATTCTGATTTTTTATTTTTTTGAGACAGTCTGAATTTGTTCACTCTTAGAATTCATGGCGTCATAATTCATAGCCACCTCCAGCTCAGGCTCAAGCAATCCTCTTGCCTCAGTTTTTCTATTTTTAGTAGAGATGGGGGTCTCGCTCTTGCTTAGTGTGAAACTCCTGATCTCAAGCAATCCAGTCACTTCGGCCTCCTAGAGTGCTAGGAATACACACGTGAGCCACTACTCCTGGCCCAGGTATTGTGTTCTAAATGATCGGGGCTCAGGTCTGTTAGTATTCAGAAAAGAAAGTCAGCAGCCTCTTTTGATTCCCAATCAGGTTACTCAGGTTTTATTTACATATTGGAAAGGCCTCTTCCAATGCTTCCTGATCATGAATGGCCTTTAATTCAGAATATTCTTTATACCAAGGAGTCATATTTTGACGTGACATTTGCTTAGCTCCTTCATGCCCCTCTTCTGGAACTTCTGTAGAAGTTTCAGACTTTAAGAGCTGAATTGGCAATTGTGAAGAGAGAGAGCATGGCTTTGTAATCTAATAAGATGATGTTTGAAAAGAGGTACAAGAACATCAATTAGGATAGGAATGAATAAGCAGAAAAGAACAGATCTAAGCTCATTTCCTCACTCCGCATTAAACCAGTCTCCCATTCTCGGGAATAGATCAGTGTAATAGAATGATTTCACTTTGTTAATCTGATGAATATTTTGTGTTCTAGGAGATGTAGCTCAGTCTCTACTTCCCCTGACTGACTTACATGAAAACAATGTTTCTTTCCAATAACAACATTACCTTCTCCTTGTTGAGCTATTAAAGCACCCAGGATGCTGTGATCTTGAATTATTACAGACGCTAGATTATTAATCTCTGTTTGAAGTGTTTCCAATGTCAGAATGGTGATGTCAAAATCTTGCTGTATTACCATGGAGAGATTCATGATCGCTCCTTCAATTTAATAAATTCTAAATGTTGGAGAAAGGATCCTGAGCATTGAAAAGAGTTTTGAAATATGATGAATGAAGGAGCTAAGGAATTTTTTCCCAAAATATGACTCCTAGGTATAAAGGATATTTTGAATTAAAGACATTCATGATCAGGAAGTACTGGAAAATTCCTCTCCTCTATCTACATAAAACCTGAATAACCTGATTGGAAATCAAAAGGGGCTACTGATGATAGACCTGACCTCAAGGTCATTTGAAACACTGATACCTGTCTCTCAGGTTAATCTACAAACCAATCTGTTTCTATGCATCTACACACAGTCCCCCACAGCAACCATTTGAGGGGGACTGTGCAACTGTACTTTCCACATTCTCCCACCTCCTTTTTGAAAGGCATCTATAAAAGTCTCTGACCATCACTGAGACTTCAGGTAATCATTATTGTGTTCCCCCATCGGCATGATATTTAGAAATAAATTTTTCTCTTACTAAACTTCCATAATTGTGAGTTTATCTTTCAGTGAACCAACCAAGGGGAAAAGGCAGGTTTCACTGTGATCCCTCCAGTTTCACATAGTTAGCAGCCTCTCCCAGCCACTCTGCTCTCCTGAAAGCCAAAAGTTGAAGCAGGTAGAGTTGAACTCTGTCCAGATGGCACGTGATGAGATCGTTTACTTACCAGTCAGACTCCCCGTTTTTCTTTCTGCTGATTCTGATGGAGCAGATGATAAAATACGTTTGTCCTTTCCATATTTAAGATTAATGAGATAAACATTTTTGTTAGTGATTAATCTTGTAAGTGACTCTGGTGTTGGCGCATTTTTAGGTACTTTGTGGTGTATGAATATTCAGGTTGTTTGATTCCATCTCCTCTCAGAAACAGATTCTAATCACAGTTATTATTATGGCTTGTTTTGTCACTTATTTTTCTTTGTCGTTTTGTCAAAAGAGGGTTACCATAGAGTGGAACTAAGGCCTAGCTCCCCATCTGCCCAATGTTCAAACCAGCCCTGCATACTAGCCAGTTACCTGATTCTAACTAGTCAGGTAACTAGTCAGTTTTTTTTTTGTTTTTGTTTTTTTGAGACAGAGTCTTATGTAGCCCTTGGGTGAAGGACATGGTGTGACAGCTCACAGCAACCTCAAACTCTTGGGCTCAAGTGATTCTCTTGCCTCTGCCTCCCAAGCAGCTGGGACTACAAGTACCCATCACAATGCCTGGCTATTTGTTTTGCTGTTGTTGTAGTTGCCATTGTTGTTTTCATCACACCTGTGCTGTGTTCAAACTGCCAGCCACGCTGTATGTGGCTGGCGACCTAACTGCTGAGCTACAATTGTAGAGTCTAATCCAGTGTCTTTTAAGACAAACTTTATTTCGGGTCCCAGAAAACAATACCATTGGAGGTTTTCATCTAGTCATGTTTTATGTCTCTGAGCTTGACTTTCTGACTGAGAAGGAGTTGTTTCCTCAGGCTCCTCCATCCAGGAGGTGTGTTTTGTCAGTAACACATCCGGGGAGAGGGTGATCTGGAAAGACTGGGGGTCCAGGACACACAAAATTCTAAGCAGCATACTGTGCGTACCAAACATGTCAAGCTCTGAAGAGTTAAGTCTTTTCTCATTGTGTATTCTATCAAAAATTTATTCTGAAAGTCAATTTTCATGAATCTTAGAAATGGCCTTTTCTATGAAAATGCATTGGGCCTTATAAAGAGGCATTACATTGAGATGCTTGCCGCACCCACGGCACCACAGCCGTAGTGAGGCGGCGCTGTCCGCGTTCTAGAACGACGGGAAGGTGGATTGTGCTCCATGGAGCTTAGCCCCCAGCGCCCCCAGTATGCACAGCATCAGAAATGGTGCCTAGCATGCTCAGTTACCCGCTTAAGTTTAAAGATTGTGGCATCTAGTAAAAATATGTTCATGTGATTGTTGTTTTGTGTGAGAGGTCTGTTTGTACTGATAAATAATCAATATGTGCTTTGTCACGAATGAACACAATGCGCTACTGATCCAAATATAGCACAACTTTATGAGTCTGTCAGACTCAGTGGCACCACTAAGGAGCACACAAAGATGTTTTTCCCACCATAAATATCAGTGAACTAGAGCAGAACTTTTACAAGACATAACCTCCCACAATAAGAATTTGTTCAAACATCTTGCTTCACCAATTTTTCATAATTAATAGAAATCAATAGAGTAGTTTAATGTTTGACAATCAATCAATTATGAATCAAAGTATAATTACTAATAGAAGTAGAAATATATAGAAAATATATAAAAATAATCAAGCATTGTACATAAGAAATATGTCAAGCTATTTTAAAAAAGATTATAAGGAACTAAGAAGAGTTACAAGCCTTGACATTCCTTTCCTAAGATAAGAGGAAGTAACCAGGTTTTACTGATAAACCACCCTCCGGAGAGCGAAAACCTTGAAAACATGTAATGCATGATAAACTGCATATGCAGACACAAAGATAATTTACAAGCATAAGCAGAATGAAGAGTGCATTGTTTGAACCTTGGAAAGAAAATGTATAAATACCAACATATACTTTCAGTAAATTTACAGCTGCATACTTTAACCCGTAGTGTGTCAGACTGTCATTCCTCCGCCGACCTCTCAACCTTCCTCGTTCCTTCTCCCTGCTCTCCCTCGGACTGGAGCCCACCGACAGGGTGGTCCGCGGCAGATGCTTTTGGAATAAACATAACATTGGGATTAATGACCAAAAATGGATTAAAAAAGACATCTGAATTTTGAGACTCTGTCTAAAAAAAATTATATTTATAGCTTACAATGTTCATTAGTTCTTTTCCCTTCTATGCACTAGTTTGACTTTCCTATATTCTACAGAAATATATGAGACTTTTAAATATTTAAATGAGTAATTGACAAGCTGGGACCCTAAAAAATATGACTGAACAAAATTATAATTTACCTCTTATTCATGACTAGTAATGCCTGTTTTTATAGATCTTTTTGATACAGTCTTACTGTGTCACCCTCAGTAGACTACTGTGGTGTCACAGCTCACAACAACCTCAGACTCTTGAACTCAAGCAATTGTCTTGCATCAGCCTCCTGAGTAGCTGGGACTACTGGAGCCCAACACAATGCCTGGCCATTTTTGTTGATGCTGTTGTTGTTGTCATTGTTGTTTATCAGGCCCAGGCCGTACTTGAACCCACCTGGCCCAGTACATGTGGCGAACAATATAACCACTGAGCTATGGGTGCCAAGCCTCTTTTCTAGATCTTCTAAAAAGGTTTTTCCACCTCTTAAAATACTTCTTACATCTTTAGTTATGTTATAACCTTGATTCAGGCTTAATAGTGTCACTTACAAGATAAAAAGTTCATCTGTTTTTCCACATTGAAGTTTACTCTATTCATCTTTAATCCTTTCTAATCTTTCTTCTCTGTGGGTTATAGAATTTTATCCAATCAAAAACAGCCTGCTGATTCAAATTGTATTTAAGTAAGACAAATACTGAGCTTTAGCCAATCCAACTGTTTTTATACTTCACTTTCTCTTTTTTGTCCATGCATCTTTTAAACATTAGAGTCTCTACAAATCACTTCTACTTCAACTGACCAGTTTAAGAAATACTCTTTGCTCAATTAAGCTCTCTTTCATTTAATTTTTATCAAAAGTGGATTCTGAAATAGAACACACAAAGACTCCCAGAAACAAAGAGAGCACAAGCATCAATAGTCCAAGTCAGGTACCTGACAACCTGTTCACTATCTCACTCCAACTGAAGCTTTTTGATAAGTTCTGTCTCAGATTCCAAGATACCACTCATTTAAGTTTTAAACTCTTGAGATTTTTTTCAACAGAAATTTTAATCCTGTCTTAAATAGTAACAGAAACTAAAATACATCTACAATAAAATTAAATTTGATAATGAAATTATCAAATGCTTCAAATGTCTACATTAAGAAGAACCAAGTAAATAGTGGTTAAATATACTTCATAAAATGTAAACTTCAATTTTCAGAAATTTGCAACAATTTCTGTTTACTTGGGAGGCTGACAATCTTGGGAGGCAAGACAATCGTTTGAGCCCAAGAATTTCAGATTTCAGTGAGTTGGGACATCAACGCACTCTACTGAGTGCGACATAGTGAGACTCTGTCTGAAAATAATAAAATAAAATAAAATAAAAGATAAAGTCTTTTTTTAAAAAGTAATATTGTAAAGTCAATGAAGGCCAGGTGCGGTGGCTGATGCCTGTAATCCTAGCCCTTTGGGAAGGCAAGGTGGCTGGATTCCTAGATCTCATGAGTTAGCAACCAGGCCTGAGCAAGAGCAAGACTCATCTCTACTAAAAATAGAAAAACTAAGGCAATACAATTGCTTGAGCCAAAGAGTTGTAGGTTGCTTTAAGCTATAATACCATGGAACACTACCCAGAGTGACAGCTGGAAAGTCTGTCTAAACAACAACAACAACTAAAAAAGCCAAGGAATAAAATTCTTTATAAAAACTATTAAATCTATGAGATGACTTGCATATGAAGCTATGCAGATTCTTTTGTCCCCTTTTCTTTTAACTTTTTGACTTGCACTTATCTCCCAACATATGGAAATATGTGCAAATGGGGGATGAGTAAGAAAAAAAAAATATATATATATATATGAAGGAGAGAGAGAGTTAGTTAGTACTGTCCTGGCATCTACAATATCTCCAACCAAGTTATTTCCAAGTGCATTGTTTGTAAGTCTCATCAAAACTCTGGAATAAATTACCCCTCCAAAACTCAAACTGTCTATTTTTGACAATACAAATTGATTTTACAGATTTGCCTAAACATTTAATCTGTTTTTTCTTTTTTTTTTTGAGACAGAGCCTCAATTCCTGAGTAGAGTGCTGTGGCATCACAGCTCACAGCAACCTCCAACACCTGGGCTCAAGCAATTATCCTGCCTCTACTTCCCAAGTAGCTGGGACTACAGGCACCCAGATATTTTTTGATTGCAGCCTTCATTGTTGTTTGGCAGCCCTAGCTGGATTCGAACCCGCCAACTCAGGTGTATATGGCTGGCACCTTAGCTGCTTGAGCCACAGTCGCAGAGCCAGATTTAACCAGATTTAATCTTTTCTCACTCTTTTTTTTTTTTTTTGTAGAGATAGAGTTTTACTTTATCACCCTCGGTAGAGTGCCATGGTGGCACAGCTCACAGTAATCTTCAACTCCTGGGCTTAGGTGATTCTGTTGCCTTAGCCTCCAGAGTAGCTGGAACTACAGGCGCCTGCCACAACCCTTGGCAATTTTTTTGTTGCAGTTTGCCTGGGGTGGGTTAGAACTCCCCACCCTCGTTATATAGAGTGGCACCCTACCGACTAGGCCACAGATGCCTCCCTTTTCTTACTCTTTATTGTTTAATGAATAGACTAAATGTTGTTTAACTAGATGTCCTGATACTACAAGAGTGGTTAAAAAAACTAGTAACTGAGATTATGTCATGTTTTTTTTGTTTGTTTGCTTGTTTTTGGCCAGGGCTGGGTTTGAATTTGCCACCTCCGGCATATGGGACGGGCACCCTACTCCTTGAGCCACAGGCACCGCCCCATGATTATGTCATGTTTTAATATTCCTTTATACAGTGAATCAAATTAGGGGACTCATTTTAAACCACTTTTTTACCATGACTCTAGCGTATTTATTTAAATTTTATACACCATGTCATCCCCAATTCTCAGGACAAATAAAATGTAAAAATCTAAAAATAAAAAAAGATTTTGAAAAAAATCTGTCAAAATACTGGCCCTAAATAGCCAGAAGCATTACCTTTGGCCATTATGAAATCTGGAATACTCCAATTAAAAGACAGTTTAGGGGCCAGGCATGGTGGCTCACCCTCGTAATCCTAGCATTCATCGAGGCCAAAGCGGGTGTATTGCAGGAGCTCAGGAGTTTGAGACCAGCCTGAGCAAGAGCAGACCCCATCTCTACTAGCAATGAAATCAATTAGCTGGGTGTCATGGTAGTCCCAGCTGCTTGGGAGGGTGAAGCTAGAGGATTATTTGAGACCAAGACTCTGTGTGAGCTGTGATGCCACAGCCCTCTACTCAGGGGGGCAAAGTGAAGCTCTGTCATATACACACACATACACACACACATGAAGACATATATTAACCCCTTTATAAACAGGTTTATATGTTCTGTCATCCCATGCCTACCTGGCACATAAAAACCTATTTTTGTACTGACTGAACACCATGGGGATTTATTTTTTATTTATTTATTTATTTTATTTTTTGAGATGGAGTCTCACTATGTCACTGAATGGACAGTACCCTGGCATCACAGCTCACAGCAATTCCTTACTCATAGGCTTAAGCAATTCTCTTGCCTCATCCTCCCAAGTAGCTGGGACTACAGGTGCCTGCCACAACACCCGGCTATTTTTTTTTTTTTTTGGTCTGTTTGTTTTAGTTGTTGTTGGGCAATCTAGGGCTGCATTCAAAACCACCAGCTCCCATGAAAGTGGCTGGTGCCCTAGCCACTGAGCTACAGATGCTGAGCCCACCATGGGAATGTATTTATTTATTTTTTTAAGACAGAGCCTCAAGCTGTCACCCTGGGTAGAGTGATAAAGCATTACAACTGACAGCAACCTCCAACTCCTGGGCTTAAGCAATTGTCTTGCCTCGGCCTCCCAAGTGGCTGAGACTACAGGTATCCACCACAACACCTGGCTATTTTTTTGTTGTAGTTGTCATTGTTGTTTGGCAGGCCCGGGCTGGATTCAAACCCACAAGATCTGGTGTATGTGGCTGGCGCATTGGCCACTTGAGATATAGGTGCCAAGCCACACCATGGAAATTTAAATGAACAGTTCTGTATGGTGACTAGCTACACGAAGATACTAATATGCTTGAAGTATGTTACCAACAGGTGATTAGAACATGGCCTCCACCAACTGACAGGTCTTGTCAGCCTATTTGATTGACAGATCACATATTCATCAATGATCTTAGAAAACATGTGCTATCACGTCATGTAAGATGCCTTTATAAAATACTCTTAACCAATAATATCATCTATGCTGTCATGAAAATAAAAAAGTAATCCTAGATTTCTGTCAGCCATGGCAAGCTGGAGTTCTCATGGCAGTGAGAATTAAAGAATGACCCCTACAGGAGGTGACCTGAAAGTAAAGACCCCACAAAACTGAAGAAGCCAACTTCACGAAGGAGATAGCTTTTGCCAAGATCACAGATCAAGAAACCTAATTTATGGCTTGGTGCCTGTAGGTCACTGGTTATGGCACCAGCCACATACACCAAGGCAGGTGGGTTTGAACCTGGCTCAAGACTGCTAAAGAACAATGACAACAGCAACAATAACAATAACAAAATAGCCAGGCTTTATGACTGATGTCTGTAGTACCAGCTGCTTGGGAGGCTGAGGCAGGAGAACTGCTTAAACACAAGATTTCAAGTTTGTTGTGAGCTATGACGCCACAGCACTCTACCATGGGCAACATAGTAAGACTGTCTCAAAAAAAAAAAAAAAAAGAAAGAAAGAAAGAATGAGAAGAAAAGAAAATAACCTCCTTTATGTCTATCTTCCCTTTTAAAAACCTCAATAGTGGTGGGAGACAAGATGGCTGACTGAAACCAGTTTTCCACAGAGGCTCCCGTCCAGAAGGAGAGTTAAAGGACAAAAATTCACCAAGTAACCTGGTGGATTTGAGCTGCACTAAGAGAGAATGTTGAAGAATGCACGTCAACCCCGCTGAGGCAAGCTGCAACCACAGGGATAAAAACAAAAGGTACAAAATCCATCGCCAAGTGGATGGGAGTCCCCTCCCCCATGAGAATGGCTCAGAGTGTCCAACAAACAATCGGGCAGAGTTCAAAGTTCCTCCCACTACACTCCACAGGAGAGACCCTCTAAAAACTAGACCAACCTCCCCTACTAGGGTGCCAAGGCATCCTCATGCCAGGCATAAAACTGTATAAATGGTATATAGTCTCTACCAGGAATTTTGAGCTTCCAGAGCTCCCCTTCACTCACACAGAGGTCTGGAGGCCAATACCCCCAGAGTTCAGACTATTGGGTGATTTCTCGAGGGGTGTGGATGGGGCCTCTACTGCAGCTGGTCGGTGCCGGCTCTGGGACATGGGAGTGATGAGAGGACAGTCAGCGGAGAGGGGACTGCACCGGAGTAGCAGTTCCCTGAGGCACACTGGGACAGCTGTCTTTTGGTGACAATACAGCCAAGCATAAAACTGTGTAAAACTGTGTGTGTTCTCTGCCCGCAACCCCAGGCTCCCACCACTACCTGTGCTCCCCTCTTCTCTCACTCCAAGGTCTGGAGGCATGTCCACCAGGAGTCCAGAATCTTAGGTGATTCCTTGAGGATTGTAGACAGTGCCGGGCTGCAGCTGGTGGGTGCAGACTCTTGGGTATGGGAGCAGAGAGAGAACGGTTGGCCAAAAGGGAGCAGCACCAGAGCAGCGGTTGCCTGAGGCATAAAACAGCAGCCCTCTTTTGCTAGCAATATGGCTCACTACCGAATATTCTGAAGCCACACCCCCTGTCTCCCTGGGCAACCAGAGACGCTGAGTATAGGATTTGCCTGAGACAACACCAACTTGCAAACCAGGGTAACTCCCAGGGCGGGGCTGACCTAGAGATCCACTTTCCTGAACCTAAGACGCACCTGGCCCTCAGGGGATCGTCAGCCTATAGACAATAAAAGAGCAAAGACAAACTGATTTGGAACTCAATTCAGCTTCTCTTCTGCAGGGGAACAGCAAAGTTGTTCTGTTCTGTTCTGTTCTGTCAATAACATTAATCAAGGGTGAGACTGGACCTGAGTGAAAACCCCCCAACCTTCATCAAGCACTCGAGGTTATCAGACCTCACTTCCTCCTGCTAGAGAGAGGCAGAGAGCAGGGGCCTGGCACACTTCCTTGTGATTCAGGCAGGTGCAAACTCCTAGAGTACCGGTTCACTACAGGCAACTGGGTCAGGTAACTGCAGGGCTACCATTGCCTGGGTGTGACAGTGGTGCAAGGTGGGGAAGGATGCAGCAACCTTCCCAGACTGATCTACTGGCTGGGTGGCTCCTCCTAACTCCACACAGCACTGGACCAAACCACACCAGAGTAGTCACCAGACCCCTGTGATCCAGTTCCCAGAGACCGCTTAAACTCTCTTACAGGTGCAGACTGAGACAATTGATTTGGACCTTTTGAACTGAAACAATCGCCTGAGGACAAATCAGGTTGTGCCCTGGGTGCACGGTGGTAGGAAGGTTTGATTTTTCTTTTCCAATTGTTTGCTGGTGGGGGGTGGGGTGACTTAATTGCTGATATTTCTCCACAGCTGAGACTTTAATCCAGAGTATCTGTTTCACTAGGGTAGAACAGAAACCAGCTGAAAACAAGACAGAACCACTTAGCACCACCACACCAGACATGGACCCAGTTTCTCAGGCCACAACACTGTACAGGCCCTCGAAAATGCCCCAGGGGAAAAAATCAAAGGGAGTAAAACAACAATGGGGTAGAATCAGTGGAAAAACTCTGGTAACATGAATCACCAGAATAGATCAACCCCCCCCAAGGAAAGATATGGCAGATGTAATTGAAGATCCCATTCATAAACAACTGGCTGAGATGTCAGAAATCGAATTCAGAATTTGCATTGCAGACAAGATTAACAAAGTGGAATTAGGAATTTGAGGAGAAATTCAAAAGTTGTCTCAAGAATTTAATGAATTTAAAGACAAAACCACCAAAGACTTAGACACACTGAAGCAAGAATTTGTAGCCCTCAAAGATATGAAAAATACAGTAGTATCCCTCAGCAACAGAATGGAGCAAGCATAAGAAAGTATTTCTGACATTGAAGATGAAGCCTTTGAACACTACAAAACTCTCAAAGAGGAAGAGAAATGGAGAGCAAAAACGGATCATTCTCTCCGAGACCTCTGAGATAATACGAAGAAGGATAATATCTGAATCATTGGAGTTCCAGAAACAGATGAAGTGGCCTCGCTGGACACAGAGGCACTTCTGCATGAAATTATGAAAGAGAATTTTCCAGACATGCAAGGAAGATTCTGAAATTCAGATAGCATACAGCTTCAGAACCCCAGCATGACTCAATCCCAATAAGACATACCACAGGCATATCATAATTAACTTCACTAAAGTTAATATGAAGGAGAAAATTCTCAAAGCAGCCAGGAGAAAGAAAACTATTACCTTCAAAGGCAAGAATATTAGAATGACTGCAAATCTCTCTGCTGAAAATTTTCAAGCAAGAAGAGGGTGGTCACTGACTTTTAAATTCCTAAAGCAAAATAACTTTCAACCCCGGATCTTGTACCCAGCTAAACTGAGTTTCATTTATGATGGAGAAATTAAATACTTTAATGACATTCATATGTTGAAGAAATTTGCCACAACCAAACCAGCTCTACAGGATTTCTCAGACCTATCCTCCATAATGACCAACCCAGTCCTATACCACAAAAGTAAACTCACTCAGAAACTTCGGATCAAACTCCAATTTCCACACTGGTGAAAGGATTGAAAATGCCCACTGGACTTTTGAAAAACTCGATACCCGAAACTTCACCAGACTTATCAATATTCTTCATTAATGTGAACGGCTTAAACTGTCCTCTAAAGAGGCATAGGTTAGCTGACAGGATACAAAAACTCAGGCCAGATATTTGTTGTATTCAAGAGTCACACCTTAACTTAAAAGACAAATATAGACTTATGGTGAAAGGATGTTCATCCATATTTCAGGCAAATGGTAATCAGAAAAAAGCAGGTGTTGAAATTTTATTTGCAGATACAATAGAATTTAAACCAACAAAAGTAAGGATAAGAATGGTCACTTAATATTTGTTAAGGGTAATACTCAATATGATGAGATCTCAATTATTAATATCTATGCACCCAACCAGAATGCACCTCAATTTATAAGAGAGCTGTAACGGACATGAGCAACTTGATTTCGTCCAGCTCCATAATAGTCGGAGATTTCAACAGTCCTTTGGCAGTGTTGGATCAATCCTCCAACAAGAAGCTGAGCAAAGAAATCTTAGATTTAAAACTAACCATCCAACATTTGGATTTAGCAGACATCTACCGAACATTTCATCCCAACAAAACTGAATACACATTCTTCTCATGAGGCCATGGAACTTACTCCAAAATCGATCACATCTTAGGTCACAAGTCTAACCTCAGTAAATTTAAAGGAATAGAAATTATTCCATGCATCTTCTCGGACCACCATGGAATAAAACTTGAGCTAAGTAACAACAGGAATTTGCATATTCATACAAAAACATGGAAGTTAAATAACCTTATGCTGAATGATACCTGGGTCAGAGATGAGATTAAAAAAGAAATTGCCAATTTTTTGGAACAAAACAGCAATGAAGTCACGAACTATCAGAACCTCTGGGACACTTCAAAGGCAGTTCTAAGAGGGAAATTTATAGCCCTGCATGCCTTACTCAAGAGAACGGAGAGAGACGAAGTTAACAACTTAATGAGACATCTCAAGCAACTGGAAAAGGAAGAACATCCCAACCCCAAACCCAGTAGAAGAAAAGAAATAACCAAAATTAGAGCAGAATTAAATGAAATTGAAAACAAAAGAATAATACAACAGATCAATAAATCAAAAAGCTGGTTTTTTGAAAAGGTCAATAAAACAGATAAACTTTGGCTAAGCTAATGAGGAAAAAAAGAGTAAAATCTCTAATCTCATCAATCAGAAACAACAAAGATGAAATAACAGACTCCTCAGAAATCCAAAAAATCCTTAATGAATATTACAAGAAACCTTATTCTCAGAAATATGAAAATCTTAAGGAAATTGACCAATACTTGGAAGCACGTCACCTTCCAAGACTTAGCCAGAATCAAGTGGAAATGTTGAACAGGCCCATATCAAGTTCGGAAATAGCATCAACCATACAAAACCTCCCTAAAAAGAAAAGCCCGGGACCAGATGGTTTCACGTCAGAATTCTACCAAACTTTTAAAGAGGAATTAGTACCTATATTACTCAACCTGTTCCAAAAGGTAGAAAAAGAAGGAAGACTACCCAACACTTTCTATGCAGCAAACATCACACTGATCCCCAAACCAGGAAAAGACCCAAAAAGAAAAGAAAATTATAGACCAATATCACTAATGAATATACATGCAAAAATATTCAACAAGATCCTAAAAAACAGAATCCAGCAACACATCCAACAAATTATACATAATGACCAAGTTGGTTTTATCTCAGGGTCTCGAGGCTGGTTCAATATGCATAAATCTATAAATGTAATCCAGTACATAAACAAATTAAAAAACAAAGACCATATGATTCTCTCAATTGTTGCAGAAAAAGCTTTTGATAATATCCAGCATCCCTTCATGTTCAGAACACTTAAAAAAATTGGTATAGAAGGGACATTTTTTAAACTGATAGAGACCATCTACAGCAAACCCACAGCCAATATCATATTGAATGGAGTTAAATTGGAATCATTTCCACTCAGATCAGGAACCAGACAAGGCTGCCCATTGCCTCCATTGCTTTTTAACATTGTAATGGAAATTTTAGCCACTGCAATTAGGGAAGAAAAGGCTATCAAGGGTATCCATATAGGATCAGAAGAGATCAAACTTTTGCTCTTCGCAGGTGTTATGATAGTATATCTGGAAAACACTAGGGACTCTATTACAAAACTTTTAGAAGTGATCAAGGAATACAGCAGCGTCTCAGGTTACAAAATCAACATTCATAAATCGGTAGCCTTTATATATACCAACAACAGTCAAGTTGAAAAAATAGTTAAGGACTCTATCCCATTCACAGTAGTGCCAAAGAAGATGAAATATTTGGGAATTTATCTAACAAAGGACGTGAAAGATCTCTATAAAGAGAACTATGAAACTCTAAGAAAAGAAATAGTTGAAAATATTAACAAATGGAAAAACATACCATGCTCATGGCTGGGAAGAATCAACATTGTTAAAACGTCCATACTACACAAAGCAATATGTAATTTCAATGCAATCCCTATTAAAACTCCACTGTCATACTTTAAAGATCTTGAAAAAACAATACTTCGTTTTATATGGAATCAGAAAAACCTCGAATAGCCAAGACATTACTCAGAAATAAAAACAAAGCAGGAGGCATAACGCTACCAGACATCAGACTATACTACAAATCGATAGTGATCAAAACAGCATGGTATTGGCACAAAAACCGAGAAGTAGATGTCTGGAACAGAATAGAGAACCAAGAGATGAATCCAGCTACTTACCATTATTTAATCTTTGACAAGCCAATTAAAAACATTCAGTGGGGAAAAGTGTCCCTATTTAACAAATGGTGCTGGGTGAACTGGCTGGCAACCTGTAGAAGACCGAAACTGGACCCACACCTTTTACCATTAACTAAGATAGACTCTCACTGGATCAAAGATTTAAATTTAAGACATGAAACTATAAAAATACTAGAGGAGAGTGCAGATAAAACCCTTGAAGGAATCGGTCTGGGCAAGTATTTCATGAGGAGGATCTCCCGGGCAATTGAAGCAGCTTCAAAAATACAGTACTGGGACTTGATCAAACTAAAAAGCTTCTGCACAGCCAAGAACACAGTAAGTAAAGCAAGCAAACAGCCCTCAGAATGGGAGAAGATATTTGCAGATTTTGTCTCCGACAAAGGTTTAATAACCAGAATCCACAGAGAACTCAAACGCATTAACAAGAATAGAACAAGGGATGCCATCGCAGGCTGGGCAAGGGATTTGAAGAGAAACTTCTCTGAAGAAGACAGGCACACGGCCTTCAGACATATGAAAAAATGCTCATCATCTTTAATCATCAGAGAAATGCAAATCAAAACTACTTCGAGATACCATCTAACTCCAGTGAGACTAGCCTATATCACAAAATCCCAAGACCAGAGATGTTGGTGCAGATGTGTAGAAAAGGGAACACTTTTGCACTGCTGGTGGGAATGCAAATTAATACATTCCTTTCGGAAAGAGATATGGAGAACACTTAGAGATCTAAAAATAGATCTGCCATTCAATCCTGTAATCCCTCTACTGGGCATATACCCGGAAGACAAAAAAATCACATCATAACAAATATATTTGTACCAGAATGTTTATTGCCGCCCAATTCATAATTGCTTAGTCATGGAAGAAGCCCAAATGCCCATTGATCCACGAATGGATTAATAAATTGTGGTATACGTACACCATGGAATATTATGCAGCCTTAAAGAAAGATGGAGACTTTACCTCTTTCATGTTTATATGGATGGAACTGGGACATATTCTTCTTAGTAAAGTATCTCAACATTGAAAGAAAAAATACCCAATGTACTCAGCCCTACTATGAAACTATTTTAGGGTTTTCACATGAAAGCTATAACCCAGTTACAACCTAAGAATAGGGGGAAGGGGGAAAGGGAGGGGAAGGAGGGTGGAGGTGGGTAGAGGGAAGGGGATTGGTGGGATTACACCAGCGGTGCATCTTACAAGGGTAGATGTGAAACTTGGTAAACTGTCAGTGAAGCTAGTGAATGATGCCACATGATCATATCAATGTACACAGCTATGATTTAATAAAAAGAAAAAGAAAGAAAAAAATAAAATAAATCTCCAAAGTATAAAAAAAAAACCTCAAGTCACGTTTACTCACTTCTTCATTTAAGCACATCCCACTTTTAGAAATAAAACACATTAGATACTGAGTGATTTTCAATTTTGCCTCAATCTATTCTGTTCTCCCTTTTTTCTTCCACTATTGCTCTACTTTCAAAGGATACCTTACTCTTACTAGTTCTTACTGGTTTTTCAACAGTTCAGGCACAGACATGGCAACCCCCCTTTTTTTTTCTTGGACAGAATTTCACTATATCACCCTCAGTAGAGTACCATGGCATCACACCTCGCAGAAACCTCCAGTTCTTGGGCTTAGACGATTCTCTTGCCTCATCCTCCCGAGTATCTGGGATTACAGGTGCCCGCCAGAATGCCCAGGTATTTTTTTTGTTGCAGTTTGGCCAGGGCAAGGTTTGAACTCACCATCCTCGGTATATGGGGCCGGCGCCCTACTCACTGAGCAACTGGCACCGCCCAACTTAGCAAGGCTTTACACCAGTCTTTCAAACTCCTGCCATACTAACTACTCAGTCTCATTGCTGGTTATTCCAACATGTTGATCATATAAAGGAACTTGAATTTATTTTTATTTCTGCTAATATAAGTGCCTGGTGAAACCAATCTGGAAAATACATGTGTCATGTAGTATCCACAGCCAAAGTATAAAAAACATACTGCTTCACCAGATAAAAAGACAACTGAACATAGAAAAGCCTCTGTCAAAAGTCAAGAACTATCTTTTCTCAGAGACACATGTCAACTTGATATGCGAAAGTGCCAGTGAAGAGGAGAAGACCCAGCAAACTCCAGGCTGTAAGGTCACAAGTTCTAACCTGATTCTGTCTATAACTCTGCTCTTTATATCTTGTGAGGTAATAAAGTATACAAATGGTTCCCACCCAAATGGTCAATATGCTATGGACTTAGTTGTCTGACACCCTCTTTTACCATGTACTCTACTTTAAATGCCAGTCGAATTACAAACTTGGGCTATTTTTGTTCATAAGGTAGTACCTTATAAACATACAATATGCACCATTATAAGAAATCCCCTTCTATATAATAATTCAAAGTTCTTTTGAATGATCAAAATCCTTTTCCCAACATTTGGAACTTACAAAATTGAAAGAGCAGTCATGAATCTCTCCATAGTAATAGAAGAAGAGCTCAACATCACCATGCAATCATTGGGAACACTTCAACCATAGCTTAATAGCCTGGCACCTATTGTAATTCAAAACTAATGCATCCTAGATGCTTTGACTATTCAACATGGAAGATCTTATACTGTTATTGGAGAAAAATGTTGTGTTTACATAAATCAGTCAGCGCAAATAAAGAATGATCTACATCTCTTAAAGGACAAGATAAATATTCTTCATCAAATTAATGAAAGTATTCCATTGGACTGACCTATTCCCAGGAATGAGAGACTAGATAATGAGCTGTCAAGAAATGTGCTCAGATCTGTTCTTTTCTGCTTATTTATGCTCATCCTAATTTATGTTCTTGTATCTCTTTTCAAACATCTTATGACTACATTACTAACCCACTCTCTCTCTCTCCAGGGGCCAACTCATCTCTTAACATGTGAAACTTCTAGAGAAATTCCAGTTGAGGGAAATGAAGGAGCTAAGGCAATATCACCCCAAAATATGACTCCTTGTGCTGTGTCCAGGAGTTTCACAAAGACCACATTGCCAAACAAGTTGAACTCATATCAGAGTCCCTTTATTGAAGAACCACTTGGCATTTGCCTCAGTGTTCCAACATAGTGTTTCTGAAAGCAGCCTCAAGTGATTAAGGGGTTGGGATTTTAAGACTGTGTCAGCATCCTGGTTGGTACACAGGCTGTCCAGGTGCATCCGGGTAGGATAGCAAGCAAGCATTGTACAGAAGCAGAATTTGGGGATTATACGTCATACACCCCATATACATATTTGTTTCATACAAATTTGTCTCAGTATTTTCTCCACCTGGTATTATTAAAGGTCACTCTGAGGACAGTTGGTTTCTTTCCCAGGGAGTTAGCCAAGCAAAAAACTGAGAGTGAAGTAGAAGTAAGAAAACAATTAGTACTTTATCATTTAACTTGGGGGTGAACTAGGCTTATTTCAATTTTTTTTTTGAAAACCCATAGTCTGGAAATTTGCCAGGAGTTAACTGGTATTTTTTACATTATAGCCTAGGCCTGACACTTATCTGCTTTAGCCTAGGCCCACTATGGTCTAATGCTTGGTATAAAAAATATTTTCAATTAAAGACCAGTGAAGGGGCAGCACCTATGGCTCCGTGGGTAGGGCACTGGCCCCATATATTGAAGGTGGCTGGTTCAAACACAGCCCCCGCCAAAATGCAACAAAAAAATTGCTAGTCTTTATGACTAGTGCCTGTAGTCCCAGCTACTCAGGAGACTGTCAAGAGAATCACCTAAGCCCAGGAGTTGAAGGTTGCCATGACCTGTGATGCCCCGGGCACTCTACCAAGGGTGATATAGTGAGACACTCTCTCCAAAATCAAACAAACAACAACAACAACAAAAATACCAATAAAGGCCAGTCATGATCAGGAAGCATTGGAAGAGGTCTTTTTAATATCTACATAAAACCTGAGTAGCCTGAGTGGGAATCAAAAGGGGCTGCTGACTTCCTTATTACATGCTAATAGATATAGCCCCAAGGTAATTTCAAGGAGGATACCTATCTCTGAGGTTAATCTACAGATAAATCTGTTTCCACCCATCTACACACACTCTCTCCTAGCAAACACTTGTTGCACGTACACTTTATACATTCTCCCCCCTCCCTTCCAAAAGGCATAAAGGTCTCTGATCATCACCGAATGTATGGGTAATCATTCATTTGCTTCCACCCATACACATGGTATTTAGAATTAAACCTTTTTCTTAATAATTTTTATTTTTATCTAGACAGAGTCTCAAGCTGTCACCCTGGGTAGAGTGCTATCAAGTCACAGTCAACTCCAACCCTTGGGCTCAAGCAATTCTCTTCCCTAGCTTCCCAAGTAGTGGGGACTACAGGCGCCTCCCATAATGCCCAGCTAATTTTTTTTTTTTTTGTGGCCATTGTTGTTTTAGCTGGCCCAGACTGGGTTCCAACCCGGCAGCCTCAGTGTATGTGGCTGGTACCCCACCCACTGTGCTACAGGAACTGCCCAACCTTTTTTATTAATCTACCACAATTACAAAAACACACACAAAAAAATTTTTATAAAAAACTACCACAATTGTGAGTTAATCTTTTAATGAAGGAACCAAGAGAAAAAGGCAGGTTTTTCCATGATTCCTACATATACAAGGGGATTTCTTACAACGTCACGTTTGTATGTCTATGAAGTACCACCTTATGAACAAGAGGCCAAGTTTGTAATTGGAGTGGCGTTTACACTGGAGTACTTGATATCAGAGGGTGTCAGATAACTAAGTCTACAGATCCTGACCATTCAGATGGGAATTATTTGTATGTTACTACTACAGAAGATGAAAAACATCAGAGTGAAGTTAAAACCTGTGACTTTCCATCATCTAGTTTGCTGTGTCTTCTCCTTCTCACTGGCACTTTCACATATCCAGTGGTCATGTGCCCCTGAAAAATTTTTCTTTTTTTTGAAAAAGAGTCTCACTTTGTCACCCTTAGTAGAGTACCGTAGCAGCATAGCTCATGGCAACCTAAAACTCCTGTGCTTAACTGATTATACTCCCCTCTTTAGTAGCTGGGACTACAGTCACCCACCACAATGCCTGCCTATTTTTTATTGCAATTGTGTCACTGCTGGTTTAGCTGTTCAGGTCCAGATTCAAATCTGCCACCCTTGGTATTAGAGGCCGGCTTCCTACCCAGTGACACAAAGGCACTGCCCTTTAGGTTTATCAATGAGAAGAATAGGGGTGTTCATCTGGTGTGCTGGCTCACAACTCTCATCCCAGCACTTGGGAGGCTGAGGTAGATAGATTGTCTGAGCTGACAGGTTCAAGATCAGCCTAAGCCAGAGCTAGACCTCATCTCTAAGAAATAGCCGGGTGTGTGGCTCGCACCAGTAGTCTCAGCTCCTTGGGAGGCTGAGGTAAAAAAATTGATTGAGGGGCGGCACCCGTGGCTCAGTCAGTAAGGCGCCGGCCCCATATACCGAGGGTGGCGGGTTCAAACCAGCCCCGGCCGAACTGCAACAACAACAAAAAAATAGCCGGGCGTTGTGGTGGGCGCCTGTAGTCCCAGCTGCTCGGGAGGCTGAGGCAAGAGAATCGCTTAAGCGCAGGAGTTGGAGGTTGCTGTGAGCTGTGTGATGCCACGGCACTGTACCCAGGGCCATAAAGTGAGACTCTGTCTCTACAAAAAAAAAAAAAAAATTATTTGAGCCCAATAGTTTGATGTTGATGTGAGCTGTGATGCCAGAACACTCTACTACGGGTTACCAAGTGAGACTCTGTCCCCCGCCATCCCCCCAAAATTTAAAAATAGGGGCTTTACATAAAGATTCACAGAGCCTTAGAGGTCCATATCTCATGAAGTTGTCAACCAAAGGGGCTATGTATATTATTGCTTCATGCTTCAAAAATATGGACTTTTTAGATGGGGGCTGAGTAATAGGTTCCGTGCAACTGAACATGGTAAGTCTGGGGAGAAAAGACTCCAGGCATCTCTGGATGGTGGGATCTACCTATAATCATACTTTTAAGGATACAGGGAGTCAGCAAGGGACTTCTGGACCCCAAGAGGAGAACAAAAACAGTGGAAAACTGGTCAGTGGTTTCGTGTGTTCGATCAATCTAATCCCACCGGCAACTGTAAGTACAAGAAGCAGTGAGACTGCAAACCAAAAAGGCCTTACCTGTGAACTGTTGCAGTGTCTTTGGACTTGGCACACAGTTGAACCGCCTTGGGGAGAGCTTGAGAAGCAGTGCGGAGAACTTTGGGCATTGTCTAGGGCCCCAGACTGAGCCACTGAGCCAGAAAAAGCTAATAATATTCAGCTGTGGGCCACAGGGAGCCATTGTTAGAGAACTGCCCTGGCAAGCTTCACCCTCAGGGCCGCATGGCAAGGATCTGGCAGGAGTTAGTAATGTAGTGAATGAGCAGCCTAAATGTGGGGACTGAGCTGCCTTACAGCCTTAACCCTCAGGGGCAGAGTGAGACCAATTTTGGCACACTGGAGCCTCAAGATGTTTCCCTGCTAGAGTGATGGGTCATCACAGCTCATAGCAACCTCAAAAACCTCCGTAAGAGCTATGCCATGAACCCTAATCATAATCCATGCCCGCCAGGCCTCTGCATGCCCTGACTAGGAAATGTGGAAGCCATGCAAACTCACTTCCTCCCTTCTGTACTCTCCCTGAATCCACAGAAGAATGCAGGTCTGGCCAGGGACTCTGGTAGCCACGTGCCCTCCAGAGCCCTCCGGCCTCTGCGCAGAGCCCTTCTCATGGTCAGAGATTGTGGGAGTCTTGGGTTCTTTGTGCCAAAGTCACTAGGCGCCAGACACAGCCAGAATGGTGCACACCACCTCAGAAACTGTTGCTGAATATGGGTGTGTCACACTCCAGACCTGCTTATACAACCAGAATTCCCTGGCTGGGGCAGGCCCAGAGGAACTACACAGGGTCACTCACTACAAAGATCCAAGAACAATAGAGTGATCCCACTGGGGTCGAATCTTGGAGAGACACCTCCCCAACTCTGAGGACGGCCAGAGACAATGGTGAAAAACAATCATGAGGCCAAATCTATAGAAAAATTCTGGTAATATGAATAATAAGAGCAAATCAACTCCCCCAAGGATCAATGTGGCAGACACAGCACAAGATCCCATGCACAAACAAATAGCTGAGATGATGGAAATCAAATTCAGAATCTGGATAGCAAATAAGATCAAATTAGAATTTCAAGTAGTAACCCAAAACACATCTCAAGAATTCAATGAATTCAAAGACCAAATGACCAAAGATTTTTGCACATTGAGACAAGAAGTTGCAGACCTCAAAGATCTGAGAAACACAGTAGAATCCCTCAGTAACAGAATGGAGCAAGCAGAAGAAGGGATTTCTGACATTGAAGACAAAGCTTTTGAACGCTCCCAAACTTTCAAAGAGGAGGAGAAATGGATGGCAAAAACAGATCACTCTCTCAGAGAGCTCTGGGATAATTAGAAGAAAATCAATATTCATCTTATAGGGATGCCCAAAAGTGATGAAGTGGCTTCACAAGGCACAGAGTCTCTTCTCCATGAGATTATGAAGGAGAACTTTCCAGACATGCCAAGAGAATCTGAAATTCAGATAGCAGACAGTTTCAGAAATCCAGCATAACTCAACTCAAATAAGACATCCCCAGACACATCATAATCAATTTCACTAAAGTTAATATGAAGGAGAAAATTCTGTAAGCAGCCAGATGAAAGAAAACCATCACCTACCAGGGGAAGAATATTAGAATAACTGCAGATCTCACTGCTGAAACTTTTCAAGCTAGAAGAGGATGGTCATCGACTTTTAATCACCTAAAACAAAAGAACTTTCAACCCAGGATGATGTACCCAGCTAAACTGAGTTTCATTTATGATGGAGAAATTCAATACATTAATGACATTCACAAGTTGAAGAAATTTGCCATAACTAAACCAGCTCTCCAGATTATTCTCAGACCTATCCTCCATAAAGACCAGCATAATCCTCCACCACAAAAGTAAACCCAATCTGAAAATTTTGATCAAATTGGAACTTTCACAGTTGCAAAAGAATGAAAAATGTCCAGCGGACTCTCGAAAGGTTTATCACTATTCTCAATTAATGTGAATGGTTTAAATTGTCCTCTAAAGAGGCACAGGTTGGCTGACTGGATACACAAACTCAAGCCAGATATCTGCTATATACAAAAATCTCATCTTACATTAAAAGATGAATATAGGGTCAAGGTGAAGGGATGGTCATCTATACGCCAGGTAAATGGAAAGCAGAAAAAAGCAGGGATTGCAATCGCATTTGCAGATGCAATAGGCTTTAAACCAACCAAAATAAGGAAGGATAAGGATGGACACATCATATTTGTTAAAGGTGATACTCAATATGATGAAATTTCAATTATTAATATTTATGCACCCAAACAGAACACACCTCAATTTATAAGAGAAACTCTAACAGACATGAGCAATTTGATTTCCTCTAGTTCCATAGTAGTTGGAGATTTTAACACCCCTTTAGCAATGCTGGATACATCCTCCAAAAAGAAACTAAGCAAAGAAATTTTAGATTTAAACTTAAACATTCAACATCTGGACTTAAGAGACATCTACAAAACAATTCATCCCAACAAAACTGAATACACATTCTTCTCATCAGCCTATGGAACATACTCCAAAATCGACCACATCATAGGCCACAAATCTAACTTCAGCAAATTAAAAAAAATAGAAATTATTCATTGCATCTTCTCAGACCATCATGGAATAAAAGTTGAACTCAATAACAACAGGAACCTGCATATCCATACAAAAAACAAGGAAGCTAAACAACCTTATGCTGAAGGAAAGATGGGTTATAGATGAGATTAAGCAGAAAATCGCCAAATTATTGGAACAAAACCACAATGAAGACATGAATTATCAGAACCTCTGGGATACTGCAAAGGAAGTCCTAAGAGGGAAATTTATAGTACTGCAAACCTTCCTCAAGAAAACTGAAAGAGAAGAAGTTAATAACATTTTTTTTTTTTAAACAGAGCCTCAAGCTGTCGCCCTGGGTAGAGTGCTGTGACATCACAGCTCACAGCAACCACCAACTCCTGGGCTCAAGTGATTCTCCCGCCTCCACCTCCCAAGTAGCTGGGACTACAGGTACCTGCCACAATGCCCAACTATTTTTTGGTTGCAGCCGTCATTGTTGTTTGGCAGGCCCGGGCTGGATTTGTACCCATCAGTTCAGGTGTATGTGGCTGGCACCTTAGCCACTTGAGTCACAGGCACTGAGCCAGGAAGTTAATAACTTAATGGGACATCTCAAAGACCTGGAGAAGCAAGAACATTCTGACCCCAAACCCAGCAGAAGAAAAGAAATAACCAAAATCAGAGCAGAAATAATGAAATGGAAAAAAAAAATAGAATTATACAACAGATCAATAAATCCAAAATTTGGTTGTTGTTTTTTTTCTTTGTTTGTTTTTAATTTATTGTCAAATGTTTTCCCTAGGTACTTATGGATTTTATTATTTTTTATTGTTGGGGATTCATTGAGGGTACAATAAGCCAGGTTACACTGATTGCATTTATTAGGTAAAATCCCTCTTGTAATCATGTCTTGTCCCCAGAAGGTGTGGCACAGACCAAGGCCCCACCCCTCTTCCTCCTTCCCTCTCTCTGCTTTTCCTTCCCCCCCATGACTTTAATTGTCATTAATTGTCCTCATATCAAAATTGAGTACATAGGATTCATGCTTCTCCATTCTTGTGATGCTTTACTAAGAATAATGTCTTCCAATTCCATCCAGGTTAATAGGATGTAAAGTCTCCATTTCTTTTAATAGCTGAATAGTATTCCATGGTATAAATATACCACACCTTGTTAATCCACATCTGTGTTGGTGGGCATTTAGGCTGTTTCCACATTTTGGTGATTGTAAATTGAGCTGCAATAAATAGTCTAGTTTAAGTGTCCGTGTAATAAAAGGGTTTTTTTTCCTTATGGGTAGATGCTCAGTAATGGGATTGGAGGATCAAATGGGAGGTCTAGGTTGAGTGCTTTGAGGTTTCTCCATACTTCCTTCCAGAAAGGTTGTGCTAGTTTGCAGTCCCACCAGCAGTGTAAAAGTGTTCCCTTCTCTGCACATCCACGCCAGCATCTGCAGTTTTGAGAATTTGTGATGTGGGCCATTCTCGCTGGGGTTAGATGGTATCTCAGGGTGGTTTTGATTTTCATTTCTCTAGTATATAGGGATCATGAACATTTTTTTTCAAATGTTTGTTAGACATTCATCTGTCTTCTTTAGAGAAGGTTCTATTCATTTCTCTTGCCCACTGATATATGGGATTGTTGGCTTTTCTCATGTGGATTAATTTGAGTTCTCTATAGATGCCAGTTATCAAGCTTTTGTCTGATTCAAAATATGCAAATATCCTTTCCTATTGTGTAGGTTGTCTCTTTGCTTTGGTTGTTGTCTCCTTGGCTGTACAGAAGCTTTTCAGTTTAATGAAGTCCCATTTGTTTATTTTTGTGGTTATTGCAATTGTCATGGCAGTCTTCTTAGTGAAGTCTTTCCCCAGGCCAATATCTTCCAGTGTTTTTCCAATGCTTTCTTTGAGAATTTTTATTGTTTCATGCCTTAAATTTAAGTCCTTTATCCATCTTGAATCAATTTTTGTGAGTGGGGAAAGATGTGGATCCAGTTTCAGTCTTTTAAATGTGGATATCCTGTTCTCCCAACACCATTTATTGAATAGAGAGTCTTTCCCCTAAGGTATGTTCTTGTTTGGTTTATCGAAGATTAGGTGGTTGTAAGATGTTAGTTTCATTTCTTGGTTTTCTATTTGATTCCAAGTGTCTATGTCTCTATTTTTGTGTCAGTAACATGCTGTCTTTACCACTATGGCTTTGTAGTACAGCCTAAAATCTGGTATAGTGATGCCCCCAGCTTTATTTTTATTACTAAGAACTGCGTTAGCTATACGGGTTTATTTCTGGTTCCATAAAAAACACAGAATCATTTTTTCCAAATCTTGAAAGTACGATGTTGGTATTTTGATAGCAATGGCATTGGATAGGTAGATTGCTTTGAGAAGTATAGACATTTTAACAATGTTTATTATTCCCATCCAGGAGCATGGTGTATTCCTCCATTTATAAAATCCTCTGCTATTTCCTTTCTGAGAATTTCGTAATTTTCTTTATAGAGATCCTTCATGTACTATGTTAGGTATATTCCTAGGGATTTCACTTTCTTTGAAACTCTGGTGAAGGGAGTTGTGTCCTTAATTAGCTTCTCATCTTCACTGTTATTGTCGTATACAAAGGCTACTGACTTGTGGACATTGATTTTATTACCTGAAACATTACTGTATTTTTTGATGACTTCTAGGAGTCTTGAGGTTGAGTCTTTGGGATTCTCTAAGTATAAGATCATGTCATCAGCAAAGAGGGAGAGTTTGACCTCCTCTGCTCCCATTTGGATTCCCTTTATTTCCTTGTCTTGCCTAATTGTATTGGCTAGAACTTCTAGCACTATGTTGAATAGTAGAGGTGACAGAGGACAACCTTATCTGGTTCCATTTTTAAGAGGAAAAGCTTTCAGTTTTACTCCATTCAGTAAAATATTAGCTGTGGGTTTGTCATAGATAGCTTCCATCAGTTTTAGAAATGTGCCACCTGTGCCTATGCCCTTCAGTGTTCTAATTAGAAAAGGATGCTGGATTTTATCAAATGCTTTTTCTGCATCTATTGAGAGGAACATATGATCTTTATTTTTGCCTCTGTTAATATGGTTGATAACGTTTATGGACTTGCGTATGTTAAACCAGCGTTGCATCCCTGGGATGAAACCTACTTGATCATGATGAATGACTTTTTTGATGATAAGCTGTAATCTATTGGCTAGGATTTTGTTGAGAATTTTCGCATCTATATTCAGGAGTGAGATTGGTCTGAAATTCTCCTTTTTGTTTGGGTCTTTTCCTGGTTTTGGTATCAGGGTGATGTTTGCTTCATAAAATGTCTTGGGGAAGATTCCTTCTTCCTCGATGTTTTGGAATAATTTCTGCAGTAGAGGAATAAGCTCTTCCTTGAAGGTTTGATAGAATTTTGGTGTAAAACCATCTGGGCCAGGGCATTTTTTGGTTGGAAGATTTTTTATTGTTTCTTTAATCTCAGTGCTTGAAATGGGTCTGTGCAGGAGCTCTATTTCTTTCTGGCTAAGTCTGGGGAGAGGATGTGAATTGAAATACTGATCCATTTTCTTCACATTGTCAAATTTCTGGGCATAGTGTTTCTGGTAAGATTCAGAGAGGATCTCTTGTTTCTCTGTGGGATCAGTTGTTATTTCCCCTTTGATTTTCCTTTTCTATTTCTCGTTAGTCTAGCCAATGGTTTATCTATTTTATAAATTTTTTAAAAAAACCAACTCCTTGTTTCATTAATTTTCTGAATGATTCTTTTGTTTTCAATTTCATTGATCTCTGATTTAATTTTGGAGATTTCTTTTCTTCTACTGACATTAGACATAGATTGTTCTTCTTTTTCCAACTCCATAAGATGGCTTGTGAGTTTGTTGATGTGCTCTCTTTCTGTTTTTCGAATGTAGGCATCTAAAGAGATAGATTTTTCTCTCAAAACTGCTTTTGCAGTCTCCCACGGGATTTAGTAGCTTGGGTGTTCATTGATGTTATGCTCAAGGAAGTTAATGATTTCCTTTTTTATTTCTTCCTACACCCGTCTGTTATTCAACAGAAGATTGTTTAATTTCCATGTCTTTGTGTGGGGTCAATTGTTGTTGTGAGAGTTGAGTTCCACCCTTATTACCTTATGATCTGAGAAGATACATGGTAAAATTTCAATTCTTTTGATTCTTTTGATATTTGTTTTGTATTCCAGGATATGATCAATTTTGGAGAATGTTCTATCAGTAATGAGATAAATGTGTATTCTTTGTCTTTGGGATGGAGTGTTCTATATCTAATCTGTCAAGCATAGATTTTCTAGGGTCTCATTTAAATGTATTATATCTTTGTTTATTTTCTGCTTAGATGATCTGTCCAGCTCTGTAAGAGGAGTGTTAAATTCCCCTGTTATTATGTTATTATTGGATATCATATTGCTCAGACTGAGTAAGGTCTGTTTCAAGAATCTGAGAGCATTTTAATTGGGTGCATAAATATTTAGAATTGAAACATCTTCTTGTTGTATTTTTCCCTTGACCAGTATAAAGTGACCATGTTTGTCTTTTTTGACTTTATTTACTTTAAATCCACAAGTATCTGAAAATAAGATCACAACTCCTCTTTCTTTCTGAATTCCATTTGCCTGAAAATTTGTCTTCCAACCCTTGACTCGAAGCTTTAATTTGTCTTTTGAGGCCAGGTATGTTTCTTGCAGATGGCAAATGGATGGCTTGTGTTTTTTAATCCAGTCAGCCAATCTATTCTCTTCAGTGGGGAATTCAAGCCATTAACATTTATTGAAATAATTGATAAGCGTGGTAGTGTTCTATTCATCTTATTTTGTGAGAGTCCATTGCTTAGTTTTATCTTTTGCATCAGTGTGGAGGTTAGGTTATGTACTTCAATTTCTGAGTTTTTACTTTGCTGCTGATCCATTGTGATGGTCAGTTTGTAGAACAGGTTGAAGTATTTCCTGTAGAGCTGGATTTGTTGTAGCGAATTTCCTCAATGTTTGTATATCCGTAAATGATTTGATTTCTCTATCAATTTTAAAGCTTAGCTTAGCAGGGTACAGAATTCTGGTCTGGAAATTGTTCTGTTTAAGTAGATTAAAGGTAGATGACCATTGTCTTCTTGCTTGGAAAGTTTCATTAGAGAAGTCTGCAGTCACTCTTATGGATTTTCCCCTGTAGTTCAACTGGTGCTTACTTCTGGCAGCTTGCAGAATCTTTTCTTTTGTCTTGACTTTGAACATGTTCATCACAATGTGTCATGGGACTGCTCGGTTAGAGTTGAGGCGAGCTGGGGTCTGATTCCCTCTGAAAGCAGTGTGTCAGAATCTTTGGTGATATTTGGGAAATTTTCTTTTATAATATTCTCTAGTATGGCTTCCATTCCTCTGGGGCATTCTTCTTCCCCTTCTGGGATTCCTATAACTCATATGTTGGAACGCTTCATAAAGTCCCATAATTCTGAGAGTGAATGTTCTGCTTTCTCTCTCTTCTTTTTTGCCTCTTTTACTGTCTGAGTTATCTCAAGAACTTTGTCTTCTACCTCTGAAAATCTTTCTTCTGCATGGTCTAACCTGTTTCTGATACTTTCTATGGCATCTTTAAGTTCCCTAATTGAGTGCTTCAGTTTCTTCAGCTCTGCTATATCCTTTCTATATTCTTCATATTGTTCATCTCTTATTTGGTTCTGTTTTTGGATTTCCTTTTGGTTATTTTCCACTTTATTAGCAGTTTCCTTCATTGTTTCCATCATTTCCTTCATTGTTTTCATCATGTGTATTCTAAATTCCCTTTCTGTCATTCCTAACATTTCTTTATTGGTGGAATCCTCTGCAGTAGCTACCTCATGGTCCCTTGGACCCATACCTTAATTTCCTGTGCCTGTGAACTAAGGTTTCAATGAGTCCTTTTGGTATAGGACCAGCAGGATGAGAAGGTTAAAAAGCAAGAAGGGTGAAAGAAAGTAGGAAAGAATGAAAACAAAATAGAGAAAGGAGTGGGGGTGGATAAAACGAATATTGACAAAAATTAGAGAGGCACAGAAAGAGGGAGACAGACCAATATAAGTGTACAGTAGTGTACTTTAACACAACCTTAAAAAACCCCAACCTCTGTGGGTGCCCAGTTGGGTGGTTCCCTTGAGGTCAGCAACTCTTTGCAAACCTAATCAGACACAGTACCCCACCTCCACCAAGTAGAGAGGAAAGATAAAAATGCTATAAATCAAACCAAAACCAGCAAACAGAAAACTTTACGGGATAAAATTGGGTGAAAAACCAAATAATAGGGGTAGAAACACTAGCAAAATTGAAGTTCTAGTTATTGAAAAAGGCAGCAATGGGAAATTGTATTTATACTAGAAAACTGAAGAAAGAAAAGAAAAAATATATACAGAAAATGTTGAAATTAAAAAACAAAACAACAACATAAAAATAAACAAAAAACAAACAAAACAAAACAAACAAACAAAAAAACCAACCGAAAACAAAACAGTATACATATCTGTTGAATATTGTCTTTGCAACAGGTGGTCTTCTGGGGTATGAGATGTTAATTACAATGCTGTTACGACTGGAGGCCTCCGCTGATTTCTCAAACCCCACAGGATAGACACCACAAGTCTCTCTTCATCCCCCTTTAAAGGCACTTTAAGCTTCTAAACTTGCTAAACAGACGCTTTCCCAGGAAAGTGCTTGTTGCTGGAATCACTGGTGAAGTGGCTATCCACTTATTGTGTGCCAAAATCGGTCTCACTCTGCCCACGAGTGTTAGAGCTCTAAGGATGCTCAGAACCCACCTTTAGCCTGCTCTGTCACTAGATTGCTAGGTCCCGCCCAATCCTTCCTCTACAACCTTTAGGGTGGACCTTGTTGGGGCAGTTCTCTCACAATGGCTCCCAGCAGCCCATAGTCAAACACTATTATCTCCATCCATCCAGTTCAGCGGCTCAGTCTGGGGTCCCAGACAACACCCAGAGTTCTCCACACTCACGCTCAAGCTCTCCCCAAGGCTGTTCAACTGAGTGCCAAGTCTAAAAGCACCAAAGCAGTTCACATGTAAGGCTTTTCCTGTTTGCAGTCTCTCTGATACTGCACTTACAGCTGTCAGTGGGATTAGACCAATTAAACACACGTGATTACTTGCCAGTTTTCCACTGTTTTTGTCCTCCTCTTGAGGACACTGACTCTCTGTATCCTCAAAGGGATTATTATAGGCAGATCCCACCAGCCAGATGCCTGGAGTCTTATCTCCACAAGCTCACAGTGCCCAGATGCAAGGAAACTGTTACTCAGCCGCCATCTTGCTCTCCCCCAAAATTGGTTTTTTGAAAAGATCAATAAAATAGATAAACTTTTGTCCAACCTAACCAGGAGAAAAAGTGTAAAATCTCTAATTTTGTCAATCAGAAATGGTAATGATGAAATAACAACAGACCCCTCACAAATTCAAAAAATCCTTAATGACTACTACAAGAAACTCTACTCTCAGAAATATGAAAATCTGAAAGAAATCGACCAATAACTGGAAGTACGCCACCTTCCAAGACTTAGCCACAATGAAGTGGAAATCTTGAACAGGCCTATATCAAGTTCTGAAATAGCATCAACTATACAAAATCTCCCTAAAAAGAAAAGCCCAGGAACAGATGGCTTTACGTCAGAATTCTACCAAACCTTTAAAGAAGAATTAGTACCTATATTACTAAACCCCTTCCAAAATATAGAAACAAAAGGAATATTACCCAACACATTCTACGAAGCAAACATCACCTTGATCCACAAACCAGGGAAAGACCAAACAAGAAAAGAAAATTATAGACCAATATCACTAATGTATATTGATTCTAAAATACTCAATAAGATCCTAACAAACAGAATCCAACAACACATCAAAAAAATTATACACCGGGCGGCGCCTGTGGCTCAGTGAGTAGGGCGCCGGCCCCATATGCCGAGGGTGGCGGGTTCAAACCCAGCCCCGGCCAAATTGCAACAAAAAAATAGCCGGGCGTTGTGGCAGGCGCCTGTAGTCCCAGCTGCTCGGGAGGCTGAGGCAAGAGAATCACGTAAGCTCAAGTTAGAGGTTGCTGTGAGCTGTGTGATGCCACGGCACTCTACCTGAGGGCGGTATGTGAGACTCTGTCTCTACAAAAAAAAAAAAATTATACACCATGACCAAGTCGGATTTATTCCAGAGTATTAAGGCTGGCTCAATATACGTAAATCTATAAATATAAGTCAGCACATAAACGAACTAAAAAATAAGGACCATATGATTCTTTCAATTGATGCACAAAAAACTTTCTTTCAATTGATGCAGAAAAAGCTTTTGATAATATCCAGCATCCCTTTACGATCAGAACACTTATGAAAATTGGTATAGAAGGGACATTTTGTAAACTAATAGAGGCCCTCTACAGCAAACCCACAGCCAAGATCGTATTGAATGGAATTAAATTGAAATCATTTCCACTTAGATCAGGACCCAGGCAAGGTTGCCCATTGTCTCCATTGCTCTTTAACATTGTAATGGAAGTTTTAGCCATCGCAATTAGGAAAGAAAAGGCGATCAAAGGTATCGACATAGGGCCAGAAGAGATCAAACTTTCACTCTTCGCAAATGACATGATCGTATATCTGCAAAACGCTAGAAACTCTACTACAAAATTGTTAGAACTGATCAAGGAACACAGCAATGTCTTAGGTTACAAAATTAACACCCATAAATCTGTAGCCTTTATATATGCCAACTATAAACAAGCCGAAAAAAAAGTCAAGGACTCTATTCCTTTCACAGTAGTGCCAAAGATGATGAAATATTTGGGAATATACCTATCAAAGAACGTGAAAGATATCTACAAAGAGAACTATGAAACTAAGAAAAGAAATAGCTGAAGATGTTAACAAATGGAAAAACGTACCATGCTCATGGCTGGGAAGAATCAACATTGTTAAAATTTCTATACTACCCAAAGCAATATATAATTTTGATGCAATTCCTATTAAAGCTCCATTGTCATATTTTAAAGTTCATGAAAAAATAATACTTCGTTTTATATGGAAATAGAAAAACCTCAAATAGCCAAAACATTACTCAACAATAAAAACAAAGCAGGAGGAATCACGCTACCAGAACTCAGAGTGTATTATAAATTGATAGAGATCAAAACAGCATGGTACTGGCACAAAAACAGAGAAGTAGATGTCTGGAACAGAATAGAGAACCAAGAGATGAATCCAGCTACTTACCGCTATTTAATCCTTGACAAGCCAATTAAAAACATTCAGTGGGGAAAAGATTCCCTATTTAACAAATGGTGCTGGGTGAACTGGCTGGCAACCTGCAGAAGATTGAAACTGGGCCCACACCTTTCACCATTAACTAAGACAGACTCTCACTGGATAACAGATTTAAACTTAAGACATGAAACTTTTTCTTCCATTCTTGAGATACTTTACTAAGAAGAAAGCTATAAACCAGTTATAACCTAAGAATAGTGAGAAGGGGGAAAGGGAGTGGAGAAAATGGGGAGCTGAGCGGAGGGAGGGCAATTGGCGAGATTACACCTGCGGTGCATCTTACAAGGGTATATGTGAAACTTAGTAAATTTAGAATGTAAATGTCTTAACACAATAACTAAGAAAATGCCAGGAAGGTTATGTTAACCAGTGTGATGAAAATTTGTCAAACGGTCTATAAAACCAGTGTATGGTTCCCCATGATCGCATAAATGTACACAGCTATGATTTAATAATAACAAAAAAAAGACATGAAACTATAAAAATACTTGAAGAAAGTACAGGGAAAACTCTTGAAGGAATTAACCTTGGTGAATATTTTATGAGGAGGACTCCCCAGGCAATTGAAGCAGTATCAAAATACATTACTGGGACCTGATCAAACTAAAAAGCTTCTGCACAGCCAAGAACATAGTAAGTAAAGCAAGCAGACAGCCCTTAGATGGGAGAAAATATTTGCAGGTTATACCTCCGATAAAGGTCTAATAACCAGAATCCACAGAGAACTTAACATATTAGCAAGAAAAGAACAAGTGACCCCATGTCAGGGTGGGCAAGGGACTTGTAGAGAAACTTCTCTAAAGAAGACAGACGCACAATCTACAAACACATGAAAAAAAGCTCATCATCCCTAATCATCAGAGAAATGCAAATCAAAACTACTTTGAGATATCACCTAAACCCAGTAAGTGTAGCCCACATAACAAAATCCCAAAATCAGAGATGTTGGTTTGCAAATGGGGAAAAGGGCAAACTTCTACACTGCTGGTGGGAATGCACACTAATACGTTCCTTCTGGAAGGATGTTTGGAGAATACTTAGAGATCTAAAAATAGACCTGCCATTCGATCCTATAATTCCTTTACTAGGTTTATACCCAGAAAACTAAAAATCACAATATAACAAGGACATCTGTACCAGAATGTTTATTGAACCCCAATTCATAATTGCTAAGTCATGGAAGAAACCCAAGTGCCCATTGACCCACTAATAGACTAGCAAATTGTGGTACATGTATATCATGAATATTATGCATCCTTAAAAAAAGATGGAGACTTTACCTCGTTCATGTTTACATGGATGGAGCTGGAACATATTCTTCTTAGCAAAGTTTCTCAGGAATGGAAGAAAAAGTATCCAATGTACTCAGTCCTACCATGAAGCTAAATTATGGCTTTCACATGAAGGCTATAACCCAACTATAGCACAAGACTATGGGAAAGGGCCAAGGAAGACGAAGGGAGGGGGGACATTAGGGTTTAGGGAGAGTAATGGGTGGGGCCACACGTATGGTGCATCTTTGAATGGGTACAGGTGAAACTTACTAAAGGCAGAATACAAATATCTACATACAATAACTAAGAAAATGCCCGGAAGGCTACGTTGAACAGTTTGATGAGAATATTTCAGATTGAATATGGAAGCAGCACATTCTTGATTGCACTAATGTACACAGCTATGATTTAACATTAAAAAAAAGGACTTCTTTGTGGTGGTTGTTCTTCTGATTTAAGTGGGCCTCAACTGGGGTGATCCTGAGGGCTTTCCTAGGGGTATCCTCTTCACAGTGAAAGACATTTACCTGGATGTTGATTTCTTATGATCATTTGTCCTCAGCCTCCAGATGCTGGAGAAACACCTACCAGCCATGGTCCTGGTGTACCTTCATTGGAAAGCTATTGTTTTCTGGACAGAAGGTAATCTGGTACATAATTTAGACAAGACTCTCCCCAGCAAGACAAGGAAATCAAGCATCTGAAAGAAGCAGTCAGGCATCTGTTTTTCTCCAATCCAGCAGGTAAGAGGTTTAAGAATTTGTGTTCTGTCTGTCCTGTCCCTCCTGCAACAGAGCCAGGTTGTTTGTAGTCATAGGAGAGAGTGCAGTATGAAGCACTAAATATGCAGCCCTAGCATTTGTTAGAAAGTCTTGACCCTCAGCTTTCCACAGGTAGAGAAGAGAGAGTAGACTACCCATTACAGATGTTGAGGCAAATTGTCAATGTCCAGAAAGGCATCATTGTCATGGACAAAGTAATACTTGTGGACAATGCTGTGCCCTTCTCAGGTGGCCAGAGTTCTCCAGGTCCTGCATTTTCCCACCCAGAATCACGTCAGATTCCAAGTACAGGAGGCATCTGTTACCAAGTATCTAACCACTTCCTACCCTCAATATTTGAGTTTCATACATATCTGTTGTTGGGCACCTCTGTTTAGCCTTTGTCTCACCCAGTCCTCTTGCTCACAGGATGTCCCTGTCTGCTCTGATTCTTACCAGTGACCACAGTGAAAGGGCTGCCCATTGATTCACCCTGAGTCTGGAGTGTCTTCCTGGATCGTTCTCAGAGAGTCTGTGAAGAGGTTGATCACAGACCATTTGCCCCCTGGGTGGCAACGGGAGCTTTTATAAAGCCAAGAGCAGAGCAAGGCTGTAGGTGTATAAAAGACCACAGAGATGCAGTAGGTGAAAAATCTAGTCCAAACACCTTATTTAATTGAGAATGTCACAACTCAAAAAAGAACAGCAATAAGGGCATGGAGTCCCCAGTTTGTCCAACAACCGGAACCACAACTCTGGGCAGTGTGCCCGGAGTACACATTTGTGAAAGAAAAAAATCTGTTGTTGTTCAAGTGTGGCAGAAGTTACATGTACATGTTCTGTCATCTTAGCTTAGCAACAAAAATCCAAGCGGTGTGACGAGTGAATTAAAGACAAAGGGGAAGGAGTGAAAACATCAGGCGTTGAGTTAAGAGAGTGTTTTTTTTTTTTTTCTTTTGCAGTTTCTGGCCAGGGCCAGGTTTGAACCTTCCACCTGTGGTATATGGGGCTGGCCCTACTCCTTGAGCCACAGGCGCCGACCCAAGAGTGGTATTTTATTTTATTTTATTTTATTTTGCAGTTTTGGACAGGACTGGGTTTGAACCTACCACCTCTGGCATATGGGGCCAGCACCCTACCCCTTTGAGCCACAGGCGCTGAGAGTGGTATTTTAAAGGATAAAATTGGCTCTTTTTTTTCTTCCTTTGTTTCAAAAGAGTAACTGATAACCTTGAGTAGAGATAACAGCTTAATAATCTTGATCTCAACACCCATACCTAATCAACTACAGCTGCAGGCAGGCAGAAGCACATAAAAGAGGGAGATTTATTTCCACTCCATAGTGGAAGATTGATGCTGAATAACTGATGCAACTTATTTGCCAGTTTCAGTATATACAGAGCAATCCGAAGAGGTTTTAAATAAGGTCTCATAACAAAAAAACTACTTTGTGGTCTTATTTTTTTATTTTTATTTCTTTGAGACAGAATCTCAAGCTGTCACCCTGAATACAGCGCTGTGGCACCGTAGTTCACAGCACCTCCAACTCCTAGGCTCAAGAGATATTCTTGCGTCAGGGTTTCTATTTTTTTTTTTTTTTTTTTTGAGACAAAGCCTCAAGCTATTGCCCTGGGTAGAGTGCTGTGGTATCACAGCTCACAGCAACCTCCAACTCCTGGCCTTATGTGATTCTCCTGCCTCCGCCTCCCAAGTAGCTGGGACTACAGGCACCTGCCCCAATGCCCAGCTATTTTTTGATTGCATATGTCATTGTTGTTTGGTGGGCCTGGGCTGGATTCAAACTCACCAGCTCAGGTGTATGTGGTTGGTGCCTTAGTCACTTGAGCCACAGGCGCCGAGCCATTTTAAGTTATATTTTTTTTGCTTTTTTCAGAGTTGTTTGTTTTGGAGATTTTATTTATTGAAATGTAATTCACAAGAGGCTACATTTTTATTATATAAGGCTTCTTACACCTATGGATGCATGTTTTGTTTTAGTCTTCCAAGAAGCCAGCAACTCAGGTGTATATGGCTGGTGCCAAGCCAGGATTTCTATTTTTGTTAGAGATAGGGTCTCACTTGTGTTCAGGCTGCTCTGGAACTCATAAGTTCAAGCAATCCAGCCAACTTTGCCTCCCAGAGTGGGAGAATTATAGGCCTGAGCCACGGCCCCCAGCCCACTTTGTTGTTTTAATTAGAGATTCCCTTTCAAGTAGACCAACTTGTTGACATACAAAATGTTTATAAATCCACCTTTGCAAATATCATGCCTTAAATAGACTATTTTTAACTTGCTGAAGCCCTGTGTTTTTCCTATTAAACCATGACTTATTTTAGGACAAACATTGCTATATCAGTTTTTGTCCTAGACAAAATGATTCCCTTACCCTTTAAACTTCCTGATGACCCATTGTTTTTCATAGTCATGACTTTCTTCACATTTCACTTCTACATTTTGGATCCTTATGGCTTCTTTTTTTTCTTCTTTGAAATAAAATTGCATCCTAGTTAAGTCTTTTCTTCATAAAGACGTGACAAAGGAGGCTTGTGGATTTAAAGGATTTAGGTCTCTAGACTGAAGAGGAGACTTCATCCTAACAATGAGTTAGGGCAGTTGAAAATCATCAAAAGTGTTAAACAAAGACCTCATCAACCAGTGAGCAAAGGGACTTTAGCGATCACAAAAGTTTATATTTTATCTTCCATTTTGAAGAGAGATATAGGGTAGGGAAACAGGGCCCCTGAATGTCCTGGGAGAGCAGAGGAGAGGCTCTAATGTTATGCACACCCATTTGTTTACTATGTCAGAGAGAGAGACAGCTTGCCAACACTCAGCCTTACCAGCTTAGCTTGTTTTGAAGTTGCACTTTGTCCATCAGACTGAGAGAGTTTCAAAGGGTCAGTGCTGGTTCAGGGATTTCACAGAGTGTACAGTGGTTCTCAAATTTCCTAATGCCGTGATATATTTTCATTGTTAAAAAGGGTTATGACCCACAAGTTGAGAACTGCTGGGAGGGTGAATGTGATTCCCTGTCTCCAGGAGAGGGCAATGTCTCTTCCACTGCACCTGTCTAATAGAGAAGGCATAGTCCCAGCACAGGCCCCTTCCTAAGCCATTTCTTACTCCCAGAACCTAGACTGGGAAGGGCTCAGGCCTGATGTCTTCTTACCTGAGCCTCTAGGGAAACTCAGTGCCTGACAACCTTCTTCCTTAGTGATAGTAACCATTTCAAAAGCTTCCTTCTGCTCTTAAGAACTGCTAATAAGGGTCAGTGCATTTAGCTCAAGCAGCATCCACTGAAGCTGGAGGGTTCGAATCCAGCCTGCGCCTGCCAAACAAAAAGAACAACTACAACGAAAAAAAAAAATAAAAGCCGGGTATTTTGGGGGGCACCAGTAGTTCCAGCTACTTGGGAGGCTGAGGCAAGAGAGAATTGAGGTTGCTGTGAGCTGTGATGTCATAGCACACTACCCAGGCGGACAGCTTGAGACTCTGTCTCAAGGAAAAAAAAAAAGAACCCCCCAAAACTCCAAAAAATCCGCTCATGGCCTGGCTTTTTCTCACTGTCTACTCATCCCCATTCTGATTGTCAATACCTTAAAATCTGCTTTAACATTCTGCATGTGGGGCCTAAGACCTGTTTTTAAGCTTTTGAATATCAGCATTAACTGTGAGATGAAGTGCATTGTCAAGGTGAGGAAGCAAAAAGCAGATGAAACGGGCAAGTAATGAGCTACATTACTGGAAGTAAAGACAACCAGAGAGATGGAGGAGTACTGAGTAATATGCAGCAGGCAGAAGAATTCAGAATGTGTATTGCTCCATTACCTTATCTTGTTGAAGATGTATATTTTCCTTCAAGATAGTAACACCAAAATGTCAGATTATTAGAGGACTAGAGGTGAGATATGTGTTAAACAGCTGTCAATCTTTTCACATTTGTAGAGTTTTTCTTCAACTTGAATTCTGTTGTGTACAGAAAACAGTGCCTACTGGAATGAGGCTTTGCCACATCTTCACATTGTTACCTTTTATCTCTGGTATGATTTTTCTTATGTTTAATAAGACTGAGAACCACTGAAAACCTTTGCCACATTATTCAAATTTGTAAAATTTCTCTCCAATATTAATGTTCTTATTTGTAGTAAGAGTTGAGCTCTGGTTACATTCATTGCCACACTGTTCACATTTGTAGGATTTCTCACCAGTTTGAATCCCTTATGCTTAGCATGCTATGAACAGCACGTAAAGGTACCGCCACCGTCTCCACTTGGAGAGTTTCTCTCCTGTGTGATTTCTTCTATGTACAGTGAGGATTGAATGTGAGTTAGTTTGCCCACTGTCCATATATATAATAAGGTTTCTCTCCAGAATAAATTCATAAATGTCTACAAAGGTTCACAAATGAATTAAAGGCTTTACCACATTTTTGACCTTTGTAGAGTTTCTCTGCACAACAAATTTTTTCATGTGTACTACTAGTTGACCAACATTAAAAGGCTTTAACACATTTTTTTTTAATTTTTAAGGTTTATATCGAGAGAAAATTCTTTGATGTTCAGAAAGATGTGAGTACCAGTTAAAAGGCTTTGCCACATTCTTGACATTTGTATGATTTCTCACCACAGTGAATTCTTTGCTGTTCAGAAAGGTGTGAGTGCTGAGTAAAGGCTTTGCCACATTCTTCACATTTGGAGGGCTTCTCTCCAGAGTGAATTATTTTATGTACAGAAAGGCTTGAGTACTGGTTAACAGTCTTGCCACTGGTGGGTCAAAGGAGTAGGGTGGAGGCGCCATATGCTGGAGGTGGTAGCTTCAAACCCAGCCCAGGCAAAAAAAAGCAAATAAATAAATTAATAAAAAAATAAATTAAAATGTTTTGCTACATTCTTGACATTTGTAGGGTTTCTCTCCAGACTAGATTCTTTGATTTATAGAAAGGCTGGAGTGCCGGGTAAAGGATTTGCCACATTCTTGACATTTGTAGGGTTTCTCTCCAGAGTGAATTCTTTGATGTTCAGAAAGGTGTGAGTGCTGGTTAAAGGTTTTGCCACATTCTTCACATTCATAGGGTTTCTCTCTAGAGCAGGTATTAAAGGGCCGTGGTATTAGGAAGGTTGAGAACCATTGCTCTAAAGTGAATTCTTTTATGTCTAGAAAGGGATGAACTAATATTAAAGGCTTTGCCACATTCTTGACATTTGTAGGGTTTCTCTCCAGACTAGATTCTTTGATTTATAGAAAGTCTGGAGTGCTGGGTAAAGGCTTTGCCACATTCTTGACATTTGTAGGGTTTCTCTCCAGAGTGAATTCTTTGATGTTCAGAAAGGTGTGAGTGCTGGTTAAAGGTTTTGCCACATTCTTCACATTCATAGGGTTTCTCTCTAGAGCAGGTATTAAAGGGCTGTGGTATTAGGAAGGTTGAGAACCACTGCTCTAAAGTGAATTCTTTTATGTCTAGAAAGGGATGAACTAATATTAAAGGCTTTGCCACATTCTTGACATTTGTAGTGTTTCCCTCCAGACTAGATTCTTTGATGTATAGAAAGGCTGGAGTGCCAGGTAAAGGCTTTGCCACATTCTTGACATTTGTAGGGTTTCTCTCCAGAGGGAATTCTTTCATGCTCAGAAAGGCTTGAGTAATAAGTAAAGGTGGTGCCACATTCTTGGCATTTGTAGGGTTTCTCTCCAGAGTGAATTCTTTGATGTACAGAGGGGCTTGAGTACTGGTTAAAGGCTTTGCCACACTCTGGATATTTGTAAGGATTCTCTCCCAAATGAATTCTTTCATGTCTAAAGAGAAGTGAGTTTCTGATAAAGGCTTTGCCACATTCTTCACATTTGTATGGTTTTTCTCCAGAATGAAGTACTTTATGTACAAAAAGGCTTGAATAATGTTAAAGGCTTTGACACAGTCTTGACATTTGTAGCATTTCTCTCCACAATGAATTCTTTTATAGCCATAAATGTGTGAGTATTTCTTGGTAAGTTTGTCACATTCCTAATATTTGTAGGGTTTTTCTCCAGTATGCAAAATCTTATGGTTAAAGTACTTTGATCTATGGCTAAGACATTTGCCATCAGTTTCATACTTGTTGAATTTCTCTCCAGTATGGAGTCTTGAGCATGATTGGAAGACTTGGCTACCTTCTTCACATTTGTATTGTTTTTCTCCAGTATTTGTTACCTTATGTTCTGTTATGTGTTAGCAGAGCTCAGAGGCTTTCCCATACTTTTTACATTTAAGGGTTATTTCAAGTTATATATCATCTTATGTCTATTTAGATTTGACAACTGTCTGAAGACATTAAAACATTTACTACATTGGAAGACTTTGCCATGGGTAGCAGTTAAACATTGGTTAAATCCACTGTAACATACTTTCTGCTGCTTACACTCATACACACCTTCCCAGTCTTTTGTAAAGTTTAAATTCTCAGGGCCACAGCTTTGATAACTGCTCTGGATCATCTCTGGAAATAAAATATTTGTGCTCAGCTCTTGCAAATGGTCTTGGGTAGAATGATTAGATAGAGCTGAAAGAAATTTAAACAATAACAATTTTAGCCACTCGCTTTTTATCAGAATCCAGTAAATATACATTACACATTTTATCTGCAAAATCATGTTAAGAACATTAGGAAGATGCCATAATACAGTAGAGAGGCACCAATTATCTTAAAGATAAATAAATGTTGTATGTATACACTGCATTTTGGGGAATTCTGAAAACCAGGTAAGAATATGCAGCACAACAGTTAAGCAGTAGTTGTAGAGAATATGTAGAGGCAGGGCATTGGATCATGTATTTAATCCTAGCACTCAGGGACACTGAGGTGAATGAATCACTTGAGCACAGGTGCTTGAGATCAACCTGTGCAAAAGTGAAACCCCATCTAGATCAGCGCCTGTAGATCAAGCAACTAAGGCGCCAGCCACATATACTGGAGATGTAAGGTTTGAATACAGCCGCAGCCTACCAAACAACGACAATCAAAAAATAGCTGGGCGTTGTGGCAGGCGCCTGTAGTCCCAGCTACTTGGGAGGCTGTGAGAAGAGAATGGCCTAAGCCCAGGAAGTGGAGGTTGCTGTGTGCTGTGACACCACAGCACTCTCCCAAAAGCAAGAAAGTGAGACTCTGTCTCTAAAATAAAGGAAAATCACACACAAGAAGAGAATCTTGAAAGCAGCAAGAGAAAATAGATGTGTTATTGTAAGGATGCTCTTGTCAGATTACTAGTGTATTAATCAGCACAAACCTTTCACATCAAAAAAGAGTTGGCGATATAGTCAACGAGCTGAAAAAACAAAAACTTGAAAGCACATACAAAATATCCACCAAAACTGTTCTTCTAAATGAAGAAAAAAGAAATATTTATCAGGGTATATAGATGCTGGCAGAGTGAGGTGGCTCACATCTGTAATCCTAGCACTCGGGAAGACCGAGGGGCATGGATTGCTTGAGATCACAGGTTTGAGACCATCCTGAGCAAGAGCAAGACACCAAAGTAGTATAAATACAAAATCTGAGGCAAGAGGATCACTTGAGCCCAAGAGTTTGAGGTTGCTGTGAGCTATGACATCAAACCACATTACACAAGGTGACATAGTGAGACTCTGTTTCAAAAAAAGGAGAAAGTCTGCAGTAACCCTCTGGTAATGGGTCTATATTTACCATATAACAATATTTAATTGTTGACAAGTTACAAAGTCCAGTACAGATGTTAAAAAAAATTGTCAAGAGTAAGCCCTTCTCTTTCAAAAGTTATGTAAATAATTCACAGTAATTTCTTCTCTTTCAAAAACTATGTACATATGCCTGGGTCACGTGGCTCAAGCATGTAATCCTAGCACTCTTACAGGCTGAGGAAGGTGGATTTCTTGAGACCCTGAGTTCCAAATCAGCCTGAGCAAAATTGAGACCCTGTCTCTACTAAAAATAGAAAAATGGAGAAAGGAAGACCACTTGAAACTAAGAGCTGAAGGTTGCTGTGACCTATGATGATACTATGGCATTCTACTCAGGGTGACAGATTGAGACAGATTTTCAAAAAATAAAATTACATACAAATTCATGACTAAACTTCACAATGAAATGACAGACATTAAATAAAGATAGGAAGGCCAGGCACGGTGGCTCATGCCTTCAATCCTAGGACTCTTGTGGTCCTAGGTGGGTGGATTTCTTGAGCTCCAAGGTTCAAGACTGGCCTGAACAAGTGAGACAGACACTGTCTATAAGAAAATATCTGGGTGTTTCGGCTAGCGTCTGTGGTACAAGCAACTCCAGAGGCTGAGGCAAAAGGATCGCTTCAGCCCAGGAAGTTGAGGTTGCTTTGAGCTATGATGCCATGGCACTATATCAGGAACAACAAAGTGAGACTCTGTCTTAAAAAAATAAAATAAAATAAAATGAGTAAAGATAGGGATTTAAAAAATCAAAAATCAAAATCCAACTCTATATTTGACACTTATTTTACATGTAATGACAAACATGGAATAAAAAATGACAGCACAGAAAGATACTTGGCTGGGTCCAGTGGCTCATGGCTGTAATCCCAGCACTCTGGGAGGCCAAGGTGGGTGGATAGCTTAAGCTCATGGGTTCGAGACCAGCTTCAGCAAAATACGTGACCCTGTCTCTACTAAGGATAGAAAAACTGAGGCAAGAGAATCCCTTGAGACTCAATTTGTAAGCTGCTATGAGGTATGATGCTGCGGCACTCTACACAGAGTGACAGCTTCAGACTCTGTCTCAAGAAAAAAAAGTAAAAGAACAAGAAAGATATTTCATTCAAATATTAATCAAATGAGAGCAAGGTACATTATCATAAGGATGTGTGTGTGTGTGTGTGTGTGTGTACGTGTATATACACACACGTGTTAAAACAGAGTCTCACCCTATGGCCCAAGCTAGAGTGCCACCGCATCAGCCTATCTCAAAGCAACCTGAAACTTTTAGGTTCAAGCAATCCTCCTGAATCAGCCTTCTGACTAGTTGGCACTACAGGTGCCTGCAATGACATTCAGGTAATTTTATGTTCTATTTCTAGTAGACATGGGGTGTTGCTCTTGTTCTGGCTGATCTCCATCTCCTGAGCTCAAGGCATCCTCTCGTCTCAGCCTCCCAGAAGGCTGGCATTATACATATATGCCTCTGCACCCAGCCACAGCACAATATGTATTGTCTTATTTGTAAAATATGCTTTAAGTCAAAGTGGTCACAAAAGATAAAGAGTATGAAATAATAATACAAGGTCTTATTTGTTAGAAAACTATAACTCATTGTTGTTAGTTTGAATATATATAAAATACATACTGAAAAAAATGTAGGACAGATATACAACCGTCATGTACATGTTTTAATAAAGAGCTATTTGCACACATATTTATTACAGCATTATTCACATAATCCATTTGGTGAAAGAAATCCATACCGGTCTGCAGAAACAAATGATGGGGGCTGTGCCTGTGGCTCAGTGGGTAGGGCGCCAGCCCCATACACCAAGTGTGGCGGGTTCAAACCCGGCCCTGGCCAAACTGCAACAAAAAAATAGCAGGGCATTGTGGCGGCCGCCTGTAGTCCCATCTACTCAGGAGGCTGAGGCAAGAGAATCGCCTAAGCTCAGGAGTTGGAGGTTTCTGTGAGCTGTGATGCTACAGCACTCTTCCGACAGCTGTAAAGTGAGACTATGTCTCTAAAAAAAAAGAAAAGAAAAAATGAAACAAATGGGGAAATATAATTTAGGATATAAAAAGGATGTTAAAGTGACAGAGTATTACTCATCTTCTCAAAATCAGAATATCTTCTAACATCTCTAATAAAGGTAAATGTTAACTTTATGGTAAATGAAATGGCCTTTCAAAAATTATCTTCAAATTACACAAATAATTCACACAAACATAATATTTATTCACCAGTAAATATGAGTTAAACTGAAGACAGTTTTAGTAGGCTGGGGGCAGTGGTTCACCCTACAATCCTAGTACTCTGGGAGACCAAGGCAGGTACATTGCCTGAGCTCAGGAGCTCAAGACCAGTCTAAGCCAGAGCAAGACACATCTTCAAAAAAAGTAGATGGGAATTGTGATGGATAAGTGTAGTCCCAGCAATAGGGGAGGCTCAGGGAAAAGAATCAATGGAGCCCAAGAGTTTGAGGTTGCTGGAGGTATAATACCACACCATTCTACTGAGGGTGACAAAGTGAGACTCTGTTCCCCTAACCCAAAAAAAGTTTTCACATATATTCACCTACAGGAGAAAATAACCATTGGCCAGCAACCAAAAGAAAATGTACTATTCCTAAACCAAATATAAGAAACATGTAGGCAAACGAACTGAAAGAAATTCCCACTAGACACGCGGTTGATTTATATTTAACGTTTGTTCTCAATGTCTTAAAGTATACAGAGTTGAATAATGTCATGCAAAAGTATAATAAACAAAGTGTCCCAAAGTGACTCAGAGATAAAAAAGTGATATTATATTTTAGATTTGAATCTCTTTATTTTCGTACAGAAAAATATGATGAAAAATCTTGTAATAAATATTTTGTAAAGAATGGTACATTTAGCTACAATTTCCCATATTCCTTATCCGTGTATGTCTGGCAAATTTTGGTACACTATGTATAGGTAAAAAGTACAAACAAAATTGACTGAGGTGAGAGTGATCTACTTTAAAAATTTAAAAAGAGGGGTGATGCCTGTGGCTCAGTAAGTAGGGCACCGGCCCCACATACCGAGCTTGGCGGGTTCAAACTTGGCTGCAGCCAAACTGGAACAAAAAATAGCCGGTGTTGTGGCGGGCACCTATATTCTGGCTTCTCCAGAGGCTGTGGGAAGAGAATCACCTTAACCCAGGAGTTGGAGGTTGCTGTAAACTGTGACACCATGGCACTCTACCGAGGGGGATACAGGAAGATTCTGTCTCAAAAATAAATAAATAAATAAATAAATGAATGTTGTGATTTCATCCAGTAATCTCGTCTGGCTATATATCCTAAATACGCATTGCAGATGGGGGAAGATACACGTCCTCACTCACATTCATCACAGCATTATTTATAAAAGCCAAGATGTGGCCGGGTGCAGTCACTCCCATATCCAATCCTAGCATTTTGGGAGGATGAGGTAGGAAGACAGCTGGACCATAGGAGTTGAAGACTAGGCTAAGCAACAGTAAGACCCCATCTCTACTAAAAGAACTGTAGGATAGCCAGAAGTTTGGAAGGTTGAAGCAGTATTACTTGAACCCACATGTTGGAAGTTGTTCTAAGCTGGGTTAATGGATGTTATAGCATCCTACCACTGGCAAGACTGTTCCTCTCAGTCTCACAAAAATGTTCTCTTTTCCAGATAACTACAGTGTTCCATTATGACTGTGGATGGAACCAAAGCAGGTATTTTTTTGCTGGGTCCTCCGGCAGTCACAGTTGAGGGAAGATGGGGCCAGCCCGATCTCATCCCAGGGGCTGAGCGGGATGGTGAGCGTTGACGGCCCGAACAGGAACACACGGAGCCGGGAGTCTGTCGAAGAAGGAACTCAACTTTATTGCGACAAGCAGCCGCTTATATAGGGCGTGTAGAAGGGGCGGGTAAAGGAGGTGGGGACTGAGGTGGTGTGATGGGTGGTAACAGGTTTGGACCAATGGCATGATGCCACGTTGGCTGTATCTAGGTAGAGGCAGTTTCAGGCCAGGCCTTGCTGAGTCATTGCTACACGGAAGTACCTTGATGGATCTACTTCTAGTCAAGATCGGGAAGTTGCACTAGGCCTCAGGCACATGGCAGGGCCCAACATTTTTTCTTTTTTTTTGAAATAAAATTTCACTTTTGTCACCCTCAGTAGAATGCCATGTCACAGCTCATGGTAACCTCAAATTCATGGGCTTAAAGGGATTTTCTTGCCTCAGCCTCCCTAGTGGCTGGGAATACAGGTGCTCACCACAATGCCCATCTTTTTTGTTTTCTTTTTCTTTTTTGGTTGTAGTTGTCATTGTTGTTTGGCAGGCCTGGGCTGGATTCCCCACCAACAGGTCTGGTGTATATGGGATGGCACCTTTTTCTCTTGAGCTACAGGCACTGAGCCTTATTATTATTATTTTTTATTTACCTTTTTTGAGACAGAGTTGCTCCATGTTGCCTTCAGTAGAGTGCTGTGTCATCACAGCTCACAGCAACCTTAAACTCCTGAAAATAAGCAATTCTCTTGCCTCAGCCTCCCATGTAGTTTCGACTCAGGCACCCACCAGAATGCCCGGCCATTTTTCTGTTGCAATTGTTAATGTTGTTTAGCTGGCCCAGGCTGGGCAACAACCCACGAACCTCGGTGCATGTGGCTGGCACTATATACACTGTGGTACAGGTGCCAAGCCAAGTGAGCCTTTTAATAAATCTGGAATTCCTATTCATTCTCTAACTTATTTGCTATAGAAGTTGAAATTCTAACATAGCTCTAAATATATAAATCCAAAATTACAGAAAAATTGAACCCAGAATAAAATGGAATGTGAAAACATAGAGATAGTAAAACAGCAAGACCATAGAATACAAGTACCGTCTTCATGTATTCCTCCCGAGGGAACCATCTATAGGAAAAAATGCTTCAGCGACAGCTGAGCACATGAACTCACACCTGTCATCTCACCCACTTTGAGGCTGAGGTGAGAGGATCACTTCAGTCCAGCAGTTTGACACCAGCCTAGGCAATACAGTGAGTCGCCATCTCACAATAAGTGATGTTATGAGAGCTTTAGAATCCAGGGAGGAGGTTGTGAAATCCTCCTAATCCCCTTAAGGAGGGTCACTAAGAGAAGGCCGACCCTCATTCACTTAGCAAACTACAGGACCCCTGGTCTGGGTTAATGACTGGAGAATGGCCTGCTCACCTTTGTCCCATTGAGAATTCTGAAGTGACAATGTGGGCCACTCCAACTTCTCCCAGCCATGATGTGGGAGTGGTGTTACCTATCCAGAGACTTGGACAGAAATCTTCACTCATGACAATGGATACAGGCCTGCAGACCTGGGTAATTTGTGTGTATGTTTATATTATTTGTGTGTGTGTATATATGTGTATGTACTATTTTTCTCTGTGTATATGTATTTGTGGGCATAAATATACACATTATTTGTGTGTATATACACACATACATATACACACACACAAATAGGATATATGTATACACACACACACATTAGAACCTCCATAAGGGGCCATCTCCCTACATTGACCATCTCCTCAACTTGACCTGATTTTCATAGAGCAGACAAGCACCACATGTGTGTATTGGTACAGCAGACCTGGCTCCTTATGCTAATCACCTCTGTATGTTGACAAATTTGTTACAGTCCCTTGAGTGGTCAAATTGCAGAGGTTCTGCTGCCTGCATGTCTCTGTGTGTGTGTGTGTGTGTGTTTGTGTGTATCAATAAGCAAATCCTAAGCCAGAGACAGTTATAAAATAAAAATTATATTGTAACAACAGAGACACTACTATATCCTCAGGAATACTCTAAACTCCTGAATGAGATAATATTATTAAGAAATGTAGGCTTGGGCGGCGCCTGTGGCTCAAGGAGTAGGGCGCCGGTTCCATATGCTGGAGGTGGCGGGTTAAAACCCAGCCCCGGCCAAAAGAAAAAAAAAAAAAGAAAGAAATGTAGGCTCGGCACCTGTAACTCAAGCGGTTAAGGCACCAGCCACATACACCAGACGTGGCGGGTTCAAATCCAGCCTGGGCCTGCCAAACAACAAGGACAACTGCAACCAAAAAATAGCCGGCAGTTGTGGTGGGTGCCTGTAGTCCCAGCTACTTGTGAAGCTGAGGGAGGAGAATCGCTTAAGCCTAGCAGTTGGAGGTTGCTGTGAGCTGTGATTCCACGGCACTCTACCCAGGGTGACAGCTTGAGATTCTGTCTCAAAAAAAAAAAAAAAAAAGAAAAGAAAAAAGAAATGTAGGCATCAGACGTGGGGGATCATACTTCTAATAATAACCCTCGGGCAGGCCAAGGCAAATAGACTGCTTGAGCTTAAGAGCTCAAGACCACCATGAGCAAAAGGAAGACACCAACTCTACTAAAAACTGCAAAGTAGAGAAACGTGGTGGAGTGCACCTGTATTCTCAGCTACTTAGGAGGCTGAGCCAAGTGTGTACATCTTTAGAAAGATGTACACACATACATGTATACATATATACATATATGTAAATGTATATGTATGTGTGTATATACACACTTGACCAGAAGTCTTTAAGTTTGTAAGCTATAATGCCATGACACATGACATTGTCTCGAAAAGAAAACCCCGTGGCTTGAGTCCAAGGACTTGGACGTTGATGTGAGATGTGACGCCACAGCACTCTACCCAGGGTGACAGCTTGAGGCTCTGTCTCACAAAAAAAAAAAAAAAAAATGTAGGGAGTACATAAACAAACTAAGGTTGAAAAAAAAGCTAAGCTATTTTGACTCGGCGCCTGTGGCTCAAGCGGCTAAGGCACCAGCGACATACACCTGAGCTGGCGGGTTCGAATCCAGCCCAGGCCCTCCAAACAATAATGACAGCTGCAACCAAAAAATAGCCGGGCTTTCTGGCGGGCGCCTGTAGTCCCAGCTACTTGGGAGGCGGAGGCAGGAGAATCACTTGAGCCCAAGAGTTGGATGTTGCTGTGAGCTGTGAAGCCATAGCACTCTACCCAGGGAGACAGCTTGAGACTCTGTCTCAAAATAATAAAAAATAAAAAAACATACTAAGGTTGACAAAAGCTGGGCACTGTGGCTCAGGCCTATAATTCTAGCACTGTGGGAGGCTGATGCGGGTGGATTGCTTGAACTCGCAAGTTTAACACCTGCCTGAGCAAAAGCAAAATCCTGTCTCTACTAAAAATAGAAAAACTGAGTCAAGAGCATCACTTGAGCCTGAGGTAAAGCCTGCCGTGAGCTATGATTCCACTGCAGTATAACCAGGGTGACAGCTTGAGACTCCGTCTCAAAAAAAAATGGATGGCAAATTACTACACACAGAAATTAAATTATTTTTCACAGTCCATATAAAAACAGAATTTTCAAGCTAAAGAACATTAGACTTGGCTCAGCGCCTGTGGCTCAAGTGGCTAAGGCGCCAGCAATGTACACCACAGCTGGCAGGTTTGAATCCAGCCCGGGCCCGCCAAACAACAATGATAACTGCAACAAAATAATAGCCAGGCGTTGTGGCAGGTATCTGTGGTCCCTGCTACTTGGGAGGCTGAGGCAAGAGAATCTCTTAAGCTGAGGAGTTTGAAGTTGCTGTGAGCTATACTGACGTGGCACTCTATCCAGGGGGACAGCTTGATGCTTTGTCTCAAAAAAAAAAGAACATTAGACTTTCTTACATTTGGGGAGATTCTTAGTGTTCTGCTAAAATGACTATAATTTCTTCAGAAACTTATTTGAAATCTTCATAGCATAAAAAGTATAAAGCATAAAACATACAACATCTATTTGTGATGTTCCTGGAATTTCTGAAACAAATACTAACATCACCACCTCGCTCACATGTTTAGGGTATGATGCTAAAGAAAAAGAAACTTTGGCAGCGCCCTTAGCTCAGTGGGTAGTTTCCGCAGGTTTGAACACGACCTGGGCTAGCAAAAAACTACAGTGAGAACTGGAACAAACAAAATAGTTGGGCGTTGTTGCAGGCACCAGCTACTCGGGAGGCTGAGGCAACAAAATCGCTTAAGCCCAAAGGTTTGACATTGCTGTGAGCTGTGATGCCATGGAACTCTGCCCAGGGAGACAGCTTGAGACTCTGTCTCAAAAAATAAAAAATAAAAGAAAGAAAAACTTTTATTCAGACACACTCTCATTCTGTTATTCAGGCTACAGTGTCATAAAATCAGCCTGATAGCAACCTCAAACTCCTGGGTTCAAGCAATTCTCCAGCCTCATCCCCACCACCAGCCCCCAGTACCTGGGACAACAAGCAACCACTACAATGCCTGGATATTTTTTCTATTTTTAGTAGAGACAGGGTGTCAATCTTGTTCAGGTTGGTCTCACACTCCTGAGCTCAAGCAATCATCTCACCTTGGGTCCCAGAGAGCTAGGAGTAGAGGTGTGAGCCACCACACCCAGCCTAAAGAATATTTAAAAAAATTTCAGAGATATGCTAAAAAATACACAAGTATTTCATGTCCTTAAAAGCAATGGAAGAGCAATCACATCCTGCACTCACATGTAAGCCAAAGAAAGTTCTTTCATTCTCATGGTAACCTAGAAGGAATATCAGTGAAAAGTAAGGTCCTTCTGTAAATTAAAACCAAGAACAGGCATAGTGGCTCACAACTATATACCTAGCACTCTGGGAAGCCAAGGAGGGAGGACTGCTTCAGCTCACAAGTTCGATACTAGCTTGAGTAAGTATGAGAACTCCCCTGCACTAAAAAAATAAAAAAAACATAAGCCAGGCAATGTGGAGAAACCTGTAGTCCCAGCTACTGTGGGGTTGAGATAGAAAAATCACTTGACAAGACAAGTTTAAGGTTGTTCTGAGTCAGACCGATGTCATGGCACTCTTGTATGAGGCAAAAGAGTGAGACTCTGTATCAGTAAGAAAATAAAAATTATGGTTTGGCGCCTATGGCTCAAGTGGCTAAGGCGCCAGCTACATACACCTGAGCTGGCAGGTTCGAATCCAGCCCAGGCCCGCCAAAAAACAATGACAGCTGCAACCAAAAAATAGCCGGGCAATGTGGTGTGCGCCTGTAGTTCCAGCTACTTGGGAGGCAGAGGCAGGACAATTACTTGAGCCCAGGCATTCGTGGTTACTGTGAGCTGTGATGCCACAGCACTCTACCCAGAGTGACAGCTTGAGGCTCTGTCTCAAAAAAAAAAAAAATAACAATAATTAAAAAATAATAAAAACAAGAAGACAGATGCCTTGATGTAAGAATAAGGGAAAGAAACCCAGCCTTCTCAGAAATAATTTCTGGTTAAGCTGAGCTTCCCTACTCACTTTGTATTGTTTTCCTCATGAAACGTGGACCTCTGACCAGTGTTACCTGCTTCACTCACTCCAACTTACCTCGGAGCTTGACTAGTGTCGGCTGTGTCTTTACCTTCCAGGGTTCTTTGCTTTGGTCCAGACAGGTGATGAGCTCTGGCTTAGAGACAGCAAGATCCATTTTATTAAAAAAAAAAAAAAAATTGGGATTCTTCAATTGGCAATCAATGCCTTCCTGAAGTAGACAAAAGGACATTTTAGAAGGTCTGAAATAATAATCCCAAACAGATTTCCTTGCAAAAACTTCAGAATCTTTAAAAAGTATTTAAAGTTGGAACATTCTTAACTCCTCCACTACCAAAACTACTGAAATCAAATTTGGTGCTAGAAATCAGATTTAAGGTATTATGAGTAAAAATCTAGGCCACGGAATTTCTGAAATTTCCATTAATCTAGTGAAGGATATAAATCAGCTCAAAAAGTTAAGATTAATGCCAAAATAAAACAACTCCAATTTTTCTTTTCTATAACAAGATATTCTAAGGTTTTCCACAGAAACAAGAACCCGATACTCAGTCAATGAATAAACTGAATAAAAACCTTCTACAAAGAGAGAATATGAATTGTTTGTGTAGACCTGGAACTGTGTTTATAAGTTGTCCTTACCCAGGAAGACCAGGTTTCTGTAGGTCTCTAACATGACTTCCCAATATAAATGCTGCTGAGCAGGGTCCAGGCAGGCCCACTTATCCATAGAGAATTCAATACTCCCTGAAAAACAAACATATTTACCAAGAAAACATGGGCATACAGAATTTCACTTTTTTTTTTTTTGCAGTTTTGGCTGGGGCTGGGTTTGAACCCGCTACCTCCGGCATATGGGGCCAGCGCCCTACTCTGTTGAGCCACAGGCACTGCCTTCACTTTTTTTTTTTTTGAGACAGAATGCCAAGCTGTCACCCTGAGTAAAGTACTGTGGTGTCACAGCTCACAGCAACCTTAAACTCTTGGGATTAAACGATTTTCTTGCCTCAGTTTCCTAGCTGGGACTACAGCGCCCTCTACAATGCCCAGCTAATTTTTCGTTTCCCTTGTCATTGTCGTTTAGCTGGCCCAGGCCAGGTTCGAACCCACTAGCCTGGGTGTATGTGGCCAGTGCCTTAACCACTGTGCTATAGTTAACTGAGTGAAGAGAACTCTTGCTGACTTATAAAAGTAAATGTAATTACCTAATAAGTACAGAAGGGATATATTCCCTCATGTATTGTCTAACAGTGAAGAAAAGGGATGGAATGACATCCAGAAAATCAGTGTACACATCCTATATTTTTGCTTGACACAGTACATGCCACCAATACCGTCATGTAGAATTTTGTGCCTTATTAACATTATACATTATAATCTGTGTATGTTTTTATATGACAATGCTATGGTGAGATAAATGGTAACTCTAAGGTTTTAATGTGTACAAGAACTGGAGATAATGAAAAAATGCAGATTGTTATTTGGACAATATGGGGTGAAGATTCAATTTCTAAATTTCCAACCAGTTCAACAGGAATAACAATGCTTCAGTCCCATAAAAATATTTTGTCAAACATGAAGTGAACTGCAGACACTGGATTTACCCCAGTTGATTCCAGAATTGGTAAGCAAAGATGACAACCTTTACTTTCTTTTGTGGTTTTTTTTTTGGCCGGGGCTGGGTTTGAATCTGCCACCTCCGGCATATGGGACCGGAGCCCTACTCCTTGAGCCACAGGCGCCACCCTGACAACCTTTACTTTCTAAAGAAAGGTATATGAAATGGAATCTAAGAAGAAAGAGGTGCTTCCTCAATAAATGTTTTGATTTGGTCATATTAGTTGATAATCTCCCCAAGTACTTATTAACAATACAGAAGATATACTGAACCCTACAATGGAATAGGTGTCCAAGAACACTGCAACTGAGTGAATAGAATTAACATCAACTGTTAATTGGTGGACAAATTAGTATCAAGTGCTGATTAACACGTGCAAACCCAACATCACTGCTGTGATGGTACTGGCCAGAAACAGTCAATCATAATCTGATAAAAACTAGTTGAGAAAAACCCAGTTTTGGCAAACTTCCAGTTACAGATATCTGGTATGTCTTCTAATCGCTAATCATGTCTTTAAATAGCTTTCTTTACCATCCCAGAAAGTAGCTTTTTCCTACCTATTCTGTTTATGAGAACTTTTAATTACTCTAGTTACTGCCATCTTCTGTATAAGTGAATGGACGTCATCCAATTGTACATAGAACTGGTGGAGTTTCCAGATAGAAGAGAACAGTACGTATTCCCTTTCTTTGCTACTATCCAATGACACATCCTAATCCACAATGAAAATCTTGGGCACAGGGCGGCACCTGTGGCTCAGTTGGTAAGGTGCCGGCCCCATATACCGAGGGTGGCGGGTTCAAACCCAGCCCCGGCCAAACTGCAACCAAAAAATAGCCGGGCATTGTGGCAGGCGCCTGTAGTCCCAGCTACTCGGGAGGCTGAGGCAAGAGAATTGCTTAAGCCCAGGAGTTGGAGGTTGCTGTGAGCTGTGTGAGGCCACAGCACTCTACCGAGGGCCATAACGTGAGACTCTGTCTCTACAAAAAAAAAAAAAAAAAAAAAAAGAAAAAAAAAAAGAAAATCTTGGGCATCCACATTTTCCCATAGCTTATCAGAGATTTCACACTTTTCCCATATATCCACAAAATTATCGCATACTCAGATATTTATAGTTAAAAAACAACCTCTACGGCTCGCAGCTGTGGCTAAAGCTGCTAAAGCACCAGCCACATACACCTGAGCCCATATCAGACATTGTCCAGTTCTCTAAGCCCCTATCAGCTCTCCCCAGCAGTTTGCCCAACTCCCCCTCCCTTTTTCCTTTCTGTATCCTTAAAACTGCTCTTCCCTCTGCGGTTAGGGCTTCTCTGCTCTCCTTCTGCATCAGGAATGGAGAAGCCCAAGCCCAACCCTCTTGCTTTTGCATCGGACTTGGTCTTCAGGTGATTTATGAGGGGTACCCCGCCATCTGAGCATAACATTTGGGGGCTCGTCTGGGATTTGCCCCCCAAAATCACCGAGAACCTACTCCAGAGGTGAGTGCATGTGTGCCAGCATTGTCTATTTGTCTTGCTCTATTCTGTGTTGGTTTTGTTTGTTAAGTCTACAGTCGGGACATGGAACCCATGGCAGACTAGGAGAGGAAACGCCCCGTGAATGGGAGACTGGGACGTGGAATCCCCAGTCCCTGGTCAAGAAGACCAGGCAATTCCTCTGGTTGAGAGACAAGGTGGGTCGCAACTGCCGGGTGAAGTTACACCATTGTCTCCTTTTCAGTTTTGCCTGGAAACCCGTAAGGGCAGGCTCTTGCTTTCTGGAAGTATCTTGTGTGCTATTTGTTTTGTGTGGGTCTTGTTATATTTAGAGGGTGACATGGGACAGACGCAGATGACGCCCCTTTTCCTAACTTTGGCTCATTTTCAGGATTTCAAAGACAAAGCCCGAGAGTACTGTTTCAAAGTGTCTAGAAATAAACTTGTGACTCTTTGCAGAAATGAATGGCCGGTGTTACATGCCAGATGGCCACCCGCTGGCACTTTTCATCTCCCCATTATCATTCAGGTCAAAGATATAGTCTACCGATCTGGGACCGGACACCCAGATCAAATCCATATATAACTGCTTGGCAGGACCTCGTGGAGGACCCGCCATTATGGTTAAAATCCTTTCTTTGCCTGCCAGACAAAGAAGTGGCCAAGCTCCTAGCCTTAAAGGAGATATCTCCTGAACCCACTGCCCCTTCCCCAGTCCTCCAAGGAGGAACCAATCCAGAAGTGCTTTTTCCCCTCCTTATCAACCCTCACCTCAGGGGACACCTGTCCCTCCGAGTCCGCCAGGCAATCAGGCCACTCCAGCCCCAGGTCCAGGGAGTAATCTCCAGAGGCCACCCCACACCCGCTGCAGAGCCCTGAGCAATCCAGCAGCAGACTCCACTTGCTGCCCCTTTACGCAGTGGGCCCCCTTGATAGAGCAAACCCCCCGAATCAAGAATGTCACTATTGACCCTTTGCCATAAGTGATCTTTATAACTGGAAGATGCAGAATCCTAAATTCTCTGAAAAACCTACTCCTTTAATTGACCTCTTAGACTCAATTATTTTTACTCATCAGCCCACTTGGGATAATTGTCAGCAGCTCTTACAGGTCCTTTTCACCACTGAGGAAGGCCGTTGAGTGTCCGGATGGGAACCCCACTACCAATCAGGCTCTCATAGATGCAACCTTCCCCTTCACGCATCCCAAGTGGAATTTTAATACAGGAACAAGTCAGGTGAGACTCCAAGCCTACCGCCAGACTCTAATGAGGGGTCTCCATAAAGTGGCTAGAAAGCGGACTAATTTGGCCAAAGTAGGTAATGTGCAGCAGGAAAAGACAGAACCGCCCACAGCTTTCTTAGAAAGAATCATGAAGGCATTCTACATGCACACTCCCCTAGATCCTGAAGCTGTACAGAATAGAGCAGCAGTTGTCATGTTCTTCATTAACCAGTCAGATCCAGACATTAAATGTAAGTTGCAGAGAATAGATAGACCGGGTGAGAAGTCCTTACAGAACCTCTTAGAAGTTGCTGAAAAAATCTATAACAACCGGGAGGCCCCTGAGGAAAATCAAACGAAGGCAGGTAGAAGACAGACCCAGGAATTGGCCAGGATCCTCCTAGCCTCCACGGCCATGACTCTGGATGAAAAAAAAAGGCAACTGTGCCAAATGGCCGCAGGAGGTAAGGAGGGCTCCCCAGGTGGGGAAAGACTCTTCCTCCAGAAGGACCAGTGTGCCTATTGTAAGGAACGTGGACACTGGGCCAGTGAGTGCCCCAAGAAACAGACCCCCAGACCTTCATAACCCCCCCCAGTGCCAGTCTTGGAGCTAAGGGGACTCGAAGGATAGGGAGGTCAGGGCTCATCACCCCTCCCCAAGCCCCGGGTAACTCTCAGAGTGGAGGGGACCCCAATAAATTTCCTAGTGGATACCAGGGCCCAGCACTCGGTCCTGACCCAGGACCACGGCCATATGGATACTAGGAAATCATGGGTCCAGGGCGCCACAGGCATCAAACAATATTCATGGACTACCCAAAGCACTGTGGACTTAGGCGTGGGCTGGGTATCCCACGTGTTCCTGGTTATAACAGACTACCCCTACCCCCTCCTTGGGCGAGACCTCCTAAGTATCATCTTCAAAGGGGCTCATATCATCTTCAAAGATTAAGGACCCCTTGTCACAGATCAGTATGGGAGTCCCATACAAATACTCACCTTACAACTTAAAGATGAGTACAGAATGCACCAGCAGCAGCCTAAGAACAATCAGACGACAGATATGGCTGTACAGCTGAAAACCTACCCGCTTGCCTGGGCTGAGACTGCATGAAACAGTCCCCTGTTGCCTGTAAAAAAGCCACTGACTAATGACTATAGACCAGTCTGGGACCTAAGAGAGGTCAACAAGCGGATAATACACATCCACCCCACCGTCCCAAACCCTTATACACTATTAAGTGCTCTCACCCCTGATCGAGTATGGTACACTGTTCTTGACTTAAAAGATGCCTTCTTCAGCTTCCCGCTAGCCCCCCAGAGCCAGGCAATGTTTGCCTTTGAGTGGAAAGATGAAGAGCAAGTGATCCATGGTCAACTTACCTGGACCCGGCTGCCACAAGGATTCAAGAACTCCCCCAACATCTTCAATGAAGCTTTACCTGAAGACCTGAGTGAGTACCGGCAGCAACACCCTCACTTGACTCTTTTACAGTATGTCGATGACATTCTGATCACTGCCGAGACAGAAGCAGAATGCCACCAAGGCACCCAGGACTTGCTAACTGCATTAGGAGCTCTGGGGTACTGGGCCTCTGCCAAGAAGGCTCAGATTTGTCAACAAACTATAAGTTATCTGGGGTACATTCTTAAAGATGGGCAGTGGTGGTTGTCCCAGGCAAGAAAAGAAACAGTTCTGAAAATTCTCTCCCCCCACCCCCACACCACACAGTGAGGAGTGCGGGAGTTCCTTGGTTCAGCTGGCTTCTGCCATCTGTGGATTCCGGGGTTCACAGAGATAGCAAAGCCCCTCTATGAGGCCACCTAGGACAGCCTGTCTTTCTAGTGGAGCACAGAACAAGAAAGAGCCTTCCAGGCCCTAAAACGAGCCTTGCTCTTGGCCCCGGCCCTAGGACTCCCAGATATTACCAAGCCCTTTCATCTGTATGTAGATGAGTACAAAGGCATAGCAAAGGGAGTGCTTGCTCAATCACTTTGTCCCTGGACCCAGCCGGTCGCCTACATATCAAAGAAACTAGACCCTGTAGCAGCAGACTGGCCTCCATGCCTATGCATCATTGCAGCCACTGCGTTGCTGATTAAGGATGCAAATAAATTGACTTTAGGGCAGGAGCTGTTGATCATGACCCCTGGTGCCATTGAGGGAGTCCTCAAACAGGCACCGGATCAATGGGTTAGCAATGCCCAGCTTGCCCACTACCAGGGCATTTTGCCAAAGACCTCTCTCAATCCAGTGACCCTACTGCCAGACCTGGACCTAGATCCCCCACTGCATGACTGTGTTGACATCCTGGCCCAGGTCCACAGCATACACCAGGACCTCATGGACCAGCCTCTCCCTGATGCAGAAGCCACTTGGAACACAGATGGGAGCAGCTTCATACAGGATGGATGCAGGTGCGCAGGGGCAGCAGTGGTGTCTGAGACTGAGACTGTTTGGGCAGAGCCCCTCCCAGCTGGAACATCAGCTCAAAGGGCTGAACTTATAGCCCTAACACAAGCTATGACCTTGGGAAAAGGCCTAAAACTTAACCTCTATACTGATAGCCTATATGCTTTTGCCACTGCCCACATACATGGGGCAATCTATCAGGAGAAAGGGCTCCTCATGACAGGAGGAAAGACTATTAAAAATAAAGAAGAAATACTTTACCTCCTAAAACCCTTATGGCTTCCCCAGAAGCTAGCTATCATCCACTGCCCTGGCCATCAGTGGGGCGATTCCCCTGTGGCCAGAGGCAACCAGTGGGCCAACCAGGTCGCCAAAAGCATAGCCACTTCAATTACCCAAGAGCTTCCTACTACCATATTGCCAGACCCTGGACCTCCAACACTCCCACTATTTACAGAGTATACTCCAGAGGACTACCAATGGATAAAGCAGATCCCACAGGCCCACTCCCCTGAAAAGTACAATGGATGGTATGTCACCTGTGATGACAAAGTGCTTGTGCCGGCAAAACTGGGACAGGAGATCCTCAATAGAATCCACTCCTCCACCCAGCTGTGGTTGCGCAAAATGATAGACTTGCTGTGCCATGTCAAAATCAAGATACAAAACCAGAATGCCAAAATTGATGAAATTATGGCTTCATGCAAAGTATGTATTATGACTAACAGTGTATTTAGCCCCACAATCCAGGGTCCAGGGAGTGTGGAACAGAGCCAGGTGAGTACTGGGAAGTGGACTTTACTGAAGTTAGGCCAGGTAAATATGGATATAAATATCTCCTTATTTTCGTAGACACTTTCTCAGGATGGGTAGAAGTATTTCCTGCCAAAAATAAAACTGCACAGATAGTAGTAAAGAAGATATTAGAAGATATAATGCCTAGGTTTGGAATCCCTAATCAGATAGGGTCAGATAATGGCCCAGCCTTTGCTTCTCAGATAGTGCAGTTTGGCAGAAGCCTTGGGGACTAATTGGAAATTGCATTGTGCTTATCGGCCCCAAAGTTCAGGGCAGGTAGAGCGGATGAACTGCACTCTGAAAGAGACCCTGGCCAAATTAATCATGGAGGCTGGCGGTGACTGGGTGTCTCTCCTCCCCTTTGCCCTGTACCGAGTATGAAACTCACCCGACTTTTTTTTTTTTTTGCAGTTTTTCACCGGGGCTGAGTTTGAACCCACAAACTCCAGCATATGGGGCCAGCGCCCTACCCCTCTGAGCCACAGGTGCTGCCCGAAACTCACCCTACTTGATAGAGAAAACTCCCTACAAAATTCTCTTTGGAAGGCAACCCCCTATAATCCCTAAGGTATACTGCAAGGCCCTTACCTCAGAGGATCCTGACCTTAAAACTTGGAAAGATTATGCAGTAACTTTGCATTTTTACCAAAAGTCACAATGAACTGATTTGGAGAGACTCAACCCCTCTACCGCTCAGGACCTGTCCCTGAACCACACGCTTTCCAACCTGGAAACTTGGTGTATGTGAAATGTCACCGGCAAGAGGCGCTGGAGCCCCAGTGGAAGAGCCTGTACACCGTGGTCCTTGTCACCCCCACCACACTCAAGGTTGACGGCATCACCTAATGGATACATTACATGAATGCTCACCTAGCCGACCCATTCACCACCAAAGGACTCCACCCCCCAGTGGAAACTCTGCCAGGACACTGACAATCCACTGAAACTCAAGCTACACAAATGCCAGGACCCCTGAGGTTACCATACGTGTATTACTTACTGACTTGCACTGCCTTATTGTCTATTTCCCTCACTACCAACCCCCATTGTCCCATTCAAATAACATGGCTATTTACTCATGCTGGCACAGAAACAATGCTCAACCAAACCTCTTGAATTCACCCTAAAGGTACTTCGTTCCCAGACCTCGTGGTAGACCTCCATGATTTACTAGGCATCACCAAACTTTGATGTTGTCCTAGAATGACCAAGTGGATTTATATCTGCCCCAGGCACCTTCCTGATAAGTGTGGAGGAGCATATTACCATTTCTGTAAGTCATGGGACTGTGTCTCCACTGGGAAAATGTGGTGAGACCCCCCTAGAAAAGGAGACTTGATTGAAGTGAAGCGAAAACATAAATGTCCTCCCATGAAGTCAGGGACCTGTAACCCAGAAGAAAACCCCAGATGTGATAAGCTTAGCATCAACTTCACTGAAAGAGGAAAACAGTCAGTGGAATGGGAACGTGGCAAATTGTGGGGTATACAATTGTATGACTCCACTCAGACAGATCCAGCTGCTGTTTTCCAACTCAGAGTCATATACACTCCAGTTAATGACAGGCCTGCTGCGGTAGGTGCCCAACATGGTGCTTAAACCTCCCCCTGTAGCCACACCTAAGTCCCCCGATTCCCCTAGCTCCCCAGGCCAAGCACTCAGCACTCAAGGTTGGATTCTAAACCACACATTTGCACCTACCTCAGATCCTGATCCACTTTGGAAATTTGTTGCTGCTATGTACCAGGTTTTAAACACTTCCAGACCAGACCTTACTAAGTCTTGTTGGTTATGTGTAGAAGCTAAACCCCCTTATTATGAGGGAATTGCCCTAACAAGTAAACCTAAAGTCAGCTCCCAAGCTAGTGACTGCCACTGGCAACAGTCCGGGCCACAAATCACCTTACAGTCAATTCTAGGACAAGGAACCTGTATAGGTCAAACACCCCCACCCCCATATCAGCATTTATGCAATCAAACTTTCTTCTGGGATAGAATGGGGTATGTGATTCCTGCCAACAATTCCTGGTGGGCTTGCTCTACAGGAGTCACCCCATGCTTACATGGGGCAGTTCTTAACCTAACCAGAGATTTTGTGAATTAGTACAGCTCATTCCCAAGCTGCTCTATTACTCAGAAGAAGATCTGTACCGAGCATATGAACTGGCTATGAGTACAATTAATAGAATTAGAAGAGAACCGGTCACTGCAATAACCCTAGCCATGCTCATGAGACTTAGTATAGCAGGGGCAGATACAGGAATCTCATCCTTAGTTCTCCAAGATAAAAACTATGGTGCCTTGCATACTGCAATAGACTTAGATATAGAAAGAATTGAAAATTCCATCTCCCACCTTCAAGAATCTCTAACTTCCCTCTCTGAAGTAGTGTTCCAAAACAGGCAAGGGCTGGACTTACTGTTCCTTCAGCAAGGTGGATTGTGCGCAGTCTTAAAAGAAGAATGCTTTTTTACGCTGATCACTCGGGAGCAGTTAAGCAGTCAATGGAATTAATAAGGGAAAGTCTGAGTAAAAGGAAACTCGAACAGGAACAGTCCCAGAGCTGGTATGAATCTGTGTTCAGCAAATCCCCCTGGCTCACAACCTTAATTTCGACTATAGCAGGCCCACTTGTAATCCTATTACTACTGTTGACTTCTGGTCCCTGCATAATTAACAAGTTACTAGCCCTCATCCGATCCAGGATCACTGCAGTTCAAATAATGGTTTTACGGGCACAATATACTCCTCTCAGCTCTAGATTTACTGGCAATGGCATAGAGCTAGGGCCCGTAGAACCTGCTAAAGACCCATGATTGGATCTTCTATGCACTAGAAAAGGGGGGAACGAAAGGACCAAGCTAACTCTATGCTGTTAAAAATAACTCCACTTTGTCTCACAGCCTTCACTGACCCCACTTTGCCCCACAGCCTTCAATTTGCAGCTGTATACCAATCACTGACCCCACTTTGCCCCACAGCCTTCAATTTGCAGCTGTATACCAAAGGTGATAGGCAACCTGCTTGCATACCAAAGGGGATAGGCAACCTGCTTGCATACCAAAGGGGATAGGCAACCTGCTTCCTCCCCCACCCCCAGCTGCAGTATGTCTGCCCCTAGCCATAATGGTACCCACCCTCCGCCCAAGTAGTAGTAAATCCTTCCCCAGGCTAATCCCATATCAAACATTGTCAACAAACATTGTCCAGTTCCCTAAGCCCCATCCCCCCTCCCTTTTTCCTTTCTGTATCCTTTAAACTGCTCTTCCTTCTGCAGTTGGGGCTTTTCTGCTCTCCTGCTGCGTCAGGAATGGAGAAGCCCAAGCCTGAGCTTGTGAATAAAATACCTCTTGCTTTTGCATCCGACTTGGTCTTCGGGTGATTTATGAGGGGTACCCTGCGACTTGTGCAACCTCACAGCAACTTCAAATTCCGGGGCTTAAGCGATTCTCTTCTCTCAGCCTCCTAAGTAGCTGGGACTACAGGCGCCTGACACAATGCCAGGCTATTTTTAGATATGAGGTCTCACTCTGGCTCAGGCTGCTCTCAAATCTGTCAGCCTCGGTGTACATGGCTAACATCCTATCCACTGAGCTATGGGCGCCAGTAACTTGCCACTTCTCTTGGTTCCACATCCCTGCTTACCCAACTCAAAGCCTGGAAGGTTGAATTAATTAGTGGGGGTCACTAATCCCTGGAGGTGGTGGATGTACTTATCAGACTTCAGTTACCTCTCAGAAACCTACATCCCACACGCACCCTGCCCTGTCCAGTTATAGTAATCACATTGCTTGTGTGTACATTCCATCCTTTGCAGAGTTATGTAACCAAACTATTGAGGTTCCTTCTTGGAGGTCCATTAAGTTTTGTTCAGTCAGAGCCCTCAGAGAAGCAATTCAATGTGGCAGCAACTATGGCAGGGTGTGGTGGCTCAAGCTTGTAATCCCTGTACTTGGGAGGCCATGGAGGTGGGTAGATTTCCTGAGTTCGCATGTTCAAGAGCAGCCTGAGCCAGAGTGAGACTTCATCTCTAAAAATAGCCAGACATTGTGTTAGATGCTTGTAGTCCCAGCTACCTGGGAGGCTGAGACAAGAGAATCGCTTAAGTCCAGGAATTTGAGGTTGCTGTGCAATATGACACCATGGCATTCTACCAAAGGTGACAAGTGGGACTCTGTCTAAAAAAAAAATGTGGAAGCCACTGGCCACATGCTCTTCTAAATCAAGAGCTGTGCTCTACACCTAATGCATACGATGAGTTGTAACAATATGTAACCAAAGTAATTCATTAACATCTATTTATTCATCAGTTAGGAAAACAATATTTTGGGATATATAAGGTTAAATAAGCAATAACAATAAATTTAACCGAGTTCATTATCTTTTTTAATTTTTTTAGTAATTATCTTGAAACATTAAAATATCCTTAGCTGCCAAAGGAAGTGTTATTTCCATGTACTCGAATTAATAAGAATATATGTAGTAACAAGGGTAACAATTTAAAAGGTTTTTTGATAAAGCTTGACTTATCTTTTCATATTCCTATTGATATTATTATATCATTGTATTTAAAATTGTTGTGTATATTAACAATATGCATAGGATGTATACAGACTCATAATTTACTTGTTCTATTTTTCTCTCAGAGAGATAATAATATCTGTTGCCAGTAATTAGGGGATCTGGGTAAGCCAAGTCTCCTCAGAAACATTTCTGAGGTGAGTATATTCTGAAGGTGAATATTTAAATTCAGGGCTTAATAGAGCAGAAATCTGCACTCATTTTAAATTGTAAGGTTTAAAGAGACAGAATGGCTTTCAGACTTATTCTCAAATGGCAGAAGAAAGTAGCCTGTATTAGATTCAGGTGTGAGGTGGTGAGGGCAACTTTTTAAAATGTATACAGACCTACCCTTTTCAAATTCTGATCCATGTCACTCTAGCTTCTATTTGGGGAATCACTAACTAGAAGGGTGATGGAAGGGTGTCCTTTTTTCAAGTGTGTGGGGCTAAAAAAAGGTTTAAAACATTTGATTGAATATATAGTACATCAAGACTCAGGCCAAGTACTTAGAACATGTATATAGTACATCAAGACTTAGGCCAAGAACTTAGAACATAGGACAGTAAAGTAGCATCATAGAGGTAGACTCTGATCTGTAGAGAAGTATATGGAGATGGGGCAGAGAGAAATGATCATGCTTCACCAAGGTCGCAGTAAACTGTTTCTTAAACTGTCTACCTTAGTTCTGATTTTATGCTTATCATGCAACCTTCTGATTACTAATCTGACTAGTCTTCAGGTGTTGTGGGAAGTGGAGTAAAAGATTACTCATCACTAGAAAGGAATATTACCCACTCTACATTAGCATATTTCCAACTGAGTGAGTAGTGCAGTTTATGGGCATAGGTTTTTTACGTAAATCTCTCTGAGCCCAAGTTTAAGGCAGTGACAATGCTGTGGCCACACCCTAAATCGTGGTCAGTTTACAAAGCTAATATCACCCTCTGAAACCTTTTAAAAGAGTATCACCCAGCCTTCTCCTGGAGACTGCTCAACCTTATCAAATCTTTTTTTCTCCCTTATGCCACTCTCCAAAAATCAATCCTTTTTCAGTTACTTGGAATTCTAGAAGTTTTGTAGTAGTGTAGTGCTATCTGTCTAATAAATGCAACATTCAGACCTGTGTGGAAGAAGTAAATGCGAAATTGCTAACGATTTTAGTCACATTTGCTATATAATAGCTCGGCAGTGTAGAGGTGTTTACAATTTTACATTGTTTCTTCTTGACTTTTTTTGTTTGTTTGTTTTTTGTTTGTTTGTTTTTGTTTTTGTTTTTGGCCGGGGCTGGGTTTGAACCCGCCACCTCTGGCATATGGGACCGGCGCCCTACTCCTTGAGCCACAGGCACCGCCCATCTTCTTGACTTTTTTGATCGGCAGAATTTCCCTGCTTATTTTCCCTTGGTCGGTGCACCACACTATATCCTACCCAGTCACCTAAGCTAGAAACTTGGACCCTTCCTCTTTCTTAACTCTTTGGTAACTAACTATGATAACCGAGGCCTTCCTCATGTCGAGCTTGAACCTTTTAATAGTCTCCTAACCATCTCTTTAAAGATGGTTCTGCAGATTGTTCTGCAGATTGTTACCAAGTAGTAGTAGTAGCTTTTAAAACCACAATTGTGAATTTGTTATTTTTAGATGTGAAGCCATTGGGTGTGGCTTTTTTTTTTTTTTCTCCTGCCTCAGCCTCCCGAGCAGCTGGGACTACAGGCGCCCGCCACAATGCCTGGCTATTTTTTGGTTGCAGTTTGGCCGGGGCCGGGTTTGAACCCGTCACCCTCGGTATATGGGGCCGGCGCCCTACCGACTGAGCCACAGGCGCCACGCTGTGTGTGGCTTTTTATATTTTGACAGTCCTTTACCATGGCACACAAGGCTCTTGATGACCTGGCTGCTTCCTCTTAACCACCAACTGCCTCCTGCCTCCAACACACAAGCTCAAGTCATGGTGAACTGGCCTGCCAGGCTGCTTCACTCTTCAGGGGCATGCATTTGCCATGCCTGTGCTCAGAACTTGCGCATCTTACCTGACCTTTCAGCAGCATTTGACACATTGTAGACTTCCTGCATTCTGAAACAGTGTCTTCCCTTGACTTCCATGATATCATTCTTTCTGGATTGTCCTCCTACCTCTCTGGTATTTTCTTCAATATTTTTTACTAGCCACTGATCTACTTACCCTTTGCATATAGGGCTTTCTTGGGGCCTCAGTTTAGGTTCTGTTTTCCCTTAAGTCTACTGACTTGAACTCAGATGAAAATGTCTGTAGCAGTCATTTTGTATAAGAATTTTTACATCTTGTGAAAAGAATATAAATTTTAATTACAAAACATTTAATGTTTATTTTTCTTATAGCTATTTGTTCACTGTAGTAGATAGGTATATGTATGTAGTTTCAGTCGTTGAAAACTAACATAATATGCTAAATGCACCAGTTTGTACACAGTGGGAACTAGCCCCACAGTGTGCTTTCTTCATTTGAATGAGTGAGATGATATTCCCTAGTGTCACCCTGCTGTCTCATCTGCCATTCAATCAAATGATTAGATTTCAGCAAACCCCTCAAAGGATTAATTATGATAGTTCATTAAAGATCATTTGACCTGTCTACATATTTTACTAAAGTAAATGGAACAAGTAGGTAGGATAGAGCCAGTTTTGATTCTTTTTTTAAAAGAAAGCTTTTTTACTGAGAAATAAATTGAAATTGGTAGATGAGACTCTCTGTAGCGTTTATTATACTTCAAGTCCTTGCCAGGAAATTATTCTTTTTGTTTGTTTGTTTTTGAGACAGAATCTCACTTTGTCACCCTCTGTAGTGTCCTGGCATCACAGCTCACAGCAAGCTCCAACTCTTGGGTTTATATGATTGTCTTGCCTCAGCCTTCTGTGTAGCTGGGACTATAGGCGCCTGCCACAATGCCTGGCTATTTTTGTTGGAGTTGTCACTGCCACCATCCGTATGTGGGGCCAATGACCTACCCACTTACACAGGGGCCATCCCCAGGAAATTATTCTGATCAAACTAAAGTCAGAAATATTTTCAAAAGCAAGAATTTTGGGGTAATCATGATGTTACCAGCTTAAGCTTTTCAGTGATGAAAGATTTGCCTGGTGTTTGTTGGAATTGCTTTATCTGAGTATCTGGCTCCTCCTGCTGTTTCTTGCTGTTCCATCCACACAAAGAGAATTCTTGGTGGTCAGTGCAGAAGTCTGAAGGGGGTGCTGCATCATATAAGGAAGTGGCACATAAAGAAGTAGAAATGCCATTGCTAGAACCAAATAGAAAGTACTGGCACAGAGAAGATAATTTAACCCTTAATCCAGTTCATTTGGAGAAGGAGATTAAAGTAATATTGCAATAGGTGTTTCACATTAACTGAGCATAAGTAAGGCATCTTCATTTTCATTTTGTTGTTTCTAATGTGTGTAGAACAGTAAAAATTGAGAACTGTCCCTTTAAAAAAAATGCTGTTAACCTGTCCTCTTCTTGTAGGAGTGGCTTAGGAACCTGTAGAGTGAGGTACAACTGAGAGGACAGGCGTGACTCCATTTTGTACAAAAGTTGCCATTTTGCACTTTCTGTGAGCCACCTGCAGATACCCCAAAAAACTGCTGCTTGCTAGTTAGAAGCACGCCTAACCACGAAGCTGCCCCAGTGAGGAAAGTCCCTGACACCCAGCTGAGAGGACAGGAGTGACTCCATTTTGTACAAAAGTTGCCATTTTGCACTTTCTGTGAGCCACCTGCAGATACCCCAAAAAACTGCTGCTTGCTAGTTAGAAGCACACCTAACCACGAAGCTGCCCCAGTGAGGAAAGTCCCTGACACCCAGCCAACCTCCTAGTAGCCTTGCTGGAAAGTCCCCTTCTTTTGTTAGAAACCCCCTTCCTCATTGTAACCGCATATAAAAACCCCAGCCCCCAGAGTTCGGGGCTCTCAGCTCGGACCCGCTGCTCTGGGGCCCTGAGAGTCTGGGCTGGAGCTTGAATAAAGGCTTTTTTGCTTTTGCATCGGACTCGGTTCCCTGGTGGTCTTTGGGGATGTCTCGATCTGGGCATAACACAACTTCCAATTCTGCATTCTGACCTGCAACCTTGGGAAGAGTGCTGATACTACAGACCAGGAAGTGACAAATAATGTGCTTTAAACTATCTTAGAACTTGTCTTTTATAAGGCACAAATTTTTCATAACAAAATTGAGAGACTGAAGCAGTGATTTTACATAGTTGTCATTACACATTTGGAGCTCTGCTTGAAATAAAGACTTTGAAGCATACTTGGAATTCAAAGTTTTCTGGGACAGAAACTGATCTTATGACTTTATCTGATTACCACTTGGTTCATCTTTATTTTGTTAAACTACACCATAGGCTGAAACTGGGGAGACTTTTTTCTTCTCAGGTAGGTGTCAGTTTCGTTTTAAAAAATAGGTCATTTTTTAAATTTACTCAGATTGGTTGTGGTGCTGATTATTGAAAGAATTATGAACATCAGGTAGGGCATATGTTTTAATGTTTGAATATTCAGCATGGCTGTATATTTATTTCATTATCTTTTTTGTGACGTGGCCACTAGAAAAGTGGAAGTGATACATATAGGTCTCATTTTATTTGTATTGAACAAGCTGACTCAGAGGACTGTCTCCCATTTTAAAGCTCAGGTTGCCCCTCAAATAAAAATACAAAGTCCAACTGGCTAATTCTAAATGTAGTGTGGATATAAAGTATGTGTGCAATAGAAGTAGTAAAGTATTTTAATTAAAATTGAAATAGTGAAGTTTCAAGTTTATTTATTTATTCATTTTTTGGAGACAGAGCCTCACTTTGTCACACTCAGTTCTGTGCTGTGGTGTCAGAGTGATATCGGAATTTCATTCTTCAGTAGGTCCTTGGTCTCAGGGATCCCAAGAATGAACCCACGGACCACAGATCAGTGCTAAGATAGGACTTTTATTAGAAATTAGAAAGGAGGGCGGCGCCTGTAGCTCAGTCGGTAAGGCGCTGGCCCCATATACCGAGGGTGGCGGGTTCAAACCCGGCCCCAGCTGAACTGCAACCAAAAAATAGCTGGGCATTGTGGCAGGCGCCTGTAGTCCCAGCTACTCGGGAGGCTGAGGCAAGAGAATGGCTTAAGCCCAGGAGTTGGAGGTTGCTGTGAGCTGTGTGATGCCATGGCACTCTACCGAGGGCCATAAAGTGAGACTCTGTCTCTACAAAAAAAAAAAAAGAAAGAAAGAAAGAAATTAGAAAGGAATACATAAAAGCACCAGAGCTTCTGGAAGGGGGAAAGAACTGAAGAACTCTCTCGGGGGTCTCCATGTGGGCTCTTTTATCTAGGAGTCTTAAGTCTAGAGGATTACACAGGGCTGGCAGTTGGTCCTTTACTATCTTTGTCCCTTTGAAGGGATTAGGCAGTGTGCTCTTACCCAAGGTGGAACCACCCAAAAAAACACCACAGGCTGCTTTGCTCATGATCTTATCAGAACCCAGAGGATGTGTCCCGAAAAAGGCAGTCTTCTTGTGCCTGGAAATGGCAGTCTGACTTCTGAGCTCACCTGAGCCTAGAGAATGGGGGACTCCCTGTCTAGCCCTGTCTGGTAGAATCCTGTATCAACAGCTCACGGGATCTGTGGCTCAAGGAGTAGGGCGCCGGTCCCATGTGCCGGAGGTGGTGGGTTCAAACCCAGCCCCGGCCAAAAACCACAAAAAAAAAAACAAAAAAAACAGCTCACAGGAACATCAATCTCCTTGGCTCAGGAGATTCTCTTGCCTCAGCCTACCTAGTAGCTGGGACTACAGCCCCCCCCCCCAACACTGGGCTATTTTTTCGTTTGTTTTGTTTAGCAGGCCTTGTTCCAGTTGGAACCCACCAGCCTCCGTGCATGCGGCCGGTGCCCTAACCACTGAGCTATGGTTGCCCAGCCCACCCTGAAATTTTAATTTTAAATAGTAAACTATAGTAAATTGCACACGAGCTTTATGTCCACCCTTTATATAACTTTTCATCATTTTATATATATATGTATTATATATATACGTTGTTTCCCTGAGTGGAAAACATGTATTTACTTTCTGTTGATATATAAACACATATGTATGCATCTATAACTGAAATTAATAAAAGGATATCATTTCTGTTCAGTGCTAAATACAAATATCTCTCAGGCAGAGCTGCCTGCCAAGGAAGGAACAAAGCCCTGTGTTAAAAGAGCTATAAAATTTGTTAGGCAAAGTCCACGTTGTAGCTCAGCCCTTCCCCCCAACATTTGTACCATGTAGTCCTATGTAGTGGCTGTTAGTTGGGAGCTTAAACACCACCTCCTGCATGAAGCCTCCTGCAATGCCAGCGCCCTGGAGATCACAGGTATTTTCACACTTCTCTGAACTGTCATAGACAGCCTTTGCTTTAACTCCCAATGGTATTCATCTGTCTGTAAGGTTACTGAGTTCTTTTTTTTTTTTTTGAGACAGAAACTCACTTTGTTGCCCTCCATAGAGTGCTATGACGTTCCAGTTCACAGAACCCTTCAACTCTGGGGCTTAGGAGATTCCCTTGCCTCACCCTCCAGAAAGTTGGGCCATTTTTTGTTGTAGTTGTCACTGCTATTTTAGCTGACCCAGTGGGCGGCTTCTAACCCGTTACTCTTGGTATATGGAGCCGGTTCCCTACCCACTGAGCCACAGGCGCAGCTGGGTTTCTGAGTTCTTTACGTGTGTTTTTACCTAGACATCACCATGTAAATTGAATACAACTTCACAGCAGAGTCTAACTCCTATTTAAATAATACGTGCCCAAGCCTGGCACAGACGAAACACTCAGCAAATAGCTTCATTCCTTTTTTCGAAATTTGTTAAATAGTTACTGTCTGACAAGCTGGTGGCCCTGGAATATCAGATAAAGTCATGATCCCTGCCCTTAAATTAAAAAAAAAAAAAAAAAAAGTGCTGTGGGGAAGAAACTATTAGCATTTTGGCCTCTTCCAGCCTCTTGGAGGACTGGAAGACTTCAAAGTCAGAGAGGTGGGCTCTTAGGCCCTATCCAATCAGGGATGCTCCAATATGAACTGTGCAATCAGATGCACAGCCAGAAAAATGAAGGCGGCTCTGTGATTCTGATTAGTGTTTGTCACTTGAGCTGGGCTGTGAGCTGGGGCCTCCTCTTTAGAGGTTTCATTCCTGGAGATTCCAAGTGTCTCTGCAGCAGCGTCTGTCACCCTGTGACCTGCAGGTACTGGGAGATCTGTTGGGAGGACATCGGGACATCCGGGGAGCTGGGAAATGGTGAGTACAGGAGACTGGATGTCCTGAGAGGGGGAGGGTCGTGGTTGAAACCAGAAATGGCTGTGGCGGAACTGGGCAATTTCCCTTCAGTTTTAGAGTCTTCAGACTAAAGTTTGCAACTGGCACACTTTGGTCCTTGGACCCCACTTGGTGAACGGTGAAGTCGGGCAGGGAGTTGGGACCCTGTTGCTCCAAGTGTTTTCTGAACCTGTTAGTTGCACCACGGCCCAGAGCTCTCTGAGCAGCTTGTTTAACTGCCTCACCAGGCATCCCTCGCTGGTGGTGACATTAGAAGGGTCCTTAGGGAAGAATCTCAACTGAGTGTGTGGGGCTTGTTCATGAGAGGGGCTGTAGTCTGTGGGATCCTCACCCCTCCATTCTTTTGTTAAACAAACTGAAGTCTGGACGAGGTAGCTCACTCGGTTGCTGAACTGAAAGTGGCTCAGTAGCCTGTTGTAGTTAAACACGGGACAGGGAGTTGATGCGCAGAAAGACTTTATTATAAGACAGGCTAGCAATTCTGGAGAACATCAAGAGAGTTTTTTTTTTTTTTTTTTCTTTGTAGAGACAGAGTTTCACTTCATCACTCAGGGTAGAGTGCCATGGTGTCACACAGCTCACAGCAACCTCCAGCTCCTGGGCTTAGGCTATTCTCCTGCCTCAGCCTCTGGAGTAGCTGGAACTACAGGGGCCCGACACAACATCCGGCTGTTTTTTTGTTGCAATTTGTGCAGGGCCAGGTTTGAACCCACCACCCTCAGTATATGGGGCTGGCGCCTTGCCCACTGAGCCACAGGCTTACCCAGGAGAGTAATTTTTTAAATTCTGTTTTTTCTATGTAACAAATTTTAATAATTTATACAGGGAATAATTTCACAAGCACATTAGAAATATGTGATTAACAACATGTAGGCAAGTTAAATACATATGACAATTTTAAACTAATCAAAACCGTCATCAACAAAACATTAAACATGCTATTAACTTATTCTATAGTGCCTCATTACTTTCTCCGGTTTTTTTTTTTTTTTCAAGATTATTATCTTTATTCCCTATTTCTGGTTTGGCCTGTTTGACTGACTTAGTCTTCCTATGTTTTAAGGTGAAATCTCACTTCAGAAATAGCTAAGAAAGGCTGTAGGGTTTTCTCTGTCTATCACATTCTCTACTTTTATTTATTTTATTTTCAATCTATGAAATTGATTTAAAATGAAAATAATTTTAAATAATTTAAAATGTGCTATGGCTACTTAAATTGACATGTGGGCTGTGCTAGTTAATTTTGTTTTTTAAATTTGTGAAACATGGCTGAGCATGGTGGCTCTGGCCTGTAATTCTAGCACTTAACTTCCTGAAACATGGAAATTTCCAAGTTCTGTGAAATCCTGTAGTTCTGTAGGGGCGGAAATAGCATCTCCCACTTGATTTAAACTGGCCAATGAGAAGGGTATCTGTGGGGTGGAACTTTTTGACTATCAATAAAAATGGAAAGACCAAGGCAGTCGGGGAGCGTGGCCATTTGGAATTCTTCTATGCCTTAAGCTCCTGGCTGGTGAATAAAGCCCTTCCTCTTATAAACGTGGTGTTTGGGTGCTCTTTCTCTCTGTTGGGCCTTATCTTCCTGCAACAATAATATGAGTTTTCAGGTGATTGTTTAAAAAAATCAAGAGATGAAGCAAGAAATTACTGATCTGTAATGGAGAATGAGTAGGATTATGATTAGTGATTTTATCATCAGTTGAGATTGATAAGTAGGAGAGAAAAGCCAGAATTGCTAGGAGGGGTAGCTAGAAGGGGAAAATGAAAGAATAAGAAAATTGTGTTTCTTGATGGAGAAAGTCTTGGAAGGTGCCCTGCAGTCACAAATTTTTAAAGGCTCCAAGGAGGTCTTTCCAACTTTGAACATGTGAGTGTAGCCAGGCATCCTGAGAAAAGTTATGGAGAAAAGGAAAAAACTGGAGGAGAATGTTATACATTTATTAGGAAGTGGATTCTTTAGGTATCCTGGTGAGTTTGATGTTGCAGGGGGCAATACTTGAGATTTCCAGTGATAGTTCTTCAGTGTTGGAAGTTTTCCCTATGTAGAACACTGTTTTATTCAGAATCAGTGAATCATAACTGGGGGGTCCACAAGGTGAACAGCCATGGGGTTGCTGTAAAGAACCATGTGCAGGCCTGCCCAAGAAGGATGTAAAGTCTTGCAGGGCACTAATTTTGTGAAATGTTGTACAAGGATGCTATTCATTTGTTCTACTTCTCCTGATGATTGGGGTCTGTAAGGCACTGAATTTCTAGGGCTTATTAGATTTGGGAGGTTATGTGGCTAATGAAAGCTGGGCTTTTGTTGCTCTGAATAGAGCTGGGGGGATGGAATCTAGGAATGATGTGGTGTCCTTTACAGTGAATAATGGCAGATTGCTTTGGAAATCTAGTTCCATTTAGGAGGCCTTTAAGGAGTATGGCATTGATGATGGAGGAGCGTTGGGTGGTCATGAATCCCCTTTTTTGCCTTATGGCTGCATGGTGGAATTGTAAGGCTTCAGTGAGGGCTAGGAATTCTGCTTGTGAGGAAGTGCCCAGAGGCAGAGTTACAAAGGTGATAAAGTGGGAAGAAGACATAATAGCAAAAGCTGTCTTGGCAATGGAGTGAGCAGTGGGCTTAAAAGAACTGACATCAGGTGGCACCTGTGGCTCAAAGGAGTAGGGAACTGGCCCCGTATGCCAGCCAGAGGTGGCGGGTTCAAACCCAGCCTAGGCCAGAAACTGCCAAAAAAAAGAAAAAAAGAAGAACTGCCATCAATAAACCAGGTGTCTTCAGGATTAGGTAAGGGAATAAGAGAAATATTTGTGAAAGGGTGTAGTGTTACAATAGGATCTACAGGGAGGTCAGATCCAGAGAATGGAGGGGATGTTGGGGAGGGGTTGGAAAGGAGCAGGATGGGTAGTGAGAGGTGGAAACCAGCAGGAATTGTCAAGGTTGCTTGCAATTTTGAGACAGTATCTCTACCTAGTAGGGGAATATTACATGAGGGAATAATAAGGAATGAAAGTGGGAAAGTGTCCAGAAAGTGTGCAACATAAAGATGGAGTAACATGGGGTAGATTACATTACCATCAATATCCATCATCAAGGTCTCTGTTCTAAAGAACCTTTATAACATGGCAGCATAGAAGGGGTTGCCCCATGTCTATTAAAAAAGAATTTGGCTTATCCTCCACTAGCAAATTCCTCCAGAGTTTAGACTTTTTAATTATCAATAGGGACACTATGATTCTCCCAGAACCATGATTTTTTTTTTTTCTTTTTACAAAGCAGTATATATATCTTGTTGAATATTGTCTGGGCAACAGGTAGTCTTCTGGGTTATGAGATGTTAATCACAATGCTGATACGACTGGAGGCCTCTGCTGATTTTTCAAACCCCACAGGGTGGACACCCTAAATCTCTCTTCAGCCCTCTTAAAAGGCACTTTAAACTTCTAAACTTAGGTAAGCAGAAGCTTTCCCAGGAAAGTGCTTGTCGCTGGGATCACTGCTGAGTGGCTATCCACTTACCCAGTGTGCCAAAACCAGTCTCACTCTGCCCCTGAGGGTTAAGGCTGTAAAGCAGCTCAGTTCTCGCCTTTAGACTCCTCAGTCACTAGGTTACTAGCTCCTGCCCCATCCTTGCTTTGCAACCCTGAGGGCAGAGCTTGCTGGGGCAGTTCTCTTACAATGGCTCCCTGCGGCCCACAGCTGAACACTATTAGCTCCGTCTTGCTCAGCTGCTCAGTCTGGGGCCCTAGACCATGGCCAAAGTTCTCTGCAGTCCTGCTCAAGCTCTCCCTAAGGCAGTTCAACTGAGTGCCAAGTCCAAAAACACCAAAACAGTTCACAGGTAAGGCCTTTCCAGTTTGTAGTCTCACTGATGCTGTACTTACAGCTGCTGGTGGGATTAGACCCATCAAACACATTCAACCACTTGCCAGTTTTCCACTGTTTTTGTCCTCCTCTTCGGGTCCAGAAGTCTCTTGCTGACTCCCTGTAACCTCAAAGGGATGATTATAGGCGGATCCCACCAGCCAGAGATGCCTGGAGTCTTATCTCCCCATACTCACCGTGCCCAGCTGCAGGGAAGCTGTTAACTCGGCTGCCATCTTGCTCTCACTGTCCTGAGATTTATTAAATGGCCAAGTTCCTGTGAACAGGTTTGCTATATTGTGTTTAGGTCTCCAGTTAAGATTCCATATTGTTCTGTGATTCAACCAAGGAAGAAATTGTATTTTCTTGGGTTCATATAGATTATTACAAAGTATACTGAGGAAGCCACTAATTCCTTTTTCTGATCTTGTAGCTTATCAGCCACAGTCAATGAGGTAGTAAATCTATGCTTTAGCTGACTATTGATTTTCAATGTAGACCCCGTATTGAAAGGAGGATAAAATAATTTCCAGTGAACTTAGAAGGTCAGTCTTAGTACATTACATTAAAATTCTCTTTCCAGGCAGTGCCTATGGCTCAGTGAGTAGGGTGCTCTCCCCATATACTGAGGGTGGTGGGTTCAAACCCAGCCCCAGCCGAACTTGCTAGCAGCATCATGAAGTGTCGCTTCAGTACTTCCCAAAACTGATGTGATGTATTCTTCTTTAATAAGTTGTAATTTAGTTTCTGGCAAATGTTTTTGAGTGCTTTCAAGTTCCTGTGTCTTATTTTGCAGGTCATATTTACACTGGTCAAGTTCATTTTTATTAGTCATAAACAACTCTGTAACCTTTTGCTTGTCCAGTTCCTTCTACACTACCAACAAGTTTCTATTACATGTTATGCTTCCATGACAAAGAATCTTCTGCAAATGCAAATCCCCTCAATGTCTTAACTAGAGATATGATTCATTAAAGGAAAATCGTGGCTCCAAGTCAGGTGACGCGCTCCACCTGCCACCTCTTCTTATCCACACGGGGACTCGCAGCCCAGCTGGCAGGGCTTCAGCAGTGTTGCTAAATGAGATTTCTGCACCTGCTCATGACTGTTTCTGAAGATGTTCACCAATACTGCTTTCTTCTGGAGGTCTTGAGCCCTCAAAAACTGTCCTGTACAGACAAATCCTTCTTCCTTGTGGTCAGAGACTGACGTTTAAAGTCTTGGGCTTCAGATTTTATTTTAGTTCACTTCACAAATGGTGCTTCTGAGGGGAAAGATTCACGAGCAGACGAAGAGCTGTCATTCAGCCGGTCTGGCCCCTTGGGTCGTCTCCCTGAACCCACCCCGCCCCGCCCCAGGGTCGGAGCCAGGGAAGACAGGCCCAGGGGCAGAGGCACGCGGGGGAGGTGCTGCTCCCGGGAGGAGGCACCCGTAGGCCTCACAGTAGTAACTTTGGCACCACGATTGATCGCTTTGCTGGAGGAGCTTCTGAGCCAGCAGTGGTTTTGCCCTGAGGGGTTGCCTGCAGAGTGGCGCAGGCGGGGCGGGCTCCTCACAGAAAAGACAACCTCTAGCCGGGCCGCCCAGATGGATGGCCTGGGGGAGTCCCGCCACAGCCCCTCCTCCCGCCTTTCCTCCTCCTGGCGCCCCCCACCTAGCTCCCCAGCCGCGAGCACATCCCAGCACCTCCCCCTTCAGAACCGCGAATCTTTAACCGCTAGGCCCAGAAGGTCGGGAAATGCAGGCATCTTTTGGGTGCATCCAGGAACCAGGTCCCCAGGAGGACTTGGGCAGAATTTTGCCTTATTATGGGAATGCATGCAGACCAAATTCTCAGAAGAACTTGGTTTCTTGAACTTCCAGTGACGCCTTCTGCAGGCTGGACACAGTTTGAGGGCAGGGTTTTGCTTTGGGCATAGTTTTGCCTAGTGACCTGGCCTGCCACCTTTAAAAGTCCCAGAAGAAGTCTCATTTTTTTAGAGTACTCTATGGAATTTTGAGAAACTACTTGGTTTTGCCTATTGGCAGAAGCCAATAACTGGAATCTTGAGAGCCGCTGCCTTTTAAAAGCATCCTCATAATAATTTAAAACTTTAAAAGCCAGGTTAATAAGATCTCGTTTAGGGGCTTGGTTGCCTTGGGGAGATTTTTGGAGTTTTTTCTCGATGTCAAGTGCAGAATGAGATAAAATACATGTTAACAATGCGTCTGCCTTTGTAGCTCTCCAGGGATAGGGTAGTTTATAGCTGGAGAGCTTCATTAAGACGAGCTAAAACCTGGGCAGGATTTTCATCTCATCTTTGGGTAATTTCTTTTAACTTTTCATAATTGACAGCTTTACTGGCTGCTCTCTTTTGTCCTTCTAAGAGACAGTGGACCATGTGCTTATGGAGGCAGATTCTAGTAGCATCAGTTTGGTAATTCCAATTGGGGTCCTCTCGGGGAAGAGCCCTAGAGCCTTCTGGCAAATTTTAATTTATTCTGCATAGGTTTTCAGCATAAATTTGGGCTTGATTGAGTCCAGAGTTGCTCTCTTTCCTCCGAAGTTAGAGTGGAGGTGAGGATAGCATATAAATCATGCCAGGGTAAATCATATGATTTAGTTAGATATCTAAATTCTTGAGAGTATTTTTTGGGATCCGTAGAGAGTAAGCCTAATCCTTGATTATGTGGGAGAAGTCTGAGAGAGAAAATGGAACCTGAATTCTGACAATGACTTCCGTTCCCATAACCTTTTGGAGAGGGTATAAGGGTTGGGGTATTTTGGAAGTGGAAGGTCTAAAGGTGTGGCCAGACCTAGGATGGGGTGGGGAGATGAGTCTGCCATATTTTTTTCTGTCCCAGATCCACTATCTTTTCTTGTCTTAGTCCTGGTCGGGGAGTTGGAGAAGGGGGAGGAGGGGCGGAAGCTTTTCAGTAGGGAGTAGAAACGCCATTTTTTGTTGTTGTTGTTTGTTTGTTTACCTTGTGTTAGGGAGTTGGCAAAGGGGGGAGGGGTGTAAGTTCGAGAGGTGAGGAGGAGGGGTGGAAGTTTACCGGTAGGGAGGAAGTTGATGGGAGGGTTATATGCTGGATGGAAAGAAGACAATGCAGAGTCATATGAGTCTGCACAATTTGGAGGTATTTGCACAAGGAGAATTTAAGAGGGTTCACAGGAGGAACACAGGGAAGGAATATATTGACGTGTGAGGAATGCATGAAGGTAAAGAATGTCCGACCATTTGGCTAATTTGTGACAGTAATTTTTGAAAGCAGTGAGACTTGAGATATCGAAGGTGCCATGTTTAGGCCAATGTGAATCATTGCCAAGTTTGTACATAGGCCAAGCATTATTATATAAAAAAATGAGACACTTAGGTTTGAGGTCAGGATAGAGACGTAGAGGTTTCAGGTGAGTTGGAAGACAGCATAGAGGTGAAGAAGGGGAATTTTTTTTTTTTTTTGTAGAGACAGAGTCTCACTTTATGGCCCTCGGTAGAGTGCTGTGGCATTACACAGCTCACAGCAACCTCCAACTCCTGGGCTTAAGCGATTCTCTTGCCTCAGCCTCCCAAGTAGCTGGGACTACAGGCGCCCGCCACAACGCCCGGCTATTTTTTTGGTTGCAGTTTGGCCGGGGCCGGGTTTGAACCCACCACCCTCGGTATATGGGGCCGGCGCCCTACTCACTGAGCCACAGGCGCCGTCCGAAGAAGGGGAATTTTGATTGAGTGGTGCCCATAGTGAAGACTGGGGGAAGAAAACAAATAAGATTAAAGCTAACACAAGGAGGCTGTTCAGGGAAAGTAAAGTGAATTTAGGGACCAATAAAACAATGGAGACTTCAAGAAAATGATGAAGACTGCAAGCCAAGAGGGCATCTTCTGCCTTTACTTGTCAGCCAAATCTAGGCCTCCAGGAAGATCCTAGATGAGTGAACCTGGTTCACTGGACAGAACTACCGAAAACTATCCACCCAGAGTAGGTTTGGGGAGAAGATTACCTGTACTCTCCACTTATAACTTCTATCAAAAGAGGGCAGTATCTCTATACGTGACCTCAACCATCTGGAAGGACCTGGGCCCACAGTAGGGACCAGAGGGTAAGACAGGGAGAGGGAAATTCAGTCTTCCTGTGCAGCTAAAAGGAGGTAAGAGATCATATATAAATACTTAAGAGTGCAAAGAGATGGGGGAGAGGAGGAGACAGGGTAGGAATGGGAAGAGTAAAGAAGTGAAGAAAAAGTTTTTAGAGAAAGGTTCACCTTAGTACAAAGTGGATGAATGGTGGGTAAGGTCAGAGTGCAGCAGTTTTCTTCATCTCATGGGAATAAGGGTCTGTTTGGTTAGGTTCCATAGGGTGTTTTTTCAGCCCCCCAAGTGGCCTTTTTCCCAGGGAGTCACAGGTACCATATGAAAAGTTCCAGACCCAATGATAAAATCATTCCAAGACTTGAGACGTAAGGAAAACATAGATCCTATTCACGCAATTAAAGAGGACTTTATTCCACCTAGAGTACAGGTAGGATGAGATTCCTGACCAGGGAGAAAACCACACGTGGGTGATGGCGGACCAGGATTTAAAGGGTTAGGGCAGTCAGGATTGGTGGCATTCCTATTTCCTGGGAGGGATATGAGTTTAACCTTCTCTTGGTGGGCCTTAAACCTGACCCTTCCTGGGTGGACCATGAACCTGACCTTGTCTGGTGGGGCAAGTTTATTTGGGGAGGTACACCAGGTCAATCATTTAGCTGGGCTAAAAAGGTGTAGTCAACTACTATAATTTTCAGGGATGTTAGTATGTTAAGTTACTTTTGACCAGTTGTACTGAAAGTTTTGTACCTAGGGTAGAAAATGGGTGATTGCTACGAACAAAGTTTTCCTGTGTTGTAGCAGGGATAGATGAAAAAGACTGGGTGCCATATAATGAGAACTGTCTTGAGGGTAGCTTGGTGTATATCTGTTGGCATATGGTAGAAAGGCAGTTAAGTTACATTTAAGTAAGGAATTATTCAGGTTAGTGTATCAAAATGGGCAATGTTTAAGCTTGATATATTTATGACTAGTTGTTGCGTGAATTGATCAAGCCAGTCTCAGAGATAAGACCTACAGTCAGAATGTCTTGGAAGAGAAGGGGGCTGCAGCTCTCTCAAGCATGCAGCAACCCTAGTTTATTTCTTCTCACTTATATACCCTAACAATAAAGCATTCAGCACGTACACACATAATCTTAAAATTACAGCACAATAAAGTTACAAAGAATTCACGAATCTTATTTATCTCTTTTTCCTTCAAAGAACAAAGTATTCATCTGTAAAGAACAAACATAATCTTTAACTTAGCAGCACAATAATTCCTGACCACAGCATGCTCTGTTTTCAGTGCCTGCCTCCCACTAGATTAGTTTTCTAATCTCTCCAGAGGGTCTTCAAAGGAATATCTCTTCCTGCAGACCTTGAGAAGAACAAAGTTATGGCAGCCTCTAATGTGGCTTGGCTACAACTAGTAGTTTCAATTTTCAGTTGTATAGCAAATATATCTTTTTTTTCTTCACAGTAGTGGTTGTTTTGTAACTATAAATATGCGAGTATGTGATAATTTTGTGGACATATGGGAAAAGTGTGTAATCTCTGATAAATTCTACTGGGTGCACATCTTCATTAGCCATGAAATAAATACCTGTTCTACACAAGTACTTCTCAGGATTTAGAAATCAGACATAGTTATGACATTTTGGGCCAAAGAAGTCCATGCATTTTTATTTCATCAAAATGGGACAAGGTACTGGGGTGAGCACACAGACATGTATAGTCTCAAGAGGAAGATAGCTGGGGATTGTAACTCTTCAATCTTATGTGGTGTTTCCTCCAGTCTAGTTTTGCTTCTGCAGTGAGATAAAGCTTGAGTGGAGTGTGGTGGGCTGAGGCTTCTAGTCTTGCAAGTTTCATTGCTGTGGTGTCCTCAGCAGAACATCTTCTGGGCTAGTCTATTTTTCTTTCTTTCTTTCTTTTTTTTTTTTTTTTTTGTGTGTGTGGCTTTTGGCCAGGGCTGGGTTTGAACCCGCCACCTCCGGCATATGGGACCGGCACCCTACCCCTTTGAGCCACAGGCACCGCCTAGTCTACTTTTCTTTCACTGTTTCTCTCAGGCCTATCTTTCCAGGTTTTGAACTGGTCTTGTTACCAGGATAAAGGGCATGTACATTTTCTGTAGGGGTTGACTGGGGTCTGAGAAGAGAAAAGCTGTGAATAAGGGATAAAACTCCCCACAATTGTATATCTTTTCCTAGTTTAAGATTACATTCTGCTTTCCCTGACATTTGAATTGAAACTGCCTGGAAGAGTTTCTTATGTACAACTTTGAGGGGATTTAATTTGACCCTGTTTCTAGGGGCTACCTTTATTCACAGTAATTGGAGGGGAATACCTGGTTTTCATGTAAATGGATCTCTTGGTATTGTTTGGCCATATTTATTTAGTGTGTGATTTATTTTCTTTTTTCCTTTTCCTGATGATTGAGGTCTACAGACTGCATGCAAATTCTAGTGAATTTTCAAAAATTTGCTTACCTGCTAATCTACAATAAAAGATGGACCATTATTACTTTGAAGGCTTCTCTGGAACTTATTATGAGGTGAAGGAGGTAAGGAAGTTTCAGCCCAAAATATGACTCCTTGGTGTAAAGAATATTTTGAATTAAAGACCATTTGTGATCAGAAAGTATTGAAAGGGGCCTTTCCTTTATCTATGGTAAATCCTGAGTAAATTCATTGGGAGTCCAAAGAGCCTGCTGACCTTCTTATTACATGCTAATAGATCTGGGCCCAAGGTCATTTGAAGTACAATACCTTTCTCTCAGGTAAATCTAGAAATGGATTTGTTTTCACCCATCTACACATTCCCTGTTGTAACAGTTACTGCATCTATACTTTCCACTTACTCCCCTTCCCTTCTAAAAATACATCTATAAAGATCTCTGACCATCACTGAGACTTTGGGTAATGATCCTTTTGGTTACCCCCATGCACGTGGTATTTGGAAATGAAACATTTTCTTTTTATTATTATTATTATTTTTTTTTTTGAGACAGAGCCTCAAGCTGTTGCCCTGGGTAGAGTGCCGTGGCATCACAGCTCACAGCAACCTTCAACTCCTGGGCTCAAGCAAGTCTCCTGTCTCCGCCTCTCATGTAGCTGGGATTACAGGAACCCACAACAGTGTGCGGATATTTTTTGGGTGCAGCCATAATTGTTGTTTGGCAGGCCTGGGCTGGATTTGAACCCACCAGCTCAAGTGTATGTGGCTGGCGCCTTAGCCACTTGAGCCCACAGGCACCAAGCCTATTATTATGATTGTTATTATTTTAAGAGGCAGAGTTTGACTTTATTGCCCTGGGTAGAATGCTGTGCCATCACAGCTCACAGAAACCTCCAACTCCTGGGCTTAGGCAATTCACTTGCTTCAGCCTCCCAAGTAGCTGGGACTACAGGTGCCCGCCACAATGCCTGGCTTTTTTTTTTTTTGCCGTTTTTGGCCAGGGCTGGGTTTGATCGTGCCACCTCTGGCATATGGGGCTGCTGCCCTACTCTTTTGAGCCACAAGCATCACCCAAAGCCAACTTTTTGTTGTTGTTGTTGCAGTTTGGCCCGGGCCAAGTTCAAACACGTCCCCCTCAAAGAATCATTACCCAATCATTACTCAGTATATGGGGCTGGCGCCCTACCCACTGAGTTACATGTGCCATCCAAAACTTTTTCTTTTTTTTTTTTTTTTTTTTTTTTGGCCGGGGCTGGGCTTGAACCCACCACCTCCGGCATATGGGACCGGCGCCCTACCCGTTGAGCCACAGGCGCCGCCCCCAAAACTTTTTCTTATTAATCTATCCGAATTATGAATTGATCTTTCAGTGAACCAAAGAGAAAAGGGCAGATTTCTCCTTGATCTGTACAGTTGCATAATGTTTTTCAGAGGGACCTTTATTACTTATGTAGTTTTGTTTGTTTTTGTGGGAAAATCTTTTTACTTCTCTTGAAAAAGTATCCATCAATACTAGTAAATATTTCAGACTTTTGCATGAGGGTATTTGGGTGAAGTCTATCAGCTAGTTTTCAAATGATATTAACTTCTGGTTTGATTTGAGTGGTATTTTAGATCTGTTGTCTGTTTGGAGGTTTTTTCTTGTACAAAGCTAACACTGAGTAATTATTTTTTTTATTGTCTGGGTGAATTGCCTGTTTCTACATTATGGCAGAGAGAAATCAGTTTAGGCTTTTTTGCAGAAATGCGTCATGTCATGAAGTCATTTAAGTACCCGAGCTGTTAGACTTCTAGTGTTGTGCCCAGGTGTTCCACAAAGACCACACTGCCAAGCAAGCTGAATTCACAGCAGAGTCCCTTTATTGAGGAGCCAGCTAGCAACTGCCTTACATCCAACATGGGTTCAGAGAGAAGCACATAGTTGTCTGAGGTTCTGGTTTTTATTGTTACAGAAGCAAAAACAGCAGTTAAAGTGGTAGGGGAAATCATGAGGTTAGGGTGGTTAGTCATTTTACACAATGCTGTGATCAAGAGAGCAGTTAGCAATTTTTTCTGGGTACAAACCACAATGTCCTAAGGGAAATGTAGGGAGAGGAATTTAAAGGTACAGATCTTAAAGGGAATGATCATAAAAAGCGATAACCACCAGAGTCATAATAACAAGTGCAGTCAGTAACTTACATCACTAATGATTCAGTTGAATGCATTCACAGTTACACAATGGGAGGGCAAATAAGAGGAACCAGTTTTGAAGCTAATGGAATGTAACAGAAAAGGAGTAAACTGTAAAATGGAGTCAAACTTGCTCTTTTATCATTTCAATATCACATACAGATGGCATGAAGACCACCTTAACACTAGGTAACATAATCTGTCCTTGGTCGTTGATGAGTCAACTATTTTTTTTATTATGGAATTTTTTTGTGTTCTTTTTCATTTCTTTTCTTATAGGTGGGATTGAAATCAAGTAGGTTTAGAGGCAGTCCTAAGGGAGCCATTACTCTGGGACTTGCTGCTTGCTTTGCTGCAGTGTCCCCCTCTTGGTTTTTGTTGGCACAGGATTAAATTTTTTCTGGTGTCCTGGGCAGTGCATGACTGCCGTCTTGTGGGAAGACAATATAGATTCTCATAGTTGTTAAACTTCTGAATTGTTTGTTTGTTTTGTGACAGCAGCTCACTATGCCACCCTCAGTAGAGTGTCATCACATCACAGCTCACAGCAACCTCAAACTCCTGGGCTTAAGCAATTCTCTTGCCTCAGCCTCCTAAGAAGTTGGGACTACAGTTGCCCACCGCAATGCCCAGCTATGTTTTTGTTACAGTTATTGTTGCTGTTTGGCAGACACAGGCCAGGTTCAAACCCCACAGCCTGTTGATGAGTCAACTACTTTTTTTTTTTTTTTTTTGAGACAGAGTCTTATTATGTTGCTCTCAGTAGAATGCTATTGTGTCTCAGCTCAGAGAAACTGCAAACTCTGGAGCTTAAGCAATTTTCTTTCCTCAGCCTTCCAGGTCCCAGGAAGTTAAGTTTACAAATTCCTAAGAACTTAGTCACCATAGAGAGGACCCTGAAGGAGACAGGAGAGAACCTGAATGGGGTCTCCTTAAGAAGACCTCTGTTCTCTTAGACCTCACCCTTCCCAGGTATTTTCTCTCACTCTTCCCTCAGCCTCCCTAGTGTCTGGGACTATAGGTGCTCACCAAACACCTGGCTATTTTTAGAGATGGAGGTGTTGTTGTGCCTCTGGCTGGTCTGGAAGCTGTGAGCTCAGGCAATCCACCTACTCAGCCTCCCAAGTGCTGAGATTATAGGCATGAGCACAGCCATCTAAAAAGTTTTGAGATCTTCCCATCCTACCTGCAGGAAGTGGAAGTTTCCTTTTTGCTGAAGGAGGAATAAAACTTGATGAGGGACATGAACCATAGTCACTTGTCCCAAAGTGAATTTTTGGTATCAGTACTTGAAGGCCAAACCCCCATTCCCTGTCTTTTGTACACATACAGAAAGAAGAATTTTGTTAACTTACGTAGACCAAGAGAAGAGGCCTTGGAGAGACTTAAGTTTCTGCAGGGATTTGTTACATTCCTTAGTTTAATACAAGGGTGTTTCTTGTCTTTTGAAGTCCTATTATAAGGGTTTAAAAATTAAGCCATATTTAGAAATCCATGCCTGGGAGAACCTTGCCATAGGTAGAAATCCCTGAAGCTGTTGCAGGGGTTGGAAAATATAATATTAAGTTATTTCACCAGCTGCCTTATCGAGGCTGTAGGTGAGAATCAAGAAATTTCCTCTTTTGCCTTCACATTTGACGTTTTTAGTTTAGCTAATTGGTTCAGTGTGAATGTTCTGTTGTTTAGGCATTCCTGAAAGTCCTGACCAGTGATTAGCAATTCATTTATATGTTTTCAAGTGCATTCTAAGTTCACAAATAGTTAAAAAAGATTATGGGGGTGTCTGTCTCTACCACAATGCCTATAATCCTAGCAGTCTGGGAGGCCAGGGTGGGTGTGTTGCTTAAGCTCAGGAATTCCAGACCAGCCAGAGCAAGAAGTAAATGCAGTTTAGTTAAAAATTAAAAAACAAAACAAAACTCAGTTTGCGGTGCTGGTGGGCACCTGTAATTCCAGCTACTTGGGAGGCTAAAAGAGGAGAATTGCTTGAACTCAGGAGATTGAAATTGTTGGGGAGCTATGACACTATGGCTGTTTAGCATGGGGTAGCAGAGTGAGACTCTGTCTGTAAATAAATAAACAAACAAACAACATTAGGTACTATTAAAATGCTAAAGTGTTTGATTTGATGGAAATAACTGCAAAAATTAATAATTCTAAAAATGAATTGTAGCTTGGTGCCCATAGCTCAGTGAGTTGGGTGCCGACCACCTGCACCCAGGCTGACTGGTTTGAACCCAGCCTGGGGTAGCTAAACAACAATGACAACTGAAACAAAAAAATAGCCAGGCATTATGACAGGCACCTGAAATCTCAGCTACTTGGGAGACTGAGTCAAGAGAATCACTTATATTCAACTTTGAAGTTGCAGTGAGCTGTGATGCCATGGCACTCTAAAAAGGGTGACATAATGAGACTCTGTCTCAAAAAAAAAAAAAAAAACAGACAAACAAAAAGCAAATAGTAGGTTAAGCATGCTGAGAACTTTTGAAAATAGAAAGCTTTTTAGAAATAATAGTGCAGGGGCGGCGCCTGTGGCTCAGTGAATAGGGCGCCAGCCCCATATGCCGAGGGTTGCGGGTTCAAACCCAGCCCCGGCCAAACTGCAACAAAAAAATAGCCGGAAAAGAAAAAGAAAAAGAAAAAAAAAAAATAGCCGGGCGTTGTAGCGGGCGCCTGTAGTCCCAGCTGCTCGGGAGGCTTAGGCAAGAAAATCTCATAAGCCCAAGAGTTAGAGGTTGCTGTGAGCCGTGTGACGCCACGGCACTCTACCCGAGGCGGTACAGTGAGACTCTGTCTCTACAAAAAAAAAAAAAGAAAGAAATAAGAGTGCAGAAGAAACTGCAATTAAACCTGAAATCTTTTTTTTTCTTTTTTGAGACAGAACTCATTATGTCACCCATAGTAGTGTGCCTCAGAGACACAGCTCACAGCAACCTCAAACTCTTGGCCTTAAGGGATTCTGTTGCCTCAGCCACCAGAGTAGGTGTGACTACATGTGCCCACCACGACACCTGGGTATTTTTTGTGGCAGTTCTCATTCTTGTCTTAGCTGGATAGGGCAGGGTTTAAACCCACTAGCCTCAGTGCATGTGGCTAGCACTTAACCACTGTGCTATAGGCACCAAGCCCAGAAAACTTTTCACAGCTCTCAGCATATGCTGATGAAAATCATGATTGCTTTTCTCACAGTAGTTCTTCATATATTATGGGAAATTTTGAAGACACAAGTGATTATGATTGAAATTTCTTTCATTTTTTGTGACAGAGTCTCACTTTGTCATCCTCAGCAGAGTACCCTGGTATTACAGTTCACAGCAACCTCAATCCCTTGGGCTTAAGTGATTCTCTTGCCTCAGCCTTTCAAGTAGCTGCAACTACAGGCATCAGCTACAGTGCCTGGTTATTTTTGGTTGCAGTTGTCATTGTTGTTTAGCAGGCCCGGGCTGGGCTTGATCCACGAGCCTTGTTTATGTGCCGGTGCCCTATGATTGTAGTTTCTAATGAAAATGAGAAATGATGGTGCCCATGTCATTTACTTTTCTTTTCTTTCAAACAATACCCACTGATTTGTTTTGAAATTGCCATTCAAAGCCCATTGAATTCCCAGTAATAAAGATGAACCAAAGACTGAGTATTAAGTCCCTTATAACCTAGTCTTGCTCACCTCACCACAAGAGTAGGCATGGACTCTCTAAATGACCTTATTTAAGAAACAAGGCTTCTTCTCAAAAATGGTTGCCTTATATTATTTTCCTGTTAACTCTTTGTCTGCTGCAGTTAAGAAATTCAATTACTCTTGGAAAATGGCTTTTTCCTCTACATCATTTCTGCCTGTCAGGTTTATTCAGATCCCTAAAAGAATCATTTACAACATCATTTTATTTCTCCCTGTTCCATTCATTCTCTCTAATTATCCGGTTGTCATGCGTCTCTGCGCAAAGATAGTTCTTGATTTTTCACAGAAGTTTTTATATGTTCAATTGCCTTTTTATCTGGTGAAGCAGTATGTTTCTTATTATTTGGCTGTGGGTACTATATGACACCTTTATTTTCCAGACTGGTTTCACCAGGCACTCATATTAGCAGAAATAAAAATAAATTCAAGTTCCTTATTATAATCTAAATGTCAGAATAAGCAGCAATCAGACTGAGTAGTTAGTGTGGCCAGAGTTTGAAAGACTGTTGTAAACAGGTGGCGGGTCTGTGCCTGAATTGCTGGAAAAACAGTAAGGGCTAGGAAAGGTAAGGCATCCTTTCAAAAAAGAGCTATAGAGGAAGATTAAAGGGAGAATGGAGTACATTGAGGCAATTTTCACTCAGCATCTTATGTGTTTTATTTCTAAAAGAGGGGTGTGCTTAAAGGAAGAAGCAATTAAACCGTGACTATTGCAGTTTTTAAAAGGTAAGGAATATGGATATAACCGAAGTTAGTTTCTTTTTTTTTTAATTTTTTTAATTTTTAATTTCAGTGTGCTTGTTCATTCTTCTTGTTTGAAGTACTCCTTTTTTGTTGATTTTCTTCTTTCTCCTGCGGTGCTGGCTGTTTTTGATGTTGTTGGTAGAGACGGGGTCTTACTCTGCTGACTGCTGCTCATATGGGTCTTGAACCTCTGAGCTCAGGCAATCCACCCGCCTCAGCCTCCCACAGCGCTGGGACTACAGACGTGAGCCACCACGCCCTGCCCTTTCTTTTTTTTTTTTTCTGAGACAGAGTCTCACTTTGTCGCTCTCGGTAGACATCACAGCTCACAGCACCTGCAATTCATGGGCTTGGGTAATTCTCTTGCCTCAGCCTCCAGAGTAGCTGGGACTACAGGGGCCCGCCACAATGCCTAGCTATTTTTTCTCGCAGTTGTCACTGTTTGAACTGGCTGGGGTCGGGTTCAAACCTGCCACGCTCAGTATTTGGGGGCCGGTGTCCTACTCACTGAGCCACAGGCGCTACCTGGTTCCTGAGTTTTTTGTGTGCATGTTTTTACCTAGACATGGCCGTGTGTATTGAAAACACCCTCACAGCAGAGTCTAACTCCTATTTAAATAGTAGGTGCCCAAGCCTCCCACAGACTAAACACTCAGTAAATAGTTTCATTCCTTTTATGGAAATTTTTTAAACAGTTAAAGGCAAGCACGGTGGCCCGGGAATATCAAGATGAATAAAGTCACAATCCCTGCCCTTAATTAAAAAGAAAGAAAAAACCTGCTGTGGGGAAGAAACTATTAGCGTAGTTTAATTCTCTTCAAGCCTCTTGTTGGATGGCATTCCTGTCACTCCTGGTCAGAGAGGTGGGGTCTTAGGCCCTGTCCAGTCAGGGATGCTCCAGTATGAACTGTCCAATCAGCTGCACAGCCAGAAAGAAGAAGGCGGCACCGAGGATTCTGAGCAGCGTTTGGCTCTGGAGTTGGACTCTGAGCTACCACCTCTTTTTCAGCTTTTCCCTTTCCTGGTGATCCCAAGTTTCTCTGCAGCAGCCTCTGTCACCCTGTGACCTGCAAGTACCCGAGATCTGTAGGGAGGACACCGGAACATCCCGGAAGCTGGGAAATGGTGAGTAAAGGAGACTGGGTGTACCGAGAGGGGGAGGATCCTGGTTGGAGCCACAAGTGGCTGTGGCGGGACCGAGCAATTTGGCTTCAGTTTTAGAGTCTTCGGACTAAAGTTTGCCACTGGCACCACTTGGCCCATGGACCCCACCTCCCAAAAGGAGGAGTGGGGCAGGGAGTTGGGACCCTGTTGCTCCAAGCATTCCTGAACCTGTTAACTTGCCCCACAGCCCAGAGCTGTCTGAGCAGCTGTGTGCCTGCAGCTCCGGGCGTCCCACCCTCCTGGTGACAATGGAAAGGTCCTCAGGGAAGAATCCAAAGTGAGTGTGTGGGGTTTGTTTCTGAGAGGGGCGGTAGTCTGTGGGGCCCTCAACCCCTTCATTCTTTTGTTAAATAAACTGAGGTCCTAACGCGGTGGCTCACTCTGTTGCGGAACCGGAAGTGGCTCATTGCCTGTCCTTGTAGCTAAAACACCGGGACAGGGAGTTGATGCAGGGAGTTGATGCGTAAAAAGGCATTATTATGGGACAGGCTAGTAATTCCGGAGAACAGCGAAAGCAATTTTTTAAATGCTTTTTTTCTATGTAACAAATTTTCGTAATTTATATAGAGAAAAATTTCGCAAGTATACCTGAAATATACTTATATGTTAACAAAATATAGGCAAGTTAAATACATATAACAAAAAACTAATCAAAAACCACCATCAATAAAACATCATTAAACATGGTATTAACTTGTTCTATAGTGCCTCATTACTTCCTCGGTTCCCCCCCAAGATTATTATCTTTATTCCCTATTTCTTTTTTAGCCTGTTTGACTGACTTCCTCTTACTATGTCTTAAAGTGAATTCTCAGTTCAGAAATAGCTAAGAAAGGTTGTGGGGGATGTCTGTGTCTACCACGTTCTCTACTTTTATTTATTTTGTTTTCACATCTATGAAATTGATTTAAAATGAACATAATTTTAAATAATTTTAAATTTGTCATGGTTAGTTAAATTGACATGCGGGCTGTGCTGGTTAATTTTGTTTTTGAAATTTGTGAAACATGGCTGAGCATGGTGGCTCAGGCCTGTAATCCTTGCACTCTGGGAGGCTGAGGCAGGTGGATTGCCTGAGATCATGAGTTTGAGACCAGCCTGAGCCAGAGCTACACCTCATGTGTTAAAAAGAAAAAAAAAAAAAAGTGGTACCTTGTAGCCATAACCTATAGTCCCAGCTACTTTGGAGTCTGAGGCAATAGAATCATTTAAGCCCAAAAGTTTGAGGTTGCTGTGTGATGCCAGGCACTCTACAGATGGTGACAAAGTGAGACTCTGTCTTAAATAAAATTTAAAAAAACGAAAAAGAAATTTGTGAAACAGCGGTTACATATGAACGGTATATATTGTATTTTGTAACATATTAAGAGGCTTATAATATATAGCATAAGAATAACTATAAACTCGCTGCCTGTGGCTCAAGCGGTTAAGGTGTCTACCGCATATACCTGAGCTGGCGGGTTCTAATCCAGCCCGGTTGCCAAACAACAATAATGGCTGCAACCAAAAAATAGATGGGCGTTGTGGCAGGTGCCTTTAGTCCCAGTTTCTTGGGAGGCGGAGCAGGAGAATCGCTTGAGCCCAGGAGTTGGAGGTTGCTGTGAGCTGTAATGTCACAGCACTCTATCCAGGGCAACAGCTTGAGGCTCTGTCTCAAAAAAAGAAAAAAAAACTATAAAGGTACAGGCAGGTAATGATGTTGGGTAATTATGACAATTCTTTAGATAGGAAGTATCGCATATTCTGAAAAATCTTGTTTGTTCTTTATTTGGAGTATGTCTTTTGTACATTTTGACTTGTTTTAAATGAGTTGGGAACGGTTATATAAATTGAAGCAGTATATAGATTTTAAACTTTTTACATCTGTGATTGTGTTTTAATAACCAATAATGGCTGCTTGATTTTTTAGTATAGCTTCTTATACTTGTTTTAATTCAATGCTCAGTGCTTTTGGCTTGAGAAGTTGTATTAAGGACCTTGATGTTGGCACAGGCCAACGGACTGATTTTCAGATAGAGTCCCATAGCTATTGTTGGTATGACAAAAATGGCTAAAATGTATTTAGTGAAAAGTTACAAGAGGTGAGAGGAAAGGAAAAAGGAGATCCAATTCATGCAGTTAATGTAGCCTTTATTCCACCTCCAGTACAGGTTGGCTGAGATTCCTGACTGGGGCGAAATCCACACATGGGCTATGGCGGAGGTGATCACAGCATCTGCTATTTACTTCCCCAGTTAAAGCCACATTTGCCAGCATGATAAGCTGAGGTGCAGGCATCTCAGCTTTGGAGAGGTTGTGTGCGTCGTATTGGTCGTTAAGTAATGCCATGCCAGTGCTGCTGCTAGTGAACAGCCCTTTTCCTCCAGAAGCCTGCCCCATTACCTGGGTGGCCATAACTTTATTCCTCCTTCCTCAGTGAGGTGCGACGGGCCACCCCACGTCGCAGCTCTTCCACTACTTTTCTTTGTTTCTTGAGTTGCAGGGGAGGGAAGATGGATGGTAGCCATGTTTGGCAGAGGAGCCCTGGAGGCCCAGGAAGGCCCTGGAGTGCTAAGGTTGCTCATTCCACTGGCCCTTGGCCATCTCCCAGCCGGCCAAGCAGTGGTGGACATCGCCACAGCCGGTGTCTGGGCCCGTGTGCCTCCCTGATGCTCGACTTTACCTCGTGAAAGCTGCACATGATAGCGCCTTATTTTAAATAGTATGTCACAACGTGGTGACAGTTTATGACATTTTTAATTTTTTAATTCAAAAGTTAAGATCCCCAACTATTCAAGACGGACATCTTTAGGGTGGAAGCTAAATTTAAAAAAACAATAAGGAAGAGAGATAGGTGGGAAGATCACATTGAACCTAAAACTACCAGACTGTCAGTGTCTTCTAGGATCTAGCCTGGCTTACTCCATCTTCTTCTCACTACATGTGCTTTCAGGAGGTGTGAAAAAGCTCAGTTGCTCTGTGGGTCCTGCTTGTAGGGTGACAGAAGAATTTCCTTAGGTCAACATTAGGATACAAAAGTGTAAGGTTATTTTATATTAGAGAGCGGGTGGAAGCCACTAGAAAGAGCAGAGAGCTGGTCGTGAGTGAGGAGAAGATGGGAGTGGAAAGACACAAAGCAAAAGAGAAGGCATAGTATCCCAAAGAAAGCAAGGAAGAATGCCCAGGCTGAGGGCAGATGGGTGTCTGGATTTAAGCGGAGAGCGAAGTTAATGCAGCCGATTTCACAACATGTTGTGACTGTGAACGGTGTGTCCATTCTTCCTTAGCAAAGGTGGAAGACAAACATTTTTCAAGGTGTCTTCCATCCTTAGTGCTGATCGTTCATAGTTCCACGTGAGACACTCAGGGATCACTGGAGGCATAAAGAAACAAATACCGTGAGACAAAATAGCTCAGAAAATGTAAAGAAAAAGAATTTCCATTTTCTTTTGGTTGGTTTGTTGGGTTTATTAATGGTTTGTGAAAACAGAAATCCGTGGTGGTGAGGGAGCTGGAGGCAAGAGAAAGGAGGCCAGCTAAGAGATTTTAGTCCTTCTTGAAAACCTATGAATTTGGGCGGCGCCTGTGGCTCAGTCGGTAAGGCGCTGGCACCATATGCCGAGGGTGACGGGTTCAAACCCGGCCCCTGCCAAACTACAACCAAAAAAAAAAAATAGCCGGGCGTTGTGGCGGACGCCTGTAGTCCCAGCCACTTGGGAGGCTGAGGCAAGAGAATCGCTTAAGCCCAGGAGTTGGAGGTTGCTGTGAGCTTTGTGACGCCACGGCACTCTACCGAGGGCCATAAAATGAGACTCTGTCTCTACAAAAAAAAAAAAAAAAAAAAGAAAACCTATGAATTTGTGAGTGTGTGTGTGTATCTGTGTTTCTCTGTACATATCCATATACAGATATGTATATATACTTTTTGAGAAATGAAAATGATGTTTTCATATATTCAAAGAGGCCAAGTGCCAAAGCTCAGGTCTACAATCCTATCTCTCTGGAAGGCTGAGGTGAGTGGATTGCTTCAGCTCAGGAGTTGGAGATCAGAATGAGGAAGAACAAGACTCTGTCTCTACTAAGAATATAAAAAGTAGCCAGTGTTGTTGGGGGTGGGGCTGTAGTCCCAGCTACTTGGGAGACTGAGGCATGAGGATTGCTTGAGCCCAGGAGTTTAAGGTTGCTGTGAGCTATGACATTTCTGCGTTCTAGTCTGGGGGAATAGAGTGAGACACTGGCTCCAAAATAGGTATTTAAACAATGAAAATTCTTATCAGTTGTTTTATTTTTGAATCTCCTCTCTCTTTGTAAATTTATGATTAAAATGAGGGTAGAAACGATTAGGTTACACAGTTTGTGTTTATGTGGTCAAGTCCGTGTTATAGATGTGCCTCTCCCCTTGGAGGTGTGCCATATACTTTTTTTTTTTGAGACAGCCTCAAGCTGTTGCCCTAGGTAGAGTTCTATGGCATCACAGCTCACAGCAACCTCCAACTCCTGGGCTCAAGATATTCTCCTGCCTCAGCCTCCCAAGTAGCTGGGACTACAGTGCCAGTGCCTGCCACAAATACTGGCTATTTTTTTTTTTTTTTGGTTGCAGCTGTTGTTATTGTTTGGCAGGCCCAGGCTGGATTCAAACACCAGACACTGGCACCCTAGACACTTGAGCCACAGGTGCCAAGCCTTTTTATTTTTTTTTTTAAGACAGAGTCTCACTTTATCTCAATTGGTAGAGTGCTGTGGCATCACAGCTGACACCAACCTCCAACTCTTGGGCTTAGGTGATTGGCGATTCTCTTGCCTCATCCTCACAAGTAGTTGGGACTACAGGAACCTGCCACAATGCCCCTCTAGGTTTTGTTGCAATTATCACTGCTCTTTTAGCTGGCCGGGGCCAGGTTCAAACTGCCTTCCCTTGGTATATGCGGCCAGCGCCCTACCTACCAAGCCACGAGCATCGCCCTGCTCTATACTTTTACATTGTGCCTCTCAGGTGAGAGCACACCAATCTCCCTCCCACCGCCCCTCTAATTTGTGTATGATTTCACTCTAAAGACCAATGGTTCTTGCAATTTATAAGAATAAATTGGAGTTGGATTTTGCTTTTGTAAACTAGGAATGCAAGGCTCTGGATCTCTTTCAGCCTAATTCCCTTCCACATATTTTAACACTCTACAGGAGGACTTGTTTCTCCCTGCATTTTTCGAAAGTCTGGCAGGCTGAGTGTAAATGTTCCTCATTTGTTTCCTCAGCCTAACTCTACTAGGTCTTGCAGTCAAATCTTAACTTTTCAGTTTCTTTCTCATTTTTCCAAATACTAACTTTCCATCCAATTTACATTATTGATAGACTCAAACTCCACCCAAATACGGTGATCCCACTTAAAACAACCCCTTTCCCTCCCCCACAGGATGACCCACCTAAGAAAGGTGAATGGGTCAACCCCCTATCCTGCTTCATTGGATATCACACCTGGGAAAGTAAGTAGGCCACCCCCCACCTTTACAACACATGTCCGACCCAGGGAAGGGAATGTCCAGATCCCCACCTTCCTGACCTTTAAACACCCCCTACCTTCCACCCCCATTTGCCATTGCCCAAGTGTAGATTTATTCCCTGGAGGTTGGAAATCTTACCCCACCTGCACCCAAGTGGAATAAAGGCATTTTAATTGCACAAACTGTGCGTCCTTTTTTCCTTTTATCTCATTCCTGGGAATAATCTTTGATCTTTGGCTCCATAACCTTTCTATTATCAATTGTTTTTGTCTTTATTTCTCAGTTCAAACAGATGCAGTATTTTTGTTATTTATCATTTCTTTATATAAAACCGGGTGATTGTTTTATAAATTGTTGGTTTTTATAAGTTTCTGAACATGACTCAGAAGAAGAAAGAAGAAAATAATCCCGTGACACCCTGATCAAAATCTTTGTGCGTTCACTCCTTATATTTTATCGAGGCACACACTTTTTTGCCAGAATGTCTTTGCATTGAGACTCCTCATTGGTAACTGTACAGGATGATGTGTCCTTAGTCACCCTTCTGTCACTTCTCATTCTAGGGCTTCACACTTGTCTGAGGATGACTCAAGATGCCCAAAACATCCAGTTTACTGGAGTGTTCCACAAATATCTATTCCTGGGACATAGCTGTCCAGTAAATAGCCTGAAATATGGAAATGGAGCCTCTCAGGAAAGTAAATGAATGCCTTTCAGCTTGAGAGTAGTCCCTTAGTATACCCTTCATGTAAACAGCTAAAACATTGGGACTTGGGGGTTTTTTTGGAAACACTCTCAAGCTTTCACCCTAGGTAGAGTGTCGTTGTGTCACAGCTCACATCAACCTCAAACACTTGGGTTTAAGTGATTCGCTTACCTCAGCCTCCCAAGTAGCTGGGATTACAGTCACCCACCACAATGCCTGGCTATTTTTTGGCAGTTGGCATTGTTGTTTAACTGGCCTGGCCCGGGTTCGAACGCACCACCTTGGTATATGTGGCCAGCGACCTGCTAATTCAGCTACAGGTGCCACCCAGGACTTAAATTGTTTTTATTACCAGCCTCCATCTTCATTTCTGGGACACAATATTGTTTAGTGAGAGATTCGGGACCAAAAATGAGAGGCTGTTCTGAGACATTATTGCAGGAAGATGAAGCCCAAAGAGCACCCAAACCCAATGTTTATAAGATGAAGGGATTTATTTCAGCTGGCGGAGCTTATGACATAGAAGAATTCAAATTGACCATATTCTCCAACTGCCTCGATCTTTCCCTCTTCATCTCCAGTCAAAAAGTTCCAGAACACAGGTACCTTTCTTCTAGGTCAGTTTGAATCAAGCAGAAGATAGGACTCTGTAGCTATATCCTTGTGGTCTCCTTGGGAAAACCTGTTCTACACTTCACACTTCCCGGATATCCACCTTCATTCCTCCCTTTTGAGACTCCATATATATGTTGATTTGAAGTGTCAATAGCAGCTTGTTTCTGTGGGAGCCAGTATTAATTAATTTTCACATTTGACTTTGCATGACTTTTCTACAAAATCTAAAGCGTGAAAGTATTTCTGATCTCTTCTATAGTTTCTTTCCCAGTTTCTTCTACTGTAGCACCCTCACAGAGAGTTTCAGGCAATAACCTTCAGAGTCTTCTGGCAGTGCTTTCCTATTTCTCTAGTCTGGACCAGTATTCAGATTTCAGGGACTGTGACTCTTCTGGGGTTCTCTACCCAGGCCTTAGTTGTGGTAAGCCAGTATAAGTACTAGTTTTCACCTTTCCATGTGTTAAACATAGAGTAGTGTATCTGATTATGAGCACAAGCTCTCCTGGATGACTTCACATTCATAGAAGCTATAAAGGAGTCATCCTTTGTCCTGTCTCAATGATGTGGTTACACAGATTACATCCCTCCTCCCATTTTCCCAAAGTGCAATTAAGACAAGTCCAAAGAGGAGCTTCCTCAGGCTTTAGCTGTGTGCCAACTAGCCAGCTGCCAGTGTGTGGCTGGACCAAGGCATGTTGACAATCTTAAAAGTTAACCTTTGCTTCCCCTGGGGCATTAAAGCTCTCTTCAGCTAGCTGTGATGAATCCAGGCAAGGATACCTTCCACCTTTGCTGCCATGCATGTGGTCAAGATGATAGTATAAAGGCCCTTCTACCTTGGTTTGAGGGGAACAGGTTCTGATCTTTGACCTAGACATGATCCCCTTCATCCCCCAGACAGAAAGAATGTACCGACACAAAAGACTAAGCAAAATGGTTAATTATCCAAGTGGAGATCTTTCTTGTTACTCTTCTTAGGGCTTCTGCCTGTTCAATTCAGTCTCTCCCCCCTTAGTCACATCATACAATGGTTTGGCTGTCTGTATGGTTCACACAGGCTTTCACAGAAATTCTCAGGGCTTTCATCTGGCTTCTGCATGACCTCAACCACCTTGCATACGTCTGTGGCCTTCTGGCTCCCTTACACTGACAGGAACGAAGTCAAGGTTGGGTTCAATGTAAGAAAATGAAACCATTTAGGAGTTACCTACAACATCTACAAGTTCTGGATTTCGAGGCTAAGGCTCACACAATGAGAGCATTAGTATTTCTATTTAAACATTAGCACAGTTTTTAAGATAATACTTAGTTTTAAGAGTCCCTGTAGAACTACTCCAAATTTTTGGAAACTTCGAGTGAATATTTGTGAACATCAGTTGGGTGTGGGGCCACTTATATGATTGTGTTACACTCACATCATATACTGAGAAATTCTCATTCAGGTTCTAATTTTCCTGAGGTATCTACTGTGTCTATAATATTTAATACTGCACAAATATTTCCAGTGTAGCCAACAGGCAACCTTTGTTGAGCCTTAAAGTTTTAGAGCAAATGTAACTAGCTATATTTATATTATACTATTATAACTAGTTATATTATATATAGATATAATTCTATACTCATTGCCCAAGAATCGCCTAAGCCCAAGAGTTTGAGGTTGCTTTGAGTTGTGACACCATGCTACTCTACCATGGATGACAGCAAGACTCTGTATCAATAAAAAAAAAAAAAATTGTATACTTTTTGCCCAGTCTTTTAATTTCATTGAACAGATCAGTTTAGTAAAACAGCTATGTCTCAGTTTATGAGATGCTATTGCAGATAAGACTGGAATCTAATAAAGGTGGGCCACACTTTTTTTTTTTGAACCATTTCTCTCTTTTTAATTTCTCTCTTTACTAAAGGCAAGTTATAGCAGAACTAAGTTGCCAAAATAAACTGTACCTTATGCATACTAGGTCTGTATTTGCATAAAGTGCAGCAAGAATAATTATTAGCCACCTAGACTTTTCTTCCCTTTAAAATTGGCTTTCCTGAAACCTTTTTAAAAAAATCTCAGGTTAGACTTGAAAGTTTTCCACAAGCCCAGGTTTCATCTGTGCCATTAGATACCTGTACGCATTTGGTAAATTCCTCTTCTCTTGAGGTCCCCAAGCAAATTATGAATTCGGGACCTGTCAGAAAGCAACCTTCTTTACTTACCACAGATCAGAAAACATTATTGATGGGTATCTGGCCAGTTTTTCTAAATGGCTTTTTTATTGGGCTTGTAAAGTCACCCTTAATTCCTTAGCAGTTTGGTCTCCTCTGACAATGCTATTCCAGTCACAGCCTTGGTAAAATAACCAGTGCCTTCATTGCATCCTATAGAACAAAACAGATTCTTATTGACTTTATGCAAATAACTGTACTGTTAGAAAATAAGAGTACTTACAAATGTCTTTCAAATTCTGGAGAAATCAAGGAGAGAGAAAAAAATAAATGTTTCAAATTCTACCTATAAGTATGTACATCTCTGAAAGCTACAAATTTCTAGAGAGACAGAAAATGGCTTTTATGACTTCTGTAAAGCAGAATACAGACTGGATCACCAGTGTTTGAAAGGAAAAAGCCCTGACAAATCAGCCCCAATCCATGTAACTGATTTCTGTTCTTTTTAAAGTTAGATACCAATACTCATGGATATGTTAGCTTTCTGTTTTTTTTTTTTTTTTGACAGCATCTCACTTTGTCATTCTTGGTAGGTGCTGTATCATCACAGCTCACAGCAAACTCCAGCTTTTGGGCTTATGCGATTCTCATGCCTCAGCCTCCTGAGTAGCTGGGACTACAGACACCCACCCCAACACTTGGCTATTTTTTTGTTGCAGTTTGGCCGGGGCTGGGTTCAAACCTGCCACCCTCCATGTATGGGGTCGGGGACTTACTCACTGTGCCACAGGCACTACTCCAACATGCTAGCTTTCTAATTAAAGTTCTAGCAGTTTGTTTTTAAGGTGAAGGTATTTAATTTTCAAAGACATCAGAAATTTGACTTTGAGAGAATTTATCAGCTTCTCCTAATATTTGTTTGAAGGACAAAGTTTGGACTCAGGCATTTATAAAAAATACTTTCTGTGGGTGACACCTGTGGCTCAGTGGGTAGGGCGCCACCCCATATGACAAGGGTGGTGGATTTGGGCTGGCCCTGGCCAAACTGCAACAAAAAAACAGCTGGGTGTTGTGACGGGCTTCTATAGTCTCAGCTACTCGTGAGGCTGAGCCAAGGGAATCACCTAAGCCCAGGTGTTGGAGGTTTCTGTGAGCTGTAATGCCAGAGCACTCTACCCAGGGCAATTAAGTAAGACTCTGTCTCTAAAAAACAAACAAACAAAAAGAGTACTTTCTGAGTTGAATTCAAACTATTATTGACCATATACTGTAACACAGACCAATATTATATAATATTAGAAAATACATATGAACATAATTTGGACAAATTTAAGCACCGTTTCAAAATTACAATGTTTCCTATACATTTTCAACAAACCAGTTAAGCCTCATATGAATTTCTCAGATTTTCAGTTGTCTTGCTATATCAAAAACACTGAATTTAGAGTTTTTATTTTGGAAGGTTTGTCAAATATCAAAGGCTTAAAACATTTATTTGTTCAAGCAAGATTGCAAGTCAGAAGATTCTAAAGGAAATACATAGTCAACTGGATCACATGTAAATTGCTTCAGAAATGCCCTTTTATGAGCTTCATTTAACCTGCATAGACAATCTACAAACATGAACCTTCTGGATTCCCCTGCCTATCACTTACTGATATAACTATTCTGTTTTGGGACAGAATTTACCACACGATATCCTTTTCTTACACACTGCCCTTTTCTTTTCCATCTAATGTCTATCATTCTCAAAAACCCACTTTTCACAAAACAGGATCACAATTTTCTATGACGTTAATTATTGGCTTTGCTAGACTGATAATTAGAAGGTTTAAAAGGCAAGAATCTTATACTTTGACAAAGACTCGGTTTCCCAAACAATTTAAACAACCAAATTATTACATTTTTACAAATGAGAGACATTTTGTGAATTGTAGCATTAATATAGGGTTTTCCCACTCAGGGCTGGACAGGGAACCTTCATTTTTCTGGCTAAGGTGAGTTCAGAAGTCAACATGCCACACACTGCAGAGCACTCCCTTTGAGTTCTAGCAAAGTTGTGAACAAAGCAGCCAATAAAGTTTTAGATAATTCACCCTGAGTAGGGAGCACAAACCCTGATCCCCTCCCTAGATAAAAACTGCAAAGACCTAATAAATTTGCCAAAGGGGAGGGACTGCATTCATTTACTTGTTAAAATGCTCATTTAGCTCCTAAGAGTATTTTTTCCATCTACCAGGCACTGGCCATGTTATCTCTTGGAGCCAATTATTTACCCATAGACAAAGGATCCATGCAGGAGACCTCTGACTTGGGCCTACTCCCTCTGGTGCTCTCCACTTCCTCTGCATGCCCCTTCCTCCAACAAAATTCTATTTTATCACTGATCTGTGGCCTGTGGGCTCAATTCTCAAATCCCCAAGATCAAGGACTCGCTGAATAAAGAAATTCCAGTAACAAAACCATAATACAGTCATTTTTTCTGATGTCTTTTCATTTACCCCTAGTCTCACATGCCCATGTGGCTGCCAAGGACTAGGCCTGTGTTTGAGATGGAAAGCAGGAAACCTGAACTTCCAGTTTCTCTCCTAAAAGCCAGGGAATGACATTGGAGCAGGGAAAAAGGGGTCACTCAGAATCGTTTTGCCCTGTGAAGGGGGAGGGGTGCTAAATACCACCTATTTTTACCCATCTCTGTCAGTCTCCAAGCACTCACATGCACTCAATTCCAATCCTTTTCCTGACCTGGGCATTCTTGATTTCCCACTCAAACTGCCTCTTGGCTATAGGAGGCGGAATCAACACTCCTCTAGGCTATAGGAGGCGGAATCAACACTCCTCTAGGCCCTGTGAGGAGAGGTCCAAACCCATCCTCATAGTTCATCCCAGTCACACCACATTCACTCCCTCTCATACACCTCTCACCAGACCTGCCAGAAATCTATTACCACAGGGGTTGATCAGATTTCAGCTTCCACCCAAATGGTGGGCATTGTATCTATCCTATCTTGTCTTACACGTCTCCCAGTGCAGGTACCAGTTCCTGCACACCAGTTCCTCCTGGTGTTTGACTCCTTGAAGACCTGCTAAAGAAGTCCTTTCTCCACCTAGTCAAGGCATCCACCCCAATGGGGAGAAAGAGCACCCAAACACCATGTTTAAAAGAGGAAAGGTTTTATTTCATCTGGCAGAGGGAAGTCAGAAGAATTCAAAATGGCCACACTCCTCAAGTTGCTCTGTATTCTCCTTTTCACCCCCAGTCACAAACTTCCTGCCCATGGGTTCCTTTCTCACTGATCAGTATGAATCAAGTCAGAGAATCTGTTCCTGCCCCAAGAGGACTACAGGATTTCACAGACGTGGAAATTTCCGGGTCCCAGGGACTTAAGTTTCTATAAATTCCTAAGACCTGAGTCACCATGGGGAGGACCCTGCAAGTGTATTCGTGGGGTCTCCTTGAGAAGATCTCTGTTCTCCTAGACCTCACCCTTCTGGTATCCTCTCTCAGCACAGCACATTGCATGCGGACCCAAATAATGAAGGTACAAAGGTCCTGCTGCCAATTTTCAATCACCTTTACTGAGTAGTCTATGGTGTGCCAAAATTTGCCACTACAATCACCATACATACGGAATCAGGAAAATTGTAGCTAAATGTACTATTTAGTTTTTACAATTAAATTGACTTTATTCCACTTGGGTGTGGGTGCGATAGGATTTTCACGGGGGAAAAAAATCTACATGTGCGTAATGGTGAGGGAAGGGGTTAAAGGTCAAAAATTTGGTTCGGGAAATTCCCTTTTCTAGGTTGGACATCTGTAGTAAGGGTGCGAATTGGGTCATTTACCTTTCCCAGGTGTGACATCACTGGGGAAGGGTAGGAGGTTGAGCCATTCACCTTTTTTTTTTTTTTTTTGTGAGACCCAGTCTCACTTTTTTACCCTGGGTAAAGTGCCATGGCTTCACATCTCACAGCAATTTCAAAGTCTTGGGCTCAAGTGATTCTTTGCCTCAGCCTCCAAGCAGCTAGGACATGAGGTACATGCCACAACAGCCAAATATTGTTCAGAGACAAGGTCTCACTCTGGTTCAGGCTTGTCTCCAAACTGTGAGTTCAGTTAATCTGCCCCCCTCAGACTCTGAAGTGCTGGGATTACAGTCGTGATCCACTGGACCTGGCTACACATACTTTTATTTACAACAAAATTTACAAAATATTTACAGATTATTCTCTGTGTCTTTCCATCTCTTTCTAATATTCTGTAATCAATATTTTGTAAAAGTATATTTAGCTACAATTTTGAATGTTCCTTATGTATGGTGATTTTTGAGGACAACCTGTAAATTTTTACAAACTACCTTTATAGGGCAGCAATCAGGCATTGTGTCTCTGTCTTTCAATTATCCTGATTATCTTCAGACCTAAAACCAATCCCGAGACTAGAAGGCCAGAAGCTGATCCTGGATGACAAATGTGCATTGAGTATACCTGAGAATGTCCTCATTGCCATTTTTCTGTTTCTCTAATTCTCATGAATGTACATAGGGCACTAGCTGCATCCCACCAGTGCAAGACCCAAATCTGCAGGTCCAAATTGCCTTCTCTAACCATTGGAGATTTTAAAGTGTCAGTAAACTATGTCTTCTTTCAAGATTGTGACTCATGCTCTTCCTTGAACCAAAGTTATTTCTTTTGTTAGAAAGTGTTGAGCAGAAAGGGACTCTGTACAGTGTTTGCTTTGTCTGAGTACTGCTTTAGTTCAGAAAAAGTAACAGAAGCAATAGGGAGAATTGTTAAAGAAGTCACTTCCTAGATTCACTCAAAACCTGCAAATTTTTAAACAAAACCAAGTTTGACTATTCCCTCCTGAAACGGCAAAGTCCCAATGCAAGAGTTGGTGGAAGAACAAGCAGTTTATTCAGCAACGTGAGAAGATGGCTAACTGATGTTGCAAAGAGCACCTCATGTTCCTGGGCTGACCAGAAGGTGGTGAAAGGGGAAAGGAGCTTGGGAAACCATGTCTCATTGAAATGGTTTCTTGCCATCTGGCTGGCTGGCTGACATCAGCTAGAGCAAAACAAAAATGGGGGTTAAATGCTCACTATTTTCCTTCATGGAGAGTTGTTTAATGTTGATGCTATAGTGCAGGCATCCTCAAACTTTTTAAACAGGGGGCCGATTCACTGACCCTCAGACAGTTGGAGGGCTGGACTACAGGTAAAAAAAAATAAATAAATAAATAAAAACTGAACAAATTCCTATGCACACTGCACACATTTTATTTTGAAGTAAAAAAACAAAACGGGAACAAGTACAATCACATCACCTCATGTGGCCCTCGGGCTGCAGTTTGAGGACCCCTGCTATAGTGAATGGCTCAAAACCCTTCCTGCAATTTATTCTTTTATGAGGCAGAGTCTTACTTAGTCACCCTCCATGGAGTGCTGTGGCATCACTGCTCACAGCAAACTAAAACTCCCATTCTCAAGCCATTCTTTTGCCTCATCCTCCCAAGTAGCTGTGAATACAGGCACTTGCCATAATGCCCAGCAATTATAGAGACAGGGTGACAGTCTCGTTCAGTCTGGTCTGGTACTCCTGGGCTCAGACAAGCCACATGCCTCAGACCCAGAAGAGTTCTGGGACTACAGGCCTGAATCATCTGGCTGGCCTTTCTGAAATTCTTAAGGAAGGACATAAGAAGGCATTGTGAAATAAACTGATTATTTGTTTGAAGATAGAATAACTGCTGCTATTATAACCAGACAATTAGAGGGAGCATACTGAGAAATACCTTGTATGCATACTAAAGCCTGAGAGGTGATGCTTAGCTAAGTGTTTCTCTGCCCAGACTTACAGGTAGGATTCCATGGCCAGTTTGAAGAACCATCATCTGTGATTCTGCCTGCCCACAGATTTCGTTAGTGTGGTTGGTGTCATCCATGTGGTCCCCTGTGATGCTAACAGACAGCCAATGTCAAGCATGAGCATTTCCAGATACATTTAAGACACTCAAGTTCATTTATTTTTTTCAGAAAAAGGTTAGAGGGCCAATATTCCTATAGCAGAAATTGTTGGCTGTGGAGGGCAATGGAGACCAAAAAATTAGAAACTCACACTTTGGTCTTTATATGAAACCTTCTTTTCCTGACTCTCTCCTGTGATAAAGAATAGGAAAGGGTAAAATTTTCTCTTTACTCCGAGGTCCCTGTGCCTGTGGATGTGGTGGTAGCAGGTGAAGAGTTTGTGCTGATGCCTTTAAAGACATATTATCAAGGGGCAGGAGTAATGTATCCATATGATCTCCCCTGAGAAGGAAATCAAGAAAAGAAGGACAGAGAAAGAAGTGATTGCTTTGGGCAGTGCCTGTGGCTCAATGAAGTAGGGCACTGGCCCCATATGCTGGAGGTGGCGGGTTCAAACCCAGCCCAGCCAAAAACTGCAAAAGAAAAAAAAAAAAAGAAGTGATTGCTTTTCAGGTAACTGAGTCCAAGTCCAAGGGCTGTGCACACTTTTTCTCCTGCAATATCATGTTCTTCGACTTTGCAAAAGTTTTAAGTCTCTACTTGTGATGTTCCTACCTAATGAGTTTATTTTAAATACTCTTTTCCTCTTGTCTTTTAATAGTCAAGAAGCTCCAAACTCCTTCTCCTCTACATATGGCAGAACCTTCTTTCCAGTCTCTCTCCATCCAGGCTACCCATATGCCCTAAAAACTTCTCACTTTAAGTTTGTTTCCAGAAAAAGGGAAAATGTGCCATTTCTCTCTGTTGAAAATCAGAAAATGTGGATGCCCAAGATTCCCATTGTGGATGAGGTTAGGTTATTGGACAGTAACAAAGAAGGGGAATATGTACTGTTTAGCTTCCATCTGGAAGCTCCACCGGTTCTATGTAAAATAGGATGACGTCCATGCACATTTACAGAAGATGGCATTAACTGCCTAGAGTAATTCAAAGTTCTCACAAACATAATAATTAGAAAAGACTTGATTTCTGAGATGTAAAGAAGGCTATTTAAAGACAGAATTAGAGATTAGAAGACATGCCAGATATCTGTAACTGGAACTTCCCCAAACCAGGTTTTTCTCAACTAGTTTTTAACAGATTATGATTGACTTTTTCTGGCCAGTACTATCACAGCAGTGATGTTGGTCTTGCACTTGTGAATCACCACCTGATACTTATTTGTATTGTTACAGTTGATTTTAATTTTATTCACTCAGTTATGGTGCTCTTGGACATGTATTCCATTGTGGGGTACAGTATATCTTCTGTATTCTTAATAAGAAGTTGGGGAGATTATCAACTAATATAAGCAAAGCAAAACATTTATTGAGGAAGCAGCCCTTTCTTCTTAGATTCTCTTCCATATACCTTTCTTTGGAAAGTAAAGATTGTCAACTTTGTTTACTGGTTCAAGAATCAACTAGGGTAAATACAGTGTCTGCAGTTCACTGCATTTTTCACAAAATATCATCATGGAACTGAAGTATTTTCACTCCTGTTGAGCTAGTTGGAAATTTAGAAATGGAATCTTCTCCCCATATAGTCTGAATAATAATCTGCATTTTTTTCAAGATCTCCAGTTCTTGTACACATTAAAACTTTAAAGTTACCATTTCTGTCACCATGACATTGATATATAGAAAACATACATAGATTATAACATATGATGTAAATAAGGCACAAAATTATACCTGTCTGTATTGGTGGCCTTTTATTCCTACTGTGTCAATCAAAAATGTATGATGTATACACCAGTTCTGTGGTTGCATTCTGTCCACTTTCTTCAGTTTTTGAGAACACATGAGGGAATATATCTCATCTATACCTATTAGGTAATTGGACTTACTCTTATAAGTCAGCAAGAGTTCTCTACTCTCATTTAACTAAAAGTGAAATTTAGGGCTTGGTGCCTGTAGCACAGTGGTTATGGCACCAGCCACAAACACCCAGACTGGTGGGTTCGAACCCGGCCCCGGCCAGCTAAACAACAATACAATGAAACAATAGCCAGGCATTGTGGCGGGCACCTGTACTGCCAGGTAGGAGGCTGAGGCAAGAGAATCATTTAAGCCCAAGACTTTGAGTTACTGTGAGCTGTGACACAATAGCACTCTACCCAGGGCAACAGCTTGAGACTCTGTCTAAAAAAAAAAAAAATCGTGAAATTCCATATCCCCATGTTTTCTTGGTAAACATGTTTGTTTTTCAGGGAGTGTTGACATTCAAGGACGTGTCTATTGAATTCTCTATGGAAGAGTGGGCCTGCCTGGACCCTGCTCAGCAGCATTTGTATCGGGAAGTCATGTTAGAGACTTACAGAAACCTGGTCTTCCTGGGTGAGGACAAGTTATATACATAGTTCCGGTTCTACACTAAACAATTCATATTCTCACTGTGTAGAAGGTTTTTATTCAGTTTATTCATTGACTATCATCTTCTTATTTCTATGGAAAACTTTAGGATATGTTTGTATAGAAAAGAAAAAATTGGAGTTGTTTCATTTTGGCATTAATCTTACCCATTTTTGAGCTGATTTATATTCTTCACTAGATTAATGAAAATTTCAGAAATTTCATAGCCTAGATTGTTACTCATACCTTTAAGTCTGATTTCTAACATCAAATTTTATTTCAGTAGTTTTGGTACTGGAGAAGTTAGAAATGTTCCAACTTTAAATACTTTTTAAAGATTCTGAAGATTTGGCGGCACCTGTGGCTCAGTGTGTAGTGCATCAGCTCCATATACTGAGAGTGGTGGGTTTAAAACTGGCCCTGGTGAAACTGCAACACAAAAATAGCCGGGTGAGTGGTGGGAGCCTTTAGTCCCAGCTACTCAGGAGGCTGAGGCAAGAGAATCACCTAAGCCCAGGAGTTGGAGGTTGCTGTGAGCTGTGTGACACCACTGCACTCTACTGAGGGAAATAAAGTAAGACTCTGTGTTTACAAAAAAAAAAAAAAAAGATTCTGAAGTTTCTGCAAGGAAATCTGTTTGGGGCACTATTTCAGGATCTTGTAAAATGTCTTTTTCTCTACTTCACCAATGCATTAGATTGCCACTTAAGGAATCCCAATGTTTTTTCTCTAACAAAACAGGTCTTGCTGTCTCTAAGCCAGAACTCATCACCTATCTGGAGCAAAGCAAAGAACCCTGGAAGGCGAAGACACACCAGACACTAGTCAAGCACCCAGGTAGGTTGGATTGAGTGGAGCAGATAACAAAGGTCAGAGGTTCAAGTTCAATGAGGAAATCACACAATATAATTGGATTAGGGAAGCTCAGCTTCATGGAAATTATTTCTGAGAAGCCTGTTTTTTTTTTCCCTTGTTCTTACATAAAGTCATCTCTGTTCTTGTTTTTATTAGTTTTTATTTTTATTGTTTTCTTATTAATACAGAGTCTCACTCTCTTGCCTCACACTCGGGTGCCATGACATCAGCCTACCTCAGACCAACCTTAAACTACTAGTGTCAAGTGATTTTTTTATCTCAGTCCCCAAATAGCCAGGATTACAGGTTTCTCCACATTGGCTGGCATATGTTTTTCTATTTTTTTGGTACTGGGGCGTTCTCATCCTTACTCACTCTAGTCTGGATCTTGTGAGCTGAACTGGGCTCCCAGAGTGCTAGGCATATAGTTGTGAGCCACTACGCCTGTTCTTGGTTTTAATTTCCAGAAGGACCTTACTCTTCACTACTATTCCTTCTAGGGTACAGTGAAAATAAAAGAACTTTCTATGGCTTACATACGAGTGCAGGATCTGACTGTTCTTCCATTGCTTTTAAGGACATGAAATATGTGTGTGGTTTAGTAAACCTATGAAATTATGTTTAATATTCTTTAGGCTGGGTATAGTGGCTTACACCTCTAATACTAGCCCTGTGGGACCCAGGGTGGGACGATAGCTTGATCTCAGGAGTGTGAGACCAACCTAAACAAGAGTGAGACCCTGGCTCTACTAAAAATAGAAAAATTATCCAGGTATTTTAGTGGTTGTGTGTTGTCCCACCTACTGAGGGCTGGTGGTGGGGATGAGGCTGGAGAATTGCTTGCACCCAGGAGTTTGAGATTGCTGCGAGTTAGGCTGATTTTATGACACTGTAGCCTGAACAACAGAATGAGAGTGTGTCTAAACAAAAGGTTATTTTTTCTTTTGTTTTTCCTGCAGTTTTTCGCTGGGGCCAAGTTTGAACCTGCCTGCTCCAGTATATGGGGCTGGCACCCCACTCCTTTGAGCCACAGGAGCTGCCCTTTTTCTTTTATTTTCATTTGAGACAAAGTCTTAAGCTGACTCCCTGGGTAGAATGCCATGGCATCACAGCTCACAGCAAACTCCACTCTTGGGCTTAAGCGATTCTCTTGCCTCAGCCTCCCAAGTAGCTGGGTCTACAGGATTCTGCCACAACGCCTGGCTAATTTTTGGTTGTAGTTTTCATTGGTGTCTGGCAGTCCCAGGCTGGATTTGAACTTGCTAGCTCTGGTGTATGTGGCTGATGCCTGAGCCACTTGAGGTACAGGCGGCAAGCCTCACCAACTCTTTTGATGTGGAAGGTTCATGTTGATTAATCCACTAGTAATCTGATGGAGCATCCTTAGCAATAACACATTTATTTTCTCTTGCTGCTTTCAAGATTCTCTCCTTGTGTGTGACTTTCAAATCCTTGATCTTCATTTGTCTTTTTATGCGACTCTTCATTTCTCCTAGCTGAAGTTTGGTGAGCTTTCTTTATACCTTTTTCTTATATTTGAGACTGCTCAGTCATTTTCATTGTGTTTGATACACTCATTTTTCTGATTTTACTTAGTTGTCTATAGCAATCCTATTTTATGCATTTAGCATTATTTAGTTAAAAGTGTAGGGTAATTTAGATATCTTTTTTTTGTAGAGACAGAGTCTTACTCGGTCACAATCGCTAGAGTACTGTGGTGTCTCAGCTCACAGCAACCTCCAATTCCCGGGCTTAGGCAATTCTCTTGCCTCAGTCTCCTGAGTAGCTGGGACTACAGATGCCCACCACAATGCCTGGCTATTTTTTTGTTGCAGTTTGGCCCGGGCCGGGTTTGAACCTGCCACCCTCCGTATATAGGGCCGGCACCCTACTCACTGAGCCACAGCCACCGCCTGACGTCTCTATTTTTTATGGTTAATTCCAGATCATTTTTTTTACTTCTTTGTGTTATGTCCCCGTAACATTTTGCACGTTATCAGCTTTCATTGATTTTTTTGAGGATTAGAAAAGCCACCTTTCACAAACTTTGTGATAATGTCTGTATTCTGCAGGACTCTGACACACATTGTACAAAAAAGGAAGAACTGTCCAGTTAGACAGTGTTTTACCTGTGGAAATGTGTAGTTATTTCTTCATGGAAGCATTTTTCAACCTGTCCTGTTAAGAGTTTCTCATCACTTGCTAGACCTGAATCTGTCTGTTACATTGGAGTCTCTCTGCTGCTATAATAATATTATCCCTTTGAATTCAGCACCCCCAGTCTGTCTTAAAAACTATAGCACCATTCCTTTCAACACAATCACTGATGGGAGTCAGCAACCTTTCTTTGGAAACATCCTCAAAAGCAAGAAAGTTTAACACAGGTGTGTCACTCTTTTCCTTTTGAAGACAGAGCTGGGATTTGGAAGTTTACCTCCATTTTCACCATTCTGTATTAAGATGGCATAAATTCTGTGATGGGGGTAATATGAAAACTGTGCTGGACTAATTTTTCTGTTTGTGGTAGAGATGGAGTCTCACTCTTGCCCAGGTGGATCTCAAACACCTGTGCTCAAGTGATCCATTTACCTCAGTCTCCCATAGTTCTAAGATTAAAAACATGAGCTAATGCCCAGCCTATACTTTACCTCTACAACTTCTGCTTACCTACCTGCAAATTCCTACCTGATTTTGAGAATTCCCCAAAATGCAGTGTATACATACAACATTTGTTTATCTTCAAGATAATTAGTGCCTCTCTACTGTATTATGGAATGTTCTTAATGTTCTTGACCTGATTTTGCAGATCAAATGTGCAATGTATATTTACTAGATTCTGATAAAAAGCCAGTGGTTAAAATTCTTATTGCTTAAATTTCTTTCAGCTCTATGTACTCATTATACTGAAGACCGCTTTCAAGAGTGGGGCGCAAATATTTTATTTCCAGAGATGATCCTGACCAGATATCAAAGCTATGGCTCTGAGAATTTAAACTTAACAAAAAATTGGGAAAGTATGTATAAGTGTGATGGGCAGAAAGTATGTTACAGTGGACTTCACCAATGTTTAACAGCTACCTACAGCAAAGTCTTCCAATGTAGTAACTCTTTGAACACCTTCAGAAAATTGTCAGATCTCAATAGACAAACAATGATACATACCTTAGAGAAAACTTTTAATTGTAAAAGCTATAAGAAAACCTCTAACTTCTGCTTACATGTTACAGATAATAAGATCACTCATATTGGAAAAAAACAGTCCAAATGTGAAGAAGGTAGCCAAGTTTTTCAGTCTTGCTCAAGATTCAATACTGGAGAGAAACTGGACAAGTGTGAAAATAATGGCAAATGTCTTAGTCACAGTTCAAAATATTGTAACCATGAGAATTTTGATACTGGAGAAAAAACCTGTAATTATACGTTATGTGACAAACTTACCAAGCAACACTCACACATTTCTGGACAAAAAAGAATGGATTCTGCAGACAAACCCTTCAAATGTGAAGAATGTGGCATAACATTTAACCAGAACTCTCTTCTATTTAGACATCAAAGAATTCATTCTGAAGATAAACCCTACAAATGTCAGGAATGTGGCAAAGCCTTTAACAAGTACTCAAACCTTTCTGTACTTCAAAGAATTCATTCTGAAGAGAAACCCTATGGATGTGAAGAATGTGGCAAAGCCTTTAAACACTACTCAGACCTTTCTAGACATCAAAGAATTCATTCTGGACAGAAACCCTACAAATGTCAAGAATGTGGCAAAGCCTTTAACCACCACTCAAACCTTTCTAGACATCAAAGAATTCATTCTGGAGAGAAACCCTACAAATGTCAAGAGTGTGGAAAAGCCTTTAATCAGTACCCACACCTTTCTAGACATCAAAGAATTCATTCTAGAAGGAAACTCTGCAACTGTCAAGAGTGTGGCAAAGCCTTTAACCAAAACTCAGACCTTTCTAGACATCAAAAAATTCACTCTGGAGAGAAACCCTACAAATGTCAAGAATGTGGCAAAGCCTTTAACCGGTACTCACAACTTTCTAGACATCAAAGAATTCATTCCGGAGAGAAACCCTACAAATGTCAAGAATGTGGCAAAGCCTTTAACCAGCACTCAGACCTTTCTAGACATCAAAGAATTCATTCTGGACAGAAACCCTACAAATGTCAAGAGTGTGGCAAAGCCTTTAACCACTACTCAAACCTTTCTAGACATCAAAGAATTCATTCTAGAGGGAAACCCTACAAATGTCAAGAGTGTGGCAAAGCCTTTAACCAGTACCCACACCTTTCTGTACATCAAAGAATTCACTCTGGAGAGAAACCCTACAAATGTCAAGAATGTGGCAAAGCCTTTAGCCGGTACTCACACCTTTCTATACATCAAAGAATTCACTCTGGAGAGAAACCCTACAAATGTCAAGAATGTGGCAAAGCCTTTAACCGGTACTCACACCTTTCTAGACATCAAAGAATTCACTCTGGACAGAAACCCTACAAATGTCAAGAATGTGGCAAAGCCTTTAACCACCAGTCAGACCTTTCTAGACATCAAAGAATTCATTCTGGAGAGAAACCCTACAAATGTCAAGAGTGTGGCAAAGCCTTTAACCAGTACCCACACCTTTCTGTACATCAAAGAATTCACTCTGGACAGAAACCCTACAAATGTCAAGAATGTGGCAAAGCCTTTAACCACCACTCAGACCTTTCTAGACATCAAAGAATTCATTCTGGAGAGAAACCCTACAAATGTCAAGAGTGTGGCAAAGCCTTTAGCCGGTACTCACACCTTTCTATACATCAAAGAATTCACTCTGGAGAGAAACCCTACAAATGTCAAGAATGTGGCAAAGCCTTTAACCACCACTCAGACCTTTGTAGACATCAAAGAATTCATTCTGGAGAGAAACCTTACAAATGTCAAGAATGTGGCAAAGCCTTTAATCAGTACCCACACCTTTCTGTACATCAAAGAATTCACTCTGGGGAGAAACCTTACAAATGTCAAGAATGTGGCAAAGCCTTTCACCAGCACTCAGACCTTTCTAGACATCAAAGAATTCATTCTGGAGAGAAACCCTACAAATGTCAAGAATGTGGCAAAGCCTTTAACCAGTATTCACACGTTTCTGTACATCAAAGAATTCACTCTGGAGAGAAACCCTACAAATGTCAAGAGTGCGGCAAAGCCTTTAACCACTACTCAAACCTTTCTGTACATCAAAGAATTCACTCTGGAGAGAACCCCTACAAATGTGAAGAGTGCGGCAAAGCCTTTAATATGTACTCACACCTTTCTGTACATCAAAGAATTCACTCTGGACAGAAATCCTACAACTGTCAAGAATGTGGAAAATCCTTTAAGTACTACACAAGCTTTTCTAGACATCAAAGAATTCACCCTGGAGATTAACCCTACAAATGTGAAGAGTGTGGCAAAGCTTTTAACTGTGACTCAAACCTTTCTGTACATCAAAGAATTCACTCTGGACATAAAACTTACAAATTTAGAGAATGCATGCACTAAAGCCATTTTCCTTAGTTAAACTCAAGGTGAACATAACAGAATTTCTTGTGTAGAGAAACTCTACAAATGTGAAGAATGTGGCAAGGCATTTACAGTGTACTCAATCCTTTCTGTACATCAAAGTATTCATTCTTGAAAGAAACTACAGTGGTCAAAATGTGGCATACACTTTCATTAGTTTGTGAACATTTCTAGGCATTTAAGAATTTATTCTCGAGATAAACCTTTTAAATATGGACAGTGTGGCAAACTCTAACTCAAATTCAATCCTCACTGTACATAGAAGAAATCACACATGAGAGAAATCCTCCATTTGAAGACTGTGGCTGTGCCTTGACCTGGTATTCATAGCATGCTAAGCATAGAAGAATTGAAACTGGAGAGTAATCCTACAAATGTGAGCAGCGTGGCAATGACCTTAAACAGAGCTCAAACCTTAATGTAAGAACATTGATATTGGAGAGAAATCTTTCAACTATCAATAATGTGGCAAAGATTTTCAGTGGTCCTCAGTGTTATTAAACATAAGAGAAACCATAGGAAAAAAATGGAAACAATGTGAAGATGTGGTAAAGCCTCATGCCAGTATGCACTGTTTTCTGTACACAATAAAATTCATGTTGAAGAGAAAGTCATCAAATGTGAAGAGCTTGACAATTCTCTAACTACTGCTTAAATCATTGTATAAATAAAAAAAATTATAACATAGAAATCACCTACAAATGAGAGGAAAGTGTCAAATCCTATAACCACTACTTATTTCAATACATAAAAGAATTCATAGAGAAATTCTACACATGTGAAGAGTATGACAATATCTTTAAATATATCTCATGCTTTTCCAATCATAATTCAAATGGAAGAAATACTCTACAAATTTCAGTCACATCTCACAGCCTTAACATTGTGTTTATCCTGTTAGGTAGGGGTAAGGAGAGATGGGGCAGAAGATACTAGGAGATACTTTGTCCATACTTAGAGAAACAATTTGAGCAGAGGTGGTTTCCAAGAAACAAAAGCTGACATTTCAAGGTTTTCTAAAACTGAACTGATGTTTGTTCTACAAAAATGACTTTCAGAGTTAGAGAGGCTACAATGTGGAGATATTGCCAAGGCCACAAAAAAGGCACTTTGGATTGGGCATTCAAATAAGAGGACAATAAGCTCAAGCGATCTCTTTTCATTAACATAGTACAATTTACACCAGTTCTATCATACTCTACAATTACAATGACAAATAGTGTCCATTGATCACAGGGATAGAAATGAGAAGACTCCATTCTGGAATGTTTCCCCATTTCCAAGAAATATCATGCATAGTTTACCACCACACCACTTAACAGAATTGGAAAAATCCGTGTAAGGGGAAACATGTTACTAATCCCAGGGTCTTCTCCACTTGAGAATGTAGATGTGCTCCTTCTCTGGAGTGTACAGTTCTTTATGAACTTTGCCCTTTTAAACACTTGTATCTGCTTTTTCTGCTCATTTGTTTCACTGTCTTAGTTGTAATAGCCACTCTTTGATACTTGGAATGAAAAAATGGAAAACATACCTCACTTCTGGTCCCCTAATATCTGACATTTTGGTGCCACTATCTGGGAGGAAACTATATATCTTCCGCAAGATAAGCTAATGGAATGATAGATATTCTGAATTCACTCTGCCTGCTGAGTATTACTTATTACTCCTCCATCTCTCTGGCTGTCTTCACTTCCAGGTAATGTAGCTTCTAACCTGCCCCTGCTTCATCTGCTTTTTTCTTCTTCACCTTGACAATGCACTTCACCTCCCAGTTAGTGCTTTGTCTGAAGTACACTATTTGAGCCTCCAACTTTCACACGGTAAGAGAGCCTTGAGCAAAGAAAGAATAGAACCAATTTTGGCTTAACCCAAACATTGAACTCTTCAGGTTTATTAGGAATTACAGGCTTTTGCAGACTCTGTATTCCTAAATGTAGCTAGACCACTCTATTCTTTAATTAAGAATGCTCAGGAGTGCCTGGTCACTCCAGAATGGGAACTGGAGGCCAACAAGGCATTCCAACGCTTGAAAAATGCTCTTTTACAGGCCTCTGCTTTAAGTCTTCCTGCCAGAACAATTTAATCTCTATGTTGCAGATCATCCTATGAGATTTTTTTTTTTTTTTTTGGCGACAGAGTCTCAAGCTATTGCACTGGGTAGAGTACCCTGGCATCACAGCTCATAGAAACCTCAGACTCTTGGGCTAAAGCAAATCTCTTGCCTCAGTCTCCCAAGTAGTTGGGACTGCAGACACCGGCTACAATGCCCAGCTATTTTTTGGTTGTAGTTGTCATTTTTGCTTAGCAGGCCCACGCCACATTCAATCCCACCGCCCTAGATGTATGTGGCCAGCACTCTGTCAACTGAGCTATAGGGGCCAACTATCCTAGGAGTCGACCCAACACTGAGGTCCAGTTTTATAACCCATAGCTTATCTTAGTAAAAAAAATTAACACCTAAAGTATAACCACATTATCTACAGGTGGTACAGCCATTGCCCTCTTAAGCCCAGAGGCAATTAAGCCAACTTTGGGAAGAGACCTAATTGTTTATACTTTTCAGGAACTTTCTGGACTTCTAAATTCAAAAGGCAAACTTTAGTCAGATGATGAGCTAGTCAGATTTAAGTCTTTCAGAGATGAGATCATCAGGCCATAAAGAGTGAAAAGGGTTCCAGCCCAAGACATGATTCTGTTGCAGACCCTTAGATCACCTTTCTTCTGGAGAAACTATTGATACAGGGTTCCCCCATTCAAGCCTGAACAACGGACCCCAGTTTCCTAGGCCTGGGCAATTTCAAGAAGAGCATAGCCTGACATTTTATCCCAACCTAGAAGAATCAACCTATATTACTATAACACAGTGGGTTGGGCACAGGCCACAAACACCAAGGGTGGATAGTTTGAACCCACCTGGGCCAGCTTAAAAAAAAAAAAACAACAAATAAAATACCAAAGCGTTGTGGCTGGTACCTGTAGTCCCATCTACATGGGAGGCCTAGGGAAGAGAATTGCTTAATCCCAAGAATTTGAGTTGCCTTGAGCTGTAATGCCTGACACTCTACCCAGGGTGATAGCTTGAAACTCTGTCTCAATAAATAAATAAATAATATATATACGTACATACATGTGTGTATATATATGTATGTGTGTGTGTGTATATATAAATATACATATATGGTTTAACTCTCATTCTGCTTTATGTCTCTGAGCTTGATTCTGGGACCGAGTGGAAATTCTCTCCTCATTCTCTGTCATCTGGTTGTGGGGAGTAGGTGCAATCATCTGAATGATCTCCTCTAAGCCCTCTCCAAGAATACCTCTAGCTTCTTTGGTTAAAAATTCCTCTAAACCTAGAAGACTACCACCTGGGCTTTCTATAAAGAGACTTATTGGATTGAGTCACTTTTGGAATAAATATACCATAGGAAATTCTGACTATGACTGGCTGGAAGATAGATCCTTTGAGCTAGAAAATCTTCATTTAAAGATAATTTTAGAGAGTGCTCATCCTGAGCAATTGCTTTATTTGTATTTATGGGACAATCAAATAGAAAGAAAAATATTAGTGTTGTGGCTTGCCTTCAAATCTCCCTTAAAAAAACTGAAGAGGGGGTGGTGCCTGTGGCTCAAAGGAGTAGGGCTCCAGCCCCATATGCCAGAGGTGCCGGGTTCAAACCCAGCCCCGGCCAAAAATTGCAAAAACAAACAAACAAACAAAAAACTGAAGAGCAGAAATCTAAATTAGAACAAAAATTAATATCTGCTTGCACCTTAAGCTGCCCTTTAATTTCAATTACATGTCCCTGATTCCTCAGAAGCACTTTTGGATCACTGGGTTCCTGGTCACAACCAACTTCAAAATTCAACCTTAACCCCTCAACAATCGTACTTAGGAGCTATTAAAATTATGTTGACTCCAACTTTTTTAGAAAACCTTTTTAATAAGCAGTTGCTGGCCTTAATATCTGTATCTCTCCAAAACTTACAGAAGGCACTCAGGCCTGATTTAAAAATCTCAAAATACAGAGGTTGATTGCATAAAAGCTGAGAAGCAAGAAGTACACCTGTTAAAGAGCCAAAACAAAGCTTGGTTTTCTGTCCCATAAAATGCCTCTTATTCCCCAGGATTGTGTAATTGAACTCTATCAGCCCCAGACCTCCCTATACAGTGCCCTTTAAGAATGCATCCAGGGTTTCCACCCCCCTCCCCCGAGAATTTATGTCCCCTGGACTGCAGCAGATCTTCTGAATTACAAAACCCCTTTCCCCATGCTTTCAGAGAATCCCACCAAATTTAGAGATGAATTAGAGGGGCTCATAGTTATTCATAATCCCACTGACAAGAATCTTGATTGGTTGCTAAGGGGTGTTCTTCCCACACATGATTATACTGCAATCATTAGACTAGATGTTTCTAGTAGAACATCCTGGGTGGTGCCTGTGGCTCAGTGAGTAGGGCACCGGCCCCATATGCCGAGGGTGGCCGGTTCAAACCCAGCCCCAGCCAAACTGCAATAAAAAAAATATAGCCGGGCGTTGTGGCAGGCGCCTGTAGTCCCAGCTACTCGGGAGGCTGAGGCAAGAGAATCAGGTAAGCCCAGGAGTTGGAGGTTGCTGTGAGCCATGTGACGCCACGGCACTCTACCCGAGGGCAGTACAGTGAGACTCTGTCTCTACAAAAAAAAAAAAAAAGAACATCCTATCCATACAGGAAAAAGATGGCCGGTCTTTTTCCTGAATCCTCTACAAATAACCAAGAAATTACTCTTCTAAATACTGACACATTCAGTGTCTATTGGAAGCAATATTAGAGGCTTTATGTTATAAAGTAAATTGGTCTAAAGTTGATTTATGTACTTAGAAGGAGAAAGAAAATCCTAAAGCCTTCATTAAAAGATTTATCAAAGTTTTCCAGAGACGTACATCATTTACTCCCAAAGTGTTAGAGCATAGAAATCTTTAAACATCTGCCCTGCTTGGAAATATTCTTCCAAAATTAAAAAAAAAAAAGAAAAAAAACAGATTCAAAATAGAGTTGCTCTTTCTGGTCCTGACCAAGCACGAGTCGCCATGATGTGAGTTGATACACACGACCACAAGAACCAAAAGTTTCATCACAAAGAGCCCCACATCTAGGTCATTTAGCTAAGGCTGCTGGTCAAGCTGTACAGGTTTCTCGCCAGACAGACCAACTCTACCCTCAACCAGATGGTCCTGAAGATGCTTATGAATTGCAAAAAATCAGCCACCACTCTCTCTTTCATGGATGATCTGGAAGATGAAACTTCCTGGCCAGGAAAACAAAACAGCTGTGTTTGTGGGGACAATAACCAATGTTGTGTGGGTTCAGGAAGTGTGCAAAATGGGGGAATGTTCCTTGTGCATGTGCAGTTGGACATGCACCCTCATCCTCAAGGCTGGGGACAAGATCCTCACATTCAACCAGCTGGCCCTGGACTCCCACGGGGGCTGCGGCACTGTTCTGCTTTCTGGTCCTCACAATGGCAGGGAGGTGTACCAGCATTTTGGCAAGGACACATGAACCCCACACAGCCACATCAAAAACTATGTCTACTGGAAGAGCTTGTTAAGTTCAAGTGTGCCAGAGGCCAAAGGGCCAGCAGTGGCTACAAAAACTAACCCTGGAAACTATTATCTTATTAAAAAGATTGTAGATGTGGGGCGGCGCCTGTGGCTCAGTCAGTAAGGCACTGGCCCCATATACCGAGGGTGGTGGATTCAAACCTGGCCCCGACTGAACTGCAACCAAAAAATAGCTGGGCCTTGTGGCGGGCGCCTGTAGTCCCAGCTACTGGGGAGGCTGAGGCAGGAGAATCACTTAAGCCCAGGAGTTGGAGGTTGCTGTGAGCTGTGTGATGCCACAGCACTCTACCGAGGGCCATAAAGTGAGACTCTGTCTCTACAAAAAAAAAAAAAAAAAAAAGATTGTGGATGCACAAACAAACAAAAAACAACAACAGTGTACTTGGCTGGACTGCTCAACCTCTGAGTGTTATAATAGAAGCGGCTACACAACTTTTTGGAAATGACTTACAAGAGAACAAGAAGAAAATTTAAAATTTTCAGTTCTTACTTTACAAATTGGATGATTGCAGAAGCAACAACAGACCTCTGAAAGTAAATTATCTTTTTTTATTCCTTGAGATGTGTGCAGATACTGTAGAAAACCTGGACATTGGAAGGTTAACTGTCCAGTCATTTAAAAAAAAAAAAAAGAAAACTCAAAGAAAAGCCTCCCCATGCCTCAGAAAGGTAAATTTTCTCCTGTAGGACTATTCAGTTGATGGATGGGGACAGCCGATCCTCAGTCCCACCACAGACCCCACCATTAAACTTAAAGTAGAGGATCAGGAACTGGAATTTTTGATTGACACTGGTGTGTGACATTTTCTATCATTTGATCAGAAGAATTATCTCTACCTCTCACCTCTGATTCTATTCAAGCTAATGGAGTCTCTCGACAACCGATTTCATTATCTATCTCTCACGGTTCTCCTATATCTCTAGGTCCTCTTAACAATCACCATGACTTTCTAGTATCTGATTATCAGCAGCAAACATTTTTGATAGAGACATGTTATGTAAATTGAATGCTACCGTATAATGTAATGAAAATAGTATTTTTATGTCTCTGCCCTCTGATGAAACTCCAAACTTCTTACTGTCTTTAATGGAAACCCATTCTGATTTAATTCCCTTAATGAGACTATCCTAGAGGGTGGCCCACATAGCCTTTGGGCAAAACATGTAAATGAAATCTGACTAATACTATGTTCAGAACTTTTAAGCATCTCCTGGAAGAAAAAAAAAACAAACTTTTCCCTCAGAGGCTGAATACCCCCTCTCACGAAATACAGAACAGCGAATAACACCTATAAAAGACTCCTTTTTACAGCAGAAAGGACTCATTTTTACGACCTTACCCTGTACCATCCCAATTCTACCAGTAAAAAAGGAAAGAAAAATTGATTCAGATGGGAATCAAATCTACCGATTTGTACAAGATCTGAGAGCCATAAACTCCTTTGTAATCCCTGTACACTCTGCTGTACCAAATCCAGCTGTAATTCTTAATCTTCATTCCTGCTAATGCAGCCTGGTTTACAAGGACTCATCTCTGCTCAGCTTTTTTTTCAGTTCTCTTGGACCCTGATTCACCTTATCTTTACCTATGGGTCCACTCTGGTTCAGTACATTCATGATGCTCTACTCTAATCACACTAAACAATATGCCCTCTTAGACTTTCTCATTCTATTACAAGCTCTAGCTAAAAAAGGCCATAAAACCTTTCAGTCCATGGGCGGAGCCTGTGGCTCAGTCGTTAAGGTGCCGGCCCCATATACCAGGGGTGGCGTTTTCAAACCCAGCCCCGGCCTAACTGCAACCAAAAAATAGCCAGGCGTTGTGGCAGGCGCCTGTAGTCCCAGCTACTCGGGAGGCTGAGGCAAGAGAATCACTTAAGCCCAGGAGTTGGAAGTTGCTGTGAGCTGTGTGAGGCCACGGCACTCTACCGAGGGCCATAAAGTGAGACCCTGTCTCTACAAAAAAAAAAAAAAACCTTTCAGCCCAAACTGCAGTGATACAGACTACTGTCACTTAGTTAGGACCCAAAATATCTCAAGGCACTCAAAAACTCACCTCAAAACACCTCGAGTCAATTTTGTCTATCCCCTTTCTCAAAACTAAAAAGTAACTAGGTAAAATTCTAGGGGCAGGTGGCTACTGCCCGCGATGGATTGCCAACTTTGCTGCCCTCACTAAGTCATTATAGTCCTCCTTCCTGACAGTATCCAAGAGCCTATCCTCTGACACATAGAGGGCATTAGACTCCTTTAATACTCTCAAATTAGTATTATCCACACCTCTTTCTCTGGGCTTACCCAGTTTTGAAAAACTTTTCCATTTATACTGCCATAAAAATAATGGAATTGCTGCTGGTATTTTAGGACACCGTTTTCCCTTTCAGATCTGTCCTATAGAGTATATTTCATGTCAATATGATCCCTTGGCTGCAGGCATGCCCCCATCCTTATGTGCAAAAGCGGCAGTTGCCACCCTAATTAACAAAGCCAGCACCCTCATAATAGGTTCCCCTATTCATCTACATGTTTCCCATGGTCTCTTACAAGTCCACAAACAAGCATCTCTCTACCTAGATGATGGGACACCTATAAACAATCCTTATTAATCAACCCTTCCATTATTATACACCATTGCAAAATTTTAAATCCAGCTACACTCCTACCTCCCCCTGGTGATGAAGACCCCCACTAAATTTCACATGACTGCCTTACAACTGTTGATGAGATTTTATTTTATTTCATTTATTTATTTTTATTGGTAAATCATAGCTGTGTACATTAGTGCAATCAAGGGGTACAATGTGCTGGTTTCATATACAATCTGAAATATTCTCATCAAAATGTTCAACATAGCCTTCATTACATTTTCTTAGTTATTGTATGTAGACATTTGTATTCTGCATTTAGTAAGTTTTGCCTGTACCCATTCTAGGTTGCATCATAGGTGTGGCCCCACCAATAACCCTCCCTCTACCCTAACCTTCCCCCTCCCTTCCCCTTCCTTGGTCCTTTCCCCATAGTCTTGTGCTATAGTTGGGTTATAGTCTTCATGTGAAAGCTATAATTTAGCTTTATAGTAGGGCTGAGTACATTGGATAATTTTTCTTTCATTCCTGAGATACTTTGCTAAGAAGAATATGTTCCAGCTCCATCCATGTAAACATGAAAGAGGTAAAGTCTTCATCTTTCTTTAAGGCTGCATAATATTCCATGGTATGCATGTACCACAATTTGCTAGTCCATTCATTTGTCGATGGGCACTTGGGCTTCTTCCATGACTTAGCAATTATGGATTGGGCTGCAGGAAACATTCTGGTACAGATGTCTTTGTTATGTTGTGATTTTTGGTCTTCTGGGTATAAACCTAGTAAAGGAATTATAAGATAGAATGGCAGTTCTATTTTTAGGTCTCTAAGTATTCTCCAAACATCCTTCCAGAAAGAACGTATTAGTGTGCATTCCCACCAGTAGTGCAGAAATGTGCCCTTTTCTCCACATCCATGCCAACATCTCTGGTTTTGGGATTCTGTTATGTGGGTTACTCTTACTGGGGTTAGGTGATATCTCAAAGTAGTTTTGACTTGCATTTCTCTGATGAATAAGGATGATGAGCCTTTTTTATGTGTTTGTAGATCGTGTGTCTCCTTTAGAGAAGTTTCTGTTCAAGTCATTTGCCCACCCTGAGATGGGATCACTGGATCTTTTCTTGCTAATACGTTTGAGTTCTCTGTGGATTCTGGTTATTAGACCTTTATCAGAGGTATAACCTGAAATATTTTCTCCCATTCTGAGGGCTGTCTGCAAGCTTTACTTAATACATTCTTGGCTGTGCAGACACTTTTTAGTTTGATCAGGTCTCAGTAGTGTATTTTTGATACTGCTTCAATTGCCGGGGGAGTCCTCATAAAATACTTGCCCAGGCCGATTTTTTCAAGAGTTTTCCCTGCACTTTCTTCAAGTATTTTTATAGTATCATGTCTTAAGTTTATATCTTTTATTTAGAGTCTATCTTAGTTAATGGTGAAAGGTGTGGGTCGAGTTTCAATCTTCTACAGGTTGCCAGCCAGTTTACCCAGCACCATTTGTTAAATAGGGCATCTTTTCCTCACTGAATGTTTTTAATTAGCTTGTCAAAATTAAATAACGTAAGTAGGTGGATTCATCTGTTGGTTCTTTATTCTGTTCCAGACATCTACTTCTCTGTTTTTGTGCCAGTACCATGCTGTTTTGATCACTATCGATTTCTAGTACAGTCTCAGGTCTGGTAGCGTGATTCCTCCTGCTTTGTTTTTATTGCTGAGTAATGTTTTGGCTATTAGAAGTTTTTTCTGATTCCATATAAAATGAGGCATTATTTTTTCTGTTGATGTGATTTTAAAACCATGAGATTTCTAGCCGGGCGTTGTGGCGGGCGCCTGTAGTCCCAGCTACTCGGGAGGCTGAGGCAAGAGAATTGCTTAAGCCCAGGAGTTGGTTGCTGTGAGCTGTGTGAGGCCACGGCACTCTACTGAGGGCCATAAAGTGAGACCCTGTCTCTACAAAAAAAAAAAAAAAAAAAAAAACATGAGATTTCTCATGCATTCCTTTTGGATGTACCAGACTTATTTTTCTTTTTGTAAGGCTCTTCCAAATGTGATTTCAAAGATACTGTAGGAATCATGGTGAAAAGTGCCCTTTTCCCTTGGTTGAGTCACTGAAAGATCTACTCACAATAATGGTAGATTAATAAAAGAAAGGTTTATTTCTAAATATTATGTGCATGGGCGGAACCACAGAAATGATGATCCAAAGTCTCAGCGATGTTCAGACTTTCACAGATGTGTTTTGGAAGGGAGATGGGAGAATATGGAAAGTATAGGTGCAGCAAGTGGTTGCTAGGGGACAGTGTGTGAAAATGGCTGGAAACAGATTTATCTGTAGATTAACCTCAGTGACAGGTATCCTGCTTTAAATAACTCTGGGAGCAGATCTATTAGCATGTAGAAAGGAAGTCCATAGCCCTTCTGATTCTCAATCAGGTTGCTCAGGTTTTATGTAGATAGAGGAAAGGCCTTCTTTAATGCTTCCTGGTCATGAATGGCCTACGAGTCAATATACTGGTCATGAATGGCCTACAAGTCAATATATTCTTTATACCAAAGAGTCATATATAGGGGCAAAATTTCCATAGTTCCTTCAATAGTATAATAGCTGGCTATGCTATAGTTTCTCCACATGAAATCCTGGAGGCATACTCCCTGCCTAGTATAAAATCATCACAAGCTGCTGAACTTATAGCTCTCTCTAGAACTTGCACATTAGCTCAAGGAATAACTATGACTATTTACACAGACTCTAAACATGCCTTCAAAGTCTGCTATGCAGTTGTCATGATTTGGAAATCTGTGGTTTCTTAACGTCATCTGGTACCCCTATTGCCAATGGGCCTATAATTTCTTCCCTATTACAGCCATTCACCTTCTCTCTAAGGTTACTATTATTCATTGTCCAGCCCATACTAAAGAAACAGATTCTGTATTTCTAGGAAATGATAGAGCAGGCAGAGCTGCAAAACATGTTGCCAAAATGGACCCCCCCATCCTTTTTCCATTCAAGTTATTACCTTCCCTTTATCTTTATTTGGCATCAATAATCATTAGATTAATACCCCACAGATTGAAAAAGATAAATGGATAAATAATGGTGCTAAAACAGTTATCAAATGGATTATATGTTGGATCAAATGGACTCACCATGGCCCCCTTTCCTTTGACTTTTTGGCTTGCACTCATCCCTCACTGAATGGGACCTATGTGCAAATGGGGGATAATTAATGAACTACAAAATAGTTGTTACTTCCTTGGGATCTACAGAATCTCTGACCAAATTATTTCCCAGTATACTATTTGTAAATTTCATCAAATCTCTGGAGGAGACCAATAATCTCTAGGGAGTCCCCAAAGATATGTGTTGCCATTTATGGCACTCCAAACGATTTTAATAGATTTACCTCCAGCTTTAGGCTTTTCTAACTGCTTAGTTATTATCTGTTTAGTGGATAGACTGAATGTTACCCAACCAGATGTGCAGATGCTCTGACAATGTTAAAGAAATTGATACTTGAAATTATTCCTTCATTTGTTATACCCTTATGGATTAAATCAGATGGAAAGAAAAGGAACACATTTTCTTTTCTTTTTTTTTTATTGAGACAGAGTCTCACTTCGTTTTCCCCTGGAGAGTGGTGTTAGCCTCATAGCTTCTAGCCAACCTCAAAGGCTTGGGCTCAAGCAATTCTCTTGCCTCAGCCTCCTTAGTAGCTGGGACTACAGACACCTGCCACAACACATGACTGTTATTTGTTTGTTTGTTTGTTTGTTTACCACTCCTGGGCGGGGTTTCAACCTAAAAGCCCCTTTACACATGGCCAGCGCCCTAAACATTGAGCTATGGACACCACCCAAGGAACACTTTTCACATCAGAAATAAACCATTTGCTTGCAAAGGCTCTGGGGTACTCTTAAAAATTTTATACCCCAAATCATCCTCAATCCTCAGGACAGGTAGAATGTAAAAACCTAGACATAAAGAGAAGTTTGGCAAAAACATGTCAAGACATTGGACTCAAATGCCCAGAAGCACAACCTTTGGCCCTTATAAAAGTTCATAACACCCCAAATACAACACATGAATTAACACCCTTTGAAATAGTGTTTGGTCACCTAAGTCTACTGGCACCCCTAAACCTCCTGGGCTGACTGGAAAGTATGGCCATCTGAGTGAACAATTTGATACCATGACTAGCTATATAAAGGCACTGATTAATGTACTTTGAGCATATTATATACAGGTGAGAAAAGCATGGACTCCAACAACTGATAAGCCTTGCCATCCCTTTCAACCAGGAGGTCGTATATACATTAAAATTTTTAGAGGAAAACATGCACTTTTACCCCACTGGAAAGGCCCCAATGAAGTACTCTTAACCATCAATACTGTTACAAAAATGAAAGGAAAAACCCTCCTGGATTCACTTGAGACACTCCAGAATACACCCAGACAGTTGGAGATCGACCCCTACAGGTGACCCGAAAGTAAGGATTTCCAGGGCCAATCCCCAGTCTTTTGAAGCAGATGACTCCAGGAAGTAGACAGTTATTTTTTTTATTTTTTTTTTATTTTTTTGTAGAGACAGACTCTCACTTTACCGCCTTCAGTAGAGTGCCATGATGTCACAGGACTCACAGCAACCTCTAGCTTTTGGACTTCAGTGATTCTCCTGCCTCAGCCTCCCGAGCAGCTGGGACTACAGGTTTCCGCCACAAAGCCCGGCTAGTTTTTGGTTGCAGTTCAGCCGGGGCTGGGTTTGAACCCGCCACCCTCGGTATATGGGGCAGGCGCCCTACTCACTGAGCCACAGGCGCCACCGGAAATAGACAGTTATTTCCCAAGATCACAGATCAAGAAACCTCATTTAATCTGTATTTCTTGCCTTTTAAACTCCCCAAAGGTCACTTTTAAACAATTTTTCCTTTAGACATCCCCCACTTTCAGAAATAACACAGTTGAAGCTGAGTAGAAGTTGCCTCAATCTATCCCATTCTCTCTTTTATCTTCCACTAAAGCTCTTCTTTCAAATTATGCCTTACTGCTACTAACCCTTACTGTTTTTCCAGCAGGTCAAGCACAGAGTTGGCATCCTTTTGTACCAGTCTTTCAAACCCAGGCCACACTAACTCATCAGTCTGATTGCTGGCTATGCCAACATGTAGATCATGCAAAGGAAATAGAATTCATTTTTATTTTTGCCAACATGAGTGTCTGGTGGAGCCAATCTGGAAAACAGAAGTATTAAAGGATGTGGCATCCACAGCCAGAGGAGAAGCAACATAGTCTTCACCTAATGGTGAGACAACTAGATATAGAAAAAGTTCTGGGGAAACTCAAGAGCTCTCTTTTGTTCAGGTAAAGTCGCTTGAAAAGAATTTTCCCCTGTGCATTGAAAATCAAAATCATGCTGGATCTTTGCTAGGTGATATCCTGGGACAATATTATGATCAAACCCTATGGTTTGATTCCACAAATGATATTCTTACACCTCTCACAGGGATCGTTGATGGTGCTGACACTAACCTTCATAATGAGAACACTTATCAAATAACCATATGTTGTGAATAGCCCATAGGCCATGCCTGTGCAACCTGGGATAGTTGACTCTCTCTCCTTCTTAAACTACCAGGCATTAACAATTACATTAGGATAGACCAAAAGTCTGGGCGAACCTGGTTAGGTGAAAGCATCAAGCCATATAACTGCCAAAAACACACAAAAGGCCTTTTATATCAAATATTCCCTAACCTGTTCTGTTTCTACAAATTGACAGGGACCACTGGGTGAAGTGGCTCACACCTGTAATCTCAGAATTTGGGAGGCCAAGGTTAGTGGATTTCCTGAGCTCGTAAGTTTGAGACTAGCCTGAGCGAGAGCAAGACGTGGTCTCAAAAAGTAGCCAGGTTTTGGCAGTGCCCGTAAGTCATTCAGTAGGTCGCCGGCCACATACATCCAGTCTGGCAGGTTTGAACCAGGTTTGGGCCTGCTAAAACAATGACAACTGAAAAAAAAAAAAAATAGCCAGGCATTGTGGCAGGCACCTGTAGTATCAGCTACTTGGGAGGCTAAGCCCAAGAGTTGAGGTTGCTGTGAGCTCAGAATCCATGTCACACTACTCAGGGCAACAGCTTAAGATTCTGTCTCAAAAATAAATAAAGAACTCAATATTAAAAATAAATAAATAAAATCACCAGGCATTGTTGCGAGCACCTGTAGTCCCAGCTGCTTGGGAGGCTGAGTCAAGAGAATCACTTAAGCCCAGAAGTTTGAGGTTGCTATGAGCTATGATGCCATGGCACTCTACCAAGAATGACAGAGACTCTGTCTCAAAAAAAAAAAAAAAATTCACAGGGGCACATGACAACTGGATATGTGAAAGTTAGTGAGAAGGAGAAGACACAGCAAATCCACAATGGAAAGTCACAGGTTTTAACTTCACTCTGTCTATAAATACCACTGGTGTTTTTCATCTTATATAGTAGTAACATACCAATAGTTTCCACCTGAATGGTCAGGAAGCTGTAGACTTAGTTACCTGACACCCTCTGTTACCAAGTACTCCACTATAAATGCCAGTCAAATTACAAACTTGGCCTCTTTTGTTCATAAGGTGCAAATTGTCAGCAGTCAGTGTTATCGCAAATGGTCAGCAGTCAGTGTTAATGAAAATGGTCAGTGCTCAGTGTTATCTCATGGGGGCCCCAGACTGGGAATCTGCCTAGGGCCTCATGGGAACTTAATCCAGCTATGCAGACAGCTGAGGAGTAGGAAACCCAACTTAATTGACGGTAAGTGCATTTATATTCTGATTGCTATTCAGTTGTGTATGATGTTGTATGTTGTGTGCTATGTAAGCCCCGGGTCACACTGTTGCAATCTCTGAGCAGTGCGAGTTCAGCTATATACTTGTATAGTCATACACTGCCTCATCCACCAACAAGTGCTGTGTAGTAAATCACTGAAGTGGGACTGTTATGAAAACTGTGATATCTTGTGTTAACTTCATTAGAGCTAATGCACTAAACCACAGACAATTTCAGGAATTTCTGTCTGAGCTAAATGTTGCCTGTAAAGATGTTCCATACCACACAGAAGTCCATTGGCTGAGTCGAGGGAGAGTTTTGAAACATTTCTATGACTTACTTCCACAGATTACAGCTTTTCTGCTTTCAAAAAATATAGAAGTACCAGAGCTCAATGATGAAGAATGGAAATGGCACCTTGCCTTTCTGACAGATGTAACAGAGCTACTCAACAGTTTCAATGTGCAACTTCAAGGAAAGGGGAAGCTCATCTGTGAACTGCAATCACATGTGAAAGCATTTGAAGTAAGATTAGGCCTCCTCATCAAACAAGTGAAGGAGGAAAATTTCTGCCATCTCCCCACAACTCAAAATCTGTTAGTGGAAAATCCATTGGTTGCATTCCCAAACAAAACATGTGTAGATTCACTGGAAAAGTTGCAAAAGAAGTTCCAATATAGATTTAAAGAGCTTCATCTCCATGAACAGGACATACAGCTTTTCAGTAACCCATTTTCTACTGACATTGAAAATGTGGATACGATTTACCAAATGGAACTGGCTGAACTGCAGAACTGTGACTCTGCAAGACGCATTCAAGTCAAGCAGCCTTCCTAATTTCTATGCATCTCTCCCCTCTGAGACATATCCTAATCTCAGGAACCATGTACTCAAAATGGCAACCATCTTTGGCAGCACTTATGTCTGTGAACAGACTTTTTTCAGAATGAAACATCTGAAATCTCCAACCAGATCTAGACTAACTGATGCACACTTGTATCACTTGTACTAGCAGTGACAAATATGGAACTGGACATTGACCATCTCATGAGCCAAAAGCAGGCCCATTGTTTCCATTGAAATACTGGTAAGTTTGCTGATTTAACTTTACTTGTTCTTCATTTTAAATACTGTATTTGTTCCCGTTTTGTTTTTTTTTTTTACTTCAAAATAAGATATGTGCAGTGTGCATAGAAATTTGTTCATAGTTTTTTTTTTTTTTTTTTTAAACTATAGTCTGGCCCTCCAATGATCTGAGGGACAGTGAACTGGCTCCCTGTTTAAAAAGTTTGATGACCCCTACCTTAAACATTTGGGGCTATTCTCAGAAACACCATGTTGGGACACTGAGGCTGCCGCCAATTGGCTCTTCGATAAAGGGACTTTGGTATGAATTCAACTTGTTTGGCAATATGGTCTTTGTGGAATTCCTGGGCACAACACAAGGAGTCATATTTTGGGGTGAAATTTCCTTAGCTCCTTCATTTCCCTCAACTGGAATTTTGCTAGAAGTTTCACACGTTATGAGCTGAGTTGGCACCTGGGGAGAGAGAGAGCGGCTTAGTAATCTATCTAGTCATAAGATGTTTGAAAAGAGAGACAAGAACATAAATTAAGATGAGAATAAATGGGCAGAAAAGAACAGACATGAGCAGGATTCCCCACAGCCCATTAAACTAGTCTCTCATTTCTGGGAATAGGTCATTCCACTGGAATGCTGTCATTAATTTGGTGAAGAATATTTATCTTGTCCTTTAAGAGATGTAGATGAATCTTTATTTGCCCTGACTGACTTACGTAAACACTACATTTTTTTCCATTAACAGTATAAGCTCTTCCATGTTGAGTATTCAAAGCATGTAGGAAGCTTTGGTTTTGAATTACAAGTGCCAGGCTATTAAGCTCTGGTTGAAGAGTTCCCAATGCTTGCATGGTGATGTTGAGCTCTTTTTCTATCATTATGGCGAGATTGATGACCGCTCTTTCAATTTTGTACATTCCAAATGTTGGGAAAAGGATATTGATCACTCAAAAGAACTTTGAATTATATAGAAGGGGATTTCTCATAATGGTGCATTTTGTATGTTTATAAGGTACTACCTTATGAACAAAAATAGACCAAGTTTGTAATTTGACTGGCATTTAACGTGGAATACTTGGTAACAGAGGGTGTCAGACAACCAAGTCCATAGCATCTTGACCATTTGAGTGGGAACCATTTGTATACTTTATTAACTCACAAGATAAAAAGAGCAGAGTTATAGACAGTCAGGTTAGAACTTGTGACCTTATACCCTGGAGTTTGCTGTGTCTTCTCCTCTTCACTGGCACTTTCACATATCTGGTTGTCATGTGTCTCTGAGCAAAGATAGTTCTTGATTTTTCACAGAAACTTTTCTATGTTCAGTTGTCTTTCTATCTAGGGAAGCAGTATGTTTTTTATTCTTTGGCTGTGGATACTACATGACACATATATTTTCCAGATTGGTTTCACCAGGCACTCATATTAGGGGAAATAAAAATGATTTCAAGTTCCTTTATATGATCTAGATGTTGGAATAACCAGCAGTCTGACTGAGTAGTTAGTGTGGCAGGAATTTGAAAGACTTCTGTAAAGGGTTGCCGGGTCTGTGCCAGAATGGCTGGAAAAACAGTAAGGGCTAGGAAAAGTAAGGCGTCCTTGAAAGAAGAGGTATAGTGGAAGATAAAAGGGAGAACGGAGTAGATTGAGGCAGTTTTCACTTAGAATCTAAAGTTTTATTTCTAAAAGAGGGGTGTGCTTAAAGAAAGCAGCGATTATACGTGACTATTACGATTTTTAAAAGGTAAGCAATACAGATATAAACGAAGTTACTTTCTTTTTTATTTATTTATTTTTTTTGAGACAGAGTCTCACTTTGTCGCTCTTGGTAAAGTGGCGTGACATCACCACTCTACCAATTGGAGGTCACAGCACCTCCAATTCTTGGGCTCAGGGGATTTTCTTGCCTCAACCTCCCCACAACGCCCTGCTATTTATTTTTTGTTGCAGTTGTCACTGTTTTAGCTGGCTAGGGCGGGTTGGAACCCACCACTCTTTGTATTTGGGCTCTACCCACTTAGCCGCAGGCACCGCCCAGTTCCTGAGTTCTTCACGTGCATGTTTTTACCTAAGAATCGCCATGTGTATTGAAAACACCTTCACAGCAGAGTCTAACTCCTATTTAAATAGTAGGTGCCCAAGCCTCCAACAGACTAAACACTCAGTAAGTAGAGTTTCATTCCTTTTGTAGAAATTTGTTACACAGTTACTGTCTGGAAAGCATGGTGGCCCTGGAATATGGAGATGAATAAAGTCATGATCCCTGCCTTTAAATTAAAAAAAAAAAAAAAAAGAAAGAAAGAAAAAAGTGCTCTGGGGAAGAAACTATTAACATTCTGGCCTCTTCCAGATTCTTGTTGGATTGCATTTTGTCTCTCAAAGTCAGAGAGGTGGGCTCTTGGCCCTATCCAACCAGGGTTGCGCTGATACGAACTGTCCAATCAGATGTACAGCCAGAAAGAAGAAGGCGGCACCGGGGATTCAGAGCGGCATTTGTCTCTTGAGCTGGTCTCTGGGCTTTGTGCTCCTCTTCAGTTATTCCATCTTCTGGAGATCCCAAGTGTCTGTGCAGCAGCCTCTGTCACCCTGTGACCTGCAGGTACTGGGAGATCTGTAGGAAGGACACGGGGACACCCCACGAGCTGGGAAATGGTGACTACAGGAGACTGGGTGTCCTGAGAGGGGGGAGGGGCGTGGTTGGAGCCAGAAGTGACTGTGGTGGACCTGGTAATTTCCCTTCAGTTTTAGAGTCTTCAGAATAAAATTTGCTACTGGGACCCCTTGGCCAGGGACCCTACTTGGCAAAAAGAGGAGTGGAGCAGGGAGTTGGGACCCTGTTGCTCCAAGCTTTCTGAAGCTGTTACTTGCACCACAGCCCGGAGCTCGCTCTGAGCAGCTGTGTGGCTGCAGCGCCCAACATACCTCTTGTGACATTAGAAGGATCCCCAGGGAGGAATCCCAACAGAGTGTGTGGTTTGTTCATGAGAGGGGCTGTAGTCTGTGGGGTCCTCAGCCACTCCATTCTTTTGTTAAACAAACTGAGGTCTCGAAGCGGTGGCTCACTCTGTTGCGGAACGGGAAGTGTGTCGGTTACCTATAGTTGTAGTCAAACACCAGGACAGGGAGTTGATGTGTAAAAAGGCTTTATTATGGGACAGGCGGGTAATTCCAGAGAACAGCGAGAGTAATTTTTTAAGTGCTGTTTTTTCTATGTAACAAAATTTTAATAATTTAAATAGGGATAATTTTGCAAGTAAACTAGAAATATACTTACGTGATTAACAACATGTAGGCAAGTTAAATACATAAACAACAATTAAAACTAATCAAATATCATCACCAAATTTTTGTAATTAAACATGCTATTGTTCTATAGTGCCTCATTAATTCCTTGGGTTTTTTTTTTTTTTTCAAGATTATTATCTTTATTCCCTATTTCTGGTTTGGCCTGTTTGACTGACTTATTCTTCCTATGTTTTAAAGTGAATTCTCAGTTCAGAAATAACTAAGAAAGATTGTGGGGGTGTCTGTGTCTATCACATTCTCTACTTTTATTTATTTTATTTTCACATCTATGAAACTGACTTAAAATGAAAATAATTTTAAATAATTTTAAATTTGTTATGGTTAGTTAAATTGACATGCGGGCTGTGCTGGTTAAATTTGTTTTTGAAATTTGTGAAAGGTGGCTGAGCATGGTAGCTTAGGCCTGTAATTCTAGCACTCTGGGAGCCAGAGGAAGGTGGATTGCCTGAGCTAATCAGTTTGAGACCAACCTGAGGCAGAGGGACACCTAATCTCTAAAGGGAAAAAAAAAAAAAAAAAAGGCCTGGTATTGTAGCCAGCACTGGTAGCTACTTTGGAGTCTGAGGCAAAGAAAATCTCTTAAGCCCAAGAGTTTGAGATTGCTGTGAGCTGTGACACCAGGCACTCTACAGATGGTGACAAAGTGAGACTGTCTAAAATAAAATAAATAACAAAGAAATTTGTGAAACAGCGGGTACATGTGAATGGTATACATTGTATTTTGTAACATAGTAAGAAGCTTATAATATATAACGTAAGAATAATTATAAAGGTACAGACTTAGGTAATGTTGGGTAATTATGATAATTCTTTAGATAGTAAGTATTGGATATTCTGAAAAGTCTTGTTTGTTATTTATTTGGACTATGTCTTTTATACATGTTTATTTGTTTTTAATGCGTTGGGAGCTGTCCCAGGACAATAAAGTGAGACTCTGTCTCAAAAAATAAAGAAAGAAAAAAATACTTTCTGAGTTGAATTCAAACTCTTATTGACCATATACATTAAGACAGACCAATATTTTAAAATATTGGAAAACACATATGAACATAATCCGCACAAAATTAACTACCATTTCAGAATTGACAATGTTTCCTATACATTTTCTTTTTTTTTTTTTTATTGTTGGGGATTCATTGAGGGTACAATAAGCCAGATTACACTGATTGCATTTGTTAGGTAAAGTCCCTCTTGCAATCATGTCTTGCCCCCAGAAGGTGTGGTACGCACCAAGGCCCCACCTCCTTCCCCCTCTCTGCTTTTTCATCCCCCCCACCTCCATCACCTTAATTGTCATTAACTGTCTGCAAATCAAAATTGAATATATAAGATTCATGCTTCTCCATTCTTGTGATGCTTTACTAAGAATAATGTCTTCCACTTCCATCCAGGTTAATACGAAGGATGTAAAGTCTCCATTTTTTTTTAATAGCTGAATAGTATTCCATGGTATACATATACCACAGCTTGTTAATCCATTCCTGGGTTGGCGGACATTTAGGCTGTATCCACATTTTGGTGATTGTAAATTGAGCTTCAATAAACAGTCTAGTACAAGTGTCCTTATGATAAAAGGATTTTTTTCCTTCTGGGTAGATGCCCAGTAATGGGATTGCAGGATAAAATGGGAGGTCTAGCTTGAGTGCTTTGAGGATTCTCGATACATCCTTCCAGAAAGGTTGTACTAGTTTGCAGTCCCACCAGCAGTGTAAAAGTGTTCCCTTCTCTCAACACCACAACATCATCAGCAGTTTTGAGATTTTGTGATGTGGGCCATTCTTGCAGGGGTTAGATGATATCTCAGGGTGGTTTTGATTTGCATTTCTCTAATTTATAGGGATGATGAACATTTCTTCATATCTTTGTTAACCATTCATCTGCTTCTTTAGAGAAGGTTCTATTCATGTCTATTGCCCATTGATATATAGGATTGTTGGCTTTTTTCATGTGGATTAATTTGAGTTCTCTATAGATCCTAGTTATCAAGCTTTTGTCTGATTGAAAATATGCAAATATCCTTTTCCATTGTGTAGGTTGTCTCTTCGCTTTGGTTGTTGTCTCCTTGGCTGTACAGAAGCTTTTCAGTTTAATGAATTCCCATTTGTTTATTTTTGTTGTTGTTGCAATTGCCATGGCAGTCTTCTTCATGAAGTCTTTCCCCAGGCCAATACCTTCCAGTGTTTTTCCTATGCTTTCTTTGGATTTTTATTGTTTGATGCCTTAAATTTAAGTCCTTTATCCATCTTGAATCAAATTTTGTGAGTGGGGAAAAGTGTGGGTCCAGTTTCAGTCTTTCACATGGGAATATCCAGTTCTCCCAACACCATTTATTGAATACAGAGTCTTTCCCCCAAGGTATGTTCTTGTTTGATTTATCGAAGATTAGGTTGTTGTAAGATGTTAGTTTCATTTCTTGGTTTTCTATTCGATTCCAAGTGTCTATGTCTCTATTTTTGTGCCAGTACCAAGCTGTCTTGACCACTATGGCTTTGTAGTACAACCTAAAATCTGGTATGGTGATGCTCCCAGCTTTATATTTATTACTAAGAACTGCCTTAGCTATACGGGTTTTTTTCTGGTTCCATACAAAAAGAAGAATCATTTTTTCCAAATCTTGAAAGTACGATGTTGTTATTTTGATAGGAATGGCATTGAATAAGTAGATTGCTTTGGGAAATATAGACATTTTAAAAATGTTGATTCTGCCCATCCATGAACATGGCGTGTTCTTCCATTTGTTAAAATCCTCTGCTATTTCCTTTCTGAGGATTTCATAATTTTCTTTATAGAACTCCTTCACCTCCTTCGTTAGCTATATTCCTAGGTATTTCATTTTCTTTGAAACTATTGTGCAGGGAGTTGTGTTCTTAATTATCTTCTCATCTTGACTGTTATTGGCGTATACAAAGGCCACTGACTTGTGGACATTGATTTTATATCCTGAAACATTACTGTATTTTTTGATGACATGTAGGAGTCTTGTGGTTGAGTCTTTGGGATTCTCTAAATATAAGATCATGTCATCAGCAAAGAGGGAGAGTTTGACCTCCTCTGCTCCCATTTGGATTCCCTTTATTTTCTTGTCTTGCCTAATTGTATTGGCTAGAACTTACAGCACTATGTTGAATAGTAAATGTGACAGAGGACAACCTTTTCTGATTCCAGTTTTAAGAGGAAAAGCTTTCAGTTTTTACTCAGTTAAGTAAAATATTAGCTGTGGGTTTGTCATAGATAGCTTAAATCAGTTTTAGAAATGTGCCACCTTTGCCTATACTCTTCAGTGTTCTACTTAGAAAAGGATGCTGGATTTTATCAAATGCCTTTTCTGCATCTATTGAGAGGATCATGTGATCTTTATTTTTGACTCTGTTAATATGGTGGATAACATTTATGGACTTGCGTATGTTAAACCAGCATTGCATCCCTGGGATGAAACCTACTTGATCATGATGTATGACTTTTTTGATAATAAGCTGTAATCTATTGGAAGGATTTTGTTGAGAATTTTTGGGTCTATATTCATGAGTGAGATTGGTCTGAAATTCTCCTTTTTGTTTGGGTCTTTTCCTGGTTTTGGTATCAGGGTGATGTTTGCTTCATGGAATGTGTCGGGAAGATTTTTTCTTTCTAAATTTTTGGAATAATTTCTGCAGTACAGGAATAAGCTCTTCCTTGAAGGTTTGATAGAATTCTTGTGTGAAGCCATCTGGACCAGGGCAGTAATTTTTTGGAAGATTTTTTACTGTTTCTTTAATATCAGTGCTTGAAATGGGTCTGTTCAGGAGCTCTATTTCTTCCTGGCTTAGTATAGGGAGAGGGTGTGATTCCAAATATTGATCCATTTCCTTCACATTGTCAAATTCCTGGGCATAGAGTTTTTGGTAGTATTCAGATATGATCTCTTGTATCTCTGTGGGATCAGTTGTTATTTCCCCTTTATCATTTCTGATTGAGGTTACTAGAGATTTTACTTTTCTATTTCTCATTAGTCTGGCCAATGGTTTATCTATTTTATTTATTTTTTCAAAAAACCAACTCCTTGTTTCATTAATTTTCTGAATGATTCTTTTGTTTTCAATTTCATTGATCTCTGATTTGATTTTGGAAATTTCTTTTCTTCTACTGATATTAGGCTTAGATTCTTCTTGTTTTTCCAACTCCATAAGATGGCTTGAAGTTTGTTGATGCGCTCTCTTTCTGTTTTTTTGAACGTAGGCATCTAAACCAATGAATTTTCCTCTCAAAACTGCTTTTAGAGTATCCCATAGGTTTTGGTAACTTGTGTCTTCATTGTTGTTATGCTCAAGGAAGTTAATGATTTCCTGTTTTATTTCTTCCTGCACCCCTCTCTTATTCAACAGAAGATTGTTTAATTTCCATGTCTTTGTGTGGGGTCGAACGTTTTTGTTAGAGTTGAATTCCACCTTTAGTGCCTTATGGTCTGAGAAAATACAAGGTAAAATTTCAATTCTTTTGATTCTGTTGATATTTGTTTTGTGTCCCAGGATATGATCAATTTTGGAGAATGTTCCATGGGGTGATGAGAAGAATGTGTTTTCTTTATCTTTGGGATGGAGTGTTTTATATGCGTCTAGTACTGTTGTTCTAGGGTCTCATTTAAATGTCTTCTATCTTTGTTTAATTTCTGTTTAGGGGATCTGTCCAGCTGTGTAAGAAGAGTGTTAAGGTCCCCTGTTATTATGATATTATTGGATAACATATTGCTCAGACTGAGTAAGGTCTGTTTAGAGAATCTGGGAGCATTTAAATTGAGTGCATAAATATTTAGAATTGAAACGTCTTCTTAATGTATTTTTCCCTTGACCAATATAAAGTGACCATCTTTGTCTTTTTTGACTTTAGTTGCTTTAAATCCACATGTATCTGAAAATAAGATTGCAACTCCTCTTTCCTTCTGAATTCCAATTGCCTGAAAATTTGTCTTCCAACCCTTGACTCGGAGCTTTAATTTGTCTTTTGAAGCCAGGTGTGTTTCTTGCAGACAGCAAATTGATGGCTTGTGTTTTTTAATCCATTCAGCCAATCTATGTCTCTTCAGTGGGGAATTCAAGCCATTAACATTTATTGAGATAATTGATAAGTGTGGTAGTGTTCTATTCATCTTATTTTGTGAGAGTGCATTGCTTAGTTTTAACTTTTGCGTCAGTGTGGAGGATAGGATCTGTCCTTTAATTTCTGAATTTTTACTTTGCTGCTGATCCATTGTAATGGTCAGTGTTTAGAACAGGTTGAAGTATTTCCTGTAGAGCTGGTCTTGTTGTGGTGAATTTCCTCAATGTTTGTATATCCATAAATGATTTGATTTCCCCATCAATTTTAAAGCTTAGCTTAGCAGGGTACAATATTCTGGGCTGGAAATTGTTCTGTTTAAGTAGATTGAAGGTAGGTGACCATTGTCTTCTTGCCTGGAAATTTTCATTAGAGAAGTCTGCAGTCACTCTGATGGATTTGTCCCTGTAGGTCAAGTGGTGCTTACTTCTGGCAGCTTGCAGAATCTTTTCTTTTTTTGTCTTGACTTTGAACATGTTCATCACATTGTGTCTTGGAGATTCTCGGTTAGAGTTGAGGTGACCTGGGGTCTGATACCAATCTGAAAGCAGTGTGTCAGAATCTTTGGTGATATTTGGGAAATTTTCTTTTATAATATTCTCTAGTATGGCTTCCATTCCTCTGGGGCATTCTTCTTCCCTTTCTGGAATTCCTATGACTCGTATGGTGAAATGCTTCATAAGGTCCCATGATTCTGACAGTGAACGTTCTGCTTTCTCTCTCTTCTTTTCTTCCTCTTTAACTATCTGAGTTATCTCAAGAACTTTGTCTTCTACCTCTGAAATTCTTTCTTCTGCATGGTCTAACCTGTTGCTGATACTTTCCATGGCATCTTTAAGTTCCCTAATTGACTGCTTCAGTTCCTTCAGCTCTGCTATATCCTTTCTATATTCTCCATATCGTTCATCTCTTGTTTGATTCTGTTTTTGGATTTCATTTGGTTATTTTCACTTTGTTAGCAGTTTCCATCATTTCCTTCATTGTTTTCATCATGTGTATTCTAAATTCCCTTTTTGTCATCCTAACATTTCTTTATTGGTGGAATCCTCTGCAGTAACTACCTCATGGTCCCTTGGAGGGGTTGTTCTGGACTGGTTCTTCATGTTGCCTGGAGTTCTGCTGATTCTTCCTCTTGAGTGATTTCTTGTATCTGTTTCCTGCCCTAATTTTTCTTTTACTTCCTGTTGCTCTTATGTTCTTGTGCCTGTGGACTAAGGTTTTGATGAGTCCTTTTGGTATAGGGCCAGAAGGTTGAGAAGTTTGAAAAGCAAGAAGGGATGAAAGAAAGAAAGAAAGAAAGAATGAGAAGAAAATAGAGAAAGGAGAGGCGGTGGGTAAAAGGAATATTGACAAAAAGAAGAAAGGCACAGAAAGAGGTAGACAGACCAATATAAGTGTACAGTAGGGTACTTTAACACAACCTTAAAAAAACCCAACCTCTGTGGGTGCCCAGTTGGGTGGTTCCCTTGAGGTCAGCAACTCTTTGCAAACCTAATCAGACACAGTACCCCACCTCCACCAAGTAGAGAGGAAAGACAAAAATGCTATAAATCAAACCAAAACAAGTAAACAGAAAACGTTACAGGATAAAATTGGGTGAAAAACAAAATAATAGCGGCAGAAACTAGCAAAACTGAAGGTCTAGTTATTGCAAAAGGCAGCAGTGGGAAATTGTATTTATACAAGAAAATTGGAGAAAGAAAAGAAAAAATCTGTACAGAAAAAGTTGAAATTAACAAACAAAACAACAACATCAAAATAAACAAAAAACAAACAAACAAAACAACAATAGCAACCAAAAAACAACTAAAACAAAGCAGTATGTATATCTTGTTGAATATTGTCTGGGCAATAGGTGGTCTTCTGGGGTATGAGATGTTAATTACAATGCTGATATTACTGAAGGCCTCTTCTGATTTCTCAAACCTCACAGGGTAGACACCCTAAGTCTCTCTTCAGCCCTCTTAAAAGGCACTTTAAGCTTCTAAACTTGCTAAGCAGAAGCTTTCCCAGGAAAGTGCTCATCACTGGAATCACTGGTGAAGTTGCTATCCACTTACCCATTGTGCCAAAAATGGTCTTACTCTGCCCCTGAGGGTTAAGGCTGTAAGGAGGCTCAGACCCCGCCTTTAGGCTGCTCAGTCACTAGGTTACTAGTTCCTGCCCGATCCTTGCTCTTCAAGTTCTCTCACAGTGGCTCCCTGCCACCCACAGCCAAACACTATTAGCTCCGTCAGTCCGGCTCAGCACCTCAGTTGCTCAGTCTGGGGTCACAGACAATACCCAAAGTTCTCTGCACTCCCGATCAAGCTCTCCCCAAGGCAGTTCAACTGAGTGTCAAGTCCAAAAACACCAAAACAGTTCACAGGTAAGGCCTTTCCAGTTTGCAGTCTTGCTGCTACTGCACTTACAGTTGTTGGCGGGATTAGACTGATCGAACACATGCAATTACTTGCCAGTTTTCCACTGTTTTTGTCCTCCTCTTGGGGTCCAGAAGTCTTTGGCTGACTTCTTGTATTCTCAAAGGGATGATTATAGGCAGATCCCACAAGCCAGAGATGCCTGGAGTCTTATCTCCCCAGACTCATGGTGCACAGATGCAAGGAAGCTGTTACTTGGCTGCCATCTTGTTCTGCACCCCCAACAATTATATATATATATTATTGTGAAAAGTTATAAAAAGGGTGGTCATAAAGCTTGTGTGCAATTTACTATAGTTTCCTATTTAAACTTAGAATTTCAGGGTGGGCTGTTCACATGCACTGAGGCTGGTTGGTTCCAACCAGAACAGGGCCTGCTAAACAAAACAAAGAAATGAAAAAAAATAGCCCAGTGTTGTGGTGGGAGGCTGTAGTTCCAGCTAGTAGGTAAGCTGAGGCAAGAGAATCTCTTGAGCCCAGGATTCCACCTCTCATGGCTAGACAGGGAGCCCCTCATTCTCTAGACCCAAGTGAGCTCAGAATTCAGACCCCCATTTCTAGGCACAAACAAACTGCCTTTTTTGGGACACATCCTCTAGGCTCTGATAAGATCATGAACAAAGCAGCCTGTGATGGTTTTTTGGGTGGTTCCACCTTGGGTAAGAGCACATGCCTAATCCCTTCTAAGGACAAAGACAGTAAAAGACTAACTGCCAGCCCTGTGTAATCCTCTAGACTTAAGACACCTAGATGAAAGAGCCCACGTGGAAACTATAATAAACGCTACAGAGAGTCTCATCTACCAATTTCAATTTATTTCTCAGTAAAAAAGTTTCCTTTAAACAAAGAATCAAAACTGGCCCTATTCTACCTACTTGTTCCATTTACTTTAGTAAAATATGGAGACAGGTCAAATGCTCTTTGATGAACTATAAGAATCAATCCTTTTTGGGGGGTTGCTAAAATCTAATAATTTTATTGAATGGCAGATGAGACAGCAGGGTGACACTAGGGAATACCACCATTAATCCAAATGAAGAAAGCACACTGTGGGGCTAGCTCCCACTGCCTATAAACTGGTGCATTTAGCATATTATGGTGGCTTTCAATGACTGAAACTGTACGTACATATATCTATCTACTACCATGAGCAAATGGCTGTAAGAAAAATAAATATTAACTGTATTGTAATTAATATTTACTTTTTTTGGTAAAATATAAAAATTTTCATACGAAATGCTATAATCATTTTGATCAGGTCAATTCAGTAAGCTTAAGGGAAAACAGAACCTAAACTGAAGCCCCAAGAAAGCCCTATATGCAAAGGGTAAGTAGATCAGTGGCTAGTAAAAAATATTGAGGGAAACACCAGAGAGGTAGGAGAACAATCCAGAAAGAATGATGTCATGGAAGTCAAGGGAAGACACTGTTTCGGAATACAGGAAATGTACAATGTGTCAAATGCTGCTGAAAGCTCAGGTAAAATGCGCAAGTCCTGAGCACAGGCATGTCAAATGCACGCCCCTGAAGAGTAAAGCAGCCTGGCAGGCCAGTTCACCATGACTTGAGCGTGTGTGTTGGAGGCAGGAGGCAGTTGGTGGTTAAGAGGAAGCAGCCAGGTCATGAAGAGCCTTGTGTGCCATGGTAAAGGACTGTCAAAATATAAAAAGCCACACCCAGTGGCTTCACATATAAAAATAACAAATTCACAATTGTGGTTTTAAAAGCTACTACTACTACTTGGTAACAATCTGCAGAACAATCTGCAGAACCATCTTTAAAGAGATGGTTAGGAGACTATTAAAAGTTTCAAGCTCGACATGAGGAAGGCCTCGGTTATCATAGTTAGTTACCAAAGAGTTAAGAAAGAGGAAGGGTCCAAGTTTCTAGGTTAGGTGACTGGGGAAGAGATAGTGTGGTGCACTGACCAAGGAAAAATAAGCAGGGAAATTCTGCTGATCAAAAAGGTCAAGAAGTGCGGCGCCTGTGGCTCAAGGAGTAGGGCACCAGCCCCATATGCCGGAGGTGGTGGGTTCAAACCCAGCCCCGGCCAAAAAAAAAAAAAGTCAAGAAGAAACAATGTAAAATTGTAAACACCACTACACTGCCGAGCTATTATATAGCAAATGTGACTCAAATCGTTAGCAATTTCGCATTTACTTCTTCCACACAGGTCTGAATGTTGCATTTATTAGACAGATGGTACTACACTACTACAAAACTTCTAGAATTCCAAGTAACTGAAAGAGGCTTGATTTTTGGAGTGGCATAAGGGAGAAAAAGAGATTTGATAAGGTAGAGCAGTCTCCAGGAGAAGGCTGAATGATACTCTTTTAAAAGATTTCAGGGGGTGCACGGTGCCTGTGGCTCAGTTGGTAAGGCGCCGGACCCATATACCGAGGGTGGCGGGTTCAAGCCCGGCCCCCGGCCAAACTGCAACCAAAAAATAGCCAGGCATTGTGGCGGTCGCCTGTAGT